>NC_091764.1:85113748-86591248 GCF_029378745.1 Bos indicus | reverse complement strand
TAAAAATCAAACTTAAGGGTCAGGTTTGGGGAGGGTGGGACAGGAAAATGATGACTGGAGTGAAAACCATAGCACATCCAATCTACTGGTTGGAGTATTTACTGTCTAATGCTTCAGCATGAGCAGCGCTGATTCACTTTAGATGATTTCCTATTTATTTGAATGAGCCCTACAACTGCCTTGGCACTTGGCTAGCAGAGTCTAACCAGGCAGTCCTTTCACCATCAGTGTTGCTCTGTGCACACACGCTGCTGGAATCAGAAACTGGACTTCAGTGGATACATCTTACAGCAAGAGTAGAGCAGTGGCAAGCGTTGCAATGACTTCTTAACAAATCCTGCTTTTTATGGCATGAAATGTACCTGGCCCACAATTCTGAAATGCAAATGGCCTCCATCTCATTTCATGGAGGGATTAAGAATACCTTATAAAATCATCAGTTCCATTTCTTGATCAGGAAAGGATGGAATGTTGAAGAAATAAGCTAATCCTATATTTCTAGACAATGGGCAAATATATTCAAAGGAAACGACTGTTTTGCTCGAAGTTACCAACAGGAAAAACAAACAGAAATTGTTAAGTAGCAAATGTTAGTGGAACATCTGGGAGAATTTGGCTTCCACATTACACACGCACCCCTCTACTATACAGGGCCACCTGATCCATCCAATAATAATCATATTAGAAATTTAAAAATATAATTTCTGAGCCCTATATTGGTTAAGTTGTCATTTGAAGTGCAAAGTCAAGGTCAAGGATGCTTCCAGACCAGTCATTTAGAAGGATGTGGGATTTCATCCCCAGATGTGGGTTTAACTCACAATGATCCAACATTATTCCTATTAGTACCATAATCACACACATACATACACACAAAAATCCAAGATTAGAAAATATTTTTTTCTCTAAATTTCTTATGTCTCTCTCTCTCTTTTCACCTGAGAACAGCACCTACAGTTTCCATTAAAAAAAAAAAAAGTCAAATCTCACCAGCTGCTGGTATTTCAGGTTTTTCAAGGGATTGTCTAAGATATAACACTGTCCTAATTTAAGAAGGAACAGGAAAAAGGAAAGGGAAAAAAATCAACTGGATCAACACTTGAGCACAAATTTGGCACTTACTCAAAGATGTAGTGTGGTGTGCAACAGATAAGGAAAGTCCTCTAAAGAAAATGATTGCTTATTTTGTGGTGGATACCAAGGAAGTTAAAAACAGGCTCTTTTTCCCTCTTCCCCCCCATGCACAGACTTCCATCTTTAAAGTACAGAGATGGAGAAGGTGGAGAGAATGAAAGAGAAAGTCATCTTTCTTTTTTTTTTTTTTTTTTCTGTCAGGTGCATTACCAAAACAAAACAAAACAAAAACAAAAAACCAAAGGAAAGAAAAGAAAAGGAAAAAACCCAGAAACCCCGAAAAACAAAACAAAACTTATTTCTTTTAAAAATTGTAGCACAAAACAACAAAACACATTCACAAGCCACTTGTTGGCACTGTGTACCTGAGTGAGAATTTCTAGAACATTGTAGAACAAACAGCCATAAAGTTTATTAAAAAAAAAAGTTGACGGGTAAGACTTCAGTGCTTGGATGTAGCAGCTGAATTACTGGCATTATTTTACCCATAGCTTATTTCAATCTCTTGTTGTTGATATTGTTGTCTGCTTGTTGTATTTTTATTTCCTTTCCAAGCCTTTTGAGGCTGAGGTCTATTAGTCAGCTGATGTCCCAACTAGTTAAGACTAACAGTTAAAGTAACAGTCAGTGTATGAGAAAGTTAATGTGCTTGGCCACTGGTAAGGATGAACCAGCTAGGGCTTCTTTAAGTCCTAAGGTCACAACAATCTTTTGACCCTTATCAGTTGGCTTGTCCGGCAATATGGTTTTCACTGTCACTCCCATAATCTACATCCGGATCATCCTCTTCCTCGTCGTACTCGTCATAAATTTCTCCGTTGATGTCCTCAGCCTGGATCTCCTCTTTGATGTGTGGCTCCTCTCCTTTCACACCATACGTGCTCTGGATAACAGGCATGCCGGGCTCCGGGCTGCTGGACACGCTGGAGTGCTCTGAGGGCAGGTGAGGGGAGGGCATCCCAGCCATGGCGATGGCTCCCGGGTACACGACGCCAGCCGTGGCGATGGGGATCTGTGCTTGTTGCCTGTCAGAGAGGAATTCCCAAAAAGAGACCCTAGGTGAGTGGAGGGTTGGATGCAGGCCTTATTCTATAATGAATTTGCTTGGCTTGACCAAATTGAAGGTCTTAATTTTCACCCTACTGCCTGACATTTGAAAATGGTATCCTACCTTGGTCTAAGTACCTTACTTTTATATAATGCTTTATAGATTACAAGGCAATTTTACATGTTGCCCATTTGATTCTTAAAATGACTGTTACATTTTTAACTTCTGGAAAGAAACTGAGGTTTAGAAATCGATTAATAAACAGAACTCAAGTCCTTGACACAAAGTTAATTTATCCTTCACTGTAACATGTGGAAACAATTTTTAAAAGATTAAACCTAAAGATAATGCAATTTTAATGGAAAAATCCTGAAGTATTTGAGCTCTTAACATAAAAATTTATTGCTCAGAACCCACTAGAAGTGAACACTAGCACATGGTCCACTTCATCCCTGAAACGGGGAGATCATCAGTGGGAGTAGAAGGCTGGCCTCGTGGGTGCACCACCTCTGCAGCTGTACAGTATCCAGGGCTTACAAAAATCCCACACTAGGTTTAGAATTCTGTCGTCACTATCTTGAAATTCCTTAAAAAACTTTTTACCAAGGACCTGGGGGACTTCCCTAGTGGCTCAGACGGTAGGGCGTCTGCCTACAATGTGGGAGACTCGGGTTCAATCCCTGGGTCGGGAAGATCTCCTGGAGAAGGAACCGGTAACCCACTCCAGTATTCTTGCCTGGAAAATCCCATGGACCGAGAAGCCTGGTAGCCTACAGGCCATGGGGTCACAAAGAGTCGGGCGACTTCACTTTCACTTTGCATTTTCATATTACATTGGGATCCATAGATCCTGTAACTGGTTCCAGTAAGAAGGATTTAACAGATGATGTTCATTTATGTCTTCTTTCATTCATTCATGTTTACTTTTTCCCCAAGGAAGGCTGGGTTTTGAGCTCCACATGGAGAAGAGTCAGGCACTGAGATATAAATCACAGACCTTCTGGACTGATCAAGCAGACACATTCATGGGAATGGAGGGTACAGGACACACTTGAAAAGCCTTTTTTTTTTAAAAAGTATCTTTTTGCCATTTTCAGAGCTCACAGGATCTTTATTACTGTTCCAAATATGAAAACTTTATTTCTGTGTTTTTTGAGAAAATTCTGCAATGCAGTGTGGTTTTCGGCCTTGCCATAGGGAGCAGGGTAAGATATACTGAGAGGGTGCTCAGTTGTGTCCCATTCTTTTGCGACCCCATAGGACTGTAGCCTGCCAGGCTCTTCTGTCCATGAGAATTTCCAGGCAAGAATACTGGAGTGGGCTGCCACTGCCTACTCCAGGGGACCTTCCCAAATCAGGGATGGAACCTCCATCTCTTGCGTTTCCTGCATTGCAGGCAGATTCTTTACCATTGAGATACCTGGGAAGCCCCATACTGAGGGAGGCATCCTTAATTCAGAAGGAAACTTATCCACTCACAACCTTGTTGTGCCCTAAACAGAATCCCTTTATGTGATCTTTTTTCTAAGGCCAGGTATGTGCCTTGAGAGCCCAGAGACCTCTCTATATTCAGAAACAAGTCTTTCTTTCATTTTTATACCATATTATCTCAATTGTTAGTTGCTAAGGAATCTACAAGGTGAGGCCTTGGAAGTAATGAAAAGCAGCAAGAAAAAGAAAAAAGAAAACCAGTAAGACTTCTACATTTTTAATAGGAAGCTTCAAAATTCTTTACTCTCATTTTATTTTCAAACCAGCCTTTAAACAAAGCTCTGGTCAGAGCCATTGTTCTAGGAGCCTGGAGTGAACTCACTTGCAACTTTCTTCCTTGATATTATAAGGGGACAGCTTAGTCACACAAAATATACCGTGCCAGGTTCTTTCTCAAAATGCTGCTTTGTAGCTAAACAAATACACTTTCCAACCCGTTAAGAGTAACTGGAAGGGTTCCCTATGGGAAAAGGACCGGACCGTAAGCTCCTTACCCAACATTGAAGTACTGCCGCATTTCCTGCCGCCGGTTTCGCATGATTGCCTTGTATTCCCCAATGCGCAGCTTTTTGCCATCCACCAGGCAGGTGCGCTTCGGCCTGGGCTTGTACTTGTAGTCAGGGTACTTCTCCAGGTGCTGCTTGCTGAGACGGGCTTGCTCCTCGTAGTATGGCTGTTTCTCTAGGTTTGTCATAGCTTTCCAGCGAGATCCTATGGGAAAAAAAGGTTAAAGTTCCCATTTGCACAGTGGCTGAGGATCCTAACAGTATAATTGAGAATATGAAAATCTAAAGTAAAAATGTTGGCCATATCCCAGAAATATATAAAAAGGTTAGGATTAGTGAGCTTTGACTGAGCTGTTGGTGTCTGTGCCAAGGAAACTGTGTACTCAAATACAGACACTTAGCAATATATTTTTTTTTTTGCCTTGGATTAACAACTTAGTCAAACTTGTACCTAATATACTTAAAAGCTCACAGTAGATTTAATGGCGATATCTTTCATTTCTACATTAGACCATGATGTAATTCAACTATGAACTGAAAAGTTAGGCAAAGACTCATTATGTATTTTGAATCTGAAGATAACTGTCTAGCTATTGAATATTTTTATGTGGGAGTTTATTACTTACTACAAAGGTTTCTAACATGTTGTTGTTTAGCTGCAAAGTCCTGTCTGACTCCTTTGTGACCTCATAGACTGTAGCTAGGCTACAAAGACCAGGCTCCTATGTCCATGGGATTTCCTAGGCAAGAAGACTGGAGTGGGCTGCCATTTCCTTCTCCAGGGAATCTTCCTGACCCAGTGATTGAACTGGAGTCTCTTGCATTGGCAGGTGGATTCTTTACCACTAAGCCACCTGGGAAGTCCTTCTAACATGTATTACATGTACTGCTTATTCTCCCCCAAATGTTTAAGTATGCTAACTTGATTACAGTTAAAAATTCATTTTATTAAAATTTTAATTATAAGAAATAATTAGTGAACATGCCCTGGGTTAACAACTGTGCATTAGATACCTTGATAAAAACTTTACATAAGTTTTTTCATTTTTACCTTTCACCACAATCTCACTAGCAGACAGCATTTATACCCATTTCCAAAGATGAAAAAAATTGAAGTTCAAATGGATGAAGTAACTTACCAAAGCTCACACAACTATTAAATTGAAGATTACTGACTCAGGTTTGACAGAAATCAAAAGTGTGGTACAACATGTGTCTTTACATACTTATATCTACCTACTACATAGGATCTATCAAATATTTTTAAGCCAGAAAGCAAAACTTACAGTAATATTTTTCTCTTAAAAAATTATTTTCAATAATATATGAAATTGTCACTTCCTGTGATAAAGTATGTATTAGTAATGTTAGTCCAAATTGGTTTTCCCTTTCCTTTCACTTTTAATTTTGGTTTGGATTCAACGAAGATTGCGAAAAACGACTGATTTTTGAGGTCTGAAGCTTAATTAAAAATGGTTTATGCTTTTTCATAATACAGATGATTTAAAGTTTTGCTTCTATCAGTATGGCTATGTGTAGTAGTAACAGAAATAGTAGTAGTAATGTTTATTTGTGGATGTTTATCTGCAAGTAATCAGTTCGTGTGTGTGTGCTAAATCACTTCAGTTGTGTACAACTGTTTGTGACTCTATGAACTGTAGTCTGCCAGGCTTCTCTAACCATGGGATTCTCCAGACAAGAATACCTTGGGCTGCCATGCCTGCCTTCAGGGGATCTGCCTGATCTGGGATTTAACCCGTGTCTCTTTTGTCTCCTGCATTGGTAGGCAGATTCTTTACCACAATTGCCACCAGGGAAGCCCAAAACTCTACCCAAATGCACAAAGAAAATAATATCAGGAATTGGCCTAATATGTACTGGTACTGCTGCCTTTACCTGCCTTGCAAAGCCATCTAAGCAACTTCTTAAACCTTGCGAATGAATTCATCATTCAACCATCAGTTCAGTTCAGTTCAGTCGCTCAGTTGTTTCCGACTCTGCAACCCCATGAATCGCAGCACGCCAGGCCTGCCTGTCCATCACCATCATTCAACCATAACACATCTCAAATACAAATAGCTCACTAATGAACTGTTCTTTCCTACAAATATCGAGAATTCCTCAATATGGGCTGTTGAGTTCAGTTCAGTCTCTCAGTCGTGTTCGACTCTTTGCAACCCCATGAATCGCAGCATGCCAGACCTCCCTGTCCATCACCAACTCCCAGAGTTCACTCAAACTCACATCCATCAAGTCCGTGATGCCATCCAGCCATCTCATCCTCTGTCATCCCCTTCTCCTCTTACCCCAAATCCCTCCCAGCATAGAGTCTTTTCTAATGAGTCAACTCTTCTCATGAGGTGGCTAAAGTACTGGAGTTTCAGCTTTAGCATCATTCCTTCCAAAGAAATCCCAGGGCTGATCTCCCTCAGAATGGACTGGTTGGATCTCCTTGCAGTCCAAGGGACTCTCCAATACCTTCTCCAACACCACAGTTCAAAAGCATCAATTCTTTGGCGCTCAGCCTTCTTCACAGTCCAACTCTCACATCCATACATGACCACTAGAAAAACCATAGCCTTGACTAGACAGACCTTTGTTGGCAAAATAATGGCTCTGCTTTTGAATATGCTGTCCAGGTTGGTCATAACTTTCCTTCCAAGGAGTAAGCGTCTTTTAATTTCATGGCTGCAATAGCCCTAAAAAATTGTTTGACACTGTTCCCACTGTTTCCCCATCTATTTCCCATGAAGTGATGGGACCGGATGCGATGATCTTAGTTTTCTGAATGTTGAGCTTTAAGCCAACTTTTTCACTCTCCTCTTTCACCTTCATCAAGACGCTTTTGAGTTCCTCTTCACTTTCTGCCATAAGAGTGGTGTCATCTGTATATCTGAGGTGATTGATATTTCTCTCGGCAATCTTGATTCCAGCTTGTGCTTCTTCCATCCCAGTGTTTCTCATGATATACTCTGCATATAAGTTAAACAAGCAGGGTGACAATATACAGCCTTGATGTACTCCTTTTCCTATTTGGAACCAGTCGGTTGTTCCATGTCCAGTTCTAACTGTTGGGCTGTTACATTTATTAAAGAAATGCGGAGAAAGGGACTTCTCTTCCCTTGGAATTATTTCCTATTGGAACAGATGTGCCTGGGTGGGTATATCCATGTAAATATTACAAAGATTTGTAAACAAATTTTTTCCAACCTAGATAGCCAATATTATTTCATTATATTTACAACAGGAACTCAGGTTAAAGTTCAAATAACGGTTTGAACTGTTTTTTTTTTTTTTTTTCAGTTCTTCTAGCATATTTATTCTGAATCTTAAGCTGTGTGGAGAAGAGGAATGGTTCTCTTCTTCTTTTTTTTTTTTTTTCTTCTGACTTCTTTTTTCTTTTTTTTGTTGCAGCCCATAAGATCTTTTTTTTTTTATTTTTCTATTTCTTTTAAATTTGTGTTTAAATGCAGTGTCCAACATTTAGTCGGCTGCTCAGGTCATATCATTTGTAGGTATATTTCACACTCTTTATTATCTAATATTAGTTCCTAGAGGCACTTGGAAATCATGCTGTTCTTAGGGCAAATATAAACACAAATAAAGCTATAATACTATTGAACTGGATCAATTCTTCTTGTGGATTGTCTTGTAAGTATGTATATCAGAATTTTTAACCTCAGAACAGGGCGTGGAAAAGTGAACTTACCAGAATAACTTACTGAATAACAAGAGAAATCGAACAGTGGCTCAAGGAATAGTTGACTTAAAATATCACCAGTAGAACAAAAGAACTAGCATTCTCATGATAGGAACTGCCAAAGATTCTTCCCTAAGTTCAAATGTTCTATTAGATCAAAAAAGAAACTTTCTCTAAGGAAAGGGAATGTTTATGCCTCATAGTAATATGCCTTGGAAGGTAAGAGCTATTTTTAAGATTTCCTACTATATGCATGACACTGTATTAACTATATGCTGTGATGAGTCACTATGCTACGTATTTTCTTAGAGCTTATATTCCAGCTAAGGAGAAACAGATTAAATATGTAATTGCCAAATGTATAATTTCAGTTACAATTGTGGAAAGTACAGGAAGCTATGAGAACATATCATAAGGACATGGGATCAGGATTCTATAGGTCAGGAAGGCACTGCTGCAAAAATGACTCCTATAGGGGTAGAAAGAGAGGAGTAGCCTAGGGAGGAAGAATGAAATGGTCAAGATCTTGCAGTGGGAATCGGGAGCAGAGGAACTTAACACTGTTCTGGCTAACACGCACAGGAAAACGATAGTAAAAGATGCATAAATTCTCAAATAAGTTGGTTTCTAACTCTGTATGAACCGGAATCAAAATATTTGATATTAGATAATATAAATTCTCTGAAAGTATCACTGAATTCTAAACTAAGTTAAAAAAAATAGGGCCATCTCACTATTACATGTCTTTTCAAAATTAAGAATTAAAGGAGCATTTTGACCCAGTTAATGCTTAAGCTAACTACTCTATTTTATGACTCATCAGTACAGTGGTTCAGTGTGGTGGCAAATGCAGTTTCCATTTTTTAAGAGTAGCTTCTGAATGAAGTTAATCAAATGACAAGTTTGGTTTTGGTTTCAACGGCTTTGCAGGTACAGCCACCATTGTTTGTAACAGTAATGCAACCCCCTAAACACACCAGATGAAAGTGGGAGGGCAGCGTTTTGGCTACCTTCAGAAGATGAAAACGTCTTGATTTGGGTGTGGCTGGCTTCTCACTCTGACCATGTACAAGAAGTCAGTCACCTGTTGTTTTCAAAAGACTAGCGTTTGACAATGAAAAAAGAATCAAGTACATATAGGAAGATTCAACCAAAAATTTCTGATGTTCAAAATGAAAAAAAAAAAAATCAATCTTAAAAGTGCTCTTTCCCTTTCTAAACCTGGCAATACAATAAAAAATGATGGGTTTGAGCTGAGCAACAGTGTCATCTCCACGGGGTCTGTAATGAATTTGCACATTTTCCTCCAACTACTGTATATCTAATCAGAAAAAGATGTCCCCCATTCCTGATCTAGTGCCAAACAGTAAAAGGTGATTCCTTATGTTAACAATTTCAGCAGAATGGCTTATTAAAACCAGATTTTAGGGTATTATAAAATGCTTAGAAGCCCTTTAAAATGTCAACTAGGATCCCCAGAGACTACGTAAAATGTCAACCCAGCTCAAGCGCCTGTTTTAAGCAGAATGAATTAGCGGCATGCTGTCGGAGGCTGTTATCCAAAACAATCAGTAAAAAGGAAAACATCAAGCTTTCTTTGTACTTTTATATGAAATGAGCCATTCAGAATGATCTTGTGGATATTTGAAGATCATTTATTTGTTTGAAGCTATGACTAAATATTGAAGCCCAAGACCTTAGTGGATTTTTTTCTGCTATATATTTAATCAGCACAATTTCATTGAAAAACCTTAATTAAATTAGGCAGCATTCTCTTTCATGCAGCCTATTATGATATGATCATATACTTATATGATCATATAGTCATTCTAATATTCTCTCCTTCAAGTCAGAAAGGAATTCTTTTAGCCAGACATCTCTTTCCCATGAAGGCTTTTTCTCTATTTCCTAAATTATTTCATGTTATCCAAACTGATATTTCTATTATATCTGGAGTAACCTTTTAATCAGTCATTATTATTTTTTTAGTATTCAGGTACATAAATTGAATGATATACAGACAGGTTAAACAGTTTTAGTTTTTAGTTTTTTTTTGAAATTTGGGAATTTCTAATGTGATTATAACTGATATATTAAAATATGAGATAAGCTTACATAAAGTATTTTATTGTTTTATAGAGTTTTTCCAAATGAAACAGATATGGTATTTTTTTAATGAAAAAATTCATATGGAAGGTAGAATATATAGTCATAAAAAGAAAAACAGATGAGAGATAGTAGAGGTACAGAAACATGTCCATTTCCTTTTGTTCAGTTCCAGTTTTTTATTATAGATGGATACATATTTATGTATAAATATTCATATTTATGTACACATAAAGCTTCACATGTTCATATATTTTGAGATAAGCTTCATCTAAATATCTCAAAATCATTTTGATAAAAACTGAGACACAAGTTTAAGCAGTAAATGATTTTTGTTTCTTTTTGCTTCATTACAAATGTACACTGTAGACTGGGAAGCATCTATTACCATTGTTGGAAAATATGGGATCATAAAAACACATTACATGTTTAGTAACTACTTTCAGATGATCGATTCCTTAATGTAAAGAATCAAAAGGCACACTGCCTGAGCTGCATGTAATTCCAAGTGCATATGGATTTTAACAAAGCTTTAATAACTTTGACAAATTTTGTTACTTATTTGTCACAGGCAAAATGTGCTGATACAGTGCTCCTTTTCTATTTTTGATTATTTAGCTCTTAGAATTCAAATAATAATAAAAATTTGCTTAGGTTGTCCAGAACCTAGACCTAGACACTATGCTCTTAAAGATAAAGGTGGTGAAGATGACGATGATGTCGAGAGAACTGCACCAAAGAAATGCAATCTTCCTATCCTTCTTTCTGAGACTTAAACTGGTGTTTAAGGTCTCATTATAATCACATAATCTCATTATAATAGGTCTCATTATAATCAGTACTCTTTGCTCTCACCCAGTTTTGCTGTGTGCTTCAGTGTCTATGTATGTATTTTGTCATCTGTTAAGATAAAAGTTGCAATAGCAGGAAAAGTCCCTTTTTTTTAAAAATTTTATTTTATTTTTAAACTTTACAATATTGTATTGGTTTTGCCAAACATCAAAATGAAGTCCCTTTTTAAATGATACTGAAAATACATGTAAGGTTACCAAAAGTAAAAACTAAATAATGCACACCCAACAAATTGTGTCCTGACAACCTAAACTGATTTTCAATTATAGTATTAAAACAGACATCATTTCCTCCTCCACTCCTGCCCCCATGACATGATGAATTCTATGGTGTTTACAAAGGAAAATAATATCAATACCAATACTGAGAGTCTTGTATGAAAAGAACCTTTTCCCTTAGTCTTAGTATAAATATTTTTTAGATTTTTAAAGAAGAGAAAATATTGCAATAACTAGTATAGAAACACACAGAATTTGGGCATTATTTCTTGATGAATGTGGAATGCTTCATAGTCAGAAGAAAAGGCTCAATAAGGGTACCTCTTTTTTAGATATGTAGAAAACATGAGCTGCTTAGCTTCCAAACCCAATCTCTTTCAGCAAATGCCGAGAACAAAACTGTACCTGTATTTCACACATCACTAAACCCTTAATACTCTTCTTACCCAGTATCTTGCTGATGTTGGAGTTGTGCATGTCAGGAAAGGCTTGAAGGATTTTCCTTCGTTCATCTTTAGCCCACACCATGAAGGCATTCATTGGACGCTTTATGTGGGGCTCATTGCTACCACGCCCCCTGGATTCTCTATAAATTCTTGATTCTGAGACTCCAGCACTTCCTAAAAACAGGGACATTGCTTCACGTTAGTGTTAAAACTTTTGGCAATCCCTTCCTTGCATTACTGTTTTACAGTCTATTAAAATATCTGAAAATTAAAAGCACATCTGATAATGGTACTTCCAGTTCTTGAGTCTGATGCTTGTTTATGAAGTTTCTGTGATAAGCCTTGTGGTGCCAAATATATTTGTATTTTTAAATTCATTTCTAGTATATTTTTCCTTTCTTTCAGAGGACTGTTCACTGTTCACTTTCAAGACCATACAAGAAACCATCACAAGAAAAATATTTGATGCAAACTGCAAAGAAGATAGTTGGGTTAGGTCAACAGGCATGCTGGTAGTGTAGAAATATTACGTTGAAAAGCTCACAAAATTGACACCAATCTATTCAGCAGAACGGGTGACTATAGGTAACGAAGTATCTCTCACCTGAAGACTGTCAGAACATAGCCTACTCATGTCCTTTTTCTTCCTCTGAGGCTATATAAATAAAAACACTGCTAAATAGATATTTGAGGTTAAAATACAATACAGATATCTCCTGTAATGTGTTTGAAATTATGTGTTAATAAATGCATGAAATATGCTAATGCAGCAATGTTAGTCTGCTTCTCAAAAGATGTATAAAAATGGTGGGAAAAGAACAAATGAATAGGTACATTACAATGGTTTCTTAGGAAGTCTACAGTTACATATATAAGGTGAAAAAGATAATATGTTCATTTTCCTGAGTTTTCCCCCAACATCTAATTTATGCAAAGAGCTCCACTGGTAAGTACATTTCAATCAGGGAAACTCAGGATGAAACACAACCAGGAGGGACACGGGAACCTTGAGGAGCTTCGGTCAGTCCTCTAGGCTTTATCCAATTTTGTAGAATGGCTTCAGCAGTTTAAACTGCTTCCTGAGATACTTGAATTTAGGCAAAGAAAGCAAGCAGCAGCAAAATGTAGAACTCTGGCACCAAGTTTTCCAGGGTTATCATTATAAAATATGAAAGAGATATATTCTGGTAGCGTGTAAAAATTTCAAATATTTTGGGGCTTTTGAGAATTTGTATAATCAACAAAAGTACTGATTTTGCTTTTTTTCTTCCTTCATACTCCTTTCCCTGTCTTAATCTGAAGGAATAGGAATTAACCAAAATGACCCAGACTTGAAGACCTCGAAGACCTGAAGCAAACAGAAAACACAGCATATTTGGAGTTTCCCATTATTTCTCTTTCATAATATACTCTTTGGTCTGATGAAGATTGGAAAATATTTTGCATACAAGCATGACTGAATTTAACACATAACAGCAACAAACATTTTGATGTTTTAATGCTGAGTACCATGGGTATATTTTATCATGCTAATACAACTTAAAATTTATGAAATGTGTTATTACCAGTAAGTGTTTTACTGACAAAAATGAGTGCTAATATACGGTGACATCTTTCTAAAATGGGTTTGTAGCTACCAAATGATCATCTGCACATCCTCCTTTTCTTGTTCTTACACCTTACAGCAAGATAAGCCTTAAAATGAACATTATGTGACTTCATGAAAGCTAAATAAGTTCTTTGCAAGTACTTAGATCAGGATTATCTTAGCTAAGCAGAGTAGAAGATGGAAGGAAATGTTTGGATCCAACAGGCTAGAAAAACACAGACATTTTTTAGATATCCAATTCACTCAAATTTGGCCTCAACAGAATTATTGGTCAAATGCTCAAGCTTGGCTAGTCCCTTGGCTTCTCACTGGTTGGAACTGGGGCAGTCTTTTCTATATACAGGGGTCTTCTGCTGTAGTAACCAAGTTGAGGACCATGCTCTTAAAATGCATGTATGCCACCTGATCTGGGAGAGAGGTTCCCAGTCGGCGCTAAGCGTAAGAGGGAAAGCACTCTTCTCTCTTTGCTGTGCTATTAGAATTAGAGCATCAGTTTATTTAGTTGTTCCTGTGGATGTTTAGAACATTCAGAGATGATATAGACAACAGAAGGCTCGAGGAACATTTGGGAAGTGCGAGGCTGCACAGTTTGAATTCAAGATGGGCTACAGAGTGTAGGCAGGACGCTTGACTGTATGGTAGATAGCATTAAGAGGGAAAGGATCCCAAATGCAAGAAACTATCCTGAAAATGTCCTCTGAGCTCTGTATTCCGGTCAGGGTTTGACAAATGAAAACTTTAAAATGAGCTTAGGGATAACAGATTTCTGAAAAGTTTGATTCAGGTATAAGAAATATGGAAGTGAGAGGGGAAATGATTGACAGCATGCACTTTAGAATCACGCCATCTTGAACCCTAGACCTGCCCTTTGGCACTTACAGTTCTGTGGTCTCGGAAAAAACGACTACAAATTCCTAAGGGCCAATCTCTTTATCTGTAATAGATGTTATCTCACAGAGTGTGCTGGGGAGAACATGTGAACTCTTACTGTAATGATCAGGTATGAGGTGGCTGTCTGGTATAATTTTTAGTAGTTTTAATTGGCATTAAACAGATACTTCTGCACACTACTGGAATAGATATGAAAACTTTCACAAACCATCAGAATCTCCACTCATATTGAAATCCATCATGGCATGGCTAAATTTTCCTTCTTCATTCTGTTTGACTGCCAGTTGCTGAGTCAGACTCTCCAGTGTTGTTTTTTCCTTAAAAAAGAAATTTATAATGAGATCTCAGTCTGGAAATTATAATTATTCAAAGACTTTTTTTTTCCTTTGGGCCATATATGGGCCATGTTTGTAACAACTCTAAAAGTTATTTTTCCCCCTCTTTGGGTACATTTGCTTCAGGAAGGGATGAGACGTTGATTTATTCACCTTTGCACACTTAGCACGTTATACTGAGGTAACCGAAGCCAACGATCAGTAGGAATTTTGAAGGAACTCTGATTCGCAGAATCCCCTTATACAGTCTTGGCATTTGGGTCTGCTAAGCCGCAAGGATGTATGCTGGGATCCTTGGAGACAACCTTCCCAAATCACAAAATGTGCATAGAAATTTCATGGAAGCAACCTGTTTTTACAGCATTTGGAATGCCTACTTTATTTTTAGCCAGACAGTAGAAGTATAGAAGTGGCATGGGGCCCAGAGAGTCTTCCAATAGTCAGGTGACCAAATGATAGAAACGTAATTCACAGTAGTGTCCTCTGGTTGCCATCTCCCTAAATGCCATCTGCATCTCTCATGTAAGGGTAATGAAGACGTTTAAATATTCATTGCTAATTGCTTGTCAAGTCTCTGTACATTCGATGTGAGTGCCTGCTACTTGGACCACAATTTGATTTGGATTGCTAAGCCAAAATATTGAGTTGGCGAATTATTTGAGATAACAAATATACCAAAATTAGATCTGCAAAGACATCAAGTCATTTGAAAGCATGCAGTGCTTGATTTGAATTCATGAGAACATGGCATCACAAAGTAAATTATTTTCAAGAAAAATATAATGCTTAATCTAAACCACATGAGATTTTTAAACTATTTCCAAGTTAAGTAATTGGGTGATTTTAAGCACAGAAAAGCATACAATAAAAGGTTTACAACTTTCTCTAGCACTCTCCATCATTGATCTGAGGGTGATATGGTTCCAGAACAGCTTTCAGAAAAGCACCTATTGGATTTCATAAAATTTGCCCAGGTTTCTTTTTAATTATGCACTTCATTTTCTCAGGAACACAGTCATGAATTACACAAATGAATCACATTTACTGCAGAACAGCTATAAAATGACACAATAAAATGTTCACAGAAAATAATCAACTATTTAAGGTAATTATTACAGGGAAGGGACCCAACGAATGTTTCTATCAAGAACCAACAGGATATTGAAATTCTTCATACAGTATGTACTTTATCTCTACAAAATCTCTGACAGTAGTACAACTATACTAGATGAAAAATTCTCTTAATTTAGTGGCTTTGGAATCCATGTCTCTGTTCATCAAAGCTGGATAAATGATTTAATAGACAAAATATTTTAAATTTTCGATTGATATAAAATACAATAGGGGAACTGGAAACAAAAGAGTTTATATCAATTTTAGTTCTATAAGATTATATACTACTGACATTGAAATAAATTATATATTTAAAAACATACAGCCTTGCCCGATTTATTTTGGGGATGAAAACAGTACTTTCAGCTGCTTTGTATGTTCTGAATTTTTTTTGCTGAAAGTCTGCTGTATATATATTCAGCCAAGCCCAGGAGCACCAAGGACACCAGCTTAACAGGCTATCTTTATAGTAAATGTAGCTGCTAAAATAGGAGACAGTTACATTAAAAAAGAAAAAAGAACAAACCACATTCCATCAACGTGATATTAGAGTCTCTGGGTCAATGAAGACTTTACTATCTTTGAGGAATATACTGGGCATGGATTGCCTCTCAGGTTTTGATTTAAAAGTGTATGGGCAATAATGCTACATATGTAGCACATTGCCTTCATTTTGAAGTAAAGTCTTTCAAGAATAAACAGCAAAATGAGGCACTCAGAGTAAAAAAAAAAAAAGAATGAAATGTTAAATGACTCTGAAGATTTGGCATTCAGCTGTATGGATCTTGCACCATCTAACCAAGGAGGAAATTAGGAAAGGCCAAGATAAAAGACTAATTTACTAAAATTAGTAAAGGACAAGCTAGAAAGTCACAAGTGTTTTTACACTCAGTAACCTCTAGCATATTAAAAAGCAGAGACATTACTTTGCCAACAAAGGTCCGTCTACTCAAGGCTAAGCTTTTTCCACTAGTCATGTATGGATGTGAGAGTTGGACTGTGAAGAGAGATGAGCGCCGATGAATTGATGCTTTTGAACTGTGGTGTTGGAGAAGACTCTTGAGAGTCCCTTGGACTGCAAGGAGATCCAACCAGTCCATTCTAAAGGAGATCAGCCCTGGGATTTCTTTGGAAGGAATGATGCTAAAGCTGAAACTCCAGTACTTTGGCCATCTGATGCGAAGAGTTGACTCATTGGGAAAGACTGATGCTGGGAGGGATTGGGGGCAGGAGGAGAAGGGGACGACAGAGGATGAGATGGCTGGATGGCATCACTGACTCGATGGACGTGAGTTTGAGTGAACTCCGGGAGTTGGTGATGGACAGGGAGGCCTATCGTGCTGCAGTTCATCGGGTCGCAAAGAGTCTGACACAACTGAGTGACTGAACTGAATCATCTACCTCTAAAGCACAGAGTATAATAAAATGATTCAATTAGTTACCCCAAAATGGAATTTATGATACTTAACAGGATGTCAGTAGGAGACAGTGCAAGTAAACACAGTAAGTTGTACTTTTTTGTGAGCTTTTGCATAGTCATTTAAGCTAATTCTCAGACACGTTAATAGGGAAAATGAGAGGTGACTAGAGGAATTGACGAAGATGTGGTGTACCTTTAACTAAAACACCTTATCAGTTCAGTTCAGTTCAGTCACTCAGTCGTGTCCGACTCTTTGCAACCCCATGAATCACAGCACGCCAGGCCTCCCTGTCCATCACCAACTCCCGGAGTTCACTGAAACTCATGTCCATTGAGTCGGTGATGCCATCCAGCCATTTCATCCTCTGTCGTCCCCTTCTCCTCTGCCCCCAATCCCTCCCAGCATCAGGGTCTCTTCCAATGAGTTAATTCTTCACATGAGGTGGCCAAAGTATTGGAGTTTCAGCTGTACCATCAGTCCTTCCAATGAACACCCAGGGCTGATATCCTTTAGGATGGACTGGTTGGACCTTCTTGCAGTCCAAGGGACTCTCAAAGGTCCTCTCCAACACCACAGTTCAAAAGCATCAATTCTTCGGCACTCAACTTTCTTCACAGTCCACCTCTCACGTCCATACATGACCACTGGAAAAACTATAGCCTTGACTAGATGGACCTGTGTTGGCAAAGTGATGGCTCTGCTTTTGAATATGCTATCTAGGTTGGTCATAACTTTCCTTCCAAGGAGTAAGCGTCTTTTAATTTCATGGCTGCAGTCACCATCTGTAGTGATTTTGGAGCCCAAAAAACATAAAGTCTGACACTGTTTCCACTGTTTCCCCATCTATTTGCCATGAAGTGATGGGACCAGATGCCATGATCTTAGTTTTCTGAATGTTGAGCTTTAAGCCAACTTTTTCACTTTCCTCTTTCATCAGGAGGCTTTTTAGTTCCTCTTCACTTTCTGCCATAAGGGTGGGGTGTCATCTGCATATCCGAGGTTATTGATATTTCTCCTGGCAATCTTGATTCCAGCTTGTGCTTCTTCCAGCCCAGTGTTTCTCATGATGTACTCTGTGTATAAGTTAAATAAGCAAGGTGACAATATATAGCCTTGACGTACTCCTTTTCCTATTTGGAACCAGTCTGTTGTTCCATGTCCAGTTCTAACTGTTGCTTCCTAACCTGCATACAGGTTTCTCAAGGGGCAGATTAGGTGGTCTGGTATTCCCATCTCCTTCAGAATTTTCCACAGTTTATTGTGATCCACACAGTCAAAGGCTTTGGCATAGTCAATAAAGCAGAAATAGATGTTTTTCTGGAACTCTCTTGCTTTTTTGATGATCCAGTGGATATTGGCAATTTGATCCCTGGTTCCTCTGCCTTTTATAAGACCAGCTTGAACATCTGGAAGTTCACAGTTCATGTATTGTTGAAGCCTGGCTTGGAGAATTTTGAGCATTACTTTACTAGCGTGTGAGATGAGTGCAACTGTGCGGTAGTTTGAGCATTCTTTGGCATTGCCTTTCTTTGGGATTGGAATGGAAACTGACCTTTCAGATCAGACCAGATCAGATCATACTCAGTCGTTGCTCAGTCGTGTCCAACTCTTTGCGACCCCATGAATCGCAGCACGCCAGGCCTCCCTGTCCATCACCAACTCCTGGAGTTCACTCAGACTCATGTCCATCAAGTCAGTGAAGCCATCCAGCCATCTCATCCTCTGTCGTCCCCTTCTCCTCTTGCCCCAAATCCCTCCCAACATCAGAGTCTTTTCCAATGAGTCAACTCTTCACATGAGGTGGCCAAAGTACTGCAGTTTCAGCTTTAGCATCATTCCCTCCAAAGAAATCCCAGGGCTGATCTCCTTCAGAATGGACTGGTTGTATCTCCTTGTAGTCCAAGAGACTCTCAAGAGTTTTCTCCAACACCACAGTTCAAAAGCATCAATTCTTTGGCGCTCAGCCTTCTTCACAGTCCAACTCTCACATCCATACATGACCACAGGGAAAACCATAGCCTTGACTAGATGAACCTTTGTTGGCAAAATAATGGCTCTGCTTTTGAATATGCTATCTAGGTTGGTCATAACTTTCCTTCCAAGGAGTAAGCGTCTTTTAATTTCATGGCTGCAGTCACCATCTGCAGTGATTCTGGAGCCCAGAAAAATAAAGTCTGACACTGTTTCCACTGTTTCCCCATCTATTTCCCATGAAGTAATGGGAGCGGATGCCATGACCTTCGTTTTCTGAATGTTGAGCTTTAAGCCAACTTTTTCACTCTCCACTTTCACCTTCATCTAGAGGCTTTTTAGTTCCTCTTCACTTTCTGCCATAAGGGTGGTGTCATCTGCATATCTGAGGTTATTGATATTTCTCCCGGCAATCTTGATTCCAGCTTGTGTTTCTTCCAGTCCAGCGTTTCTCATGATGTACTCTGCATATAAGTTAAATAAGCAGGGTGATCATATAAAGCCTTGATGTACTCCTTTTCCTATTTGGAACCAGTCTGTTGTTCCATGTCCAGTTCTAACTGTTGCTTCCTGACCTGCACACAAATTTCTCAAGAGGCAGATTAGGTGGTCTGGTATTCCCATCTCTTTCAGAATCTTCCACAGTTTCTTGTGATCCACACAGTCAAAGGCTTTGGCATAGTCAATAAAGCAGAAATAGATGTTTTTCTGCAACTCTCTTACTTTTTCAATGATCCAGCGGATGTTGGCAATTTGATCTCTGGTTCCTCTGCCTTTTCTAAAAGCAGCTTGAACATCAGGAAGTTCACGGTTCACATATTGCTGAAGCCTGGCTTGGAGAATTTTGAGCATTACTTTACTAGCGTGTGAGATGAGTGCAATTGTGTGGTAGTTTGAGCATTCTTTGGCATTGCCTTTCTTTGGGATTGGAATGAAAACGGACCTTTTCCAGTCCTGTGGCCACTGCTGAGTTTTCCAAATTTGCTGGCATATTGAGTGCAGCACTTTCACAGCATCATCTTTCAGGATTTGGAATAGCTCAACTGGAATTCTATCACCTCCACTAGCTTTGTTTGTAGTGATGCTTTTTAAGGCCCACTTGACTTCACATTCCAGGATGTCTGGCTTTAGGTCAGTGATTACACCATCGTGATTATCTTTAATAGCATGTAAATCAAAATGGTAACACTGCCACAATTTAAAAACTCTCACTGACAATAAATTCAGAAGACAGAAAAATTAAGGTAAGGGGGTATATCATAAAACAGATGAATGGTTACATGATAAATATATGGTATATATATATTTATGTGTATGTGTATATATATGTGTGTGTGTATATATATACATATATATATAATATATATAATACAGTGGTTATGTAGTAAATAATTAGATAAACAATTCCAGACAAAAATTGATCCTGCTGTAAAAGTTTATATTTAGTTCTTCTGTATACAGGTATCTATGTGTAAACAAGATTCCAGGTAATATATTGTATTGTCAAAAGAATGACCTGGATATAAGAATAGTCTTCAAAACTTTAAATTCAATCTACTCAGGAATATAGTAGGAGAATCAGCCAAATGATATAAAGCACAGATGCTGGTACACTGGGAAGTTTCTTTTCATTCCATTTCGTCTAATCCCATACATCCCTGGCCATCCTCTTCCCAAAGACACCACCTGCACTGTCATGACTAAAACTCAACCATTTGATTCTGAAACTTGGGTTAAAGAGTTCCTTTTCAAATGTGTGAATATTACTGATAAAGGTGATTCCCAAAGTTATCATAATGAAATTAATCCATTCTAAATTTTTGAAGACATGAGAATACCAGACCACCTTACCTGCCTCCTGAGAAATCTGTATGCAGGTCAAGAAGCAACAGTTACACGTGCTCCCCATCCTGAAGCCCCCTCCCACATCCCTCCCCGTACCACGTGTACACCCGTGGCGGATTCATGCTGATGTATGGCAAAACCAATACAATATTGTAAAGTAATTAACCTCCAATTAAAATAAATAAATTTTAATAAAAATTTATTTTTATTAAATACATTTAATTAAAAAAAAAAAAAGAAGCAACAGTTAGAACCGAACACGGAACAACAGACTACTTCCAAATTGGGAAAGGAGTACATTAAGGCTGTATATTGTCACTCTGCTTATTTAACTTACATGCAGGGTTCAGTTCAGTTGCTCAGTCATGTCCGACTCTTTACATCCCTTAACTGCAGCACACCAGGCTTGCCGGTCCATCAGTCACTCCTGGAGCTTGCTCAAACTCATGTCCATCAAGTCAGTGATGCCATCCAACCATCTCATCCTCTGTCATCCCCTTTCCTCCTGCCGTCAATCTTTCGCAGCATCAGGGTCTTTTCCATGAGTCAGTTCTTCGCATCAGGTGGCCAAAGTATTGGAGTTTCAGCTTCAACATCAGTCCTTCCAATGAAAATTCAGGGCTGATCTCCTTTGGGATGGACTGGATGAATCTTCTTGCAGTCCAAGGGACTCTCAGGAATCTTCTCCAACACCACAGTTCAAAAGCATCAATTCTACAGCACTCAGCTTTCTTTAAAGTACAACTCTCACATCCATATGTGTGACTACTGGAAAAACCGTAGCCTTGACTAGATGGACCTTTGTCAGCAAAGTAACATCTCTGTTTTTTAATATGCTGTCTAGGTTGGTCATAGCTTTTCTTCCAGGAAGCAAGCATCTTTTTCTTTCATGGCTAAAGTCACCATCAGTAGTGGTTTTGGAGCCCAAGAAAGTCAAGTGTCACTGTTTCCATTGTTTCCCCATCTATTTGAAGTGATGGGACAGGATGCCATGACGTTCGTTTTTTGAATGTTGAATTTTAAGCCAGCTTTTTCACTCTCCTCTTTCACTTTCATCAAGAGGCTCTTTAGTGCTTCTTTGCTTTCTGCCGTAAGGGTAGTGTCATCTGTGTATCTGAGATTATTGATATTCTTCCCGGCCATCTTGAGTCCAGCTTGTGCTTCATCCAGCCTGGCATTTCACATTATGTACTCTGCATGTAAGTTAAATAAGCAGGGTGACAATATACAGCCTTGACGTAATCGTTTCCCAATTTGGAACCAATCTTTGTTCCATATCCAGTTCTAAGTGTTGCTTCTTGACCTGCACACAGTTTTCTCAGGAGGTAGGTAGGGTGGTCTGGTATTCCCATAGAATTTTCCACAGTTTTTTGTGATCCACATAGTCAAAGGCTATGGCATAGCCTTAAAGCAGAAGTAGATATTTTTCTGGAACTCTTTTGTTTTTTTTGATGATCCAATGGATGTTGGCAATTTGATCTCTGGTTCCTCTGCCTTTTCTAAATCCAGCTTGAACATCTGAAAGTTCATGGTTCATGTACTATTGAAGCCTGGCTTGTAGAATTGTGAGCATTACTTGGTTAGCATGTGAGATGAGTGCAATTGTGCGGTAGTTTGAACATTCTTTGGTATTGCCTTTCTTTGGGATTGGAATGAAAACTGACCATTTCCAGTTTTGCAGCCACTGCTGCATTTTCCAAATTTGCTGGCATATCCAGTGCAGCACTTTAATGGCATCATCTTTTAGGATTTGAAATAGCTCAAGTGGAATTCCATCACCTCCACTAGCTTAGTGAAGCTTCCTAAGGCCCACTTGACTTTGCATTTCAGGATGTCTGGCTCTAGGTGGGTGATTACACCATCGTGGTTATCTGGGTCATGAAGATATTTTTTGTATAGCTCTTCTGTAAATTCTTGCCACCTATTCTTAATATCTTCTGCTTCTGTTAGGTCCATACCATTTCTGTCCTTCATTGTGCCCATCTTTGCACGAAATATTCCCTTGGTATCTCTAATTTTTTTGAAGAGATCTCTAGTCTTTCCCATTCTATTGTTTTCCTCTATTTCTTTGCATTGATCACTGAGGAAGGTTTTCTTATCTCTCCTTTTTATTCTTTGGAACTCTGGATTCAAATGGGTATACCTTTGCTTTTCTCCTTTGCCTTTCATTTCTCTTCTTTTCTCAGCTATCTGTAAGGCCTCCTGAGACAACCATTTTGCCCTTATGCATTTCTTTTTCTTGGGGGGGTTCTTGATCACTGCTTCCTGTACAATGTCACGAACTTCCATCCATAGTTCTTTAGGCACTCTGTCTATCAGATCTAATCCCTTGAATCTATTTGTCACTTCTACTGTATAATCATAAGGGATTTGATTAGGTCATACCTCAGTGGTCTAGCAGTTTTCCCTAGTTCAATTTAGGCCTGAATTTGGCAATAAGGAGTTCACTATCTGGGCCACAGTCAGCTCCCAGTCTTGTTTTGGCTGACCCTATAGAGCTTCTCCATCTTTGGCTGCAAGAATACAATCAGTCTGATTTTGGTATTGACCATCTGGTGATGTCCATGTGTAGAGTCTTCTCTTCTGTTGTTGGTAGAGAGTTTGCTACTCCAGTGCATTCTCTTGGCAAAACTCTATTAGCCCTTGCCCTGCTTCATTTTGTACTCGAAGGCCAAACTTGCTTGTTACTCCAGGTATCTCTTGACTTTCTATTTTTGCATTCCAGTCCCCTATAAAGAAAAGGACATCTTTTTTTGGTGTTAGTTCTAGAAGTTCTTGTTGGTCTTTATAGAACCATTCAACTTCAGCTTCTTCAGCATTACTGGTCAGAGCATAGCCTTGGATTACTGTGATATTGAAAGGTTTGACTTGGAAACGAACAGAGGTCATTCTTTCGTTTTTGAGACTACAGCCAAGAGCTGCATTTTGGACTCTTTTGTTGACTATGAGGGCTACTCCATTTCTTCTATGGGATTCTTGCCCACAGGAGTAGATATAATGGTCATCTGAGTTAAATTGGCCCATTTCAGTCCATTTTAATTCACTGATTCCTAAATGTTGATGTTCACTGTTGCCATCTCCTGTTTGACCACCTCCAATTTATCTTGATTCATGCAATATTGTGCTTTATAGCATCAGACTTCATATTTCAGTGTCATATCTTTTTGCCTTTTCATGCTGTTCATATGCAGAGTACATTTTGCAAAATGTTGGGCTGGATAAAGCACAAGCTGGAAGCAAGATTGCTGGGAGAAATATCAATAATCTCAGATACACAGATGTCACCACCCTTATGGCAGAAAGCAAAGAAGAACCAAAGAACCTCTTAATGAAAGTGAAAGAGGAGAGTGAAAAAGCTGGCTTAAAATTCAACATTCAAAAAACGAACATCATGGCATCCTGTCCCATCACTTCATGGCAAATAGATGGGGAAACAATGGAAACAGTGACAGACTTTATTTTCTTGGGCTCCAAAACCACTGCTGATGGTGACTGCAGCCATGAAATTAAAAGATGCTTGCTTCCTGGAAGAAAAGCTATGACCAACCTAGACAGCATATTAAAAAGCAGAGACATTACTTTGCCCACAAAGGTCTCTGTAGTCAAAGCTATGGTTTTTCCAGTAGTCGTGTGTGGTTGTGAGAGTTGGACTATAAAAAAAGTGAGTGCCGAAGAATTGATACTTTTGAACTGTGGTGTTGGAGAAGACTCTTGAGAGTCCCCTGGACTGCAAGGAGATCCATCCATTCAATCCTAAAGGAAATCAGCCCTGAATATTCACTGGAAGGACTGATGTTAAAGCTGATACTCCAATACTTTGGCCACTTGATGCAAAGAGGTGACTCACTGGAAAAGACCCTGGTGTTGGGCAAGATTAAAGGCAGGAGGATAAGAAGATGGCAGAGGATGAGGCAGTTGGATGGCATCACTGACTTGATGGACATGAGTTTGAGCAAGCTCTGGGAGTGGGTGATGGACAGGGAAACCTGGCATGCTGCAGTTCATGGGTTGCAAAGAGTTTGGACATGACTGACTGAAAGACTGAACTGCTCTGAAATAGAGGCAGCTGAATCAAAATGATGGCAGTATATATCAGGTAGAGAGCTGGTAAGTGGGAAGTTGCTGAAAATAAGAAATAGCAAAGAAAATGCTTTTGTGAAAATAGAAAAATACGTTGATATGTAGAGGTGACAATTTTACCAATTATACTCTTAATTCCACTGGCTGATAAAGAGCACATTAGTCAAGAATTTGTACAAAAAATACCCCTACCTACCCCAACTCTTAAGAGCAGCGTTCTGGAACACAAATCAGTACAGCACTTATTCTTTAAACTGCCCTCTCAATGCTATTCAAAGACTGCCCTGAAACTTACAAGATTCATTCATCTTCTCTCTTTAACTTTTTTCCTATTAGAAATAAAGCGAACAACAACAATAAGAAAAAACAAATTTAAAGCAATACTGGCCAAAATTCTGAACAGCCCTGAGGAACATCAGAATACAGGGTGTAAACAGATTAATGACTACAAAGAAGTCAACATGAAACAGTCCTGAGGATTTGCAAATAATGACCAAACAAGATGACCCATACGCTTTCTTTCATGGATAAAAACTTCCTATTGGATAACAATTAGAGTTCCTTTGGAAAGATGAGTCCTCTCTGGCTAATCAAATCTTATACAACTTTGTGAGTTTACTAAGATCAAGGAGAAACTTTAGGTAAAGTCTGTTTTTACTAGAAAAAATTTTCTGATCCTATGTTGACTTGAACAAACATTCAAGTGAACTGTATCTAATCTACAGAAGAAAAGAAAGTTTTAGACAATATAGTTTCTTGGGGTCAGATGAATAACTCTAAAACTAAATATTCAAAGAACCATTATTAATGTGTTAATATTCTCTTAGGAAACTGGCAGCTGGTCTCAGGTTCTGTGGCTTATCCAATAACTTGAATAATGGAAAACAGATCATGTACTGTTTGTCCATGACACCAGGCTATGGTGGGACTCAACAAGGAGAGCCAAGAAATAGCTAAAGAGATGTGGGTAATTAGTTGATTAGAAGTGGTCATTAAAGATCAGTGCTTTTTAGGCCAACAATATTCCAAATGGCAAAAGGCTAAAGATCAATGGTTAAAGGACATATTTAAAAATACAGACAATAACCTATATAGAAAATAATGACTTAGGGATCAGGAACATGAGATAACTAAACTCTGTCATATACATTAGCCATTACTTAAGACAATTAACCTCCCTGAGTTTCAGGGTCCTAATTTGTAAAATGGGGTTTTAATATATGATAGATACTTATTAAGTTTAAAAAATGAAGAAGATACACTTTTAACATTACAGAAAAAGTAAATGAGAGAAATGGAAAAGAAAAATATTCTTCCTAGAATATAAGAATTACAGGAATAGTTATTTCAATATGCATATTAAGTATCCTGCTATGATTATGATCCTTTATGGTCCATGACCATAGTGGACAAATATGATTAAAATGGAGATGCTTGTAACAACTCTAAAAGTTGTTGGGGTTTTTCTTCTCCTCCTGTGCATCATCCCTGACAATATATTTAATCTTTTTTATTTTCCATTTATTACTCAGGCATGATATAAGACTAGTATTATTTAAATTGAAAAGTACTCCTATTCCATTTCTTCAACTTACACAGAAAACAACTAAAAATTCACTGTGTTTGTAAAGGCTCAAATGCACATCCTTGTTGATATTTCATGGAGCAGTCAAAACAAAACAAAAGAAACCCACACAAATTGTGCTTTACAGGAAGTAGATATACTTCCTTAGTGTCCTAAGCCTAAACAGTACGTGAGTAGATGCTTCCTCTATGACTCCTTGAAATTGGGATTTATAAGTGATGAGCTGTGCTTACCATCACACAAACAAACACAAAGAGCTGGGCTGTGGATCAGCTATCATAATGAACATCCCTGAAATAAAGCCCACAAAGCTATAAAAGTCATAAAAAGCACATGCATGAAATGACAGAATAGAGTGTGACTGTCAAATGTTGACTCAGTAACAGTTAAACCCCTTCTGGCTGCCCTTTTTTATGATCTCCTTCTATACTAATGGCACGGGAAGAAGAAAGAAACAAAAAAGGTTTTTAACCCTTCAATTATGTGAACCTCCGAGACCACCAAAGAAGATGAAAGATTATTTATAATGTCATAACGATTTATCAGTTGGAGACTTTTTTTCATCGGCTTAAGTAGAATATAAAGAAACAATGAACATGCCTAAGACAACCCTCCATCTCTCAGTTTCACCCTTGTTTACTGAGATTGCCATTTTCTAAAAAAAAAAAAAGCATCCACCCATGTAATATAGCCGCACAAATGGAAGAGAAAGCTTTGTTGTAAAAGCTTTACAACAAATAATGTACAAACACACATGCGCACACACACACTTTCATCCAACACCAACAAAAATTCAATCTGAAGAAATTTTTCACTTATTTTATTCTGGTCAAATGTGAATTTCGCAGACACTTTGGTACTCTGACACTTTGGTATTCCTTAGGAGTATTTTTCCATTCATTTTCTCAATCAGAGAATCATATGGATATATGAACTAAGGGATAGGAAAGGTCTATAAATATCTTTTGGTTTAGTCATCTCAAAAAAATGCCTTATCGAATCCTGATTTTTTCCCTTCCAAATTCAGAGATTCCTATTGTGAAGAAAATAATAAATTAGAACCCAAATTTTGTTTCCACAATCTAATTTCATTTTGTGAACTTTGGAAGCCAGCTTCGTGATATGTCCCTTCAAGTATAATCCTTGCTGAATTTCATAGAAACTTAGTTTCATCAGGAAATCTGATCAAAGTGAATTGTATTGGCAGATCAAGTTTTCTTAAGAAGTATTATGAAGCTGAAGGTAGATGGAGTTGTTTTGAAGGAAATACACAGCTTCTATGAATGCAAATCTTAATCTGAATTAATACATTTCCAAGACAGAAAAATGACTTGTGGGTAAAATTGATGAATCCCTATTTATAATTTTTAAAGAACTGATTGTAAAGTGGGAGAAATATTAGAAAATGGAATATAAAGAACTAATTCTGATTTTCATGAATAAAGAGAAAAACTGAAGAACAATGACCTGAGCACTTAATGAATGTTCTGGAAAAGACAGAGCTGATTGTTATAGATTCGTTCAGGGCCCTTCTTAGAGGAGGTGGTGACAAGAAGCTAATACAAATTTACTAAGAAAAAGTATGGTATAATGGTCTAATTTCTTTTTCTACAAAAATTGGAAAACAGACTAGGGAAGCTCATGGCCATAGTCTTTTGGAATTTAGCTCAGCTTTGGGTTATGTTCCTATCAATATATTTGTTGTCTTCATGGAGAAAGTGCATAGGGCCTTAAAAGAGACAGTTGAAGAGGAGATCAACAATCTCTGTCTTTACATATCTTAAGAAACTCCAGGTTTATGAAGAACCAAGACCTGTTGTTTGTGGAAAAGAGACGGGATTTGGCCATATAAAGCAACAGAATACTGACCAATGGTTGTAAGTTACCAAGTGAAAGTGTATGAACCACTGAAGAAAGAGTTATATTAAAAAAGATGTCTATTCCTTAAGTGGGCTGTCTTAGGATGCAGAAATCTTCACCTCCCTGGAGGTTTTCAAATATTGGCCATATGACTGCCTGCCTGGCAATTCAACATCAGATAATAGGTTGCATTAAAGGCCCTTTTCACTTTCTTTCAGTTCTATGTTCCACTTGACTGGAATTGCTCAAACAAAACTAAAATATTTTGACAAATATATAAAGATATACATGTTTCTCTATCCATGATGATAATTTCCTCAGAAGCTGTTAATTAGTTTCAAAATGTAAAGGCACTCCATTTATAGTTGAGAATGCTATAGTCATTTTCTTAAATTCAAGGAAGATACTTCAAATTATGAAACAAAAGCTAAAAAAGATATGATTACTGAAATTTTGTGAAAGGACTGTCCAACAATACTCAGATTTACATACTTAGGTACATGGTGAAGGACACAGTCTTCTGTCCAAATTCAACATTACTGCCATTGTAGAGGAAGAACTCACTGAGTGTGGAGGTGTAACGCACAGAAAAGCAAACTCAAAGGAATCCGTAAGAAACATATAATTCACAAAGAGGGTATATATGAATAATATCATGGTAAAATACTGGTCCTTGCTTACATGTCCCAGGGGTGATTATGGTTTGTACATGTGGAAAGGAGAAGGAAGGAGAGGAAAAATCTAAGACCTGGGTTTCAGGTGTCAGAAGTCAGCCAAAGTCTAAAAAAAAAGTGTTTATTTCAAACCACGGTAGATACAGATACTATGCACATCAAGTCAGATCTGAAGGGTTAATGTGAGAAAAATAAGAGGCCAACAAAGGAAAATAGAATTCACAACCTACACAGGATGTCCGGTAGGTGGGAGGGCTGCATAGATGTAAACACAAAGCTGGAATGAGGTCTGATGTTAATTGTTCTATAAACAATGGGTAACTCAGTTACTGAGCTACAGAATCGTATAGAACTTTTTCATTTTTCCATTTCATAGAATAAAGTTGTAAAACTGTCTGCCTTCTTATGAATGTAGCCTCAGTAGCCAGTAGTTACTTCAGTTAAATAAATATAATTAGACTATTTTAAAGAGAAATGGTTTGGTTCCGAAATACCGGGTCTGACAAATAGAAACAAGCATAACAGGGTTATAGTTCACTTTTCAATTATCCATGGTAGTTTTAGAGAAAAACTTAACAGTAGAATAGATATTTAAAATCTCATTTTAATGAACAGCCAAAACTTTACATGTTTTATGAGCGCTGGTATGAGAAGCAAAATAAATAAGATTGAACATATTCTTCCTGTTTTCTGGCTCATTCTCAAAAGAAGGGGGCTGGTATGTAGTGAAAAAAGGGAGACCTAGAAAAGGAACAGAAACAGGAAAAACAAAGAAATGAAGAAAAGATACAGACAGAAGCTATGGAGATGCTGGTTGCTAAAAGGATTTTTTGGTGTGATAAATCCTCAAAAATGTACTAAATAATATACATGGCCAACATTAGGGTACAAGCCAATCAAACAGGAACTGGCTTACTTTCTTGTATGTCTTCAGCATGGTCCATTAGAAAAGAGACTGAAATTTAAACCAGAGGACCTTGGTTTAAAAACTGATCTACCACTTGAACTCCTATAATAATCTCACATCTCGTTTTTTTTTTTTAATTTTTAAAACAAAGATATGAATACTGTTGTTCTGTTTATACTATGGTACTAAACTGAAATTTAATGTGAAAGCAATTGGAAAAAGGTAAGATGCAAACTAAATATATCAGTAGCCATTATTACTCCTTTATTACTTGTATCCTCATAAACAAGTCTTTTTCATTTGTAAAAGAAAAGGTGCAAGTGGAAAGACTCAATGGGACCCTCTGAAATAAATGCTAAACTCAGAATATTTTCCTCATAATTTTAAATCCATATTGTTAATGTTATTTGAAATAAACAACAAGAAAACACAATATATCTACTAAGTGTGAGAATGACTAAAAAACAAATGGTTCTTTGATTAGTTCAGTGCCTAATGTTGAACTGTCTTAAAGACAACTATTTAATCTTGAGGCTAAGAAAGGGAGAAAGGGAGAAGGGAAGGAAAGGCCATTCTTAGTAGACAAGGTTTTTAAAAATAACATTTCTGGTCCAACAACAAAAGTGATTCTTATTTTACTTAGAAAATTTGAAAAAAATCAGAAATGTGGGTACATACATGTAAATTTACAACCCGTCATCTTGGCATAATGATTGTTTATTCTTCTTCTGGTCTTTTATCTGTGCAACATGGAAATGTACTTTAAAAATATCTAGATTATCTCCACAGAGTGTTTTCAAATGTGCTTTTTTCAGGAATCCTATCGTGAGCCTATCCTCATACCCTTAAATGAATAGACAATTTCAATCATCAGAGAGGCCTGTGGGTGTCTATCTGAAAGCCCAATTTGGCATGCCCCGTGTGTCTCTTTTTATTGGACCATCCTGCACTAACCCCTCTACCAGAATGATGTAAAGAACACAAGACTCTCTGTTTGAAAACATGCACAGCTTTTCTAGGCTTGAAAATTAAACCATAAAAAGTTTACTGGAGAAAAAAAAAAAAAAACCTTTAAAAAGCTCCTTAAAAACTCACACCATAATTGCTCCCCACCAAGCGTGGGCACTTGCTAGCTGCAAGTAGTGGCACTGTGACAAATGTAGCAAAGCTGAAAGCAGGCTATACTAAGAGAAAGAAAAAGTCTTCCACTGGCCATCTGTGAAAATAAGGCATGTGGCCATTAAATGCAGAGGCTGTAAATATACACAAACTCCATGAAGCAAATGGCAAAAAAGGACTAAACTTCAAGCTCAAACAAATCAAAATGTTTAATGCATAGTTACCACTGCTGGACGAAAACAGCTCTGATCTTTGCAGTCTGCAAACTCGGCATGTATTTCAATTAAATACCCCCAAAAAGAAAAGAAAGAAAAAGAAAGAAATGAAAAGACACAGAAGAAAACCATCTGGAACAAAAGGCTATAGACAGCCTATACTCAATTTCTAGAAACAAACAGCCCCTTTAACTTGCATCAGCCTGTCGAGAATGTCGATTGGAATTATTGAAAGGCTGACATATAGAGTGATGGATGGGTGATGACATAATACCTATTTGCCTTTTTGTCATGGTCTGTGAAAACTGGCTGCTCTGTGCTGATAATATTCACCAAGGGGTTTTCCTCTCCCCTCCTATCCCATAAGAAGTGTTCCCTAGCTAAGACACTCAGAATTAAGAAGGTTTTATGAAAGAAAAACAAAAGAAAAGAAAACCTAAGGATCAAATGCCAACTTGCATATAAAAAGCTGGTCTAGATTTTCTAATAATCAGTTGCCTAGAAAGCAGTTCTCTATCCATTTTACATACATATTTAGAGAGAATCCAATAATAAAAAGGCAAATATTCAATTTCAGATTTCATGTAGCTTTTAATTAAAGTTACCAAATAAATAATTACATGTAGAAATAAAAATAATATATACTCTTATTTTTATAAAGACAAAATCTTAATCATTTGTATTATTTTAATTTGTTCCTAAGTAAATTCTAATCAGAAGGTTTGAAAAGTCAAGGGACATCTTGACAAACGCCCATGCACACCCCAAGAAAAACCTCCTATTTTGTCCCACTGTTGGAATGATCTATCTCATTCCCTCCTGAACAATTTCCCTAACATGGCTTCCTCCTTCCTCCTTCATTCAGTGGTAAGAGGAGTTTTTCCTCTTACCACTGGAATGTCTAGCTCTAATTTGACTTCTCTAATTCATTTTAGCTAAAGGCAACATCTCCAAAAGCCATCCATAAATCATTAATTAATTGTAATGCCTGCCACTGAATACAAAGGCGGGAGTTCCTCCATACTCTTTTTCAAAGCAAACCTGTAGTTCACAATTCCTCACATGCCTTCTCCTTATCTAAGAGCAGGAGCATGTGTTAGATAATGCTCAACTAGATACACTGTGTCAGTTTCTGAAGAGTTAACACTGTTGGCCCCATCCATCAGCTGGCTAGCGAAGCATCAGGAAAGAATGATGGATGTAAAATTATTACAGGGCTGCCATCTGATACACTTACTGCCATTTGTAACTAATGCTGGGACTGACACACTTTTTTTTTCATTATTAAACATCCACATTAAGTCAACATTGGTCACTGTCATTTCGTGTTCGGCACTCTGTTAAAGGGGAAGAATAGGGTTGACAATGGCGGAAAAGAGGAGGTTGTAATGGGAGAGTTTCAAAGTGCCAGAGTAAAAAGTATTAACTTTTGTTTACAAGTCCATCCATTTTGTATGTGGTAAAGCTTCTTATGAATGTGACTGACACCAAATAGAGAAACTGATTTCATTATTGAGTAAATCATTATAAAATATACACGTTTTTCACCAAATTTTCATCTTATTCTGTAGAAATCTGCCAAGAATTTTCACTGAATCGCAGAAGGAAAAGTAAGACACTTTTCCAGATATTCTCACTTGCAATTATTGATTAATGCATAGCATGTGCTGGTGTTTAGATTTCATGCACACTTCAGGCAATTAATGTTTGATGCATAAATTCTCTACCTTAAGACATATTTGTATGTTTATTTTTGTGAATGACATCTATTTTATATATAAGAAGTAATACAGAAGTTGGCCATAATATGTAGAAACTATGTGAATGAATATACACTCACTGACTTAACCTGGCTCCAAGCAATGTTTTCTTGAATGCATGCCCGTATGAAATTTAATTCCTTCTGAAAACACAGACAAGGTATAAGGCCCTGGGCATGTAACAGAGAAAAGCAAAGGCAGGTAGATAGATGACATCAAATGTAACCAAAACAAACCAGCTTTATGATGAAAATATTTGAGAACCTCGATTATCATTTCTATAATGTAGCTGTGGCTGACAATGGCATTTTCCTACCCAATAGTAAGAGATGCCTGCTCCTTGGAAGGAAATCTATGACAAACCTAGACAGCGCATTAAAAAGCAGAGACATCTCTTTGCCGACAAAGGGCCATATAGTTAAAGCAATGGTTTTTCCTGTAGTCATATATGGATGTGAGAGTTGGACCATAATGAAGGCTGAGTGCTAAAGAATTGATGCTTCTGAATTGTGGTGCTGGAGAAGACTCCTGAGGGTTTCCTGGACAGCAAGGAGTTCAAACCAGTCAATCCTAAGGAAATCAAGCCTGAATATTCATTGGAAGGACTGATATCGAAGCTGAAGCTCCAATATTTTGGCCACCTGATGTGAAGAGCCAACTTTTTGGCTGGGGAAGAATGAAGGCAAAAGGAAAAAGGGGCAGCAGAATGTGAGATGGTTAGACAGCACCACTAACTCAATGAATATGAGTGTGAGCAAACTCAGGGAGTGGGTGAAGGACAGGGAAGCCTAGCCTGACTGTAGTCCCTGAGGTTGCAAAGAGTGGGATACGGCTTAGCGACTGAACAACAACAACAAAGCCACTCTAGTCTTGCTTTTGGTCCCCACCAATATGATCTTTGATCTTAAGATATCCCTTAAGTGTGAGGGTGATCTGGCTGTGACCTCTGTCACCCCACTGGTCTTCAGGGTTGACTGGGTGATCTGGCTGGCTAAATAGATATTCCCTTTCCTGCCTCAGGGCTCCATGTGCATCCCTCCTGGAGCTGCACACTTGGTGGAAGAAGATGACCTTCCACAATAGGGGAGGGTGCTTACTCAGTCAGGGACACACGAGAAGCTGTTCTTCCCTGCTAGAACCTCCAAACAAGCTCTCAAGATCCACTCATAGAAGAGAGTAGGCTAATCAAGCTTCCATGACTCCAGACACACCCAAATGAGGTGCTATATGTGGCAGTCAGCCTTTTTAAAAAAAAGATGTCCTTTGATTTCAGGAAGGATAAGATAAGGTCTCTAATTCAGTCCTGGAAAATAATTTGTGATCTCTCTTCCTTGACCAGTAATGTGCAAATAACCCAGGTCTCCCCAAATGAGACATTTACAGAAGTCAGCATGAAGGGTGAAGTGAAATATCCCTATGTGAATGAAGAAGGAGCTTTAGTGAAGAGAAAACTTCTGAGTCTGCATGTCTTCAAGGGATAGTTGTAGATGCATCAAAATTTTGTGACGCTAAGGGATTGAGTGAGTGAGTGAGTGAGTGAAGCTGCTCAGTCGTGTACGACTCTTTGTGACCCCATGGACTGTAGCCCACCAGGCTCCTCCCCCATGGGATTCTCCAAGCAAGAGTACTGGAGTGGGTTGCCATTTCCTTCTCCAGGGGATCTTCCTGACTCAGGGATCGAACCCGGGTCTTCTGCATTCCAGGCAGACGCTTTAACCTCTGAGCCACCAGAGTCACTCCGTTAAGGGAACTTAATGCTAAGGGAACAACCTAGATAATCAGGATTTCAACCCTGACATTACTGAGCTGATGAACTAAAGCTACCAACCTCTTACTCCTGAACTTCATTACGTGCTCCAAACTAAGCATTATTTGCTGAAGCTACGATAGTTAGATATCCTGATACTTGTCACGAAAAGCTCTTCTAACAGATGTTACAGCACAGGCCATCATCTTTCTAGGACAACTACAATAGGAGTGAGGGAAGTGATAAAAGAAAGCTCTAGTGTGCTCCACATTTTGGTGCATGCCAGAGGGCTCAGTGGTAAAGAACCTACCTCCCAATGCAGGAGATACAGGTTCAATCCTTGGGTCAGGTCAGGAATACCCCCTGGAGTAGGAAATGGTAGCCCCACTCCAGTATTCTTGCCTGGAAAATCCCATTGACAGAGGAGCCTGGTGCGCAACAGTCCATAGGGCTGCCAAGAGTCAGACGTGTCTAAGTGACTGAGTACACACAGACAGGGCACCTTCAAATCAAGGTCAGAACCTGAATATGAAGCTGGTCAAAGCTGTGCCATTTGGGTGTTAAAAATGCAAGTAGGTGGTTTTTATAAAACAAATGTATATATATGAGGGTCTTCTGAGTCTTCCTACCTGAGAAGATGACTTATTCATCCATCACACTAATCTGTAACCGAGCTGAGTGCTAAAAGATAACATTATTTGAATATACAATCAAGCTATAATTAACCAGAGATGACAATTATAAATAACACTGTGTCCCAGAGTTTCCAAGAAACCTGACATACACAGTTCTTGGGTATGTTGAAACACTTCCAAGAAAAGTAAAGAAATGAAAAATCTCTTAGAAGTCTTCAATTAAAATGTGTTTCAGTACAAACTACTTTCATTATGTGTTTTGGTACATATGACTGGAAAACATTTGTCCCTCTCTTCACACCTCTAATTGTTTTCACTGCCCAATTACAGCTTTTCAGAATTAAGACATTCTAGTTAAGACAAGCATGTTGGTCATTTGAAATGTGAAGAAAAGTTAAAGTGTATAAGACTTGTGTACCCTAGAAAACAGATCTCTGTTATAGGTTTCCAATTATCTGGATCTTGGGTCATGCCAGCTCCTTCTATCTTTCTCTCTCCTTCTTCCCCACTTCTTACATTTATGTCACATACTTTCAGGATTTAGGAAGTTGGAAGGATTGTTAGAGAAAAAATGTCATCCTTTTAGGAGGGGAAGAGGAATTTATTTATATATATATATATATATATATATATATTTATTGCCTTTATTCCTTTTGTTAGGATCTGTGAGGCAAAATTTCAAGCCAACTACTGATCTAACTATATACTTTGGCCATGGATAAAGTTGGACGATTATAACAATCTACTAAAAAGGTAGGTATTAAAAAATGATGACACCGTATGTCTAGTGATGCTGCTTCATGTGGAAAAACAAGCAGCCACTTCTGTTGAGTCAGGTATATAAGTGATTTGATATGCTCAGCAACACGGGGTCGTAATTCAGTTCCTGTAGGAATTTACCCACATAAATACGCCGTGATTAACAATCAAAATCATAATTTGATCTAAACTGTAAGCTCTGTAATAGGCAGAGAACATATTTCCTTGTTCTCAATACAAGTACATAGCAGCACTGTCCCTGATACGTATGGGTCCTAATGTTGAATAATGACTAATTAAAAGATATAAATTTGACATTATTTCATTCCCATGAGTTGCAAGACATAGATTGATCATTAATTTTGTACAAATGTCAGCTAAGCCAGTTCAACAGGAAAAGGCAACCACAGTAATTCCTGCTTCTAAGAGAGCTTCAGTCTCAAGTGTCAAGGGATGAACTAATTTGAATTCTCCAGCTGAAAAGGTTTACTTACACATTACAAGTGTTTGCCAGACTACTGCAATAATGGATTTTTATATTTTCATATTTTACAGTTACATGATGCATTTCATTTTTTTAGATTTTCACTTAAAAATCCATAAAAATATAAGACCATAGTTGAAGATGTTACTCTATTGCATTGATAGGGCATGGTGAAGAGATTCAGGAGCATAAACTTCTTGAGGATGAAGATATCTTAATTGGCCAACAGATTCTGGCAGGTATTACTTCAAGAATATTTTTTTTTAAGTTACTATAATTCTGTAAAAGAGAAAGGAAAATTGAAAGGAGTCGTTTTCAACAGAGGCAACTCACTCATGCAGCTCAAATAGGAGATGCTGACCAGAGAAATAAAACAAAGTCTGATTGTGGAAGTAGAAGATGAAGTGGAAATAAGGTCCCGAACAATGAACACTATGGAATAAAATGAATGCAGATGGTTCCACTCCTGTTACTTAATCAAAAGGCTGAGCAGAGTCACTGGAGCCGGCATGAAGTCATGTGTTAGAACAACAGCTGATCTGTATTAGAGAAGATTAACTCGCAGTGCCATGGTGGAAGGCCCAGGATTATTTTATGTACTTCCATTGCCTTACAAGCCGTCAGCACAATTATTGCCCTCCGATGTGAATGACTGATCTGTAACCACAGCTAAACAGCATGCTGCTTAGGGGCCTAGGAGCTTCATGAAGATGAATTTCCATACCATCAAAGTGCTTTTAATGGGTTCCCTGATCCAACCACAAGGCCTGTTTTGCAAGTATATAGAACTCTGGATGAAGGCTTCCTGTCCAAAAGGATTTGGTCGGTTGTCACTTGACAATTCCCAGCCAGCACAGGGGAGGAGAGGGGGGAGATAGGTAGAGTTGTCTCTGCTTTGGAGGATTAAAAAAAAAAAAAAGGGTACAGATGCTGGCTGAATGCAACCAACTGCTGTATCCACAGCTGAATTCAATGCGCTTAACAAATAACGGCAATTTAGCTATGCTTGCGAGGAATAGCTTGAGTCACTTTGCATTAGCATCTGGCTGAGTGTTAAACTCATTTCTACATGGGGTGCAGAGAAAAGGAATTTCTGTTCAAGCATCCTTTCAAGAATGTTTAAGTATTTGAATATAAATTCCTTTATGCTTGCCATCATTCCTTCTTTGAGTTGTCACTTCGTTTTCCCCCCTTCCCTTCTGGTGCTTAGAGTTAGAAAATTTTTGTGTCCTTCGAACTGCACCAGTGTTGCTCTTCTTAGGATGTGAGACTGCCAGGGAGGAACACTTGACCATGCTTGGCTCTCCCCTCTAGGAACAACAGAACTGAAATCATGTCTCCATCTTTCTGACCCATGGTCAGGTCCGAAGTACAGAAGTACATAACTTCAAGCATTCTATAGTAATATAACATATTACGTTTGCTGAATAAAACACAATGTAGCTTAGACAAAATAGTTTGAAATTACTGTAGCCCAGATAAAGTACACTTGGGGCAGGATCACACCTTCATTCACTATGCAAATTGCTAGCTTCTATATCCCAGATTGGGAAGATCCCCTGGAGAAGGGAATGGCAACCCACCCCAGTATTCTTGCCTAGAGAATCCCATGGACAGAGGAGCCTGGAGGGCTACAGTCCAAGGGGTGGCAAAGAGTTGGACACGACTGAATGACATTTTCACTTTCACTTAGAGATTATACGTAAAATTCCATAGAAAACCTGGGAAACCGGAAAGTTATCCAAATGAGCAGCCTGTCCATTCTGGATGATGCTGTTTGACTCATAAGCTTCCTTGAGTTATTACTAAGTAGCTGATTATTTTTTCTCTTATATACTGTATTTAGCTACTGGATTTTGAGAAAAAGGGGATTCAATGACGCTTTAAAATTTGAATTAAAAATACCAAATATGACCAAAGGAAGTATAATCACTTCAAACCTTCTATAGTAACATATTATTTTTTTCTGAATTAAATACAATGTAGCTTAGGCAAAATAGTTTGAAATTATTATAGCACAGATAAATTCAGAAGTTTCACTGGGCTTAAGTACAATAATAGGTATACTAATACTGTTCCCATTTTAAAGAAAAAACTTTGTTTTACAATCAAGTGAAAATTTCCAATTGTGCAGTCACTTACAACGTGACAGTGCTTCGTGCTAGAAACATGTTACGATAAGCTCAGGCTCTTAGATACTTAGACCTCGAGCACGGGTATCATCCAAGCTTACGCTGATTAAAGAAGATTCAGCATTTTCAAATCCAGCTCATCCCCAAATACAAGTTGAGCATCTCTGTAAAGCAAAACTTTCACTTAGACCCAGATATTTCAAATGCCACTCTATTTTAATACAAAGTGATGGCAGAAGAGGGGATAGTAATTGTCAATAAGGTTCAGATGGATAGAAGAGAATTATAACCCTTCTCATTTCCAGATGGTTTTGATTACGATGGGCATGAAGAATTCTGAACCGATCAAGGGAAAGAGGGAGGGAGAACAGTCATTCTGAGGATGGTGAGAAAAGAAAAAGATAAAGAAGATATTCAAGCAATTTAAGTATTTTTGGAAAGCCAACCATTATTTTAGGAACTCACCTTTTCTGTCCGGCAGTTATTGAGACCTAGACTATTCACAACAGCCACCTTCCCGTCAAGCACCTGCTGTTCCCGCCGGAGCTGCTCCTTCATCTGCCGAGCTTCTTGGATTGCCTTGGTGACAGCATCATGGTCATTTAAATAACCTGAAGATGTAACAGAATGAAGGATATGTTTTGCACAAACGTATAGATGGGTTAACCTTCCACCATAAAAATCACTTCTTTTTTGGGAGTGGCTAGTGTCTGGCATATACTAATTTTTTCAGTGGAATCAGTCTGAGATGAATGAATGAATGAATAATTGATGATGACTGATTCACATAATTACATCAACATGGTGCCAAACATCTGTTACCAAAACGTAATATTTAAGTGAAATACAGCTGGTTCCACATGTTTGAAAAGATGTTTAAAACATAATCTTTAAATAAACTTTTTTAGTCACCTGAGTATCTTGTAGTGCAAAAATACAACCTATCTTTAATTTTTTTTTTCCCTTTGAGGATCATTTGAATGTTACCAGAGAATACAAGTATTGATAATTATCACTGTTATTTACTGATACTCTCATAGTATTAGAAATGTCAATTTAGAGTATGAGTATGACCACCTCATGTGAAGAGTTGACTCACTGGAAAAGACTCTGATGCTGGGAGGGATTGGGGGCAGGAGGAAAAGGGGAAGACAGAGGATGAGATGGCTGGATGGCATCACCGACTCGACGGACGTGGGTTTGTGTCAACTCCGGAAGATGGTGATGGACAGGGAGGCCTGGCGTGCTGCGATTCGTGGGGTCGCAGAGTCGGACACGACTGAGAGACTGAACTGAACTGATGACGCTATTAGGTTTGTCATATACAAAAGGAACAAATCACTATTAACCGACTCTGGAAGAAGAGCATTCTCCCCCTTGCATCCATCCATGGTGAAGTAAACCATAGATGGCAGTGGCTTGTGACAGATACAGACTTGCAGTGGTGAAGAGGCGAAATCTCAAGCACAAAATGTAACTGAGCACCTGTAATTGTTGGATAAGAAATGGTGGCTACTGGGTAACTATAATCACACTTAATTCACACTCTTAATAGGATGGTCAAATGACCAACTTATGTCTGCAACTCCACAATCCATAGTAAAAAAAAAAAAAAAGCCAAGCTATGTCTTTTAAAGAATAACAGGTGTAAGGAGAAAGGCTAATTTTAATTTTTATTTAAACACTGGTCATTTAATTTGATGCACACTATGCTAATAATCTGCATGATTTTAGGGGAGAATAGTGAGGGAAAGGGATCATTTTGCAAATATTGAAAGGAGAGCTAATATATCATCTTTCACTGTCCCTATCTTTTAACTAGGGCATAAAATGGCATAAACTGAATCTATAATATGAAATTGCCCAGAAAAGGGACTTGTTTGTGACATGAGGCTAAATCTAACCAGATCCATTGGTGAATTGTGACAGATGGAGGGACTGTGAGACAGAAGGCAGGCACTAATCACACATAAAATGACCGGCTTGCCTCAACATGTTCCATGGATTCCAGCAAACTTTACACCCTAATCCATTTTTAGAACAAAAAACATCTGGGCCATAAATCCTCTAATCTGCCAAAACACGCTATTAAATCCCCTGATTTGTTGAAAAACACTAAGATTAAAGAAAGGAAATATAAAATGGCTAACTGCCGTGTTAGGAAAGTGTTATTAATACTCTTTCTTTGTCTCAATTATGAATGTTCTGGTACTAAAGAGCCTTGTCTAATCATGTCAGATTACACATCCTCGTTATATTACTAGACTCTTCTATCTGATCTGCTGATTGCCAAAAAAACCTAGAATACTTTCGTGCTGCTTAAACATTTCTATTGAAGAAGCTGATGTCAGATTAGCACAGTGCTTTGGTGCTGTGCTTCTAAATGTGGCATGTCTTTTCCCCTTTATTATGTACAGACTGAGCATTGTCCTCTGATCTTGAGGCAGAAAGAGAAGTTCCAGGGTAGGCAACACAAAGGGGAGCCTTGAGATACTATCTATTTTGCTTTTCTGAGCTCAATTCATTGGAACGTATTCAAAAAAACAACACATCCTTGCTCATTACAAGTACAATATGAATAAAAAACAACTAGTTAGATCTAGGTCAGATTAACCTTTAGGGTTAACATGTACCTTAACTTATGGTCATTTTTAACCTTCTAGCATCCTCAGCATCCTGACTTGATACTTAAATATTATCTCTTAACTCATTGTGTTCACAAACACTACTCAAGAATGAAAAGCTGCTCTTATGTGACGGGGATGTTTTTGGAATATGTTCATTTAGCAAAAGATCTTAAGAAGGTCAGCCTGATTTCCCTATCCTCTAAACCCTGGCTCAGATGGTAAAGAATCTGCCTGCAATGCTGGAGACCTGAGATCAATCTCTGGGTTGCAAAGATCCCCATGGAAAGGGAATGGCAACTCACTCCAGAATTCTAGCCTGGAGAATTTCATAGATAGAAGAGCCTAGTGGGCTACAGTTCATTGGGTCACAGAGAGTCAGACGCGACTGAGCAACTAACACTTTACTTTTGTTTATGTATGGCCTGGTACCAGGGTACCATGCATTTTTGTAATCTACTTAGCTTCTCCAGAGCACAAATGTATTGGAAATGGTTTGGGACATGGAACTGAGTCAAAGTATGAATTCTTTATGCTTTTCAGGTACTGCCAAGATAACACTGTGCAGGAGAAATTATTAATATATATGCAGAAAGGATGAAAATTATTTTGGGGGTGCATAACTGATAAACATACATATGTTCTGCAATGGCTATTTCCAGTGTGAGGTGTGCATGGGTGTGCAGGTAGGTGATCACTTTAAAAGAAATATTCTTGCTTTCAGAGACTTGAGCTTTAGTTAAAATGCTACATGAAATTCTAACGTGTATCTGCTGTGTTAAACCAAAAAGCTGTTTATATATTACAGAGTTGAATCATAATAGGATTGTTTGCTGATTCTTTATCTTTTGTTCTCATCACAGTCACCTACTTCCCAGTCTTGCTGGTTTCTTCTCTCAGTAAAAGACCTCATCTCTAACTCTGGAAGACCAACAAGGCTGAACTCTCACCTTCATGCCCCACCCAGACTCCTATCCCAGGCCAGCTTCAAATCTATCACCAATTGTACCCACTGCCTCTTTCTGTTTCAATGAAAAATCAAGGAAAATCCCCTAAACTCACACTCTAGATTTCTATACCTCTCTACTGGTTATTCTCTTTCACATTTCCACCATCCACTGTGACTTCTCTACTATTGCTACGAGCTCCACTTGCAAGTACCTAAGGCTCTCCTTCTGAACAAGCAAATAAATTCTCTCAACTTTGTGTTGCCCTCTCTTTCCAATCCTGTTTCCTTACCCTCCAAACCAAATTTCTCAAGATTCATAGCATATTCTCTCATTCCTACCTCCCTTTGCAATCTCACTATCCTCTTGTTTCCGCTGCCCTTGCTCTTTCAGATGCCAAACCCAAGGGACACCTTCCATTCATGGCAGAAACAGCACTGGCAATCCCCTTGTTACTGAAACTCTTTCCTTCCCTGTTTCTCATCACAGCACTGGATCCTCATGTCAATTACTCCATCCTCATATCCTTGACTGAGATCTTTCTTCATCTGCTCCTTAAATTTGGTCCAGGATTTCAATCACCAGAAAATAATTTGTGCTTTGGAGTTGGATAAAACTGAACCTTACTACTTACTTGCTACATACAAAGTGTACACATTGTTTTACCTCTCTAAATCTCAATGGCCTTACTGGTTAAATGGAATGACCTCACTAGATAATATGGCTTTGTGAAGATTAAATGAGTTAATATGGTCTATTAGCATAAATAAATGGCCCATGAAAGTTACTCAGTAACTGTCAGTTTAGTTACAGAATGGCATAGTGAAACAGCTAAAACTTGGGCATTGGATTCACATGGATCCAGGTTTCTACTTCTTAGGAAGTGTGATATTTGCCAAATTATAACATTTAATTTCACTGAGTTTCCATTTCTCTCAACTGTAAAATGAACATAAGGCTAACGGAGGAATCAAATGACATACCACGTGAAGGAGTAGATAACATTTGGTACACCTGAGGAGGCAGTAAAAAAATGTTCTTGTATTTTTTTCCTCTCTCATTTTTCCCTATATGCTCATCCTTAGCAGTCCTGTTGCACAGCTTTGACCACTATGATAAAATCTTTTGAGGGGATATCCTTTGTTGTTGATACCGAGGTTCAGGGAGATATGGAGTCACCCATTAGAGTTCAAAAGACCCTGAATGATCACTTGATACATTTTATTCTGCCTTAATTATATACTTGAGCAGTAAGTGCATCTCAAGACAGGATGAGAAGGAAGGGTAAGTGTTTAGGAGAGATTTGGTAAGCTTCTCATGAGGCAAATGGGACGGCAAAGACCAATATGGCTTCCAGTTAGCACCTCAAATGATATTTGGGAAATGCAGGTTAGGAATCATTAATGTAAGAAAGGTGTGAGAGTCTGTGACTGTGTTACACTTACAACAGTTTGATTTTTCATACCTTGGAGTTCCTTCTTAACCATAACCACCAACAAAATTCTCAAAATTAAAAAGGTACCTATTATATATTTTTGGGGCTTCCCTAGTGGCTTAGCGGTAACGAATCCTCCTGCAATACAGGACACCTGGGTTCGATCCCTGGGTTAGGAAGATCCCCTGGAGGAGTAAATGGCTACCCACTCCAGTATTCTTGCCTGGAGAATTCCATGGAGAGAGGATCCTGGCGTGCTACAGTCCATGGGGTCACAAAGAGTTGGACATGACTGAGTGTATACACATACATTATATATTTTAAGGGGCCAAAGAAAGGACTAACTGGAAAGTCCAATCTAGAGGGGATAAACAGAAAGAGTGAATGAATGGCTGTTCCACAAGGGAAGAGCCTGTTAAAAGGTAGAAGGAAAAACAGCAAACTACTTGTAATGGGTTGAATTGTCTCTCAAAAAGCTAGTCTGTGTCCTAACCCCTAGTATTGGTGAATGGCATCCTTATCTGGAAATTGAGTCTCTGCAGACGTGTAAATTAAGGATCCTGAAGTGAGATCACGCTGGATTTATGATGGGCCTTAAATTCAATGATTTGTGTTCTTCTAAGAGAAAGGAGGGAAAGATTTGACATACAGTCTCAGGGAAGGAGGTTACAGGAGCATGGAGGCAGACACTGGAGCTATGTATCTATAAGTCAAGGAACGCCAAGGACTGTTGAAGCCTCTAGGAGCTGGGTTGTTGTTCAGTTGCTCAGTGGTGTTTGACTCTTTGCGACCCTATGGACTGCAGCATGCCAGGCTTCCCTGTCCTTCACCATCTCCCAGAGTTTGCTCAAACTCATGTCCATTGAATCAGTGATGCCATCCAACCATCTTGTCCTCTGTCGACCCCTTCTCCTCCTGCCTTCAATCTTTCCCAATGTTAGGGTCTTTTCCAATGAGTCAGCTCTTCACAACAGGTGGCCAAAGTATTGGAGCTTCAGCTTCAGCATCAGTCCTTCCAATGAATATTCAGGACTGATTTCCTTTAGGATTGACTGGTTGGATCTCCTTGCAGTCCAAGGGACTCTCAAGAGTCTTCTCCAACACAAGTTCAAAAGCATCAAATTCTTTGGTGCTCAGCATTCTTCATGGTCCAACTCTTACATCCATACATGACTACTGGAAAAATACATAACTTTGACTAGATGGACCTTTGTTGGCAAATTAATGTCTCTGCTTTTAATATGTTGTCTAGGTTTGTCATAGTTTTTCTTCCAAGGAGCGAGCATCTTTTAATTTCATGGCTGCAGTCACCACCTGCAGTGGTTTTGGAGCCCTAGAGCTGGGAGAGGAGTGGAACAGATTTTCTCTCCATGCCTCCCGAGGAACTAAGCCTACTGATTCCCTGACTCTGGATTTCCTTCTAGCTTCCAAATAGTGAGACCCAGTTTATGGTAATTTTTTGTGACAGCCTTTCAAACCAATATATGGCAATTAGACTTAAGGAAGCTCCTAAGACTCAAGGGATGATCCTAAAGACTGTAGAGTATCTACTGCCTGTCTCAAACCCTTCCTGATTTCCAGCCATACAGGTCTGTCTGCCAAGCTTCTCTACTGGACTGTCCCATGCAGCATGTCTAGCACGGAATTCATCATCTTCCCACCACCTCACTCTGTTCTTCCTACATTCCATGTCCCTTTCCAGTTGCACATCCAGTCACTTGGGAGCCATCTAAGATACCTCCTTCAATTCATATGTACAAAACACAAGACAACAAGTGTCTGGGGTTATGCCTCCTCCTCAGCTCTCAAATATGCTTTTTCTCCATCCCCACTGGCTCCTCCTTTCGCTGAAGCCACCTCTTATTTCACTTGGGCTAATGTTTTCACCTCTTAACTGGTTTCCCTCTTTAAGCATACACCCCTTGAATCTCTCTCCTACTCTGCTTCCAGCTGAAGCATTCCAATATCTTCCAAAAAAGGACATTTGAATCACTTCACTTTACCCAATTAAAAACTCAACTCTTGCTTTCCTGGTAGCTCAGCTGTTAAAGAATCTGCCTGCAATGCAGGAGACCCCAGTTCAATTCTTGGGTTGGAAAGATCTTCTGGAGAAGGGACAGGCTACCCACTCTAGTATTCCTGGGCTTCCCTGGTGACTCAGATGGTAAAGAATCCACCGGCAGTGTGGGAGACCTGGGTTTGATCCCTGGGTTGGGAAGATATGCTGGAGAAGGGAAAGGCTACCCACTCCAGTATCCTGGCCTGGAGAATCCCCACAGATAGAGGAGCCTGGTGGGCTACAGCCCATGGGGTTGCAAAGAATTGGACATGACTGAGCAACTTTCACTTTCACTTTCCTACTGCAGAGCTTCAGCATTTCTTAAGTTGACGATCTGAATAGTCTGTGAAAAAAATAATTCCATGTTCAAAAGAGTAAGGGAAATACTAAATTAAAGTTTAAAAGGTTTCTCTGTGGCATGTATTCCCCAAATCTTGAATACATTAATGCGACTGTGAATCTTCCAGAGATAACAACAGTATCATATTCCAAATATCCTGGAACAAGAAACTCTTTAATGTTCCCCCAAAAGCATCATTCTGGGATAAATTCCAAACACTTTAAAATGGCCTAATAGTCTCATGATATCAACCCTGCTTATCCTTCCCACGTCATTTCCTGCTGGTTTCTCAAGAGCTCTGTGCTTAAGCTGCACGGAACTATTTCCTGTTCCAAGGACAAGCCTTCCTCTTCACCCCCTCCTCTGTCTCCCGAGCTTTCCTCTTAAACTGAAATAGGCGTTTTCTGGTGTGTTTGGGAATTTACTCAAATGTCAAGCCTTCTTAAGAATTTTCCTGACATACCCCAGACATGCTCCTTGGCAACCTCAGTACTTCTCATCTCCAGGCTCCTGCAAAAGCTTGGAGATGCTTTTACTGTCACGTTGTCTCTTGTTTTTGTAAGTTTGTCTTTCATGCGAATCTATGAGTTATTTGAGGGCAATTTTTTTTTCCTTTCAGCCTTTTATTCCTTTGGCCCATGGTAGAGTCTGTTGAAGGAATAAATGCGTATTTCCAAGTTGAAAGTATCTTCCTTTGTAATTCCAAGTTCATTGATGATCTGCTTCATCATATAAATGGGAGCCTAAACCACATGACACAGGTTTCTTAAAATTCATGGCTTTAAAGTGTACTATCAGGGTAATACAAATTCTTATTTACTGCATTTAATTATTTTACGTAGAACTTATTGGCTGTAGTAAAAGTAAGGGAACATGTGTTTCAAGTAATATTCAAAAAATATTGTTTTTTCTGTTTTCTGAGGTCACTTATCAACATCAAATTTTTGGTACCCTGATACGCAGCCATTTCTTCATCTATTAAAATTTGTGAGAATTAGATAATAAATGTGAAATTAAACTGTAAAGTGCTATGGAAATATTAATTGTTAGATGCTGAATAATATCCTTAACTTCTTGATAATCTAGTGGCTTTCTAATAAATGATTACAGTTTCTTGTTCAATAACCTACCTTCACAGAAGCTTTTTCTCATTAAAAATGTAAACTAATGAAATTTATAGGTAAGACGCTTATTCACATAATTGTATTTTAAATTAGCAAGTTGTAGAGATAAATATCACATGACTGGACTTGAAAATATTGCCCTTCATTTTACTGAATCAATGTGCGTCTCCTATATTCGGTCAGTAAAGTTTTACATTTCATGCGTTAATGCCTCTGAGGAATGAAAGGCAAGAATAATATGTTCCAATATCTTCCGAAGACATGATGGAACAAAGACTCTGGATATCTAAATCCTTAGTTTGAGACTTTCATCTGCTTATCCTCCATACTCAGCAAAATGTATGGCACAGAGACAATATTCAATACCCATTTATGGGATGAATGAGGGAAAGGATAAATAGAGGACTGAGAAGAACATCTGAGGCAGAGAGGCTGCCAACAGGTAACAACGAAAATAGACAGCATGCAACCCAGAGACCATGACTGTAAGGTCTCCACCTCCACTGGCTGTGAGGTTTGAGTAAGTTACCAGGTGGGCACGTGCATCTGTTTCCTTACAATTCCAGTAGTGGTAAGAACTACAGAACCACAGGACTGCCCTCACTGTGATAGGGACTTAACTCAGAATCCCTGGGTAAACGCTTAGCCTCTTTCAGCTGCGGTTCCTTACCTGGAAAATAACAATTTCTGACTAGATGACAGGGATATTTGTTGCTGTTGTTTAGTCGCTCTGTTGTGTCTGACTCTTTTGCGACCCCATGGAATACAGACCCCAGGCTCCTCTGTCTATGGGATTCTCCAGGCAAGAATACAGGAGAGGGTTGCCATTCCCTTCCCCAGAGGATCTTCCTGACCCAGGGATCAAACCCACATCTCCTGCACTGGCACTGAGCCACCAGGAAGCCCTAGTTAAAGGTGTATAATTTTAAAATAAACAGTGAGAAAACAAACTAAAATGCTTTGATAAAAGTTGAAAGTTATACACAGCAAAGGTTGGAAAGGGCAGTAAAGGAAAGATAACATCTGGCCAAAAGATTCTAAAATTATCCATCATTCTTCTGAAGTATTCATGCTTTTTAAGGAGCTTTCAATGGTGCTGCCTATCATTTGCATATCATACAAAAGTATTCTTATAGAATGCAGTGTAATACTGCTCACCAACCTCAAAAACTCACACTCTTTATTTGTAGCTAATAGATATATAGCAAAGAGCCCATGTCATTAATGATAACTTAAGTTATCTTTCAATCCACAGTTTTCCCTGGCTTATTAAGGGCATAACACATTAATTTTTCTTTCAGGGGTGACCTTTACAACACCATTAATGCTCACAGCTTTTATCCCACTACATTATTACTCATTATAGTTTCAGCTTTCAACATCTGCATTTGTTGAAAAGAGAAAAGTAAATTGTAGTGGCATCGAATCCTCAGAAAATGTGAGGGATGTGTATGTGGTGAAGGGCCTTCTCAGGAAAAGAAAATACAAGTTTCAGTAGTGGAAAAAGTCAGATGATAAATGTCATTAAATACATTCTTGCCTTTCTAAAATATTTTGTCATACTTAATCCTCAGAATGCTGAAATAAAAACTCCTCACATGACAAAAAATGCAAATATATCAGTTATTCCCTTAGTTAAAGATTCCAGTTCTGGGGCTATTACAAAAGTATCTCATACACCAACAGTGTCATATTTATGAGCTTTCATGTCTATTATGGAAGTGAATCCTTTTTGCCAAACAAAATATTTTTCCTTTTACATGCTTTGGACATGAAAGCAAATCTTATCTTGGTGTCTACTTTGGATGTTGAGCAGAGTAACTGAGAGATCATAACAGAATGGTGCATAATGATAAAAAGAACACATGCGCCCCAAACCATTTTCAAATTCTGAAAACCTCCATTTTCTTTGTTTCCCTTCTACGGCCGCCCCACTGGCCCTGACCAACTTGCTCTTGGCAAATAATCTGGAAGAGAACATTGTGGAGATGGAAGCACTGGAAATATACTCCTTCAGCTTTCTTTCTGTCCATCTCACGATTTCCTTGTAACTTTACCCCTTTTCTCCCCTCATTTCCTCAGTCTTCGAGAAAAAAGGGGCATTTCTTCTTTCCAAAGCTAATGCTGTCTCATTTCTTCTTGATCTGTTATCACCCATGGAGTCTTTATATCTAAAAATGTCTCAAATTCATCTTTGTTTATATATAAACACATAATTTCCTATTCTAAGACCTGTCTCTACTTAGTCTTCTTAAAATATAATCACCTCTCAACACCAAGCTTACAAAAAGACTGATTCATGTAGCCAATGCACTTTCTGTCTTCATGTGCTTCGAATCTTTGTAACTGGAAGTCTCCTAAACCATTCTACAAAGCCTCTCTGTTATAGTTTACCTGTCCATGAGTTCCAGGTAAACAAAGGCTTTTCTTCTTCATGTTCTTTAATTCTTCTATAGAATGTGACACCATCAAATAACCCCCTCCTTTTTCAAATTTCAATTTGTCCTAGACAAGCAGGTCACTGCTTTCTCATCATCTTTATTCTAAGATGCTCACTTGTTCTTTATCAGTTTCCCTCTTAAAAAAAAAGTGTGGTGGTTGTTTAGTTGCTAAGTTATGTCCAACTCTTGCAACCCCATGGACTGTAGCCTGCCAGGCTCCTCTGTCCATGGGATTCTCCCGGCAAGAATACCGGAGTGGGTTGCTGTTTCCTTCTCCAGAGGATCTTCCTAACCCAGGGATCAAACCCAGGTCTCCTGCATTACAGGCAGATTCTTTACTGACTGAGCTATGAAGGAAGCCAAAAAAACAAAAAAAGTGTGGTACTTTAGAAATACGTCCGAAGATAGACTTTGATACTGATTAGAGTTGGGGCCTAATTCCCCTTTCTCAGAATTGGGCTGAACTTAGTGATTCTGTTATAATGAAAAGAATAAAGCAGAACAGACTGAGTGACTTTGGAGACCAGATCATAAAAGGCACCGTGGCTTTCTCTTTGCTCTCCTTCCTGGATCACTCACTCTGGAGAAAGTTAGTTGTCATTCTATGAACAGCTCTATAGAAACACCCACATGGCAAAGTACTGAGGTCTCCAGCCAACAGCCACGTGAGTAAGTCATCTTGGAAAAGGATCCTGTATCCCCAATAAAGTCCAGGTCCCTGGCTTCCATCTTGACTGGAACCATAAGAAAGACCCTAAGGTAGAACTAGCAGCTAAGCTGTTTCCATATCCTGACCATTAGAAGCTACGAGGTCATGAATGTTGGTTGTTTTTAAGCTGGTGAAATTTAAGTTGGTTTGTTACACACTAAGAGATAATTATGGGCTTCCCAGGTGGCTCAGTGGCATAGAATCTGCCTGCCAAGCAGGGGATGTGAGTTTGATCCCTGGGTAGGGAAGATCCCCTGAGAAGATAATGGTAACCCACTCCAGTATGCTTGCCTGGAAAATCCCATGGACAGACAAGCCTGCATGGCTACAGTCCATGGGGTCACGAAAGAGTCACACACAACGTAGTGACTAGACAACAACAAGAGATAACTATACACAGCGTATAATGCCTCTGACTTTTTACCCCACATCCTTTCTTACCATACACACTCTTTGGTGAACTTATTTGCTCTGATGGCTTCCAGAACCTCGTTAAGGAATATTTTCCATGTCTAAAATTCTAGCACCCCTTTCACATACCAGATTTACTAATTAAGAACATCCTCCTGAACTTCTCTACCTAAAGTGACGCCTGAAGTTTCAAATTCAACACTTATTTTTGTCTTATCCCAACCTACGTTGCTCTGGTCCTCTCTTTCACAGTTCAGGGAGTGGGGAAGCACTATCCTTTCTATATTGTAATTAAAAACCCCAGACTTCTCTGTCTCTAACTTGAACATCACCAGATTCATTTTACTGTGGATAAGTTACATCAATTAGTCTTTAAAGATATCTCTTCAACTTATTCTTTCCTTTGCTTTATCGTTGTTTATTTCTAGCTTGCGTAACTTACTCTTGTCCTCCACTAAAACAGTGACTTTCCTGATTCTAATCTTTGCTGTCAATACTCTTCTTAAAATTCTGATCAAATTGCTGTCTGAAGAAAAAGTAAAAAATTTCTTAGGATAGCATCCCATCAGACTCCATCCACCCCTTTCAGTTTTAACTCTGATCAATTTCCACTACACACTCATTCTCTATTCCAGTAAAATCAGTGTATTTCTCAAAAATATGATATTTTACTCTGGGTTCTATCTTATAGCATAAAATACCTAGGGATACATCTTTTTTAAGGCTCCATTTGAATTAGTCTATTCTTGATCCTTCCCAAATAGAATCTAATACTTTCATCTTTTTGACTATACGATTGTTATCTGGGTGCTAGAATAGAACTTGCAACAGTTGATTTAAACTATAAGATAGATAACTCCCCCCACCTTAACTGGACCCTGGCTCATTGAGGGCTGATCTGTGATAGACTCCACATAACTGCATGCAAATAGTAAACATTAATAAATGTGGGTTTTAAATAAGTTTTTACAGTCTAATTTATGTGTTACTAAAATAAAAATTACTGGAATTTTTAAAAGCTTATAGAAGCATTTTCCAGTGTTTGTTTACTGAAATGACAATCATGTAGAAATGAAGTGACCAACTTTTTATAATATTTTGGTGTAGTGAAGTAAATCTCAAGAAATATGGAACTGAAAAAAAAACACAAAAACAAAAACTTGACATCCTGATGGCTGACTATGATCCAGGCACGATGTACTTCATCATTATATATACTTCATACACATCACACAAATGGAAATAAATTTCAGTCACTGAAAAGGCAAGTCACCTAACAACAACCTGGAACCAAGGGTCTCTGTGATTAGCCAGTTAGGTCTCTTTTTCATAAACTTAAGATCATCAGTCATATCAACAAACATAACCAATTCAATTAGATTTTCAGGGGGGGCATTAGCACTTGCAATTCAGTTATACATTTCAATTTAATGTTTAAAACAGACCTGTGAAGTTCATCATATTGAAATTCTCCTCTGGAACTAAAGCCATGTAGAGGCTATGCATGATCTGCCATTAAAAGATGCTTTCATTCAATTGTCATAAACAGAAAATCAACAAGAACAAAAGAAACAGGACTTACCTATTGTGCTAACTCTGGCTGAAGGACTAGCTAATGATGCTGGGACAGAGGCTTTGAGGGGGCCTGCCCCACTGTTTATTCTCAGAGCTGGCATATGGGGAGAGGTGGGTGATGTGGGTGATTTGCCATCAGAGGTCTTGGGTTTAGCTGATAGGTTCAGTGGCTGTGCCACTTCATCCTGAAATGATCATCAGAACATGAGCTGTGATAAGGAAAGTCTGATTAAAAATGTCTAGAAAAACATAGGTATAATGCCTGTCATTTCCCATCAAATACTCTAACAATCCGTGATCTTAGCATTCGGTTTGAACATTACAGTGTTTGGTTAGCTGTCAACAATGGCACTTTCAACTACATATTATGAAAAACCTTTTGTATAAGAGAAAGTTCACGTACACTCAACTATCCAGAGTGTGTAACTGATGCCACCTGTAAAAAATATTCTTAACAAAGATATTATTTGTACTATTCACTTTTATTGAGTGACAGTGCATAATTTGCATAAAACTATAATGTAGATTTTTTTTCAACCTGCAAAGAATAGGCGTTGAGTCCCAGCCATCTTTCGATCCTGGTGCTTAGTCAGTGTACCTAGAGCCTCCATGATGGAGGAGTTAAATGGTGTGTACCTCTGATTAGAACTGTTCTCCAAATTAAACACAAAAAAAGAAGAAAACTTTCTTTCTTAAAAAAAAATCCCTTTTCCTAGGTTTCACAGAAACACTTTAGGGTTTGATCCAAAAATGAAAATACACATAATTAGCATTATATTAACATATATCATTTATTTATATGCAATACTGTTCTAAACATTTAGCATTACATTTTTAAAAACCCATATTTTCCTTACAGTGTATTACATGGTGGTATGAAGACCAGCATGTGGCCAGCTCGGCATGTATGGTGACTTCCATGTTCTCTGCTTGAAGAGGTCAAGGGTACATAGTTTACATTTTATTCTATAAAACATTCTATTTTATACCTTTCTACATCAGCTTTTTTGTAAGTTCAAATATAAAATTTATGGGTATAATTATCACTAAAATGTCCATCACAATATAAAAGAATCAGATTACCTTAACATTATATTACTATTCTTTCATTGCAAAGTAAGAAAGTTATTCCTTTTTTGTGCTCTAAAATTGCAATATGGTGTCATTTGTATTTTACTATTTATATAATCTCCAATTTTACCTACGTATTATTGTAGAACAAAAATTTGGTTGCCACTAAGTTTCATCCCCATGAGTCAAGAACATAAAATATCTACTAGTAACAGGATAACTTGTTGAAAGTAGAACAATTTAGAATCAAACGGTGTGATCTGGTGACATGGAAACATATTAATTAATGCGTACAAAATTTGATATGTATGTATTTACCCAAAACACTGAAATAAATCACTTTACAAAAATGGCATGATATGATATTTCAAGTTTATATTTTAAAAGCAATTTACTGTTATTCGATTCCACGGTTAGCTTCACTTAAGAAACTCGAACAGGCTAGGGAAAATCATACCTGAACTTTTTTTTCAATTCTGCTTTCTTTTTCAGAGAAAATAAAAGTTATTTGAAAATCCATGAGATAATTCAAGTGGCAATCTAGGATCATGATAGATGCATAAAAAATTATTGACCATAATACCCTATTTATATGAATTTATAGAATCTTGGAAGGAAGTATAATAATTCCATGACTGGTTCAATATATAATTTTGAGCAAAATATTTTAAAAACTACAGGGCAAAAATCATTCCCAGATCTTTCAACATTTACTGAGTGAGTCAGTCATAATCCTTATACATGATGGCAGATCCCCAGAATACTGTGCCTTTCCCCGCTATACTCCAGTGTGGATGAAAACTTCTCAAAATGTGATCTCTGAACTAGTACCATCAGTACCACCTGGGAACTTGCTAGAAAGACAGATTCTCTATTCTAGAAACTCTGGAGATAGGTGCCAGCAACCTATGTTTTAACAAGCATTCCCAAGTGATTCTGATGCACACAACCATTTGAGAGTGAAAAAGTTGGCTTAGAGCTCAACATTCAGAAAACGAAGATCATGGCATCTGGTCCCATCACTTCATGGGAAATAGATGGGGAGACAGTGGAAACAGTGTCAGACTTTATTTTTGGGGGCTCCAAAATCACTGCAGATGATGATTGCTATGAAATTAAAAGATGCGTACTCCTTGGAAGGAAAGTTATGACCAACCTAGATAGTATATTGAAAAGCAGAGATATTACTTTGCCAACAAAGGTCCGTCTAGTCAAGGCTATGGTTTTTCCAGTGGTCATGTATGGATGTAAGAGTTCGACTGCGAAGAAACCTGAGTGCCGAAGAATTGATGTTTTTGAACTGAGGTGCTGGAGAAGACTCTAGAGAGTCTCTTGGACTGCAAGGAGATCCAACCAGTCCATCCTAAAGCAGATCAGTCCTGGGTGTTCATTGGAAGGATTGATGTTGAAGCTGAAACTCCAATACTCTGGCCACCTCATGCGAAGAGTTGACTCATTGGAAACTACCCTGATGCTGGGAGGGACTGGGGGCAGGAGGAGAAGGGGACGACAGAGGATGAGATGACTGAATGGCATCACCAACTCGATGGACATGAGTTTGGGTGAACTCTGGGAGTTGGTGATGGACAGAGAGGCCTGGCGTGCTGTGATTCATCGGGTCTCAAAGAGTCAGACATGACTGAGCGACTGAACTGAACCGAACTGAACCTTACATAGTTAAAGGGAGATTATTTAAAAATTTTATTTATGAGGCTTCAAAAGTCTCCAAAAACCTTCCTCAATATAAGGGCATAACATTAAAAATACATAGTGGTATCTCAAATCTTTAAAATGTTATCAGAACATATTGTGAACTAACAATATGAAATGAAAAGATGTATATGCATAACAAACTAAATGATGCTGAGATTCCATGGGTCATTATGGATTAGAATTCAGATTTTCTCTCTGTTTTTCAACCTAAAAATCCTGTCATACCAGAGTTTTATCAACTATTTACTTGGGCTTTCCAGGTGGTGCCCATTGTAAAGAACCCACCTGTCAAGGCAGGAGACATAAAAAGATGTGGCTTCAGTTACGCAACTGTAAACACTGAAGGCACTTTTCCCCTTATAAAAGTTGTACCTGCTTTGAAACTACTGGCTTTTGTCATGGTAGACTGAAACTTCTTTTGACAGCATCACCCCACAGCTCTTGCAAAAGTTTTGAAGGGATGAAAGTGAAAGTGAAAGTCACTCAGCTGTGTCCAACTCTTTGCGACCCCATGAACTATACAGTCCATAGAATTCTCCAGGCCAGAATACTGCAGTGGGTAGCGTTCCCCTTCTTCAGGGGGTCTTCCCAACCCAGGGATCGAACCCAGGTCTCCTGCATTGCAGGCAAATTCTTTACCAGCTGAGCCACAAGGGAAGCCCTTGAGGGGATACTTGGAGAAATTAAAGGTGGCTGTTTCACTTGATTGTTCACAAAGAAAGGAGCATATTCTCAGAGGGGCAACAGAGATCTATGAGCACAAGGGAAATCAAGTCTGAATGTGTATACTGGGGAGAAGTGGTGTTCATGAAGATGATGCAGACGTGGGTGCTGATGGGGTGAAATGTCATATACTTAGCTTTAAGCAATAAGAAGTGTTATAAGCTCATACTAAAAAAACTACCAAAAGCACTGATGACAGCAAGTGACCTGCTGGAATCTTAATATTTTCCTGCATTCAAGGCAGCTCAGATGTCTGAAAGCCAAAAAGTGCAAAGCCCCAAGGACATAATAGAGGTTGACGGCTCCAAAGTTGATAGATATATCATTCAAAATTGCCTCTCCTTCTCCTTCATTGTATGACCAGGCTAATGATATATAAGAATCCACAAGCCTGATCCTTATACTGGTAACTATATAAATAATTTTTGACCCATTGTATGATATTATTTCCCAATTTGGTTCTTTTAATAATTTACTACTGAGCTATTATACCAAATGCCCATTATGCATGACGAATACAAAAATTACAGTAGTTTTCCATTTTCTATTATTTTTTATTTGACTAGATGAAAATTTTAAAACCACAACTATAAAATGGAGGTGGACTACTTACGATGTGCATTCACACAATTACAAATATGCACCATAAATGCCAAAAGTAAGGCTTTTCTATGTTGTTTTTCATTTGTGATATCTTATCATTTAGGAGAAACATGAAAACATAGCATGATTAGCCACTATTCTTAACAAATAAAACATGTTTATATTATAAATAATTAGTTTATATATGAAATTATGTTATTTTGAAGGTTAGGAAAGCACTGGAAAAGATGGCATTTATAAAGTAAACCATCACGCAAGGAGGAAAGCAAGTTCCTTTTAATTATTAATACTTGTCCAACTGTTGAATGTGGTTGCCAGCTGAAAGTTTTGGAAATAGCATATTTCATACTTTTATCATTTATACACCAAGTAATAGTTAAGAAGAACTATTAGCTATATTGCTGTTGAATAGCTCTAAACTTTTACATGAAATTATAAGGCAAGCATTTAAGCTTTTAAATGTGTAGCTAAGGTAAGCACGTTTTAACTAACTAAAGGTAATATTCTACATAGTTATTCAATTCACTATAAATATTTCAAATCATTTATTTAATCTTTAATACTGTGAAGTGATTAATAAGTTCAGAAAGGAAATGAAGGCTCAGGAAGGTCTAATGAAACCCAGGTTTTTGGACTCAACATACAATACCCTTTTCATTTACATGACAAATTTAAACTTAAAGAGATGCTGATGAAATATAATTTCTGGAATTCAGCCCTAAACCATATAATTCTATCACATAATAAACCACATAAAGTTCAGTATACATGCAATAAAATGAACTAACACACACATTTGGGACTTTATATATATAGTTTAAAAGTTGAAGCACAAGTTGTTAACTTGTTTTGGTGATTTTTTAAATGCTTCTCTGTTCACTACACCATATAGCACCAAAACTTTCCCTCAGTAATACTAAAGACTTGTTACATTAGTCTATTCTTTGTGAAAAATACCAAGTGTTCATGTATAATATGGCAGAAAATATAACAATTCATACAATAATGTGCAAGATAATACTGTTTTGTACATCCAAATACAAGTTTTAGGAACCTATTCATGACTATAAATTCCCTGAATAAGGAATTATTAAATCTTAGTTGTCTAGGATAGAACGCAAAACAAGGACAATCCAAAAAACATGTAGTTCAGGAATGGCCCACTTACAGCTCTTATGAGTTGTCTGAAAGCAAACATTTCACTTAACATCAGCTTGTGGTTACAGTACTAGAGATATTGCAGAGATTCTAATGAATTTGTATCCCAGCCAATGAAAAGCTCCCATACCTATAAATTATAAATTAGATAAAGAAAAGAACTTAACACAAATATATTGCTTTAGATGCACTGAAGAAATATCAATTATGATCATTAATGCAGCAACCATTTCCCTAGAAACTTAACACACACTGTAAAATAACTATATAAAGGTAATATATATTCATTTGGTTTTCAAATCTTAAGTTTATTCTAGGGTCTTCTCTTGTGGCTCAGAGGTAAAAAATCCACCTGCCAATACAGGAGACAAGGGTTCAATCCCTGATCCAGGAAAATCCCATATGCTATGGAGCAACTAAGCCTGTGCACTAGAGATATTGTGCCTGTTCTCTGGAGCCCATGCGGTACAACTACGGAGCCGGCGTGCTGCAACTACAGAAGCCCACATGCCCTAGAGCACACGCTCTGCAACAAGAGAAGCCGCCACAATGAGAAGCCTGTGCACCCAAGCAGAGTAGCCTCTGCTCACTGCAACTACAGAAAAGCCCACACAGTGATGAAGACTCAGCACGGGCAAAATAAACGAACAAATAAAATTGTAAAATGCTTTTAAAAAGTCTATTCTAGAAAAAGACATGTTGCTATATTACAACTGCATAATACTCATAATTCTGTAATGTGCAAAGACCAAATTCGTTACAGAAATCAAACAATTTATCAAAGAAAAATCATTCTCCAGAATCCTGGAGGGTTATTTCTCTCTCCACACTCCTAAGCCTTCCTTCATGCTTTTGCTAAGGAATTTTAATAGAGAACTAGAGAACAGGGATACCAGTGTCCTAAAGAAGTCTACTCCTTCTTCCTATTTGCACTCTTGTCCTTCACAACACAGATCTCTACCAACATGTGGGAACCTGGACCACAAGATGCACCATTAATGGGATGTGCATATGATTCTATTCTCCAGAATAAAAATTTCATCTTTATTTACTTTCTCTTCTCATTATCTAGTTGATGATGTAATTCATGTCGTATCACTGCTGCTGCTGCTGCTAAGTCGCTTCGTCGTGTCCGACTCTGTGCGACCCCATAGACGGCAGCCTACCAGGCTCCCCCGTCCCTGGGATTGTCTCCAAATTTCACTTCCTTAAATATTTATCTAAAGTAGTTATTGAAAATCAAACATTTATTTGGTAGTTAACAAATGTATAGCACTCTGATGACAAAGAACAAGATCATATACACTTACCTAATCATCCATCCATTCATTCATGGACTTCAACTATTTAACAATGGGTATTTTATGTTGGGCATTAAAAAATGCACATCACTTGACATCTAGGCATGTGGCTTTGAGGCTTTTGCTTTGTGTGTCCAGTAATAAAGATGTAAAGAGGTGCGCTGACTTTTTATTCAAGCCCTAGGTACAGAGGTATGTGGAACTATGTCTTATTTAAAATGAATTCTTTAAGGACAGTTTGTCAATGGATTTAATATGTTGTATAAATGGGGCTTCCCTTGTTTCTCAGACCCTAAAGAATCTGCCTGCAATGTAGGAGATGTGGTTCGGTCCCTGGGTTGGGAAGATCCCCTGGAGAAGGGAATGGCTACCCACTCCAGTATTTTTGCCTGGAGAATTCCATGGACAGAGGAGCCTGGTGGGCTACAGTCCATGGAGTTGCAAAAAATCAGGCATGACTAAGTGACTAGCACTTTCATTTATAAATATACTTTGATTCTCTAACAGCCATGCAAAGATTTTATATATATATATATATATACACACACACATATGTATATATATAGTATCAGACTACTTGCTGTGCACAATTTGAAAATCGTTCCCGTATCTATCATCAACACTCACGTGAAGGAAGTAGCGATACTAACATACGGGGAGGAACAGAAGCATTCATGAAACATATTGCAAAATTAATCATGATGCTGCTATTATCCTCTCTGATGAAATAATCACATTAAAATAAGCATGGAAGCTACATGACAGACTGAAATGCATAATGCGTGCTGTGGCCGCACCTCTCTTCCTTAGCTTGTGTTTACTTCATCTTTTTCTTCTTCTATTTTTATTATTCACTGTAAGAGCCCTCTTTCACCTTTTAAGCCCACGTAAGGCATTTTCTCCCTACAGTGTAGCAGAAAAAAAGCAGTAAACACTAGAGACGAAAACAAAACAAATATATTTCCAAAAAGACTGGTATTTCCCTCCTTTTTCCTTCATGGAGAATTTAGATGAGAAAAGGTTTACATTTATGTGCAAGAAGAGAGTCAACTAAAGTAATGTAATATAAAACTAATTTTAACAATCTTAAACTTATTTTCTTAGCATGTGAAGAATTAGGGATCCTAATCAGGTGGCCACCCCAATGCCAAATTTAACTAGTAACGTCCTGGTACCTACAAGTCAAGGCTATCATCTTAGAGAGTACCTTACTTCTTACGCCCTTTTCCTGAACACACCCTTGCTATTGCACTTCCAGACTGCAAGACGCCTTGTTAGCAGGAGAGAGAGCGCTCCACGAATTCTCTGATAGGTATGCTTTTGCTGTGTTAATGCTATCATTAGACTTTATTGCCATTTAAATTCAAGTCTTAAGTTATTTAGCTGAGGGTAATACGTTCTGGCTTCTCATTTGGCTTCCTCATTTTGCCATTTTACACTTTTGCTTAATGTACACCTGCTTCTTTTAAAAGTGGATGCTAGCAGTGTAGTTGGGGGACATTTGCTTCAATGTGGTAATTACACATTGCGTTTACATTTACACTGTTGGCCCTTAATTAATTGAAAGGTATTCAAATCATATTCATCATCTTATTTGTTGTTTAAAAAGTCCTCTGTTCTTTCCCTGAAAATCTTTAATAGATTTATTTTCCTTGTTTTCTGACTTATTGATTTAAAGCCTCAAAAGTGTAAATTATACCCCACAATACACCTATACATACATTTGAAAACAGAGAGGAAAGATGGTGGCTTCTGGAATATTAGTAATATTTCACATACTTTTTCTAATTAAAAAACTTCTTTGACCTTCCTAAACCAAAAAGATGCCTTTTTTTTTTTTTTCGCACACAGTTTTTCTGTGGTAGCTAGCCTCCAAGATTTTCTTGTTGTGCAGTCACTAAGTTTGTGTCCAACTCTTTGTGACCTCATGGTTGGTAGCACGCCAGGGTCCCCTGTCCTCTACTATCTCCCGGAGTTTGCTCAAATTCATGTCCACTGAGTTGGTGATGATATCTAACCATTTCATCCTCTGCCATTCCCTTCTCCTCTTGCTTTCTATCTTTCCCAGCATCAGTGTTTTTTTTTCAAAGAGACTGTTCTTTGCATCAGGTGGCCAAAGTATTGGTGCTTCAGCTTCAGCATCAGTCCTTCCAGTGAATATTCAGGCTTGATTTCCTTTATGGAGAAGGAAACGGCAATCCACTCCAGTACTCTTGCCTGGAAAATTCCATGGATAGAGGAGCCTTGTAGGCTATAGTCCATGGGGTCACAAAGATTTCCTTTAGGATTGACTGGTTTGATCTCCTAGCAGTCCAAGGGACTCTCAAGAGTCTTCTCTAACACCAAAATTCAGAAGCATCAATTCTTTGGTACTCAGCCTTCTTTATGGTCCAACTGTCATATCCGTACAAGACCACTGGAAAAAGTATAGCTTTGACTATATGGATCTTTATCTGCAAAGTGATGGCTCTGCTTTTTAATACACTGTCCAGGTTTGTCATAGCTTTCCTTCTGAGGAGAAAGCATCCAAGATGGCCCCCAATAATTCTTGCCTCCTGGTATTTATGCTCCTATGTATTCCCCTCCCACAGTGAAGAGGACTGATCTACATAACCAACAGGATATTGCAGAAATGACAGTTTGAGTCTTGAGGCTAGGTCATAAAAGACATCACAGCTTCAACCTTCCTCCTTGATTGCTTGCTTTGGGACAGAGTTTCTCAACTTCAGCACTATTGATTTTTGACTACTTCTTTGTTGTGAATGACTGTATATTGCAGAATGGTTAGCAGTATGCTTGGCCTCTACCAGAAGATGTTTCTAGTGCCCCAACCAAAGTTGCAGTGTGACCAAAAATACCTTCATACACTGTCAAACGAGTCTTCAGGGACAAAATCACCCTTAGGTGGAAGCCAGTGTCATGTCTTGAGGACACTTAACCAATGGAGAGACCCACCTGGCAAGGAACTGAGGCCTCCCACCAATAACCAGTACTTATATGTCAGGCATGTGAGTGAGCCACTTCGGAAGTGGACATAACCAGGAGAGGTCAAGTTTTCAAGTGACTGTAACCCCAGTGGATATCTGGTACTAGTATATACTAGTACCAGACAAGGTTTCAAATGACTAACCTCAGTTGACACCTTGGCTGCAATCACATGAGACTCTTAGCTAGATCGAACCAAGTGAGCTACCCTCAAACTCATGACCAATAGAAATCATCTGAGGTAAGTGTCTATTGTCTAAAGTCACTAAATTTGGGGGTATTTTGTGAGGTAGTGATATCAAATCCATCCTCTGTAAGAGAAAGTTGTAGCTAATATACGTTAAGTTCTAATATGATTCCAAAGCATTTTTTACCTAGACCTCATTCCCTGGTGGCTCAGAGGTTAAAGCGTCTGCCTGGAATGCAGGAGACCAGGGTTCAATCCCTGGGTCGGGAAGATCCCCTAGAGAAGGAAATGGCAACCCACTCCAGTACTCTTGCCTGGAGAATCCCATGGAGGAAGGAGCCTGGTAGGCTACAGTCCATGGGGTCGCAAAGAGTCAGACATGACTGAGCGACTTCACTTTCACTTTCACATTTTGACTCTTGGAAAAATACTTGTTTCTGATTCTTCAACAATAATATGCAATTATATCTCATGAATCTTCCTCAGTTTCATTTACGTATTTTAAGAACTAGACGTCATTCTTTTCTCCTTTTTCTTTCCTTCTTTTTTAGTATTTCCTCTCCCTTCTCCTTAACATTTATAACTTAGCTTTTGAGATTTTTTTCAGTTCAGTCAGTTCAGTGGCCCAGTCGTGTCCAACTCTTTGTGACCCCATGGACTGCAGCACACCAGGCCTCCCTGTCCATCACCAACTCCCAGAGTTTACTCAAACTCATGTCCATTGAGTCAGTGATGCCATTCAACCATCTCATCCTCTGTCATCCCCTTCTGTTTCTGCCTTCAATCTTTTTCAGCATCAGGGTCTTTTCCAGTGAGTCAGTTCTTTGCATCAGGTGGCCAAAGTATCGGAGTTTCAGCTTCAGCATCAGTCCTTCCAATGAATATTCAGGATTGATTTCCTTTAGGATAGACTGGTTGGATCTCCTTGCAGACCAAGGGACTCTCAAGAGTCTCCCCCAACACCACAGTTGAAAACCATCAATTTTTTGGTGCTAAGCTTTCTTTATAGTCCACCTCTCACATCTATACATGACTACTAGAAAATCCATAGCTTTGACTAGATGGACCTTCGTTGGCAAATTAATGTCTCTGTTTTTTATATGCTGTCTAGGTTGGTCATAGGTTTCTTCCAAGGAGCAAGCGTCTTTTATTTCATGGCTGCAGTCACCATCTGCAGTGATTTTGGAGCCCCCAAAATAAAGTCTGTCACTGTTTCCATTGTTCCCCATCTATTTGCCATGAAGTGATGGGACCAGATGCCATGATCTTAGTTTTCTGAATGTTGAGTTTTAAGCCAACTTTTTCACTCTCTTCTTTCACTTTCATCAAGAGGCTTTTCAGTTCTTCTTTGCTTTCTGCCATGAGGGTGGTGTCATCTGCATATCTGAGGTTATTGATATTTCTCCTGGCAACTTTGATTCCAGCTTGTGCTTCATCCAGCCCAGCATTTCTCATGATGTATTCTGCTCATGAGTTAAATAAGCAGAGTGACAATATGCAGCTTTGATGTACCCCTTTTCCGACTTGGAACCAGTCTGTTGTTCCATGTCCAGTTCTAACTATTGCTTCCTGACCTGCATATAGATTTCTCAAGAGGCAGGTCAGGTGGTCTGGTATTTCCATCTCTTTCAGAATTTTCCACAGTTTATTGTGATCCACACAGTCAGAGGCTTTGTTATAGTCAATAAAGCAGAAGTAGATGTTTTTCTGGAACTCTCTTGCTTTTTCAATGATCCAATGATCATCATTTTAATTTTGGATTACCTAAATTTTATTTTAAATTAACTTTCTGACTGCTACTTTTTAGTTTCAAAACATTCTAAAAATAAACTGTAGAAACAGTTTGTGTACATTACTTAGAAGAATGTCATATGGGAAAATCTTTAGCTCACTATACTAAATGAAAGCCCACTCACAGAAATACCATAGAGTAAATTTTTTGAACTATTTGAAAAGAAGAGCAACAGGAGGAATACAAGTGTCAACAACAATATTTGATGAGAACAGTTATAATATGAAAGAGTATAAAATGTATGGTGTTTCAGATTCAACTCTGGTTAACCTTGTGTCCCTACACAGCTTCAAGTTCCTAATAATAATCTCTAGTTCATCCCTTGGTGTTTATTACATCAGGTTGATTGCTATTATTTTAAAAAAATGATTAACAGTTCTTCTACCAAGAGTCTAAAAGACAGCACAGAGCAATGAGTTGATGTTAATAAGCATACCAGCTCCTCTCTTATTAACCTCTAAATATAAATCTCCAAAAGCTTTTAAAAATGCTCTTAGAGAAATTAAAGAGTTGACCATGCCATGAAAAGGAAGAATTAAATGTTTTCCTGACACCACCTAACCAGCCCTTAAACTAATAACTAGAGAGCATTTGTCACTGTTACATTTCTGTAAGTTCTACTTGGAGATGCGTAAAAAAATGAAGAACTGCGAAGTTATCAAATGATGGCATGGATTCACACACAAAATAGCAGAACTCTCAGAGCAATTCAGACTCACACATTAAAATTAAGGGAATGGAAGCCATAGCTGATCAAATTCTACCACCTCTATCTTGGGAATGGTACTTTAAACCTATACTTGTATTACAAAACCAAACCTCTCCACCTGAATCTACAGAAGGAATTAATATAAAAAGTAGAGCAGAACAATATAAACAACACCAATACAAATGAGTATAGACTCTTTGGCCCACTGACGTCACATGTGTGTGTGTGTGTGTGTGTGTGTGTGTGTGTGTGTGTGTTTAGTTGTGTTTGACTCTTTGAAACCCTATGGACTCTAGCCCGCCAGGCTCCTCTGTCCATGGGATTTTCTAGGCAAGAATACTGGAGTGAGTTGCCATTTTCTTATCCAGGGGATTTTCCTGACTCAGGGATAGAACCTACGTCTCCTGTCTCTCCTGCACTGCAGGTGAAATCTTCACCACTGAGCCACTGGAGAAGGAGCAGTAAATAATCACATAGAGGCCTATTATTCAGAGGGGGAAACACTCATAAAAATGAGAAAAGAATGCGTCGATCTTGAATAAAACAAAATGAAATACTTAGAAGGATCCTCAGAGGGCTAAAAAATTCCTTTAAAAATATCTAGGCATTCAATCTAGGTACTGAAAAATATCTAAGGACTGAAATTTTTCTAGATCCTGGAAGAAGTTTGGTCTGGTTATAAACAGATAGATTATCTTTAAACAGCCAACCCAGGAGAAAAAGGGAGAAGAAATAGAAGGCACAATCATACATAAGACATTTAATAAGAACTCTAGCTAATTAGATCAAAGATCTCATTTCTAGTTCCCCCACATGCATGTATAGGTTCTAATGGGCTCAAATCCCCAGCAGTCTGGAGACCCCACTATGACTGACCACTTCATGTTTAATACAGTTAATCAGCATATCAGTGTATTCTGGGGAGACTTGGAAGAAGGTCAAATTGTCTAAGGCTCAGAATCTTGGAGATGGACATGCACAGGGGTGGGTTTCTGTGTGTATGAATGTGTGTGTGTGTGTGTGTGATAGATTTGAAGATGAAGGAGACAAAGGTTAGGGAAGACTCAGGTAACACCTTGTTATTAGTGACTATAACAATCATACCACTGTGTTTCATTTTATTGTTAGTTGTTTTCCTGATGTGTTGATGGCAAAATAATCAGATTTTAAGTAGTTTAAGGAGACTTTAGACTTTAAAGGGATCTTTATGGATTAGCTGAGTACTCACACTCTTTACAGAACGACTTTCTTGCGAGTAGGCATGAGTATATTGTCTTTTATTAACCACATATAGCTTGAATAGGGAAGTACTAAATATTAATTAATAAAAATTAATTAAAATGGACAGTTAAGATTACTCAGTGACTCATTAAATTCTGTTTCTTTCTATTGTTTTTTTTTCATAAAGAGTTTCAATAATTCTGTATATCTACATGCATTGCAAACATCATTTTGACTAGTGAATAAGAAAATAGGAGCATATATATCACCATGAGGTATCCCTCAACATTCGAATCTTTTCAAATGAATTCTTCACTGCAGAGATTTTCCCCAGTCTTCAGAACATTTCTGCCTTTTCTTCTTGCATTCCCCCTTAGGGTTGAAGCCTTGACATCTCTGGGAGCCACTGGTTTCTACTCAGAGAAGTCAGCTAATAGAATCATTGTTAGGAACTCCTTAGTGACAGGTTTCCTGTTAACTGGACTTGAAACTTTACTAGATCAGTACATCCAATCTACAACTCTTTTCACTTCATTCAGTGCAGACAGATAACAAAGGGGCAGTCATTGAATACAAGGGGTCCAAAGTCCAAAGATAAGTAAAAAGAAAACATAAATGCAAAACTCATTTCTCTCACTTCCATTTGTTTTAACCCAGACTAATTTCACCCATGAGAGTAATACTAGCGATCTTCCTTTCTCAATATAGATTTATTTATTTTTTTTTTCATTTTTTAAATTTTATTTTATTTTTAAACTTTACATAATTGTATTAGTTTTGCCAAATATCAAAATGAATCCACCACAGGTATACATGTGTTCCCCATCCTGAACCCTCCTCCCTCCTCCCTCCCCATACCATCCCTCTGGGTCGTCCCAGTGCACTAGCCCCAAGAGTTGTCCCATTTGCCCTGGTCTCACTTTTTTTTGTCATGTGATAGGTTTAGTCTTCAATTTGTCCCACAAGCATCTTTTTTAAAGTATCCCCTATGGTGCTAGTCATGGGGGAGAAGGAATTTATATTCCATTTGGTGAAGTAATATATAGACAATGAATGACACAACAGTTCAAGGCTATATAAGGTGCCTTTCCCTTCTCTGGAGGGAATGGATTGCCATTCCTTTCTCCAGAGGATCTTCCTGACCCAGGGATCAAACCCAGGTCTCCTGCATTGCAGCAGATTCTTTACAATTTGAGCTACAGGGAAACCCTTGTAAGTTTCTAGAAAATGTTAATACAGTTAGTTAACTCTCGAACAACTTAGAAGTCAGGGGCAGTGACCCCCTTGAACAATCAAAAATCTAAGTATGACCTTCGACTCTTCCAAAACTTAAGCGCTAATAGCCTAAGGTTGACTGGAAGCCTTACAAGTAACATACAAAAATGATTAATACATATTTGCATGTTATACACATATTTTTATGCATTCAATGACATACCTAGCTTTTCTTATTTTTTCTATATTTCTAGGCTATGCAGTTCATCTGCAAATTTTTTCAGATTGTCACAAATCTCCAAAAAACTTTCCCAATATATTTGCTAAAAAAAAAAAAAAAAAAAAAACAACCTTCATGAGAGTGGACTCATCACATGGGTCCACATAAAGAAATACGATTGTGATTAATCTAAAAGAGTGTCATGAAAGTTCTGAAAAAAGTTTGCATTTTATTTAAACTTTGTCACAATGTGATTGATTCACTAGTCTAGGACTGGGATGTAGATTTTGGATGTCAGATGTTTAAAGGAAATTTTCAGAACTTTTCAGAAGGTTACAGTTTTCTTATTCTGTTGATTCTGCCACCTTTTTCTGAAGAGTCTGAAAATACAAAAAGGTGTCAAGGGTATGAGCCTTTAGAACATTAAGTACTATAAAATTTGCTATTGTGGATTAGATGACTTTTTACTGGAAATAATTATTTTCCCTTCTTTGAGATATTCATCCAAAGCAATTACTTTCCAATTGTTATTGACAAAGTATTTTTTCCTTTTCTCATAATTAATCCATTAGAGAGTGAATAAAAAAAAAGGCATAGTACATGCCAATGGAATACCAAAATTATGCAAGTTTTACCTGAGAACTTCTCACTCCAAAAGAAATGCTGACTTTATAATGCAATTTTGTCATCAAGAGAGTGTTCAAAAGAGAAATAAATGCTAATAATTCTTTACACTATTATTACATATATATTTAAGGAGAATCAGTTAAATATTACAAAACATATAAAAGTTTAGTAAGTTTAGTAATCCAAATACTAATAAATTTTAAAAATAAGTTGAATACTTTTATATCTGTTCATTTTTAAACATGCTTTTCTAATATTATTCAATTTACACCCTGACATCTAAACTTTATGTTACAAAAACATCCTCATATATTTTGTCTTATTTCAAGTCTCCCAGCAAGAGTGTGAGACATTATCAATCTTACTTCACAGACAAAGAAATTGAAGTTAGAGTTATTCAAAGATTTGCCAACAGCCATAACTTTATTAAACTTGGGACTCAAATCCAAGTTACTGGCCTGTAAGTCTAGGCAGGTTTTCAGAGTTTCATCTTTATCAGCTAAATGCCAATGGGGAAAAAGTTGTTAACAATAACTTCTTTGAAGAATCAGACTAATAACTGAAATCTTGCAATTTCTTCATAATTCTGAAGAAATTCTTATACCACATTATTATAGGGGCCATTATGAGCTCAATTTAGGTAATATTAATCTGGGTTCTTGCAAAAAGTTTATAATATCAAATCTTGAAATATTTTAATAAAATAGCTATAAGTAATCATATAACTAAATTACATTCTTTTTACAAAAGAGTAAATATTTCAAATAAATGCATAAACATCCTCAACACTGTTATTTAAGTGGACTTGTTTCAACATAAAACATATGTCAATTTATGTATATATCCAAATGCTCTCCATTCATTTAGAGAGGAACTAACATTGCAAGAAATGAAGCACAGTTTGGAAAAGACCTTTAGCTCACCTACTGGCTTGACCAAAGGCTATGACTCCATCCCAGGTTTATTTCAAGTGAGTTATGTCAAGGGTTACCCACAGGCCATTTTATAGTGATTTATAGCTGATATCTCCAAATCTTCTTTTATTTTAATGATAACCTCAATAGAATCATTAAGGCTTTCTTTGTCTTCATGGCAGTGACCAGGAGGAAACTGATGTCTTTAAAAAATTCTAAGGGATGAGGAGTATTTATACAGAATGGCAGTTAAGGCCAGTTTTTAGTGTTGCACCCTGGAGACGAACCATTTTTTCTCAACGTATTGAAGATGCTTGGCTTGATTATATATTCTGCCTATTCTTGTTATAATATTAAATTCAAGGTATCTTCCAAAGAAAATTCAAAAGAGATGAAAAGACTTAGAATTGAGCATGCGGTTTGAGTCTGATTTTAATTATAATGATCTTAAATTTGTATTAAGCTCTCACAGCATAGTGATTCTAAAGTGTCTGTATTGAGTTAAGCATGCCATAAAGCATAAGGAATTGCAAGACTGATTTATCAGATATTCATTTAAGAAATTGTCAATTAAAATAATTAATGTGTAGTGAAACTCAGCTGTAATGCCTTATGCTTAATTTTTCCCAACCCATAACATTAAAAGAATAATACATCCCACAGTCTGTATGGTTTGAAAATTTTTATATAGCAACTGGAATGATATCATTACATAAGAGTTTCAATGATATCTTTTCAACTGAACTAAGGAGAAAGGGCATTTACCTAGATTTAACTTTATTTTGAATGTTGCTTTGGGTCATTAGATTGCCAAATAAAGTGAACCTACATTTCTGGTTATTTCAGTAAAGAATGGAATATATACATATATATTATATATAACATATATAACATCAATAATACTTAAATATAATATAAGCAAGTGTGTATATAGATAAAATATTTCTCTGCCATACTTGAGTAGATTGGCCTAAAAGAGAAGCAGAGAAAGATAATATTATAAAAATAAGAGAGAATAAAAAATAATTCCCTCCCAAAACTTAAACTGTCAGTTAAACAGTATAACACAAGTAGCCTGTATTAGTATAAGCCTATTCCTTGCATTTCAGCACACACTTCATTCATCAACACATACAAGGGAGGCCATTCACTTGAAGATGAGCTCAGAGTAAACAAATTCATGAAGCTAATGTATAAAGCAGAATACTAATTAATTCTTTAATTTAGATCTGACAGAATATTGCTGAGCTCTTTAAGATATTCTTTTTCTAACTTTAGGATTCTTCAAAAAAATCAAAATTTCACTATCAGAATCAGGGCAAAAGAAGTAGTGAGTATAATTATAATCTATGTCCATGAGTTTCACATCCACAGACTCAATCAAATACAGCTGATACAGAAAGCCAACTGTACCATACCATTTTACATAGAGGATTCGAACATCCTCGAATTTTGGTGTCCAAAGCAGTCCTGGAACCAAACCCCTATGAATACCAGGGGATGACTATACTTCACTCAAGACTACTGCAAGGACTGGTAAATTTTATAAGTTTCATTACATATGCTATCTCTCAAATGATCAGAGCCCTCATATTTCCTGAATCCAGTGTGAAAGTCTGACAGGATAAACAATAACAAACCTTACTTTTAGGTTCCATAACCTTTCTGTACATATGTTCTTTCTACATAGTACAACAGCATTAGTTTACTATTTTAGGTACAGTAGTATTCTGCTCAATGCTGCACTGAGTTTATTCTCAAGTCATGGATCTTTGGTGCTTCTGTCTAAGGAGTCCAAAATTCAGACATATTTTTTAACACAATAGCTTACTTCCACAGATAATTTGCTTATTTGTTTGCTTGTTTACTCTTTTAATAGTACTAGAACAATGATTATATGTCAAGTGTTACACCAGGTGCTAAGGATGAATACAATAAGCTCCCTGTCATCAAGTGACTCAGAGTCACACAAGGGAAGTAAGTGTAATCAAATGTTATAAGAATGTATGCTCAGTCACTCAGTCGTGTCTGACTCTTTTGTGACCCCATGGACCGTAGCCCACCAGGCTCCTCTGTCCTTATAAATTTTCAGGCAAGAATACTGGAGCAGGTTGCCATTTCCTACTCCAGGGGATCTTTCTGACTCAGGGATCAAACCCATGTCTCTTGTGCAGGATGCTGGGATACTATACCAAGAGTACATGTCTATGCAGTGTGGTCAGTATGATGGAATAGCCAATCCTATGTAGAGGTGATAACTGAGATACAGCTTATGAGTTGGTGCAAGGCAAGAGGGAAAAGTGAAATGAGGGCAAATGGAATGAAGAGGGCACAAGAATTTCAGAGAGGTAGAATGGCACAAACACAGGCAGAAAGAGGTAAAATAACATGATACATGAGGAAATGATTCCATTTGGGGCGCAGACTGCTGAGATTAGGAGAAAAATGGAATAATTTAGGCTAGTGAGGTGAATGGGGCTAGATTACAGAAAGCCATGGCAAGGTGGTCAGACTTACACTTTTAGACATTTTTATCTTCACATTTTTATTCTTCTTAAGTTCACTCCAAACTAGAGATATGTTACAGTTAGTTATTTATTTCTTTAAAATTCAGATGAAATTCCATACTCTACTCTTTCATACCTATATGTCCTGGCAGAGGTTATCTCATTTTCCTTTAAAAATCTTCTAAATGACATACCTTCTGGAACCCTTTTATTTTTCACCTCGACTGTATTGGGAACTTTCTTCCTTTCCTCCATATTATTCTTGAATCATTACTTCATGGTATTTTAATTGTTAATTCATTTGCTGTCTCTCCCATCACACTGTATAGTGTTATGTATCATTCTTTTTTATTCTACAAGTGTCCTGTATAGTATGGGCTTCCCAGGTGGCACTAGTGGAAAAGAACCTGCTGCCACTGCAGGATATAGAGGAGACACAGGTTCGATTCCTGGGTCGAGAATATCCCTTGGAGGAGGGCATGGCAACCTACTCCAGTATTCTTGCCTGGGGAACCCCATGGGCAGAGGAACCTGGTGGGCTGCAGTCCTTAGGGTTGCAAAGAGTCGGACACGACTAAAGCGAATTAACACGCATGCGCCAATATGTTAAAGGTGCTAAAAAGCTGTTTATCGAAAAATCCTCAATAATGTTGTTTGACAGCTTCTAAAAGTGACTCGAGAAACCTCTATTAATAACACAGTCATTACACAAGTTTTTAAAAAATCATATAAACCAGTGAACAAATATATAGCATTGTTTCAAGAGAAACATCAAGTCTATTGCTTGGAGTATGTCTCTTTCCAAAGGAACATATTCTCATTCCTATTTTCCCACTAGAAGATATTTCATCTAGGATAAACCATATTTTACTATCTATGCATTCTAAGTGGATATTGTTTTTAAAACCAGGATTTAAATATATTTTGAAAGGACATTTTTTAAAAAGTTAATATTTTTGTCTCATTAAATTTCTTAATGTTTTATTTTATATGTCTAGAATTCTAGAAAATAACTTGGTTATAACAAAAGCCCAAAATAGCCCAAAACGACAATAGCTACAGAATATGTAACTAAATTAAAAAAAAAAACTAACACAGATATATTATCTTAGATAACATACTAATACTTTTAATTGCAAAAACTGACATATAGTGAATACTATATCACAAATAGTGATAACTAAGGTTTCAATTCATATTAAGATTGGGTTACATTATAAACATTTAATCTAGTAAACATTTATTGAGTCTACATTATGGATCAATCACTTAAAACTCAATGGGTAAAGAGTGTTTCTAAAACAATTAATCTTTTGGAATTTATATTTCCTTCACTTAGTTTGTTGCAAGTTTGTGAATTATAGTCTCAGGTATAACAGATCAGAATTTGGGCTCGCTGCAATTCATATGTATGCTAATAGAAAAAGACAAGCAAAATCAAATCAAACAAAAATTACCCAGAGGTTCTCTTAAAATTGAATGAGAACTATCATTTTTTAGATAAATGATAGCACTATTTGCATGAAAACTGGCACTAAAAATTCCATCGTTTGACCCAAAATTTTTGTCCTGCCCTGTATTTATACAGGGTTGACCTGACTGTTGAGCTCCTGCAGACTTAAAATGAAACTCTGATCCTCAAAAGAGTTGCATGGGGAAGTACAGAAAATAAAAATCTGTACCTATTTAAAGACATTCCTACTGCTGTCATAATGCTTTTGTACATACTTCACAAAACAAATTTTTTTCCTTATGTTAAGTATTACTGGAAATACCACAAGACAAATTTTTTTCTTGCAGTATTTCATCCTTTCTATTTTTAGTCTCCATTTCTTTTTTTCCTATTTACCAAATCTCTACACTGCCAAAAGTCATCAAAATTGTACAACAAACCATAACAGCTCAGATTATACACTAAAATAGAAAAAACAAGACTTTTTGGCTATTGAGAGATTCAATTTAAATGAAAGTCTCATACAGAATCTCATTGATAATTAGTCTTGCAAACAACTCTAAAAGAGCTTTAATAAAAATATTTTGTGGTTTTATGAAAATATAAGGTTTTCAGTCTTTTCTGTTATTTATAAACAATTTTGGGGAACATGTATTTTTTAAAATTTAAGTATACATTTTTTTTTCCTTTTATATTACTTGGTAAAATAAAATCTAAAATGAGAATTCTGATTTTAATTTTCTCGAAATTTAGAGATTTAATCCTTATTCTTTTGAAAACCCCAAATCATAAAGGATGAATGTCTGAGTTCTAAAAAAGTCAACCCAATGTTTTCATCTAGTCTACAGTGGAAGTCCAAGAGCTGAAAGTTGTGGGACATTGCAATTCTAAGTCCTGAAGCACATGCGGGCCAGGGTGGGGGGAGGCGGAGGTAGAATTTTAAGAAGCATCTAATTATCTACAAGGATATCCAGGACTAGGAAAGGGGTACATTCTTCCCATGAGAACCTGAGGACACGCTAGGACATGATTCAGGTTAAGGAAAATTGCCAGCTTTTCATATTTCACTTGCATTTTTAGGCATGCTGCTTTCCAAGAAGCATTCTGTTAAACAAGTTCTTAGGAATGTTCAATATTCTGAGCCATTAATAATGTACTTTTCAAATGTAATATTTATGATTAAAATTTTTATGAGCAAAAGTCTTATTTCACTATATAAAAAATTTCAAATATATTTTTAGGTAAAATAAGATAATTAAAAGATGATTCCCCATTTCAATAGAAAAAGAAAGTTGTTTTATATTTTGAATCCTATTCTGTATTCCCTCTGTCTCAAACAAAGATACGGAGATAAGGACTATGTGGTTGCAAACTTCTTTGATTATATTAATCAGACTCTAGACAATAATTCATAGTCAGTGTGAATTATACTACTCACTGTGCATCTGAAGAAGGTATTTTTTTCCCATGCTTAATACTAGTCAAGTTATACATTTTTCTGGTCTTTATTCAAAAAACTATACTTAAGAATGACTGGTGTTCTTTAGTTGATTATTAGAAGAAATAAGAAACTATAAGAATGATGATGGAGAAATCCACTATTTTATAATTTCTTATATTTTGGATTAAAATAGTCCCTATTTCTCCTTAAGTTCCACTACCATATTGTATGTGCCTGAGAAAATGTGAAAAGTATAATTAAAAAGGAACCTTAGTTTATTGAATATAATACAATAAAATAGATACATTAGAACTTTGTATGTAAACTCAGTATAAGTACAACATAGGATTTTAAGTGCATCATGCTTAAATAGGTCATTTAATGATTTTTAACAAGAAAATAATCACATTATTTATAGAAGTTTTACATAAACTTTATGAAAGTTGTTTTTAAGTGGGTGGCACTGCATGTTTATATGACAAAAATTGTGACTTTTATAAAGCTTATAGCTGGAGAAAGGGAGAAGGGAGGAGGGGAGGAGAGGGAAGGAAGGAAGAAAGGTGTATATATATATATATATATATATAGAGAGAGAGAGAGAGAGAGAGAGAGAGAGAAAGATTTTGAAAGAATGCTGTCCTCTCAAAAATCAAACTCATCCTCATTCAGGAGACTGCAAGTTTATGTCAATGATGAAAACAATGCTATTCATAATTTTAAAACTACCCTGTTGTAATTGTTTTAAAACTGTAGCACATTTTTCTCTGACTTTTTTAAAAGAGAGCTAAAAGTCTGTTGCACATGGGAGATCACTGAAACCACACTGGGTTATAAAGTTTGGGGTAAAAGTCAAAATTTAAAAAGCAAATGTCAAAAGTAAAAATCTGATTAGAAATTAGGGTCTGCTTTCTTATGTGACTTGTTAACCTATTCAAAAGACAGTAAGTAAAATTATAATTCTAAAACTTTACTGATCACTAGTATGAAAAAGAAAGTGAAAAGTGAAGGTGTTAGTTGCTTGGTCGTGTCTGACTCTTTACCATCGTATGGACTATAGCTCACTAGGCTCCTCTGTCCATGGGATTCTCCAGGCAAGAATACTGGAGTGGGTTGCCATTTCCTTCTCCAGGGGATCTTCCCAACCCAAGGACTGAACCTGCATCTCCTGAATCTCCTGCATTGGCAGGTGGATCGTTTACCACTAGTGCCCCTTGGGAACTACCCCAGCCTATTTTCTAAACCATGAATTTGTCAACCTCACTCATATATTAGGGTCCCTGCAATTGCTATTCCTCTTGTTCGGAATATCTTTCCCCCCAGACCTTTGTAGGTACTCTCCTTCTCATGATTTAGGTCTCAGAGAAGACTTCCCCATAAGCTCTGTCTCAAAGAGATTACCTTGCTGTCCCTTGGCACTTTTTAACCATGTTTTATTTTCTTCATAGCACTTATGGGTATATGAAATTATCTGTTTAATTGCTCACAGCTTATGATTTGCCAGTCAACTGAAAAATCTTAAGAAGACAAACTGTCCTGTTCATAGGTGTAATAGCTGTAGTTCTGCCTTGAACTGAACTTGGCACACGACAGGCAGAAACTAATATTTGTTGAATCAGTCAGTGATAGACGTAAGCATAGGTGCTGCTGCTGCTGCCAAGTCGCTTCAGTCATGTCCGACTCTGCGTGCCCTATGCACAGCAGCCCACCAGGCTCCTCTGTCCACGGGATTCTCCAGGCAAGAATACTGGAGTGCGTTGCCAGAGAACACTAAAAGGGGACAGAGCTTTGAAGAATGAGAACAGAACAGAGATAATGACGACAGAGGATGAGATGCCTGGATGGCATCACTGACTCGATGCACATGAGTTTGGGTGGACTCTGGGAGCTGGTGATGGACAGGGACACCTGGCGTGCTGCGATTCACAGGGTCGCAAAGAGTCGGACACGACTGAGTGACTGAACTGAACTGAATGGCTAGAAAACATTTTCAAGTGTTTGGGCTCCTAATTAAACCATACCTAAAGTCAGAATAACTTTTTTTTTTTTTTTAATGTGAATACATTTCCTTTTTGCTTAATCCAGCTTGGATTGGGTTTTCTATTACTTTATTAACAAATACAATTGTCATTCAGTGAAAACATAATTTGAAATCCTGGAAAGCTGATTAAAGTTCTACTTCAATAAGAATATTTTGCCATTAAGAGTTACCCTGAATAAAGTAACGCCACCTTCTGCAGTGGTGGACTCCCTCTGTCACAGTAGCAGACTAGGCAGAGGGAAAGTAACCTGAGACTGAGTTATTGTATGCTGGACTGGATACTTTCTGAACTTCCTTCTTACTTAAGCTTCCCTAATTCTATAAATAAAACATCGGATGCCCTTTGTTAAATAAAGACAATTTTGCATACTTTGGGTTTTGAACTTGTCTGCCTTCAGTTTAGAAGGTTATATCTCTTTATTTTGTTGACTTCTACATTACATCTGTTTAATTACTGTATTGTTTTCTTTCTATGATCTATTTTATAATATTCAAAAATGTTAATAGAATGTTTTATTCTCTCTAGAGAAAAATCTATTGGTAAAATTTAACAAACAGATATGTATATACTCTATTTTCCATCAATCTAAATAAGACTAAATATTTGTTGACACATAGAAAACAGATCCCTACTTTGGGGCATCTGTGTTAAACAGACCACTAAAATTCTTCCTATTTTACCAATAGGAAAGAATGAGTAAGTAGAAGGATTGCAAATGAATCAAATCTGAGGTTTATGGTAGTCCTCCACAGCTTCACTTCTCAATTCTTTATTCAAACATTTAGAGGACAGGTCAGGCTAAAGGGGTGAAAGGGGGTCAATAATCAAGAGCTCAAATGAAGTACTGATCAATAGTTTAGGGTAGAAAAGAAAGGATTTTAACTGATTTGAAGAATGTTTTAGGAAGCCCAAATTATAAATGATTCCCTAAAAGGAAAGGTAACTACAGAAGTGGCACTTTCACCGTCTCAGTCTGACGTGCTGATGTTTATTGACGTTCTACTAGATACCACTCATTACAGGGACATCCTTTCACATTGTTCTGTTTGTCTTCCCTGCATATTTAGGTTTTGACTGCCTGCTTCTAACATTAAAATGCTTTCAACCTTTAGCTTTTTGGATGATGAATCTGCACGGGCTTGGATCTATTTTAGAGGGCAACTTCCACTTAAAAACTGTGATTCTGTGGATCTTCCTATGTCTACACATGCTCAACATCCTCTTGCCTCTCCCGTGCTTTGCCTTACTGAAAAGCCTTGACGTGGCTCATCAGAGCCGGCTGCTGTTCCAGACAGGTTCCTGTCAAAACAGAATCGGTATACTGGGGAACACAGGCCAGGCCAGTTTAATTCAAAGGACATTACCTAAATCCCTCAGTATATTTTGCCTTTAAAAAAATATCAGCATTATAACTAGTCTGTCTCTTTGTTTTATAATTTTATGTTACACATGTGACTGCCCCCACCTCCCTCGCTTCTGAGTCATAAGAATATATCACCAAATGACCTACTTGGACATTTAATACCACAGCGCTCAGAACAGCCTCTGTTTAAGTACCTAGCTGTTTGAGATTCCTGTCAACTGAATACAGATGAAAAGGAAAGGAGGAGGCTGATCACAGGGGTTCTGCTGATAACACTTCATTTAACATATTTCAGTTTAGCAACAAGGGGCCACAAAAGAAAACTATTTCATTTAAAATGACAGGGTGACTATGTTAGACCCACTATAAATATGTCCCACCCAGGAAGTGATGATAATAATGATAATGGGCCACATTTATAGTTTAACTCTATGGAGTGATTCCTCTCAAATGAACTCACCTCTTGAGTGTGACACATCCATAGCACATCTCAAAGGCTCACAAAATTGCTATTTCATAGATACTGAGATATGGGGGAAGGAGCAAGTGTTCAATAACTATCCAACAAAGCACAAAGCAGCTGTATGGAGCAAGGTGTTAGAGAGATTCTAGCATTTAATTGATATGCCAGACAGTGTTTAAAGCATAAGAATAGAAAATGGCCAATTTAAATGTGGTTATAATTAGCTGAGGCTAACATTCAGTTCTGTTCTGAAGTTTTAAGAGAAATGAAATCTACAAAAGTACCAGGTCTAACAGTTTCAGGAGGGATCAGTGGTTTTATATTTGATCTTACATATATAGATAACTGGGCTTCCACAGTGGCTCAGCAGAAAAGAATCCGCCTGCAATACAAGAGAGCCAGGTTCGATCCCTGGGTTGGGACGATTCCCTGGAGGAGGGCATGGCAACCCACTCCAGTATTCTTGCCTGGAGAATCCCATGAACAGAGGAGCCTGGCAGGCTACAATCCATAGGGTTGCAAAAAGTCAGACATGACTGAAATGACTGAGCATGCATATAGATAAATGGAAGCGCCTCTTTGATTAGTGCTATTTAAGTACTGTGGGTTACTTAGAAATAACTGTATTTGGAAGCCAGTTCTAGCCCTGCATAGTGAGTAATGATTATTTGAGATCTTGACCTGAAAAGAGCAAGTCAAATGGCAGTATTCTATGATTTTTCACATATTGGAAATTATATCTTTGGCAGCTACTACTACTAAAAAGTCTTCATGTCCAGATAAAATGTGAAAATATTAACTGAAGTTATGATTATACTGAACATTGCTTTCTAGAGTTTTCACAATGGAAATACTACTGTGGAGGCCTCAGTACTTCCTGGTAGATTTCAAAGCTATGAAATCTGTTTGATGTCTTTTGCTTTATCTTGAAAGGATGTTTTTGTCAAATATTAAAAATAGTGTTTTCGTCATTAGTGTGGTGGTGGTTTGACTTACACGTGGCTGGACTGGATGTGCAGTTTTGCAGTCACCTTTCCCCCAACTGGCGTCATAAAACACTGACTCAAAATTAGCAAAATGAACTTCATTTCCAAATCCTCTATTAGAATTTTCAAAGAAGATGAATCATATCCATCCTCTGATTTCTCATACTCCCAGCATATACTGCTAAGTAATCTTGTGTGTATGTGTACCACAGTTTGTGACTCATAATATGAAACTACTACAAAATTCTACCCTGTGGATCAGTGTGTACGGATAAAATGCTTACTTGATAGCATGAAATTATGTGATTGGTACCATTACAGCAAAAACTAAGTGCTTCAAGAGGAGTCATGGCCCTCCTGACATTACTAACATAAGCACCTGCCTACCAAATCAGAATAGATCTTCATTTTGGTGTCTGTGAAAGAAGATAAGATAAAAATGTGGTACTACTTCTTCAGAATTTGAAGCAACCTGTATAAGGATATTGCCCCTGAAAGGATCTGATTGTGTCTGGTCAGCTGGCTAGGGTTTTTTCTGGTTGTTGGAAAAATATTTCTTCTCCCTCACATGACTCCCAGGTGCTACTGCTGAGCAAATGGGAACATCACTGCCAGAAGTATTTGAAAAGAACAAAAAAAAATTGATTGGACAATCTATGAGCTCTTGTCATTGACAGGGACACAACTGTGACCAGGGGTATGACTAAGGTCAGAGCAAGGTTAAAAGAAAAGCACCCAGGAATTCTCTCTTGTCATCAGCTTTTCAAACTAACTACTCTTGGTTAGCTGCAGGCAACATATAAGTTTTCATCAAGCACCAAGAGACATTTCATAATATTTACAAGTTGCACTTAAAATCTTCCCAAGAGCTGGCTACTTCTGCAATAGCAAAACACTTAGAATGTGAAGTTCAGACGGTAGCACATCTATAACATATGAGGACTTCTTGCTAACGTGGAAATTACACGCTTATTCATTACCAACAATTGTGTGAGTTGCATGTGAAACCAATTAAAAATACTTTTCCTCCTTTGGTAACTATTTTAAGGCTGGTATTGATTCTGCTATTTTTAAAAGAAATAATTTATTTTTACCAAACAAATATTATCAAGAGATCGATTACTATCACAAAAGAAAGGCTATCTAGGTTTCTTAATAAACTGTAGCAAACAATGTAGAAAACCGTTAAAACGAAGAAATACGTGGGACAAAATACATGACAAAAATGAAAGTCACTGAATAAATTTTACCTATTCTGTGGCAGAACGCTAAACTATAAACAAATCAATTTAAATATTTGTTGAGGAAGATAAGCAGATTTAGAGCAGCAATGCTGCCTATGAGATTCAAGGACCAATAATACTAAACAATACTATGACTAAATAATTTTCCTGAATATGAGAAAGAGAATTATTTCTAAAATTTTCTTTAAACTGGATTTCTCATATATACAAGCTCGTACTTTCAAAGTTGTTTTTTTAAACCAATATTTAGCTATAAACTCAGCTAGGAGGATACACATGAGCTAAGAGGATATCTCTGAAGAACTAAATATAAAAAATTAGTCTTGGAATAGGATCCAGAAAGAAAAAAATTAAATTAGTGCTAAAGAGACAAATGTATTAAGAAAGATGTTATGTAACATCTGAGAAATTTTAAAAACCTGCCGAAGACCTTAACTTTTCAATATTTGGCAAAATACATTATGAAAAAAAAAAATCTCGTCTTTGTGAATAATAAAATCAAGGCATAAAATAATAAGGAAACGTGAAGCAATGACAGTTCCAAATAGTAAGTTTAAAGACATATAGCTCAACCAGCAATGCTATCCAAGTTTTCCAATGCGGTATTTGAAGAGAGCAGATTTCTTTTCGTGTTTTCACATTTATGGGATACACTTCCTGCTCGCAGTTTCTAAAGGGTCACTGTGAGTCCTTTAAAGGTTTCTTTATCATTTAATATTATAAATAATTACGTTCCTAGGCGGCAGTTCAAAGCTTAGCGCAGCGCTCATACAACACCCCAGGAAGGTCAGGTGACCTCTCTCCAATTCTCCTCTCTCTGGTGCTGAGGACAGACAAAGTGATATGTCTGTCATACGCCATTACCATTAGAACAGAATCTTGTTCTTTTATTACAACTGAACTCCGCCAGATTTCTCAGCAGGAATGCTAAGTGAAATCAATGTCTTGGATTTCCAGGCTGAGCTTGGAGGTCACAGCCACTCTATCATTTCTCAGCATTATCCTTTCTCGCGCGCACATACACTCCCCAAGCCTCCAACTGGCACACAGCAGATTGAAAACAGCATGCATCAGAGGACTCATGCTGCACAATTTTACAGTCTTTTGGAGCCCCTTCCTTTTGATTCCCCCCTTCCATTTTTTTTGCAAATTGCAAATAAGTTTTGTTTGTGTCCTTCTCCGGAGTTGTGAGTCAAAGGCACAACTAGGAAGAAGGGCAGGCAAGCAAACCCATAGCACATGGTTGATTTTTAACAGCTGCCAATAAGACCCTTTTCCTTACATCATCATCTGGATGTGGCTTATGATTCTGTTGTTCCAAACAATAAAAGCTTTATGTTTGCTTTATGCCAGGTAGGAAGGCAGATAACACAAAGCTATTTAGTAAAATAATTCAATTTTACAATAAGATACATGTGAAAATCCACCAATAAAACACACAGAAAATGCCCTCTGGACACTCAGGATTGATTGTTTCAAAATATATTTATATATAGTAATAAATGATAACTGTTATATTAAAGTGAAATGGCTCTGTGAAGGCAAAATGTTTATTATGCTATGTATAAATGTCAATTCCAGTCTCTAAGAAACGGAATTCATGTATTGAAATGCATCCTCTTTATTTATTGTTGCTTGTTTTTTTTAAGTCATGTTCTTCATTAAAATGACAATAGCAATATTTATTGCTCTGGCAATTTTTAACCCACTAAACTTTACACAAGCACATTTAAGACATATTTTCTGACAATAAGAATGGATGTAAACAGTGTACTAGAGGAAACTGAGCAAAGAACAGACATATTTTTATTATATTGTGGTTGTTATTTAAAAAGAGGCACTTTTTCCTGGGTTAAAATTTTTATGTACTTTAAAATAATTGCAAGTGGTAAGAAATACAACTTCAACTGCTTTCTTAAACTTTATATGATAGAAAATTCATGAAGGCTAATTTTCCAGAAGTGAAATTTAGTGATAAAGTATGAATATATTTTTTAAACAGTATATAATCATAGCTATAGAAACACAATCCATTTTTTCGGTAACACTAAATAAAGGGAGGTACTTAAAACCATACAATATGGTGGAATTCTAACATTACTGGAAAAATCAATCTTCACATCCAATCTGTGGAGTTCTATGAATATCTGAAACCATATACCTCATAAAACAGTGTCTTCATCTTGGCAAGCTTTACGTCACTTTTATATTTGCCATGGTTTACCTAAGGAAGGGTCACAGCAAGTGCGCAATAAATCTTTGAATGCATGCATGAATGAATGAGTAAATAAATAGATGCATAAACGAATAAGGATGACTGACATCAAAAACTTCATGATTATTCTATTTAGGGATTTGGGAAGAAGATATTTGGTGGGCTACAGTCCATAGGGTCGCAAAGAGTTGGAAACGAATGAGCACACAACACTCAGTATCAATGGTAAAAAGTCATCTAGTGGCCAAGAAAAACCCATCAGTTCTTTACAAGTGAACTATGTACTCTAAAGTCATAAAATGAAATGCCCTAATGTAAAACATCATTATGAACAATGATGTGAAATCACATTAATAAATCATAGGGGAAAAATCTAGAATAATACTTTAGAGAGTTATTTGTGTGTGACAATGACTATGCTGCCACAGCTACATATTTTTCTCAGTGTTAGCGTGTCCATATGTAGAGTCTTCTCTTGTGTTGTTGAAGAGGGTGTTTACTATGACCAGTGCATTCTCTTGGCAAAACTCTATTAGCCTTTGCCGTGATTCATTTTGTACTCCAAGGTCAAATTTGCCTGTTACTCCAGGTATCTCCTGACTTCCTACTTTTGTATTCCAGTCCCCTATAATGAGAAGGACGTCTTTTTTGTGTGTTAGTTCTAGAAGGTCTTATACGTTTTCATAGAACCATTCAACTTCAGCTTTTTCAGCATTACTAGCTGGGGCATAGACTTGGATTACTGTGACATTGAATGGTTTCTCTTGGAAACAAACAGAGATCATTCTGTCATTTTTGAGACTGCATCCAAGTACGGCATTTTAGACTCCTTTGCTGACTATGATGGCTACTCCATTTCTTCTAAGGGATTCTTGCCCACTGTAGTAGAAATAATGGTCATCTGAGTTAAATTCACCCTTATCAGTCCATTTTAGTTCACTGATTCCTAAAATGTCGATGTTCAGTCTTGCCATCTCCTGTTTGACCACTTCCAATTTGCCTTGATTCATGGACCTAACATTCCAGGTTCCTATGCAATATTGCTCTTTACAGCATTGGACTTTACTTCCAACACCAGTCACATCCACAACTGGGTATTGTTTTTGCTTTGGCTCCGTCTCTTCATTCTTTCTGGAGTTATTTCTCCACTGATCTCCAATAGCATATTGGGTACCTACAGACCTGGGGAGTTCATCTTTCAGTGTCCTATAATTTTGCCTTTTCATACTGTTCATAGGGTTCTCAAGTCAAGAATACTGAAGTGGTTTGCCATTCCCTTCTCCAGTAGACCATGTTTTGTCAGAACTCTCCACCATGACCCATCTGTCTTGGGTAGTCCTATGTGGCATGACTCATAGTTTCACTGAGTTAGACAAGGCTGTGGTCCATGTGATCAGATGGGTTAGTTTTCTGTGTTTGTGGTTTTCATTCTGTTTGCCCTCTGATGGAGAAGGATAAGAGGCTTATGGAAGCTTCCAGATGGGAGACACTGACTGAGGGGGAAGATGGGTCTTGTTCTGATGGGCTGGGCCATGCTCAGTTCAGTTCAGTTCAATTTAGTTGCTCAGTCTTGTCTGACTCTTTGTGACCCCATGAACTGCAGCACTCCAAGACTCCCTGTCCATCACCAACTCTCAGAGCCTACCCAAACTCATGTCGATTGAGTCGGTGATGCCATCCAACTATCTCATCCTCTGTCATCCCCTTCTCCTCCTGCTGTCAATTTTTCCCAGCATCAGGGTCTTTTCAAATGAGTCAGCTCTTTGCATCAAGTGGCCAAAGTACTGGAGTTTCAGCTTCAACATCAGTCCTTCCAATGAATACCCAAGGACTGATCTCCTTTAGGATGGACTGATTGGCTCTCCTTGTGGTCCAAGGGACTCTCAAGAGTCTTCTCCAACACCACAGTTCAAAAGCATCAATTCTTTGAAAGTTGAATGTTAGAGAAAGTTAAGTCACTTTCCGACTCTTTGCAACCCCATGGATTGTAGCCCACCAGGCTCCTCTGTCCATGGGAATCTCCAGGCAAGAATAATGGAGGGGTTTGCCATTTCCTTCTCTAAGGGATCTTCCCAACCCAGGGATCGAACCCAGGTCTCCCGCATTACAGGCAAACGCTTTAACCTCTGAGCCACCAGGGAAGCCCTATCAGTTCTTTGGTGCTCAGTAAATCTTTAATCCAATTTTCTGTTGATTATATTCTTTGAAGCCAAAGACGGAGAAGCTCTATGGAGTCAGCAAAAACAAGACTGGGAGCTGACTGTGGCTCAGATCATGAACTCCTTATTGCCAAATTCAGACTTAAATTTAGAAAGCAGGGAAAACCACTAGACCATTATGGTGTGACCTAAATCAAATCCCGTACAGTGGACGTAACAAATAGATTTTAGGAGGTTAGATCTGATAGACAGAGTGCCTGAAAAACTATGGACAGAGGTTCGTTACATTGAACAGGAGGCAGGAATCAAGACCATGCCCAAGAAAAAGAAATGCAAAAAGGCAAAATGGTTGTTTGAGGAGGCCTTACAAATCGCTGAGAAAAGAATAGAGGCAAAAGGCAAAAGAGAAAAGGAAAGATATACCCATTTGAATGCAGAGTTATAAAGAATAGCAAGGAGAGAAGAAAGCCGTTCTCAGTGATCAGTGCAAAAAAATAGAGGAAAACAATAGAATGGGAAAGACTAGAGATCTTTTCAAGAAAATTAGAGATACCAAGGTAACATGTCATGCAAAGATGGGCACAATAAAGGACAGAAATGGTATGGAGCTAATAGAAGCAGAATATATTAAGAAGAGGTGGCAAGAATACACAGAACTATACAAAAAAGATGTTCATGACCCAGATGATCACGATGGTGTGATCACTCACCTAAAGCCAGACATCCTGGAATGTGAAGTCAGGTAGCCCTTAGGAAGCATCACTACAAACAAAGCTAGTGGAGGTGATAGAATTCCAGTTGAGCTATTTCAAATCCTAAAAGATGACGCTGTGAAAGTGCTACACTCAATATGCCAGCAAATTTGGAAAACTCAGCAGTGGCCACGGGACTGGAAAAGGTTGTTTTCACTCTAATTCCAAAGAAAGGCAATGCCAAAGAATGCTCAAACTACTGCACAATTGCACTCATCTCACACACTAGCAAAGCAATGCTCAAAATTCTCCAGGAGAGGCCTCAACAGTATGTGAACGTGAACTTCCAGATGATCAAGCTGGATTTAGAAAAGGCAGGGGAACCAGAGATCAAATTGCCAACATCCGCTGGATCATCAAAAAAGCAAGAGAGTTCCAGAAAAACATCTATTTCTGCTTTATTGGCTATAACAAAGCCTTTGACTGTGTGGATCACAACAGACTGTGGAAAATTCTTCAAGAGATGGGAATACCAGACTACCTGACCTGCCTCCTGAGAAAACTGTATGCATGTCAAAAGCAATATTTAGAACTGGACATGGAAAAACAGACTGGTACCAAATCAGGAAAGGAGTACATCAAGGCTACATATTTCACCCTGCTTATTTAACCTATATGTAGAGTACATTATGAGAAATACTGGGCTGGATGAAGCACAAGCTGGAATCAAGACTGCAAGGAGAAGTATCAATAACCTCAGATATGCAGATGACACCACCCGCATGGCAGAAAGTTAAGAAGAACTAAAGAGATTCTTGAGGAAAGTGAACGAGGAGAGTCAAAGAGTTGGCTTAAAGCTCAGCATTTAGAAAACTAAGATCATGGCATCTGGTCCCATCACTTCATGGCAAATAAATGGGGAAACAGTGGAAACAGTGACAGGCTTTATTTTTGGAGGCTCCAAAATCACTGCAGGTGGCTACTGCAGCCATGAAATTAAAAGATGCTTGCTCCTTGGAAGAAAAATTATGATCAACCTACACAGGATATTAAAAAGCAGAGACATTACTTTGTCAACAAAGTTCCATCTAGTCAAACTATGGTTTTTCCAGTGGTCATGTATGGATGTCAGAGTTGGACTATAAAGAAAGCTGAGCGCTGAAGAATTGATGTTTTTGAACTGTGGTGTTGGAGAAGACTCTTGAGAGTCCCTTGGACTGCAAGGAGATCCAACCAGTCCATTCTAAAGGAGATAAGTCCTTTAGATGGGTGTTCATTGGAAGGACTGATGTTGAAGCTTAAACTCCAATACTGTGGCCACGTGATGCAAAGTACCAACTAATCTGAAAAGCCCCATGGCTGGGAAAGATTGAATGCAGGAGGAGAAAGGGAAGATGGAGGATGAGATGGTGGATGGCATCACTGACTCAATGGCCATGAGTTTGAGTAAGCTCCAGGAATTGGTGATGGACAGGGATACCTGGTGTGCTGCAGTCCATGGGGTCGCAAAGAATTGGACATGACTGAGTGACTGAACTTACTAACTGAATTAAGCCTATACATGGAATACTTTGAAACTACTGTTCCTTGGAGACACCAAAATATCACTGCTTTAAAATTAAATTATATTTAATAAATGTCACCATTATTACCAAGTTTTAAAAACATGTTCTGCTGTGATTATATAGAAAAGCACACCATGCCTCAAGTACACCTCAAGCGCAGAACATGGAAGGTCCATTACACAGCTGAAAGAGTTCTTAAAAGGCTTATCATATTTCCTAACATCACAGTAGCAAGTACATAATTTTCCTCTATATCTTTGTACATGTTGCTAGTGAATCATGTCTAAGGTCCTTGTCCAGGGTGAGTTATTATTCCAAACGTATTTATCTATTAGTATGAAAAAACAGACTTGGGGGGCTTGGGAAGATGGAGGCTAGAGGACACTTTCCCAACCCAACTGTTCTCTTTCCCAATTTCTATTCTGGATTAATACACTGACTATGAAAAGCATGTGCCAGGGCACTAGAGGAGGATTAAAATACTCTAGGATTTTTTTTTCTCTTTCAAAAATTTCTAAATTTTTTTCTCTGTGTATTTTTTCTATTGTTGTGACTACTCTAACCCTATTACTCTTCAGACATTTCAAGATGAATTCTTGAAATAGAGAGCAGAAGGAACTTTCTAGGTAATTCAGCAAAAGACAAACAGCATTATTTGAGGGGTAAATTCACTGTGTCAAGTTTTCTACTGAATATTTTCTAACTGTTAATGCGTGATTATTTCCCTGAGCAATGTCCAAGAAAATTACTTTATGGATACTCTTTACTTTTTTATATAGGAAGTTTAATAATATTCATCTAGGTATATATACAATCATCTAGGTAAGAGATTAAAAATCATGAAGAAATTTAAATTAATTTTTCTGCTTCTTTCTTTTGAGCCAAGAAACAAATTATTTGAACCCCCCCGGTCCTTTTCGAGGCTGTCTCAGGAAATGGTTTCTTTGCCCTAAAAACAAAACTATTTCTAAATACTCTAACTTTTAACACTAGCATTATCTTTCTAATTGGCTGGATAATATGTCTGAAATTGTACCTATACTATATCACATAACCAGTTGGTGATATTTAAATAAAACATTTTCTCTATGCTCTAATCATACTCATATTTAAGGTCTATTTCAGTTCTCCTTTGGAATAATTTTTTTTTAAGGATTATAAATCTATATAGTTTTATTAAGACAAAAAACTGACAGTGTTGATATGAAGTTTACATTTAAACAACTTTTCACAAAAACCTAACACACGCCTAAAAATTACAATGGAGTTCTAGATGCAGATCAAGATGATGTCAACAACTGATGGATCTCATGACTCAAGACAGCGTTTTAGATTTTAGTTAGTTCTTAGGATTAAAAAATTTGTTTTGTTTTAAAGTGAACCACTGCCCCAGTATGAATATTTATCTTCTCCTGAGACCAGGGCTTTTGAAATCATTCAACTCTTGAACTTGTGCTGTCAGTGACTGAACCCTGCCACCAATGGCTTCAAAGTTCAAAAAACAGAGGCTCCAAGAGTTTTCCACCCTATGAGCACCGGCCCTTGTCTTTCCCTACTCACTTACCTCCTATACCACTCTCTGCCCTTCCCTAAATACTTCACCAGTGGCTTGGATGGAGAAGCTGATATTTGTAACTTCACAATAGGAAAAGAAAGGGTCTTCTTGTCAGTTTCATGAGTAGCACCTCTAAGACAGAGTGATCTGCCTATGTATACACTCCAATAAGACTTATCCTCCTCAACCAGTTTCCATCCCCCAAATGGCAGCTTTGGTAGCTTCTTATTCCTTTGTTGGGAACAGCATTAAGCTCAGGCAGGGAATACCTTGGCTTCTAAGTTTCAGGCATTCACAGCTTTTAAACAGTCTCTCACAGTCCTCATTTAGGTTGCCAATGGCATTTTTTGAAAGGATACAATATTCTGGACACAGAACCCAATCATCATTAGTTGTTCTTTCCTTTGTTTCACCGTTTCCCCAAATTTTAACAAAAATGATCCTAACCCATCTCCCTTCTTTCCCACCCCACCCCACCCACCCCAAATAAAAAACCAGTAATAGCCAAAAACTACACACATGCTATGCTGTAAAAATGCAGAGTTAACACTATCGGGAAGAAGGCTGTGTGGGTTGTGGAGATGCTCTTTGAAGATCTACAGTACCTCTTGCTCTCCCACATCCCATTCTGCGTTTTGTCCTTCATAGAAGGTCCTTTGCTTTTTTTTAAAGCAAAGTTCAGAACGGGTTGCCTTGCAACACTGACCCTCCTTCCCCTCCACCGGGATGGGTGTGCAAACTGTACAGCATGGAATGGCTTTGAAGCCCTTGGGCTGCTGTAGGGCACAGAAACTATACTGGCTCTTCAAAGGACATCTTCTCAAGCCACCTTTATGGTGTCAAGACAAGGAGAACTCCTTCTTTCCCCACTTGAAACCCACAGTCAGATGTGACAGGGGCTGGTATTCAAGAAAGTTAATTCTTATCATCGTTTTTGTCATCATCCTCTGAGGGGTAAGAATGACACGTCAGCCTTTCCTCATAGAAGGATATGACAACCTGCGGGCACTTAACATTGGCTTCCTTGGCAGGGACCAGATCAGCCTCATCAGAGTTCTTCCATTTCATTAGGAACATGAGTTCTCCACTGGAGTCCGTAGCTCCAATAATCCTCTCTGGTTCCAAACCCCGGGCAAAGCCTCGTGGCTTTTCTGACTCTTCTTTCTTCTTCTTTGGTTTGCTCTCCTCCCCCTTATCTTCCGAATCAGAATCAGCTTTGCGTTTGCCTCCCTCTGATTTATCTGTCCCGTGTGCTGTTTTCTGTGACTGCAGAAACTCAGCAATGAGGTCAGGGCAATCCAGGTTCTCTTCTGGTTCCCATGTGTTATCCTCATCTGAGAACCCCTTCCACTTTAGGAGATACTCCACTTTGCCCTTTACCACTCGACGGTCTAGAACTTTTTCTACCACGTATTCTTCTTCCTCTTCTTCTAGCACCTCCTCCACTTTCTTCTTGTTTTGTTTTTTCCCCATGGTGCCCGCCAGCTTTCTGGTATAAAGGATGACGCTGGTAGCATTGTCTTGGTCTACTCAGGCCGAAGGGCAAGGCGCAAATGCTCGGCCCATCCCAAATCGCTTCAATCTCTGGCTCCGGACTCGCCGCCCCGCCCTCTCCATCTTCTTGCGCTCTTCGCCCTACCCACTGCAGAAGGCTCAGCGCGGGGAGGGAGCTGGAACAATTTTTTCAGGTCCCTCACTGAAGGTATAAATAATATTTTTGTCCTAATAATGTAACATTCTTTCCCTGTAACTCCTTCTAAGACCTTATATAATAGAGTATGGGTATCTATTTTATAAGACTATAACATTCTTGGTGACAGCACAACTACCTTTCAAATATTTCTATCACTACAGCTATCAATTTTCTACTACAGCTATCAATGCATGTTCATTGAATAAATGAGTGACTAAATGTTGTGTGAGTGATTTATAGGGACACGATCCTTACTGATTCTACTAACCATTGTTTCCTTGAAGATCTAGCATTTAGCCCAGTTACTGGTACGTAATAGGTATTCAATACATATCATCGAACAAAAAGCAAACTCTAAATGCCAAAACACGTAGCTTCTTCAAAGGGGTACCTTGCTTTTGGGTGGTGGGCTGTTTGTGCTCTTGTCTGTGTGAATGCTGGTAGGAGATACAGCAGCACCAAGGTTGCCTTGGGATACGCCTGGGAGCTTTCCTCCTGGAGATACCTGCATTGCAGCTAGCTGGGCAGCATATAACTGCTACAGGAGAGAGAGAGAAAAAAAAAAAATAAAAGGACTATCAGCAATGAAATAAATGCACCTCTCAGAAAGTACCTATAATCCTATAAGATGCGATATTTTTCCTATGGGTATTTTTCTTTAGTGCCTTGGAATATTTAAAGATAGACACTGTCACTTCAACTTTCATGACTTACTTCTCAGGGGGGAAATGACATACACCACACACAAGGAATTTTAGTTTTAGTATAACCAGGGACTCAAAGCAAATAACAGTTATCCATATTTACTCTTTACCAACATCAGTGGTGGTACTGTATATCATGTTATTTGGTTAATAACTTTTCCCCCCTCTCTTTAAATTTTACATGGTGTGTTACAAAAGAATGTAGCTTCATACACTAAGTAATGTTCTTACTATCCATATTGGTTCAAACCCTGTATGCTTCCCTTCTTTGACTTGCTGAAATGGACAACTGTCACAACTTTTTTCTGATTATTAGTTGTGCAGAAATACAAAAAAGCCACTGGAAGGGAATGGAAGGAGACTATCTGAAGAACATTATTTGGTCAGTCTACCTCCACTGATTAAAATTAACTGGATGTTTGCCACAATGCCACTTTACTTCCTGCTATATAAACACAGACAGACTTGAGATAATCTTGAGGATTAGGGTTTTAAGGAATACTATCTAAAATGCATACTCTTTGACTAAGCCATCACTAAATATTTCTTATTAAATAACCAGCAAAAATTCTTTGAACAAATCCATTTAATAATAAGGGAAAATTTTACTTGTGAACTATAGCCATACCATGTAGTATCTTAAAACAAGTAGGTTGCTTTCAATTCAGGAGTCACCTCAAATGTTTAGATTAACACTCTTTTCATCTCCAAGTAGCAGTTTGTGAAAGTTAAAAAAATATGATTGAAGAAGCAAGTATCTATATATACACATATAAGTATTAATAAATAAGTATGTGTGTGTTAGTCACTCAGTCGTGTCTGACTCTTTGTGACCCTATGGACTGTAGCCCAGCAGGATCCTCTGTCCATAGAATTCTCCAGGCAAGAATACTGCAGTGGGTTGCTATTTCTTCCTCCAGTGGATCCTCTTGACCCAGATCTCCTGCACTTCAGGCAGATTGTTTACTGTCTGAGCCACCAGGGAAGCTTCCAATAAATAAGTATACACACGCACACACACACACACACACACACACACACACACACACATATGTATGTATGTATGTATATATATATGTATAAAATACAGCACAATTTCTCATTTCTCATTTGTCTTAAGAGTTCTTGGATAGCTTTTACTATGCAAGCTAGAACTTCTGTAATAAAAAGGTTGCTGCTAAAGATAAAGTTTTCAAGGAAGAGTACTGTCAAATAGTTCTCTGGATTATCTTGGTTTTTCTCTGAGAGAAATATGAAAGACTGAAACTGTTCAGGATAAACCAGAGACTCTGATAAGTGGGATCTCTCTATAAATGAAATAATGAAAACTGAAAACTGGCATTTATTTACATGAAAACATATTTATATTTTTTTCACAGTTTCCAGTGACTTTGGTCTAAACAAAAACAGGACATTAAAATTATTTTAAACATCATGACTTATTTTTTATGCAAACTAATGCAAAATACTTTCCCAACAAGAGAAATTACAAAGAAGTATATTAATACTATTAAAAATGACTGTTACTCCCCCACTTTATTTTGCATGAATTGGAATTATGTTATTTCTTATCCCAATCAGAAAAAAGAATAAGATTTAATTTATAAGGCTTTAATAGATTGGACTTCCCTGATAGCTCAGTTGGTAAAGAATCCGCCTTCAGTGAAGGAGGCCCTGCTTCAATTCCTGTGTCAGGAAGATCCGCTGGAGAAGGGATAGGCTATCCACTCCAATATTCTTGGGCTTCCCTTGTGGCTCAGCTGGTAAAGAATCTTCCTGCAATGTGGGAGACCTGGGTTTGATCCCTGGGTTGGGAAGATCCCCTGGAGAAGGGAAAGGCTACCCACTCCAGTATTCTGGCCTAGAGAATTTCATGGACTCTATATAAGCATGGGGCAACAAAGAGTCAGACATGACTGAGCAACTTTCACTTTTTAATAGACTACCTCAGAAGTAAAAGGATATGATGTCAAATATGATGACTGACTCATTTGAAAAGACCCTGATGATGGGAAAGATTGAGGGCAGGAGGAGAAGGGGACGACAGAGGATGAGATGGCTGGATGGCATCACCGACTCAATGGACATGAGTTTGAGTAAACTCTGGGAGTTGGTGATGGACAGGGAGGCCTGGTGTGCTGCAGTCCATGGGGTCGCAAAGAGTCGGACACGACTGAGCGACTGAACTGAACTGATGATGACTGGGAGTTTACCATTTTCAAAGTATCAGAAAAGACTCATTTCCCACACTTAAGTTAAAAATCTATGTATTAAGTTCTGCAATTCAGAAAGTAATTTCTTCTGTTATCATCCTGTACTGGTTTTTAAGCTATTAAGAAAATAACCAATATCCCAGGATATCATTTTGCAAATTAAAATTTTCCCAGTGTACTGAAATTTAAAATATCTGTATTTTAAAATACTGGCTGGCTAACTATAATACATATTGCAAATTTCACACTGTACTGTAAATGGTATCCTTATCTTTAAAATTACAGTGGCAATTACTTCTAGAAGCTAACAACACATATTACTGGTTTAGTATACACAAAAACATAAGATTGTTTAGTAATTACAAAAATGACATGGGATATTTTAACCTCTGTAGCTAAAAAGAAAATTGTGAACAAATTAGTTACTCAAAATTTAAATTTGATCATTATAAAATTATTGCAGAGTATTTAAAGAATAATGACTATCTGTATTATTTAATTAGATAGATGATTAATCACTTATAAATGGTGATTAAATGTTTAAACATCAATCACTATAGAAAGATTCAAAACTTCCAGGAAGTATTAGAACTATTATTAAAAATACAATATAAGTGTGACTGAAACACTTGAATGAGTGGAGTTTGGAGATGGTATATGCTTGGGATTAAAAAAAAACCTTATATGTTCTTCCCTCATTCAAATAAATGAAACATTTGGTTTTATTTATTAATTAAGGTTTATCTGAGTTAAACTGTCTTTAAAATTCCTGAGTAGAAAAAAAGATAAATTTTTAAAATACTCGAGCCCAATTAAACACATATTTTTATCAGAATAGGCTACTGGAAACTGGCCGTTTTAAAAAATATAGAGATAAAATAATTGATGATGAAAAAATCATAAGCTCACTCCTCAGTAAGGTTAATATTAATTTATGGTTAACATTCAGTATGGTTAACATTAAGGAACAATGCTTAATTCTCTCCTTTCTATAATAGTTGGTTTTCGCTATGCAAGGGGCAGATATACAGAACTATGTTTCCTCAATTGTGATTAACTTTCCACTTTTCCCAGATCATTACACTTCCCACCCCAAACATCTAATTTTCTTAGTTTGACAAGCTTTGGAAATAGGAAATATCCATTTCCAACATATTTTAATTTGTGTCAAATATATGTGCTCCTTGAATTTATGATATATTACAGAAATATAAAGAGGCCTCAAGTCTTACAGGATCTGATATACATTGGGCTTGCACAAATAAATAAACCAGAACTTTTAATACTGCTGGGACCTAATTTGGCCATTCACAAGTTAAAATAACTTTTCAGTAGATTTAAAGAGACTGACAGTGGTTCATACCTGGTTATATATCAAGGGTGGGAGAAGGCAATGGCACCCCACTCCAGTACTCTTGCCTGGAAAATCCCATGGATGGAGGAGCCTGGTAGGCTGCAGTCCACGGGGTTGCTAACACGACTGAGCGACTTCACTTCCACTTTTCACTTTCATGCATTGGAGAAGGAAATGGCAACCCACTTCAGTGTTCCTGCCTGGAGAATCCTAGGGATGGGGGAGCCTGGTGGGCTGCTGTCTATGTGGTCGCACAGAGTCGGACACGACTGAAGTGACTTAGCAGCAGCAGCAGCATATATCAAGGGTAGGCAACTTAAAAAATAAATGCTGCTGAGACTAATTCTAATTCAACTTTTCAAAAACTTATATCCATTTGTTTATCCATTAAGATGGGTGTGTTGACTGATAATAAAACAAGAAAGTCAAGAGATGATTAGTATTTTATAGCATTTATTCAAGCAGACTTGAGCATAATGACAGGTATCTGTACCACTGTGTTGTGTGTGTGTGCTCAGTTGTGTCTGACTCTTTGTGACCCCATGGACTGTGTCCCCATGGACTGCCAGGCTTCTGTGTCCATGGGATGTTTTAGGAAAGAATATGGTAGTGGGTTGTTATTTTCTACTCTAGGAGATCGTCCCAACCTAGGGACTGAACTCATGTCTCTAGCATTTCCTACAGTGGCAGGCAGATTCTTTACCACTAGCACCACCTGAGGTGAAGGAGGTATATAATCTCAGAATCATTGGCTGATCTTGTTGAGAGGGGAGGCGCATGGAATCTACAGGGACTTGAAAGCCTCCTGAAGTAACAAGCATGCCCTTAACCACAGATCTCATTTACATACTAATAATATATACATATAAAATTATATATATATGGGCTTCCCTGGTGGTTCAGTGGTAAGGATTCCACCTGTCAGTGAAGGAGTCGCAAGAGACGAGGGTTCAATCCCTGGGTGGGGAATATTTCCTGGAGAAGGAAATGGCAACTCACTCCAGTATTCTTGCCTGGAGAATTCCATGAACAGAGGAGCCTGGCAGGCTATACAGTCCATGGAGTCGCCGAAGAATTGGACAAGACTGAAGCGACTCAATGGACGTGAGTCTGAGTGAACTCTGGGAGTTGGTGATGGACATGGAGGCCTGGTGTGCTTCGATTCATGGGATCGCAAAGAGTCAGACACAACTGAGCAACTGAACTGAACTGAACTGAAGCGACTGAGCATGCATGCACATAATTATATATAAATAAAAATGTTTAACAACAAAACTGGCTCATGTTTCTCTTTAAAGGATAGCAGACAAAACCTGGAATTAAATATAAGGAGTATTATAATAAGTGTACTTTTATGAAAAACAGTTAAGTTGTTCTTAACATCAGAAGGAAATTGAGAGGTTCTAAGCATAAAAAGCTGAAGCTTAAAGAGAATACTCAGGTCATGAAGTTAACCAGACTGACAGAAAAACACTTTTTTACCTTGAAGAATAACTTGACCCTTATCTGGAAACAAATATGTTAAGGATTTGGTTTGATCTCTAAAACTCCCTGATCCCACAGAGCATTAGATTTTCTGTCTTTTATATGACTTAAAATATTGCATTCTTATTCCCTTTCCTTTCCCCTATCCCTACACCTACTCCAGACAATGATTTTCTTTTTTAATGGAGACAATGATGTACAATTAGGTTGGAATCTATTCACTGGTTACTTAGAGTCTTGGTGTTCATGTGCTCATAAGTATGTTTATCTATGTCTACCAATACATAAAAGGAACTCTCACTTTTGCCTCAAATTGTTCCTTAAAATTACATCTTTGTATCTTGAGCATTTTAAGCTGCTTCAAGGGCCATTTCTACTTTTGGAGGGAGAGTTAAAAGGAAGGCAAGTGTTAGTCGCTTAGTTGTGTCTGACTCTGCAACCTCATAGACTGTAGCCCGCCAAGCTCCTCTGTCCATGGGACTCTCCAGTCAAGAATACTGGAGTGGGTTGCCATTTCCTTCTCCAAGGGATCTTCCGGATTCAGGGATGGAATCCAGGTCTCCTTCATTGCAGGCAGGTTCTTTAGTGTCTGAGCCACCAGAGCAAAACACAATTCTAATCCCAGCTCTAAACTAGTGATCTTGAGTGACCACTCTGAACCACAATTTCTTAATCTGCAAATTCAGGGATAAATAAAACTAACCTGACATGGTTACTGTGAGAAATACATCACAAAATGTGTACAGAACACTCAGAAAAACACATGGCAAAAAATGCTTGATCAATAAGTAACAAGTCATAATTATTCATGGATTAATTATACCAAGTGGGATTCCCAGTGGCTCAGTGGTATGGAATCCACCTGCCAATGCAGGAGATGCAGGTTTGATCTCTGGATCAGTAAGATCCCCTGGACAAGGAAATGGCAACTCTGCTCCAGTATTCTTGCCTGGAAAATTCCATGGACAGAGGAGTTTGGCAGGGTGCAGTTCCTGGGGTTGCAAAGAATTAGACACAACTGAGCAACTAAGCATGCACACAATTATACCAAGCAAGAAACTAGGCAACATTTACATGCCAACCTCCTACTACATACTCTGGACTGTGTTAGGTACAGTGGAGGATACAGAAAACATATAAACATAGTTTCTTCCCTAGGTCAACACTGGTAAACAGAAAATATTGAGACTATAAGTATACTGCAACTGTGTGCCACTGTTAAAGGCATGCCAAAAAAAAGGAAATGACTCAGTGCATTCTGATATGTTTTCATTATAGAGGTGTAGCTAAGCTGAGCATAAAAAGAGAGGTGGGACTGTGCACCACTTAAAGCCAGGTCCAGGAGCAGGAATGAGTAGACTGTCACAAAGGGAACAGACAGCATGATGGGATGGAAAATAGGAGCACAGGGGTGGTAGACAGGACAATGACCTGATTGAGAGCAAACCTTGGGAAGAACGAAAAGTTCTGGGTTTAGGCTAAATTCAACTTACAGAAAATCCTGAAATATAAGCAAAATAGTTTAAACTTAATATGTAGGCAAGAGAAAGCCACTGAAAGCTTGAGAGCAATCAATTTGATGGTTTAAAATAGAATAAAGAGAAGACAAGAGTTAGAGAGGTTGTCAAAACTTAGTAGTGGTAATTTGAATGACAGTTTAAGTAACAGCTGTGAAAATGAAAAGGGGAAAAAAAAACTGATTCCATGATTTGAGTGAAGAGTGCTAATACACTGGACAACCACTTAGTATTGTTTTTGCTAAATTAATTGTTTAATATTATGTTAGAAGTAGAATCTTAATCTCCAACTGAAATTTCATATCAAACAATGATACATAGAAAGTGGCATACTATATCTATAAATGATTTTTATATATTTTCAATATTTAATTAAATGAGACCAATGAAGTTGTTTTAATCTATCACAAGAATTTACACAGAAACAAGGCTGAAAGCTGAAGTCCTTTACTTGGTGACTGAGAAAGCTCTCACTCAGAAATTAGAAGTAGTAACTTCTAAACTTGCATATAAACAAACACATATAGCCCTAAATCTTCAAAAAGAACATCACAGAGCTAAAAACTGCCTTATTAAGTGAATTTTGAAGCTCAAACATGTAGAGAAATGGCACATGATTTTTTTTTAAGTGCAGTGACTTAAATCTGGCAATAAAAGTTAATATGTATATAATGTATTAACTATTTTGATTAGAAATTTTAAAATGTGTGTGTTGTGGTTTATTATGATTTTAAAAATTGATATTCCTAAAGCTTAAATCTAACCTGAGAGATTCACATTTAGATATGATATGTCTGACAGTCATGTTTGTTTTTTTAAGGGAAGGGACATAGAGTTAACATTTGTGAGGAAAATATTCAGAAAGCAATTTCAAGGCTCCATAAGTGTTATCTTTATGGCTTAATTTCAGCTTCTTAATGTAACTTAAATGTGGAGTTTAAAGAGAAACTAATGTACTGAAGAAAATCTTTCAAAACATATCAGCATGTTTCGATGGGAATAAATTTGCTTTGTACATTATTTTTCATAATGTTTCTTCACAGAAAATTATCAAAGCAACTTGAGTTTAAACATGGACTTCTTGCTTTAATACCATAGGCTCTTTTTTTATGTTTTTCAAGCACATTGCACAAAAAACATGATAGACCTAAAATCTGCTGGATTCCAGGGCAAAAGTACAAATAGAAAATCCATGCCACATATATAAAAATTTACAATTTACAAATCAAGCTAGTGAAGTGTTAATAAAATATGGTTCATTCTCTCACCTGAACAAACATACCTTCAAAATAGCTGGGTACAAATGAATACCAGAATGAGATATCACTCACAACCCATTAGGACAGTTATCATTAAAAAAAAAAAAAAGAAGTAACAAGTATTGGTGAGGACGTGGAGAAACTGGAATCCTTGAGCCTTTCTGCTGGGAATGTGAAATGGTGTAGCTGCTTTTGGAAAACACTATGGTAATTCATCAGAACGAAACAATTACTGTATGATCCAAAAACAAGTCTCTTCTGGATATATATTTCAAGGTAACTGAAAGTGGGGCCTGAAACAGACATTTTTACACCCATGCTTACAGCAGCATTGGTCATAATTAGCCAACGGGTGGAAGAGATCCAAGTGCCCATCAAGGGAGGGTTGGATAAGCCAAGTGTGTAATGTGCATAGAATGGAATGTCATTCAGCCTTCAAAAGTATGGAAATTCTGACAAATGCTATAACATGAATGAACCTAGAAGACACTATGCAAAGTGAAATAAGCCAATGATAAAAGGTCAAATATTGTATGAGTCCTCTTATATGAGGAACCTAGTGTAGTCGATTTCATAGAGACATAAAGACCGGTGGTCCCCAGGCGCTGAGGGTGGAGTGGGGAAGTGGAAGGGATGTAACTGCTTAATAGCAACAGAATGTGAATTTGGGAAGATGAGAAAATTCTGGAGACGGACGGTCATTTTGGCTGCACAACAATGTGAATGTACTTCATACCAATGATACATGCATTTAAAAATGGCTAAATGGCAAATTCTATGTTATACATATTTTCCCCTCCATGAACTAATATGATCTGGAGGGCAGATGTGAATTTAGATTCTTGCTGTTTCAAGACTGGGCCCACAGCTTGCACTCCCACCGTTCTAGCTCCCAGCTCCACTCAAGAGAAGATAAATGGCTTTGTTCTAGACGGGACAGATTTCTTGGCTGTGATTCTTGTTTAAAGCACTATAAGGTGGCACCCAGCTACAGTCCTATTGAATAGGAGGCTTTAAGGAAGTTGCAACAGAAAGTTAGAATGGAGAGATATTCCAGGTAAGTGAACATAACATGTAAAATTGTGGGGCAGAACTGGAGGAGACTGAAGAAAAAAAGATCTGTCTTCTTCCACTTAGGATGTTTTTGAGATTCCTTTGTGTTGTAGCTGTATAAGTATTCTGCTCCATCGTACTGCTGAATGGCACTCATTTGCATTGATATATCATATTTGTTTATCTGCTTATCCAGTTGATGGACATTTTGTTTGTTTACAATTTTAGGTTATCAAGAATAGTCCCTCTATGAATCTAAAAGGCTTCCCAAGTAGCCCTAGTGGTAAAGAATCTATTTTTGCAGGAGAGGCAAGAGATGAGAGTTCAATTCCTGGGTTGGGAAGATCCTCTGGAGTAGGAAATGGCAATCCACTCCAGTATTCTTGCTTGGGAAATCCCATGGACAGAGAAGCCTGGCAGGCTACGGTCCATGGGGTTACAAAGCATCAGACACAACTGAGCACAAGGATATAGAGATGGTAAGTTAATGTTTGCTTTGTCAAGAAACTGCCAAACTTGCTAAAATGGCTGAACCTTTCTGTATTCTAACTGGCCGCTATCATCAATTTTTTGGTACTATCTTTGATCACAAGTATTCTAATAGAAGTGAAGTGGCACCTTATTGTGGTTTTAATTTGCATTTCCCTAGTGACTGGTGATATTGAACATCTTTTTCATGTACTTATTAGCAATTTTAAAAAAAATCTTTCTTTAAAATTTACTTTTAGTTTTTTTTTGGCAGCCCCTCATGGCGTGAGGGATCTTAGGTTCCCTACCATGGACTGAATCAGAATCCCCTGCATTGGAAGCACAGAATCTTAGCTGCTGGACCACCAAGGAAGGCCCATTAAGTCATTTCTATGGCTTCTTTGTAAAATTTTATTCAGATCATTTGCTCTTTTAAAAAGTTGGGTTTTTTTATCATTCAGTTGTAAGGGTTCTTGAAATTTGAATTCAACTTCGAAGAATAAAACCTATCAGACTGAGAATGTCCAGTTTAATAGCAGTGTATAGCTATTATCAAAAGGTCCATAATGATAAACAATACAATGACAACAAAAAGTAATACAATTAAACATATTTTCCTCTCATATGATTTTTCTATCTATATACTTACACAATAATAATTTTTTAATTTTCAAAAATTAAAAGTAGTAGTAGAGAAGTGCAATAAAGATTTTAAAAGACCATGCACTCTTTGTACCCATCAAGGAATACTAGCATGCCAAAGTGAGTTCTGAAAGTTGATAACTTTTATTAACCACTAAGACTTCTCAGGTGGTGCTAGTGGTAAACAAACTGCCAGCAATGCAAGAGACGTGGGTTCAATCCCTGGGTCTGGAAGATCCCCTGGAGATCTTCCTGGCAACCCACTCCGGTATTCTTGCCTGGAGAATCGCATGAACAGAGGAGGCTGGTCGGCTACAGCCTGTGGGGTTGCAAAGAGTCAGACTCGACTGAAGTGGCATGCACTAGGTGACTGCTGGAAGAAAATGACGACTATATACTTAGGGTTGACAGCCAGCTCTGTGAGGGTGAAAGGCTTGGGGTAGTGAGGAGATATCTAGAGTTGCCTACTCACAACTTTCTTGGTGGTTAACCCAGGTAAGTGCGGTGGGGGCTGGGGAGTGAGGCATTACTCCCGCCACTTCACCAGATCCACCACAGACCCTGGGAGAAAGGGGCTGAAAGAAAGGCACCTGGAGGAATTCGGGAGGAGTTTTCACTTCACCTCCAGTCTAGCATTCCAGGTGAGGAGTTATTCTCAAGAGGGCAATGGGAGTGACAGACTGCGTCCATCAGTCACTTCTAGAAGCAAGTTTAAATAAGTTTACAGAATGTGGAAGATCCAGGATTTGGACAAAGTTCCTCACAAAACTTGAAGAAAAGAAAGAAATGTATCAAACTGAAAGAGAAAGTAAATTCAGACTTTGTACAGAGTTGTAGAAATGAAGGATCAGTTTAGTTCAGTTCTGTCACTCAGTCGTGTCCGACTCTTTGTGACCACATGGACTGCAGTATGCCAGGCTTCCCTGTTCATCACCAACTGCCGGAGCTTACTCAAACTCATGTCCATTGAGTCGGTGATGCCATCCAACCCCCTCATCCTCAAGTAATAGCACATCAATGGTGCATAATTTAAAAAAAATAAATGATTTGAAGCTGTTGAAATATCAGAGTTTCATTAGCATGTTAAGCAAGGAAATAACTTGAGTGGATATAGTCTTCAAAAGGCTGGGTGGTCAGGTGACATGCGAAGGTGAGTTCAGGATTACAGGAAGAAGACAAGCCACCAGGGGAAAATAATTGTTATCCACCTCAGGAAAGGAATGTTTTGCCTTCACAGAAAACAGGTGAGCCACTAGGAAAACATGCCTGAGGAAATATGGGGCTGGCTGGAAAGGGCTCCAAGACAGAAACTACTGCTATCATGATCCACATCTCCTGAAATACACTACTCCTGGGTGATATGTCTTTGAAAAATTAGAAAAGAAAAGTAAAATATTATGTCTGGCTGTAGTGTGATTTTTCTATTAAAAAAAATCTATAGTGAATACATGTACAAAAGCTATATTATCTATGTAATGCTGTTATCACCAAATATTAATAATACATAGATTGAGCTTTGTTATTTTATCCCAAATTTGGTTTCACTCAGTGTGATACCTGGAAAGAATACGGAGCTATCAAAGAGGGATACAGAGTTGAGAGGGTGTGAAGATGGCATCCTGCTAAAAATTAAAGAACACATTTGAACTTCCTTAAATCTTAAGACCTTTTTCACAGGTAGGATGCTCTCATGCTGTCTCTGTCACACTGCAGATACTGAAGCATATAAATAAGAAACACTTCAAATGAAACAGATTTTAAAAGGCTTTTTTCCTTTTATTACACACCAATAAGTCTTGAATAGCTTGAAAAACATTTTGACTTTTATAATTGAAGAAGTTCCTTAAAGAACCAAATATATACGCAAGAGTCAGGCAAGAAAACACCAACTGATAGTTTTTCTCTTTCTCTCTCACTCCTTTCTTGTTTTTTTTTCCTACTCCACAAGCCATCTTCATGTACTGCACAGTAATCCATTACAATATGTTCCAACATCTGCCTCCCCATATGATGTATAACCTATTCGCTTGACCCTTTTTATGCTGCTCCAGACTTGCCATTCATTATTGTGGAAAGATGAACACTCTGCATCTCTTCCTGAGGTCACCAACCAGTAAATACATCTCCATTTGGCAAGGTAAGGACGACACTGGCTGGATAGCTCTTCAAATCTTTTCTATATCAGTGACTATACTCATATGCTTAATTAGTTTACTTTATGGGAATAAAAACACTGTTGAAATTCCTTTCAAAGTAACAATAAGAAATGTTTCTCAGGGGAAAAAAACCTTTTGTTTCCAAGAATTCACCATTAAATACAGAAAAGCTGAGTATTATCAAAAAGATTTTTTAAAACAGACACTTATCTTTGACTAAGCTCATCACTGTGAAATTACTGTTTGCGTTATCCCCACAGATTGAGGGGGGTGCAATCAAAACATTAAAAAGAGTATTCTAAAAAAAAAAAAAAACACATTAAAAAGAGTATTCTGACTCAATACAAAAAGAAAATGAGTGCTAGTTCATATCAAATTAGACTATATATATGTGTGTGTGTGTATATATATATATATAATCTTTTATATTAAACAGACTCACTTCCAGAATGTATACTTGCTGGATGCAAATAGTTATTAGCACATTTGGGAGAGGAAGTGCAGGATCTATGATTTTCTCAGTGACTATGATGTACCATCCACTCTGCTAGAAGTCTTCATGCTATTTCAGAGATCACCACAACAATTCTGTATGTTCAACGGGGAAATGAAAGCTCCTTAACTGTCCAAGTTAAATAAGTAGTGATGTCAGTATTCCTTAAAATTCTCTCTTCTACTGCATATCATATAAACTTACCATATGTGTAGCAATGTTACTTATGAAACTTCACATGATAAACTTATATCCCTCCCTGTTAGCCACAGGTAACAAGATTTTTCCTAAGCTCTGAGTCAAAGACAGTTTTCAAGACCAGGAGTTAAAGTCTTCAACAGTAAGCAACTTCCTTAATCTCTAGTGATAGAACTCTACTATCCCTGAAGAAAGCACAGAACCACTAAAGATTTTTTTTGTCTTCCGTGTCTGTGCGTGCAAAGTCGCTTTAGTCATGGTCTGACTCTTTGCAGTCCCATGGACTGCAGCCGGCCAGGCTCTTCTGTCCAAGGGATTCTCCGGACAAGAATACTGGCGTGGGTTGCCATGCCCTCCTTGAGGGGATCCTGCTGACGGCAGGGATCAAACCCATTTCTTTTTATGTCGCAGGCAGGTTCTTTACCATTAATGCTGCCTGGGAAGCGCACCAATTCATACTGGAGTGCATGTATATGTGTAAATCCCTGTTAGCACTAACAGACAACACTTATCATATTAAAAGACTTCTTCCTATAGATTTCCGCCTTATATTTTCCCTCATTTACTTCATTATAAACCTTTAACATTAAGAAAATATTGCATATTATTATTAGTGTTGGTTGAGTACCTACATTAAGATGAATTAGCTTAAATTTCAAAAGAAATCTACATACAGAATGATAATAGCAGCAGCAAAAATAATCATAATAGCTAGCGTTTATAGGAAGCTTACAGTGTGCCAGGCCCAGGCCATGTCTCTCTGAACTTTCTCAACGGCCTTAGGAAATACATTACTGTTTTGTAGAGGACACTAAAGTACACAGAAAATAAAAGTTGTTTGTCCAAAGTCACATAGGTAAGCTGAGGTTAAAATCCAAATTTTTTATTAGCACCTATAATGCTTAACCTCTGTGCCTTATGAAGCTCTTTTCTGGTCATTTAAACACAGTAGTTGGCTCTGAGGCTTTGGAGTAAAGAGATGAACAAGCCTGGGGAAGACAATTCTAACAGTACTTCTGACAGAGATGGGGCTCTTCTGCTGGTAACTACATTGGTACAGATATAGGGTGGGAAGGGAGTGAGAAGTCCCAGAGGACATTTTCCCTAGCATTTTCATCCTCTTCCTTCCACTTGGCCAGTGAATATTAACACTGCTTCAGTTTGGTTTTCTACTTAATTAATAGGGGAGAATGAATTTAAGAGACAGGGAAAGAGGAGAACATTTAAGAAACAGCTATAGTATGATCAGACAGACCAAGAAAGTCTTCCCTTTAAATATGATTCCTTGGAGATCAGAAGGATGCTATGGTGTGACTACATACATGGAGCAGAAAAAAGTACTGGCCGAAGAACCTTGTGGTAGTAGAGAGAAAGACAAGTACACGGAAGGTCAGTGAAACTCCAGTGTCAGGGAAGGAGTGTTTGGAAAGGTGGGAATTTGGAACAGTTTAGGAAGAGGAATGACGTAACTAGATTTGCATTTCCAGGAGGTTAGTCTGTGTACAATATGAAGAATTGACTGGAAGGTTTTGATTCACCCATACCCCACTTTTAACTAAAATGACATTTACCTAATTGCTTTTTTACATGATTTAAAATTGATTCAAAATATAGAATAAATTTTGATATAAAATTTTCAACTTTCTGAGTCTCATCCTTATTTAAATACTTGCTCTTTCCTGTATAATTTATGTCGTTATTGTTTAATCATTAAGTCATGTCCAACTCTTAGGACCCCAAGGACTGTAGCCTGCCAGGCTCCTCTGGCCATGGGATTTCCCAGGCAAGAATACTCGAGTGGGTTGCCATTTCCTTCTCCAGGGGATCGTCTCAACCTGGGATCAAACCCATGTCTCCTGAATTGGCAGGTGGGTTCTTTACCACTGAACCACAGGGAAATCCTATATAATTTATACTAAGAATTTAATCTTATTTTTAAAGCTTTGTATTTTGCTTTGATTCTTAGTCACTAACCTTGATTTTCCTAGACCATTTAAAAATATAAAAACTATATATTTAAAATTAGCTATTAATATTTGCATTACCCAAAACACATATTACTCTTAAATCAATTAAAATAACAAAAACAAGCCTTGCATTTAGAGTGCGTTTTGACTTTCATTATCTTCTCTGATCACAATGACCTCCTTTTCAATTGTGCAGGACATATTTCTCATATGTCATTGAAGTAGTTCAGAGGAATAATCAATTATAACTTCTACTTTCCTGCCTTACATTGATTGATTCTTTTAATATTTATTTATAGGGCACCTATTATGCACCAAACACTATTTCAGACCCTTAGAACATATCAATAAACAGAAATCCTAGTATTGATGAAAAAAAATAATGTTTTTCCCTAAGAAGAATTATAAGACTTCAATCTTCTGTTATATCTGTCCAGAAATTGTCTATTATTTCTCCATATTACACTATATGTTACTTATGATTATTACAATTGATAATTTATATATTCCTGATTTCTGACATTTAAAAGTACTGTTTTTGAAAGAAATGAAGTCATTCTTGAAAGTAATAATTCACAGATACAAGTTACACCATTGATGAGCCTTGAAAACAGTGTGCTAAGTGAAATCCACCAGACACTAAAGGACCCATATTGTAAGATTCAGTTATATGAGGTACATAGAGTAGGCAAATTCATAGAGACAGAGGGTGGAAAAGAAGTTACTAGGGGCTGAGGGGAGGGGGGAAATGAGAAATCAGGAGTTATAGTTTCCATTTGGGATACCTAAAAATTTTTGGAAAGAAATAATGGTGATGATTACACAAATTGGGAAGGAATTTAATGTTACTCAATTGCATATTTAAGAAAAGTAAAATGATAATTTTATTGTTCTACATATTCTACCACAATAAAAAAGGATATGATTAAGTGGACAATAGAGGAAAAAAAAAAACCAACACTGTATTTCAGTACCATATTAAGCTTCATTTTTTTAAAAATAATTTTTCTCTTAATTTGTTCACATGCACTGGCTCATCTTGTAAATTAATTTAATTGAAAAGAACAGTTTTAAATCAGGGAAGGAGTATTATTTTAAAGTAAAAGTAGGTTGGAAATATTACAGTCATCTAAAAAATAGTTACTAAAAATCACCCTAGGCTTTGGGAAACAAATATAAATAAAAGCAAGAGAGAAAAACACCTGATTCTAAATTAACCAAATCCAGTAGTGTGAAACAGAAGCGATGAGATCATGTCAACCTTTCACTGACTTTGCAAAAAGCAGAGTATTTGCCAGTCCCACTGTGAAAGATGCTTCTCTCTTTACTTTCCCCACCTACTCCAAAGTGAGCTTCTTTTTCATATTCAGATGACTGTTTATGAGCACAGTCCTGTTTCAACTGTCATTCTTTACATCAAGGAAAGATAGATGGGACACACCAACCCCAACCTCAGTGACCTTTGGATGTGACAAGAGTTTTAGGTCAGTCTTGCTAAATGGAGGCCTTGGTGTATCGAGACATGCCTTGGGGTGAAATTTACAGTGAATTTATTATCTCCCAATGCCCTTTGGACTGCTTCCCACCATCAAACACCATGGCAGCACTTGGAACAGGAAGAAATACATTAACTGGAATCTGATCGTTTTAAAAGGTTACAGCTGCCCAAATATAATTTAATTTCATACTTGCCCTTTGAGGGTTTGGTGTATATTTTCATTTTATGACTGCAAATGATAAAGCTCTTAAGATTCCAGGCAATAAAGAGAGGGGAAAAAAGTATTTTAAGGGTTAGAAGTCTATTCAGTTCATACTCAATGAGTGAAGTGACAAATTAGCTTTTTTTAAAAAATCTAACATTTCTTTTTTATCTTGACCATCTTTTATTCCTCTTCTGATCTTACACCTCAACGTTTGGTTGAAATCAGTATGTGAACACCAACCTCAGATCTCAGTCAGTTTGAAAATTAAAAGGATGATTGGAAAAAAAATGAAGATAAAGTCAATCTGATTTAAAGTGAAAATACTTTAGTATAGGAAACACATTTTTCAGTAGTGTTTCCTCTTACATAATTGGGAGGATTTACCCATTAAAGTCTATCAACATCAAACTGACTTACCATTGATCCAGTACTTTTCTAGTATATCATACTTCCTACAAACTATAATGAAAGAATCACAATATCCTCTATAGATGCTGCACTATAGCCTTATTAATTTAGTTAGTAAATATTACTATTATTTTATTAATAGAGATAAGAGATACTGTGTTACTAATGCAGTAGAGTTGGAAAAATATCAGACATAAAATTTAAATAAAAATCACCCAGAGCTTATCATTTTAACCCATAAAAAGAAACAAAACCCAATTTTCACTCTTTCCCTTTAACTCAATACTTTACCAGAGATTTAATGGTTTTTTAAAATAACAATCCAATAGAGTTTGAGGCAACACAATATTTTGGATTCACTGTTAGTAATGAAAAAAGCCACACAGATCAAATGCAGCTTAAAAATGTGTGTGTGTGTGTGCATATGCATTCATTCATCATTCTTTAATTTAGTCAATAAGCATCTCTTGAAAGATACTGATCTAGTTCCTATGAAATTTGTGCTTTAAAAAATTTTATATTCTTTTAAGAGGGTACTCCTAAGATGTGAACAGCAAAGAAACATTCAGCATTTAAGTATTATAGAACTTAAACAGATACTTATTAATTAACATTTTTATTAGCAAATTTTCATTTCATGTTGATATATCACTGTATCAGAAGTATTTTGCACAGTATTTCATCTACATAATGATCCAATGGGGCAGGTATTAGTAGCCCCACTTACAGATTATGAAAATATAGCTTAACAAAGTTAAGGAACCTGACTCAGGTAGCAAATCTAGTGGGTATTGAGATATAAATACTCTCGTTAGTAATGGTTCATTCATGTGTCCCTCTTTCAGTCAACAAATAGTAATTAAAGACCCACTTAAAGTGAGAAAAATGAAAAAGCAAACATTATTCAGGAATCAATTACCAGGAGTACTATTAAAAGGATCTAAAGATACAGAAATGGCTAATAAGGTACATGATATGATGCTCAACATTACTACCCATTAGGGAAGCGCAAACCAAAATCACAGTGTGATACCACCTCACACCCATGAGGATGGCTATCTAGAAAAATAACAAATGTTGGTGAGGATATGGAAAAGATTGGAATCCTTCTGCATTGTCTCTAGAAAACATTATGTCAATTTCTTAAAAAATTAAGCACAGTATTACCATATTATCCAGCAATCCTACTTTTGAGGATATACCCAAAAAGTCTGAAAGCAGGAATTAGAACAGATATTTGCACATCCATGTTCATATTATTCACAATAGCCAAAATGTAAAAACAGCCCAAATACCTACCAACAGATGAACTGATAAACAAAAAGGTGGTACACATAAACAGGTTATATAGAATATCATTACAATGTATATATAAACGATAGAATATTATTCAGGTTTGGTAAGGAGGAAAATTCTGACACATGCATACAACATGGATGAACCTTGAAGACACTGTGCTAAATGAATAATCCAGAAACAAAAGGCCAAATCTTGTAGGATTCCACTTATATGGGGTATCCTGATTAGATAATTCAGAGACAAAAAGTAGAATAGTGGTTATACCTGGGGCTTGAGGTATGGGAAAATCAGAAAGTTACTGTTTAATGGGTAAGGACTTTCAGATTGTGATGATGGAGTAGTTTCAGAGATGAGCAGTGGTGATGGCTGTTTAATGTGAGTCAACTTAATGCCACTGAACTGTACCGTTAAAATGGTTAAAATGGCAAATGTTATGCCATGTACATTTTACTATGATAAAAATATATATAAGATGAATGAAAATTAGAAAAAATTTAAGTCACAATCAAGATTTTAAAAGTAAAGTGAAAAGCAGAAATTAAATACTTAAGTCACTGCTGCAGCAACATAAGATGAGACATTAATATTAAAAAAAAAAAACCAAATGTATACTTTCTTGGGTATGAACAAAGAATGTCAAATTCAAGGACAATAGAGAGAGTAGAATGCCATATTAGAAAGGATGGAGTGTAAAAACAGTTGTTGAACTGTAAGAAGGTTGGTTTTTCTCGGCTTCAGCTGTCTTATCAATGAAGGTTGAGATTTCCTGGGCAGGAGATGAGAGAATTTCCTTCCTAGGTGGTTATAGAAACCAAAGGAATTGTGTGTGTGTGGGGAGAGGTAAGAGAATTGTCTTGTGTCCTAATAGTGAAAGCATTAGTTGCTTAGTCGTGTCCGACTCTTTGTGACCCCATTGACTGTTGCCCGCCAAGCTCCACTGTCCATGGAATTCTCCAGGCAAGAATACTGGCTGCTGCTGCTGCTAAGTCGCTTCAGTTGTGTCCGACTCTGTGTCACCCCACAGACGGCAGCCCACCAGGCTCCCCCATCCCTGGGATTCACTAGGCAAGAATACTGGAGTGGGTTGCCATTGCCTTCTCCAATGCATGAAAGTGAAAAGTCAAAGTGAAGTCGCTCAGTCGTGTCCGACTCTTAGTCACCCCATGGACTGCAGCCTACCAGGCTCCTCTGTCCATGGGATTTTCCAGGCAAGAGTACTGGAGTGGGGTGCCATTGCCTTGTGGGTAGCTATTCCCTTCTCCAGAGGATCTTCCCACCCAGGGAGCGAACTCAGGTCTCCTCACTGCAGGCAGATTTTTTACTGTTTGTTCTAATAGTGGTAGTGGCTAAAACTCATGGAACTGTATACCCCAAATATAGTCAAATGTACTACATGTTTTTTATAAATTAAAAAATAAATGATACGATTATACATATGAAAAAAAATGATCTTATTCAACAACTTTGACTTAGCATTCCTATAATTCTGACCTCCCTTCCCAAGAGAAAAGTCAAGGAAAAGTGGGAATTTGCTAACAGGTGGCTCAGACAGTAAAGAATCTGTCTTCAAAGCAGGAGACCTGAGTTTGATCCCTGGGTTGGGAAGATCTGCTGGAGAAGCAGCTGTTATCTTCTTTGGAACTATATGTTTATTAGCTAAACAATTTATTAGCTAAACAGTTATAATAATAATTTAAATAACTGGAATACTAATTGAAATAATAATAATAATCGGACAGAGGAGCCTAGTGGCCTACAGTCCATGGGGTTGTAAAGAGTTAGACATAACTGAGCAACTAACTCTTTCTTTCATAGATTATAAAGATTTTTAAAAACACTACAACCCTTAGACTTAATCTCTATCTTTCATATATCCACATGTGCATAAATAATGAATAATAAATGGTGTGAGTGTGCAGGAGAGCAGGTAGCCAGAGGTCACCACCCACCATCTGAGATAACTATTATAAAGTACTGATAGAAGACTATTAAATAAACAAAGTGAAAAATAATTCTTTCCATTTCAGCTGATGCTAAGAAACCAATTGTTCAGTACTTTCTTAGCATAAAAATAACGAGCTGTGTTTCCATCACTATACTTTTGTTTTCCAAGAGAATCCACATTTTTTCCCTAATCTCGGAAGAGTTGGTGTTATCGTCTAAACGGAAGCCTCCATCATTGATGTGTTCATGGCTTTTATAACAAAAGATGAATTATGGATGAAGGTATCTCTAGGCTAGTATCTTCTACAATCATTTAGAATGTTATCAGCTATGCCTCCAACAGCTCAGTAGTGTCCGACTCTTTGTAATCCCATGGACTATAGCCTATTGGGCTCCTCTGCCCATGGAGTTCTCCAGGTAAGAATGCTGGAGTGGTTTGCCATTTCCTTCTCCAGGAGATCTTCCATTTAGAGTGAAAAAATCAGCCCAGATACATTTTGCTCTGATAGCCTCCATCCTTGCCATTTGCTATTCAAAATGAAAACTCTTGACTCAGCAGATTATTATTATAGTTGTTTAGCTAACAAGCAAATAGTTCTAAAGGAGATGGCAGCTCCATTTTTCACAATTGTGGGAGAATAAAAGGGTAACTAGTGTCTCAGATCTTGACGAACAAGAGAGAGGAGGAAAAAACTGAAGGACAGAGAAAAGGGGAAGACAGGTAGAGAAGGACTAACAGAGGGGTGGCAACTAAAAATATACAGCAGAAACGATAAGAAAGAGAGGGAAACAGGAAGATATAAAAGTAAGAGAGAGAGAGATTTCCAAGAGGAAAAGAGGTAGGTTTTTGAAAATAGCTTCCTATTTTAAAATCTTTACTATTCCTAAGGATTAAAATGTTTACAGTGCCAAACCACTTGGCTGTATCATTCAAAATAACACAGCATTCTGATTAGCGCTATGAAGCTTTTTAATGTCAAACTGTTATTTATTTATTTATTTCTGACATAGAGCAGGACCGTATGGTCCTTGTCCCCCATGTCCTCAGCCTGCCTTTCGTCTGTGGAAAAATTTTAGCCAAAGAATAAGTTTAATCAGAAAAGTGAGAACATGTAGAAACAAACAGAAAAGAGTCGAAGGAGACCAAATAATAATAGATTAGTCATTAAACATAATTAAGGATCTTTAGTTCCTTCTCAAGGACTATAGATAATATTCTGAGCCATATCCTGTGCGCTGTCTTACAGATATGAGGACTAGACTGTAACCATGACATAAGTTGCCACAATTTTGAGAACTGGCCTCAAGAAATGGAAACAAACCGACCCTGGCACTGAAGATTAATTGTACTTAAAATAATCAAGATGACACTGATCAGTCAGACCACTGATGACCAATTTCAAGATGACTGTCAGAGCTGACTGTGCTGTTTCTGCGTGTAATTCACGCTGTCTGTCTATAAAGACTCTAGCCCATTGATTGTCAGAGTAGGGGGGTTGAGGGGTGGAGTCAGCCTTTGGAGAGGAGTCTCTCCCCTCTTCTCCCACTGGCATCCAAAATAAAATAAACTTTCCTTTTCACCAACCTTGTTTCTTTATTGACTTCTTGAATGGGAGCAGCTGGACCCCACTTTAGGTTACATTTCCACACAGCCCTATCTTCCTTGGTGTAAGGCTGGGATTAGGTTGTCTATTGGGTGGTCTAACCATGGACTGACCTGCTCATCTTCCTTCCCCTTTCATGAAGGTGTAATAGAATCACAAAACCTTTGGTGCTAGCTTTACTACTTTCAGCTTTCTACAGCATTTCTTTTGAATGCATCTGGTCAATGGTTGCCTCTGCACCTTTCTCTCATGTTTTCTTTGACAGCACATGAATAAGTGTACCACGAATCAGAGAAGGCCACTTGTAAGGTGCAAAGTCTCCTTCTGGGGATTTCCAGGACTGTAGTTTCTTTCACAGTGCTTTGTTTGTTTCATTTCCTCCTTTCTTCCATGATATACAGGTAGAACAGCTACACTCACAAGCATATTAAAAATAAGATAACTTGAGAGTTGGCCAGGTTAAATCACTTGAGACCAGACTCAAGTGGTCTGAGTCTGGAAGCAGGTTGAGAGCAGAACGCTTATTTGTTAATCCCCTATTTGGGGAGCAGTTTGGGAGATTAGAATGATCAAGACATACCAACTGCTTTGGATGCCATTATTATGCACTAACCATCCAGCCTTGCTGGAAAACTCTCCCCATTATAACAAAACACTGTAACTTTCCATCAACATACAGCTTCTCCTTCAGAAGGAAAAGTCTGTTCTATTCACAAATAATCATCGATGTCAAAGAAGCAAAGACATTCTAATAACTCTTATGGAATGGAAAGAAATAGAGAGATACATTACTTTTAGGAAGAACTGAAACAGTTTCTGTGTAGTCGCACATGTAGAAGAAAGATTTTCATACTTAAGGATATTTTCATAAAGACTTTCAGCTTATTTTAGATATGAGGGCATGGCTCCCAAACAGTGTATTCAACACCAACTTAAATTGAGATGGATAACTCCATTTGCCATACACCTCTGTAGTACAGAACATAATTGCTATATCTTAGAAAAATACTTGCTAACTTAAAATATGGAAGAATTTTTTGGAATCATTTCTGACAGTGGAGAAATCCCTGAATACAGGATATAATGACAAGGATAAGAGCCTCTAATGATGGCTAAATGCTTATGTTTATGCTCTACTAAGCATCTTGAACGTAATATCTCTTTTAATCCTCACAACAGCTTTATCATGAAGGAACAAAATTATCACATTTCACAAGGAAAGAAACTGAGATGAAGAGGTATTCATTAAAACTCAAGTGCATAACCCATCATACTGTAGTCAAAGTTGTTCAGCCATGTCCAACTCTCTGCCACCCATGGACACAGCCCTCCAGGCCCTTCTGTCTGTGGGTTGCCATTTCCTCCTTCTGGGGATCTTCCCGACCCAGGGATTGAACCCGGGTCTCCTATATTACAGGCAGATTTTTTTACCATCTATGCCTCCAGGGGAGCCCTCATCAAAGTATAGGTACCATTTAAATATTATTTATTTGTAAGATTTAAAAGTTATTTAAAAATTTCTCTTTCTTTTTTTTTTAACAAATTGAGGAACAAGCGTTAAAGAAAGAAAAAAAAAAAAAAAACATAAGTCATCAGGTCATCTAACTGATCACTGTACTACTACACCTACAAATTACTGAATGGTTATAGAGCAAAGATTGAACTCATGAAAACTATATATTTTCTGGTTTTATACTGCATTTAATGCTAGCTTGTGTCTAAGGTGACACTGAAACATGCAAACTTAAAATTCCTCTGGAAGGAAAGCAGATGTAAAAAGAATCAAATTAAAATGAGAATAAAAATGGCTTAAAGCTCAACATTCAGAAAACGAAGATCATGGCATCTGGTCCCATCACTTCATGGGAAATAGATGGGGAAACAGTAGAAACAGTGTCAGACTTTATTTTGGGGGGCTCCAAAATCAATGCAGATGGTGACTGCAGCCATGAAATTAAAAGACGCTTACTCCTTGGAAGGAAAGTTATGACCAACCTAGATAGCACATTCAAAAGCAGAGACATTACTTTGCCAACAAAGGTCCGTCTAGTCAAGGCTATGGTTTTTCCAGTAGTCATGTATGGATGTGAAAGTTGGACTGTGAAGAAGGTCTCTGAGAGCCTAAGAATTGATGCTTTTGAACTGTGGTGTTGGAGAAAACTCTTGAGAGTCCCTTGGACTGCAAGGAGATCCATCCAGTCCATTCTAAAAGAGATCAGTCCTGGGTGTTCTTTGGAAGGACTGATGCTAAAGCTGAAACTCCAGTACTTTGGCCACCTCATGCGAAGAGTTGACTCATTGGAAAAGACTCTGATGCTCGGAGGGATTGGGAGCAGGAGGAGAAGGGGACCCCAGAGGATGAGATGGCTGGATGGCATCACTGACTCAATGGACAAGAGTCTGGGTGAACTCTGGGAGTTGGTGATGGACAGGGAGGCCTGGCGTGCTGCAATTCATGGGGTCGCAAAGAATCAGACACGACTGAGCTACTGAACTGAACTGAACTGAAAAATGAAGAAAAGTTAGGGCCTTTATTTATTTTCTATCGTTTAATGTTGTGGCTTATATTCTATACATTAATCAAATGTTTTAACTATACTCTTTCTAACAATTTAAGATTCCTTGAAAACCAGAGAACTCATTTCAGGGGACAGCTAGTCATACCTGTGAGTTGTATAGAGCACGGTAATAGTAGAATACAATAGAGTCAAATTTCAGAGGGAAACTTGGTATCGTAAAGCAACTATTATAGATGGAGAGACAATATTTTCCGTAGTTCTGCCTCATTTCAAAAAGGAAGTATTTACAATTTTAACTATTACGATTACCTTTTTCATTCTACATTGAAGAAGTTCTAGAATAGCAAGAGCAAGAGAGAACACTTGCAATTTCCATGTTGGAGGTATTAATCATGCTGGCCCACTGCTCATTGCACTAAATCGTTGGGGAACATACTTTGTGTATGTTCCTCCATTTCTTCCTGTCCCCTTCCCTTTATCCAAGAAGCCACTGGGGAAAAAAAGGCGGTATGGCATCAAGCGAAAGGTCAGGATGAAGAAAGATGGAATAATTAAGGGTTCCTTTCCCTCCTCCCATTTCTTTTCAAACCATCAGTTTGGCAGAACAATTCTGAGAAACTTCCACAGGAAACAGTAAATTTGAAATATGCTGGGCTGGCTTACGCTTTTTATCTGAAGGAATCGAATAGGGATCTATTTTCAAGTCTTACAAAGATCCTTGCCAACCAAATGTAGCTCAATATTGTAACAGGGTTTTTCTCCTTGGTCTTTCTCTCAGAACACTTCATTCATCAGTGCAAAATCTTATCTGCATTATTATATAATCAACTTTTGAATACTATCTTTCTTCTAAGAACCAAATAAAATATCAACAAGACTTGTGATGTAAACAATCTTACTTTGAACCTTTTATGAAAAAATAGATATGAAACAACACGCTTCTCTGTTGTTTTGTTTTCTGAATTCCTTGATCTTTCAATAGCTTTTCACAAAAGAATTAATTCACAGAGCACAATCAGTGAACTCAGCAAAATGAAAGCAATTCAGAAGGTTGCCATTGTCTCTAATATGCAAATCCTACCCATTGTTTTATGCATCCTTAATTTAATGGTCTAAATGCAAAAATATCAATTTTCTCCCCTCCTTTTACACAAAACAACTTAAAAATAATATACATAAATGTATGCATTTATTTTTAAGGATTCCATGGAACAACGGAAAGAAGCTAGATTTAGCTTTCAGCTGCCAGGATTCCAGGCACACTTCTGTTAATGTCTGATTTATCCAGGTCACTATTTAAAGTCTAAATTACCTCATCAATAATATTCAAGAGCTGCAATAGAAGGATGGTTTTTTAACTTCTATTTTAGCAGCAGAATCTTTTATTCAAACAATCTCAGCCAGTAGAATTCAATCTATAAAACAAATAAAAGTGAATGGTACTGTTTGATGGTGGTTGGAGCCACTTAGACTCTTGTGAACAGTTCGAAACAATTGCTTTTACAGGTCTTTGAGGTCCATTTTATTTCAAATAGGAGTAGGACAGGATGCTGTATGAGTTTCTTCAAATTCTATTCCATTTTTGCATGTCATTCATTCTCTTATATTTCAAGCTCCTCTATGATCCATCAAGAATTTTTAGCTAATTTATCTGTGCATTCTGTATGATGCTTAGCTTAGTCACTTCCAAAGAATAAATATTTGCTGAGTAAATAAAATTTACAGGATACTGTAGGGTTTATAAAATAATTTGCTTGCACATTCAAGTTTGAAAACATAGGAACGATTTCCTTAAAGAAACTAATGAAAAGTTTGTGTGTATGTGTGTGTGTGTTGCTCAGTCATGTCCGACTCTTTGCGAACCCATGGCCTAGAGAGCCAGGCCCCTCTATCCATGGGACTTTCCAGGCAAGAGCACTGGAGTGGGTTGCCATTGCCTTCTCCAGGGTATCTTCCTGATCCAGGGATCAAACTCATATCTCGTGCATTGACAGATGGATTCTTTACAACTGAGCCACCTGGGAAACCCTGAAAAATAGTTTAGCCCTACAATGAGGGAATAGAATAAGAGATAGATGTTTTAGAAAATATTCTATTAATATATTTCAAGAAGTGTATGCTCTGAAGAGTTATACCAGAAAAAATTTTATATCATTTTAAAATAAATTATTACATTAAAAGCATCTATGTAAATAACTTATTTTAAATTGTATAAGCCATTTATTTAGAATAGTTGCTGGCAGCTCATAGACAGAATTCATTTGCATTACATGCATGGAAAAATAGGATTGACAGGACGCATTATTGTCATTTTATAGATATAAATATTGAGATAAAGAATGAGCAATAGCAAATCACAGATCTATACTCCAAGTAACTACTCGGCTTTTTTTTTGAATATTTAAACTCATTGCTTCCTATAGATTCTTGTGATGGGCCTTAAAATTATACCACACAGGGGACAGAAATTATTTCCTTGTAAATAAAACAATGTGTTTCAATTTTACTAACTTGCTTTAGATGCTGAACTGCAAAATAAATCTACATAAGAAAAGTATGCTGGACTTCCCTGGTGGTACAGTGGTTAAGAATTCACCTGCCAATGCAGGAGACATGGGTTTGATCCCTGGTCTGGGAAGATTCCACACGCGGCAGAATAACTCAGCCCAAGTGCCAAAACTACTGAGCGCGTGTGCCCTAGAGCCTGTGCTCTGCAACAAGAGGAGCCACTGCAATGAGAAACAGAGTAGCCCCTACTCGCTGCAACTAGAGAAAGACAGCATGCAGCAACGAAGACTCAGTGCATACAAAAATAAATTAAATTTTTTAAAAGTGTGCCCAGTCTTCATTTGCAAGGCTGCCTTTTTTAAGCCATAAAAATTAGTTTAATATCAGCTAATAATGTTAATCAACTAATAATGCGTGTGTGCACTCGGGATTCTTTACCACTGTGCCACCTGGGGAGCCCAATCAACTAACAGTATCAAGCATTTATTATTACTTAGGACATAGTATTTGATAAATTATAATTAATTCTATTATTGCCCTAAGCACTTTCTGTATATTACCTCATTGAATCCTCAGAATAACATATCATTTATATCCACAGTTTACAGACAAGAAAACTAAAACAGGGAGAGGTTAGGTAACTTGCCCAGAATCACAGAGGCAGTAAATAGCAGAACCATGATTTAAGGCACAGATGGCTGTGGTTTTTAACCATTTTAACCACACTTTTAACCATTATATTACACTGCCTCTCATTAAGTATCAGTGACTCAAAATATTAATCTAAAGACAATGCCTTAATATAATAATAAATTTTTTTGCTTTAGTCTCTGTCATTTTTCCTCTAATTATTGCCTGCCGAGACACTAAGTTTTTCTTTGCCTGCTAAGAGACTAAGCTTTACTGTATATAATTAATTAACTATGAAGACTTCTGCCCTATAAACATAGGGCAGAAGTTATATGCAACCTGTTATATGCAATATAATTTACATATTCCAGCTGCATGCTTTGAGATTTAATCATCCAAATAATGGATAATATTTGTGGATAATGTTCAACAATTTTCTGGTACCAAAACCAAGGTTTGTTTCTCTTAAGGAGCCTCTCTATTCATTTGGGTTCCTTAGGCTCAAGATTTTTATTATTTCTATTAAAGCAATAACTTTTCAGTTCAGTTCACTCAGTCATGTCCGACTCTTTGCGACCCCATGGACAGCAGCACACCAAGCTTCCCTGTCCATTACCAACTCACAGAGCTTGCTCAAACTCATGTTCATCAAGTTGGTGATGCCATCCAACCGATAACTTTTACTTATATAGAATTTTAGTTCTAAGGTTGAATTTGTCTTCATAAGACATTCCTTGAATAAATTAAAGTAACATAATTTAAACTGACAATTATGTTTAAGGACCTGATTTCTAATATAAATACAATCTGTGAATCTAAAGAATTTTAGTTTCTCTTCCTTCTTATATATAACCAAGACTAGACAATTGGGTATTTCTGTTTTTCTTGATAAAACAAAAAACCTGTACACTTTCAAAATTACAACAAACTGGTGTTGTTCCTAGGACTGCATCTACTGTTGGCCTTGAGCCTAGAAAATCCTTTTATATATGGTAACTAGCTTAGAAACATTTTAGAGTAACCTAACCATGTTGTGATTAAGAGAACACAGAATGCTGTCGAGGAATGGGCATGAACTTGTGACCAGGAGACCTGGCATTGATAAATCGTTTATATTACTTAAGTATAGTCAATGGGAGAACTTCAAGTACAATTTTAAAGTTTACCATTTAATTGGTCATTACAATAAAAATGGACAGTGTGGAAAGGCGCATGTGTACTGATGTTTCTGTTGGCACGTAATGAGACGACACCATGAAACTGCTGGAAACAAGGCAATACAGGAATAGTGTGAAAGAGACACTGCCGATACCGTCTCCATTGTGCAAATGTCAGACAGCTCCTGGGAACCCTAGGGGTGGTAATAACTATGGATGCAGCTCCTACCAGGTTTTTCCTTAAAGGAGATGCTTGAACACTGCTGGGTTCTGACTCTAGCCCATATGGGCTTGGAGAAGTCAGGGGAAATGTTGGCTGCACTTTTTCAGGCCTATTTACATAAGTTCTTTAGTATGCAGAATGTCTCTGTATATAATTTAATTGTTGTTGGGGTTTTTTTGCCTCTATTAATACATATGCAAATGACTCACACTTGCAGCTGTGCTGTATTAATCATATGTGTGCTTCTGTCTGTCTGCCCTGCAGGCTCAGGGTCGAAGGGAGAGGAAAGGAGGGAATTCATTCTTTTAACCTGCAAGAAAACTCACTCATGCAGACAGAAGTCCAACAGCAAACAACACACCAGGGTTGCGACTGAAATGAAGAGCAGTTGATCATGTTCCACCTGGTGTGGAAATGATGGTGACCTGAGAAATAAACTGAATGGTAGAGCGTCTAGGCAGATAAAGATGAGTACTTTACAAGAATTAATCTTGTAAGCAATTCCTTCAATAAGAAGGTAAAAAGCCTCATGTCTAGACCTCTCCATATGGTTATTTCTTCCTTATTGATTTTCTGGGGGTTTCTTTTGGTCAGACACATGAAGACATGCTCAGGCACTATAGTGCTCTGGGAAATATGAAGCATTTGTCTGTGTCCTGTCATAATTATTGACCTCCTTCAGAGACTGGCAGGAGGCTGATAAAAAGATGAACTTTTCATTTTTTCATCCACATCTATCTTGTTGCTACTTTTGGCCAGAGAGAAACTGAAGCCACTTCTGCCATGACTTCCATGTACCTTTGATAGCTAGGAAAAAAAAGACTGATTTTAGTTGATATTCTATATAATTCATTCTCTCCTCTGATCACATGTCATCTATCATTTTCTGTGTCTTGGAGGATGCATGCTACTGATATTAGGGGTTGCTGGAACTGTAGCTCTATGGGATTTCATTTATGACAACTGTAAGTTTGAGTCTTTATTCCAAAAATATTATTATACAGTTTAAAAATAAGCCTACTAAAATCAGTGAAAGGTAAATTAATTTAATAAAATTTCTGGAATGAACGCTACTTGTTCAGTTGAGTAAAATATGTACATCCAAAAAGAATTTCAACCTTTTTTTCCCCTGCTTAGGATTATTAATCACTGGTTGGAGTCGACATTTTTGGCTTCCTATAGGTAGAACAGGTGGCAACCATCTTGGCCAACACAAATATGGTATTTATAAAGTGAGAAATAAGTGGATAAATATTTCCTTCTAATTTCCAATCTTAGAAACCTAGTTTAAGAAACAGAAATAGGATCCTACACTACAATTCTTACTATTTATTAAAAAGTTCATGATGCCCATTAAGTAAAATGCAAATTAATGACAATAAATATGAGAAATAAATGTTATATGGACTATTGCCATCATCTGGTTTCATTAATTATAGACAATTTGCTTAACTGATTTTATCTAGTCACAAATGTCCAAAAGATTCAAAATGTAGGTTTATTTTGCTTAAATAATTATACTCACTTCTTAATGTGGAAATGAAGATAGATTAGTTTTCTATGTAAGTTAATATCCCTCCTTTAAAAAAGACAATATTAGGAGAACAAATATCAAAAGGCATCCTTGGCTCTTGGAAGAAAAATAAGTAGTTTGAAGAAGAAGGGAAAAGGAAAAAAGAGTAGGGGAAGAAAAAAGAGAATGGGGTAAAGAGTATATGAGACTGCTAACTGGCCAGTTAGTATTTTGATAATACATCTCTCCACATTTGGAAATAATTCCCTTTAGTGTTGTCACAGTGAGTCCTACTGAGTCAAACGCACCTCTAGCAATTCATATTCTTATGTACGTCTGTATACATGTTAACAAACAACGTAGAAATAAACTAATGTTGAAATGTTTGTTTTTTCTCACAAATTATGACGTAAATGAATTATATAAACTGTAATAAATGCTAAAACACATTCTTTATTCAGCAGCCCATGTTTATAAATAAGATAAAAGGAGGAAGGAACAGAAGAGATAGAGCTATGGCTTTCTTATATACTAAGAATCTTTTAATGAGGGTTGAGAAAACATATTGTTCCATGGTATATAAATTAATATCATTTATTCCAGAAATTAAACATATACTGCTTTGTTATCTTATTAAAAATGATGATGACCATTAGCTCATGACAGTTTCTTCATTTGATTACTATGTACTGAATACCACCTACTTTCTAGGCATTTTCCCAAGCACTTGAGACACATTTTTGTTCAACAACAACAAAACGACATTCCCTCCATTATTTGAAACAGGCAAATAATAAAAAAGGAACATACTATGCAAGTTATATAGTATGTTTGAATATGACTGCTGCTGCTAAGTCGCTTCAGTCGTGTCTGACTCTGTGCGACCCCATAGACAGCAGCCCACCAGGCTCCCCCATCCTGGGAATATGACTGGTGCTTCAGAAAAAAAGCAGAATAAGGAAATAGAAGTGTGGTATCTCTGGGAGGGTTATTTTATGATTTCAAGAGGTTACTTAGACCAAGACTAGGAGAGGGGACATTAGAGAAAATTCTTGAATGAAGTGAATTAGCCTTCCAGGCAGGGGGACAGGTAATGTAAAATTCTAAAGTAAGAGCATACCTTGGCAAGTCAAGGGACAGCAGAGGATCTACTTAGCTGGAGCACAGTGAATGAGGCAGTGTAGAGCGGAACTATTATAAATGCAGTTTTTAAACACTGTAGTGCCAAATATGGTGCTAGGCGTGTAGAGTTTCCACAAAGATGAATATTAATTTATATGGAAAATTAATCATTAATATTCTGCTTAAATCCACTATTATAAAGAAGAGTAGCGAGTTAATGATACATAATTTAAGTGTAATGTTAAGATTAATTCTTCATCCTTTAGTTTCTTAAATACTTATTAAGTCCCTTAAATACTTAAAGTACATGGTTAAGTGCAAATGATGGGTGAGTCAATCACTTCATAGATTACACCATCTGGTAGAAGCCAACAAGTAGGATTTAGAACACATTCCACAAGTGCCATGAGAGGGAAAATACAGTGTACTCTAGGCATACACAAGAGCTACATTAATCCAGACCTGAAGACAATGATGACTTCCCTGAAAAAGTGAGGTTTTCATTCGCAATCTCAGGGATAAGTAGGAGTTGGCTTGGTAAGAAAAAGGTGGGTGATGGGGTTCCCAAAAGAGAAAATACCACATGTAAAGATTCAGAAGGGAGAGAGAACTTGAAAACACCATGTAATTTAAGGTATTTAAGTAGGAGAAAGCCATGATTAGAATCATAAAGATCATTCTGACAAAAGTATACAGGAGAGAGTGTGCTAAAGAGGGCAAGATGAGGACTGAAAGGCCAGTTCAGGGGCTACTGGGGTTTATTATGCAAGCTATGAGGGTAGCAAGATTCACAAAGTGACAGTTAATATGCAAAAAAAAAAAAAAAAAACCAAACCCAAAACAAGATGATTGATGTATTTAGTAGGTAGAATGAATAGAAAGATAATGAATATATAGGTCCAGAGGAAGAAGGAAGAAAAGTTAAAGATGGTGCTCATGCTTTCCAGGGTTGAGAAACAGATGGAATGGAGCCATTTGCTAAGATCAAAGAATGAGCAGGTCAGGGGGCAAGGAAGATAAGTGGTCAGGTCTATTTTGTAGTCAGTTTATTGTATGTGTAAATATCTATGTTTCCTCTTAGTTGCCAACAAATAGTTGGACATATGGATCTGAAACTCAGGAAAGGCTTATGAAAAGGCTCAGAGGAGACAAGGACAGATATTTTGTTATAACAGAAATAAATAAAATGGTGCTTGAGCACAGCGTTAATTTGTATGTTTTACACACAACTCAGATTATCATTTTTCTTACTGATATTTCTCTATAAAAATAAAAATCTGACAAGACTTAGACTATTTTAGGGGCTTCCCCGGTGGCTCAGTGATAAAGAATTTGCCTGCAATGCAAATTGCAGGAAACGTGGGTTCGATTCCTGGGTTGGGAAGATATCCTGGAAAAGGAAATGGCAACCCACTCCAGTATTCTTGCCTGGAGAATCGCCACGGACAGAGGAGTCTGGTGGACTACAGTCCATAGAGTCACAAAGAGTTGGACATGACAGAATGACCAAGCATGCACAGAGACTATTTTAATTGCTCCTAAAATGTATATATAGTAAGGTGATTTTTTAATGTAAAGTATTTCGTGAAAGTTAAAGTGTTAGTTGGACACTAGCATCTGACTCTGCAACCTCATGGACTATAGCCCACCGGGCTCCTCTATCCATTGGATTCTCCAGGCAAGAATACTTGGGCAGGTTGCTATTTCCTTCTCCAGGATATCTTCCCAAACCAGGGATCAAACCTGGATCTCTTGCATTGCAAGCAGATTGTTTACCATCTGAGCCACCACGGAATCCCAAAGTATTTCTTACTGCATGAAAAATATTTTCTTATTTTATCCAGGAACATGAAGTGATATTTAAGTAATAAATAGTGGTCTAATTTAAAACATGTCATTTTGCTTGTCTTTTAAGACTACTGTACTTGACATTATTTCTTCTTTAATAAAGGTCTTGGCTATTGGTTTTACTTATTATTTTCCAAGTGTGAACAATTATGCACAAAAGATAATTTCAAAAGAAAATGAATGGTAGGTAAACAGTGTCAACTGTGAGTAGAAATATATTTATAGGGTCCTTTCTTAGATCTAGATGTTCAAAAAGAGAAGCTTGAATCAACACATATCTGTGTAAAGAGTTATGAAATAGAAAATTCAGAGTCTGAAGTAGACAGCTGTCATTATGAATCCTATTTCCTTCAGTATTGCAATGCATATATAGGGTTTGTATGAGTACCAATTAATCAGCCTTATTGTCATAATTTTATTACCAAGTTACTGAGTTACAAGCAAATGTCTAAAGAAGGGCAACATCTCTAAAGTTTAGCCAGGTTTAGGTGCTGCAAGGCACCGGTTCCTTGTTTTGGTATGGACTCATTTCAAACTGTAGTGTTTGGGAGGCCAGGGGCCTGCCCATCTCTCAAAGGATTACTGTGCTGTCTACTGTTGGAAAGGTCAAGCAACACTTTGATCTTGAATGTCCAGTCTCACGGGGTAGATTTTGGCCAATTGAAATCAGGCATATGCAGTCTTGGTTTTTGCATGGGAATTATTGTAATGCTTATGAATGAAAATGAAATCATTCAACCATCTTAAATCAAACAAAAGTAATAATAAAAGAAACATACTGGCCTTGGAAAAAAAAAAAAATCTCCTGTATTTGGAAAAACATGGATATTGGACTCTGTGACCCAGTTTTCTTGTCAAATGGAGTTATTAAGACATAATACAAAGTGTTGCAATAAGAATTAAATGAGTTAATCTTTGTATGAAAGCCTTACCAGAGAACCTAGCATAAGAACATGGGACTGAATTTCCATAAAAGAAAGATAATCTTAGTTACTGAAAGGGACTCAAAAGTGATGTAGTCTGCTCCAGGTACTATTAAGTGATGGAAAAATGCAGATTTATCAGTATAATTAAAAGCAGAGTTTGGAGAAAATTAAAACTGGCTCATATATTATACTCCACTGAGATGAAGCTTCACAGAAGTAGGTTCACAAGACTGGAGTGAACGTTGGGTTAGGGTTAAGAGAAGACTTCTGCCTAGACATTGTAGGGAGCTTTTCCCTGCCCTGTCTGGGAAGGTCTGTGGAGAAGAATCTGGATGCTGTTTTAATGCAAGGGAAGGAAGAGTATGCAGGTCTCCTTCGCAACTCTGGGGAATGCTGAAGTTACGGATCTGTGAAGATAGTGTTAGGAACAGGAGTAGAAAAGTAGGCTGGTGCAGGCACCTGAGCAAAGGTGAGAGTAAGTCCCCTTCGAGGAAAAGCCAGAATCTCTGCTATGACATGTGCTTGAAATACGTATTCGGATTTGAGTACTTCTTTTTAATCACAAGCAAAAAGCATGTATGTGTGTGTGTGTGTATTGGTGTTTTAATAGAAGTTAACGGCTTATCATGAAAAGGTAGGATTATTAACTTTCTTATTGTTCCACAGTGTTGGTTTGTATGTGCTCAGTCACTCAATCATGGCCAACTCTTTGCAACCCCATGGTCCGTAGCCTGCCTGGCTCCTCTGCGCATGGAATTTTCCAGGCAAGAATACTGGAGTGGGTTGCTTTTTCCTCTTCTAGGTGATCTTCCCAACACAGAGATCTAACTGAGTCTCTTCCATCTCCTACGTTTACAGGTGGATTCTTAGCCATTAGTGCCACCGGGGAAGCCCACACTGAGTTCCTAACTAAAATGCATATATTTTCATGTGTACACAGCCACCTTACATAAAATATCTTTATCCCATTTATAGACCAAATTTTAGTTGCCCTGCCCTGTGCTGTGCTCAGTCATGTCTGACTCTTTGTGACCCCACAGACTGTAGACCACCAGGCTTCTCTGTCCGTGGAATTCTCCAGGCAAGAATACTAGAGTAGGTTGCCATTTCCTCCTCCAGGGGATCTTCCTAACCTAGGGATCGAACCTGCATCTCTTGCATCTCCTGCAATGGCAGGCAGATTCTTTACCATAGTTGAAGCAAAAGCAAATATGTTTGGTGTATTTTTTCTTGTTTTGTGATAAACACAGTTTCATATACTTACATTTTAAGGGAATCTGATATCATACCATAAGGGCAGAAATAAAACTTAATTTGTGTAAAAATATTCTAATACTATTCTTTTTAGAAAAGTAAGTTCGGACTGATACCTAGCAAAGCCGGTTTCTACTGGCATATAACAATGAAACATAGGCAATACCTCCAGCTTGCCTTGTTCCCTCTCATCACTGATCCAATGGTGAAAGAAAATGAGAATGTCTAATTTGTTTTGAAAACTGACAGCTTAGATCTCTAAAACTCCTATTTTCCACATTCAAATCTATTGCTGGATATTCTTCCCTCTTCCTTTAATCCCACTACTCTTTTTAGTTTTACCTATTATAGCCACTTCTCTGTACTGTAGTTATTTTTCAGATTTCAAAGGATAACAAATGTTGTTACTTTTATTGTCCCCATGGTTCCAACACTTCCTAAAGTTATTTCCAGCTCAAAGAAACAGAAACTCACACCACCGATTTTTTTGGAGAAAAGGTAGAATAGGAATGACTGTTATTAACCTCTGTAGAACACAGTATGTCTCAGCTCCTCCTGTGTTCCCCTCCTGCGAGACTCAACCAGTTTCTCAGAAACTCACCACGTCTTCTGACAATTCCCTGTGCCGACCAGATGCATCTGTCTTTTGATGCTACAATTTAAACTGTATTTTCCTTATAGGCTAAGGTCATCTATCATGACAATGCACTTTCATGAATACAACTTAATTTTGTAAAGCATGAGGGCTTCATGCTTGACTTTACCAGCATACTGTGTCTTTCAAGCAAAGGAAAATATAACACTTCTCACAAGGGGAGATTAATCCTATTATTAGATGATTTGTTATTCCCATTAACTGTGTAAAACTATAAAGTCCCAAACAACAGAAACAAGGGTGGTAGGATGCTGACTGAAAGATTTAAACAGTTAATGAAAGATACCTTTAATATAATTTAATTGATATTCTTTCCAACTCCAGAGACAAAATTTCTAAAATCACTTGGGCATCTGACAGAGTTATCACTGACATTCAAGGATATAGGGGAATATAGCTTCTGCTGGGCCAAAAAAAGTGGATGTTGGGATAAAGTTGTGTTCATTTAGGCATCTACTTATTTGGTCTACTTATTCTTGCTTATCCAACTGAGCTGGCATCAGCAAGAAAATAAAGAGATCTACAGAGTGCTTCAAAAATACTGAGCATCTTGAATAATTTTAAATGTAATTTTTGTTAAGCTGTCTTGATCTGTAAGTATCTGAATATCTTTTGTAGCTTTTGCCTTCTTTTTATCTTGATGAAGACCATTCTGTGATGAAATTATGACATACAGTAATCAAAGTAAAACTACAGCTCATTTTGTTAAATCATACCAGGCAATAAAAAAAAAAATTACAAGTTATCTTTAATACAGAAAACAGGACTAAAAATGAAAAAAAACCAACTTTGGGTTGAGAATCAGTACACATAAATTCAAAAACAAAAAAGTGTGAGGCAAATATCCGTAGTCAGTTATATTCTGCATTAACAGGATAATAGCTGTTTTCGATATTTACTTAACCTTTGTCTCCAGTGTATTGTCTCCTGACTTACCTGCAGTTGGAGTGGGCCTAAGCCTGGTGTTGCCGCGGCAGCAGCTGCCATGGTAGTTGGGATCAGCTGTACAGGGTAAGGGTCACCTACGTAAGAGAATAATAGAGGCGTCAGCACCTTTTATCTACTCTCCACCTGCAAATTAAACTCCTGCATTCACTCTTTCCAAAAGCCTTCTTTTGTGTGCCTTGCCTAGGCCTAATGAAAAGCTCTATTGTGCAGCTTTTTACTAACACTCTTTTCACAATTCTGGCTGAGAGAGGAATGTGAATAAAAGGCACAAGCAATTAAGGCGGAAACCTCATCCTTTTTTCATGATGTATTTAGGAAAATGGGAGGAAAAAGTGCGCATTGATCAGAGGGCTGCACTTTATAACACACATGCACGCACACACACACACACACACACACACACATCACACCTGATAATCTTGATATGAGCACACCAAGTCCTCAGCAAATTTAAAATGTTATTATAAAAAGAATTTAACTAAACTTAATTTTACTTTAAACAAACTAAACTCTCAATATTTAGGCCAAGCAGCTTATCTTTTGAATGCTATGTTACTGTCTTGATTCAAATAACCTCTTAAATAATGTTCCATGGACAAACTCATTATAAAGAAAAAATCTGATGCATTTTTAAAAGTTATGTAAAGTACTATGCTATGCTAAGTCACTTCAGTCATGTCCGACTCTGTGTGACCCCATAAACGGCAGCCCACCAGGCTCCCCGTCCCTGGGATTCTCCAGGCAAGAACACTCGAGTGGGTTGCCATTTCCTTCTCCAATGCATGAAAGTAAAAAGTGAAAGTGAAGTTGCTCAGTCGTGTCTGACTCCTAGCAACCCCATGGACTGCAGCCTACCAGGCTCCTCCACCCATGGGATTTTCCAGGCAAGAGTACTGGAGTGGGGTGCCACAGCCTTCTCTGATGTAAAGTACTAGTTATCTTTATTTCCAGAGACAAATGTTTAAAAAATATACTGTAAAAGAAAAAGAATATAGGTGGTTTTCCCCAAAGGCTTTCTGTTTATGGGAATATCTAAAACACTAAAAAATTTAAGCAATTAAAAATTAAAGTTTTAATACAGATGATCTATAAAAAAACAGACATACACAAACATCTATACATATATACACATATTATAGAAGATTTTTTGATGCAAATAATAAATTTTTTCCACTCAGTAAAGAGGTACAAAAGATATCTGCACAAAGCCCAGTGATATGCTAACAGATATGTACATTATTAGTCATTTGAAATGCAACTGTAGCAAAAATGGAAAATAATAACTGTAAGAACAATTTTCTAATATATAAAGCTTTTTGTAGAACTATAATTTGTGAAAAACTTGTATGTCAAATGTATAGAAATATAACTGCAAATAACTCAGTTAATAATTCATTCAAAAATATTTATTGAGTACCTGATTTGTGTTAAACACTGCTGTTGACACTAGAAATGGAACTTTGAAGAAGACTCATGTCAAGAGGTGTATTTACTGGAAATTTAATGAAGCTTAAGCTTTGGGTTCTGGAAAGGGCTCCTAGCAGTGTGTTCACAGGGTCATATATTTTTATATCTGTCAGCTTCCTTAATTTTTTACTTTGTTGTGATCCTTTTTATAAAATATTTATAAAATATAAAATATAAAATTTTTATAAAATATTTATAAAATATATATATATATATATATATATATATATATATATGTATGTATATAATGTAGATCATGTGTGCGTGCTCAGTCACTTCAGTCATGTCTGACTCTTTGTAACCCCATGTACTGTAGCCTTCCAGGCTCCTCTGTCCATGGGATTCTCCAGGTAAGAATTCTAGAGAGGACTGCTGTGCCTTCCTCCAGGGGATCTTCCCTACCCAAGGACTGTGGGCTGATTCTTTACCACTGAGCCACCAGGGAAGCCCATAATGTAGATCATATATATACATATATATATGTAATTTCCATAGTTTTTATTTTTAAATAGAGTCCCCAAAATTACATGTTTCAGGCTTCAAAATACCTGAATTTATTTACCCTAATCTTGTTTTACGGCTTAATGGGAGAAAAAGACAAAGAATAACTCAATTAGTATAAGATAAAGTAAATGTCACATATACAATGCTATGGACTGTACTGTGGGTGCCTCAAACCCAGTCTAAAAGGTCAAAGACATCCTCCAGGATGAAGTCGTGTTTAAGCTGAAACCTGAATTAAGTGAAAGCAAGCCAGGCAAAGAAGGGAAGCATTTCAGGAAGGAAAATAATTTTCATTAAGACTCAAGGTCAAATGGGAATGTTATATCATAGCTAAATTCTTGAACTGCTTAAATATAGAGTACAGGGAGGGAAGTAGAGATAAATGGGACTGACGAGGGAATGAGAGGGCTGATTGTGTATGACTTTATGTACAATATAAACATACACACAGAAGAACTGTACAAAAAAGATCTTCACAACCAATATAATCATGATGGTGTGATCACTCACCTAGAGCCAGACATCCCAGGATGTGAAGTCAGGTGGGCCTTAGAAAGTATCACTACGAACAAAGCTAGTGGAGGTGATGGAATTCCAGTTGAGCTATTTCAAATCCTGGAAGATGCTGTGAAAGTGCTGCACTCAATATGCCAGCAAATTTGCAGAACTCAGCAGTGGCACAGGACTGGAAAAGGTCACTTTTCATTTCAGTCCCAAAGAAAGCCAATGCCAAAGAATGCTCAAATTACCGCACAATTGCACTCATCTCACATGCTAGTAAAGTAATGCTCAAAATCTCCAAGCCAGTCTTCAGCAATACGTGAACTGTGAACCTCCAGATGTTCAAGCTGGTTTTAGAAAAGGCAGAGGAACCAGAGATCAAATTGCCAACATCCGCTGGATCATGGAAAAAGCAAGAGAGTTCCAGAAAAACATCTATTTCTGCTTTATTGACTATGCCAAAGCCTTTGACTGTGTGGATCACACTAAACTGTGGAAAATTCTGAAAGAGATGTGAATACCAGACCACCTGACCTGCCTCTTGAGAAACCTCTATGCAGGTCAGGAAGCAACAGTTAAACTGGACATGGAACAGACTGGTTCCAAATAGGAAAAGGAGTACGTCAAGCCTGTATACTGTCACACTGCTTATTTAATTTATACACAGAGTACATCATGAGAAACGCTGGGCTAGAAGAAACATAAGCTGGAATCAAGATTGCCGGGAGAAATATCAATAACCTCAGATATGCAGATGACACCACCCTTACGGCAGAAAGTGAAGAGAACTAAAAAGCCTCTTGATGAAAGTGAAAGTGGAGAGTGAAAAAGTTGGCTTAAAGCTCAACATTCAGAAAACGAAGATCATGGCATCTGGTCCCATCACTTCATGGGAAATAGATGGGGAAACAGTGGAAACAGTGTCAGACTTTATTTTTGGGGGCTTCAAAATCACTGCAGATGGTGACTGCAGCCATGAAATTAAAAGATGCTTACTCCTGGGAAGGAAAGTTATGACCAACCTAGATAGCAGAGACATTATTTTGCCAACAAAGGTCTGTCTAGTCAAGGCTATGGTTTTTCCAGTGGTCATGTATGGATCTGAAAGGTGGACTGTGAAGAAGGCTGAGTGCCGAAGAATTGATGCTTTTGAACTGTGGTGTTGGAGAAGACTCTTGAGAGTCCCGTGGACTGCAAGGAGATCCAACCAGTCCATTCTAAAGGAGATCAGTCCTAGGTGTTCTTTGGAAGGAATGATGCTAAAGCTGAAACTCCAATACTTTGGCCACCTCATGCGAAGAGCTGACTCATTGGGAAAAACTCTGATGCTGGGAGGGATTGGGGGCAGGAGGAGAAGGGGACGACAGAGGATGAGATGGCTGGATGGCATCACCAACTCTATGGACATGAGTTTGAGTGAATTCCGGGAGTTGGTGATGGACAGGGAGGCCTGGTGTGCTACAATTCATGGGGTCGCAAAGAGTCTGACCTGACTGAGTGACTGAACTGTACTGAACTGAACAATATAAAGAATCTAAATTTTGTCCTACTGGGAAAAAGAAACCATGAACATGGAAAAAAGATGGGTTGAGTAAAATCCCTTGGGCTAGAGGTTCGAAGCTGTCATAAATAATAAAATCATGCAGAACTCTGTATAATATATGTTGATGGTTCAGATTAGGGTGGTGATGTTGGAATAAAGAATGATGGAGAAGGTCAAGTGGTATTTAAGAAGCAAAACTGACAGGACTTAATGATTGTTTACATATGAGAGTTAGAAAAAACTCAAAGATTCTTCCCAGGTTTTTCACTGGACAGTTGATTAGAAAGTGGAACTATTTGTTGGATTTGCAAACACAGATGATAAAACTGCCAGGTTGGGCCTATGTGGGAGGAAAATGAAGGGGAAAGAATAAAGCGTTCTGTTTTGGACATTTCAAGCCTGAAATACCGATCAGTCTCCAAGTAGAGGTATTCATTGAGGAACTTGATAAATAGGATTTTAGAGGAGTAATCCACACAGGAGCCAGAAATTTGAAAGTGGTCAGCACATATCTTGAATTAAGCTATAACCAGTCAAGTGTTAACTATAGATTAAAGAAAGAGATCCAAAGATTGGATTATGGGATATCCTAACATTTATAGTTAGGAAGATAGTTAACTAACAGAAAAACAGAGGAGAAATGTAAATTTGGTGTTCCAGAAGCCAAGTAAAGAAAGATTTTCAGGAAGAGTAATCAATTTTTTAAAATGTTGGACTTGGTGATATAGAAGTCATTGGAGACCTCTACAAGGGCAATTTCAATGGAGCAAGGGTTAAGAAAGCCTAACTGGAGTGAGTGTGATCCGTAGAGAATGAATAGAAGATAGGAATTGAATATAGTAAGTGTAGATCCTTGCTTTTCAAAGTGAAGCTCTCAAAAGCAGCACTGGCCTCACCGAGGAGTTTGTTAGCCGAATTGTAATGCGCGTGTTCATGCTGTGTTGCTCAGTCATGTCTGAATCTTTGCAACCTTATAGACTGTAGAGCACCAGGATCGTCTTCTATGGGATTCTCCAGGCAAGAATACTGGAGTGGGTCACCATGCCCTCCTCCAGGGGATCTTTCCAACACAGGGATTGAACCTGAGTCTCCTGTGACTCCTGCACAGAGAGTGGATTCTTTACCACTGAGCCACCGGGGAAGCCCAGCATAATTTCAGGCTGTACCCCAAATCTAAGGTGGCAGGCAGCCTCTAAGATGGAAGCCCCAGTGACTCTTACTTCCTGGTATTTATGTCCTTGTGAAATTCCCTCCCCTTATGGACTGGGCCTAGTAACTACCTTCTAATGAACAGAATACACAGAAGTGATGTGATATTACTTTTGACACTAGGTTACAAAAAAACTCTGGCTCTGTCTTGCTTGCTCACCCACCACCCCTTTTCTCAGCAAGTAGCTATACTGGGAGCTGTCCTATAGAGAAGACCACGTTGCAAAGGATTGATGTCTTCCAGCCAACAGCAAGCAAAGGAGGTGGCTGACAACAACCAAGGGAGGGAGCTTGAAAGTGGATTTCTCCCCAAGTCAAGCCTAGAGATGACTGCAGCCCAGGCCAACACCTTGATTTGCAAGGATGTGAAAGACTCAGCTGGAATATGGCTGTGTTCAAACAATTGTTTATTTTAAGCCACTAAGCTTTGGGAGAATTTATTAAAGTAGCAAGCATAAACCTTCTGAATTAGAATTTAAATTTTAACAAGATTTTCAGACTATTTGTATGCACTGCAGAAGTGCTAAAACAAGACAATTTCAGTGACGTACTTTGCAAAAGGTACTGGAGGATGAGTGATAAAGAAAATTTTACTAGAAAGGTATCCATTTGTAAAAATGATACTACACTTATATACTAATAAGAAAAGTTGTACATAGAGAAGAAAATGGTGATACAGGAAAAAGGACAACTGATGTTATCTGACAAGGCTTTACTTATCATTTGGAATTTTAAATATTTAATCCAGAAGATACTATAACTGATTTTATAAAGAAGTTTAGATATTTACAACTGCATTTATTTAAACTAGCAAACAGCAAATATTATGACTATTAAACTATTTAAATACTTAAAATTGTACCATTCACTTATATTACTTAATGATTATTATGTTAAAAGTAATGACAGCAAAAGTTTAGATGCTATGGTGCTCTTCAGAGTGATAATTCATTTTATATAATTTACTTGTTGAAAATCAATTAATAAGCACTTACATCATCTACCACATGACTAGAACTCTGCTGGTTTTTATGGGAGACAAAAACAACAAAACAAACAGTATTTGTCTCTATCTATTTACTATAAGTCTCTCTTAGAAAAGAACTTATTTGAGGTGACCATCAGTGCTATAGGACTTAAGGGAGAACTAATTCCAGATTTCAATATTTAAAGAATAAAAGGTGAAAATAAGAGGGAGTGTGGCCTTGAAGATTTGCAGGTGTGGGGGGAGATGTTTTAGGAAGGGTGAAATATATCATAGCATGGGTGTGATATGCTGAAGTAATGGAGAGAAAACCAGTTTAATTCACAGCTTATAGAATAAAAGGAAAAGAGACAGAAAGCAGGGATCTGGGAAACTTTTCGTAATCCGGACTGGAAGATATTTGGCTACAAAAAGGCAATGGATATGAAATGAAGGTTTACCAAGTTTAATTAAAGGGGTTACGTAACAGAAGATCTTAAAGATGACTCTGAATTCTAACCTAGGGATACAGATTACTCATAAATTTGGGTTGATTGCAAATACCCACATAGGTGTTTAGAGCACTTTCCAACTATTAGCATATAATTCTTAATAACAAATAGAGTATTGCATGCTAATTTAAACTCATTAGTTAAAATCTACACTATTCCGTAACATTTAAAAATGAACATGCATATTAGAATATTATTTTTCATTTCTACATCCATGAATATATAGTAATAAAATGAATATGGCTATCTTTCTTTTGAATATGCATATATATGTACATAACTATAATGTTATTCATATGCCATATTGTACATGTATTAATGTGTAAACATAATATACACATGCAAGCTAAATAATGTATGTGTGTGTTATGAGCTGAATTGTGTCCCCTCAAACTTTATATGTTAAAGTCCTAATCTCCAGTATATCAGAATGTAACTGTATTTGGAGATATGTCCTTTAAGAGGTGATTAGGATAAAACAAGGTCATATGAGTAGGCTCTAATCCAATATGATTGGTGTCCTTATAGAAAGAGCTGAGAACACAAGCAACACAGAAGGAAGGACAACTGTGTGAGGATAGAGGGAGAAGACAACCATCTACAAATGAAGAAGAGGCCTCGGAATGAAATCCATACTGTTGATAACTTGATCTTGCATTTTGAGCTTTCAGAACTGTCAGAAAATAAACTTCTGTTGTATAAACCAACCAATTTGCTTTAATTTACTATGGCAGCCTTAGCAAACTAAACAATATGTTTGCCATAAGCAACTTCATATCAATGTAGTTGATGTTAAAGTGAATTGGTAAAATAAAAAAAAAAAACTGGCAGCAAGAATTAAAAAGAGTACTGTTACCCTTATATACCTGTAATCACACCGTTTCAAGATAAACATAAGATCAGAAATAGGATTATCAACTAATTTCAAAAGGTTTGTGTCTAAGCCACCATATTAATGCACCTATCTCCATTCAACATACTAACATATATAACTTGAAGCATATGTACTTTATTATCAATGTTTCAGACTGAAAACATTAAGAACTAGTTTGATTGAAATCTGCCCCAGTTACAAAGTAAATACAAACACCATAAATGTGAAAAAGGCCAATATAACAATTTAAGTCCATTAAGGAGATTCAAAATGTATTATATGCACGTGTCAGTGTTCTGAAGTGGACACGTAATCTGTAAGACTTCAACACAAGGTCAAGATAGTTCTTAATGGGGAAAGAGAAATTCAGAAACTGCTGGGGAGAAAAAGATCTTTTACAGAAGTAAATACTGTCATCTATTTATGCCATCTCTTTATAAACTGTACTAAAAATGTTACAACTGGTTTGTTTTGTAAATACTTCATGAGATACTTACTTAGTAAAAAACTGGATAATGGAAAATTCTGACTTTTAAAGTTTAACCATGTGTAAGTTATTCAAATTGACTTTCACCTAAAGTAATTTCTTGTACTCTTTCCTAGGTTTTTAACCATTTAAACAGTTTTTCCTTGAGCCTTTCCAAACTTGTGTCTTCTTTTGAGCCAAGTATGGAAAATTCTAGCTCAAAACTAAAATTTTTCAAAAAGTTGAAAAATACACTGAGGCATGTTAATCAATAGTTTCCAAAATACAATCTAGCTTAGAGTATCTATTGATATAAATGATATATCTAATAGTAAATAACCCAATAACCCCTCAGAAATCATATTACATATGTTAGTAGTAAAAAGTAATGAATATTTAGAAAATAATTCTTTCCAGTGATACTATTGAAGAGACTCTTTTTTTTTTCCTATATACAGAGTAAGAAAAACAACAGAGTTATTTAGGTTGAGGAAGATTGTCAAAGAGCTTCCCTGGTGGCTCAGTGGTAAAAAATCCACCTGCCAATGAAGGAGACTCAGGTTTGATTCCTGGACTGGGAAGATCCCTTGGAGATGGAAACAGCAACCCACTTCAGTATCCTTGTCTGGGTAATCCCATGGACAGAGGAAGAGGAGCCTGGCAGGCACTAGTCTTGTGGAGTCACAAAAAAGTTGAACACTACTTGATGACTGAATAACAATAACAAGATTGCCAAAAGCAAGAATGCTTTTGCTCAGGGTCACCTTCACAAACCCTTTCATCCACTGAACTAACATAAATGATCTGGAAAGTCTATGGCATTATAAAAATTAAAACGTATACACAAATGCAAACACACACACACACACACAATCCCTGCCCTAGAAGAGTTCCTAAAAAAGTTACAGAAATGAACATGTAAACAAACCATTCCAGGGATACAATGAGAAAAGTAGAACAGTGCAAAAGGCACTCTGGAAACTTCCAGAAAAGAAGAAGGTAGGGTAGATTAGCCTGGAAAGAGCATTGAGGAAGGTTATTTGTTAAACTATCTCAAAAAATGGCACTTCACCACAAATTATCTCTCAGGATCCTTTTACCACCTACTTTCCATGTCTTCTGAAAAGTCACACAATAAGCCTCCATTACTTAGTGCAACCAGGACTGCTCTTATTAATAATCTTCTCAGATTAATACTTAAAAGCCCCTACTCCCACCACTCTAACTTCCCAGTGGAGGGAGTTCTACAGGAGCGTAAGAGAAGATGAAGTTCAAAAGGACACTTGTTGTTGTTCAGCCGCTAAGTTGTATCAGACTCTTTGTGACCCCATGAACTGCAGGACACCAGGCTTCCCTCTCCTTCACTCTCTCCCTGACATTGCTCAAACTCATGTCCACTGCACCTGATGCAAAGAGCTGACTCATTAGAAAAGACCCTGAGGCTGGGGAAGATTGAAGGCAAGAGGAGATGGGGACGACAGAAGATGAGATGGTTAGAAGGCATCACTGACTCAACAGACATGAGTTTTGGGCATACTCCAGGAGACGGTGAAGAACAGGGAAGCCTAGTGTGCTGCATGCAGTCCATGGGGTCGCAAAGAGTTGGACATGACTCAGCAACTGAACAACAATAACGTGCTTTGAGTCAGTGACGCCATGAAACCATCTCATCCTCTGTCTCCCCCTTCACCTCTTGCCCTCAATCTAAAAGGACACTAGAGATAGAATTTTCAAAGGAAGTTGCTTTCTTTCATTTCCTGGGCCAACAGATGAACGTGTGGTTTCCTTCTGCTTGGAAGGAGCCCCATGCTATCCACAGCCCCGTGTTAACAACGGCCATTATCCGTGTAGCCCCTATACTTCCAGGGGTATTTTAATAGTCTCAGTGTGTCTGATGCAGAAAGGGAATGTTAAGCTCTGCAGCTAAAGAAGCAGGTAGAATACATCTTGCAGAGTCTTATGTTTTACTTTGAAGGCAACCTTAAGTTGCTGAAAGGTTTTAAGCAGGAAAGTGACACAGTCTGATTTGTGTTTTAGATAGATCAATTTTGTGGCAAGGGATAGAATCGATTGGAAGAGGGAGAGGCTGGAGACAAATAGACATGTTAAAAACTACTGCAGTAAATCAAGTTGGAAATGATAATGGCCTAAACTAATCATAAGAGAAAGAGAGGAAGGAACATATAGGATGGGGGAGACACATTTGATGGCCAGTTTGATGGGAGAAAAGAGATACGGGGAGCGGGGAGAAAAATCTTGCACTTGGGCTTATACATTATTGTCAGATGTGGTTTAGGGAAAAAAATCCTTTTTTTACTCAAAGTGTTTCAACATCAGTTGTTCCAACATCAATTATGAATTATTCATTATGCTCCCACTGATTTGAAATGTGGGCAACTAATATTTGTTGACTTTTGGCAGCATTAAAATATTTTACATATATATACATATAAATATACACATATAAATCCCTCCATATATGAATGAATATATTTACTGATCTGTGTATAAAATCTCATTTAATCTTCGGAACAATTCAGTAAGGTAGATTATTGTTCTCATTCTACAAATTAAAAATAAATGTTCAGGCTCTCATAGACAGTAAGTACTATAGTACTATTGTGATAAGAAAAGTATCACATTTATAGAGGATAATACAAATATATATTTAAATTTTCAAAATAGATATATTCATTTAATGTTCATTCAGTTAGCATGTGTCAGAAATTGCATACAGGTTACAAAGTAATAAAAGATCCAGTTCTCCTTGCCTTCATGACCCTTTCAATTACAAAATAAGCCATTAATATGGAAAGTGAAGTGAATCAAAGCCACAAGATTAAAATTATATGAATAAGAAAGGCAGCAACTACCAAAGAAAAGAGGGATTTATTTGAGCTGAAATAACCGAAGGAAGAATCAGAGGAGGGGCTGGTCTTGATTGAGTTGGGCTTTGAATAAAAAATAACTAGAGAACATGCTGCTGCTGCTGCTGCTAAGTCGCTTCAGTCGTGTCTGACTCTGTCCGACCCCATAGACGGCAGCCCGCCAGGCTCCACCATCCCTAGAATTCTCCAGGCAAGAACACTGGAGTGGGTTGCCATTTCCTTCTCCAATGCATGAAAGTGAAAGGTGAAAGTGAAGTTGCTCAGTTGTGTCTGACTCTTAGTGACCCCATGGACTGCAGCCCACCAGGCTCCTCCATCCATGGGATTTTCCAGGCAAGAGTACTGGAGTGGGGTGCCATTGCCTTGAGAGAAGTCTAAAACTGCAGTGCTTAGTGCACAGTAGATATTAGATAAATATTTGCTGAATGAATCAATGGTTGAGCCTAAAAATAAGGATCAGAGAAATGAATGAATAAAATGTCTTTCTGAACTAGCCTGCAGTTGAACCTATGACATACAGTATCAAGAAATATTCAGAAGGTTGGTTAGAGTCTGTGAAGCACCTCAAATGCCAAGGTAAGAATCTATTCATACCATGTCCCTAAGTATACGCACAGTTAACTTCTATTCTAAAAAACAACCAATTATCTAGACTCCAAAATCCCTCAGTAAGGAGTAATTTATTTGCTTTCTTTCTTCTCATCTAACTTGCTGGAAACTTGTCGTCATTGATAATCTTAAATCCTTCTACTACAATTTAATTCTCAATTCATAAACTTTCCTGGAAATAATGACCTTTGATTTGCCAAATTGGAATGAACACTGCTGTGTAACAGCTGATACTGTTAATGACTCCCTCCTTCTCAAACTACACTACACTCTCCAACTTTTCTTATAATGTGCTTTTCTGGTTTTCCTCATAACCTGTTCACACCGACTTTATTATTTCTGCAATAGGCTGTTCTACCTCCCTTCACTTCTTCCTTAAATATTGATATTCCTTGGGTCTAATCCTTGGTGCTTGGCTTTTCTCATTTGATTTCCCTTATCTGAATGATCTTATCCAATCTCTTGGTCCAAGGACCTTACACAAACTATTTTAAGTCAATGACTCTAGGCTATATTCCTCATACTGTTTTGGACAACTCCTTTGACCCCCACAATCTGTCCCATAGGAAGTTCAATCTTCACAGTAAATTTAATTAATCACCCTTCTTGCTGGACTCACTTCTACTCCCAGTATTTCTATTAATTTTGGTGACACCCAGTTACCTATGCTGTACATACGAAGTATCCTTGATCTTTCCCTTCCTTTAATCCTTCATGGCTGATCAGTTACAAACTTTGTTTTTTTAATTCCTAGGTTTTCATTTCTTACTGCTGGAAAACCTACCAACCAGGTTCCCAGGCTTCAGTATTCTGCTAAAGAAATGAATTCTCTACTCAGCTTCCAGAGGCACTAATTACAGGTACACAATAAGTATTCATTAGTTGTACTTAAATGGTAATAAATATTTACTAGGTACATACTATGTGTTAAGGACTAAAAGTTCAAAAGTAAACAAGAAAAGTATATCTTGACATGGATGAAATCAATAAATGAATGGATTGATGGTTAAATGCCAGTATGACCTCAATCCTGATTTTTAGCCCTGAAATGGTTTTCCAGTTCCTGCAGCATAGTGGACCCTTTGATGGCTCAACTGGTAGAGTGGAGGCCTATAGACTTCATGAATGTGGACATCCCTAGGTTGCTGGTTTGATTCTGGCTCCAAAGAAGTGCCTTAGTTGCCTGGGGCTTCCCTGGTGGCTCAGACGGTAAAGAATCTGCCTGCAATGCAGGAGACCTGTGTTCGATCCTTGGGTCAGGAAGATCCCCTGGAGAAAGGAATAGCTACCCACTCCAGTATTCTTGCCTGGAGAATTCCATGGACAAAGGAGACTGGCGGGCTACAGTCCATGGGGTGGCAAAGAGTCGGACACGACTGAGTGACTAACACTTGCAGCCAACATGCTGCTGCTGCTGCTGCTGCTAAGTCGCTTCAGTCGTGTCCGACTCTGTGTGACCCCATAGACGGCAGCCCACCAGGCTTCCCTGTCCCTGGGATTCTCCAGGCAAGAACACTGGAGTGGGTTGCCATTTCCTTCTCCATTCAGCCAACATAGAAGTCTATAAATACTTCCTTGAATTGGTCTCCTCTTATGTCCTCAAACAATTCACTTGTCATTTCTTACCTTAAAGCTCATTCTCAACACCAAACTGCTTAAAGGTCCATGTATACTCTAATTCATCTTGCGTTTTCCAGCCTTTATCAAGGCTGAGTTTTTTTTTTTTTCCTATCAGGAATGTTGTTTCTGTATCCTTTCACTCCAACAACTTCATTTGCTTAATTGCCCTACAGGATTTGACTTTAGGCACAACCTTTAGGGACTCCCCACCCCAAGAAGCCTTCCCTGACACCTTCTACCAAGCTTAGATTTGAATTCATTCCCTTTCCACTCACTTTTGTTAAAATTCTATGTATAGCTCTATTATATCACATCTGTTTATATCTCACTCTCCCCAACCAGACTGTTAGCATCCTAAGGCAGAATTATGTCTACTTAATCTTTACATTCACAGTTTCTAGCATAGTGCCTTGACCATTTAAGGCTATAAAATGTTTATGGACTGAATATATGAAGCAATATTTTATTTAATTAAGAAACTAACAAATTTCAAACACAGATGACAACTCTTCCTCAAAAGCTTAAGGCTTAACAGAAGAAATAGCTTGTAGGCAAATAATTATACAAATAAGGAACAAATTAGTTTTTTGTACAGGGTTTAGCACAAGCAATATTGGTTTTTTAGATCTGCGGCCAATGATACCAAGGAAGGATACAAAATGAAGGTGGAAAAAGAGGCCTAGAGTTTTAGGATATGAAGAAATAAGAACTCAAAGGAGGTAGTCAAATAATCTTTTGTAATATATTTTCACACATCAAACCATTCTTTTCTAATATTCCATAATTTTATCTCTTTTGTATATTTTCATATCCCCTTGGATATTAAAAGTCAATAATATAAATTTCCTAAATCTTAAAATGATTTCTGTTCATGAATAAGAACCCACTATTATGATACCATTGAAGTACCTGAATATGGTCAAGGTATCTACTAGAAAAGATGTTTTGCTTTTTTTAAATTAATTTATTTTTTATTGCAGGATAATTGTTTTATAGAATTTTGCTGTTTTCTGTCAAACCTGAACATGAATCAGCCATAGGTATACATATATACCCTCCCTTTTGAAACTGCCTCCCATCTCCCTCCCCATCCCACCCACCTAGGTTGATACAGAGCCCCTGTTTGAGTTTCCTGAGCCACACAGCAAATTCCTGTTGGCTATCTGTTTTACATATGGTAATGTAAGTTTCCATGTTACTCTCCCCACACATCTCACCCTCTCCTCCCCCTTCCCCATGTTCATAAGTCATTCTCTATGTCTATTTCTCTACTGCTGACCTTTAAATAAATTCTTCAGTACCATTTTTCTAGATTCCATATATACGTGTTAGAATATGATATTTATCTTTCTCTTTATGACTTAATTTCACTCTGTATAATAGGTTCTGGGTTCATCCACCTCATTAGAACTGACTCAAATGCATTCCTTTTTATGGCTGAGTAATATTCCATTATGTATATGTAGCACAACTTTTTAAAAAGATGTTTTATATGAAAACAGATGATAAAAACAAAATCCTTCATCATAGTGACTGTTTCCAATCACTTCACTTCCCATTGGCTCAGTGGTAAAGAATCTGCTTGCCATCACAGGAGCTGAAGGAGATGCGGGTTTGATCCCTGTGTTGAGAAGACCCCCTGGGGGAGGAAATGGCTACTCACTCTGGTATTCTTGCCTGGAAAATTCCATAGACAGGGGAGCCTGGTGGGCTGCAGTCCATGGGGTTGCCAAGAGTTGGCTATGACTGAGCACGATGGCACAATAAAGGCGAAAGGGCTTCTAAATGCACAAAGCCTGTAAAGCCTTCTAGACTTGCTGGAATAGGATAATATGACTTCAATATTTGAAATCTTTTATGAAAAATGCTAATATTTTGTAGTAACTCATAAAATAAGTTAAGGATATAAATATTCCATATAAATTGTATTTGAGAAAGTAGAATTAATAAATTATCTTGCTTGACTATTTAAAAATAAGATATATTTAGGTGAGCATTAGTTCTTAACTGCTTTGTCATAAGCTAAATTTCTTTCAGTAAGAGACTTTTTAAAAATAAACTTTTGTTTTGTCTTCTTAATGTAGCATTGTGAAAGAAAACTTCACCCCAATTAATTTAATAGTTAACCTAGTTGGCTAGTTTAGTAACAGATTAATTTATAAACTCTTCAAGAAACATGTTTTAAAATGGGAAGACATTTCTGCATATAAAAATTATTGCATCTTTTCCTCACCTTATTCCCCATAAATCTAATGAATTCTAGTACCAACGAAAATTCCTGGATTAGTTATCTAAGAAATCTGAGTATCCCTGCAAAGGTGACAATGAACCAAACAAGTATCCTTTTCCTTCTGTATTCCACCATTCCAACCAAGGCATCATTTAAGTATTACACAGCAACTCATTTTAAGCTGTACAAAGAGAATCATTAATTAAGGAACTGCTTCTATATGTGCATCTGTTTGACAGTGCTGTCTACATTTTGCCTCTGTGTATTTTGAAGAAATGAATGGCAGAGAGAAAAGCATCCAAAATGATGAAAGCATTAGAAAAGTAGGGATTTGGAAGAGAGGCATTCATACAAGCCACTTAAGACCAATTCAAGGTACTTCTCTGGTGGTCCAATGGTTAAGAATTTGCCTACCAATGCAGGGGGCATGGGTTTGATCCCTGGTCCAGGAGGATCCCACATACTTCAGAGCAACTAAACTGTGCGCCGCAACTACTGAAGCCCTTGAGCCTAAAGCCTGTGCTCCAAAGCAAGAGAAGCACTACAATCAGAAACCTGCACACTGCAACCAAGAGGAGCTTCTACTCTCTGCAACTAGAGAAAGCCTGCATGCAGCAGGCAACAATAAAAATAAGTTATATATATATACACCTATAAAGACCAATTCAAATGCTATTTCTCTTTTATTTTCCACTTTTAATATGATGGTTTAGCAAGTATTTCATTTTTAAAAAAGCACTCAATTTTTTGACACTCTTGATGATAGACATCCTTCCTTGTGCAGTGTATCCAGAGTCTACAGGTTAAGAACAGAAAGCTTCCTAAATCACTCTAATAATAAGACTATGGAATAGATACTTGTGATAACTCCTGGCCTACAGAATTCACCAAGAATGGTAAATTTTAGACCTCTGGAAATTTAGAAATGTTATGAAATTTTCCCTCCCCCTAAAAAATAAAAAACAATAATGCAAGTAGAGTGACCTATAGTAGGTAAATTCCTGAAATCCTTTTCATCATATCAAATTCTGAATTTTGAAAATGGGTTGGTACATTTAATAATAATGATATTTGTTGTTGTGCTCTTGTTGTTCAGTCACTCAGTCATGTCCGACTTTGTAAACCCATGGACTGCACAACATCAGGCTTCCCTGTCCATCACCAACTCCCAGAGCTTGCTCAAACTCATGTCCATTGAGTCATTGATGCCATCCAACCATCTCATCCTCTGTCATCTCATTCTCCTCCATCTTTTCCAGCATCAGGGTCTTTTCCAGTGAGTCAGTTCTTCGCATTAGGTGACCAAAGTATTGGCGCTTCACCTTCAGCATCAGTCCTTCCAATGAATATTCAGGCCTGATCTCCTTTAGGATGGACTGGTTGGATCTCCTTGTAGTCCAAGGGACTCTCAAGAGTCTTCTCCAACACCACAGTTCAAAAGCATCAATTCTTCGATGCTCAGTCTTATTTATGGTCCAATTCTAACATCCATGGAACAACAGACTGGTTCCAAATAGGTAAAGGAGTACGTCAAGGCTGTATATCGTCACCCTGCTTATTTAACTTATATGCAGAGTACATCATGAGAAATGCTGGGCTGGATGAAGCACAAGCTGGAATCAAGATTGCCGGGACAAATATCGATAACCTCAGATATGCAGATGACACACCCTTATGGCAGAAAGTGAAGAAGAACTAAAGAGTCTCTTGATGAAAGTGAAAGAGGACAGTGAAAAAGTTGGCTTAAAGCTCAACATTCAGAAGACGAAGATCATGGCATCTGGTCCCATTACTTCATGGCAAATAGATGGGGAAACAGTGGAAATAGTGGCTGACTTTATATTCTTGGGTTCCCAAATCACTGCTGATGGTGACTACAGCCATGAAATTAAAAGACGCTTAGTTCTTGGAAGGAAAGTTATGACCAACCTAGACAGCATATTTAAAGCAGAGACGTTACTTTGTCAACAAAGGTCCATCTAGTCAAGGCTATGGTTTTTCCAGTAGTCATGTATGAATGTGAGAGTTGGATTATAAAGAAAGCTGAGCACACAAGAATTGATGCTTTTGAACTGCGGTGTTGAAGAAGACTCTTCAAAGTCTCTTGGATTGCAAGGAGATCCAACCAGTCTATCCTAAAGTAGATCAGTCCTGGGTGTTCATCGGAAGGATTGATGTTGAAGCTGACATTTCAATACTTTGGCCACCTGATGCAAAGAGCTGACTCATTTGAAAAGACTGTGATGCTGGGGAAGATTGAGGGCAGGAGGAGAAGGGGATGACAAGAGGATGAGATGGTTGGATGCCATCACTGATCCAATGGACATGGGTTTGGGTGAACTCCAAGAGTTGGTGATGGACAGGGAGGCCTGGCGTGCTGCAGTTCATGGGGTCACAAAGACTTGGACATGACTGAGTACTGGAGTTTCAGCTTTAGCATCATTCCTTCCAAAGAAATCCCAGGGCTGATCTCCTTCAGAATGGACTGGGTGGATCTCCTTGCAGTCCAAGGGACTCTCAAGAGTCTTCTCCAACACCACAGTTCAAAACCATCAATTCTTCGGCACTCAGCCTTCTTCACAGTCCAACTCTCACATCCATACATGACCAGAGGAAAAACCATAGCCTTGACTAGATAAACCTTTGTTGGCAAAGTAATGTCTCTGCTTTTTAACATGCTATCTAGGTTGGTCATAACTTTCCTTCCAAGGAGTAAGTATCTTTTAATTTCATGGCTGCAGTCACCATCTGCAGTGATTTTGGAGCCCAGAAAAATAAATTCAGCCACCGTTTCCACTGTTTCCCCATCTATTTCCCATGAAGTGATGGGACCAGGTGCCATGATCTTCGTTTTCTGAATGTTGAGCTTTAAGCCAACTTTTTCACTCTCCACTTTCACTTTCATCAAGAGGCTTTTGAGTTCCTCTTCACTTTCTGCCATAAGGGTGGTGTCATCTGCATATCTGAGGTGATTGATATTTCTCCCGGCAATCTTGATTCCAGCTTGTGTTTCTTCCAGTCCAGCACTTCTCATGATGTACTCTGCATATAAGTTAAATAAGCAGGGTGACAATATACAGCCTTGACGTTCTCCTTTTCTATTTGGATCCAGTCTGTTGTTCCATGTCCAGTTCTAACTATTGCTTCTTGACCTGCACACAAATTTCTCAAGAGGAAGATCAGGTGGTCTGGTATTCCCATCTCTTTCAGAATTTTCCACAGTTTATTGTGATCCACACAGTCAAAGGCTTTGGCTAGTCAATAAAGCAGAAATAGATGTTTTTCTGGAACTCTCTTGCTTTTTCCATGATCCAGCGGACGTTGGCAATTTGATCTCTGGTTCCTTTGCCTTTTCTAAAACCAGCTTGAACATCAGAAAGTTCACGGTTCACATATTGCTGAAGACTGGCTTGGAGAATTTTGAGCATTACTTTGGCCACCTCATGCGACGAGTTGACTCATTGGAAAAGACTCTGATGCTGGGAGGGATTGTGGGCAGGAGGAGAAGGGGACGCCAGAGGATGAGATGGCTGGATGGCATCACTGACTCGATGGATGTGAGTCTGGGTGAACTCCGGGAGTTGGTGATGGACAGGGAGGCCTGGAGTGCTGTGATTCATGGGGTCGCAGAGAGTCGGACACGACTGAGCGACTGAACTGAACTGAACTGAACTAGGTTTATCATATCTTTTATTCCAAAGAAGAAAATAGTGATACATTATAGAATAATTTAACTTGTTTAGAAATGCATAGATTTGTCCTATCTAACGTTTACAGTCTCCTTATGAAATGAGTAGGGCAGACATCACTGGAGTTACCTTGAAGAAGACAAGCTAAGGTACAAAGAGGAAAATGACTTGCCCAAGGGCACTCAATAATATGAAATGGGATTGGGACCACCAACGTCTTTTGACAACTTGCATAATTTTTATTCTGACAGAATTTATTTAATTGAGACAATTAACAATTTCAGATTAGAAGTCTCACTGATGCGTATTCATAGCTTAACTCAGATCATTCATATTTTAAAGTTTTAAACCATCCATTAACCCACTCAGAGAGCATTAGAATTTAGAGATAATCTCTCAGGTGAAAAATGTACAAAAGGAAAAAAAATATATCGAAGAAAAACACCATATTCTAGTCATGGAACTGATTATTATTAATACATTTGGGGCAAATATGTGCACACAAAAATCACAGTAGCATTCATCTACTGTGAAGTACTGTAGACAAACTTAAATGTTAATTGCTTGGGAACATAAAATATAGTGTATTCAGTTTAATGAAACAAGATGCAGAATAATTTAAGTCTGAAAGTATGGAAGAAAGATGGCCATGATTTTCTGTTATATTTATAAGTAGAATATAGCAGAAACATTTATCTTCCCATATATTATACAGTACATATCACACATGAGGTGTATATATACATATATATATTACATAGCATATATTATAATACACGGATATCCTCACTCCTGCATATAAATAAATACATATTTATGCATGAGTATATAATATATATATTATATAATATATACGTGTATATAGTATATGTGTATATAATATATATATGTGTATATAGTATATGTGTATATAGTTCTGGAAAAATAGGTACCAAACTTAACAGTGATCACCTCTGCAGATTGGGGTTATAGACAGGAAGGTATGAGTGTAGGAAGATAACTTTTAGTTACTGTATGGAACAAAGATTTTTTTTTTTGTTATATTTGCACAGGCAAATAACTTTTAGCTTCTGTTTAATATTGATATTTGTACAGACAGCAAATGCTATCTTTAATATATTTGAAAAAATGTGAAGGGTTGTTATGAGGTGACTATATAAATAGGATCAAGAAAAGTTTAAATATGTTCTACGAAACTAAAGCAAAAAATAAATTATTAGTGAAATAGTACTGTTTAAAATGTGTAGTTCTCCCAGTTTCCGCCCTTTGCACTGGCTGGAGTTGGGTCACAGAAGCTGGAGAAGTTACCTAAGGCCATGAGATGGGAACCACAGTTTGTGGAAAGCCATTCAATAAAGAAGAGAACAAGGAAGGACCTGATAGCACGGAGCTACCACATCAACAATGCCTGAATTGTTACATGAGTAAAAAATATTATTTTTCCACATTTAAGCTAGTATTGTCTCTGCTTGTTATAGTATACTGCTGCTGCTGCCGCTGCTAAGTCGCTTCAGTCGTGTCTGACTCTGTGCGACCCCATAGACGGCCTCCTACCAGGCTCCTCTGTCCCTGGGATTCTCCAGGCAAGAACACTGGAGTGGGTTGCCATTTCCTTCTCCAATGCATGAAAGTGAAAAGTAAAAGTGAAGTCACTCAGTTGTGTCCGACTCTTAGCGACCCCACAGACTGCAGCCTACCAGGCTCCTCCGTCCACGGGATTTTCCAGGCAAGAGTACTGGAGTGGGGTGCCATTGCCTTCTCCTTGTTATAGTATAGTTAAACCTAATACAGGATCTGATTCTCATGATGTTCCAGGAGCATGACTGCTTCAGTTCTCATGGAAAACACAGATCTCTATCTTAGACTTACAAACAAGATACTATTTTACCCTGTTTTATTAAATACTTTTTTTGCTTCTATATTTTCCCATCAACATTATGATTAAAGTTTGCCTTCTAGTGGAGCTTTCTATAGTGAAAGAGCACATTTACTGGGCAACAGAGTTGTCCAGTACTGTTAACAGTTACATCTATTCAAATAAAATAATATATTACTCCTCTGGGCTTACACTTATACTGGGCATATATAGTTTGATGACCTTAGTGTGAGCTTACTACTAAGATGAGATTCCATGTTTGCTGTGGCAACTATAATACAAACCTGGAATTCTGAGGACTAGGATACAAATTCATAAGGTAATACATTTTGAGGCCTTTTGGCTGAAACACAGTGTCACTAGCCAATCTGAACTCTGGTATCAGGAATGAGAATCACGTCAAAAAGAAAACACTGAGCTGAATCAGTTCATATTTTAACTGAAGGCATTCTTAATGTTCTTAACTGTTAAAAAGCAAACAAGATGGATTAAAAGATTATAGTTTTAGTCTAATGAAATCTGAAGAATTTATCAAAGAAAGGGCTATTGTGTTTTTTTTGTTTGTTTGCTTGTATGTGTGTGTTTTGGTGGTGGTAGTGTGTGTGGTTGGAGAAGGCAATGGCACCCCACTCCAGTACTCTTGCCTGGAAAATCCCATGGACGGAGGAGCCTGGTAGGCTGCAGTCCGTGGGGTCGCTAAGAGTTGGACACGACTGAGCGACTTCACTTTCACTTTTCACTTTCATGCATTGGAGACGGAAATGGCAACCCACTCCAGTGTTCTTGCCTGGAGAATCCAGGGACGGGGAAGCCTGGTGGGCTGCCGTCTATGGGGTCGCACAGAGTCGGACACGACTGAAGCGACTTAGCAGTAGCAGCAGCACTGTATGTGGTGGGGGGCGGTGGGGAGACTGGACCAAATACTGGTTATTAATATAGCACAGTTACTACTTCACAGAGATATACTGCTTAACATTAATATGTCTCTCTGTATGTAAACAATAAGGCACAAAATAAGCTATCATTTCTATACTAAGTTATGACACTGTCACAGTAAAGATATATATATATATATATATCTTTTCTCAGTGATGAATATTGTAAACTCCATTATTTGGCAAAAAGGAAAACAACTATTTTACTGACCTAGAAACATCTAATCCATGGGAATTGGAAGGTGGCTGTCACCACATAATTTCTGTACTCAGTTCTCTTTACTTTTTAATCATTTCATATTTTAATGCCACCAATCTAACATGAGAACTTAACTGATTGACTCTTTAGTTACAAAACTCTTCTTTACAAAAATAAATATTTACAAAGCTTTAAACTCTTGAGAGTCCCTTGGACTGCAAGGAGATCCAACCAGTCCATTCTGAAGGAGATCAGCCCTGGGATTTCTTTGAAAGGAATGATGCTAAAGCTGAAACTCCAGTACTTTGGCCACCTCATGCGACGAGTTGACTCATTGGAAAAGACTCTGATGCTGGGAGGGATTGGGGGCAGGAGGAGAAGGGGACGACAGAGGATGAGATGGCTGGATGGCATCACTGACTCGATGGATGTGAGCTTGAGTGAACTCCGGGAGTTGGTGATGGACAGGGAGGCCTGGCGTGCTGTGATTCATGGGGTTGCAAAGAGTCGGACACGACTGAGCGACTGATCTGATCTGATCTGATCTGAAACTGAGTTATGTTTGCCCAGTGTCATTGATTTCTAAGATTTGGGGAGGGGAGGCGAGGGAAGAAGAAGAGCTGGTCACAATAATTCTAACACACACAGAAGCCTGAAGATATGATTACATCTTCTCTCCACTTATGTACAAAGAATCTACAGTATGTGATCCTGACAACACATGTTTCCTATTTTGTCAGTTCAATAAAAGCATACCATGTCAATGGTTTTTAGCTTGTGATTTGGTGATTGTTTCAGCACTGATTGTCAATGACCTATATGTCAGCTGATACAGTTGACACAGTTAAATCAGAAATTAGCATGCAGTCTCCTAAAATGCCAGACACATGGACCCTCTGCACCAGAGAGATATAATGAAACCCACATGATACCCCCATTAAACAATGAAACATGTGACATTAACTAAAAACAGGAACACATCAGCAAATGTGCCTGAGGAAGTTTATGGTATTTAACTCCTAAACATTAATTTTATCGTGGAATATGAGGAACTAATTAACTGAGAGTTTCCTTTTTTATTGGAAGCGGAAATACTGTTCAGAAAACTGATGAAGAGTAAATACAGCATATTTTAAGTTTATTAAGCTTGGCTCATCGACTTCCATTTATTTAAGCTAATCTCAGAAGGCAATTAAATATTTCAATCAGTAACTTTATATGGCTATTTTATTTAGCACGTTTCTGAAAAATTAATCAATGTGTTAAAATGCAGAATGAATATGTGAATATATTTCCAGTTTCAAACAACCAAAACAATGACTAAATACATTTTTTAAAAATCACATGATTTCTTCCAACATGACCTCTAATAGGTGAGTGGAAAATGATAAAAAGTTTAAAACTTGGTGATTATAATTAAAACAGTTAGGGTTAAGATTGTATCCTATGAGATGAATGTTTCTATCAGCACTATAATATTTTTTCTCTAAACAATAATACTTTCCTAGTCGGAGAAAACATCATTCAGGTGTGGCAGAATGAATTTGATCCTATATAGGTAGATCATGAAATGTCATTAACTGCTGGGTGTGGGTTTATAATATTATTTTGGTGGGGGGGGGACAGTTTTTGCTGGTATTATGCTCAGTATTTAGCATTTTTAAGTAACTTGAGATAGACACAATGGGAGGCAGTCTTGCATATATAATCCTATTCAATCTCCATAACAATTTGGTAAAATAGGTGTTATTAATCCATTTTGTAGGTCAGGAAATTGAAGCTCAATAACTTGCACAAGGCCAATCAAGTAGCATGATGTGGCGAATCAATTGCTTATCTGTATAATATTACAGGTATCCCTGTAAGTGCAAGGTAAATTTTGTTACAACATTCTATTCTGTGGTTGTAATGTGATAGGTCAATAACAATAACTATCAAGTTAAAAAGTTATAATGTTTAAAATGAATATGTAACAGGCTGCTTCTGCTGCTGCTAAGTCATGTCAGTCATGTCTGACTCTGTGTGACCCCATAGACCGCAGCCCACCAGGCTGCCCCGTCCCTGGGATTCTCCAGGCAAGAACACTGGAGTGGGTTGCCATTTCCTTCTCCAATGCATGCAAGTGAAAAGTGAAAGTGAAGTCGCTCAGTCGTGTCCAACTCTTAGCGACCCCATGGACTGCAGCCTACCAGGCTCTTCCGTATAACAGGCTATAAGTTCCTAAATGTCTTAGATTCAGGCACCATCCATGGCTCAATAATTCTTTCATGGTACCCTAAGGACAAAAGAAATGTCCAACTGCTCCATTTTATTAAGTAACAAGTTCCAAACAACTCATGCCTTTTATGTAGTGTTTTAGAGATGCCTCTGTATTTTCCTTGAAATTTTAAAACATCCTCTGTGTCCTGTGAATTAGCTACAGCACCCTGGTACTTTAGCACACAGTTTGGGCACTACAGCCCATCTATGGGGAAGATACAATATCTGTGGCTATGTGATATATTCGTTTTGACACTTTGGGCCAAAACTATCAAGCCAACCTATTTACAACTGTTTATTTCCTAATATATGTGTGTATACACACACACACACACACATCACACACACACACACATACGTGTGTGTGTGTGGCTATTCTATTGGATTTTGCCTTCCTGTAGATTTTTTAAAATTTCCACATAAAATATCTTCCTGTCCAAAATTTCTAAAGCATCTAGTAGATTTACATGGCTAGAAGTTTTACACTGAAATAGAAAGGAGAGAGGCAGAGGACTACAGTCATTAGTAAGAAGAGAAGAACTTCTTCCTTTTATTTCTGCCTATCAAATATATGCTCTGAAGGAACAGTGCTTAACCTGAGTGCGAGACAGGGTATGAGGAAGCTGTGTGTAACAAAAAGAGAACTGAAAGTTGGGGTCAGAGAAATTGGTATTGACCAAACTTATGGCCTTCAACCACCTTATCTCAAATGTCTTTCTCAAGTCTAAACTGTTGAGCTAAAACCAACAGACATCTTCAAAATAATTTTAAATTTTCATAGATTTTTTTCTATGGTGAGCCAGGACAAAAGTCTTCCTGCCAACATAAAATAGTTCTACAGGTACAAAAGGTACGCACATTTTATTTCAAAAATATCTACTGGATACAAGCTTTGCAGTTCACAGGTTCAAGTCTTTGGTTGAGAGCTCAGAATTCCACTCAGTCTTTCCAGCAGAAGCAAATGGACTGTGTCCGTGGAGTTTTCAACCATCCAAAGTGTACTCGAACCAACTCATTTGTAGATTACATTTATTTTATAATTCAGAATTTGAACCTTCATTATTTAGTTTTTCAAATTTATTTCCAAGGGCTTTAATGATTGCTTTCTACTTAAAATGAGCTAATATCCACAAATATAATTTAAAATTGGGATCTTAGATTATACAATATAAAATCTGGGGTGTGTTTACATATAACAACTGAATTGACAATTTTCATAGAACTTATTAGTTAAAAATAAAGATCATTTATTTTTTCCTGAATGAAATAGTCTCTGAATTGAGTTGATTGATTAAAGCAGTGTTTTTACACAACTGTTTTCCAGTTATTGCATATATTAAAAGTGCTCAATTTAATAATATACCATTATTTTACCTTAGAAGTCTGGAAGTATTTTTACATTTTAAGACATAAGTAAGAAAAACAATAACTAGATAGAGATACATGGAGAAGTGTGGGTTCATGATTGATTTTTACTAAGAGCAAATGCCAAAACAACTAAAATTCTGGTGATATATCAACATTTGCAAACTGATCTACATATTCATAGATAAGAGTAGACTACAACATTCAATAAAACTTTTCTATCTACCCACTTTGCTCTGAAGTCTCTGGCTGTGCTATTTATTTGTATATTGTTTAATGATATGCTTTCTAGTAGTTGAGAGAAATCCTAGTAACGATATTCTGTAGGTGTCCATTCCACACCATATTTCTACAATTATATTCATTATAGGCAAAATACCTTTATTTTCAATGAAAAACTTCTTTTTGGAAAATAGGAGATACTAACTCAATGTATGATGGTTAGGTTACCCAACTTGTAATTTTATTTTTTCCCCATTGATATTATTTTAACTTTCTTGGGTAGTTTCAAATTTTATTTATTTAATTGTATTTATCAAGACACATCAAGTTTAAATAGAAAAATGTATCATCAGTACCTTCTTGAATGGATTGATGAAAAGCATTTGAGTATATTAAAAATAGTTCATCTTTCATATTTGCTTGGGACTAAAATCAAGATGGATTAGTCAGAGTCACTGTCATTAAAAACTATGTACTATTACTGAAAACAAATGAGAGCCAGACATGTCACAAATGACAGAAAATTTGAGGGTGGGGGATAAAATAGGAAGCCCCACTGAAGAGGGATGATGGAGAGATTTGCTTCTTTCCCTATCTCAATTCCTCTCCTGATACATGATTATGGAGGAAATAGTCTGGACTATTTATCGCTTCCACCTAGCTCCTCAACTCAAACTGACTCAGAGCATGAGCGTGTCAACAAGGGTGGCACTTAATTTTGCTACTGGCTTCATCTTAGATTCAGAGTTTGGCATGACTGTAGTTTTAAGCATGCCAGCAGCTGTAGAGATTTTATCCTATTTTATTTCCAAACATACTAAAGATGTGGTATCATTTATAACTTTAAGCACTGAAGGTATAAATATCAAATGGTTGATATACCAATAACTTTAGGAAGGGATGTATTTCTCCATGCCACATTACACGAACACTGAACAAGTTCACTATGCCAACTCATCAAATGGGAGTGAGGGAGAGGTGTTCCTGACCTTTTCCAGGTCCGTAGTTATACTATTGTTCACACTCAATGAGGTTTTCTCTTCAAGTATCTGAAAATGGGACTTATTTTTACAGTTGCTTAAAACATTTCTTTTTGGAAAACAGAACTGGTCTATATGTATGTACTGCAGGTGCAATCTGAGGCAATCTGATTTTTAAAAGCATTTTTTCTTTAACTTTAGTAACCAAAGCTACAAAAAAACACATTGGCAATATGCATTTAATGTGAATAGTAATTCCTTAGGTATATGGAAACAAAATATATTTTACAATTAAAAACTCAGAAATTAATGTAGTGATAGAATTTAAAATTTTCTTCTTAAAATTTAAGTGATTTTTAGAATTTAAACATTTAGAATATAAATGTAGTCCTTAGTTAAAAAAAAAGGAAGCTGGTATTTCTGGATGAATCAGTCTACAAAGACACAATTATGTGACAAACATATTAAATGAATAAATTAAAGATCCAGAGTGAGAACACCATCTTAAAACATAGGAAACCAAAGAGAAAGATATTCAAAAGTCATGTTAAAACTGTAAAGAACAAAGTGCCTTACAAGTCTGAATTCTGAAACTCCTCAGTTCAGTTCGTTTTTACCTAGACTCCATAGGTGCATCTACTCATATTTATGGCTCTATATATTTAAAGAATTACATCCCACTTCTTCAATACTGTACAAAGGAAGGTGTAAAAACTAGAAACGAATGTTAAATATGAAATTTCAAGACATCATTTAGCAGGAAGTATATCTGATTTCTAGTAATATTCAACAAATTTCTCAAATGCAATAAGTGTTGAAGCATAGCAGGATGTTAATGGGACAATTTATTAACATATAAATGAAACAAAATCTACTGGAACTTCCAAAATATTCTACATAAATATATAAAGTGATAATATTTTGCTAATTGTTTTCAATGGTATTCTACTTTGATCTATGAAAATACTTCAATATACTTGCTTTCTCTGAATTTTTTGAGCATGACAATGATGTTCTGGAAGATACTCAGCTTAGCAGCCTAGACTCTCTTTGGAATTTGTTACTATTTTTATCTACAGATTATAGTTTGCATTTTGAGTATCTGAATTTTGGAAAATAAAGTATTAGATTGTTTCCAAAACAGTGTAGAATTTTGATTTTGGTTTAAAAAATGGTCATAAACACAGGTGACTAAAGTTAATAAGCAATATAAACAGTCATCTCAATATAGACTATCAGTATAAAAATGCCTTTTTTTTGTTTGTAACGAATGCTCATTAATTCATTCAACAAATAGTTGAATATTGTACTAAAACTTTAGCTATAACAATAAATGAAACGGAAGGTGCACTGGCCCTCAGTTTACAATTGAAGTGGAAGAAAATATACAGGGTCCAAAGGAACCTGGAGAAAGGGATCTAACTAGTTCAGGCCAGCCTTCCCTGGTCTGAGTTGGAAGAGGTTCACGACACCAAGGAGAGTGAACCCAGACAATTCAACTCACAGGTTAAGAGAGTATGGTTTGGTCTAAGAGCTAAAAGAATACCAGTGAGAAACTAGGCTGTAAATATAGGGAGGAGATGGATAATAGAAGGCCAGCTAATTCACGTTAGGAAACTTGGGTTTATTTTAAACCACAATGGAAACCTGCTGCTGCTGCTGCTGCTAAGTCGCTTCAGTCCTGACTCTGTGTGACCCCATAGACGGCCTCCTACCAGGCTCCTCTGTCCCTGGGATTCTCCAGGCAAGAACACTGGAGTGGGTTGCCATTTCCTTCTCCAATGCACGAAAGTGAAAAGTGAAAGTGAAGTCGCTCAGTCGTGCTGGACTCTTAGCAACCCTGTAGACTGCAGCCTACCAGGCTTCTCCGTCCATGGGATTTTCCAGGCAAGAGTACTGTAGTGGGTTGCCACTGCCTTCTCCACAATGGAAACCTATTAAACTGCATATTCCTGTCTTCTCTTTGTGACCCCATGGACTGAAGCCTGCCAGGCTCCTCTGCCATGGAATTTTCCAGGCAAGAATACTGGAGTGGGTTGCCATTCCCTTTTACAGGGGATCTTCCCTACCCAGGGATCATATATAGGTCTTCCACACTGCAGGTGGATTCTTTACCATCTGAGCTACTAGGGAAGCTGGGGATATTCCTATTTTACCTGTGTAAAAATAAATTCAACCTGGAAATCATACTCATATTTTAGGAATACACTGGAAATAAAAGTTATGAAACCAAATTATAAAAAACAAATATTGGCTTCAGAAACACAGAAATATTTTAGGCACTTAAATATCAACATAAACCCTTTTCTTCATTTTCCATGTATTTCCCCTTTAAAATAAAAATGCTATACGGGTGATCTCATTTCTTGGTGTGGCAGGAATATTAAATTGCCTAAAGACATGCCCTCCACCCACTCCCAAATGAAAAATCAACGGTACTTACTACATCCAGCCTTATAGCTGAAGCCTGGAGGAAGGAGGAATCCTTGCTGGGCAGCTGCAGCCAGTGTCCGTTGATCGGGAGGGAATACGGGAATCATTAATGGCGGCAGTTGACCTTGAACCTGCTGAACGTATTAGAGCGAATCAAAGAGAAGAAGTCTTGACATTCCATGCTTCCCAACCCTCCTTATTTTATGATAAAAGGGAAAAAAAAAATATTCAGTTCAATATACAAGTTTGCTAGAACACTGGACGTGAGACTGCCTTGGGACTGCTTTAGACAGCAGATTCAGAATACTAAATACTATACCTGGAAGGTGATATCAAGTTCACTTTCTAACCTGATGAATAATTTCCCTACATATATCCTTGACAGTGGTGAAGTATCTATTGATGCTTCACACTACAAGTCTTTTCCTATTGCATTAATATAATGATTTTAAAGGTACCAGTTAGGTTGAACTAAAATCTCCTTTTATAAATCCCATCTGTTGGACTAATTCTACCTTCTAAAACAAAATTAACTAAACTGTACCATTTTATAGGTTCTTCACTACTTGAAGATAATTCTCATGTTCATGCGTAATTTTGAGTTTTTTAATGTTTGAATAAAAGATCTGGAAGAAAGCTTAGAGAGTATTAAGACTTTCTCTATTCTTTACAGAAGTGGTGTGTGTGTGTGAACCTTAACGCGCACATGTATGCTCTGCTGCGTCTGACTATTTGCAAGTCCGTGGACTGTAATCCACCAGGCTCTTCTGTACATGGAATACTGGAATGGGTTGCCATTCCCTTCTCCAAGGCATCTTTCTAACCCAGGGATCCAATTTGTGTCTCTTGCACCTCTAGCATTGGCAGGAGGACTCTTTGCCACTGCGCCTCTTGGGAAGTCTCTAATAGAAGAGGCAACTGGGGCCAAAAGAGAACTGATTTGCCATGGCCATGGAATGGGATGGGGACGGGTCAAAACTATGTCTATGATCTGGTTCCTTGGATCCTTCTCTGTCCTAGACTTTTTTGTCATCTATCTTCTTTCAGGCAACTGAACCATTCCTCAAACCATATGGCTTCCCTGGTGGCTCAGCTGGTAAAGAATCCACCTGCAATGCAGGAGACCCTGGTTCGATTCCTGGGTCAGGAAGATCTGCTGGAGATAGTATAGGCTTCCCATTCCAGTACTCTTGGGCTTCCCTGGTGGCTCAGCTGGTAAAGAATCCACCTGTAATGAGGGAGACCAGGGTTTGATTCCTGGATTGGGAAGATCCCCTGGAGAAGGGAATAGCTACCCACTCAAGTATTCTGGCCTGGAGTCGGGCTCAATAAAGGACAGAAATGATATGGATCTAATAGAAGCAGAAGATATTAAGAGGAAGTGGCAAGAATACACAGAAGAGCTGTACAAAAAAGATCTTCATGACCCAGATAATCACAATGGTGTGATCACTCACCTAGAGCAAGACATCCTGGAATGTGAAGTCAAGAAGGCCTTAGAAAGCATCACTATGAACAAAGCTAGTGGAGGTGATAGAATTCTAGTTGAGCTATTTCAAATCCTAAAAGTTGATGCTGTGAAAGTGATGGACTCAATATGCCACCGTAAATTTGGAAAACTCGGCTGTGGCCACAGGACTGGAAAAGGTCAGTTTTCATTCCAATCCCTAAGAAAGGCAATGCCAAAGAATGCTCAAACTACCACACAATTGCACTCATCTCACACGCTAGCAAAGTAATGCTCAAAATTCTCCAAGCCAGGCTACAGCAATACATCAACCGTGAACTTCCAGATGTTCAAGCTGGTTTTAGAAAAGGCAGAGGAAACAGAGATCAAATTGCCAACATCTGCTGGATCATCAAAAAAGCAAGAGGGTTCCAGAAAAACAACTATTTCTGCTTTAGTGACTATGCCAAAGCCTTTGACTGTGTGGATCACAATAAACTGTGGAAAATTCTGAAAGAGATGGGAATACGAGACCACCTAACCTGCCTCTTGAGAAATCTGTATGCAGGTCAGGAAGCAACAGTTAGAACTGGACATGGAACAACAGACTGGTTCCAAATAGGAAAAGGAGAACGTTAAGGCTGTATATTGTCACCATGCTTATTTAACTTATATGCAGAGTACATCATGAGAAACATTGGGCTGGAAGAAGCACAAGCTGGAATCAAGACTGCTGGGAGAAATATCAATAACCTCAGATATGCAGATGACACTGCCCTTATGGCAGAAAGTGAAGGGGAACTAAAAAGCCTCTTGATGAAAGTAAAATTTGAGAGTGAAAAAGTTGGCTTAAAGCTCAACATTCAGAAAACTAAGATCATGGCATCTGGTCCTATCACTTCATGGCAAATAGATGGGAAACAGTGGAAACAGTGGCCGACTTTATTTTCTTGGGCTCCAAAATCACTGCAGATGGTGCCTGCAGCCATGAAATAAAAAGACACTTACTCCTTGGAAGAAAAGTTACCACCAACCTAGACAGCATGTTAAAAAGCAGAGACATTACTTTGCCAACAAAGGTGTGTCTAGTCAAGGCTATGGTTTTTCCAGTAGTCATGTATGGATGTGAGAGTTGGACTGTAAAGAAAGCTGAGTGCTGAAGAATTGATGCTTTTGAACTGTGGTGTTGGAGAAGACTCTTGAGAGTCCCTTGGACTACAAGGAGATCCAACAAATCCTAAAGGAAAACAGCCCTGAATGTTCATTGGAAGGACTGATGTTGAAGCTGAAACTCCAATCTTTTGGCCACCTGATGTGAAGAAATGACTTACTGGAAAAGACCGTGATTCTGGGAAAGATTGAGGGCAGGAGGAGAAGGGGACGAGAGAGGATGAGATGATTGGATGGCATCACCGACTCAATGGACATGAGTTTGAGTAAACTCTCGGAGTTGGTGATGGACAGGGAGGCCTGGCGTGCTGCAGTCTTTAGGGTCGCAAAGAGTTGGACACGACTGAGTGACTGAACTGAACTGTATGTATAGTCCATGGGGTTGCAAAGATTCGGACACAACTGAGTGACTTTCTCTTTCACTTTCAAATCATATGACCTCTGTTTTGGTTGCCATCTTTGAACACACTTTAATTTTCATGTGTCACTCTCAGAATGTGGGATTCATATAATTCAATAATCTAATACAAAGGAATCACTATTTTCTTTGAATTGAACAATAATTTCTAGAAATATAAACTAATGCAGCAATTTCTGCAGCTATGTCACATTATTATTAAATGCAGAGGTTGTCATTTACTGAAATATTTAAGATAGTTTTCCAAATATTTCAACCAGATTTCTCTGGTGGACATGGTTACTGGTTAGTGTTTGTCAGTGAACATATGAATGAGAATGTATAATCATGCTAAAAATCACACCTCTGACATTTTGCTCTCCTTTACTATTTTTCCCTCACATTAATGCAGTTATTTGGAAAATAACTATTTTATGAACACATACTATGTATAAGAAAATGAGCTAGGTAGTACAGACACTGTACTGAACAAGACAACCAAGATCCTATGCCCATGGAGCTTATATTAGAGTGCAGATAACAGTTAAATGTAAAACAAGCACATACACAAATCAAAAACACAAAACAAATTCATTCAGTTGCTAACCTTAACAGCAACTCTGAAATATCTCCCAGACTTGATTTCCCTTTCTCACACTGATATTCTTAGGACACACAATTCTTATTCTCATTTCTCATTTCAAAAGTCTACCCTCAGTTTCTCCTTCATTTCATCTTTCATACTAAACCTCTGAGATATTTCTGAGATTTTGGTTGGTGAGTGGTGGTGTTGGTGGGGAGTGGGGAATGTTGAGAGAGAGAGGGACAAAGAGAGAGAGAGAGAAGGCATGATGAGGATGGGGGCTGGGGAGAGAGAGAGAAAGAGCCAACCAGCCAGCCAGCCAGGCAGGCAGAAAGAGAAAGGAGCACTAAAGAATGAGAAATCAGTTTTCAGAAACGACTCCAAACTGGAAAGCATTTCTTTTAGCAAAAAGTATTTTAAAACCTATCTATCACTGCCACCGGAGTGAAATAAGGTGAACAACACAACCAGAAAACAAAAAGACAATGTTTTAAGGTTAGAGCTGAAGGTTGTAGATGTTATAACAACTACAGCCAAAATTTTTTGAACATACTGGGGAAAAGATAAACCTTATTAAGAAACCACTGGAAAACAATTAATTAAAATTAGAGACTGCATGCTGAGCAGGAAAAAGTGGCCTGGAATAATGGGAGACATTTGAAGAAAAAACAGCATGGGGGCTGGTTCTGTGTAAGAAGAGGACATAGACCAGAATAACAATCAAACAAAGAAATAAGCAACAAACCAGCCATACTGGTTAAGGGTTATCACCAGCTACACTGTATCCTTCATATTTCCTTGATTGGAAATAAGTCATTATATTTTATATAGTACATTGTCTTTCTGAGACACCATTGGTTAAATGATTTATAAGATGGTTATAAATTTAATGAGCACTTTAGAGATAAGAAGAAAGGAACTTCAAATGGAATGTATACAAGGGTTAGAAGAGGCATCCAAACTGCAGAGACCTTAAAATTTGGGGAAAATAACTTGCACAATTGCAGAAACAATAGGTTCTTGTTTTAGTGAAGTAGTTCTTAAACTTGAATGTGCATTTTAGAATCACCGGCAAGCTCTGTAAAATACTCAGTGCCCAGACTGTTTCCAGACTGAACCAACAGGAGTGAGACCCAGCCATCAGCCTTATTTAATGTCCCCCTGATGATTCCAATGTGCATCCAGGTTTGAGAAGTACTGTCTTAAAGAATGCTGAAGTCATCGTCAACAGGTTTTTTTTTTTTTGGTCTTCTTGTTTTGCCTTGACGTAAAGAATCTGCCTGCTCTGCAGGAGACCCAGGTTCGATCCCTTAGTCGATCCCCGAGTCCCTGCAGAAGGGAATGGCTACCCGCTCCAGCATTCTTGCCTGGAGAATTTCATGTCCATGGGGTCGCAAAGAGTTGGACACGACTGAGTGACTAAACTTTCACTTCTATAGGCAACTACGTCAACTTCAGGTATACAAGTATTTGAAAGGGAGACTCTGCCTCTTACAGGTCTGGTGCTGAGAGGATATTAAACTATATTCCTTATAGAGTTCTTTCTAAACGAGCCTTGTATCTGTATTTCACATGCTCCTCTTATGAAAAGCTTTGGGATGGTTTGCTTTCACTAAGAGAATAATGACCAAATCCTTCTACATATTATTCAAGTTTATTCACAGTGTGTTCCTACTCCATCTTTTCAGCCATTTTTCTGCCCTCCTTCATATATCCTGTACTCTTGTCTCAATGGATCATGAAGACTTCCTTGCATACATGGTACTTTTCCACACTTGAAGAGACCCAAAAGTATTTTTCTCCTCTGTTTTTAGCAATTTCTCTTTTCCTTTTCTTCTTGGCAAAAAATTCTACTTATTTTTCAAAGGCTTTTGAGACCCACATAATGCCTTTGCCTGTGAAGTATTTCTTTCTTATGATGCCAGTTTTCAGGCAGAAACAATTGTTACTTCTTAAATCTCACAAATACTTACAATACTTACAATAAATAATACAATACTTAATGTATTGAATAATAGTTACTTGTATAACTTGCGTCTCCCTTAAGACCTACGAGCTCATTTAGGAAAGAGGTTGTAACTTATTTATAATTGCAACTTAGAGCAGCATCTTAATTATTATATGAATTAATAATTCATAAATAAAGAAGAAGAATGTATTATATAATTCTATCTATGTAATTTCTTCTGTGCACACTAACTCCAAATGTCCACAAAAGGCCTGTGGACAACAAAGTTCTTTAACAACCAGAAAGGAATTCAGGTTCACTGGAGAAAAATGGCAGCATGAAAAACCAGCTGCTTTGTGTTCCTGTTCTTAAGATATGGATAAAAGGTCACATACATTAAGATAAATCCATGATTCTTGGGAATATGCATGCATGAAGAAATATCAAAGTAATACAGAAATACTGGAAATATATTACATCTGTACTGAACAGACAGACTTGCCTATCCATGTTCTAATAATGTTTTAATTATTACAGCTTTGCAGATATTAGTATTCTATCATTATTTTCTTTCTCAAGTATTTCCTGGTTTTATTTACATTTATTTTTCCATATTAATTTTAGGATATGGAATTCCTTGCTGAATTCATTAACCTAATTGCTTGATGGCAGGTTATATCTTTCAATTTATTAGAATCTTCTTCAAATACTTATTGTATTTTCCTTGGTAATTTTATTTCTAAGGTTTTTAAAAATATTTATATTGCTATTGAAAAGTTAATTTTTTTGTTATACTGTTTAATTGGTTACTGCATGTACATAAATCTCTACTTGTGTGTGTGACAGTTTTTACCCAGGTAATTCATTCATACTCAAATAATTTATTTATTTATTTATTTTTAAATGCTGTGACCTCCTGCATGTTTTTTCTTTTTTTTTTTTTTTATTTTTTTATTTTTTTATTTTTAAACTTTACAAAATTGTATTAGTTTTGCCAAATATCAAAATGAATCCGCCACAGGTATACATGTGTTCCCCATCCTGAACCCTCCTCCCTCCTCCCTCCCCATACCATCCCTCTGGGTCGTCCCAGTGCACTAGCCCCAAGCATCCAGTATCATGCATTGAACCTGGACTGGCAACTCGTTTCATACATGATATTTTACATGTTTCAATGCCATTCTCCCAAATCTTCCCACCCTCTCCCTCTACCACAGAGTCCATAAGACTGTTCTATACATCATTGTCTCTTTTGCTGTCTCGTACACAGGGTTATTGTTACCATCTTTCTAAATTCCATATATATGTGTTAGTATACTGTATTGGTGTTTTTCTTTCTGGCTTACTTCACTCTGTATAATAGGCTCCAGTTTCATCCACCTCATTAGAACTGATTCAAATGTATTCTTTTTAATGGCTGAGTAATACTCCATTGTGTATATGTACCACTGCTTTCTTATCCATTCATCTGCTGATGGACGTCTAGGTTGCTTCCATGTCCTGGCTATTATAAACAGTGCTGCGATGAACATTGGGGTACACGTGTCTCTTTCCCTTCTGGTTTCCTCAGTGTGTATGCCCAGCAGTGGGATTGCTGGATCATAAGGCAGTTCTATTTCCAGTCTTTTAAGGAATCTCCACACTGTTCTCCATAGTGGCTGTACTAGTTTGCATTCCCACCAACAGTGTAAGAGGGTTCCCTTTTCTCCACACCCTCTCCAGCATTTATTACTTGTAGACTTTTGCATCACAGCCATTCTGACTGGCATGAAATGGTACCTTATAGTGGTCTTGATTTGCATTTCTCTGATAATGAGTGATGTTGAGCATCTTTTCATGTGTTTGTTAGCTATCTGTATGTCTTCTTTGGAGAAATGCTATTTAGTTCTTTGGCCCATTTTTTGATTGGGTCCTTTATTTTTCTGGAGTTGAGCTGTAGGAGTTGCTTGTATATTTTTGAGATTAGTTGTTTGTCAGTTGCTTCATTTGCTATTATTTTCTCCCATTCTGAAGGCTGTCTTTTCACCTTGCTAATAGTTTCCTTTGATGTACAGAAGCTTTTAAGGTTAATTAGATCTCATTTGTTTATTTTTGTTTTTATTTCCAATATTCTGGGAGGTGGGTCATAGAGGATCCTGCTGTGATGTATGTCAGAGAGTGTTTTGCCTATGTTCTCCTCTAGGAGTTTTATAGTTTCTGGCCTTATGTTTAGATCTTTAATCCATTTTGAGTTTATTTTTGTGTATGGTGTTAGAAAGTGTTCTAGTTTCATTTAAAATAATCTTTCAGGTAAACATTTTAGTATTTTAAAGAATAAATTACAATAAATTTTGGGGCTTTTAAAATCTGTTATTTTACTATAATTTAAAAAAATATTTTGCTTTAGTATTAAAATTTTTTTAGTGCCATAATTTTCCAAGATCCACATATATAAAATAATACTTTCAAGACTGAGAAAGATCTTCAAAATTATCTGGCATAATACAGTCATTGTGCTGATAAATAAATGAGACTTAGTTTGGCCAAATATATTGTTCAAGATCCCAAAGTTAACATTGAAACTCATCTCCTAATAATCTAGTACACTTTTCCAACACTTGGGAAGAACTGGGGGTGGGGAACAGAAGGAACTACAAGGGAAAGGAAAAACTAAAATAAAAAATAAACCTAATTTCATAGCCCCAATGATGTGTTTATTTTGGAATATTATAGGACAGATTACATAGCACTGTACTAAACTGTTTTCAGAATAAAGTAAACGGTAAAACATACACAATCCAAGATCTGTGGTTAATTCATCTATGCAACTAAAACCACATTTCAATAGAGTTCATCCTCCTTATTGGCAGATTCTGTATTTGCCAATTTGCCTACTCACTGAAATTTGCTTATACCCTCCCCAAGTTTACTTGTACTAGTGCTTTTGTGATCACTTACAGACCTGTGCAAGGGAGCAAGAAATTTTGATGATTTTGCTGTTTAAAATGCACACAGAATCAATAATACATATTAGTAAGTTGTCTTTAAACAGAAACATACATAAAACAAGTACATGTATTGATCAGTTGATGTAAATAGTGTGACCAAAGGCTCCTCAGAGCATAAGTCTGTGTTTCCTTTAGAAGCAGTTGCTCAGCATCTGCTAATTCAGTGTTCATGTCACCTTTATAGAACATAAGTAGTGCAAATAATGAGCATCAACTGTATTATTGCTGTATCTTATGTAATTTTTAGCTCCCTGTTGCTAAAAATTAGCCAAACTTTGGAAGAAAAGGACACATCATATCACATCAAAACAGTACAATGTTTCCTGGGTAAATTCTAAAATCAATGCAATAAGTTTAGTAATTTATTCTTATATATTTGCCAATTTTGACTACTTCCAAGTACTATTCACTGTTAACTTTATTTTCCTTTACTTAATGGATGAAATCCCTTTAAGCTCCTAATTAAGGTTTGCAAAATATGTGACATGTATAATTAAGTTTTAGGAAAATACTTTTGTCACAAAATTTTGGTGTTCTTAGCGGGGGCATGATATTCACGTTAGAATAACACATAATGAATTTTAGAGGCTACTTCCTATATATGTTAAACTTTAAGATGGAATATTATGTTTTAACACTTTCTATAATTCTACCACATAGATTCTGAATGTAATCTTGACCCCTAAAATCTAATGAATCCACCATAATCACTTTATCACACTTGTAAATGAATGACTAAACACTTACCAATTATGAATAATAATGAAATATTTTATATTTTAGGTAAATCATGCTCAGTCACTAAGTTGGGTCTGACTCTCTGCCACCCCTTGGACTGTAGCCAACCAGGCTTCTCTGTCTATGGGATTTCCCAGGCAAGAATACTGAAGTGGGTTGCCATTTCCTTCTCCAGGATTTTATGTAAATATTCTACTGCAAAATCTTACATTGGGTTCCATGAAACTAATATACCAGGTAGATATTTAAGGTTATTAATTTAGCTTCTAGTCCCATAGGTCTGTTTATTATTCATTCAATCAACATTTTTACTAACTGTAATAGAATGCACACTTTTTTGGTAACTAGGAATACAAAGATGAATTCACACACAATATCTGCTCTATAGAAGTCCTGAGTCTGGTGAGGCAAAGGGATAGTTAACTAGAAAACACTGGTGTTAGTTCAACAACAGAGACTTGTATGTGATATACTCTGAAAGTACAAACTAGAAACTCCTAACATAGCCAGAATTTAAGGTAGGCTTCATGGAGATAGGTCCAGGAGATACAGACTCTGAACAAATAAGCAGGAGTTCACCAGGCAAAAAGGTGGGAGTATGAGGAATGAATTTTAAGCAGAGGAGATGAGAAATGAGCAAATTATCAGGGATTAAAAAAAAAAAAAATCATGTGAGAGGGAAGCTACCAAGCAGTGTTCAGTTCAGTTCAGTTCAGGTCAGTTGCTCAGTCGTGTCCAACTCTTTGCGACACCATAGACTGTAGCATGCCAGGCCTCCCTGTCCATCACCAACTCCCAGAGTTTACTCAAACTCATGTCTATTGAGTCAGTGATGCCATCCAGCCATCTTATCCTCTGTTGTTCCCTTCTCCTTTTGCCTTCAATCTTTCCCAGCATCAGAGTCTTTTCAAATGAGTCAGTTCTTCCCATCAGGTGGCCAAAGTATTGGAGTTTCAGCTTCAGCATCAGTCCTTCCAATGAATATTCAGGACTGATTTCCTTTAAGATGGACTGGTTGGATCTCCTTGCAGTCCAAGGGACTCTTAAGACTCTTCTCCAACACCACAGTTCAAAAGTATCAATTCTTTGGTGCTCAGGTTTCTTTATAGTCCAACTCTCACATCCATACATGACTACTGGAAAAACCATAGCTTGGAAAAACCAAGCAGTGTAGAAGAGCAAAAGATATAAGGAAGAATCAGTGTTAGAAAGTTGGCATCTATCAGTCTGTGTAACAGAAAAAGAAACCAGATACAGAGTTTCCCCTGTAAGCTCTGCTGGATGTAGTTTAGGTGGGATACCCTGGTGGGTATATGGAGGAGAGATTTGAAAGGCAAAGCAAAGTGGAGACTAGGTAGGTGTTGATGATGCAGAGGTTACACGTGTATGAGTATGTAAGAAATCTCTGTACCTAAAAGAAAAAAAGAAACTATATATAAATATATAAGAAAAGGAGAAGAGGACAGAGTCAAAGATAATTCTCAGTGTCTAGTCTATGTAACTATTTATACTGGTAAAAACAAACAAAGCATTAGGGGTAATGATTTCTTTCATAGAAAGATATGAACATGGTTCTGAACATATGTGTTAGAGGTGTCAAAGTAATGTTCCACTGGAGATATCATACCAGCAGATATAAGCAGATTGATACTCCCATCTGAAGCTAGTGAAAGACATTTTTAGAGCCTATGGTTTGGGGAATCACTGGTTGATGAGAGTTGACTAAATAATCCATAAAGAGGGTTTGAAGGATAAAGAGAAGACAGCTTAAAATCATCTGGGTCACAAAAATAATTCAACAAAGGGCTGAGGAAGAGGAGTCTAAGAACAAAGAGGTAAGATAAGAATGATGAAAATTATAAGTACAGTACCACAAAAACCAATGAAATACTAAGATTGAGGTAAAATACTAAGATTGATTGTCTCCGTGAAAAGTGCTGTAGAAAGAGTATTTTAGAGACAAAATATTGTTGAAATTGTTAATTAGAAGAGAGTGGTAAATCTAACAATATCAAATTTATTAGAATGGAAGATAGCATATTCCTAAAGGTTGAGCGCTGAATGTGTGTATTAGTCGTTCAGTCGTGTCTGACTCTTTGAGACCCATGGACTGTAGCCTGCCAAACTCCTCTGTCCATGGGATTCTCCAGGCAAGAATACTGGGAGTGGGTTTCCAGCTCCTTCTCTAGGGGATCCTCCTGACCCAGGGATCAAACCTGGGTCTCCCACATTGCAGGCAGAGTCTTAACCATCTGAGCCACCAGAGAAGCCCAAACACTGAACAACAGGCAAGAAAAAGGAGATGGCAAATGTAGATAATTCTTCAGAGAAGGTTGGATGAGATGTCAGGAGAAACATTTGATGACAGCTGCATAGGGATGCAGAGATTTTACTTCAGTAGCAGAGTTTTAGGCAGTAGCACATTTATTAGCTGAAAGGTGCAAGTGGATACTGAGAATTTGAAATGTAGGAAAGAGAAGTTACTTGGTGGACCACAGCTGCCGAGGAGGATGAAAGGCAAGGTAGAGGTGTAGAGATTCATTTCAACTGGGAACAACATCTCCTTCTCCAGGCCCTGAGGATTGGAGCCACACAAGTGGATAAACAGATAATGTTCTACAGGCAAGGATATGAGAAGTTAAGGAAAACCAGGTCTGATGGAAGAAATTTTCTCAATGTTGAAGGCAAAGATCATATCCTGAAAATGAGAGACGCTGGGAATGAGGAAGTGAGTTCAGAGAAGGTATGGAAGTTTGGGATGATTATGGTGAGAAAAGAAAAAGAAAGTAATCACAGATGATTAAAAAGGGCAAAGGAAAAGGCTAGCACCTGAGGAGAGACAGTGAGAATTTTGATGCTGTCAGTCTTCCCTTTTGTGAGTTTCTGGTCACTGTGCTTGATAATCAGAGAAGATGAATTTCAGCATACAGGTGGGGGAAAGGCAGGGGGATAGCGGGGCCTTCAGCAAGGATAGGTTATGAGGAAATCAAAGCTGCTTTTGAACAGCAATGGGCTTTAGATTTACCCCAGGAAAATCTAAAGGTATTTAGATTTTCTAAATTCCTAAATTTCTAAATTTCTCTTCTAAAGGAAGAGAGGCCTGGAAGGCATTTCTAAGTTGAGAAAACTATAGGAATCAGAAAACTATAAAGACTATTCCATGAAACTAAGGAGCAGTTTGTGTGAGAGCTCAAAATACAGAAGTTGTGATAGAAGACTTGTTTAAATGGCATACACAAATGTTAAAATGAAAGGCAGTTTTATGATTTAAGTCAGCGCAATTACAAACAAAATGTAAAATCGGAACTTTTCAAATGTTCTGCAAGAATTTAGTCCGGTGAGTATTATAGTATTCAAGCACATGTGGTCTATAGGGATCAGCTCACCTCCAGCTGAAATTCAGCCACCTTTGGTGGGGAGCACAGCAGCTGTTTAGAAGCACACAACGATACTCTACAGCAGTTTTTGAGAAAATGGAAAATATAATATCCAAATGAGATGACAAGAGGGGTTTAGGTAGGCAGGATATAATTACCCAAACTGGAGTAACCAAGATGACAAAGCTGACTTTCCACCATTAGCAAGAAGAGGCATAGGGTCCTCAATGACCACTAATAGCCTGTGTTTTCTCACTTCATATAATAGAAAGTCAATTTGTAAGTTTATCCTACCCAATGAAGTGGTATTTAGAAAATGAAAACAAAAAACAAAAAACAAACCCTACACTAAAATTTAGAAAAAGGAGTCAATTTATCTTCCAATTAATCTACTAGGAAGACTAAAGACCATCTCATTGAGTGAAACAGGAACATAAAAACACTGCTCAAATTGCAATCTCTTCCTCTCACTTCTCAACAGTCACACTGGAGCTGTATCACCTCTAATTTCATTTGATTCAAGACAAAGACGAGTAGCCATATTCCTTTAGAACAAAAATGAACAGCCATGTGGATTTTTTACATAGTAGTCTTCTTCGGCAAAAAGCCACATAACTTTTTTTAAAAATCGTTTCCAAGGATGAAAATGACTTTGCCAAGCAAAGTGGCTTCAAAACAGGCCTCAAAAATACTAATAGAAAGACAGATGGTTCTACTAAGAGCTTGGCTGCCAAAAAAAAAAAAAAAAAAAGAAAAGAGTGATGCTATTGAAGCTGACTGCAAAGTTATCTGATGACTACAAATACTTTTGTCCCAATGCAAGTGCTAACTCTGCCTTCAGGGCTGATACAACCAAAATACTAACTTCCCCACATCCGATCCCCCTGTATCCCTACCCCTCCTAAGTAAAACCTGTCAGTGCCAAGCCCCGCAAAACAGCACAAGCGTGCACTTGATTCTGACTGACTGCTCTGCAGAAGCAAAATAGTGCATTAAAGAACTCCTATTTAGAAACAGACCCACAAGGAAAATTGCTTCTCTTTTCAAAACTGCCTGTCACATTTTCTTTTTCTAATTCCCCTTTTCCTCCTCCTCCCTGTCACCAAAGGGCCCCTGGGCCCTATGAGTTTAGATGATACAAACTCAATTTGTATAAAGAAGGCAAGAAGCAGCACCACTGAGAGGTGGGGATAGTTTGGGAGGATAGAGAAATAATCCAGTCAAGACACAGTGCAATTTTCTTTCCAAACTACTACTACAATAATACCTCCACTTTATTTCCTTCAGGGCAACTGTCATTTCTTTTTAACCAGATTGCTACTAGATATGATAGAAACTAAAATATTATATGGTCACTGACTCTTCCTTTCAATGGCTCATTTCACTATTACATTTTTACTTTTGCATGATGTGTTTATTATTGGCATTGTTACTAGGATACGACCACTTTCAAATGATGCAGAATTAAGACCTCTGTCACTAAGAGGCGATGAAATTTCATCCTTAATATTATGCAAGTTTGACTTAAATGTTCTCCTTGTCTAATAGAAGCCTTGATTTTCAAAACTTAAATGTTACATTCTTATAAAGAGCCATTTTCATGTATTAAACTCCTGTCAACCAAAATGATGATACTTACTGTACAAATAATACATGCTTAAACAAAGTATGTCTGTTGACTTCAGGAAAGAATAAATCTATTTTAAAAGTGGCAAAACCAATACAATATTATAAAGTTTAAAAATAAAATAAAATTAACACACACACACACACACACAAAGTTGGGAATCAAAGAAACTTAAGGGTGGCAAATATAGCATTCATTAAGAAAGCAATTGTGAGAGTATGGTAAAAACAGGGCTATTTTATTTGCCAAGGGAAATTTTAAGCTGAATAAAAGTATTTTAAGAGGCAATGATTAAAATATCTTAAAGGATGTATTATTTAGGATTAGGTTATCATTTGTTTCTTAAAGGTCATATTTTACAGGGCTTCCTTGGTGGCTCAGTGATAAGGAATCCAGCTGCAAATGCAGGAGATGTGGGTTTGATTCTTTGGTTGGGAAGATCCCCTGGAGAAGAGAGTGGCAACCCACTCCATTATTCTTGCCTGGAAAATTTCATAGACAGAGAAGGCTAGGGGCTACAATCCATGGGTTCATAAGAGTTGCACACAATTTAGTGACTAAACAACAACAACATATTTTACATAGCTTGATAGTAGTTACATGATAAAAATGGAAGTCTTTATACTGCAATTCTGTTTCTTCAAATGTGTGTGACTGTTTGTATTATTTAATATGGTTTTTGATAATAAAACAGGCTGGTTCCTATCAGTATGCATGGTTCTCTGTTCACATGGACAGAATTAGGCTTTGCAGTACCAATACAATCTTATTTTACATCACGCATTGCTATGCCAATTGTCATTTACACACAAATGAAAGGCAACACAAAATAGAATGGTCAACATGAAATATAGTATTGTTTCAATTACATTTCTCAGGAGTCCATGATTAGAAAACTTAATAAAATTCACTAGGTATTGATTTCTAATTTATGACATTTTGCTCAATGGCCTATAATACATTATTAGTGGGGTTTTTTCTCATGCCATATAAATCTCAGCTCAACAGAAGTTCTTTAAAATATTATGCCTCAAAAATCACCACTTTATAGAGAAGCTTGAATTAGGAGTGACTGCTAATGGGTACACGGTTTCTTTTTAGAGTGAAGAAAACATTCTGGAATTAGTAATGATGGTTACAAAACATTGTGAGTATACTAAAACCCACTGAATCGTACACACGCAAAAAGGGTAAATTGTATGGCATGTGAACTATATCTCAAATTAAAAATTAACCAAAGTAAAAACTAAATATTATCTTAAAATATATCACTTCACTACTGCCAGAAGTAAAACTGAATTTGCTTTGAAACACTCATGTCTTATATTAGAAAGATGTTTGTATTTGTATAAAGCACTTCTACATGTGTTAGTTCATTTCTGCTTTATCCAGTCTCTTGGAGATCAGCATGTCAGATATTGTCATTTCCAATTTTAATTAATGAGCAAAACTGACAAAAAAATAAGTAATTTGGAAACTTACACACGATCATACAGCTAGCCAAAACAATAAGCCTAGGACATAAATTCTTCAATTCTTCTGAATAAATTATATAACTTCCTAAAATAAAAATACTGATTTATATAATGACTACAGAAACATTGTGACAAAATCCACATATATTTTATCAGCATAAAAATGAGTCACATTTAAATTATTTCTAAAAAATAAAGTTCTATTATAATTTAAAACATTTTTATAGCAAGGGTGGCATTTGACCTTGATTTACACCTTTATGTTACATTTTATTTTATGTTTTCTGTACAAAAGCTTTTCAAATTTTCAATGTGTATATGCATTACTTTAATTCTCTGAAAGTTGTTCAGTAAAACAGAGATGCAACAGGACATCATAATGACTGGCATACAACAGAAGGTAATTAACACAGAAATTCATATCCTGTATTCACTGTTTGATAGACCCTATCTTAAATTGTGAGTCTTTGTTGCCTATTTTGGCAGAAAAATTCTTTGAAGTTTGACTAACAGAGGATTAAAAATAAATTGTAAAGTCTGATTTTCATAAAAAGTATATAATATCGACATTTATTTCAGAGATTCCTGAAATCATTACCAATTGCTTTGAAATGTATTAGTTTATTTCTTACTTAAATGTCCTACACCATTAGGATTTATTCTATGCAATGAACACTGGATTGTGAAGTCTTTTAATATTTTCTATGTCTTGCCTAAGTTAGTTTATACTTCCTCACTGAATTTATGCTTCTTTCCAGACAAAATCCTTTTATTCTTGACCTGTTCTCAAACTGGAGACCATGACACACAGCTGAAAACTCCACCTGACTTAGACTTAAGAACTACTTTTCCTCAAAACCTAGCTTAAGTGTCACTGCCTCTATGAAGACTAACCAAACTCGCCAAGCAAAATACATTCATTCATTTATTGAGTGGCCACTTTGTGCTACACAGTTAGAGGCTCTAGGATTACTGTAATAAATAAGACAGACAAGTATATACTATGAAAAAATTAGAGCAAAGGCAGAAGAAAAGGAATTCTGGGGAGGAGGCTACAAGTTTAAATGTGGAATCAATGATACAGTGACATAAACAGAGACGTGGAAGAAGTGAGACAATGAATGTCTCAGTTTTCTGGGGAGAAATGTGTTCCAGGCAAATGGAAGAGAAGATGCTAAAAACCTAAGGTAAGAGCGATGTTTTCACCAATGCTTCCTTCTGCTGTCTGTACTCTGTGAGACCATCCCATTAGGTTGAAATTATTCATATCTGGCTCCATGGCTAAGTTGCATTAAGGGAAAGGTATAGCTCACTTGTATCAATATCTACAATACCAAGGTTAATGCCTAGCACATCGCAGATGCTCAATATAAGTCAATGTAAGTGAGTATATAAGAAACTATTAGAAAAGTCTACTTGTGTTTTAGTTTAGTTTCTTCTTACAATAGTAACTAGTTTATTAAAGCATTCCTTTTATACAGTGAAGCCTAGGCTCTATTTCACTTTCATTTGCTATTCAAGATTTTTCTTCAAAGTAGTATCCCCAAACGTGGCAAATCATTGATGCCACTGTTTACTACCCAATCCGTCACCTTTCTCAGATCCTAGTTTTAGTGTCAACAATGTCAACCATTACATTTTGAGTCCATCATTAACCCTTAAGAAATGAGAGAAATGATGAACTCTGATGTTACTGAAGTAATCCAAGAACATCAGTTAGGTGTTGTTTATGTTAAAATTACAAATGCATACATAAAAAATTAGAAAATAATTTCTAATGTGAGACATTGTGTGCCATTAAATACACTTGAGCTCTTTGCTACGTCAGTTATCAATACTATTTAAAGCAATGCAACTTAAAGGCATGGAAACACAAAAAGTATAGTGAACTAAATTTATAGATATAATCTTGCATATGCTTAAAAAAAAAAACACGAAAAGAAAACCTCTAAACCCAAACCTCTTGAATAAAAATTCAAGTAAATGGTAAATAGCTGGATTCTTAAAATCCATACATTATTCTTATTTTGTTCAAGAAAATAAATGTGATTATACTGCTTTTTTCTCTAGTGTGTAATTTCAATTTTTAGCTAGCAGGTGCTAGATTGGTGTGAATGGCTAGCATATGGGGGTTTGTCTAATGAACAATGTTATATATTTGGGGGAAGGCCATTAAGGCAATGTTCCTGCAGATAAAACCAAAAATAACATTTCATACCTCTTCCCCACATGTGACCATAGTATAGGCAAGTTAATGTATAGTTCCTTTCCTTAGGACTGAAAAATACATGTTCTTAGAGTGATTATGCATGTTGCCTCACAGTTGTTCTTAGAACATAGTACTCAGATGCTTGTCTAACTCTACTGTAGCTAGGACACTCTTGTAGAAAGCCATTTACCAGAACATTACTCATTGAAAATAAAACATGTGAGAAATTACCAGAAAGGCATGGTAGATATTTCTTGAGCTGAAATGTGAATACTTTTGTAAATGGACCATCTACCGAACACAGTGCGATTATAAAGTTTTAAAATCTAGTCAAGAAGGAGTATTAAATAATTTGTTGTTTAATTGCTAAGTCATGCCTGACTGTTTGTGACCCCATGGACTGTAATCCACCAGGCTCCTCTGTACATGGGATTTCCCAGGCAAAAATACTAGAGCGGGTTGCTACTTCTTCCTCCGGGGGATCTTCCCGAACTAGGGATTGAACCTATGTCTCCTGCATTGGCAGGAGGATTCTTTAGCACTGAGCATCTGGGGAAGCCCCATATACCATTGTAAAAACATTCAAAATATGTAAGCATGGCTAATTTTAATACTTGGCAAATTTAATAGACAATTTTCTGGAAAAAAAAGCTCTGTAACTTGCCTACACATACTGACATCATTTAAATAGAGATGAGTGGTGCAATACCATAGGTATTTTGCTAAATCTATAGACTGCTTTTTAGAAAAGGCAGAGGAATCAGAGATCAAATTGCCAACATGTGCTGGATCATTGAAAAAGCAAGAGTTTCAGAAGAACATCTATTTCTGCTTTATTGATTATGCCAAAGCTTTTGACTGTGTGGATCACAATAAACTGTGGAAAATTCTGAAAGAGATGGGAATACCAGACCACCTGACCTGCCTCTTGAGAAACCTATATGCAGGGCAGGAAACAACAGTTAGAACTGGACATGGAACAACAGACTGGTTCCAAATAGGAAAAGGAGTACATCAAGGCTGTATATTGTCACCATGTTTATTTAACTTCTATGTAGAGTACATCATGAGAAATGCTGGGCTGGAAGAAGCACAAGCTGGAATCAAGATTGCCGGGAAAAATATCAATAACCTCAGATATGCAGATGACACTACCCTTATGGCACAAAGTGAAGAGGAACTAAAAGGCCTCTTGATGAAAGTGAAAGAGGAGAGTGAAAAGGCTGGCTTAAAGCTCAACATTCAAAAAACAAAGATCAGGTCATCCAGTCCCATCACTGCATGGCAAATAGATAAGGAAACAGTGGAAACAGTGGCAGACGTTATTTTCTTGGGCTCTAAAATCACTGAAGATGGTGCCTGCAGCCATGAAATAAAAAGACACTTACTCCTTGGAAGAAAAGTTACGACCAACCTAGACAGCATGTTAAAGAGCAGAGATATTACTTTGCCAACAAAGGTCCATCTAGTCAAGGCGATCGTTTTTCCAGTGGTCATCTATGGATGTAAGAGTTGGACTGTGAAGAAAGCTGAGTGCCGAAGCATTGATGCTTTTGAACTGTGGTGTTGGAGAAGACTCTTGAGAGTCCCTTGGAGTGCAAGGAGATCCAACCAGTCCACGCTAAAAGAAATCGTCCTGAATATTCATTGGAAGGACTCATGTTGAAGTTGAAACCTTATTATATTGGCCACCTGATGTGAAGAGCTGACTCATTGGAAAAGACGCTGATGCTGGGAAAGATTGAAGGCAGGAGAAGAATGGAATGACAGCAGATGAGATGGTTGGACGGCATCACCTACTCAATGGACATGAGTTTGAGTAAACTTCGTGAGTTGCTGATGGACAGGGAGACCTGGGGTGTTGTAGTCCATGCAGTTGCAAAGAGTCAGACACAACTGAGTGACTGAACTGAACTGATAGACTGCTTTCTTAATTAGAAATAATTTTTATTTAAGTAAAAGAAAGTGAAAATTTTGTGACTAAATTTGTTTCTCTTTTTATCAAATAAAATGGCCATAAACATGGGCTGACTATGTGAATTCCTTCCAACTTCCAGTCTTTTACCAAAAGTATTTGATAGATTACTGATAATATTAATACACATTCTTGTTCCCTAAGCTTCTCTCATGATGCATTTTTTTATGTTGACTTTTCACAATTCTATTTTTCAGTCATCCAAACATACAAAAACTCTATGAGATAGATCCTTCCATCATCACTATTTTACAGATAAGGAAACTGAGGCATGTCTCGTCAGTCATTTAGCAAATAAAAAGAACTCAAATTCAGGCAGCCAAATACAAACTAGGCTTTTAAACACTATGCTTTCCATTCACTTGAATAAATAATATAATACTTATAAATCTTACCAGATCAATACAAATTATAAGTTCCATGAAAAATTTTTGAATGACAAAAACTGTGAGTGACACAGCCTTAAAATAATTAATTCAATACACACTTTTTAAAATAAGTATGTATAACATAAATAAATAAAACAGCACTGAATACTAGATACCCTAGAAATCTCTGCTACAAGTGGATCTTGGTTACACAACAACCAACATACTTTCTGATGCAGAGCCTCCAAGGAAGTTGGACATGGGAAAAAGGAAGGACTCAAAAGTTGAAAATATGTGGAGAGTGAGGATTAACTTGATGGCAAATGTAGGTAATGGGCTTCCTTGATGACTCAATGGTAAAGAATCCACCTGCAATACAGGAGTTGCAGGAGATGTGGGTTTGTTCCTGGGTCAGGAAGATCCCCTGGAGGATGGTATGGCAAACCACTCTAGTATTCTTGACTAGAGAATCCCGTGGACAAGGGACCGTGGTGGGCTACAGTCCATGTGGTCACAAAAAGTCAGACGAGACTTAAGTGACTTAGCATGCAACTAGGTAACAGTATCTGGAACTCATGATGTAACCTTGCGTCTCTAAAAAGTTGAACTCCAGACTTCTCTACTAACCCAGGACAATCAATGAGGAGAAACGGCACTGGTAAAAGGTAAGTTTAAAATAAAATATTTCAACTAAGCAAGCACACTAGGATGTTTCTACAATAGTTTGGTGGAAAACCACTGATGATGATAATTATTTGACAACTATTTATTGAGTGTGTACAAAGTACAAGATATTTTCCCAAGTACTTGAAAAACTATGGTGAAAGAAAAACAGATTAACATCTCTTATTTCATGGAGTTTACATCCCACTACTTTAAAATACTAATGATAATAATATACTACATTATTCAACCACAGATCTTACATCAGTTGGGTCTAGAATTCAAATCAAGCTTCCTATATGGCCAGTGAAAACCAAAGTTACAAAATAAGAAATAAGTGGTCTGGTTTTTATTGCCTCCTAGACTTGGCAGTATACTCTACTCCAGTAAACAAGCATCACCAATTTAGTTACTCTGATTTTCTACAGATTAAGTTCAGCCAAGTATAAACTCACAATAAAAAATTCAACAAATACATGAAGACTAATCTAATATATATAAAGGCAGAATCCAGAAGCAACATGTAAACACTCAAAGGCATCTGAGTATTTGGATTTTCAGGTGAAGAATAAAAAAGGGCTTAAAATGTTCACTTATGTAAAATATGGAATAACAGTTACTAACAAAACAGTGATCAAACATGTTCAGGAAGATTTTGAAAATAATTAAATAGAATTTTGAGAAACGAAATAAATGAAATTTAAAACTCATTGAATGGATAGACAGAAAATTCAACAAATGTGGTTAAAATAAATCATTAATTGGAAAAGGGATCTAAAGGAACTAGCTATATTTCAGTCCACAAGGAGACAGGCGATGGAAAATAAAAAAGAGTAGACAAGTGTTATGGAGGCTAGAATGAAATAGTCCAACAAATGCCAAGTCAAAATTTTAGGAGAGAACAGGAAAAAAAAGAAAAACAGACGCAGTCAATATTCTAAAAATTAGTGGTTGAGAAATTTTCTGAATTTAAAAATATAGATCATAGATGCAACAACTGAAATATACACAGTCAGAATAAATGAAAATAAAATATCACTTGAAACCCTGTAATAAAACTGCAGAAAAACAAAGGCACAGAGAAATCTTAAGATCAGCCAAATAACAATCAGCCTGACAACAAATTTCTAAATGGTAGTCAATTAGTAAATATGTAAGTGTTTTAAAAACTTTGTTCAATGAAAATAATGTCCAATATTTGGATTTTAAAAATCAGATGGAGCTAAATCCAGCAACAATAACATGTAAAACAAGATAGAAATATTCAGTTAGGAATTCTAATTATTTTATAATTCAAAATTTGTCAATTTTAAACTCTCTTACCATAAGTAAGCATGATAAATAATCAAAAGGCAACACATAAAAATAGAAATAGAGTAGATAATATCCAAAACAATAAAGAGAAAAGAATTTGAGGAAACTAAAATTAATACATAAAAAATTACAAAGTAAAAAATACACATGAAATGGGGTATAAATAGAAAGCATGGATAAGATGATGCACTTAAGCTTAATCACAACAAATGTGTGATTAATAAGTTCATAAATTAAAAAGCAGAGACCAACAAATTAAAATTTTAAGAAAATCTAGCTATACCTGGTTTACTAGAGATAAGTTTAAATCACCATGACAAAAAAAGATAAAAAAATATAGCAGGCAAATATTTACCAAAAAAAAAAAAAAAAAAGGTAAATAAGAAAAGTCTAAGGTATCAGTTTTGATATTAAAATAGACTTTAACACATAAAGGATTATTGTGGATACAAAAGTTTCAGAAATAACAATAATAGATTCAATTCATCAGAAAGACAAAATCATTCTAAAGTTATAGACATCTAATTTTAAAAAATCTCCATACTTTATAAAGCAAAAATTGGGAGGGCTGCAAAGAAAAATTAATAAAATCTCATTATTCTGGGCCATTTTAGCACAACTTTCTTAATTATTAATAGCCAAAGTCAACAAAAAATTAGTAAAGTTATAGGTAATCTGGACAACACAGTGACCTATATAGAAGTCTGCACCTGACATATACAGACAGGACATTTATAAAAAGTGTCCACAGACTAAGCCAGGTTTTAGAGATTTAGTACTGTGCACAATTATGATGAAAGTATTTGGTTTTAGATGGAGGGGAAAATGTTAGTTTTTAAATATGGACTCCAAAAATAACAATTTCTCTTTTTGAATGAGTGGTTTTGTCTAGCTTCAGGTTTATGAGGTATATTTTAGAACAGACTTGCAGTATTTACCTGTGAATTGACTCTGTGTTGACTCTATGAAAAATATAATTTGATTATTGAAATATGATCCTTATTTTCTAAATGTACTTTACAATTGACAAGTGGGATCATTAAAATTGCTGAGTTTGTTCTAATTAATGTGTGGGTGGTTGGCAGGAATTAGAGGTTACCTAATATCATGTAGTGGTTAGCAATTCAAAACCTGTACAGTTTGAAGATTGCACTGTTGGGGAAAACAATCAAGATGAATAAATTTAAAGCCACTATGTTTTCTAAAAATGTCAACATCGCACACAAAACTTCTAAACTCTGAACACATATTTTAATCTCTTTGTACAAAATTTTGTTTGCTGAAATAACAAAAAGGACTAAAATATTACAGATGTTTGAATATATATATATATATATGTATGGTATGAATGAGCATGTTTATCGCAAATTTGAAGATAACCTTAGAAAGGAAATTGTTAAGATATTAGCAGAAAAGAAAGTGAATGCCGATCTGACCTTATAAAATAAAATACCATTTCAGAACTTGAGTATAGACTCTGATAAAGCACTAAATCTTTGTTTTTAAAATTGACTTCTCTTGAGCTTAACACACTTCAGAAGAATAAAAACACGCACGATAAAGGTAAAACAAAAATTGCACGTTTCAATGCATACTAAAACCATATTTGTATCAATAGGAACTTGTTTATAAAGACATTTTAAATAATTATTGTGGTAGCTTTTACAAAAATTTTAATGTGATATGAAAATATATAAGAAAACTAAATTCTAACTTTGGCATAATCTCAATGTTAGTCATACTTCAAACTGAAGAAAAAGGAGATGCATAACAAAAAATTTTCAGCCTTGCAGTTATTCTGCTTTGTGTGTGATGGTCCTCACTGCCAGTGGAGTTACTGTTCAATACATTTCATTGCATATCTTTAAAGATGAAATGAAATGTACCATAAGCCTGAAAACTTTTGTAAAATCATCTATTAACATCTTTGAATTAAATTCATAATGATACAGAAAAATGTTTGTGTATCTATCATTCATTCTTATTGGGTCATTCATCTCTCACAATGAGATTGTTTTTCATTTATTAACTCAATGAACATAGCTTACATCAACATTACACATGTATTTAGTAAGATCTGATCTTCATCATGAGGACACCTTAGTCTGTTCATGAATGGTTCACCTGGAAGAATGCTATGACAGGAGGAAAAACTCCAATGTTTCAGGACATGCATTTATCAGCAATAGAAAGCATAATAGCTCAGAACGAAAAGAAATAAGAGCATTTCGATTTTATTAACAACTGGTTTTTATTTGACATTTTACAAAATGTATTCGTTGACAGCTTTCTTATTAAATCTTTCTCTGCATTAGCCCTCACACCCCATTGGTTTATAAGTTCTTTTCACTACATAATTTTAAGTAGGGAAAAAATAAAAGAAAAACTTTTCAGACAGGCAAACAGAGTTAAAATATTGAAGTTAACAAATGCAGTTAAGAAAGATGCAACTGGGAGTGCAAGAAAGGAGAGAGAGTGATGTGAGAGAAATAAAGGCATGGCTGAGAATAAAAGCAGTGTGAGAAGTGTAAACCATATAGAAAACATATTTTTCAACATCTTCCTAGTTTCGGTATTGCACAAAATATAAGATCAAGATTTCCAGGATCATCTCTTTAACTAGAAATGTGCTCTACTCTTCGTTCCATTTCTAAGCCACTATAGGTATTAAACGGCAATTTACATGTGATTTGCATTTTTTTTTGTACTTGTGGTTTTGGTAAGTCTTCCAAACCTAATGACTGTTCCTTTGGCCAGCAACATAAATGCTATAATCACACAATTATTGTGCTGGGAACAGTTTAATTCAGCATTTTGTTCTCAACCACAGAACAATTACTCAACAATTTCGGTTAACCAGACTAGCTAGCTGCCTGGAGAGAAAGAGGAATATTCACAAGATCTATTGTCTTACATAAAGGCAGCTACTAGATCAGCTGGAACTTTCTAGTATTGTTCTGATCAGTGCTTCTTTACAGGATCTTTCACATACATGTCCTAATGAAAATGACAAACTGCAGGTTTTCCTTTATGGACTTGCTATTTGTTCAGTTCTTTTAATTACACATTTGCATATTTTTAAAAGCACATTAGAGTTTGTGTGTCTGGAAAAACAGGCTTATAGATAAAGGTACCTTAAAAGACACTTAATACAATGATAATTGATACGAAGAGCTGAAAATTCAAAAGCGTAAGTTTAAAATGCTTCCTTACAGCTACTCCGTAGTGCTTAAAGTGATGTAAAGGCTTCTGAACTACGGGTGCTCTCATCTATCATTTAAATTACATGACTTCTTAACAGTACAACTGGCTTAATGTCAACTTTCATTCTATATCTTTAATTTTTAAAACAAAAATGGCAATTCACATAATCATGGTTGTTAAACGTTCTCTTTATTTTTTCGTATTAATTTAAATTTATCAGAACCAAAGAGTAGGGAGGCCTAAGCATAACACTGTAAAAATATTTAGAGATAGATAATCAACAATTTATGCACCTGTGTAAATACATGTGTGTGTTGAGACTGTCATCTCCCTTGACTATTTCTCGTAAGCACAGACAACCATTAGACCGGTACTGTACCACAAGTCGTGGTCTTGAAAGCTACTGAGAAACAAAGCAGTTGATGGTGAACCCGGCCAGTGGGTAGTCAAGGGTAGTAGTTGATGAAAATAGCTGAAAGCACTGTCTCTTTATTTTCCAGTGTTCTTTTCTCTAGTTTTTTTTTTTTTTTTAATTTTGTTTTCTTCTCTTTTAAAAAAAATTCTCTCACTTTTACTTTAAAAAGTGGACAAGGAAGAGGGTGGAGAAAGTATATAACTTCATGGTTAAAAGTTATGGTAAAAAAAATACTCTGAAAATCAGAAAAGAGATCAAAGAAAACTGCTTTTTCAAGAAGTGAAGACAAAAGTAGATTTGAGAATTCTGGCAACTTTTAAAATTATAATTGTGTCTGTTTATATATTTGTATGAAAAAATAAGAATAAAGCGGTGAAATATGCTGACAAGGGATTCCGGAAGTCGAGATCACTCACTCCCTGAATTATGCTAGTCTTCAAGGAGAACTTTACATATATGGGTTTCAAATATTTTTTTTTCAAGGCAGAAACGTCTTTTTCCCCCCATACAAACTCAATTTAGAACCTAATGGTGAAATTCCCACTTACTCACACCTGCCCAGCCACATCTCCCCCAATACTATGATCCAATCCCAGGTATCCACTGGAGGAACTCCATGGACCCAATGTGATCCTTTCTCCACAATTTGAAAACCACTGACTTACACTCCTGATTTAACCTTTCCCTATCATTAGTTTAATACCAAAGTCTAATGATATAGATGATACAGTATAGAATATTATGTCTAATTAATACAACTATGTGCTCAATTATTATGACATTGTATAGACTGTAACTTGTAATAATACACAGGCCTATTCCAATTTAGTGTCTTTATAGCTTGTTAATAAAATTAAGCACAATATCTTCTATATAACTGTCACAGAATTAACTTTCCTTTACGTATGAAATTAATTTACAATATAGTATAAGTCTCTGGTATAATTTCTAATTCTTTAATCCAGGTACTGACGTGAACTATAATTAGAGAGAAAACATTTGTAGAACAGAATATAGTCTATAAAAAGAGAATGCCAAAATAGTATCAGGTTCTTCTGAATGAAAATAACTCAACTTAGTGCAAAATCTATGCTGAAAAGTGAGCCAGATATTAAATTCAGAATGAAAAAAAAAATTGGCTATATCTTTGCCACTTCCTGGTTAATTTGGCCAAGGGCCAATTTTTCGATATTATGACCATCCTGTAGCCCCAGTAAGTGTTTTATTTATTTATTTTTGTATTGCATAAAAATATCAGCTTAAGAAGGGAAAATGTGAAATGGATGACATATTTTAGAACAGCTTCTCTCAGAATACAAAAATATTCCCCAACTCAAAACTGAAACAAATAGTAGAACTACCAAGTGATGCCAATTGGCGACTCTCTAATGCCATTCAAACTTCGCAAATACTGGGCTCTCAAACTGATTTTAATTATGCAAAAGAAAACCAGGAAATGGTTCAAATATCAATTGCTTTCACAGAAATACAAATTCTCTTTTAAGAGAACCATATGACATATTTTTTCTTTATTCTGTAACATTGCAGTAATTACCTGCTCAGTGAGTTTTTTGACTAGGGCAGTGGCAAAAAGCGGAGTTTCCCTTCTGTAACCCTTAAGATTACAAGTTATTTTTTATTGTTACAGAGTAGAAAAAAATTTGAAGGAGATATATTTACTACTGAAATCTGGAGGAGACAATAACACTAAGTGGAACAGTTCACTGTATCCAGGTGTTTTTGCATTCAAACTAACTCCAGGGGTATTTCTAAAGTCTTTTCTATGGACAGGAAGCCTTATGAAAAAGAGGGTCTCTAGTATGAGTTTAGCATCAAGGTTACACATGAACCTTTGTAAACTCAATTTGTTACTGAAGATTTACTTTACTCTTTGGTCCTGGGTATGTGCAAAGATGACTGTGCTGAGGTTCAATGAGACAGCATTATGACATGTTAAGGTTTTCATATATATTGTAAATAGATACTAGTCATAGTAATGCCACTTAACCTCAAAAAAGTGTCTAGCTAGGCCAAATGTGTGGTCTTAAGGAACAACAGTTTTTTTTTTTTCAAGGAAGAATTTTGTGAACCTAAGGCAAAATAATTTATGATCAAAATCATCAGGGTTTCTGAAATGCATACTAATATCCAACATCATTACATGTGTGTGTATACATATATATGTATATAACCAATTATATATATATGCATGTGTGTATATATATATATATATATTAGCATAGAAACGCTACACTTACACTTAGTGTAAAAAAGACATGACAGCATTACTTTTAAATAGCAGTTTTTTAGATGAACTGATTCTAAAAGAAAACAACGTGTTCAATGACTATATTACATTTTTGATAAGGAATTCATAGAATTTTAAATATATCTAAATTCAAATAATAAGTTTGAGAATGCATATTCAGAGTGTTTTTCAATATGACTCACTCATTCACAGAAGCCATGAACCCCGTGGCTGGCTTATGGCAACACTCTAAGTTAGTAGTCACACAATAGAGAGCTTATACGATTGCAATGGTCCATATCCAGTGAAACTGCCTGAACACCGGAAATAATGGCTCAGTCTCTAATAATTCAGAAAGAACCACTTACAGCTGCACACCACATATGACCATCTTTACAATGGCTAAAATGAAGCACTGGGGACTATTTCCTCTGAATCAATATTCTTTGGGTAGCACTGGTTCACATTTTTTCTCATCTTAACAAAAAAGTTTTGTTTTTCGTTACAATCAGCCTGCCACTGGTCACCTTTCTCATATTAGCCTCTGCCCTAGAATACTCCAGACAATAGTATTGGTTCCATCTGTGCTTTCCATTAAATCCTGATAATCCTTCAAGAACAGCTGGACCTTTAGGGCCCACGCACACAAACTCTTTCTGTAGATCCATTGGGTTACAATTATGCTGATGCTGTACTTACATCTTGCTTGCAAATGCCTTTTGTATGGTCCTTTGGGGCTGTGAAGTAGAATGGCTTGACATCACTAATTCAACAATACAAAGATATAGTTCTCATCTCAATTATAACATGATATTTAGTCACCTCTAATACTGGGCTGCACTTAGAAAATTATTTTTTAGACATATGACAACATTAATGACAAGTTTCCAACTATACTGTGCCATTATATAATCAAGAAGTAACAGCTCCAGTTAATCAAGTGGTTTTGATATACTCTCAGTATTGGGAACACTGCAAATCTTAACATTTTACTTAAGCAGTTTTTATGGACAGCTTAGTAATTTGTCCTTCCACTGTAAAATAATTTCATCAGATTCATATGGCTACACAGTAATAATAAAAATTTTTAATGGCATAATGGAAGTGGCTATAAAGTTACAGCAACGGTATAACCAGTCTGTGTAACCAGTGGATTCTCATGACTGACTTAAGTTCTATACCTCTGTCTCCCCTTATTCATTTTCTAGTAGGCAAGATTTTAAGAGATCCTCTGCTAAATACTACCTAAGTAATTGCCATCAATGGGTCTCATATTTTCCATTTTTGTGTGAATAACTATCACTAAATAGAAAAGAACACCTCTACCCACAATCATGCAAATAATACTATATGTTAAACAGATTGCAAACTCTATGGGGCAGGGATTGCATTTTTCTTGCTTAGTTTTATCCACACCACACAGGCAGAAGGACTACCTGAAATAGGAGGTGTGCAACTAACGTTTGTTGAACAGTTAAATGGATGAGTTAAATTCACCCTTGAACAATACACACTTGAGCTGCTTGGGTCCAATCGTACGCATACATTTTTCACATAAATACTATAATACAATATGATCCACAGTTAGTTGAATTCAAAGATATGAAAAAGTAGATACAGATAGTCGACTATGGAATCTGAGCCTCTGCAGCTTTTGGTATTATGGTAGCTCCTGGACCCAATCCCTTGGGAATACTGAGGGATGACTGCATATTCTCTTTAAGAGATCAGAAAATTTTTTATAACTTCCGCCATCTACACCAATATTTCATAAGTATCTCTTTCAGAAAATTATCTGACAAAAATATCTAAGCTGTGGTATAAGCTCATTTTCTTTTTGTTTTCATTCCCATATAAACTGAAACTGCTCTTTCTTATATTAGATGTTTGTTATTATTAAATCAATACCACTATTTTTTTTCCAGGCCATTTAGACCTAATTTATTGAATCTTTTCAAATCTGTAAGTATTCTGTTTTCTCTGCTAAAACCAGATTGGCTACAGCATTCTCCTACAGGTTTTAAATTTGTACAAAGGAGTTTATGTTTCAGATACCCAAGTTGTATATTCTTATTTATGTTGTTCTGCTACACACCCTTTTAAAACCAAGTTTTGGAAAACTTGGCAGAGTTGGTTTTCTGCTGCCCGGTCTGTGCTGTTCTCATAGTCCAGCATTCAAACACTTCTTGTTCACTTTCCCTTGTACAAACACTACCATACAACATTCTTTTCTTTTTTTTAACCATACTTCTCCAATTTACTTAAATCATACTGCATTCTATTTCAGTCCATGGAGTTCTGACCACCTCATTTCATCCATTTTTATGCTTTTACTGTCAGATAAAACTTAATGCATTTCCCATCATGTCACTCAGGATATAAGTACTCATCCTGAGGCCCTTTCAGTTCAGTTCAGTTCAGTTGCTCAGTCATGTCCAACTCTTTGCGACCCCATGGACTATAGCATGCCAGGCTTCTCTAACCATCACCAACTCCTGGAGCTTGCTCAAACTCATGTCCATCAAGTTGGTGATGCCATCCAACCATCTCATTCTCTGTCACCCGCTTCTCCTCCTGTCTTCAATCTTTCCCAGAAACAGGGTCTTTTCCAGTGAGTCAGTTCTTCACATCAGGTGGCCAAAGTATTGGAGTTTCAGCTTCAGCATCAGCTCTTCCAACAAATATTCAGGACTGATTTCCTTTACGATGGACTGGTTGGATCTCCTTGCAGTCCAAGGGACTCTCAAGAGTCTTCTCCAACACCACAGTTCAAAACCATCAATTCTTTGATGCTCAGCATTCTTTATGGCCCAAATCTCACATCCATACATGACTACTGGAGAAACCATAGCTTTGATTGGATGGACCTTTGTTCGCAAAGTAAAACTTGCCTGTTACTCCAGGTATCTCTTGACTTCCTACTTTTGCACTGAGGCCCTTTAAGATACATCAAACATATCACCTCATATCTCGTTTGAGCTTTGTTACAAGAAGATGAGAGTAAGGAAAGGTAATACGCATTGCTAAAGAGAGACATAGAGAAAAACATGAGATGAAAATGAGGAATAAAGGATAAAGTATATCTTCAGTTCAGTTCAGTCGCTCAATCGTGTCCGACTCTTTGTGACCCCATGAATAGCAGCACACCAGGCCTCCCTGTCCATTACCAACTCCCGGAGTTCACTCAAACTCACTTCCATCGAGTTGGTGATGCCATCCAGGCATCTCATCCTCTGTCTTCACCTTCTCCTCCTGCCCTCAATCCCTCCCAGCATCAGAGTCTTTTCCAATGAGTCAACTCTTTGCATGAGGTGGCCAAAGTACTGGAGTTTCAGCTTTAGCATCATTCCCTCCAAAGAACACCCAAGGCTGATCTCCTTCAGGACGGACTGGTTGGATCTCCTTGGAGTTCAAGGAACTCTCAGGAGTCTTCTCCAACACTACACTTCAAAAGCATCAATTTCTCGGCGCTCAGTTTTATTCATAGTCCAACTCTCACATCCATATGTGACCACTGGAAAAACCACAGCCTTGACTAGACAGACCTTTGTTGGCAAAGTAGTGTCTCTGCTTTTGAATATGCTATCTAGGTTGGTTACAACTTTCCTTCCAAGGAGTAAGCGTCTTTTAATTTCATGGCTGCAGTCACCATCTGCAGTGATTTTGGAGCCCAAAAATAAAAGTATATCCTAGAGACAGGAAAATAAGCTCTTTTACTGAGAGATATGTTCCATTAAAAAAGATACACTTAAGGTACAATGTTGGGCTTCCCAGGTAGCACAGTGGTAAAGAATCTGCCTGAAAATGCAGGGGATGCAAGAGATGTGGGTTTGATCCCTTGTTGGAACGATTCCCTGGAGTAGGAAACGGCAACCCACTCTAGTATTCTTGCTTGAATATGGAGAAAGGAGCCTGGCGGGCTACAGTCAAAAGGGGTTGTAAGGAATTGGACATGACTGCAAAGAATAGCAAGAACTGATAAGAAAGCCTTCTTCAGCAATCAATGCAAAGAAACAGAGGGAAACAACAGAATGGGAAAGACTAGAGATCTCTTCAAGAAAAGTAGAGATACCAAGGGAACATTTCATGCAAAGATGGGCTCAATAAAGGACAGAAATGGAATGGATCTAACAGAAGCAGAAGATATTAAGAAGAGGTGGCAAGAATACATAGAAGAACTGTACAAAAGGGATCTTCACGACCCAGATAATCATGATGGTGTGATCACTGACCTAGAGCCAGACATCCTGGAATGTGAAGTCAAGTGGGCCTTAGAAAGCATCACTACGAACAAAGCTAGTGGAGGTGATGGAATTCCAGTGAGCTATTTGAAATCCTGAAAGATGATGCTGTGAAAATGCTGCATTCAATATGCCAGCAAATTTGGAAAACTCAGCAGTGGCCACAGGACTGGAAAAGGTGTTTTCATTCCAATCCCAAAGAAAGGCAATGCCAAAGAATGCTCAAACTACCACACAATTGCACTCATCTCACACGCTAGTAAAGTAATGCTCAAAATTCTCCAAGCTAGGCTTCAGCAATATGTGAACCGTGAACTTCCTGATGTTCAAGCTGGTTTTAGAAAAGGCAGAGGAACCAGAGATCAAACTGCCAACATCCGCTGGATCATGGAAAAAGCAAGAGAGTTCCAGAAAAACATCTATTTCTGCTTTATTGACTATGCCAAAGCCTTTGACTGTGTGGATCACAATAAACTGTGGGAAATTCTGAAAGAGATGGGAATACCAGACCACCTGATCTGCCTCTTGAGAAATTTGTATGCAGGTCAGGAAGCAATAGTTAGAACTGGACATGGAACAACAGACTGGTTTCAAATAGGAAAAGGAGTACACCAAGGCTGTATATTGTCACCCTGCTTATTTAACTTATATGCAGAGTACATCATGAGAAACGCTGGACTGGAAGAAACACAAGCTGGAATCAAGATTGCTGGGAGAAATATCAATAACCTCAGATATGCAGATGACACCACCCTTATGGCAGAAAGTGAAGAGGAACTCAAAAGCCTCTTGATGAAAGTGAAAGTGGAGAGTGAAAAAGTTGGCTTAAAGCTCAACATTCAGAAAACGAAGATCATGGCATCTGGTCCCATCACTTCATGGCAAATAGATGGGGAAACAGTGGAAACAGACTTTATTTTTCTGGGCTCCAAAATCACTGCAGATGGTGACTGCAGCCATGAAATTAAAAGACGCTTACTCCTTGGAAGAAAAGTTATGACCAACCTAGATAGCATATTCAAAAGCAGAGACATTACTTTGCCAACAAAGGTCCGTCTATTCAAGGCTATGGTTTTTCCAGTAGTCATGTATGGATGTGAGAGTTGGACTGTGAAGAAGGCTGAGCGCCGAAGAATTGATGCTTTTTAACTGTGGTGTTGGAGAAGACTCTTGAGAGTCCCTTGGACTGCAAGGAGATCCAACCAGTCCATTCTGAAGGAGATCAGCCCTGGGATTTCTTTGGAGGGAATGATGCTAAAGCTGAAACTCCAGTACTTTGGCCACCTCATGTGAAGAGTTGACTCATTGGAAAAGACTGATGTTGGGAGGGATTGGGGGCAGGAAGAGAAGGGGACGACAGAGGATGAGATGGCTGGATGGCATCACTGACTTGATGGACGTGAGTCTGGGTGAACTCCGGGAGTTGGTGATGGACAGGGAGGGCTGGCGTGCTGCGATTCATAGGGTCGCAAAGAGTCAGACAAGACTGAGCGAATGAACTGAACTGAACTGAACACACACACAAGGTACAATGTTAAAACTGAAGTTGCCTAAAGGAAACACTTTTTGATATTCATATATATGCATACAATTTTGCTTTGGACCTCAAACTCAACACAGATAAAACTGAACTTAGTCACTTTCCTTACAGAATCTGCTTCTAACTCATGTGATCACTATCTCAAATTGGGTCACTTTGTCAATTTCTTTCACTGATTGATTTCTACTTATTTTTGAATATTCAACTCAGGCTTTACTTCCTCTAGGAAGTGAAACATAAACTCCTTTGCACACTTTCTTGTCCCCTGATCTTAGTTCATGTCCCTGTGCTTTTCTGGTTTGGGGGAGGAAGGATATGCGCACTATTTCATTCATCAGACTGAATTATAATTTTATAGTGCAGAATACAAAATAAGTTCATCTTTGGCTAACATATTTGCCAGAATAGGACTTAACAGATAGTCCAGTTGTATCTCTCAGTTTTTCATGTGATACATTAAAATGAATAGTTCTTTGTTCACTCGGTTGTACATTCAATGATTTTGTTGCCTCATAGGCCAGACAATGATATTATATAAAAGATGGCCCAATAAATTGCCTAACTGGTACATATCTATTGAGGAAATCCTCTACTATTCATTTATTTATTCTGTCATGCAGACTCAGTCCTCAGTGATGTCTGATACTTTGTGATCTCACAGACTGTATTCCTCCATCCCTCTTGTGTCTCTTGCATTGGCAGGCAGATTCTTTACCACTGTGCCACCTGGGAAGTTTGGGGGCTTTCTTGGTGACTCAGAGGTAAAGAACCCACCTGCTAATGCTGGAGAAGTGGGTTTGAACCCTGGTCAGGAATATCCTCTGGAGAAGGAAATGCAAAGCACTCCAGTAATTCTTGCCTGGAAAATTCCATGAACAGAAGAGCCTGGCGGGCTATGGTGCATGGGGTCACAAAAGAGTAGGACTTGAATTAGCAACTAAACAACAACAATTTCCAATTATAATTTATTTAGTAGCTTGGGTAATCTCTTTTTCCACTAATCATAGGCCTTAAACCTGGTTTCTAGTCAGCCAACAGTTGAGCCTAAATTGCGATTCTCGTCATCTTAAAACTACTTCCTAGTTCTCTACCCTCAAGTACAAAGCTCTAATTCCTCAACCTGTAGAGTGGCCTTGGCCTATCTCCCTCCTACTTCATCTCCTGCCAGGGATGTGTACATGATCAGTCATGTCTGACTCTGCAACCCCATGGACTGTAGCCCACCAGGCTCCTCTGTCCAGGGATTCTCCTGTTCAGGGAATCTCTCTGTCAGGGATTCTCCAGGCAAAAATACTGGAGTGAGTTGCCACGCCCTCCTCCAGGGGATCTTTCTGACTCAGGGACTGAACCAGTGTCTCTCACATCTCCTGCACTGGCACGTTCTTTACCACTACTGCCACCTGTGAAGCCCAAGACTTAGTATATATATCCAGTTAAAAATTATACTGTATGTGTATGTTTGATAAGAATATTTATCCTCTAAATATTAGATACAAGGTCCAAAAATTCTTGTTAGAATATTGTTTTCATTTCTTTCCAATGACTCAGTATCTTCAGTAGTTTTGTATCTACTTAACTTTCCAATTATTGATATGGGCATGTTAATAACTAAAGTCCTCCACAACAATAGTTCATTTCAGAATTTCTCCCTGTACTCCTATCAGCTTTGTTTCCCATAATCTGAGAACATCTTAAAAGATTCACTCAAGTTTAGAATGGTTTTGTAATATGTTCCTGGTGAATTAAACCTTTTATCATTATGTAGCGGCTCTCTTTATTCTTAATGATGCTTTTTGGCTTAAAGTCTATTTTTTTAAGATACTAGTATAGGTCTTTAGCTTTCTTTAGATTTTTATTTGCCTATTACATCTTTACTTACATTTTGACCTTCAAACATTCTATTGACATTGCTGTTTTGACTTCCAGCCATGAATTGAGGAGAGTTTGGTTGCTCCACAATCTTTCCTACCTGTAGCATTGTCAGTCATTTTAATTTTAGCCATCTCTGTGTGTGTACAGGTTTCTAACTGTGATTTTAATTTGCATCTCGCTCTTCCTGACCTAGGGATCGAACCTGGGTCTCCCATATTAGAGGCAGACGCTTTAACCTCTGAGCCACCAGGGAAGCCCAATGATTAACAATGTACATATTTGTATATGTTTAATTGCCACCCTTTTATCTTCTTTGGGTAAGAATCTCTTCAATTATTCGGTCACCTTTATTGAATTACTTGTCTTCTTACTGTTTTATCTAAAGATAGCTTGTTATATTCTGAGTACATGTCCTCTCAGATGTGTTTTGCAAATCTATCAGTCTGTGGCTTGCTTTTTCATTACTTTTATAGTGTTAAAAATCGACAGCAGGTTTTAGCATTCAGTTCAGTTCAGTTCAGTGGCTCAGTCATGTCCAACTCTTTGTGATCCCATGAATTGCAGCACCCCAGGCCTCCCTGTCCATCACCATCTCCCAGAGTTCACTCAAACTCACGTCCATCAAGTTGGTGATGCCATCCAGCCATCTCATTCTCTGTCGTCCCCTTTTCCTCCTGACCCCAATCCCTCCCAGCATTAGAGTCCTTTCTAATGAGTCAACCTTTCGCATGATTTTAGCATTGGTGAGGCCCAATTTGTCATCTTTTTGTTTTTTACAGGGGGTTGCTATTTAATAATCTTCACCTAACCCAAGGGAACTAATTCTATGTTTTCTAGATAGTATATGGACTTATCACTTATGTTTGCAGATCCATTTTGAGTTAATTTTTGCATATTGCATGAGAAAATAGTTGATATCCACTTGTCTACATACAGATATACAATCGTCCCTGTATCGTTTGTTAAAAAGGTTATTTTTTTCCTATTGAATCACCTGGGTACTTTTATCAAAAATTGATGAAGACACATTCATATATCTTCTTTGATTCAAGTCACTCAAGTTGTCAACTTTGATTCAAGTTGTGCCCAAGTCTTTGCAACCCCGTGGACTGTAGCCTTTCAAGGTCCTCTGTCCATGGGATTTTTCATGCAAGAGTACTGGAGTGGGTTACCATTTCCTTCTCCAAACTTCTTTGACTCATAGGTTATTTAGAAGTATGTTATTCTTACAGTTTTCTAATAACTTGGAATTTCATAGATATTATTTGCTTACTGATTTCTAATTTAATTCCATTGTGATCAGGGTACATATTCCAATTATTTCAATCCTTTACATTTATTGAGACTTAATATGATATGCTTGTTAAATTTTCTATCTGGACTTTAAAAAAAATTGCTCTAGTTAAGTGGAGTGTTCTGTAAATATGTTAGGTCAGATTGGTAAATAGTGTTTTTGTTCAAAATATTGACAGGGAGAGAGTTACTGAAATAGTCAATGAAAAATTTTGATTTGCATTCTTTTTTCCTTTATATATGAACATTTCATTTCACAGAATGTGAATGTTTGTTTTTAAGTGCACAACACATTAGGATTTTTATGTCTTTTCAATGAATTAGCCAGTTTATCATTATGAAATGAATTTCAATATTCCTGATATCTTTGCTCTGAATATACTTTATATATAGACATTCTGTTCTTTTTAAATTAGTATTAATGTTATATCTTTTCCTTTATGTGTTAACCAGTCTATTCTTTACATTTAAAGAAATTTCCTGTAGACATATGTAAGTGGGTCTTACTTTTATTTTCAAGACAAACAATACAGCAAACTCTGATCTTAGTTTGCTTAGATCATTTATACTTACTGTGATTAATGATGTGATCTTACTTTTATTTTCAAGACAAACAATACAGCAAACTCTGATCTTAGTTTGCTTAGATCATTTATACTTACTGTGATTAATGATGTGATTGAGACTAAATCTACAGTCTTACTGTTTTCTATTTATCTCATTTGTTCTTTGTTCCCTTTTTATTTCTCCTTCCCTTCTTTTGGATCATTTTTTAAGAGTCTACTTTATCTCTGTTATTGCCTTATTAAGTATTATTTTTTATTTGGTTTTGTTTTAGTGGTTGCTCCACGATTTATAGTATACCTTTAAATTCCCTCATAGCTCAGTTGGTAAAGAATCTGCCTGCAATGCAGGAGACCCCGATTCGATTCCTGGGTTGAGAAGATCTACTAGAGGAGGGATAGGCTACCCACTCCAGTATTATTCGGCTTCCCTTGTAACTCACCTGGTAAAGAATCTGCTTGCAATGTGGGAGACCTGGGTTCCATCCCTGGGTGGGGAAGATACCCCAGAGAAGGGAAAGGCAGCCACTCCAGTATTCTGGCCAGGAGAATTCCATGGAATGGTAGCAAAGAGTTGGACATGACTGAGTGACCTTCACTTTTAAATTTATAATAGTCTATTTCAAATAATGTTATACCACATCATACATAGCATAAGAAGAACCTGTCAACAGTTTACTTCTTCTGTATAGAATGTAATCTTTATGTCTGACTGCTCTTTTGAGGTTTCCTATTCATCACTGCTTTTCAGCAATTTGATCCTGTTTATTTGTTTGGGGTTCACTGGTTCTTTGACATATGGGCTTATAACTTTTGAAATAGATTTTGAAACTTCTGGTATACTACTTTTTCAAATATTTTATGTTTCCACTTATTTCATGCCTCAGCTCATTGGTACTGTATTTTTAATGTTTTTTCTTTCCTCTGTTTTATTTCTGAATAGTTTCTATTGCTATGTCTTTAAGTGTCCTAATCTTATCTTCTGCAGTTTCTAATCCCATTCAGCCTATTTTTGTCTCAGATATTGTACTCTTCATCTCTGAAAGTACAATTTCAAACTCTTTTATATCTTTTATTCATTTTCTCATCATGCTCTTGAACATATGGAGTATATCTGTAATAGCTGTTTCAACATCTTTGTCTACTAATTCTAACATCTGTGCCACTTGAGTTTGATTTTTATTGATTGACTTTCCTCCTGATTTCATGTTATATCTTGTTGCTTCTTTACATGCATGCTAAATTTGAATTAGATGACAAATAATTTGAATTTTTCCTTTTTTGGTGATCTCATTAAATATCTGGGGGGTTTATTCTGGGATTTATTGTTGTTGTTGCTTGGTTGCTCAGTGTTGTCTGATTCTTTTGCAACCCATGCACTGTAGCCCTCCAGCCTCTTCTGTCCATGGGATTTCCCAGGAGAAATCCTGGAGTGTATTGCCATTTACTTCTCCTGGGAATCTTCCAGACTCAGGGATCAAACTTGTGTCTCCTGTACTGGTAGGTGGATTCTTTACTGCTGAGCCATCTAGGAAGCCGAATCCTGGGATGCACATTATTAACTTTGAAACAATTTCATCCTTTCAAGTTTTACTTTAAATCTTTTTTAGGTCAAGGTTAGAAGAGCTGTCAGCCTAAGTTGGCCTAAAACTCAACATTCAGAAAACTAAGATCATGGCATCTGGTCCCATCACTTCATGGCAAATCGATGGGGAAACAGTGGAAACAGTGTCAGACTTTATTTTGGGGGGCTCCAAAATCACTGTAGACGGTGATGGCAGCCATGAAATTAAAAGATGCTTGCTCCTTGGAAAAAAAAGTTATGACTGACTTAGCTTATTAGAAAGCAGAAACATTACTTCGCCAACAAATGTCCGTCTAGTCAAAGCTATGGTTTTTCCAGTAGTCATGTATGGATGTGAGAGTTGGACTATAAAGAAAGCTGAGTGCCAAAGAAGTGATGCTTTTGAACTGTGGTGTTGGAGAAGACTCTTGAGAGTCCCTTGAACTACAAGGAGATCCAATCAGTCCATCCTAAAGGAAATCAGTCCTAAATATTCATTGGAAGGACTGATGTTGAAGCTGAAACTCCAATACTTTGGGCACCTGATGCGAAGAACTGATTGCCAATGTCTGAATACTTTCATTTCATAGACTTTGTCTGGTTTTCTTGATATTTGAGGAAAGATGATTAGTCTGGTCCCTGCAAGAAAAAGCCAGAAGCTGTCCATTTACTTAACTTTTAATTCTGATTTTCATAGCTTTCATTTCTATTATAATTTTAAAAATATCTCTCTTGATTTCTGACCACTTTTGATACTGCTTTTTTATGATTTCAGTATTTATTTATCTAAGCATTTCATGATATTTATTTTATATTGTCTATATAATGTTTCCAATATCTGAAATCTTTGGGGTGGGAGGGCTAAATACTTCAGTATTACTGTTGACTCTAATTCTTTCTGAATTGCTGCTTTGTGTGTTCTGCAATTTTTAATCTGAGTATATGTTTCTTTAGTTTGAACTAAATTAGATTTTAGAGATATCTCCTTCAGTAATTGTTTTTTGTTTGAGTGTTAAGTTTTCAAGGGCATAGCTGAACAAGGCCCTGTGGTAGAGTTTATTTTTAAAATAACTGATGCCCTATTTTACAGGATTCCTGCAGGAGAATTTTACTTCTCAGACCACTGATACCGGGATTGACCATCGGATTTGCTTTGGCCTGTACAACACTAGGGGCTTCCCAGGCGGTGCTAGTGGTAAAGAAACCGCCCGCCAGTGCAGGAGATGTAAAGGACACGGGTTCAGTCTCTGGGTTGGGAAAGTCTCCTGGAGGAGTGCATGGTAATCCACTCCAGTATTTTTGCCTGGAGAACCCCATGGATGGACAGAGGAACCTGGCAGGCTATAGTCTGTAGGGTCGCAAAGAGTCAGACACAACTGAAGTGACTTAGGACACACACACGCATACAACATGAGAAGAAACGATGGGTGCAACGCAGCAAAACTTTAAGAGCTCTTGCGTTTTTCTGCTTTAACCTTTCCTCTGTGTTACTAGACTATCATTGTTCCAAACCAGAGATGCTCCTTATGGCTTGATGCTGGATTGAAGGGAACATGGAGCAAAGCCGAGACTGACACACAATGGACAGAATCATGAGTGGCATTTCTATCTCCGAAGTGTCATGCTTTTGTTGTTGTTGCTGTTGTTATGATAGTGAAAGTTCACCTAAGCTTAATGAGGGCGTCTCATGTTAAGTTGCACCACCTCACGGGTGATCCAAAGCTTATCTTCTGACCCTAATGTTGGTACTGGTATCTGGTTCCAGAAGAAGCCCAGTTTTGGTGACAGTTTTGAGAGCAGTCTCCTAATGTTCTGAAGTCACCATAAATATTTTTTTCTTATATTAATTTTCCGAGATTTTTTCTGTACTTCCTCTAAGTACAGAGATCCATTAAAAAGTATTTTTACCCAGAAATGGGTTCTTTTGCTTTTGAGCACTTGTTTCTTCAAAGAGCTACAGATAAAAGTTCCACAATTTGGGGTGAGTAGGTGGAGGGGAGCCACAGCTGAGCATACTCTCCTGGTCATAAATGATTCAAAAACACTCTTCCTTTTGGTAGTGGCAACTGTAATTTTAAATGTCAAAACATGAAAGAGAGTGTAAAAAATAATCAATCCATTCTCTTTTCTAAAGTAGAGAATGGGTTAATGATAAACATGTAGAGAAGAATCAAGATGACAAAAAATAAAATATGTCAAGCTAATAAAAAAGCATGAAACTAGATTACCTAGAATATAGCCCAAATGAGGCCTTCCTGAGTCACCTATGGCTACTTATGTATCATTGAATGTTTTTATTAGTTGATAGCTAATAAAAATTTCAAAACCTCAAAACTCTCAGGTAGAAACATAACATATATCCCAGTCTTAAAATTTATGGAGAATTTAATTGTTTAAAAATTAAAATACACTATTTTCAATGATCTATTTCATTATTTTATCTTTAATTTCATTCTGTACAAATATATTTTTTAAATTAAGTGAAGGTGGCCTATTTAGACCTTTCAGTTAAAGTTCTAAACCCTGCAAGTATATTTTTATTCATTTTGATCAAACTTTTCAACCACTCTGAAAAGAAACTGTAGTAATTCTCAGTGTGTACCCATACACGAATTACAGCAACCACATGTTTTCTATCTCCCACAGACCTAGTAAAATTTAAAAAATCACAGAAAATTGCCTTTAGCTATGACAGAACAAATTAGAATTTTAGAGTCTCTTGAAATTTTTTTTTTTTTAAATAAAAAGCATCCTTCTCCTAAGTTGCAGCTAAATGTGTTATTTTTATTAACATTATCCAAACATTATCAAACACCCTTCTCCAAACTCTTTCTCTCTCTCCAAATGAACATAGGATTGCATAACTCACATATTAAACAACTGACAAGTGAGTTGTCAGTCTTTATAAACATAATATTAAATTTAAAAAGTCTTTATTTCCCAACTTGGTTGAGTATTTAGAACTAGCAGTTGTTGATTACTTCAACCATGACTACTTGATTTTCTCATCAGCCAACCATATTATCACATCATTATTTAAAATGTAAGCAAAACATTTAATAGATGTTCTACTCCAGTGAAAACATTTTCAGGTCTCTAGCAAGGGTGGATCGGAGAAGGCAATGGCACCCCACTCCAGTACTCTTGCCTGGAAAATCCCATGGACGGAGGAGCCTGGTAGGCTGCAATCCATGGGGTTTCGAAGAGTTGGACACAACTGAGTGACGTCACTTTCACTTTTCACTTTCATGTATTGGAGAAGGAAATGGCAACCCACTCCAGTGTTCTTGCCTGGAGAATCCCAATGATGGCACAACCTGGTGGGCTGCCATCTATGGGGTCGCACAGAGTCGGACACGACTGAAGCGACTTAGCAGTAGCAGCAGCAGCAAGGGAGGATGTGTATGGACAAGCAACCCCTTTCCTAATATCCTAGTAATTGGTACTGACTGTCTCCAGTCATTACTACAGCTCATGTGGAGCACCTGGTAGGAAGAAAAACAATTTTTACACTCTTTTCTATCCCTCTTCAACTCTATGTGCTGTCTAATATCCTCTCCCTACCCTCAACACACATTAAATTACACCAGCCCTTAAAAATTCTGGAACTTGGTAGTTGGCATTTCATAGAGTAAATGAACACTATCCATGGGTATCCTAGTAGCAAATCACTGAGGAACAACTAAAAAAAATATTAAGGAGGAAAAAAAAAAAAGAAGATAGATTTGCTTCGTGGAATACAAAGCTGAAAGTATAACCTAAGCCTCTTGCCTTTGCCTATGGGTTGAAATAGACTTGTATCACCTAATTTTCTCTTTTACAAGGTACTTAATAAAACCTGAAGCAGATTTTATTCAGTACCTGTATGTTCAGGACTCCTGTGTTTGGTGCCTATCTTACAATATAAATAATATAAAAGATTAAGGAGACTCATTGTAGCTAAGGTGAAGATCAGAAGGTTGAATATTTTAAAAGTAATCTTTTAAAAATAAAACTTAGGTTCAATGAGAGCTTATGCTTGAGTATATATTCATTTCTAGGTCTCAAAAGATTCCTCCCCAAATTTACCACCTAAAAAGGTCAAATCCATTTCAATTCATACACATCAAAGTTAGGTTATTTAATTGAGTGGTACTAGTTACTAATTATATTTGGATCTGAACCAAATGAAGCTATTTGTTCATTAAAACTAGAAGACCATATTTTACTTTGACTGAAACAACACTTAAATATTAACTCCTGCTGATATCAATGGGAATCCTGAATAGAGTTCAAGGACAGTCTTTGGCCCTGGCAGTAGTCCTAAGTCTCTTGAAATGATAAGAATAAAACGTGAGAAAGGATGTTACACAAGCAGGAGAATTCCAGATTCTATCATTTAGACGTGCATAAATTAATAGCACCAGTAAATTAAACTTATTCTGAAGGAAAATGAACCAGAAAGAGGGTGAGTATGTGTTTGAGAACCTGTGAATGTATATCCATGTATGTACGCTTGTGTATAACCGAATTGATCAAGTGACCGTATAGTTTAAATGTAAAACAATTTGCTCATCTTTTCTAATCTAACAGGAAGGGCCACAGTGAGTGCAAGCTTTGAGAATTTCTCACAGAACCAAAGACCTTCTTATTATAATTTGTAATTGTCCACGGGTAACTGCACATTCATTTGAATTCCTGAAAGACTGAATCTTGTAAAGAGAACAAGATGGGCCCATATTAAAACTTTTAATGACTTTAGTAAAAAAAGGTGGAACTTTGCAGCCAGCTGGCTCCATACCGAAAGCCAGGCTGCACAGCTTGAACTTAAAGCTATCTTAACATAATGAATAAGTGCCAATAATTAGCATATGTAGTGTGAACAGGTTTGCTGGCACAAGCAAGTGAAAAACTCCAAGGTAAAGTTATTATTAGGGAGTAATTAGCTCTGTGAAGTAAATGAGTGAAACAATAGCTGCCAGCACTGACAATATGGCTAACATCTGACTATGTGGAAGATAACATTGTAAAGTATTGCTCCCTGAGCTAGAATCTGTTAATAACCATATGTTAGTGTAATTAATGCAGAGTCTTTCTGACCTGTTGTCACATAAGAACAATACTTTCTTGGAAACATTCAAACAGGCAGTCCCACACTCTGGGTAAGAAATAATTGTTAAAGTTGCTTACAAACAACTCTTACATCTTTATTTTTTTAAGAAAAGAAATAAGCAGTGAGTTGAAAATGCTGAAGAACAGGATGAGCCGAGGTAAAACTGTTTTCCTGTCTGACATCCCAGACACTAAGAATTCAACCAGAACAGAACTGGATCCTTCAAGGTGACTGAAATTCAGCATAGATTTAGACAGATGAAATTAGGGGACAGGCAAAGTTGTTTTTCGTATGAAATTTCTAAGCTATATACCAAACACTTCCCCTTAGTTTTCACAGGAAACACACACACACACCATGGTATCATTTGAGAAATATTTCAAAAGAATTTTAAGTTTCAATACTATTAAGCATATTTTGCCTCTAAATCTAAACTCCTCAGGAATTGAGGACTGCATCATATTCATCTTTTTATTACCTCTGAGTGTTAACATACTATCTTCAGTAAATACTGAGTAGACGTAGAAGATACTTTTGGATTCTCAATGATTCTGGCAACACAACTAAAAACAGACTGGGGAAATGGGAGAAGAAAGTTCATACAGTGTAATTTCTAAGAGACAGTCTTAGATCGTTCTGTAATAGATAGAAATAGAGTAGACAGAACTACATGGCTCTTTCCATTAAATAATTATGACCTATCCATCCCTGTCCACTTCATATTTTCCTCTTCTACTTCCTTCACCATGCATCTTCTCCTTTTTAATATTTTGTATCTCATTATTTCATATAATAATTTCATATTATTTCATAATATATTTCACAATAATTTTCTGTGTCTGCAAGATCATTAATCTTTCTGTCAGTTTCCTAATCTATCAGTGGTGATAAGGTTGATAGCCATATTTTAACTTGAATTTAATACTGAACGAGTTGAAAAACTGTCATCTGCCAATGACAACTGCAATTTTTAGTGCTAAATACGCAGAATCAATTGTTCTCCCTTATTTCTGTCAACCATATATAAGTGTTTTCCTAAGAATTTATAAGGCTATTCTCATCAAGTCATGGCCTTAAGGTATTAAAAGTACCAAGATCAGTTGAAGATTCTTTTCTACTAGTTTGTATTATTCTACAATAACAATGTGAGGGAAATTTGTAATGCCACCCAGCAAACTTGTTACTACCAGCAAGACATATACTGCAACTTACAGAAAGCTCAGGTCCACATTCTCTGTCATCGTAATGAAATAAAATAACTGAGGCTATTATTACTTATCTTTAGGGTACACATATACATGTGTGTGTGTAAATATATATATTTACACACATAAAACTTCCTGTCGAAGAAGGAAAATGAAAGCTTTCACAGCGTTTCCTAGTTATACATAGTTGTAAAGTATTACTAATGATCACTAATGATATACAACTCACTATGGAAATTCAGTTAAGCATATATATGCCTGGCACATGTTCACTATGGATTTTTTCATCCAGTATCATCTCAAAATTATATATGTATTAAGAGCACAAAAGACATTCTAAATACTTCTGATTTTTGGCCAAATATAATTTACTTTGAGTATCCTATTCCAACTAACCTATTCCAGCTGAACTTCTCAAATACAGCTTATGAGGTGAAACACTCATAAACTAATCAACAAGTATTTCATAAACTATAAGATAAGATGAAGTAGTATCCATCAGTTCCTGCAGAAAGTTTGATAACTTTCAAATCTAAGCTGTACCATATCTTGAGAAGAGAAAGGTTGAGATTTAATGAAAGCTTGTTAGTAACTCTTGCACCTTTTTAAAGGAGTAGGTTTCTTTAGCAATGTCTAATACTTCACAGACTAAAATGGCCAAGTAAAAGCGCTGCACGTTTGAGATCTCACACATTCATCTTCTCACTAAACATCTGTTTAAGGCCTGTGTGATCTACCTGTCAGCACCAGTGATCCATAAAGTGTTTGAACTGCCTGTCACAAACCTCTGAGCTGGTTTGATCAGAGGCTTTGTGCACACTAATCACACCCTTTATCTTTCTAATGTTAGAGGGGGAAACACACATACACACACACACACACACACACACACACACACACAGAGCAAGGCTGTCTTCTCAACCTGACTGTAATTAATCTTTGTAAGGGGGAACCTGCCTGGTTTGAAAAGCAAAGATCTGATGGGCTGCTGCTCTTTTTGTATAAAGGCCTTATTTTCCTACCAGGCATCTTTATACTTGGGTGGTACCCTTTACAAACCACCTTAACTGTGGCTCAGTGACAGTGAAACAACCTTCAAGATCACCTTATGAATGAACCTGTTGGTAACTTTACCTAAGAAAAGAAACCAATAAAAGGGAGTTCTACAGGAGCTCGTTTAAATGATTCTCTCTTTTTAACTGGATGCAGGAAGAAAGGAGCCCAAATGTGAAGCGGTCCCCTTTTCATGTTCCTTGTAAGCTTCTCTCCACACTAATAATCCCACTGCTACTTTCCTCCTGCTCAGTTGCACACAAATGTATCAAGAGCTGCAGGAGCTCCCAGAGAGGGAACATTTAACATCTTTTTTTTAACTGTTTAAAGTAATGCTTTATGCATCTTGCCTCTTACCACTATTTGCTTTTTATTGCTTTAAGTGAGATTAATGCCATGGTTGAAATAACTTGGAATGGCACTGATATTCAAAATGTAATGGACCATTCCCAAGGGACATAATCCCTTGTGTAACAGTTTAAAAACAATTTGGAATATAGTAAACAAAAGGCAGAGAGGGAAAAAAGAACTATATGAGTCAGCCATAATATTAGATAAGAGAGTATAAATTAGGATCACGTGATGATCTTTCCCAATACTGTCTCTGGTATGAAATGTTAAGTTCAGCATTTGTAGACACAATTCAAACTAAAGACCACATGTTATTAGGATGCACATAAATCCCACAATGAAGATATTTAGTTAATTGCTGGATAAGCTCTACCCAGTTACACAAATTCTTACAGGGGAATTGGGCAGCAAGGACTAAAAATGAAAGCATGTCTAACACCTGGCCCAATTAAGTTTACAACATAACTCCTATTACTAATAAAAAAAAGTCACAAGTCTACTACAGAGGAATGAAGTATATTGTAATTTTTGACACGTAAAGAAAATTAAACTGTATAATGACAAATTATTTTGAATGTTTTTAGCATTAAAGAAAAATATGTTTATTCAAAATAGGGCTAAACTTTTAAGTTAAATCACATGAGGTCAGTACACAAAAGTTCAGATAAATAGTATTTTAAAATTTCTCGTCGAAAGTATAACTGGATTTGTTTCTAGCCGCATGAAAGCTTTTAAGTTACAAATGGTTGCTCAAACTCCTGCTACTGCTGCAGCTTCCTCCAGCTACTATTTGGGGCCCCTGGATCAGATATACTCAATATGAGGATTAGGAGAATATGTTGCCTCACCAATTTAGGGACAACGCCCCTTGTCAGCTCGGAAGCTGTTATGGAACAAGAACGACGCCCCTTTTCCCTAGGCAACATAATTCTCCTAAAAGAAAAGGGGGGAATGAGAGAGTCATTTCCTAGGCAGGTTGATAGGGAGTCTAGGGGTCCCCAAGCAGAGAGGGGTCTGGAATTCTCAAGGAGGAAGAAAGGACAAACTTTTTTTCTTTCTCCACATTCCTTAGGATTATATAACAATAATGTATCCTGCCTAAGGACAGTCTTTGCATTCAACCTTCTGTTATCTTAAAATGTTAATTATGGGAGTAGACCTGGTCTTTACAAGGATGTGTCTTGCCAGAGGACAATGCTATCTTAAAATGTAAATTATGGGAGTAGGTCTGATGAGGTCTTTACAACCTCCAGATATTCTTTGGATTATATAACTTCATTGTTAACACTAGCAAGCGGGTACTCTTTCTGCCCCCTTCTGATGCCTATGTCAGAAGCTTTCTGTATCTCCTTTATACTTTAATAAAACTTTATTACACACACACACAAAAAAAGAAAATTTATAATAAAAATATTAAAACTGGGGGCTTTTGTATTTAATAAAGCATTATACTAGCATTTTTATGTCAATATAAACTCTTCTGTATTATGATACTTTAGCCCTAATCAATGTCATTATTAATATATTTGAAATTGTTGCAGAACGGGATAGAGGATGTTTCTATGGCTATATCTACATAATCCACAAATGATATGGTTGTATATCACACTTCACACTATATATCTATGCTTCCAGATCATCTATTTTAAGACATTTTAACTTAGCTCATGGATTCAAAAAATTCTCTATGCTGTCCAAGTGGTCAGTAATAGAAATTAGATTTCCTATGTGTGCTGTTATAAAATACATAATTAAGTATTAACCAGTGTAGGGTTATAGGAACAACCAGCTTTAAATCTTATTCTATTGAACTATTCCCTTTGCCACCAATTTGAAACTTGTCTTTAGTCCTAATGAAAAAGCCTATTCACTCTGTTGGCATCCACAGCTCATCAATACTTTTATTTTACTTCTATGCTCAAACACAGAAAAATTGATGCTTTTGAACTGTGGTGTTGAAGACTCTTGAGAGTCCCTTGGACTGCAAGGAAATCCAACCAGTCCATCATAAAGGCAATCAGTCCTGAATTTTCATTGGAAGGAATGATGCAGAAGCTGAAACTCCAATACTTTGGACACTGATACAAAGAACTAACTCATTTGAAAAGAGCCTGATGCTGGGAAAGATTGAGGGCAGGAGAAGAAGGGGATGACAGAGGATGAGATGGTTGGATGGCATCACTGACTCAATAGACAGGAGTTTGAATAAACTCCAGGAGTTGGTGATGGACAGGGAGGCCTGGCATGCTGCAGCTTGTGGGGTTTCAGAGTTGGACACGACTGAGCAACTGAACTGAACTGAACTGATGCTAATGCTTTAGGTCTCTCAAACTTCAGTGAGCACTAGATATCAAGTGGAGAAGGCAATGGCACCCCACTCCAGTACTCTTGCCTGGTCTATGGGGTCGCACAGAGTTGGCCATGACTGAAGCGACTTAGCAGCAGCAGCAGCAGCAGATATCAAGAGTGGCTGAGGACTTTCCCGGCGGTGCAGTGCATAAGACTCTGCCAGCCAATGCAGGGCACATGGGTTGGTTCCCTGGTCTGGAAAGATTCCACATGCAACTGAGCAACTAAGCTCATGCACCAGAACTACTGAGCCTGTGCCCAAGAATTCCAACTACGGAGCCGGGACGCTGCAGCCACTGAAGACTGCACAGCTGGAGCCTGTGGCCTGAAACAAGAGAAGCCACTGCAATGGGAAGACTAGGCACTGCAACTAGAGAGTAACCCCCACTTGGTGCAACTACAGAAACACCAGGCACAGCAACCAAGACAAGTGCAACCCAAAATAAAAATGAATGAATTAATTAAAAGAAAAGTGGGGCCACACATAGGACTAAACTTCTAATCACTTCTAGACACCGAAGCAAATTGCAGAAACCTTGTCTGTTCATCTCCTAGTCCTGGCCACCCTGAATAAACTGGTCTAGGTTTCAGCAGTGTGAGTCAGAGTAAATGTGCAAGGCTTTAGACTGACTTCAAGGAGAACTCAGTGTCATGAAACTCTGTACCCTGAGGAGGTTAGGGCCTTTTACATGAGGGGTAAGTGTAGAATATCCTGAGAGCAACGATTATGAGCAAATATTTTAACCTTTTAAATGTCACAATCTGTATAATCATTTAATTTTTTAGTCTGATTTTTAGCTTTGGACGTTTTCTAAGGCTAAATATAAAATAAATAAAGACCCTGATGCTGGGAAAGATTGAGGGCAGGAGGAGAAGGGGACGACAGAGGATGAGATGGTTGGATGGCATCAACGACTCAATGGACATGAGTTTGGGTGGACTCTGGAAGTTGGTGATGGACAGGGAGGCCTGGCGCGCTGCGGTTCATGGGGTTGCAAAGAGTAGGACATGACTGAGTGACTGAACTGAACTGAAACATTTATTCATTTTTAGGTTACATTTTTCTTTTTGTGAGTTTTGAAAAACATAATTGTGCAAATATTTAATAATAGGCACCTACTTCATTGTTCCTAAGAAATTTACTAAAAATTAATTAGCACATATACAGATTTTAAAAACCAATTTGAGAATGTTGCTAATTGTAAAGACTCAACTTGATTACAGCACCACTGAGTTTTAGAGGTAGATTTTTTATAATCTATACCAGATTTTTATAGATGGGGAAGTTGAGGACTTTTAATTCTTTTTAATTTATGTCTTTATCAAGCAATTAATATTCTCATAAGAGAATCAAATATATGTTGTAAAAGTACAAGGAAAAATGCTATTGAGATTCTCTTTTCAATGAGAGAAAATTAAAAATCACTCAAATAAATGCAACACAAGGTACAAAGGAATAAGACAGAAAAAGAGGAATAGAATGGTAAATGACATAGGAGTTCAGGGGACTTTTTTTCTAGGAAGTCTGAGGGACTCTATGGATAAGATGATGTATGACTTTGGACTTGGTGTTTATGATTATTCTTGACATGGAGACAAGGAATAGAGAATGCTATTCCAGGAAAATGAATCCACATGAGTGAAAACATAGAAGCCAGAGAGTTTGAAGAAGAGTTAAATTAGCTGGATCATCAAGCTCATAAAAGGAAATAAGTGAGAATAAATTAGCCAAGTAGGAGCACCATATAGTAGAGGGTCCTGAATGACAGGCTAAAAACAACCCGTTTCATCTCGTAGACAGCTGGGAGCTGTCAAAGGCTTTTGAGCAAGGGATGGGAACCAGGAGAGTTTTTCTTCAGTGAGACGGACCTAACAGTAGTGCAGAAAAACAATGGAGGGTAAAGCTACTAGAGTCAAACAGGACAGGCAGGTAGTTATTGCAGATGATGAGTGGCATGAGAACTTGAATTTGAGGCAGAAAAGCACCAACAAGAAAAGATGCAAGGAGTATCATGAAGACAAATCAATATACTCATAATCTTATACAAAGCAGAGTGAGAAGAGGAACATATTAACAATAAATTCAAAGTTTTGACATTAAGTGATTAGAAGACTAGAATTCTTATAATTAGTTATTCGTACTGGACGTGGAACAACAGACTTGTTCCAAATAGGAAAAGGAGTACCTAAAGGCTGTATATTGTCATCCTGCTTATTTAATATACACAGTACATCATGAGAAACACTGGGCTGGAAGAAGCAAAAGCTGGAATCAAGATTGTCGGGAGAAATATCAATAACCTCAGATATGTAGATGACACCACCCTCATGGCAGAAAGTGAAGTGCAAGGAGATCCAACCAGTCCATCCTAAAGGAGATCAGTCCTGGGTGTTCATTGGCAGGACTGATGTTGAAGCTGAAACTCCAATACTTTGACCACCTAATGCAAAAAGCTGAGTCATTTGAAAAGACCCTGATGCTGGGAAAGATTGAGGCCAGGAGGAGAAGGGGACGGCAGAGGATGAGATGGTGGGATGGCATCACCGACTCAATGGAAATGAGTTTGGGTAAACTCCAGGAGTTGGTGATGGACAGGGAGGCCTAGTGTGCTGAGGTTCATGGGGTCGCAAAGAGTCGCACATGACTAAGCAACTAAACTGAACTGAAACCACAGATTTATAGGACTAGAATTTCATATAATACATGACTGATGCTTCAGTGACAGAATGTTAATACATGGCTTGTCTATCATATACATCATCATCCATTTCAATATATACCATCATCATAGAAATCATTTTATAGGAGTGGAAGCCTGTTTGCATTAAGTAAGAATTATTTCCTTGTCCAGAACTATTTCCTACAGAGTATGAAGTTAAGAATTTGAAAAAAATGGGTTCAGAACTCCTATTGGAAGCCTGGGCTTTCCTGGTAGCTCAGCTGGTAAGAAATCCATCCACCTGCAATGCTGGAGACCCTCATTCCATTTCTGGGTCATGAAGATCCCCTGGAGAAGGTATAAGGTACCCACTCCAGTATTCTTGGGCTTCCCTGGTGGTTCAGTCAGCAAAGGATCCACCTGCAATGCGGGAGACCTGGGTTCGATCCCTGGGCTGGGAAGATCCCCTGGAGTAGGGCATAGCAACCCACTCCAGTATTCTTGGCTGAAGAATCTCCAAGGAAAGAGAAGCCTGGCAGGCTACAGTCCATGGGGTCACAAAGAGCTAGACAGGACTGAATGACTAAGCACGAGCACAAGCACACTGGAAGCTCAGTTACAGAAGAATCTTCTAGTGCATCCAGGCTCGAGGCTTTACAGAAAAGAAAATGAAAACTTCAGTATTCAAATAGCAGCATTCTTATACTTCAGATGTACCAATAAGTACCCTAAGAAAGACCAAAATCTTTAAGAAAGCCACTTTAATTCTACTCCAGTGAAAGTAAATATAGACAGTATAGGAGTTAGGGAATAAGGACATCATTTCTACATCTCTAATTTAAACAAGATTCCTAATGTAATGATACTGGTTTAGAAGTTATAGAAATGGATAAATAAGAAGTGGTACATACATACAATGGAATGCTACCCAGCCATCAAAAAGAATGAAATAATGACATTTACAGCAACATGGATAAACCTAGGAGACAGAAATGGCAACCCATTCCATTATTCTTGCCTGGAGAATCCCATGGATAGAGGAGCCTGGTGGGCTGCAGTCCATGGGGTCACAAAGAGTTGGACATAACCAAAGTGACTTGGTGCGCGCACATGCACACAGATAAACCTAGAGATTGTTACATGGAGTGAAATAAGTCAGACAGAGAAGGATGACATTATTGTACGACATTCCTTATATGTGGAATGTTAAAAGAAATGATACAAATGAACTTACTTATAAAACAGAAAGAGACTCACAGACTTAGACAATAGACTTGTGGTTGCTGGGAGGAGGCTCAGGGGTAGGGATAGCTGGGAAGTTTGGGAGAGACATGGACACAAACGGATAGCTGACAAGGACTACTGTATAGCCCATGATATTCTGTTCAATGTTCTGTGGGGGCCTGGATGGGAAGGGAGTTTAGGAGAGACACATGGATACATGTATATGTATGGCTGAGTCCCTTCACTGTTCGCCTGAAGCTAACACAACACTATTAATCAGCTCTACCCCAATACAAAATAAAAAGCTAGAAAAAAGAAGTTGTGGATAGTAAGTATGTTTCTGCACGTTTGTGACCTATATAAAGGAAATAACTAAATCAGTATGGACAGGTATAAGTTTATATAGTATTAATAGAATCACAATAATATTTTAGATGTAACTTTAATATGGGAAATTAGATGAGTTTTGGAAATTTTATATCAAAATACTATTTTGTTATTAGTATAGTATTAATTAATTTTAAATTATACTTTTGAGAATACTTTTGTATTGGAGAATACTTTCCAATATTTCAGCAGTTTGAACCTAAAAAGGAATGGAATGTTTTAGCTCTTTTTTTGATAATTTTGACAGAAAGACCCACTTTTCTGAAAAGTATTAATTTCTATGGTATTTTGAAGGACAAAGTCTCTTACTCAAAAAAATGGTTTTATTACAGAATAAGAAGTGAAAAATACTCCCCTCTTCACACACACACACACACACACACACACAAATACACACACACACTCATACATGGAGAAAAAAAATAGTTGTTTATTGGATTAGACAAACCATTTCTTATATGTAGTAAAAAAAAAATTTGGCCTAAAATATTTTCAGAGTATCATGATATTAAAAACATTATTTTCAATACAGATTTCATCAGTTCATGGAATCCTTGAAGTTAGAAATATATGAAGTGTGTAGCTCTATCTTCTCTTAATTATAAATGTACTATTCTCAAAACAAAAACAAAAGAGGCACTTTAAATTCAAAGAAGGTCTATTTCTATTTTGTTATGTTTACTTTAAAATTATGACATATCATCATGTGTCACTTGAAAAAATTCTGTTCCTTGATAAAGACTTATACCTGACAAATAAAAAATTAACGAATAAGATAATGCACATCACACAATACAGGTGGAGAGCCTTCATAAAACTGTAAACTGAGCATCATCAATTAACATTTAAGCAGCACTTCTGTGTCTTGTTTTGGCTATTGTATTTGTCAAACTTTAAAATACAGGCAACAAAGTGTGTGTGTGTGACTATACAAAGAAAACAATTATGCATTTGAATATGTATTTATAACAAATCAACAATATCAGCACACATCTGCTGTAGATCTTTGAAGCAAAAATGTATTCTGTTACTAATAAATTTGAAATTAAAAGCATATATCTGTGTCCTCGATGTTATATATATTTCTATATACACATTCAATTTATGAAAGTATATGTTGATCAATTTGATACAGCCTATAAAATTATAAAAAATATAAGATGTAATATTAGCTATGAAGAACGTGGAAGTAAAAATCACTCAGTCGTGTCCGACTCTTTGTGACCCCATGGACTATACAGTTCATGGAATTCTTCAGGCCAGAATACTGAAGTGGGTAGCTGTTCCCTTCTCCAGGGGATCTTCCCAACCCAGGGATCAAACCTAGGTCAGGTCTCCTGCATTGCAGGTGGAGTCTTTACCAGCTGAGCCACCAGGGCAGTCCAATATTAGTTATAAGTCAATAAAATGAAAGAGAAAAATATTAATAGGAACCCAAATAACTCCAATCAGAAAGCAGAACAGGAAGGCTTTTAAAACACCATATTGATAAATAATTTTCCTAACACAATAAGGCACATCTGGCTCTTACTTCAGGATGAAATAAAACAAATCACTTTCCTGGAAATCCCATGTCTTATCATCATCATCATCATCATCATCCTCACCACATAGATCATATCATTTTCTTTTTAACTACCATTACTTTCTTTTAACTACCATTTCTGATAATATTTTACTTTCAACTACCATTTATCAAGCACCTTCTGTTAGCTGGGTATTAACTAAATTGGTGCTTTATTTATAATAATTATAACAAAATACTAGTGCTATATCACATGTATTTTAGACATGAGGAGAGAGAGTGAATAGCTCCAATCACACTACTAGTGACAAGGAGCCACTTAAACTCTGTTCTATGTGACTGATGAGTCCTTGCAATTCTCCCCACGCCACTCCTGTGATACAACAAAGTGAGAACAGTGCCAATACCCCAGGCACCACTGTTAACTCAAGAAAACTTAGTCAATCCTCATCTTTTGGTTAAAATCTGAGTGATTTTATCAAGTATGTTGGCATCATAGGAGTCACAGCCCAAACGTAATACATAATTCTCTTTCCAGATGGTCAGGAGTCTAGCCTATGATGATTTGAATAAAGAAAAATATGTAGAACTGGTATTTTAAAATTTCTTAATGATGAAGGCAATTTGTACAGATTTCATCGGCTGAACAAATGTGGATTAGGTACAAATGACCCTTAGGCTACGTCCACATGCTCAGCAATTGAGCTATACGACTTGTCTATTGGTTGTAACCTCAGGACAAACCAGGCAGCCAGAGTCCACCTGGAGGAAACATATGATTACAATAACCATCATTAATTATGAACTTTCTCACATGCTACTATTACCTAAAATTTACAAATGAATAAATTGGAACTTAAAAAAGATTAAACAGCTTTCTAAGTTCATGCAATCACTAAGTGACAGAGCCAAGATTTAAACAAAGTCCACCGAAGCTAACTTCAGAGTGCTATCAACTGTATCACTCATAATAATACTGTCTTTATGAATTACAGCCACTTAAAAAAAAAAAAAAACTATCCAGTGTGATCAAAAGATAAAATGCAAAGGTATCTGGAATGATAAAGCAGTTTTATGTATAAACTGTGCTCTTGGCAGTCATGTACTCATTCTTCTTAATACTCAACACTTTCTCAAAGAAATAAGATGTCTAATAGTCAAAACAAGTATAGCACAATGCATAAACAATCCTAATAACTGTATGTTAAACTGTGTCCCTCAGAAAGATATGTCAACGTACTAACCCCTGGTACTTGTGAATGTGGCTTTATTTGAAACTAGGAGAGGGCAATGGCACCCCACTCCAGTACTCTTGCCTGGAAAATCCCATGGATAGAGGAGCCTGGTAGGCTGCAGTCCATGGGGTCGCTAAGAGTCGGACACGACTGAGTGACTTCACTTTCACTTTTCACTTTCATGCATTGGAGAAGGAAATAGCAACCCACTCCAGTGTTCTTGCCTGGAGAATCCCAGGGACGGCGGAGCCTGGTGGGCTGCCGTCTATGGGGTTACACAGAGTCGGACACGACTGAAGCTACTTAGCAGCAGCAGCAGCAGCAGGCTCTTTGTAGATGTAATTAAGAACCTAGAGATGAGATCATCCTGATTCCATGCGCATGCTAAGTCACTTCAGTTGTGTCAGACTCTTTCTAACCCCATGGACTGTAGCCCCCCAGGCTCTTCTGTCCTGGATTCTTCAGGCAAAAATACTGGAGTGGGTTGCCATTTCCTCCTCCAGAGAATCTTCCCAACCCAGGGATCGAACCCACATTTCTTATGTCTCCTGCACTGACATATGGGTTCTTTACCACTAGTGCTACTGGGGACGCCCTAGACTTGGTTCAGATGATATAGAATCTGCATGCAATGTGGGAGACCCAGGTTCAATACTGGGTCAAGAAGATGCCCTGGAGAAGAGAATGGCAACCCACTCCAATATTCTTATCCTGAGAATTCCATGGATAGAGCTCTTCCTGGCAGGCTACAGTTTATGGACTCTCAGAGTCAAACACGAGTCAGTGAGCAACTAACACTTTCACTTTATCCTGGATTCAGGCTGAGCCTTAAACCCAAATGCTGGTGTTCTCAGAAAGATATTTGAGATACACAGATATATAAGGGAGAAGAGGATGGGAAGCTGGGGGCACAGACTGAACGGATGCACCTACAAGCCAAGGAACCCCAAGGATACTGGGCAGCCCACAGAAGTTAGGGCAGAGGCATGCTCCAGATTCTCCCTCAGAGCCTGCCGAAGAAAAACACTCTGCAGATACGTTAACAGCAGATTCTGGCCTCCAGACCTGAGAGAGCATACATTTCTATTGTAAACCACCCAGTCCGTGGGAATTTCTTACAGAGGGCCTCTGACACTAACACAACAGTAGTTCTAAAATTAGTGAATGAAAATTTTACTTCCCCAATATACCGTACTGAAGTATGCAGAAATTTTTTGCAGTCGTGGATGATATAGAGAGCTTAATATCATTATTTCAGCCCAAGAGAGTCTCTGGGTTTCCCAGATGACTCAGTGGTAAAGAACCTGCATGTAGCGCAGGAGACACAAGTGTGATACCTGGGAAGGAATGAGCGCCTGGAGAAGAAAACAGCAACCCACTCCAGTATTCTTGCCTGGGAAACCCCATGGACAGAGGAGCCTGGCGGGCTGTAGTCCGTGGGATCACAAAAGAGTCAGACACCACTTACTGACTAGAGAAAAACGGAGTATATCGAGGATATTGGCTCTACCAGTATTATCTCATCATGAAAGCTGTGGTACTAGGTTTTCAAATCCCACTGAGCACATTAGGGATACATTCTCTCTCTCTCTGTTTAGTCTCTCTCTGATGTTAAATTATTCGGGATGGACAGTACATACTTTTTTTTTTATGACCAGTCCTATTCAATAACAATATACACTGGTTGATATATTTGCTCACCTTATTTTATACCTAAGCTACCACTGAAGCTAGAAATACTTAAAATTAATTTTTTAACACTATGGCTTCATTTGTATATAATTTTCTATATAAACATGTCTAGCTTTGAGATAAGTTGATTTTATATATATATAAATCAAAGGCAAAAAAAAGAAATGATTTACATTTTTAAAAAGTTTTTAAAGAGATAATCAATGTAAGTATTCCTAAAATGCTTCACTGAAATTTTAGTGTCAATTTTAATAAAATGGGGCTTCCCTGGTGGCTTAGAGGTTAAAGCATCTGCCTGCAATGCAGGAGACCTGGGTTCGATCCCTGGGTCGGGAAGATCCCCTGGAGAAGGAAATGGCAACCCACTCCAGTATTCTTGCCTGGAGAATCCCATGGAGGGACGAACCTGGTAGGCTACAGTCCATGGGGTCACAAACAGTCGGACACAACTGAGCTATTTCACTTTCTTTCACTTAATAAAAATATTTATTTATAAAATTTTGAATAAGTATCTATGTCAGAAGGGAGAAATCCATATTAACTGTAAGTCAAAAATTAATATGGAATTTTATGGAATTGTTAGCAATGATAACTATCCATTACTAATTGTTAGCAATGGATAACTATCTCTTTGAGAAGCGTAGGGTTTTAATTTTTTTTTAAAGCAACCCATGAGGGCACTGGTAAAGTTATTTTTTCTGTGATTTATAACTCAAACTTGACTCTTTTCCAATGTAGTAAACTATAACAAATTCAGAAGCTTAATATTTAAAATGAAATAAAATGGTTATAACTTACACTTACATTGATTTTATATTATATGATAGGTTAGTAACACTGAAAGGTCAGACAGAAATTACATTCTTACTTCTGCTCTGTGGAGATTCCATTATTACTCTAAGCACCTAATTTTTATCACCAATAACAACATTAGTAGCGATCCACTAAAATACAGCTATGCCAGGTACTGGACACAACTGGAGGCAAGTGCCAGTTGTGATGAAGCAATCAGCTGCTCCCATATGATCCTTCTAAAGAATGAATTCTATACAGAAATATCAGTGGTGAGGCATGTGCCTACTTAACACAGAGTCTGATAAGTGATGTTAAATGGAGGCAAGTCATTTCTCCAAAGGAATGTTCAGTCTTCAATAATAGTTAACAATTAAGGAACTTTAATCACACTATCTATCTCGAAAATGCGATCATCTTTAGTGATACCTCTTATGAAACCTGAACTTAGCTTAAATATTTCTTGCTCTCCAGAGACTTGCTAAAACGTCCATACTTCCATAACAAAAACTGATTTAAATTTTTCATATAGTTGATTCTAGTATTTTTACATTTACAAAATTTTGAATCCAAAGATAGGGAGGAAACTTAAGTTCTGTAACATTCAGAAGATATTGTGACCTACTATGAAACTAAAATTCAGTTCGGTTTAGTTAAGTCACTCAGTCATGTCCAGCGCTCTGTGACACCATGGACTGCAGCATGTCAGGCTTCCTGTCCATCACTAACTCCTGGAGCTTGCTCAAACTCATGTCCATTTAGTTGGCGATGTCATCTAACCATCTCATCCTCTGTCGTCCGCTTCTCCTCCTGCCTTCAATCCTTCCCAGCATCAGGGTCTTTTCCATGAGTCAATTCTTCGCATCAGGTGGCCAAAATATTGTAGTTTCAGCTTCAGATCAGTCCTTCCAATGAATATTCAGGACTGACTTCCTTTAGGATTGACTGGTTTGATCTCCTTGCAGTCCAAGGGACTCTCAAGAGTCTTCTTCAAAACCACTAGATGACTTTCTAACACCATACACAAAAATAAACTCAAAATGGATTAAAGATCTAAATGTAAGACCAGAAACTATAAAACTCCTAGAGGAGAACATAGGCAAAACACTCTCCGACATACATCACAGCAGGATCCTCTATGACCCACCTCCCAGAATATTGGAAATAAAATCAAAAATAAACAAATGGGACCTAATTAACCTTAAAAGCTTCTGCACATCAAAGGAAACTATTAGCAAGGTGAAAAGGCAGCCTTCAGAATGGGAGAAAATAATAGCAAATGAAGCAACCAACAAACAACTAATCTCAAAAATATACAAGTAACTCCTACAGCTCAACTCCAGAAAAATAAATGACCCAATCAAAAAATGGGCCAAAGATCTAAATAGACATTTCTCCAAAGAAGACATACAGATGACTAACAAACACATGAAAAGATGCTCAACATCACTCATTATCAGAGAAATGCAAATCAAAACCACTATGAGGTACCATTTCACACCAGTTAGAATGGCTGTGATCCAAAAGTCTACAAGTAATAAATGCTGGAGAGGGTGTGGAGAAAAGGGAACCCTCTTACACTGTTGGTGGGAATGCAAACTAGTACAGCCACTATGGAGAACAGTGTGGAGATTCCTTAAAAAACTGGAAATAGAACTGCCTTATGATCCAGCAATCCCACTGCTGGGCATACACACTGAGGAAACCAGAAGGGAAAGAGACACGTGTACCCCAATGTTCATCGCAGCACTGTTTATAATAGCCAGGACATGGAAGCAACCTAGATGTCCATCAGCAGATGAATGGATAAGAAAGCTGTGGTACATATACACAATGGAGTATTACTCAGCCATTAAAAAGAATACATTTGAATCAGTTCTAATGAGGTGGATGAAACTGGAGCCTATTATACAGAGTGAAGTAAGCCAGAAGGAAAAACATAAATACAGTATACTAACGCATATATATGGAATTTAGAAAGATGGTAACAATAACCCGGTGTACGAGACAGCAAAAGAGACACTGATGTATAGAACAGTCTTATGGACTCTGCGGGAGAGGGAGAGGGTGGGAAGATTTGGGAGAATGGCATTGAAACATGTAAAATATCATGTAAGAAACGAGTTGCCAGTCCAGGTTTGATGCACGATACTGGATGCTTGGGGCTAGTGCACTGGGACGACCCAGAGGGATGGTATGGGAAGGGAGGAGGGAGGAGGGTTCAGGATGGGGAACACATGTATACCTGTGGCGGATTCATTTTGATATTTGGCAAAACTAATACAATTATGTAAAGTTTAAAAATAAAATAAAATTAGAAAAAAAAAAAAAACACACACAGTTCAAAAGCATCAATTCTTCAGCGCTCAGCTTTCTTTACGGTTCAACTCTCACATCCATACATGACTACTGGAAAAACCATAGCTTTGACTAGATGGACTTTTGTTGGCACAGTAATGTCTCTGCTTTTTTAACATGCTGCTGAAGTTGATTATAGCTTTTCTTCCAAGGATCAAGTGTCTTTTAATTTCATGGCTACAGTCACCATCTGCAGTGATTTTGGAGCCCAAGAAAATAAAGTCTATCACTGTTTCTATTGTTTCCCCATCCATTTGCGATGAAGTGATAGGACTGGATGACATGATCTCAGTTTTTTGAATGTTGAGTTTTAAGTCAGCTTTTTCACTCTCATCTTTCACTTTTATCGAGAGGCTCTTTAGTTCCTCTTCAATTTCTGCCAATTTCAGATATGCTGTCACCTGCATATCTGAGGATACTGATATTCTTCCTGGCAATCTTGATTCCTGTTTGTGCTTCATCCACCCAGGCATTTTGCATGATGCCCTCTGAATATAAGTTAAATAAGCAAGGTGACAATATACAGCCTTGACATTCTCCTTTCCCAGTATGGAACCAGTCTTTGTTCCATGTCCAGTTCTAACTGTTGCTTCTTGACCTGCACACAGATTTCTTAGGAGGCAGGTTAGGTGGTCTGGTATTCCCATCTCTTGAAGAATTTTCTGCAGTTTGTTGTGATCCTCACAGTCAAAGGCTTTGGCGTACTCAATAAAGCAGAAGTAGATGCTTTTCTGGAACTTGCGTGCTTTTTCATGATCCAACGGATGTGGGCAATTTGATCTCTGGTTCCTCTGCTTTTTCCAAATCCAACTTGAACATTAGGAAGTTCTTGGTTCATGTACTGTTGAAGCCTAGCTTGAAGAATTTTCAGCATTACTTTGCTAGCGTGTGAGATGAGTACAATTGTGTGGTAGTTTGAACATTCTTTGGCATTGCCTTTCTTTGGGATTGGAATGAAAACTGACCTTTACCAGTCCTGTGACCACTGCTGAGTTTTCTAAATTTGCTGGCATATTGAGTGTAGCACTTTCACAGCATCATCTTTTAGGATTTGAAATAGCTTAGCTGGAATTCCATCACCTCTACCAGCTTTGTTCATAGTGATGCTTCCTAAGACCCACTTCACTTCTCACTCCAGGATGTCTGGCTCTAGGTGAATGATCACACCATCATGGTTATTTGGGTCATTAAGATTTTTTTGTATAGTTCTTCTGTGTATTCTTGCCACCTCTTCTTAAAATCTTCTGTTAGGCCCATATTGTTTCTGTCCTTTAGTGCACCCATCTTTGCATGAAATGTTCCCTTGATATCTCTAATTTTCTTGAAGAGATCTCTAGTCTTTCCCATTCTATTGGTTTCCTCTATTTCTGTGCATTGATCACTGAGGAAGGCTTTCTTATATCTCCTAGCTATTCTTCGGAAATCTGCATTCAGATGGATATATCTTTCCTTTTCTCCTTTGCCTTTCACTTCTCTTCTTTTCTCAGCTATTTGTAAGGTCTCCTCAGACAACCATTTTGCCTTTTTTGCATTTCTTTTTCTTGGGCATGGTTTTGACCACAGCCCCCATACAAGGTCACAAACCTCCATCGGGAGTTCTTCAGGCACTCTGTCTATCAGATCTAATCCTTTGAATCTATTTGTCACTTCCACTGTATAATCACAAGGGATCTGATTTAGGTCATACCTGAATGGTCTAGTGGTTTTCCCTACTTTCTTAAATTTAAGTCTGAATTTTTCAATAAGGAGTTCATGATCTGAGCCACAGTCAGCTCCCAGTCTTGTTTTTGCTGACTGTATAGAGCCTCTCCATCTTCAGCTGCAAAGAATATAATCAATCTGATTTCAGTGTTGGCCATCTGGTGATGTCCATGTGTAGAGTCTTCTCTTGTGTTGTTGGAAGAGGGTGTTTGCTATGAACAGTGTGTTCTCTTGGCAAAACTCTATTAGTCTTTGCCCTGCATCATTTTGTACTCCAGGGCCAAATTTGCCTGTTACTCCAGGTATCTTTTGACTTCCTACTTTTGGTAAATCATATGATTTAGTGTGCTTATGTAGAAATTAATTACTTTAAAGATTTAGATAGTAGGCTGATACCTGAATTCAATTTGACAAAAGATAAAGTTAATTCAGAGATATAAATTAACAAAAATACTGAAAGCTAACATTCACTATTATTAATAAAAGAAAAGATAAAAAGAACCTTGGAATAATTAATGCTTTTGTCAGACACCTCTCCTGCCCATTGTTCTGGACCATAGCAGACATGTTTATTATTTTTTATGTGATACACTGTGGTGTAAGGTATAACATTGGGAGATGGGGCTCTAATCAAACAAACTAGTTTAGATACCATATTGATATAGACATACTACTCTGTATTCTAATGAATTGAAGCTAATTAGATCAACTGAAGGGTAAGTTCATAATTCTGCTTTTTCTCTCAAACCTTCATCCATCTAGGGGTAGGAAGGACCAGGACCACAGAAAAAACAAAAACACTTCTGAGATGCTGATTATTCAAATTTCAAGTTCAGAGCAATGACAAGAAGCAGAGAAAGGGAAGATAAATTGCCACACAAAAACATTTGCTCCAGGGCTCTACTAAGTTTACGGCATATTCACTTCATGATATTTGATTACTATATATCAACCATCATGTGACAGGTACTAAAATTTCCAAACTACAGAAGAAGAAGCTGAAAATCAATGACATCACATGACTTGTCCAAAGTCATACAACTGGAAAACAACTAGGTCTCCAGCTTCTAAATCCTATAACATTTCAGGGAAAAGACATCATTCTTCCTCCAATCTGTTCTCTTCTTCCCTCTCCCAACACCCCTCCTTAAATATGTGGCCATCGTCCACACACTCAAAGAAATCCCTCTGCACTTCTATGCCTTGATTTTTAAGGCCTTTGGATTTTCTATCAATTTTTTGTTCGCATTTCTTATCCCTAATTTACTTTGGCCTTCAAGATGAAATAGCCACAATTACTGTCTCAGTTTACTCTTGTAGTAAATAAAATTATATTATTGACTTTTCCCCACAGGATTCTGAAAACCTTAGTGATGTATGAACATTGTTTAAAAGAAGATAAAAATACCTTCATTACAGTTGAGCAGAATATCTGGCATATTTAATCCCTACCTAACTGGTAGTACTGTGAGGTCCCTTATACTTTCCATAAAGATATATATATATATATATATATATATAAACCTCTAACTAGACTTTAAAAGGTCAAAAAATCCAGCTGTGCTGGTTTCATATATTATAATGAATTATACAATATTTAAATTTAATTCATTACATGAATTATAAAATATAATTTTATATAAATATAAATTTATATTTATATAAAATATAAAATTACATTTAAAATATAATCCATATTTCATAATTTTCAGTCCATATTCAAACTTTATTTTCTTCCTTTTGCCTCAGTAACTACCCATAAACGACATGCATTTGTTTCCTTACTTAATTACTCCTGTTATCCTTTTAGCAAGCTATTAACTACTGAAAAGGAAAGAGGCCTGTAGCATTTCTCATCATCATGTTTATTAAGCTCAGGACTGCATAAGGAGAGAATTATATTTCCTATGAAAGCAGGTAGGTACGTAGGATTGTAAAAAGACAGCCTCAGTAAGTGAGTCCCTATGAGCAAAAACAGATCATTATAACAGATGATGTGGGCAGATATCCCACTGACATACAGTACAGCTTAACACAGCCAGGATGGAACAAAACTTAATAGTGGTCAAAGTGGAGAAAGGGGGCAGGCAGTAATGAAATAAGTACAGCACATCCTGAGGTTATTTTCTGTTTCTCCGTTAAGTTAAAGTAGTATCATAAAGAGTAAAAGCTCATAACCATTTTCCAGTTACCTGAACAATCAGTGGCACTGGGGGAAGATGTCCAACTAACTTTGCACATCTTTCCTTGATGAGCTTTTCCTTTGCAATTTCAATAGGTAAATTATAATGATGGCTTTATGGTCTGGATGGCTGTTAGTAAGGGAAAAGATGAAAACTGAATGAACTTTTCATTAGTATTCTTAAAACATTTCAAAATGAAAGACACACTTCAAGTTCAAGATGCTTAATTTTTTAATGTTTATGCAAAGGAATCAATAAAAGGAACCAAGCTGTAAATGAGTGCTTATGGGATGTATTTGTATGGGATAGAGATTAAATGTGTGTTTATGGGACAGAGATTTCAAACAGAAAAAAACATGAACTAATCTAATATTAGAAGTTAGTAACTGGAGTAAAAAAAAAAAAAATGAACTGAAGTAAATATTCTGAGATACATACATTCCGTAAATTTTCTAGGATACTCACATGAAAATACATTCAAAATCCAAAATTGTTCCTTCATGTAGGCATTTCAGTTTCATTCTGAGGCTATAAAACCCTTAAAGATAAAGACCAAACCTCCTACTGTAATCTTTATAATCAGAAGAAGAGATTGAACAAATAGGTTCAATGTCTTAAGGTCCATAATCTCAGGGACCTGTCAAAATTATATTACAGAAGGAACTGAAATAGTTGCAAAATATGTTTGCACAAACAAAATAAAATCATTTCATCTTTTACTGTGAAAACTCAGATAATTTTGAATTTTCTAAGTCTTCTTGTCTCTCCATTTTCCAGGTATTATGTCCTTGTATCAAAAAACTCATAAAACATTAAACTTAGGGTTAATTCAAGAATTTTTTTCCACATTTCTTTTCTATTTTCCTAGATTAAGTCTCAAAATGAAGAAAGTCAATCAAATGATTTAAAAAAAAGAAAAAAGTAAAAGGATGTACAAAATGCCATTAAATAAATAAAGATGGAGGAAATGGGCTAAAGGAGATTAATTCTATGTGGCTTGGAATATGGCACTAAAAAGTTTACAGAACACCTGTTTCCCATTCTAGATAAAACATAAAGTTCAGAGGATTTAATCAGATAAAGAGTGAACAGTGAAAATACTATCATGTTTTAGCATCGAAATGGCAACCCACTCCAGTGTTCTTGCCTGGAGAATCCCAGGGATGGGGGAGCTTGGTGGGCTGCCGTCTCTGGGGTCAAACAGAATTGGACACGACTGAAGTGACTTAGCAGCTATTAATAATTACTATTTTTTGCAAAGTGGGTAAAGGAATAGCATGTATTTGAGAACTTCATTATTACATTTTATAAGTACTGTGATCATAATTTCTTTTAATTTAGCAATAACCAGAGAATGTCCATTGATTAACTTCATCATTTATTTTTTTCCTGCAAGAGACCCTTATTTTACTTCTATGATTATGACTGTATGCAAAAAAAAAAAAAATCATCAGATTCTTGAATTGTGGCATGACATGGATGAGCACAGATATACTAGATGGATGAAAACCTAACTGCTACATTACATAAAGTGGGATTTTGTTTACATGCACTAACATTATATCTTACAGTGATCACATAAGGAAAATAAAATATATTGTGATACTGTGAGAAGTGAGATTTATAAGATATCTAAACTCTTCCACAACTATAAGAATCAGCATTTTCATGTTACTGGGATACTAAGTTTTAAAGGAAATATTTACAAAATATCATCTTAGAGGTACTTATTCTACATTGAGTTCTTTCTCTTAAATTCTCACTGAGACATCTGTTGTCTAGGAAAGAGTTTGTGTCACAAGCATGAGAATAAATGAAAATAAAGAAATTGGGTAAGAGACAGTACAAAAAAGAAAAACAAAGATATAACATTGTAGAAGACAGGTTAAAGAGAAGACAGTTTAAAGTAATGATATGTTGGTGGAAGTATCTGTACACCTCAAGATTGTGCTTGCAACACGTTTAAGAGCAGTAGCCTTTTTTTTAATCACAAAAGAGACACTTCACTCAGTATCTCAAGGGATAAAGATTTTAGAGAAAGATCTTTCCTGTTTCCTTACATGAATGAAATACTTGTTACAGAACAAAGAAAGTGGATTTTTAAAAACAATAGGGAACTGAAAGATAAAGCTTTCAATAAATGACTGAAGTATATCAAATACCCTGAATGGGGAGGCTGGGGAATGGGCATCATTTTAGAGAAAAAGAAAAAGCAATTGCATAATGGGAAAATACTTTTTTTTGCCAAAATATTCATTTCCTAATTTAGGTTTTTAAACGTATCTAGAAATCAAAGAGGTGCTTTAAAATATTTCAGTTTTACTTTGAAAGAGCTTCAGCTGTTTATGAAACTAACATTTTTCTTAGAGACGTAATCAGATATTATTTTCACACTAGAAGAATGTAATTTTTTCCTTCCTTTAGTTTATACACTCTGAAGATACATGTTACAAATTTTGATTCAAATGGATCAAGCAGAGATACTAGCTCACTGTAAAAATGATGATTTTTTAAAATAATATGAAACCCTCAGGAGCCAATGAAATGTATGTTAGAAAGTTTTGCATGCTTGCCTTCCAAAGTGATATAACTGATAACTTTAGTGAATCAGAATTTGAACAGCATTTTCTAATTGTTTTCTGCTAAATGATGTGTCATTTACAATTTTCATGGAACCATTCAAATACTATTCCAAATTTCTTTAGTAAAAGATTTAATATCTGTTTCAAATTCCAGATAAAGTAATAAACATAATTTGATGGGCTCTGTAAGGACTGCTGCTCATTTCGGGCTCAGCAATGCTTCAGACCTTGGTTATTTAATATGATTAACCAGGACTAAGAGATCAAGGTATATACCTAATTGCTATGGGACTTGGACAAACCCCTTATAATCTTTGGACCATATTTTATCCATCTACAGAAGAATAAAAAGTTGGATTAAGTCATAACTGAAGACCTGCAGTGAAAAAGTGTCAGCTGAACTGAAATGGGTTTAGCAAGCTCCTTATCTCAGTAAGGACTTACAGCAAGCAGTTCACAGACTGGTCTGAAGGTCATAATGTCCCAACACATTCTTCTTCCTATTTACATAAATGATTATCTTCAAACATACCCCCCATTTTTACAATGATATAAACATTAATAGTCTTCAGTCCTAGAGTAATTGAGAAGAGTGAAATAATCTGCAGGTTTTATAATTATACCCCTGAAGCATGCAGTTGGTTGTCCCTTAAATAATCAAGAAACTATCCATTAAATTTAGCCTTCCAAGACACAGCCTCAAGGTGAGGAAGTGTGAAAAATTAACCATGGCTATGGTTGTTTGCTCAGTCCCTCAGTCATGTCCAACTATTTGCGACTCCATGGACTGTAGCCTGCCAGGCTCTTCTGTCCATGGGGTTTCCCAGACAAGAATACTGGAATGGGTTACTATTTCCTTCTCCAGGGGATTTTCCTGACCCAGGGATAGAACCTGCATCTCCTGCATTGGCAGGTGGATTCTTAACCACTGGACCACCTGGGAAGTCCTGGTTGTGGTTATTGTGACTTTATCCCCAAACCTAAAATTTGAACGGATTTGGTCTGACAAAAATGAGCATGTGTATGAGTTTTCAAACTAAAACATGTTATTTAAATGGAGAGAATGGTGTTAGCAAAAGGGTTAAAATCATTGAGGTATATTGCATCTCTCATCTGGAATCCAAAGAACATACAAAAATGAATAACTCATGTGAATATTTGAGTTATTAATACGGAAAATATTTGAAATGTGAATATCCCTGCAAATCCACAGCAGAATATACACACACTGGATATATAAGCCTGCTGCTGCTGCTAAGTCACTTCAGTCGTGTCCGACTCTGTGCGACCCCATAGACAGCAGCCCACCAGGCTCCCCCGTCCCTGGGATTCTCCAGGCAAGAACACTGGAGTGGGTTGCCATTTCTTTCTCCAATGCATGAGAGTGAAAAGTGACGGTGAAGTCGTTCAGTCGTGTCCGACTCTTCGCGACCCCATGGACTGCAGCCCACCAGGCTCCTCCGTCCATGGGATTTTCCAAGCAAGAGTACTGGAGTGGGGTGCCATTGCCTTCTCCGATATAAGCCTAATAACTGAATATAAAAAATTGTCCTTTTCAGAAATTCCTATTTGTGGAAATTATAGTCTAGTGAATATGTATATTCTTTCATTAGCATAGTCTCAAGATTATGTTTAAAATTGGAACATGCTCTGATTCTATTTTATTATATAACCATGCTATTTATGTTAGATATAGCAGAATACTTTAAATATGTATTTAAAAATTATTTACACAGAAAAGAGAGGATGAGAATTGGGATTCTTCCTCAGTTAAATAGACAGTTACTTAAATATTCAGTTAAATAGACAATTACTGTCTATTTAAGTGTATCCCTTTGGTCAAAACTAGTTGCTTCTGTTCCAGTGTTCTTGCCTGGAGAATCCCAGGGACGGGGGAGCCTGGTGGGCTGCCGTCTATGGGGTCGCACAGAGTCTGACATGACTGAAGTGACTTAGCAGCAGCAGCAGCAGCAGCAGCAGTTGCTTCTGTAGAAAATGGTGGAGATCAATAGTGAAGAATTTTTTGTTTCTCAAACTAAAAGTAAATCTTATCAGATGTGTGTAAATAATTTAACCACTGATTCATTCACAAATATTGATCCCTAACTACAGTGCTTTCTCTTTCACCTCTTTGCAGCTGTTTGTTGTTGAATAATTTTTGTCTCCCTGCATATACACATACTCATATACCATATTTCTATATACATTACTTCACTTTAAATGTCTCTTAGTGCTTCTGAGTCTGACTGATGTAAGATGTTATTTTGAACATGCCAAAGCATCTAAACGGCTCTAGTCTTTTCTTCTCAGCCTGCATTCCTTGATAAGTGGCAAAGCTTCCCACTTATCAGTCACTCAAAGTGACTGTAGCTGTCAGTTGTGTACAAAGCGCAATCAGTTTGGAAGCGGAGACACCAGCATTTTTCTTCTCAGCTTGAAGCAAACACGTTTTGACTGCTAGTCATTCAATTTTAAAGCATTCTCAATTAGGGGCGGATGAAGATATAAAGAAAACACATCCTGAACACCTCCACCAGGCAACAGAAAAATTTTATTGTTATCTCTTGATTTACCTTATGGCAACACCATTCCTCCTCTTTTTCTGGCTGCTTGACACAAGTGCTCAGGACAACACACCCTCTATCATGAAAGACTGCAACAATATATTATACTAACATCCAGTGCAACCTCTATTTGAGCCTGTATATACGTTTTCTTGTGTTCTCTCCTTCTTGAGTCACCCTGTTGTAATTCAAATAAGTTACTTTAAAAATTAAAGCAAAACAATCTTTTAGACTCACCTGGCTTATTTGTGAACAAATATTTATTCAATAGAAACAGAAAACCTAATTCAGTAATGAGAAGAAACAGGAGAGAAGTTAGCCAGAAAAAAGATCTTTGGGGGAGAAAAAAATAAAAAATAGTAAAGAAGATAACTAATAGCTATATCAGACAGTCAAGCAGCAGGTATGGATACAGGTACTGGCAAAGTTGTGAAAAAGAAGATAAAGAGAGCAAAACATGTATTCAGGACTAGATGGTGGTTATGGGAGAAGAAATATTTTAATACATATTTGGGCATTAAATAGAAGAAATGAAGGGAAAAGAATGATTCAAAAAGATGTATGTACAGACACTTATGTATATGTATAGATGTAGATACTATAATAGAAATCTCTAATTATATGTCTACAATATCAAAATTAGCTCATTAGTTTACCTCTATTATAGTTAAACATATGTGTATGCTATGAAAGTTCACATGAGTTCACTGACCCTAATTTCATTTTTAGGTATAACAAAATCATCAACATAAAATAGTTTCCAAGGTATTTATCTTTTATAAACATGTCACTCTATCTTTTTTATCATTTATAAGTGAAGATTTGGCTATACGCAATATTTGCTCATGTGAAACATATCTCTCCTCCATTCATAAGTACTTATTTACTCCATTTATAAAGGACTCCTCTTACCTGGCTTACTGTAGAAAGCAAAACCAAGTTATTTTAAAAAAATACTACCACATTTGCTAATTTAATAGGTTTAACTCAGTTTGATAAAAATCAATTAATTAATCTTATTTGGTAGGGAGTATCTGAATTAAATCACTCATTGCAACTCTATAAAGGAGAGAGAGGAAGAAGGCACCTTTTAGTCTACATAGTAACTCAGCTGTCAGGATCTCAGAGACATACACACACACAGACATACACCCCCCCTCAGTTCCACTTTAAAACTGAGATAATGCCATAACCTATCTGGGCTTCCCAGGTGGTGCTACAGGTAAAGAATCCACCTGCCAATGCAGAAGATGCAAGAGATGTGGGTTCAATCCCTGGGTTGGAAAGATCAACTGGAGAAGGGAATGGCAACCCACTCCAGTATTCTTGCCTGGAACACCCATGGACAGAGGAGCCTGGCAGGCTACAGTCCATGGGATTGCAAAGAGTCAAAGACATGACTTAGTGAACACACACACATGCATAACATATCTGATTCTTGTGATAATCATATGAAATGACATCTACAAAGTGCCAACCACTTAATAAGCAATGGTCTACTGCTTCCTGGGGTCTACAAAGTGCCAACCACTTAATAAACAATGGTCTCCTGCTTCCTGGGGATTCCCTAAAGCTCTTGGTGGCTCAGTGATAAAGAACCTGCCTGCAGGCAGGTTAAATCCCTGGGTAGGGAAGATCCCCCAGAGAAGGAAATGACAATGCACTCCAGTATTCTTGACTGGGAAATCCCATGGACAGAGTCTGATGGGCAACAGTCCATGGGGTGGCAAGAGTCAGACACAACTTAGTGACTAAACAACAACTACTTCATAGTACAAAGTACAAAATGATTCTACAAATCACATACAGTGCTAGGGAATGTTGGTATCTCTCACTGATGGCTCTCAAGGGCTTCCCTGGTAGCTAGCTGGTAAAGAATCCACCTGCAATGCAGGAGACCCCGGTTCAATTACTGGATCAGGAATACACTGAGAGAGAAGGAATACACTACCCACTCCAGTATTCTTGGGCTTCCCTGGTGGCTCAGTTGGTAAATAATCCACCTAAAATGTGGCAGACCTGGGTTCGATACCTGGGTTGGGAAGGTCCTTGGAAAAGGGAATAGAAACCCACTCCAGTATTCTGGCCTGGAGAATTTCATGGACTGTATAGTCCATGGGGTCACAAAGAGTCAGACAGGACTGAGTGACTTTCACTTTCATAGCATCTACTTTAATCCCTTGAGAAAAATACTGTCTTACAATTTATTTTTATGTATACTATGGACTGGATAATGTGCCATCACTTTATTCATTCATATAGTCATACACTAAGAAGTATTTTTAAGTTCTCATTATATGCTAACAACATTTACGGGTTCTTTGGATACAGTAGTGACCAAGGCAGATAAAATCTTTGACCCCATTGAACCCCATGCTAGGGTGCATTTGGTAGCAGCAATGGAACGGCAAAAACCAAGTAAACTGAAGGGAGTGATAGTGCTATAAAGACAAGCAAGCAGGACAAGAGATCAGAGACTGACTGGAGAAGGCAGGGACTGCTTCACTTTCAGAGATGGCTTCCCTGAGGAGGATGGCACTGGGAGAGAGAGCTAAATGAAGTAAGCATCCGAGTTAAGTGATGAAGTGAAGAAAGCATTCCAGGTCAGAAGAATGACAAATACAAATATTTCGATGCTAGAACATTGTTGCCATAGTCCTTGCAACCAGAAAGGACTAGTTTCTAGGCTGGGAGGAATGAGGGACAAAGTTTGGGGTTGGTGCAATCAAGAATAGCCCAGTACACTATGGTAAGAAGAGTGAATTCATTTTAAGTGACCTGATTTTGAGAACGGTTACTGCATAATTGGATTTCCCTAATGGCTCAGTAGGAAACAATCTACGTGCAATACAGGAGACACAAGAGACGCGGGCTTGAACTCTGGGTCAGGAAGATCACCTGGAGGAGGCAATGTCAACCCACTTCAGTATTCTCAACTGGGAAACCCCATGGACAGAGGAGCCTGGTGGGTTACAGTCCATGTGGTCACAATGAGTCGGACACAACTGGGCAAGTATAAACAGTACAATTAAATTTAGAAGATTACTCTAGCAGCTACATAAAAATCCTACTTAGCAGCTCAACAGAGTCAGTAGGACGACCAGCTTGGTTAGGAGGCTACTACAGTTTAGATAAGAAATGATGATAACTCATACTAGACTGGTCATGGGAGAAGTTGTTCAATTTGAGGATAAAGGCCAATTCCAATGGATTAGCTGTGAGACATAAGAGAGTGAGAGGATACCAAGACATCTCCTAGGTCTTTGGCAACAACAACTAGGTAAATGGTATCATATCCACAGTGGGATAAATCAGGAAAGAATGAGATGGGGGAGATGATCAAAGGTTCTGTTTGGGAAATGTGAAATTTGAGGTGCATATTAGTTATCCCTTTAAATAGGCTCAACAGACAGCTGGGTATTAGACTCTGAGGTCCTGGTGAGAGACAGAGACTCTCCAGTTAAATTTTGGAGTATTATCTATACGATGGTGTACAAAGACTTTAGAAAGGATCATTTAGGAAATAAATGGAGATAAAGAAGTCAGATTATAGAGAACAGCTGCAAGTTATCCTTTTAGAGATAGGAAAGAACCTACCAAAGTAAACTGAGAACGGGGAAGAAAAGCAGATGGTGGTCTTTTGGAGGCCAGTGGAAGAGTAGTCCAAGAAAGTGGGAGTAATCAATTTAACGAATTCTGCTGTGAGGTCTAGCATAATGAAAACTAAGAATTAAGCACTTCTAGAATATTCAATGAAAATTAAGCAACTTCAGCTTTCCTTTTGTTTTCTCCTTCAAGGGAAAACAGGGGACCAATATGGTATCATAAAGTCATACTGAGTTCTATTTATCTTTTCCTTCACAGATTATTTAACTTAATTAAGCATATTCAAAAGCAGAGACATTACTTTGCCAACAAAGGTCTGTCTAGTCAAGGCTATGGTTTTTCTAGTGGTCAGGTATGGATGTGAAAGTTGGACTGTAAATAAAGCTGAGTGCTGAAGAATTGATGCTTTTGAACTGTGGTGTTGGAGAAGACTTTTGAGAGTCCCTTGGACTGCAAGGAGGTACAACCAGTCCATCCTAGAGGAGATCAGTCCTGGGTGTTCTTTGGAGGGACTGATGCTAAAGCTGAAACTCCAGTACTTTGGCCACCTCATGCGAAGAGTTGACTCATTGCAAAAGACTCTGATGCTGGGAGGGACTAGGGGCAGGAGGAGAAGGGGACAATAGAGGATGAGATGGTTGGATGGCATCACCGACTCGATGAACATGAGTTTGGGTGAACTCTGGGAGCTGGTGATGGACAGGGAGGCCTGGTGTGCTGAAATTCACAGAGTTGGACACAACTGAGCGACTGAACTGAACTGAACTGAATCTTCCTTTTCTGCAGTAAAGAGCCAAGGGAATAGACATACACAAAGTAAAAAGTCAATTTTTTATTGCCTGTAAATTACATAAAAATTTACCAACTTTTGAGTAGAAATTAGTACTCTATGTTATTGTTGTTATGTCACTAAGTTGTGTTCGACTCTTTTGTGACCCCATGGACTGCAGCACACCAGGCTTCCATTTCCATCACCAACTCCTAGAACTTGCTCAAACTCACGTCCATTGAGTAGGTGATGCTATCCAACCATTTCAACCTTTGTCGCCCTCTTTTCTTCCTGCCTTCAATGTTTCCCAGCATCAGAGTCTTTTCCAGTGAGTCAGCTAATTCCATCAGGTAGCCGAAGTATTAGAACTTCAGCTTCAGCATCAGTTCTTCCAATGACTCACCATAGAAGTGAAAGAAGTTCACTATGTGCTAGGGATGTCTGGGATGGTTGACTTGACTCATGATATAATTATTTTTCATAAAACTAATTCATTTTATGTTAACACTGTTAATTTCACTGGCATCTAATTTCCCACCTGTTTGTCAACTCTCTTCAAAGATAGAGACAGAAATTTTTTCTAAAGACTGTGAGCTCTTCTTGCTACCGTATTTATTTATGACACTAACTATATAAACTAAAGTGAAATAAAATAAATTCATTTTAGGCCAACATATTGACTTTTGACCTATATTCTCCAAACCTGTTGATAACTTGCTTTGTTTTGTGCCCCACTATTTGATAACTGCATTCCCAGGTTTTATCTAAGCACTGAGGGACTCTTCTTTGTTAACTTCTTTGTTAACTCTTCTTTGATAAGATATGAACTGCAGAGTCTCAGTGAAGAACTGTGTTCAACTTTTTCTGAAGGTAATGATGTTTGGGAAAGGCTGGGAAGTCATGGGAATTGCTGCTCTCAGACTGCTTTCTGGGTCAGCCTTGATGCCCAGCATGGTCATACTGGATTTAAGGAAAAACAGGATCACTTCAAAAATCATACTGCAATGACTGGAGAAAGAAGAAACAAAGAAACTGCATAGAAACTGTTTAACAGAAAAAGGAAAACAACAAGATTGAGATTCATGTAAATAAGTGAGGGAAAAAAATAACCTCCTTCCATGAAATGCATTAGTGAGGAGCCCATGTCAGGATGAGGATGAATGAATGACAAAACCAGGATTACAACTTCCAAAAACTATTGTCAACATCACTTCAATAGAGTCATAAGATATAGCTGTTATTTCAACAAAGGTCTTAATAATGATATCAAAAAGTTTAAAATATCAAGGTCACCATCTAAAATTATATATAAATATGAACTCATATTTTTGATAAACTTAAAGCAAAGAGGAAAAGGATGGTGAAATTCTCTATATCTATGTCTCTTGCCCCCACTACTTTCCCAGAGAAACTAAAACATACATTTTATGTTTTACAAATCTTAGAACTGTGAATTTTGGTTATGGAACCTCAAGATTCAACTTTTTGTAGTAATTCATCCTCTTTATAAGGACTACTTTGTTCCCGGAAAGTGGTTATTGTTCCAATTTTTTTTTCTATTTAAAAAAAATGATGTTCGATTTATAATCCAAGATAGACTGACCTTATGTATGTATCTCTGTTCTTTCTAAAGACATCATTAAGATTATAAAACAGGTAAATTTATAAACTTACATCACATAAGGTAATTAATACAAGGCAAACACATGTAGGAAATATCACCAAAGTTTTGGAAGATGAAAAGCAACTGTAGAGCGTTAATTAAGAAAAATGGATGAGACATAATAGAGTATATACTTGGAGGAGGTTAAATAAAAATGGGGCTTACTTTTACTTAGAATTACCAAAATGTCTTAGGACTTGAAACACAGGGTATGAGAGAGAACAGGATTTTAAGGCCTGGGTTGAAAACAATAATATCACAGTAAATTCCCTGCGTACAAACCCTCAGTACGCAAATTTTCAAAGATGAGAATGTGCATTTGCATGTTCCAATCAAGTAAGTTGTTTCAGGGGTCTGGCGTGCACTCTCACGTGGCTGTGCTTTTGTGTACTTTATGGTACTGTAGAGAGTACACTAGTACAGCATCTTTATGTCAAGCCCCGGATGTCCAAAAGCACGTGTTAAAGCATCAGTGATGGAGCTGGTACTGCTAAGTAGCACCCAAACACAAAAGTGAGAGAGTGGAGAGACGAGAGAAAGAAGAAGTAACTGAAGAATCGAAGACATTATGACATAGGAAACGGCAAGGGGATTTTCTTTATTTGACGAGGCATGGTTAGGTTTTGAAGCACAGGATGTGAATGCAGAATGGTACGCAAGGGTTGTAGCTGTCACTCAGAATATGATCCAGTGCTACCATGTCATCTATGATGAGAAAAAAAGAGCTACTACCCAAACATCACTGCGTTGTCTTTTCAAGTGAGTACACAGACTTGAATCCAGCAAAGAACCAGAACCGGTGCCATCAACATTAGGCTTGAGTGGAATTACAGCTTCCCTCCATCTCTTATTGCTGATGATCCTTCAGCTCTACCATCTCTCACCTCCCTTCCCTCCTCCAGTCAGTAACTCTTCTCATCTGTTCACTTGATGCCAGCCCCTGTATGCCAGCTGTTGTACTGTACTATCAGATTTTAAATGTTTTATTTTTTATGTTTGCTTTTTATTTATGATTTGTGTGCAAAGTACTATAACCTATTACAGTAAAGTATTACATAGCTGATTGTGTAAGTTGGGTACCTGGACTAAACTTTGTTGGACTTACGAACAAATTGGACTTACAAACACGCTCTTGGAACAGAATTCATTCGTATATAGAGAACTTGCTGTATTTGAAAGTAACTTTCACCCTCCCCATCTACAATACAGTGCCCCCTGCCCCAACAGAAATTGAACAGTCCAAGGAAACATAAGATAGTCCACATGATCACTGGAATCCCAGAAAAAAGACCTTTGTGTACCCACATACAGGATTTATGTTATGTATGGTTAGCTTTCTGTTCTCTCTACACCAGTGCCGCCTCTTGATATAACCTCATTAAAGTCAGTGTTCGCAGTCCATTAAAGTCAGTGTTCCCAGTCTACTTTTTCTTGTCTCATCCTTGAATCTGGATGGATAACAATCATTTTCTAATTCAAGCAGAACTTCAAGCTGAAAGAGTAACATCAAGATAAGCAACTTGGTGAAAATGAGATAAAAGATAAATTAAGGAAATGAGAACTTAATTTTTTGGTTAAACCCTCTAATTTGCATACCCTGAGATATTCAAGGAGAAATAATCCATTAAACAATAGGATAACCTGAAGAAGGAATTATCAGAAAATAAGAAGTTTCTCATTGAAATTAAAAAGGCAATTTCTCAAAGATCCAATTAAAAATTTTAGGAGATAAAGTGTAGGTATCACCTAAAATGAAAAACAAATAACAGAGAACAAAATATGAACAATAAGAAACATAGTTACTAACACAGAAAATACAATGTCTGCCTAATAGGAGATTCAGGAAAAAAATGAAAAATAAAGGGGATAAAATAAGACCAAAAGAATATAACTTTAGAATAAAGATTCATAGTTTTTACAAAATAAATAACAAAAATATCAATATATATCTGATTTTTTCATTTATAATGAAATGTCACAGTAAATAGAAGATACTAAAAGTTTTCAGAAAGGGAAAATATTGGTCTTCACCAACAGAAACATCAGATCAACACTGTATTTCTCATAGATGCTAGCAGATGATGAATCAATGAATTTAAAATATAAGAAAAATTACTTTCAATTACAATTTTACTTGCACCAAACTACCAATCAAGAAGGGGGGTAAAATGGAGCATTATTACATATGTGTACATTTAGAACTTTTTATGCCAAAAACTTTATATCTGGATGTGATTCTGATCTGTGATTTATATCTGATGTGATTCTGGACCAAGAGAAGGAGGTAAACCAAGGAGGACGATATAGGAAAGAGTGATTTATCCCCCTCGGAGAACCATAAAGGGACATCCTACAATGTCGGCAGGACTAACTAGTTTAAATGAAAGCAAAAGAACCTGCCTTGAAACAGGTATCAAGGAAAATTGGATTGTGGAGGCCTTGTTTATTCTTGAGAAATTATGGAGATGATAAGGCAAATAACATGAGGAAGAAAGGCTAACGAAAAGGCAATTGGAAAGTTGGAAGCTACACAGAAATGAAATGAGGAGCATCCTATTAGACTATGAAGAAAAACAGGTAGTCTCATACTTTAACATAAAAATCATGCATTGATTTCAGTCTTTAGGATTAACAACACATAAAGCACAATAGGAGTGTGTGTGTGTGTGTGTGTGTGCGCGCACGTATTGTTGTTTAGTCACTAAATCATGTCAGACTCTTTTGCAACCCCATGAACTGTAGCCCACCAGGCTCCTCTGTCCATGGGATTTCCCAGAAAGAGTACTGGAGTGGGTTGACAATCCCTTCTCCAGGGGATCTTCCTGACCTAGGGATTTAACTGCATCTCTTGTGTCTCCTGCATTGGCAGGCAAATTCATTACCACTGAGCTACCTGGGAAGCCCAGCTGTATATACATATATACACATATGTATTATATATATATATTTAGAGTAAACATTCAAATAACAGAAATCAGCACTTTTAGGTGTGAGAGAAGAGAGATGTCATCTTCATCCAACAAGGCAAATGCTGAGACATTATTTATAGCTGACTGAATGAGAAAAGAGGTGTAAGTTAACTAAAGTTTAAAAATATCTATTAGAAGAACTTCAATGACATGTGTAACTATATTATGGGGTGAGGGAAGGGATCAGGAAAGGCTGCTGGTTTTGCAGCCTTTGCAGCCTCTGGTACTGCATAGTTCTTGCAATACCAGAACTATGCCTTCCAGTTCTAAGTTAATGATATGTAAAGTTGATAAGTCAGAAACAGCATTGTAATATCCAGGCAAGAATATTGGAGTAGGCAGCCATTCCTTTCTCCAGGGTATCTTCCCGACCCAGGGATCGAACCCTGGTCTCCTGCATTGCAGGCAGATTCTTTACTCTCTGAGCCACTAGGGAAAGTTCATTTGATATACAGAAGTAAATAATAGGAAGTTATTAAAAATAAAAGCAGATTGTAAGGAGGTGCCTTCTGAGTAAAAATGTGGGCACAGTACAGAGGCCTGGGCTCTGGAGAGCTGTCATTATTCTCCGGTACTCTTTTAGCCATGAGGCACATGTAACATTAATAAAAAGTAAAATACATACGGGTTTCCCTGATAGATCAGTTGGTAAAGAATCTGCCTGCAATGCAGGAGACCCCAGTTTGATTCCTGGGTTGGGATATATGCATATCAATCTATCTGTATCTCTATGAACAAAGGCAGCTTTGTCCAGATCAAGAAATAGTATCAATTATTGAAATTCTATCATTAGGCAATGGCCATGAGATGCATTAAAAAAAAAAAAAGAATGCTGAAAGGGCCTTCCCAGGTGGCACTAGTGGTAAAGACCTCACCTGTCGATGGAGGAGTTGTAAAGATTCAGGTTCAACCCCTGGGCCAGGACGATCCTCTGGAGAAGGAAATGGCAACCCACTGCAGTATTCTGGCCTGGAGAATCCCATGGGCAGAGGAGCCTGGCAGGCTACAGTCCATGGGGTCACACAGAGCCAGACACGACTGAAGCGACTAAGCACACATGCACGTGCTATAATGATTCTAAAGTGGCTCCCTCTGAGTAAAGGACAGACCTGCAGTTATCATCACTGCTCTCTCAGGACACTCATCTTCTCAATAGGAAGTTCTCCTTCAGTACAAGGAAGAGAGGAAAATCATTCTTAAAGCTCCTACTTTGTATTCTCAGGTTCTCTCCTCTAAAAAATCTATCTGACTGCCAAGAACTATACCCTTCCAGGTGCAGTACATTTTATTTCATAGAGTAAAACATTACTCAGAGCTCAAGGAGTTAACATATTTCCTTCTCTGGTTGAAATGCTACCTTAATTATACAGCGTTTATTCTTGGCATTTCCAGTTTCCTAAAGAGACAAGGTTACTTTGCAATCTCTTTGTGCTCATGCATGTGTGTGGGGTATTGTTGAGGGGGGGTAAAATGCTTCCAGCTTACCACACTCAGAGAAAGAAATCATAAATCAGCAGGTCAGGCAGGTACTATTATTTCACCTTTAACATTATTATGTTTTCAATACAATATTTGAATGGATTTCCTTCTGCATAATAATTTATCGAGAATTACCAAAACTCTTAATGAGCTCAGAGAACTCTGGCTCCAATAAAATGAAACCTTTATCACAAATTGGTTGAGCCTATGACTGCAACTTCATCATTCAATTGTATATAAGTCAAGATGTATTTTTACTTTGTAGGAATAAGTTCCCAGGGAAAGAAAACTCATTTAAAAACTTTGGGCCATTAAACCTTACATGGTAGAATATCAGTAAAATAAAAATGAACTGGACCAAGACTCGAGAAACTTGGAATCCAGCCATCATTCCACAAGTAACAACTTATGTGACATTGGGAAAGTCTTCTAACCTTACTTGGTTTCAGTTTACAAATGTCAAAATGAGAGATGTGTCTAAATAAAGGCTTTCTAAAAATCTGTTGTAGTTCGAAAAATCATATAAATTTGGAACAGAGAACTTACAGTTTTCAGTGGCTGCTGCCATGTAGGTTATACTGTTTTTTCTAGAAATTATTCTCTTGCTAGAAATATTCATTAAATTGTCCATCATGAGAAAAACAGAAAGAAGCTTTTCTCTCTAAAAACTTAGGCAAAAAACCTTTAGCATTGTGTGCTCACTGCATGCAAGGATAATGCCATTTAATCCTTACACTAACTAGGTGTGACTTAGGTACTATAATCCCCATTTAATAGACCAGAATAATGAAACTCAGAAGGATTGAGCAGTTTTCCCAAGATCACCCAGCAGACGAGGTATAAAGATGGAGAATCTGAATCTGAGTATGTCAAAACCCAAAGAACTTCCTCTTTATCTTTTTGTTTAACCATTTAATACACTTAAATTTCACACAGTTATATAATCTTATAACCCCCAAAGAATCAAGCTCTTTCATACATACAATGGAATATACACATTGAACAGCTAATAACAGAAATTTGCTTAGTCCTAAACAGAATAAGTCTCCCAAAGCTACTATTAGTCTTGTACGTGCTTACTTTATGAATCAAAAATAATGACACAGGTTATTAAATACCAATTCTTTGCTCCCAAGAGAATACAATGAACAATAGTTGGAGAAGTTTATCAGAAGAGAGAATGCAACAAATATAAGTTTAAACACTGAGCTTCCATTTGGTAATCATGAAATTATGCATTTGAAAGGAAGTACAATATCTTTAAATTCACCTTTAAAAATATTTAAGTCAGTTTCATACTAGAGCATGTAGTTGAACCTACCCCCTAAGATGCTAATAAGAATCTTAAATTCCTTTAAGTATTACTGGAAAAGGGTAAGAAATTTAAAGCTAGGACCTGTTTCCCATCCCCACACCCATAGCTGTAGAAACCATGTCCTACACAAAGCTTCAAGACAAAAAGGAAACAAGTCTCTAGGAACATTCAGTTTATTGCCATAATGGATACTGACTAGAGCTCACTCATTCATTTACTTTAAAAGGTTTTGGTAACAGTGATCAGGTCAAGAGGAACCACCGGTCTAGGACCATAATTAGAAACATAAACCACCTAGAAGTATTAGAAACAAGCTGATTTATTATAAAAAGAGAGATGAGTCAAAAAATAAAATTGCTGAAGTTGGGCATTATAGTACAACCAATACAGCAAAAGAAAAAGAAATTACCCTCAAAAAACCTATAAGGATATTTTTCTCTGAAATATTTATAAAGTTCATCTTATATAATAATTTGCATTAAAAGTTAGCTAGACATAGTAAATAAAAGTACAAAATACTCCTTTTTAAGGACAATAAACAAAAATATTAAAGAAGAGCACTGTTAAACAGTAGAAAAACAAGATTAAACTTAGTGTTCCTAAAATTAAGGATCTCATAAAGAGACAAGTTCTTAAAGGAAGATAGGATGTTTTTGATATTATGCATGATTTTATTGGCAGAATGAATTGATTTATGATCCTCCAAAGAATGACAGAAAGCTTTCTTAATTCTTCCTTTAATCCTCATGAGTCAGTTACGTGAATAAATTTTGAAGACTATGACTCTATAAAGTCTTTATAAAGAAGTAATGTTGATTGGGTTTTCAACCCAATTAAGATCATACAATTTTAGAGCTGAGGTTGTTTTTTAAAGAGATAAAAACAGTTCATAAAGAATTGCTCCTAAGTAATGAAATAAACTAATTTGCCAATCCTTATGGTATTCTCTTCAATAAATAACTAAGGAGTAAAACTTACCACTGTTCTTGTACATCTTGAGTTGAAAAAATATATAATTAAAAGGTCAAGAGAAATATTTTAAATAATCTGGGTCATTAGCATATGTGAATGTTCATACACACAAATACAGACTTACTCTATGTTTAAGTTGAGTGAAATATACTTCAAATGGAATAAAGATGACTAAGTTAACCTCTACTTTAAAGAGATATTATAAAAGAATGAGGAGAATTTTAGGAAACATCACCCTCCTGTTACTGTAGCTATCATCATTCTGCTCTCTTACCTATCAATCTAATCTATCTCACAGATCTGGTTAACCCATCTAATGTATTTACTGCATGTCTTTCCTAATATGTGCAGCAAGTTAATGTCTTATATATTTACAGTTGAAACAAAAATTGTAAAACCTGTCCTACTTTTGGACTAATTACATTGTAGTCCACTATTATATCAATAAAGGAACTAAAAGGTATTTTTTTTCTAAGGTTGAAAGGAACAATTGCATAAAATATCTAAAAAATTCAAGCAGGATGAATAATGTAAGTGGTATGTTTATTTCTACAAGGTCTTAAAGCTTCATGCTTAAGAAAAAAGTTGATCAAATTCAAAATATATTACATACGTATTTTCAGATATTAAATAAAATTTAATCTACGGCAAATTCTTACATGAGCATTGACTATGTATTCATCAACAAAAATTCACTTAATAATAACACTTGTTATAAATTTCATTTGCCTTCTATCATAACAGGTTTGATTTTTAATCTTCTACCTCCCTCTCCTATACTGCCAAAAAAAGGAGGAATTAGAGAAAAGGGAGAGAAAAACTTCTTAAAAGGAAATATGGTTAAGGATTTATGTGGGGAACAAAAAGGATGTCTTCTATATTTTTAATCTTCTATTTCTACACATGCCACTACATCAGCGCTTCCCATAACTGTTTGAACAATTTCTCAATAGACTAATTTACATATATTGTGATTTTCATAACTATTGAATGTTTGTAAGACAGCTCCAAATTAACAATTTATAAAATATACTTTAGAACTATTCTTTTAGTTAATGAGTATACTAGAAGCTGTGAAAATTGATTCCTTTCAGACTGTCACTCTTGCTCAGTACTTATTTCTTGCCTGAAACATTCCCAGACTTAAAAAAAAAAAAATAGCTTGATGCATTTTGACTCTGTCAGTATCATTTATCTGTACTAACACTGGAAAGAGAACACACAGATATAATACCCTACATCTCTGAATGTTTCCCCCAAATTGCCAGCAGTATGACATTATTTCCTTTAGGAACTACCAGTTTTTTTTTTTTTTTTCCCCTATCCTGTTAACTAGTGGAGGACAGAAGGGTAATATTTCGATCAAATAGAGATTCTAAGATTCTAAAATCCTCATACTCAGCAAAATTTCTACCAACAGTCAGAAAACTTTGCTTTGCTAACCCTAGTTCTATCTCTAAGTCACGTGATCTTGAGCAAGCCATTACAGCTGGCTCCTGCTCACTAGAAGACAGTCATGTGATATCATAATGAAGTCATATCATTTCTAGAACAGTATAAGGCACTTCATTTAAAAAAATGCTCTGACTTACAAATTAAAATGCTCCAAGCTCTGGAGCAAGAAATCTACCAATTTCCACATGTTGACATTATGACAATGTTTTAAATCCACACTATTAACACAGCGGTCATAATTATGGAATAATTCCAAAAAAGTACTAAGGTATCGAACAATTTAAATGGTCAGAAAATACAGCTGATTGACCCTTCCACACATTTATAATATGGGTTTTGCGATTCCATTTAACAGAAGACAATCTCAATCTCATAAAAATTATAAGAACAAAACTATTGGTATCCTCATCAAATTACAGTGAAACCAAGTGACTTGTAAAGGCCCACATCACTCACTATGGAATTTTATCTTATTTATAATGAGAAATTGCCATAATAATTTTATTATCTTCAGTTTTCAATAACCAAATCATTTTAAGTGTGGCTAACTTGGTACCATCAACTAAAGTTATATCCCAAGTCAGCAAGCTTAAACACAAAACCCAATAAATAGTTTTAAAGCACTGAATGAATAACCATACTCCAGATATGGATAGATAGACAATATCACATTAGAAATCTGTTGTTCATGCTTAAGGAAGGCAAAGAGTCTTGGCTGCGATATTTCACTGATGCTGTTTCTCTGTCTCACTAAAAGCTGTGACTAGCTTATTAAAATCTCAGGTGAACACGAATGATTGGCTATATAATCCACAGTGTAGAAACTAAGGCTAGCTGACCCAGTTAGAAAAAAATGGGATAAATTTTTTTGTCAAAGAAACCTAAATATGAGAAGCATGCAAATGAAATCATTTTGACATGTTTGCTTCTGTCATCTATGATATTTACACTTAAATCTATTAGATTCTCAACATACAGCTTCGAGAGAATGATGGAATTCTAACTGCAAATCTAACAGCTGCTTTAAGATGGATATTGTCAAGTAAGATATATCTTCTTCTTCCTAGTCACAGCAAACATATACTGACTACTTACTATATGCCTTGAAACTACACTGAAGTTCTCTATCCACAATTTTACTAAATCCTCATAAATACTCTATGAAATAAGTGCTTTCAGAAAAGGAGTATTCAGAAAGGGAAACAGATTGCGTCAAAGTGTGTGTCATAAGCAAGTGGTGGCACGAGGCTACCCCAAGCAGCTTTGCTTCTCATCACTGCAAATTTTCATAGAAGAAAAATACGGAAGTTACAGAGCCCTCAGTCAGTCCTGGTTTCTCCAGGCAGTATAAGGGTGAAATTTGAGTTGAACACAAATCATTACCTTCACTGATTTTCACCTTAAATTCGTGTGGCTCTTCGGCCTAATGGAAAAAGTTCTCTCTGCCACGGCTAACAGAAAACCTGCGATGCCTCTCTGCTTTGGTTCCTGGGAGCATCCCTCATTAACAACATTTACATGCCTGTTTTCAACATTAAAGAATAAAGAAAAGGAAACATTTCTCCACAAAAGTTTCCTTTCAGTGTAAGATAAAAATTGCCACCAGCTTGCTATCCCTGACACTCCTCAACACAAGCAAGATTCTGCCACTCCCGTGACAGTAAGATTCTCCCGACACAGGGGGGCCACATGTCATGACTGGGCTGAAAGCAGATTTAATTCTGCAGCTCACTTCAATGAGGTCATCTGAGAAACAAAATCTACTTCCTAATTGGAAGTCCGTATGAAATTATGATTTCTGACCTGGATCTGCTGCTGAAGCAAATTGATTTTGTGTTGTTGCTGCAGAAGCTGCTGCTGTTGTCTTGCGATCTGTGGAGAAACGGCACACAGAAAATTTAAGAGTGTATTGCAGTCCCAGGGGGAAATTCCCAGTGTTCTGTGTCACAAAGTTTGATAGGACATCAATTAAGCTCATGAAAATAGACGTGTTCACGCCCCTACAGGACCAGCAATTCATCCTTAAGTAGGATCAAACAAGATATTTCGACTTTGGGAACAGTTACATTTCTTTAGGCCTAAAACAAATGAAGTCTAAGACAACAGTGGTCCAATCCAATTTGAAATGCTAGAGTTTCCAAAATCCCGCTTTCCGGCAATCTAGTAAGGAGGTACAGTCTCTGACATCTTCAGCCCTTAGAAAACGAAAATAATGTCACACATCCTCCTGTTTATGAAACAGAGTCCAGAGTGGCACCAAGTATTAAAAGATGCTGTATTCTTTAGTGAGGTGTTGGTACATTTCTGTGTCTTGGTGAATATCGTCATTTTTGCCTCCCACAAACCCCTAACTCCCGAGTCTTCAGTACATTCAATTCTGGTCTCTGGCCCCACTTTCTACTAAATGGATTCTTAATAAAGTCACCAGTCACTTCCAATTTGTTAAATTCTGAAGTGTTTCCTAGTCCCCACGACTTGACTTTTCATCAGAATTCAATACTCAAGTGCTTTCCCTTGCCTGAACTTTCTCCCTTGGCTTCTCTGTCATCACATTTTCCTGGTTTTGCTCCTACCGCTGAGTCTGATCCTTCTCAGAGACCATCAGTGGCTCTCTTCAGTCATTCAATGTTGTAGGCTCAATTTTAGACTCTATTCCTTTCCTTCTATATGTCCACACATATGTCAAGTGATTACAAATTTGTTTCTCTAGCCTGATCTTTGCTGTAAGTGTTAGACCCATTTATCTAACAAACATTCTCAAAAGCACTCCAAATTCAACAGATTCAAAACTAAACTCTAGAACTGGCCCTCAATGTGGTCATCTTAAGTGTTTTCTAAGCCATATTACCACAATCCCCCCACCCTCTCCCTATTATTCCTTCTTATAACATCCTCTACCTACTTAATACATTCTATGATGTTATATTTCATGTTTGTTTTAATCAACAGATTTCTGTCTCCTCAGAAGGAATTCATAAATACAGTGATGTTAGGGACCATGCTGATTTTCCTTTCACCATTTACACAAAGTCTGATGCAAAGGAATACAGAAGGAACATTTGATGCAGCATATATGAGTGAAGAGAAACACTTCATTATATGATATAGGGCAGGAAACCTGCTCACAAAAATCTAACTTCTGACCTCATAAAACTTATAGCTTTCTTACAAATGAGCTCTAATTCTTATTCCTAATGCTATGAACACTATCATTTTCATTATGAAGGTATATTCTTTAACCTCTGTTTCAGAAAGCTAAAAATTCAGGAAAAAATAGATACAGGGTCCATTACTATGAATGAAAGTACAGAACTTATATAATGAAGTTGGATCCTCATGGCTTCACAATGCATTTTTTATTTCCACTGTATACACTGGTGCAATTATAATTATTTTAGTACTTTCATTTTATCTTAAGAATACAGGTTAAAGAAATTCCTTTTTATTTTCTTGAAGAAAAGTTGGAAAGGAAAAGGTAGAAAATGATACATCACTCTCCTCTTTAAGTCTGGTTTTTTTCCTCCCATATATCAATATTTCAGCTGATATTTAAATCTTTTTATAAGTGTCTTAAACTTTTCTCAGGAAACTGACTACCTCATAGCCCTCCACATTCCCTCCTGTTCTAAGTCATTGCTGGCTTTGGCCTGTATTGGTGTGATAACCTCCTGTTTGTTCTCTCTGCTTCTGCCCTTGCTCCCTGCAGCCTATTATAACCTAGTAGAAAGACAGATCATTTTAAAACATACGTTGTGTTGTGTTAGTCATCATTTCAAAACCCTATGTCTCAGTTTCCACATAATGCCTGTAAGGCCCTGTATCTCTCCAATCTCATCTCTTCTCTGTCTCTTCACTATTGCCATACTGCTCCACCGTCTGTTGAACATACCAAAGATACGCTTATTTTCCAAGAATACTTCTGCCTCTGGGACATTGCATGTACTCTCCCCTCCATAAACAATAATCTTTCTGGATAACTACACTGCTCACTCTCTCACCACCTATGAGTCTCTGCTCAACTGTTATACTGTCAATGAGACCTCCCTGAGCACTCATTCTATAAGAGCCTACCTCTACTTGGCACCCTCATCCCTATGTCTCTGCTTCATTTTCAACATATATTTAACTGATTTATTGTCTATCTTTTCCTAACTAGAATTTAATACATATGAGATTTTTGTCTATTTTATTCCTTCTGTATTCCATTAACTAGGACAGAATCTGGCATCAAATTGGGGCTCAACAGTGGTAGCTCAGGTAGTTAAGAATCCACCTGCAATGCAGGAGACCCTGGTTTGATTCCCTGAAGATCAGGAAGGTCCTCTGGAGAAAGGATAGGCCATCCATACCAGTATTTATGTGCTACCCTTGTGGCTCAGATGGTAAAGAATCCACCTGCAACGTGGGAGACCAGGGTTCGATCCCTGGGTTGGGAATATCCCTGGGAGGAGGGCATGGCAACCCACTCCAGGATTCTTTCCTGGAGAACTCTCATGGACAAAGGAATCCAGCAGGCTACAAGCCAGCGTGGTGTGCCAGAGGGGACCTGAGAGAACAGAAAGGGTTCCAGGAACCTGACCTGTAGCCTCCAGAAGGAATCTTCTCCCAGGCTGTGTAGGCATCATTACCTGGCACCTCTCCAATACAAGGGAGACATTTCTGGAAGTGCCTAATGATTTCTTAATTTCCCTGGTGGCTCAGAGGGTAAAGCGTCTGCCTGCAATGCAGGAGACCTGGGTTCGATCCCGGGGTCAGGAAGATCCCCTGGAGAAGGAAATGGCAACCCACTCCAGTACTCTTGCCTGGAAAATCCCATGGACAGAGAAGCCTGGTAAAGTCCATGGGATCGTAAAGAGTCGGACATGACTGAGCGACTTCACTTTCTAAGGAGAATGTCAGAGTAAGTAAAAAATTCTAGAATCTATGGAAGATGTCTGAGAATAGGCCAGGATGTGAAAAGAAAAAGTAAGGTACATTGCTCTTCATTAATAATTGCCCAGATTTTTGAGGACAAGCATGCTCCCAGACCCATCAAAATATGGAGTTTCTACAAAGAAATATCTTCATCTGAGCTCCGGTTTTAGAGGCTCCTAGGATTTTCTGAATTCAGATAGCTAAAAGTATTGACGGCTGTTGTTCAGTTGCCAAGTCATGTTTGACTCTTTATAACCCCACAGACTGCAGCATGCCAGGCTTCCCTGTCCTTTACCATCTCCCAGAGTTTGCCCAAATGCATGTCCACTGAGTCAGTGATGCTTCTAACCATCTCATTCATCTGCTGACCCATTCTCCTCTTGTCTTCAATCTTTCCCAGCATCAGGGTCTTTTCCAATGAGTCGGCTCTTCTTACGAATAAGAAAACAATGGTGTTCTTCTAGACTGCTGTGGGCAATCACTATCTGAAGTTATTTTGTTAATTCTTCTGTTCCTCTTGATTGTCTCTCTTTCCACTAGAATTTAGGGGCTTTGTCTTCCTGTTTAATTGAAGTAACTTCAGTAGTTAGCATAGTACCTGGCCCACAAGAAGCACTTGATTACTATTTTTTTTTAATAAGTTAAAATTACCTTCTCCAGGGGTTTAAACTATTCTCCTTTATGTAGATAATCACAGAAACTAAGCTCAGCCCTCTCTTCCAAACTGTTTATTGATAAAGAAAGCTGAGCACCGAAGAACTGATGCTTTTGAATGGTGGTGTTGGAGAAGACTCTTGAGAGTCCCTTGGACCACAAGGAGACCCAACCTGTCCATCTAAAGGAGATTAGTCCTGAGTGTTCAATGGAAGGACTGATGTTGAAGCTGAAACTCCAATACTTTGGCCACCTGATGTGAAGAGGTGACTCACTTGAAAAGACCCCGATGCTGGGAAAGATTGAGGGCAGGTGGAGAAGGGGACGACAGAGGATGAGATGGTTGGATGGCATCACCGACTAAATGGACATGAGTCTGGGTAAATCCTGGGAGTTGGTGATGGACCGGGAGGCCTAGACTGCTGCAGTCCATGGGGCCACAAAGAGTCAGACACGACTGAGTGACTGAACTGAACTGAACTGAATATTCTCTCTCATAGTTTCAGATGGGCAACCTGAAGACAGTTCTAATTCAATATAAAAAAGCCATGTGCTTTTCCAAATCTACTTGCCTTTGGGCTTTGCCTGTCACCCAGGCTCAACCCTTTTCCTCTCTCTTTAGCCCACTTAAAAAATTCAACTATACATGATTCTTCCACCTGTTCTCTTCCACCTGTTCTCCATGGTCATTACACTGTTTACAGTCTCATGTCTTATTTAGATTATTATAATAGGCTCCTAACCAACTTCCTGCCCCGTAATTGGAAATTTACTTCACTAGTTGAATCCTACACCTAGCCTTCAGAGCTCACACCAAACAGGTCAAATGAAAGCTTTTATAACATCCCTGACTAGAAATGTTCTCTTGACTCTCTCCATGGTTCTTTTTGTATTTCTCTCTTATCCATCACCTTGATTACAATCATTTCCATGTTGCATACCACTGAAATAGTTGATAAGCTTTTTCAGATCAGTTTTTTGTTTACTTTGGTATTCTGCCTTTTTATTATGCAAGGTAGAGAGGAGAGAAGCTTTTATTGATCTCTGTTTGCCTCACAGAGTGACCTATAAGCTGCAGGTGAAACAATGCCTGTGCCTCTAGCTCTTACTAGACTGTTTGTGTCTCTACTTCTGACTCACCTGTTCTTGCTGCTGCTTGGCCAGCTCCATTTGCTGGCGTTGTTTCTCAATCTGAGACGCAGCCAGTTTCTTCTGCTCATCATGGGCAGCCAGCAGCTGCTCTCGCAGACTGGTTAGCTGATTGATCATACCCATGAGCTGCCTCTCCTTCTCAGCTAGGCTTTCGGGAGTCCCTGAGAATAAGATGGCAATAAGATGTGTGAAAAAACAGAGAAATGAGAAGAGAGTGGTTCCTCAATCACAATGACTAGGGTATGTGGAGAAATATTACAAATAAAAGTTTTGGCACCCAAACAAACATATACTTACCTTCTTTCAAACTGTAACTCAATAGTAAAAAGTGATGGCTATTTATCCATTATAGAATATCAGGATGAACAGATATTTTGATTATTTTGTATTTATGACAAGTAACAATCTATATAGCTTTTTTCCCTTTAATTTTACAAGTAAATGGAATACTATTGGCTGAGCATTTATTATTCTTAATGTTCTAATCTGGGGCCTGATGGAAATAAAAAGAGGTTTAAAGCACAGTTCTTGGCTTTAAGTAGTTTTTTAAATCAAATTAAAGACTCAAGAGAAAAACCTGAAAACATAATAAGTTATTAAGAGACCAAGTTATCATTATCAGAGATATCTCCTTTTCTTAAAACGAGAATTTTGAAAAATCAGAATTAAGGAATCCTACATTTAAAAAGAAAAAAAAAAAAAAAAACAACTATTAACCCATCAAGTTTTAGACAGTTTTCTCAAATGCCACTGAGAGGCTTTCTTCAAAGATAGAATAGAGCTAGCAGAAAAAATATTCAAGTTTGAGAATATAAATTTATGTTATCATGAAATAATGAAACATAGCTGTAAAACTAACATTATGGCCTCTCAAGGTTACAGTTAAATCCAAGATTTGGAGAACAAATCACACAATAATTTAAAATAAGCAGTACGTTTGAGATATTTAAACCACGCCAGTGAATCTTCTAAGTCAGGTTAAAATACTGATTTGTTACACCAGAAATGTGAGCGGTTCACTGAAATAGAAACAATATCACTTTTAATTGTTCTTTTAAGATTCATCAGATAGACAAGACCCCTATGGTAAAGAACTAGCAGTACGAGAGAACACACTTTTTAATTACGGTTTTCAATTCAAACCTAAGACACTAAGCACTACCTCAATAATGTATTTGCCACCTGTATATGTGAATTAGATAGAAAGATCTATTATAACTCAGTCACCATTCCCCATCTCACTACATTTCCCTTCATCAATTTATGATGAAAAAACACGTGCTTTTAGGAAGTAGTAGCTATAAGCTTCTAATTTTCATGTGCCCATTTGAAATGGAAATAAAATTTCAAATATAATTTACATAGGCTATAGAACAGATATCCAGAAAGGAAGTTCTGAGTGGAACAGAAGGCAAGAAACATATCATATACTCCTTATTATCAATTCTTAGTCTTAATCAGGACAGGTGCTCAATAAATTGTTAAGGATTTATTATACTCCAGATATTTGGATTCCATTAAACAGAAGAAAATTTTTATAAGAATAATAGCAACATGACTATTCTAATCAGAATCCTAATATTAAATAATCTAAATACATATTAGAAAGATATTTCAATGAAAATATTCAAATGATGGTAAAATGTATACCCTCATACACCATCAGCAAGAGGAGTAAATTGCTATCACATTTCTCAGAATATACACTAGGAAATGTGACGCATATCATGTTTTATAATACTCATAAGGAGATTCAGGACACATCCTAGATTTTTGGCAAGATGCAAGAACCATTTACTGAGAGCAAAGGTCTGAGAAAGGGTTTGGTTTATGGGTGAGAATCAAGGAGGCAGTTTCATTTCTAAAAATCTAACCCAAGAAAACTACAGAAAATGAAGTATTAATAAAGTTCTTAAATGAAATATTAGAAACAATCTAAATACCAAATCATCAAATAATTACAGGACATCCAGATGGTAGTATTTTGTACCCATGAAGAAAAAGTATTTTAAGAATATTTTATAATATTCGAACTTGTTCATGACATAAAGCTAGGTGAAAAAGTTGGATAGAAATGAAACATTTGTATAAACACTTCAAGGCATTCACATATCTACATTTATAGGAAAAAAGACTGGAAGAAAGTTTATCTACATATTAATAGTGCTTATTCCTAGGTGATGGGTCATTAAATGGGTCATTTTAATCTTTTCATATTTGTTACATTTATAAAATCTTCTACAATGAACATTATTACTATTATTATTATTACTTGGCAAATACATGTATTTCCTGTAAATACATATAAGTATAATTTAAGAGCTTAAGGTACTATTATCTATTTTATAGCTGATATAATACCAATGTATAAAGAAATATATATATTTGATGAGTACCAACAAATATCATTTTGGCATTCAGTATATGAAATATTAACAAAATCCTGTCTTCACTTAGTCACACAGACATCAATATTTCTACTTGAAATCTAATTTTATTGTCTCTGTTCAATTCAAACTCTGTGAACCTTTATCCCACTTCCCTTCATCTTTCATGTTTCAGTTACTTGCACTCTTGTATGTTTTAATTTATGCTAATCTTGCTTCGATTCCCTAAGAATGAAGGCTTTCAAGACAAAAATATCTTACATTTCAGTTCTTTCTACTGCCTAGTGACTATAGAATGGTTATCATGAGAGCAATTCTTTTCATTCTGTAGGTTCCAGAGCAGAAGTGCACATTAGAACATTCCATAACCCAATGTGAGGGAAGTCATAAAGGAAGGGAACCAGCTTCAGTCATTCCAACCTCAGGAAGAGATAATCACCATGTAAACATTGCTTATATTCTTTCATCTTCCACATCGGATTCACTGGGAATCTTCTCATCCTTAGACCATATTGTAAAATCAGTCCATGTGTTTTCATCTCCACTAATGCCCCTCAGTTCAGGCTATTACCATCTCTCCTCTCTTGCCATGACTCCCCCAACAGTTTCTAAACATTCTATCTTCTACTTCTCCTACTAAAACCCATTCTCCAAACAGAAGTTCAGAGCGGTCATTTAGAGAGATATGCCAGATCATGTCGGGCTCCCAGGTGGCTTAGCAGTAAAGAATCTGCCTGCAAGGCAGGAGACCCAGGTTTGATCCTTGGATCAGGAAGATTCCCTAGAGAAGGGAATGGTAACCCACTCCAGTATTCTTGCCTGGAGAATCCCATGGACAGAGGACCCTGGCAGGCTATAGTCCATGGGGCCGCAAAGAGTGGGACACGACTGAAGCGACTTAGCATACACACACATCAGCTCATATCACACAACAGAATAAAACCATTTCAAAGCTATATACTGGGCATAGAATAAATTCCAAACTCCCTGCCCTTACAGAGCCCTAAATGATGAGGCCCTTGCCTTTCTTTGGCATTATCTCCTCCCATTTTCTCTTGCCAAAAAATTGTAGTCCCATTGCCTTCTTTTAGTTTCCCTAACACCAACATACAACTTGTTCCCATTTTAAGGCCTCTGTATTTCAAGTATTTCCCTCTGGTAAACTTTTCCCCTAGAGTTTCTCAATCTCAGTGCCACACACATTTTAGTTTGGATGCTTCACTTCCTGGGGAGGCATGCGGTGTAGATGCTGGTAGCACACCCTGCCTAGTTGTAACACCTCAAAATGTCTCCAGACATTACCAAATACCCCTGGTAAAGAACTACTAGCTTTTTGGTTTTTTCTTTCATTCACTCAACATATATCCACAGAATTCCTCCTGCATGCTTTACACTATTCTAGGAGCTAGGGGCCCTACAATGTTCAAGCCAGAGAGAATGTCTGCTTCATAGAGACTACATTTAAAGGGAGGAGATAATTAACCAACCAATCCACCAATCGACTCCAATCCATCCAAATAGTAACTTAAATGCCAACTCCTCTCCCAGAGTGCTTTTCCTGAACACCAAAATTTAAAAAGCCACCCCCTCCTCTTCTATCACGTGACTCCACCTTTATTCTGTACTTAGTAGTCAGCACCATATGCTGTGTTGTTACTGATATTCATTTATTGAATCTCCCAGTAGAGAATAAGCTCCATGATAGCAGAATACTACCTTGTTTTGTTCAACACAATATCCCCCGAGTAGTGCCTCACACATGGTAGACACCTTGTGTGTGTGTGTGTGTGTGTGTGTGTGTGTGTGTGTGTATTAGTCGCTTGGTCATGTTCAACTCTCTGTGACCTCATGGACTGTAGTTAGTTGCTTGGTCATGTTCGATTCTCTGTGACCTCATGGACTGTAGTTAGTCTCTTGGTCATGTTCGACTCTCTGTGACTCCATGGACTGCAGTCTGCCAGAATCTTCTGTTCATGGAATTCTCCAAGCAAGAATACCACAGTGGGTTGCCATTCTTTTCTCCAGAGGATCTTCCTAACCTAGGGATAGAACCCGGGTCTCCTGCATTGCAGACAGATTCTTTATTATCTGAGCCAACAGGGAAGCCAAGACATCCCATAACTTTTTATTAAATGAATTAAATAAATAAACTTAAGAACAAAGTCCTTAATTGACTGATAATGTACAATTCTATGCAAATAGATCAAAACCCTTATTGGAACTATTTAAATTAAGGATGGTTTCAAATACATTTGATATAATGAGAAAAAAAATCTTTGGAAGCTGATATTTCCTAAATGTTGTTCTACCAAAATAGAATAGATATTTGACTTGAACAATCAAAATCACAGGAAATTTTTGGAAGTTTTGATCCAACTAAAGGAAAAATAAAAGGAAGGAAGAGTCACTCAGGAAAGGAAAGTCCTAGAATTTCAACACTAAAAGTAAATTAGATATCATGTTTCTTCCCTCGGAAACATTACCACACATTTAGTTCTCTGTTTCAAAGCAATAGTCAGTCTTTGCCAGGATGTTTTGTTCTTTTATTGCTGGTGTTCCTTACGTTATCACTGTTGTAATTTGGATAGGACTCTACTCAATTTAATTTTTTTATAGAAATGTTGCTGCTTTCAATTGGTATTCCACTTGAAGGATCTAAAAGTCATTCATTGTGTTGCCTTTAAAAATTCTGCCTAGTGAAAGAGTCTCTACTAGACTGTAAGCTCCAGAAGGGCAGAAATCTGTCTACTCCATTTGCTATCATTACATCTCCAGAACATAGCACATGGCAAGACAGATAGCAGTATTTGTTGAATGAACTAAAAATATAATGAATAGAAACTAACTTAAGTTATTCTAAATTTATTACTAAAGCTTTTTTCAGTGGCAGTCTTATCCAACAAGAGTAAAAAGTTAGACCCCAACATCACAAGGTATGAATGGCATTATTCTGATTCATCAAAGGAATATTTAAGTTATCCAACCTACAAACATCTGTGAATTGGTCTTTTTCACTGACAATGAATGCAATCAAACTTTGATAAAATTTAATTACATACCATTTACTGCAATATTGATACTCATAGAAATTGGAATCAACTAAAATTATATAAGGGGTATTATCATTGCTAATATGATAAATATAGTTACTTTTGGGTTTCTGCAACTTACTTTGAAAAAATAGTTCCTTTTTGCTTCAATACCTTTATTTTTTGGCTGCACTGGACAGCTTGCAGTTTTAACTAGCATCAGGGATTGAACCCCAATCCTCAGCAGTGAAAGTACAAAGTCCTAACTACCAGGGAATTCCCTTTGTTTCAATATCTTAAATGGCGGACTTTGGCTTGGATTTTAAAATATATGTACTATAGAAAGCTATCAGTTTTAGGAGTGACTACAGTTAGAGTGAAATGGAACACTTGAAAGTAGCTATGGTCTTTACCATTGTTACCCCATGACTGGATATTTTGTTCCTGGGATGTTAACTCCAGTACTTTGGCCACCTCATGCGAAGAGGTGACTCATTGGAAAAGACTCTGATGCGGGGAGGGATTGGGGGCAAGAGGAGAAGGGGACGACAGAGGATGAGATGGCTGGATGGCATCACTGACTCGATGGACGTGAGTCTCAGTGAACTCCGGGAGTTGGTGATGGACAGGGTGGCCTGGCGTGCTGCGATTCATGGGGTCGCAAAGAGTTGGACACGACTGAGCGACTGATCTGATCTGATCTGATGTACTATCATTGTGCAGTGAAAACAAGTACCATTGTTATTTTTTATAAAAAAAAAGTTCAGTTCTATATAATCTCTTATTACACAAGTCTACTTTTTAATGGAGATAGTAATTTTGTAAACTTCTCCCAAATTTAATCCATCCACTTACTTGGATATTGTACTTAAAATGTAAAACAACAGTTTAAAAAATATGGCATTACATTCGCTGCATGTAGAGACTGGAATACAGTCAATAATAACTATCTCAAAACATGGCATTGTTTGGTCATTCATTCGTGAAATATGTACTGGGTTCCAAACTGTGGGCTACTAGTAAGGTAGGTAATGTACAAGGACAGTTCACCATGTGAGTAGGCTAATGATGGGTGCATCTTAGAGGCACTATTCATCTAGCTGTCGTGGGTCTGAATGTGTTTCAAGTTTTAGAGGATTTTAGGTATCACCCATTCCAAGCTTACTGGAGACTGACTACCAAGCATCGTGTAAACAGCATAGGCTTTGAAGGTAGAATTAAAGTGAGCTCTTGACTCTCTCATAACTAAATATATGGTTTTGGATAATTAATCTTTCTTTGAGATTCAATTTCTTCCTACCTAAAATGGGAATAAAATGACTTTGTTACAATAATTCTGTAAGGAAGATGTTAACAAAGTGCCTGTATATAAATGGGCATGTAATCAATGCAACTGTTTTTAAATGAGCGGATGAGGAAACAAACTAGGAGTAGCTTGATTCCCACAAGTCCTTGAAAGAATCTGGGCAACAAGACACTGCGTCTTTTTAACTGTACCATGCTTCTCTAGGTAGAGAATTGTTCACTTCAAAAAGGAAAACGCTTTAGGATAATTCTGTTATCCAGTGATCTGGAAGGCATAAGCTTTGGAGTCCCCATCTACAAGAAAAATAAATAAATAAATGTTTTTATAATTATTGTAATTTTAGAATCTTCACACCCTTCACACAAATGAATACTTGTTAAATGAATGAATGTATTTTTAAATGAGAAAATGTGGAGGAGAGCATATTTTATTTTCAATAATAAAACCCAGATTAACTATGTAACAGTATCTACTTAAAACATGCTTTATTAAGTCCCTTCTGTAAAAGGTGTATAAAACTTCTTAACTGGTGAACTGGATTATCATTTTCCAGATCAAGGAGAGCCAGTGGCTGACTGTTCTCTTTCTATCACTTGCTGTGCTTATACACTGGCATAAGGACTCTGGCTTTCTAAGACAGAGCAAGTAATTGATTTGCAGAAAACATAAAGTCACTTTCTGCTTTTATATACACTGCCAGACTTATTTTAAAAATTTATATTCTGTATACCAGTAGTCTTTCTTCAGTTCTTATGAAATAGTTTTTACAAAAACGGAAAACATTACTCATAAGCAACTACAAGGAACTATAAAACAAGCTTAGTAGATTAAAAACATTAAACATTTACTTTATTTAGAAGTAAATGAATATATGTTATGTACCTTCCTTATGGCTGTCTCTTATGTTAAACAAATTCTAGATCCAACAGTTCCCTCAGAAAATAATCAGCATTTCCAACCCCTCTGAAAAAATGTGAAGACATATATAAATATACATATATATATGTATATATTTTATGCACAAATGAAATAGTCACAAGGTAATTAGCAAAACATGTGTTTCTTAAATAGTTACTGGATTTTTAAGAGTGGGTTTAAAACAACTTCAAAGTTGTACAAATCCTAACGTATCTAAATGCTGAGATTTTTAGTTTCCTTGTTTTAAATTCACAAAAACCCAAGGATACCTTTTACTAGATGACCTAAGACCTGATTCTGGTTCAAGCCTGCTTATCTTCAAATTCTCTAATGCTATTTAAAGAGAATTGTCTCTTACAAGTCATATACTAAATCTACATATCTCTTAATTTTCAAAATTTTATGTCACCTAAGAGAGGGTCTACTTTAATTGACATGTTGAAACTACATAGCATGTCTGTAATTCATGAGTTCTGATAGACCACAGTATTGCTAAATAATTTCCTTGAACTTATTATCGGCATTCTAGAGCTGTTTGGTACATTTGCTTTTATGTCCCATCTTTTAGGAAAAAAAAAAAAAAGTACAGTTTTCCAAAAGAGCCATTTTTCATTATACCAACTGCAGCTGGCATTTTCCTGAGTATCATATACAACAGTTGGTTGACCTAAATTAATGTATCCTGAGCAGGGTGAGAAGCGTCTACAGGGATATCAATGGTAAAGAACGCGAGTAAAGAATTCTTCAAACAAGGCAGGTAAAGAGACTGATTTAGGCTTTTCTGAGTGATCTAGCCAGAACACCTCTCAAACAATGCCCTGCTTTTAGAACCTGACCAAAACAGAAATATTTAAGAGAATTTTTGCATGCAGATATTTTTGTTATAATTCTACAAATAAATTGAACTCAGTAAAACACACATTTTGCAATGACTTTGTTGCAAAACAAATGATCTGTTTAGATTAGCCAAAGCTGCCATGGATCCCCAGATACTGTCCTCAGGTGAAGTGCCAAAGCAATGACCTTCAGTGTAATGGAATTTCATGCTAGCTGAAACAATGTGTGACGCTCCTGGCTGCCAAGTGGAGTGCAGGCACTGTTTTTTCCCCTTCTCAGTAACTATGAGGCTATAAAATATATTTCTTCACCTTTCAGACAACCATTACTTCAGTGCTTCTGTTATAGATAAGGCCAAAACCTCTGCAAACTGGCTCGTTACACTATATGACTGATTAGAGAAGAAAAAATAATTTCTTTAGGCAGGCAATATGTTTATAACATATATTGACTGCTATCAGTAGAGCTTTTTAGTCAAACTCTTTTGTCCTAGAAAATGGAATCCACTGTCCTTTTTGTATGTTTTTCAGAGGATTGTTTTCTAATGTAACTTTAAAGCCTAATTACATTTCCAAAGTACCAGACGATAAAATGGTCTAAATTCTAACAGGCAAGATAATATAACATGAAAAATAATTTTATGCTTTTAGAAGTTGGTGACCTTTCCTAACTCACATTGTTTCTTGAGAAATGAGATTGAATTTAAGTGGGTATGATAACTCTTTATTGATAGCTAAGCTATCCAAACCAGATACTATTTATTTCTTCTATTTTAAAAGTTTATGATTTTTTCTTTTTTAACTAAGTAATAGTAAGAAATGCTTCTTTGAACTTTACCAAGCTGTAAGTCTGGAGAAGGAAACAACAACCCACTCCAGTATTCTTGCCTGGAGAATCCCATGGACAGAGGAGCCTGGCAGGCACAGTCCATGGGATTGCAAGAGTCGGACATGACTTAGCGACTAAAACACACACACACAAGCTGTAAGTTTAGTCTTTGTCCAAATGCCCTGAAAGCAATTCACTCACAGCAACCTAAAGGCAGCACTTAGGAACTGTGCTCTGCCCTCACTTGGCTACGTATGGTCTTACATGCTCAAGCATGGACGCACATATATGTACAGGCACATTCATTCACTTACTCACATGCTTCCTGGAATTGATTTTAAAAAGTTAAGCGAAAACTGACCAGTGTAAGTGGAGGAGAGGTTTCAATTCACGAGAAGACCCAGTAAATACTGTAAAGGCTGTAAATTTTGTAATATAAGCAAAGGTTCTACTCAACTACATTACTCTAAATTATCCCTAATAAATTATCTAATAATGGAGTAAGTTCATATTTTCAGATTATAAAAAGGTCATGCCTATCCTTCCTTACCCTGACAGAAAACAGTCTACACATACATGAGACTTACACCTTTATTTGCCTCATAAAAAATAGCTGCCAAACAGCTAGGCCATTGTTCTCGACTAACTTCTTCTCAGGTGGCATGAAAACCACATTCCTGGGCAGCACGTAATCATAGTGTCTGACCCTCTAAGAACCATTAAGTCAAATTCCCTTACCCCCAGAGGGCAACATACTATTGTACCCTCTCCACTTCTGCGCCAGCTATGAACAATGGACAGTAATTGCAACTGTCATGGGCAGTCAGTAGGAAAAGTAACATAGTGCTTCCCCCTCTCCCCCCCAGTTTTCTGCCAAACCTGATCTAAGCAGCTAACAACCATGCCCCCCAGTAGAAGAAAGATCTACAGGTGCTTTTAAAATGCATCAGAAAACAGCTTTTTGAACAGAAACAGAGGACAATAACCAAACTTGTGCTCTGAATGTGCAGCTTAAAAAACTCAAAATTAAAGACAGAAACTTCTTTTGTGACTGTACTGCAGCTTCCTGAACTAACCCCACAGGCAAGCCTGAAAGGACAGCTGAGCTTCTTTCCTCTAAGCTTATCATCACTGCTGCTGGCTGCTTTCAAGTTAGACTTGTGAGGAAAACGAGGTAGGGAAACATGCTTGTCCTCCAATGGAATGAGATCACAAGGCTGGGAACAGGCGGCCTTCTTGGCTCAGCTCTTAGTTACTACCCAGGTCAAAGCAGAATAAAGAACCTTGGAGGATATGTCCTCTATCGCAGGTGCAAATGGGTTAAAATCCCACAAAATAAAGAACCTGCTGCTTCAGAAAAAGAAGAAACTTCACTGTTCTCTTTAACCTCTGTCTTCAAGCTCTGTAAGGGATATTAACTACTATTTGCTTGAATCTCATTTCATTATAGATTATGGTTACTTAATTTGTGGATTAGCAGGAATTTATTCTCTTACCGCCCGTTCACAACTAACCATAGCCAAACTCCAAATAGTTGGATAAACAGTGAAATACTCAAACACTTTCTGGAAGCTTTCCAATCCGAGACGGCTGATATCACCTAAGTCAAACTTTTGAACAGACTGATTTATGATTTGTCTTTCTCTAAGATGCTCTGATGTAGCAGAATGTTGAGAGACGACTGCCTCTCACTGGGAGAACACGTGCATGAACAGACATATGCAAAAAAGTTATTTATACACATATTTCTACATGTATATTAATACAAATCTGGTGATATTTTAAATATATATTCAGTTTCTATCAAAAATATACAAAGTAATACATAACAAAATCTATTGATATTGGTAAGTATATTTTTTCTTAAATTTAATCCTTTAGAACTTAGAATCAAAAGTGTCCTATTGGCAACACTAGAAAACCATGGGTTGCCTACTATGTTAGTAGAAAACACACTTTTAAATTAATTGAAATGACCATTTGACTTTATTTTCTTTTTTATTTTATTTTTAAACTTTACAATATTGTATTGGTTTTGCCAAATATTGAAATGAATCCGCCATAGGTATACATGTGTTCCCCATCCTGAACCCTCCTCCCTCCTCCCTCCCCATACCATCCCTCTGGGTCGTCCCAGTGCACCAGCCCCAAGCATCCAGTATCGTGCATCGAACCTGGACTGGCGACTCCTTTCATACATGATATTATGCATGTTTCAGTGTCATTCTCTCAAATGTTCCCAACCTCTCCCTCTCCCATAGAGTCCATAAGACTGTTCTATACATCAGTGTCTCTTTTGCTGTCTCCTATACAGGGTTATTGTTACCATCTTTCTAAATTCCATTTATTTTCATATGAAGAATTAAATCTTCCTGTATCATTCCTGGTTTTAAATGTAGATTATGTACATTCATAATTTTAATATGTAGACTGTGGAAAATTATTATCTTGTAATATACAGTTTTAACCCTGCTGTAGATACGTTTGTACTTATAAAGTAAATCATTTAAAATTTTTAAAAATGACGAAAACCAAAGACTGTTAAAAATATAGGTCATTCTGTTAAGACAACATACTATTATAAGGGACAGAGAGAAAATAAGAACTCTGGTATATTCTCTTTCAAATGAGAGAGAAGAAACAGTAAAAACAGAACGCATGGGGGCAAAAGTAGTTTACCACCATTCATATTTCTAAATATCAGACTCATTTTGGTACATTTTGGATCAAAATCATTGCAAATATATTACCTTTTATTTCACCAAAGTTCCCTGATCCCATTGCAAGAAGCTTGTCTTTCCAGTCTTTTGAGAGTAGCTTTTCAATACTGGGGGTTTCTGAGTAAAGGAAAAAAAGAAAGGTAGGCAAATCAACATGACTATCTTTCTAATGTAGTTCATTAAAAGTCTATCTGCTAAAAATAAGGCCACCCTTACCCCGCCCCCAGTTCATAATGACTTCATCAACACACTGATAACAGGGGAGGAAAAAAAAGAATGTGTTTTGTCACCTGCTGTTTCAAAATCATTAGCTTTTTCCTCTTGTGGAACAAAGCCTAACTAATTCTTTATGACAATGGGTACATATAAACCTGCAATTCATTGTTTTTCAATTTAGTGAACAAATTCCTGCTATAATGGATGCTTGTCAATTTCAGGGTGTTAGTCTGCAGTCAAAAAATAATTATGTTGATAAAATGCAGAGTAAAAAAAAAGGCAAAGAATTAGCTCTTAAATCTGCTACATGTAATTATATCCCTCTGTGTGTTTACAATTACAACCACTTTATAATATGTGTTTAACATCGTGTGGTGGTAAGCACACTGTGGAAAGATTTGCCAGTATCGCGAACATATAAAAATAAGTTGGTATAAAAGAAGCTTTACAAACACTGCAAAATCTAGAGATGGGAGTAATGCCCGTAATGGAAACTTACTTGCTTATTTCAGATTTGTGTCATACTCTTTTAAAATGCCCTGTGTTAAGACAGGACACGGAGGTTTTAGAGAGCAGAGTTATGCTGTAGTTTGATCCTTGTTTCTTTATGTTACATGGTTTTGATCTCCTTTTGTGTTGAATTTTAATGTATAAGTAAACATAAATGCTAATAAAACACCCAAACATTAAACTCAGTTCCAAATAATGTAATTGTATATTCTTGTCAGCATTTAGATGGGTACACAATTACAATGGCTTTCAATCCCGCGATTAGCACTGCATTCAGTTAGAAAATGGTGTGTACTAAAAGATAAGTGTCCCAGTATGCTCCATCTAAATAACAATACCCACACTTATTATCTAGATCGAAGACACACACTGCCATTCTCCACACTGGTGTTTATGTGTATTTGTGTTTGTTCAGACATTTGTTTACCCCCTACTAAGAGCATAAAGGGAGTACATGTTAACTTATCAAAGGGACCGTCTGGCCTAGAGACCATAAGATTATTAGAAACGGGTTAATTTTCCCCACAATAAAATGCATTTTTAAAGCGTCTCCTTGGTTAATGCTTTCTACTATTCTCAGGCCCTCATCTTAAAGACAACAGCCATCAGAGTCAAGAAGCCTGTGTAGAGTTTTCAATGAAGTGAGGTGTAATTTTCCTTGGAAAAACTGTGACATGAATCCTTCTTTTTCACATGCCAAAAACTTGGGGGAAATAAACTGCTGAAATATCTGAATAAGTACTTCTTCAAAAGGCTTGTATATATAGTGTGTGCACACACACACAACTACTGTATGCACATTTCCGTGGAATGTGTGAACTGTATTTTTCCCTTTGTAACAAAATATACCTCTTCTTTTGCTGCACTTAATGGAAAAGGATGCTAAAGATTCTACTTTTTCTTAAAATATCCCTATTTGTTGACCATGTTGTTTTGAAGATGATAATGGTAATTCTGAGTAATAAAATGCATTAAATCTCTTCTTACTGTAATCAATATTTCTGTTCACTAAGGCTTTAAAAGTAACTTTAAAACACTTCTACAGGGATTTTCAATGTTTCTACATTCCCAGTAAACACTTTGTGAGTGAAATCATTTTTAAAACCTTATCAGAGTAGGTCAAACAAACACCACTGTTTTCTTTTTACCAGCACCCTACAAAAATTCTTGAGTAGCATGTAAACAGGGCACAGCCAATATGGTCTTTGCAATAGAGTACTGTCAGTCACTAAAAGCTAACAAACCTTTGCAAAGCAGGAATGCAGCAATAGAAATTCATTGTGTACTAACAATAGGCCCCTGAACCTCCAGCACCAAAAGCAGACCATTTTACTTTTAAGGCTATTGTCTGCAAAGTCCATGACAAAGCTTTTCCCCTGCAGCTAGACAAAATATTCACTGTAGTGTGCTCATAAAGAAACAGAAGTCTTCTGTCTAAGTTGCAGAGTTAAAGAAACAGCCGCCAGATTTCTGAAACCTGCAGAACATTCCTGGCCTCTTTATTAACTTGCATGAAGATAGAAGGCTTGCATACAAAGCCACTTTTTTTCCCAAGTACCTGACTTTTAACATACACTAGAGAAAAATGAATAACTTCTTTAAGACCAAGTAATTCGAAAGATGTAAGATCAGAAATATATCTAACTCAGGGTTGTTGTGCCTTCAGATGAATAAAGACAATAATACTTGGAATTTGGATGAGGTATATTTTTTAAAACGCAGATTCAATAAACATGTATTGACCATCCTGTGTGCAGGAACTATGCTAGATGCTTTTACTAGCATTGTCTTCATTTAATCAAAGCAAACACCTGAAGATTCAGATTACGTTATTATATCTATCTTCCAGTTCTTTAAAAAAAAAAAAAAAACCAAAGGACTAATATGTAGTGGGCAGAGCTGAGTCTTGGCCTAAGGTTTGGTTTTGTTTTGTTTTCTCTACAGATTCCTAAGTCTCTTGTTGTCAATGAAATGATAATGATAGCTACTATTTTGAGGTTAAGTGCTAAATAGTGCATCATGTCTTTTACAATAGGTATCTCAAGCTTCTCATAATAATCTCCTGAATTATATATTGGTACATCTGTTTCACCACTGAGAAACAAATGCTTTGAGAAAGATCGTGACTTGATCAATATGGAGCTAATTTCAACTTATTGGACCCCAAAGCCTTTGCTCCTTCCAATACATACACATCACTGCATTTTACCTGCAAAACAGTCATGGATAGACAAACTCTTGTTATTAACTTCAGTGGATGGATGAAGTAAACATTTGAAAGGATAAATTGAATATCCCAGGGTAATATGTTCCTATGGGCAGCACGAAGAGATAAAATGCCAAGATTCCTTAGAGCTTTCATTATGTTCAGGATGTAGTGCCACTATATGACTTTGAACTTTGGAGTTCTAGATAATTTAAAGAGAACCTAAGATGATGTTCTTGCCTGGAGAATCCCAGGGACAGAGGAGCCTGGTAGGAGGCCGTCTATGGGGTCACACAGAGTCGGACACGACTGAAGCGACTTAGCAGCAGTAGCAGCATGATGATTTAACTTTCACTTTCACTTATGACCATACAGCAGATATATGCTTTGAAATGAAAATGTATTCACATAGTGGAAGGACTATTGGGCTATATGTGAAGCAATCTGGGTTCTCACCAGGACTCTGACACTGTGTAGCTCGGGGAGGAACTAAAGCATATCTTTTCACCCATTTCACCCCTCTATTTGAATTAATCTAAAACAAAGAGCTTTAAGCAAATCCATGTTTGGTATTCTACAACTGCTACTGTTCCAATTTATTTCCACTAGTAGTTCATGAAGAAATGTTAAGAAATGATCTCACAATAATGGTCACAATAAATGGACATGTACCAGTGACTGAATTTCTCTGAAAAGAGTAAAGATCCCATAGAATACAAATGATCAGAACTGCGAAAGACCAAATGGCAAAATCTCAATATTTATAATACACCTATTCATTAATATGTGAATACGATTAAAGTAAAATCTGACACAGCTATGTAACGGCTGCTTCAGTGCTTATGGAGTCAAAGAGAGAGTAGTTATCTATTAAATATTCAATTTTCTAAACATTTTCTAAAATGCGATTTTGAAAAAATATACATACTTAGGATTGTATTTTATACAATTGAGTATGGCATGTTTCTGGACATATAGTTATTTCCAAATGTTTAAATTCTGTACTAGCCATTGCTTTCATCTTAAGATGTATCATAGTTTTATTTTAAATGCTTTAAAGAGTCTCCTGAGATGTACTTCTCCCAGGCATCAGAGTATCATGATTACCGTCAACATTAAAGCTAGGTGTTCTTTATTACAATAAGCATGATGGATAATATTAGTTATTATTATTTGCATGGCATTTCAGCTTATAGAATGCTGTCAGATACAATAATTTTTCAATGGTGTATATTATTATTATATCCATTTTGCAGATGAGAAAACCAAGGCTGAGAAAGAAAACCAAGACCCGGCATCACCTAGCCAGAAAGTAGAACAGATGGAATACAAAACCATGGCCTCTTAATTTAAGAATCCCCCTTTTTTAGGTGAAGCATAAAGATGTATATATATTTTAAAGAAAAAATAAAATATATATTAAGAAAGAAGCTAAAAGATAAATTAGAGAGAACTGAAAGCTCTCCTTATCAGTCAACCTATTACTAGTAAGATGACTATAACTGGGTTACTTTTGTCTTTTTCTACCATCAGGACAGAATGTTATGATTTGGTAAGTTTGCTTGCCTTTCCCTTCTCACCCTTGCCTCTTTTGCTCACATATGCTTCTTCACATCAATGCCTATGGCAATCCCCAGCAGTGAATGGCCCCCCTAACCGTGCCAGCCATTGTTACAACAGCATCCTGCCTCTTTAGGCCTGTTCATTCCCTATAACTCTCACTCCTTTTTCCCTTCAGTGCCAAACACTCTTAAGACTGACTCCCTCATCTGGAACAATGAGACCCAGAGACTCATGCCAACATATTGTAATTCTCCAACAAGCTCCCAGTGCCAAGAATTAAACCACATTCGCTCCAGTGCAGTAGCTTTACACACAAGCTCAGGTTTTTGCTTTGTGTTTATGTAGGTTTTTTTCCCTTAATCTCCCTTGAGCTGCAGTGGCAGAGCTCATTGAAAAATCAAACAAGCAAAAAATATGTATGGTTAATATGTGATTTTTCAAAAAGTCCCAGGAGTTAGGTCATACCAAATCTACCACTGTTTATACTTTCATTTTGTGGCTTCAACTAAGCTGTGTTATTTCTGACATGTGATAGGTGAACATTTAGGGATGAAAGCTATCTTTTGGAAGGAACAACAATAGGGCTGAAAGTCAAAAATATACTAATATCTCCTTCAAAGTCAAGAAGTAAAAGCATATGTAGATTTTCATGTCATGGATTCAGCATTTTAAACCTGGAAGGATCTTTAGATAACATTTAGATAAACATTCCACAAAAGTAATTTACTAAAATATATATTGGACATAAATGGAACATAAATTTCTTGGCTACAAGTGAAACTAAAACAAATAAGCATTCCATTGTCATGTAAATCTAATTAATATTAAGCAAATTTACATTTCTTTTCTATAAGATGTAGATCATTTTATGTGCTAACAGACTGTGGATCTTTAAGTGAGTTATGGGTTACATTTGCTGTTGTGTTTAGTCCCTACGTCATGTCCAACTCTTTGTGACCCCATATAGCCTGCCAGGCTCCTCTGTCCATGGGATTTCCCAGGTAAGAACAATGGAGTGGGTTGCTATTCCCTTTTCCACGGGATCTTCCTGACCCAGAGTTTGAACCCAAGTCTCCTGCATTGGCAGGAGCCACCAGGGAAGCCCATGGATTATGCAGTATTATTTAAATATTTGACTAAGGAAACTAGTATTGGGAGATGACCGTTTTGCTCAAGTTGGGTAATAACTAGTCTAGGCCAAGCACTTCATTTTACAGACTGAAAATATAAATGAAGGTTAAATATTGCCTAAGATCATAAATCTAATTAATAATTAAGGCAGAACTTGAAGTCCAACTCGTAGTTTGGTGTTCTTTTCCATATACCAAACATCACAACATGCTTTTTAATAAAGAGTGAAACTTTTCACAATGAAATATTAGTCCGGTTTTATTCACCTCATCTAGTTTTAGACAATAATTAGATGATAGGTGGTCTGGGTGGTGAACCTCTGTTAGTATTCAGTTAGTCAGTTCACTGACTCCGTCGTGTCGGACTCTTGCGATCCCATGAATCGCAGCACGCCAGGCCTCCCTGACCATCACCAACTCCCGGAGTCTACTCAAACTCATCCAACCATCTCATCCTCTGCTGTCCCCTTCTCCTCCTGGCCTCAATCTTTCCCAGCATCAGGATCTTTTCAAATGACTCAGCTTTTCGCATCAGGTGGCCAAACTATTGGAGTTTCAGCTTCAACATCAGTCCTTCCAGTGAACACCCAGGACTGATCTCCTTCAGGATGGACTGGTTTGATCTCCTTGCAGTCCAAGGGACTCTCAAAAGTCTTCTCCAACACCACAGTTCAAAAGCATCAATTCTTCAGCGCTCAGCTTTCTTTACAGTCAAACTGTCACATCCATACATGACCACTGGAAAAACCATAGGCTTGATTAGACAGACCTTTGTTGGCAAAGTAATGTCTCTGCTTTTTAATATGCTATCTAGATTGGTCATAACTTTTCTTCCAAGGAGTAAGTGTCTTTTAAGTTCATGGCTGCAATCACCATCTGCCGTGATTTTGGAGCCCCCCAAAATAAAGTCTGACACTGTTTCCACTGTTTCCCATGAAGTGATGGGACCAGATGCCATGATCTTAGTTTTCTGAATGCTGAGCTTTAAGCCAACTTTTTCACACTCCTCTTTCACCTTCATCAGGAGGCTTTTTAGTTCCTCTTCACTTTCTGCCATAAGGGTGATGTCATCTGCATATCTGAGGTTATTGCTATTTCTCCCAGCAATCTTGATTCCAGCTTGTGCTTCTTCCAGCCCAGCGTTTCTCATGATGTACTCTGCATATAAGTTAAATTAGTAGGGTGACAATATACAGCCTTGATGTACTCGTTTTCCTATTTGGAACCAGTCTGTTGTTCCATGTCCAATTCTAACTGCTGCTTCCTGACCTGCATATGGGTTTCTCAGGTACTGTTAATTCAGTACTCTCCCCTCAGAAGTTTTCACTTGATGGCCTCCATTAAACTAAAGAAAATATCAATTAGTATATTTGGCTAACTATATTTTTCTTTAAAAAGCTATGTATAATTTAGTATCTTGCTATTTAGCTATTCAGTTACTGATAAGATTATTTTTGAGGGGAAGATTGTGCTGAATCTGGATATCACATATCAGAACGAGTTCAATTTATGCTGATAATAGCTGCATGTCTAGATAACATCTGGGGCCAAATATTAAACAATGTAATGGAAGTAATATAAAAACTTCTACATTATCTGGAAAGTATCTGTGCACTGAAGACCAGAAGGGCTTGTAACAGTCCCATTAGCCAAGTGCTACAGCTAGTCTGCTACTGGAATGTCAAGTTCTTCTAGGAAATGTTAAAAAAATAACACACCACAACACACAATAGAAACACATCTGAAATTCCAAAGCACTAGGATTTCAATAAGCCTCCTTTTATATGTAATCGTCCTGAAGTGAATTAAGCTCTAGAAATACTTTACTCGTAGTAGTGCCAAAATATTTCTTTGTTTCCACTTGAAATTTAATAAGAGCTTGGTTAGGAGAAAAAAAAAAATCTTTGGCCTGCTGACTCAAGTTTTGAAATTTTAATGTACAATCAGCTTTTCTGAATATTGAAATATCTAAATCATTACCCACAGGCCTAACTTTCCTCAGTGTACAGGCTAAAAGTATTAAAACACTTGTTCAATTATGCATAACTTTATACCACATTTTAGAAAAACATTTTTCATCACATGATTAAATACACCATAATCAATAAAATATAATTACTATACATCAATAAACTTGGTTTTCTTCTTCAAAAGATGACTCTATATTTCCTACACAAAATATCCTTTAAGAGACAGTCTTACGAAACTCTCCTAGTTTTATCCATTCCGTCACTTGGAAAGTAAGCGCATTTCTTTGCGTAGACTAAAACATTCTGCTTTTTTCTTGTTTTAAATATTAGACCCCAGCAAAAAATAACATAAGTACTTTGTGGGCAGCATTTCAAAAAGGAACCTCAAAGAGTTTTTCCTTATGTACAAAATCTCTCTTATGTTTTGTTACAAAATGTAAAAAAAGAAAAAAAAAGTCATATGACATGACTCCATCACTTACTATGACTAATTTTGTGATATTTGGCAAGTAATTTAAGCATTTCGTGCTTCAATTTACTCACCTATAAAAGGGGATAATAACTATTCTTATACTATTGTCAAAAGAATTAAATAACTTATGTAAAGCATGGAAGACAATGCTGGGTTCACAGTAACACTTAAAAAGGCTGACTAACATTACAACTACAACTTAGCATACAACATCTCAAGAGAAATACATCAATAACCAAATGAAATACATATACACATGCATCAATTTACCCATCATTAAAACTATCCAGAGATCAAACGCTACATCAGTTATAGTTTTATTTATTTTTTCAATAGTTCTATGTATTTTATGAATTTGATCATTACTATTAGTTTCATTGATTTATCTGCCATTCCAATGAATTTCTCAGTTGGTTCATGTCAAAAAAAGATGACAAAGAAAGAGATATACTAGAAAGAGGGACAAAGTAGGAAGAAGGACAAAAATAGTTGTCACTTCCATTAGGTTAATGTACAACTTATCCCCCGAAAGCACAGAAATACAAAAATATTTTTTGACCATTGTCTTTCTAACTTTCCAAAGGTTCCATTAGGTCCTCAACAATGGCTCAAGCTTTTAAGCCAGTGCTGTTGACAAGTGAAAGGGAACAACAAATAGCTTTGTAGTTCTCTTCTCCCAGGGTCACTCAGCCAGCAGTAATAGTTATTATTTTTATTTATTAGCACTGTAGCCCTGTTCTCCAGCATAGCCAATTCACCCCAACCTCCAAGACAGGAAAAGCATTTTTACTTTTAATAAAAATGGGAGTGTGCAGCACTCCTGTGTCAGGCTCTTTGGGTAAAGTGCACATCTAATGAATATTGTCCATCTGTATCCAAATAATTTATAGTATCAGCAGAGTGTGGGTGGTGAAATGTGAATTAAGTTCTAACCATTAGGCACAATTAGAGGGGGTAAGAGTGGAAGGTAGGAGGAAGTAGCAGGGTTACTAAGGCAAGAGGGATAGAACAGGAGAGCAAAGGTAACGAGAGAAAATTGGGAGGAAGGTGGTCATGATGGCATCAATTAACAGTCAATTATAACAGTTAAAATATTCCTCATAAAAGATTTTCAAGACTATTTCATACAGCAATAACCAACTTTCTCAGAGACCAACTGTAATGTACCTGTTTTTTCCATCTATTTTATTTGAAATAGTACCATTTCAACTCTTTCTCTCTCTCTCTATCTATATATATATATATGATAGAAGAAGAAAAATAGAAGACAGACAAGCCATAAGAACTCAATTATAGTAAACGGTATATAAGAATGCGGCATACTTAAAAGTCTTAACTTCAGAAGACAAATTTATAAACAAACAGGAAACGTTTGATTGCTTAACCATATCACAGTTTAGTAAAGAAGCATAGTTCTAAGCAAATTCTAAATGCCTACTGGTATATTTTCAGAATTACCTAAATATGTGTTTGAATTATAAATGAAGCAATTACCCTACTCTTAGAGTGTGTTCGGATAACCATCCATTCAATTAGATATCTAGACCATGTTGAAGACAAAAATTAATGATCATATTTGAAGAATTTTGTCACTGTTGTTTATAAATGGGAAGGTGAGTGGTAGAGATGATAAAGGAGATCCGAAAAGCACAGAAATAGAAATTCACTTAACATACATTAGAGTAAGAATTCCAATACTTTAAAAATATGACAGAATGTTTTACCACTGGAAGTGAGAATTAAAGCACATAGAGCCTGATGCTAAACCACTACACATCCTGAATCTTCTCTATCACAACATATGTGAAAACAAATCGCAGTCTCAGCTTGCCAGATGCCTGAAAAGATATGAACAATAAAAACTGACACGATTCATATGATAAATCAGAGACTGTGATACGCAGGTAGTTGAACAGTTGAGCCGAAAAGCTACTTATAATTCAAATTATATTTTTATGTTCTAATACATAGCATCAGATTTTAAAATTAAGGAAGAAAATCCTCTGATTTGCTTAAAATTATATATCTAAATTTGCACATAGCCTTCGCAACCAAAGTCGTCCATCTGGCTCAACAACTTGTTATATTTGGTCTCTCATAACCTTTCATGGATTTTGGATCGTGTCATTTTTAGAGTAATTTTAGATGAGAAAATACAATAGTTTTATTTGCAAAATGACATTTAATGTTCCACAAGCTTAGATACAATCTAATCAGCAATGAAACTGTGTTAGGTATGACTAACTGTGTGTTAGGTATGACTTGCTGTGAACCAACAAAATGCAGAATAGCAAAAAAAAAAAAAAAAGTATAAAAAAAAAATTTTCATTTAAGAAGAAACAAGTAAAAGAAGACAAAAATTTTTTAAAAGTCTGGAAAAATAGCAAAAGGCATAGTTTGGCTTTCATTTTTCTTACATTACCAGAAATGTAGCCATTCTCAATGTTAAAAGCAGTGGGCATAAAGTTAGTCAAGTACAGTGTGTTTGTATATTCTTTTAATTTCTGGAATTAATGAATGCACAAAACTATTGTCTTTGCTTTTAGTGGCATGATATACTGAGTTATTAGACTATTTTTTAAAATATATGGATACTTTTATATTTTCATTATTTGCACAATTCACACATACATGAAGACGTGCACGTGCGCACATACACACACACACACACACACTCGAGCAGGAGGCCTCTTATCTAACAGTTATCATTAAGCCACAATTGTTACACTGTGATACTAAGACATGGCCTCTGAACTTCAAGAAACTCACAATCTCTTATAATATACCAGGCACTGTTTAGACGTATAGACCAATAGTGATCAGATGCTAAACCTTGGACTCAAAATGCCACAGAGTCACTGAGTTGCTCTCCTTCTGTTTAATTTACTGCAGTCAATGTAAATAGAAAAATGCCTTACTTGAATCATTATATTAATAAATAGTAAATAAATGTGCTGGTAGATTTTTATTCCCAAATGTTACTATTGCAGCATTGCCATAGATTTCTAGTTTTATGTGTATCAATTAATTGAACTTGCTATAAAATAGTCTATGAGGCAATAATTTCCAGAAGTGGGATCAGTTTGTCATCTTGTCTGTAATTAGGAATATGATATGAACTAAATCATGCCAGGAATGCAACAGTAAACTAAAAGGTAAGAATATAAGAACAGTAGGGCGGGTTGATTCAACAAATAGTGTGTACCAGGTATTTTTCCAGGTATGCTGGGTACTAACAAGAGGAAAACAAATGTAGACCCTATCCACCTAGAGTCCTTAATCATGGGGAAGCTTCTTTAAGATGTAAAACTCCAGGCCACTGGCAGGTCTGGCTCTAAGGTCTTAGCTGAGTCCCAGGAGTCCGTAATTTTCCCGGACCTGAGTTAATTTTCTGATGAGTAAACGCTCTTCAGGGTATAATAATATGTATAAAAATATTCCATTAAATCTTTAGAAACTTGAAAACTTTTTCAGGTGAAGAGGAAAAAGTATAATCTATAGAACTCTTTTTTGAAAGGTAAAAAAAATCATTTAGTATCACCAAAATGTCATTTGAGTGATAATTTAAATGTTATTAACTAAAACCATTCAAATATATTCCAGCACTTTTCTATGTTACAAATCAAAGAAATATAGCATCTCAAAGGAAAAACAAACTTATAGTAAAATGCAATAATGAACTACCAGGAACTGATATACATTTTATTTATTAAAAAGGGGGTAATTAAGAAGAATTATTAGTGTAGCATTGTGAAGAAAAGTTTTGTTTAAAAATCTTTAATAAGGGACCACGAACCACATTACTACATGTTATAAATACATATCTATTCTTTCAAATACTGTACTACACACATAATATAAGCGGTAAAGAAAGACAGGAACTTCTGTGGTGTCAGTCAAATGACAAGCACAGCCCTTTGGAATGGTTGAGAACTGAGTGGGGTAGGCTTAAAGGAGAGGGTGGAATGATGTTCAAGTAATTTGGTAAATGAGAGAAGAATGAATGGGATAATATTTATTACTAATTTTAAAAAACGGCAGGACAAGTCACAAATCCTTGAAATGGCGTCAATGGTAGAAAATATAATCTATACTTTGAATGTAATTAACATGGATTTCTACAGCACCACAGTATTTTGCCTGCTTATTCTTTCTACATCCTTAAAAACACCAATCAGTAACATCTATAGGTCATGTCTTACATCTAATAACTGAGAGAAGAACATTCTCACATAAACTCTTGAAAGAATAATGACATATGCAGGGAGAGAGAGAAGAAGAGAAATGAGAGAGTGTGCCATTAAACAATCCTCTTTCTCCTGTGCTCACCTATCTGGAAGTCATCATTGAACTTAACTCTCATATATGTAATAAATGGTAGACAGAAATGCGTATCACCTGAATCTTTATTTTTCATATACATGTATTTAGTCAAATTAGTATAGAATATTTATATATAATTTCAACTCATTTATTTCATTAGAAATGTATTTGAGGAGAAAAATTGGGTGGTGGGGGGTAAAAGGGCACAAAGACTGTCTACCATACTATGACGTGTATCCCATGCTTTCCTAATGAGTTACTGATCTAAAAGAATGAAAAAAAAAATACTGAAAGGTTGATTTAAAACAGCCTAGAGATTTTGGTGAAGTACAATGAAACATCAGTAGTTTAAAAACTAAGATATAGGTCAAAATTTTATCACAAAAGGATGGATGAATCCAGGAAAATGACAGACGATCCAATTTTCTGACCTGGGGGTCAGAGAGCAAGCTTTTATAAACTTGGGAATGGTCTCTCAAAAGCCACAAAGTTCTGTGTTCCACATGTCAGAAATTTGAAAGTGTTTATACCTCTGAGAATTTTCCCTGAGGGAATTGAAACCCCCCAGGAACCTGCTATCTCAGTTCTCACAAAAAGGTGCAGAGTATGTTTAAGCCCCACAGGGTCTCTGTTGTTGGACATCAGATCTTCTATCCAAAGAGAACACTGGGACAAATACTGAAGAAGGTTTCAAAAAGCCTTTACTGCCCTCAACTATTTGGAAAAATCTAGTAACTATTCTAGGAAGATGAGTCAGATAAAACATTGTTAAAATTAGGCTAAATTAGAAATGCGTATCTAATCCTCAAAAATTAAACTGTTCCAATGAAAGGAATCAAGAAATTCACTTAAATTTCAAGCATTCCAAAAAAGTCCTTCCAAGTGTGGTAGCTGCTTATAATTTTATTTGCAGAAAGCAAATAATTTATTGCAATAAATTTAATAAACTAAACTTTAAAGTCACTGCAATAAATTTGTAAGCATCCAAATAAATCTTTATTACTAGACAGGGGCACATTATCTCCTTAAAATACATGGTTGTGGAATTAAAAAAAATAAAAGAAAGTGTTCTTTTTCTAAAGCAAGAAAACACGTCTTTGTCCCGCAGCAGCTACTAAAGAACAAGAGAGAAATTACTTTGTTTAATTAGAGGATTACATTATTTATAAGAATACTTCCAAAATGTATGAAGTATATTAAAGTGGATATATAATCTAATAGCTCTCCTATTATACACTAGGTATCAAATCATTTTAGTCCGTAGTTCTATATGTAGAACTTGGCTTATTTACTTCCCTCCCTTTTCTTCTCAGCAGATTGTTCAGCTTATAGTGCAGCACCCTCAAAATGATAAAGCAGCCAAAAGCCAAATCTCAAAACACGTGGTTATGTGCCAAATAAAGCTGTATAAAGACTAAAAACCAACACCTTAAAAAATACTTGATTTACGTTTAATTGAAACTCGTGTTCTCATACATATTTCAGCCTTTCTGTTTTTGTTATGACACATAAAGTGCCTAAAAAATAATGATCAGTGAGGGTTTCACAGCATGGAGGGGAAAAAAAAATCATAGGGAAAAAAAAAAGTTTATTCCACACTATTTGAATTCATTTAGGTAGTTCTCTATGGGGCTGCTACCAAATCCTTTAAGCCCACCAGCCTCTTACCTACATTAAATTAATGAGGCATCTCAAGCATTCATACTTCGCCAGCAGCTCTAGGCTCTCCAGTTGGACACCTACAATTTACTAAATTACAAACAGTGACCTAGGGGAGACATCTGTTTGTTATATACAATATTGTATTATAAACTAGAAAAATATTGGGGAGATTAAGATGATAAGATATATGTTGAATTGTATTTTCTGAGGTTAATAGGGGCCGGTCTACAATTCTGTGATCTTCTCTTTACCAATACAGGTTTCTATTTTCCCATCAGGAAGTAAGGGCCTCCACAGATTAACATTATGAAATACAATACTTATGAACAATCCAATACTTAGAGGTCTGTATTATGCCATGATACTCACTACCTCCATACAATACTTTTATTAAGCTGCAAATACATTAAGCTTGATTATAATCAATTTTTTTTTTTTTTATAATACCACCTTCTTACTAATGCTCATAACACTTGGCTCCCAGGGATGTACTTATAATGAGATGGCCGGGTGTATTTTCCATTAAAGGCCACCACTGGAGTTTCTATAGTGCTTTTTCTCATATATTTCAAGTTAAACGTGCCCTTTATTTTTATGTTTGCTTCACAATAGCCAGTCCCTTTTCAATGATTAATTTTCTATTCAAAAACAATTTGCTTCTCTTTCCTTTGTTCTGTCACTGTTTCAGAACAACCTCTTTTCTTTTCCCTTGTCCATGGCAGAAACTCACCTCTGAACACCCACCCCCTCAGACCACCACCTTCTGGTCTCTAAACTCTTTTTAGTGACACACGGTCCAAAATATTTAGGAGCTCTCTCCCCAGCAGGGGTTACTCAATTAACAAAAACAAAGCTCTGAATGATCAAGGCTATAACTGAGCCAAGAAGTACTGTAGCCATTTATATTATATGACCTCAGCAGTCTCTTGATTGAATTGCAACCCTGCATTAAATCAAACACTATGTGTTGTGTGTGTGATTTTCTAAATGCTTGGGTGTGTGAGGTGGAAACAGGAGGGTGAAGGGGGGTGGCAAAGAGATGATAAATACTCTGAGAAAAAAATTCTCCAATCCCAGTGTACTTGGGTTTTCGTTTTTAACATGCTCTCTGCTTTGTTTTCGAACTTAGATGCATTTTGTAAAAATCCTCTGAACTGGTATTCCAAAGCATGTTTAAACAACAGAAATAATGGAAGCATAATTGATTGCAGCTGGGAACTGTCACCCCTATCAGTAAACAGCACCTAACTGGCAAATGCTACAAGCTTGTAACAGATTCCTTTATGAATTGGGCACTGTATGAAGACTGGGCATTCCTTGTACCACATACTCAAATCAAAATCTTCACTGATTTATTTCTAAAATTTTACTAGACTAGAAACAGTAAATGGTTAGTCTGTTGGCCTCTCACCAAAGTGTTTGGGAAGCAAAGGTGGGGTGCTTATTTCCTAAAGTTAAATACATTAACAGATTTATAAACATGCTGTGTCTTTCAGCATGGAAAGAGATAGTTAAAAAAAAAACTCTTCTCAGTATCTACACGTTCATAGGAGAAAGGAGGAAAAGTAAAAATATCTTATTTAGAAACCAATTTTGTGAATCAAATTACTATACATTTTCCCACACATATTCTAATCAGAGACTATCAAGGTTCAATTCTTATCAAGAAGCAGGCTTTTATATCACTCTTTTTGTTGATTTACTTAACTCAAACTTTCCCCAAAAAGGATCAACAACAGAAGAGAACGAAAAAGAAAGAAAGGAAAACTAACTCCACATTAACTTGCTAAGAGAAAAGCTACAGTAAGTCTCTTTTCCTATTTTCTTATATTTGTGTAGCTGTTAGACATTTTGCAAAGGAGGGGAGTACCAGCCAGCCTTTCACAACAAAAGACCCACTGTCACTGAGCCAGTCCCAGACATGGTGGAAACCAGCCCACAGGAAAAGGCCTGGCTCCAATGTTAGGCCCCGGCCGAGTACAGTCACTATATTCACTCAAATTGGCAACAGGTCTCAGTGTTCCTGGCTTTGAGCTGTGAACAAGGGTCGGGATTGAATAACCAATTATACAACCGCTGACTGAGTTTATCCAAGGTTTGCAAACTGCTATAATAGCCCAGTATTCAACCAACTGTTTTATCCTTTTCCAGATATAGTGTCATATCTCCCCTTGTGCTCCATTTACATGTCACTTTATTACACACATCCATTAAAAAGGTTAATACCGTGTCACACTCAATGCCTAAATGTTGCCATACAGGAGTTCTGCGGCTCTCTGGGGCATTTCATATAGACACCTTTCTCTGTCTTTCACTTTCTCTCTGCAAGCTAAACCAAGTTTCTGTCAAGACTACAGAACAGTGGATGAAAGAACAGTAGCCAAATGTCAACAGTTTCAAAAATACTCCTTATACTAATAGGCTGTTTTAACCCACCTTGGTATATTAAAAATGTGAAAATTCTGAACTTTGGCAGTTCATACCAGCACCCAAATTTGAGGTGCACGTATAAATTTATCCAACCATGTGCCTCCCCCTTCGCCAAAATGGACATTTTTCTCAAAGTTCAAGAAGATCTACAATTTTTTTTCCAGCATTTTTGCATGCCTGCCTTTATACACAGTGGTTGCGATGGAAATAAAAAATAGAAACAGAATTTTCAAGTACTTTTCCTAAATATCTACAGACCTGGAATTCCTGAATGAGTATCTTCAACTCAATAAACAGAATAAAAGAAACAGCAGGAATAACAAGTAGTTAGGAAGGAGTGAGCAATTTTTTTTTTTTTGATGCCTCCATCTTTGGCCTTCTATTTTTACTCTAAGCTGGTATAAACTGGTGTAATACACAGTGTAATATTATTTCTCCATTGAGGTTTTTATCTTTAAAATCAACAATACAGATTCCTTTTATAAATATGTGATTTATAAATATTGGATTATATAAAAACATCAGTATTTAATAGCAAAACTGGTTAAAAATAAGAATTAGTGATATTATGCAAAATCTTCACATCTTCAACTATTTAGAGATTTTTTAAAAATCTGTAATTAAAGAAAGAAATTTATGTCTAACTCACAATGAATACTTTTTATATAATCGTAGATTGTAATGATAATAGCTAACAACTATTAATTGAGAGCTTAAGTGGTGTTAATTTTTAAATGCTTTACATATATTATTTTAATTCTGGCAAAAATCTATGTGGAACTGTGTATTAAGAGCTGAGATTTTGTAGCCAGGGTCCTCTTCCTTCATTTATAAGCTTAAACATCTTGTAAAGTTACTTAACCCCCTGCCCCTCAGTATCAGTAAAATAAATATAAATATAACATATCTACCATATGGGGCTATTGAAAGTATTAAATTACTTTCTCTAAGTGTCTCAATATGGTATTTTTAGGTGCTTGTCATCATTGCTCTCAGTATCCCCCATCCCCATCATCATTTCCATCTTTATAAGTGATTTACAGTTCAAATAACCAACTTTCAAGCAGCTCAGTGACTGACAGAGTTCATAACCATCTTTTATGTCTTAAAGAAAATCAGTATATGCAAGAATTCTCATGTTTGGGTGGCTTATCAATAATAACACCAATCTTCATTTAAAGAGCATCTTCTGTGTTTAGCTGTTTTCCAAGCTAAAGTAGCAGAAAGGCGATTCTCATAAATAGGGTTAATCTTATTTTTGCAACTCATAAGTGTGATATGAACATTCAACATTCTAAACTCTACCACAGGCTTCCTTTTTAAATCATTATTAATTCTAGCTAAAAGTTTTAAGCATGCCTATTTTGATTATTTTATATTTAAAAGCATAAATACTTATAATTTCTTGACCTTTATCTGCAACCAGAAATAATTTGATCACCAAATCCATTGACAATGTGTATAGAAAGGATGGGTCTATTTAGAATATCAAAACTGTAAGCTGTAATTTAACTGTTTTGTGTAACTCTTTCACTGTCACCAGGACATTCAGTAAGTCAGAGCTTGGTACCGATCACTGAAAAAGGAAAAAAAAAAAAAGTGAGCTTTTACCTGTTGGCAGGTTTTAGAGATACAAAGTTGTCAGCCAGGAAAGTCAATATAAAACCTTAATATCATTATAAAACATTAAGATGTTAATAACAATCAAGATGAATAAGGCTAATATTTGTAGGTAGCTGAAAAAATCAATTTCATTATTAGTGCATGAGTGATAAAGAATCCACCTGCCAATGTAGGAAACTCAGGTTCGATTCTTAGGTAGGGAAAATCCCCTGGAGAAGGAAATGGAACCCACTCCAGTATTCTTGCCTGGGAAATCCCACGGACAGAGTAGTCTGGCGGGCTACAGCGCATGGGGTTGCAAAAGAGCCGGACACAACTTAGGGACTAAACACCACCACCAATGCAGTACGGGGAGAAGAAAACTGGAGTCAGAGCTAGGTTTGCTGGTTGTGTTCTTCATTAACAAGTGGTTTCGAGCAAGGTATTTAATTAGTTTCAGTTTGCTCATTTTTAAGAGTGAAGTTGGTATGCCTGCTTGCCTTATAGGGAGTAGCTAGAGAGACCGTGAGACACCACTACAATGTCTAAACTGCATTAAGTGCTTAATAGAAGATGGCTGCTATCAGCATCTGCCTCATCCTCATCAACCCCATCATCATCTGGGTCCTCTTCTACTGCCATTGTGAATAAACCTGCAACTGGAGAAATTTTTTTTAAGCAGAATTCTAGAACTAATGACTCCAAGTAGGAACTTGGGTGTGTAAATGTATATTCTCTAAAGCAAACTGATACCCTATAGCTGGACAATGGTAAGAAAGAGGGCAAAAAATAAATTCCAATCTTACAAATATTTTGTCTATAATCATAAATGAAATTAGCTTGAATATTTATCTAATGAGTTTCAAAGTTTGGAGTAATGTGAAAGACTGGCACTGAAAAATAATATTTTTATTTCCTTTCTTTTCTCCAAGAATTAAAAATGGCATATCATTAATATTTTGGTTACTATTATAATTATACCATGATAGTATCAACATGGCAAAGAGAAGAAATAAAGGGAGATGAGAAAGTCTTCACATTATATTACCCTAAGGAAAAGAATAACTGTGTGTTGAGAAGTCCTCTATTTTTAATGAGACTTATTCTTTAGGTCATTTTCTCTGAAGAAAAAAAAATATTGCTGGAATATTACACCAGCCAACCACAGAAAATGTGAAGAAAGTAATACTATACAATCTATACAGCAAAATACTGAATTATTGAAATCATTTTCTGGGATACATCTATAATCTGAATACATGACATTATAGCAAGATTTTCCCCAGTGATGCTCTTTTAAAATATGCAAAACACAGCTACCTATCTCTTTTTGTACATATGCTAACCAGAATTAACCTGATGAGACTCGGCTTTTGTAAAAGCTAGGATGAACTTACATAACATTGATAACAATTACAAGAACAGAGTGATAACTTTGAAGCCTTAAATCAAACAAATGCTCTTAGTATCAAGAGTATCTCCCATTTTAGAGCCACATTAGGCACTGCTCCCTCTTCTCTATTTCGGTTATCATAACAATGAAATATTTAATATTCACTGAGTATTTAACATGTACCACACAGGTAGTTTATGCAATTATCTCATTTAATTCTTAAAATATCTTAAGAGGTAAGTAGTATTATTATTGTCTGTTTTACAGAGGAAACTGAGCTTGGGAAAGTTAAGTCATTTCTTAAGGACACATACCTAGTGAGGAATTCAAACTTATACTTCAAGGTTTGCTCTCTTATCTAGAAACCATGTTGACTCACCAACCCTACTAACAATGACACTGCAAACAGAATTGAGTGTGAAGTCAAGTGGGCCTTAGGAAGCATTACTACAAAGCCAGTGGAGGTGATGAAATTGCAGTTGAGTTATTTCAAATCCTAAAATATGATGCTATTAAAGTGTTGCACACAGTATGTCAGCAAATTGAGAAAACTCAGCAGTGACCACAGGACTGGAAAAGGTCAGTTTTCATTCCGATTCCAAAGATGTGAATACCAAAGAATATTCAAACTACTGTACAACTGTGTTCATTTCACATGCTAGCAAGATTATGCTCAAAATCATTCAAGCTAGGCTTCTGTAGTACATGAACCATGAACTTCCAAGGGAATTCCAGAAAAACATCTACTTCTGCTTCATTGACTACACTGAAGTCTTTGACTGTGTGGATAACAAGAAACTGTGGGAAATTCTTGAAAAGATAGGAATACCAGACCACCCTACCTACCTCCTGAAAAATCTATATGCAGGTCAAGAAGCAACCATTAGAACCAGGCATGGAACAATGGAGTTGTTCCAAATTGGGAAAGGTGTACATCAAGGCTGTGTATTGTCACCCTGCTCATTTAACTTATATGCAGAGAACATCATGTGAAATGCTGGGCTGGATGAAGCACAAGCTGGAATCAAGATTGTCAGGAGAAATATCAACAACCTCAGATATGCAGATGATACCGTGTATCACCATGTACATGCCATTCTAATGGCAGAAAGTAAAGAGGTACTAAAGAGCCTCTTGATGAGGGTAAAAGAGGAGAGAGGAAAAAGCTGGCTTAAAACTCAACATTCAAAAAACTAAGATCATGGCATCCAGTCCCATCACTTCATGGAAAATAGATGGGGAAAGTGGAAACAGTAACAGACTTTATTTTCCTGGGCTCCAAAATCACTGCAGATGGTGACTGAAGCCATGAAATTAAAAGACGCTTGCTTCTTGAAAGCTTTGACAAATCTAAACATTCTCTTAAAAAGCAGAGACATCACTTTGCCGATAAAAGTCCGTATAGTCAAAGCTATGGTTTTTCTGGTGGTCATGTACAGATGTGAGAGTTGGACCATAAAGGCTAGGTGCCTAAGAATTGATGCCTTCCAACTGCGGTTCTGGAGAAGACTCTTGAGACTGCAAGGAGATCAAACCAGTCCCTCCTAAAGGAAATCGGTCCTGAATATTCATTGGAAGGACTGATGCTGAAGCTCCAATACTTTGGCCACCTGATCTAAAGAGCCTTTTCACTGGAAAGGTCTTTTCATTGGAAAGATCCTAAAGCTGGGAAAGACTGAGGGCAGGAGATGAAATGGGTAACAGGGGATGAGATGGTTAGATAGCATTACCAACTCAATGGACATTAGTTTGAGCAAATTCAGGGAGTTAGAGGAGGACAGGGAACCCTGGTGTGCTGCAGTCCATGACATCACAAAGAGTTGGACATGATTTAGTGACTGAACAACAACAACAACAATGCAATACCACTTGGAGCACAGATGGTAATGACTTTTGAATTCTCAAGGATATCCCTGATTACTTGGAGGCTTAGAATAACATCCATATCTCTTACCAGGGGCTACAAGGTTCTATAAGCTTTTGTTGTTCAGTTGCTCAGGCATGTCCAACTCTTCACGTCCCCATGGACTGCAGCACTCCAGGCTTCCCTGTCCTTCACCATCTCCCAGAGTTTGCTCAAACTCATGTCCATTGAGTCAGTGATACCATCAAACCATCTCGTCCTATGTTGTCTCTTTCTACTCCTGCCTTTAATCTTTCCCAGCATCAGGGTCTTTTTCAGTGAGTGAGCTCTTTGCATCAGGTGGCCAAAGTTGGAGCTTCAGCTTCAGCATCAGTCCTTCCAATGAATATTCAGGGCTGATTTCCTTTAGAATTGACTGGATGGATCTCCTTGCAGTCCAAGGGACTCTCAAGAGTCTTCTCCTATACCACAGTTCAAAAGCATCAATTCTTTGGTGCTCAGCCTTTTTTACTGTCCAGCTTTCACATTTTCCAGCTCCTGGAAAAACCACAGCTTTGACTTATATGGACCTTTTTGTAGGGAAAGTGATGTCTTTCCTTTTTAATATGCTGTCTAGGTTTGTCATGACTTTTCTTCCAAGGAGCAAGCGTCTTGTAATTTCACGGCTGCAGTCACTGTCCACAGTGATTCATTTATTTCTCTGGAGGCATTTTCTACTACTCTTCCTACCATGCACTAGCCACCATGGCCATCTTTATACTTCAACTAGCCAAGTTCAGTCTCACTCATGTGTGGCTCAACTATCTGTTCACTACTTTTTTTTTGGATAATCCTCTCCAAAAACTTCACATAACAGACAGCTTCTCTTATTAATTAACATCTTAACTCTTTCTCACCTATTCAGAAAGGCCTTTTTACATGCCATCTAAATCTATATAACCCTATTATCTCTTAGTCAATTTCCACCCAATGTTCTTTATTTTTTATAGCATTTATCTCTAATGGAAATAATTCAATCTCCCTTCCCACTAAAATATAAACTATAGGAGAACTGAGGACTAAGCTCTCTCACCCACTATGTACTTCTGTTTCCTACATGGAAGCCTGGCATATATTAGTCACACGTGAAAGTAACTGTCGAATGGATAAATGAGTATAGGAATTTCTGCCAGATTCTTAGAGATCTTCTTTGCTTTAAGATGACTCAAGTTTACATATGATTTGGAAGTTATTGCCCCGTGGGAAGACCATTTTTCAAGTTACTGATAATTAAGGCATAAAATGATAAATATGCATTATCCTAGTTTCTTAATTATCTCCCATAGATGCTATACATCAAAAGAGTTATACTGTAGATATAGGCAGGACTATATTTATTATCTCTAATTAAATACATTAAGTAAAGAAGTACAGAACAGCATAGGTTACAGAAAACTAATACTCATTTAATTTCTGTGTCCTTTAAATGATTTTGTGCTTATATTTTCCCTAATTTTGAATGAATTTAGGTTCTTTTTGAATGCATCCATTATGTCACAGAGATATAACCTGTAACCATAAATCTACTTCTGTATCCAAATTGCATTATATATGTACATATACTTATAAATACATAACTTCTTATTGCATGTACATTTAACATATCTGCATGTGCGTATTCTCTGAAGGATTTATAAAACTATGACAATTATTCAGATAAATTGAGTAAAAAATTCCCTTTCTTTTCCTTCTTATGGAGTCTTGTTATATAAATATTTAATTCATCTATAAAAGAACAGTAAGTTAAAAGTAACAGTTTAGGTAGGGCAGATGATACCGTTTGTCACTGCTGTCAATAAACTGCACTGAGTAAGGTGACACATGACAGATGACTGGAGACTGCTGATGCCTTAGCTGGTCTCAGCTCCTGTTTGCCTCTCCCAGTTTGAGCATCTCCTTCTGCCAAACATTGGTTTCATGTTTAAAGGCAAAAACTTTTCATTCAATACAAAACTCAAGTCAACAACTTCATTTGAGGCTCAACCAAAGAAACAGCAACATGCTGCAGTGGTTTGGTGGACTGACCACATGATGATGGGGGGATGGTCCTCATTGTGGCAAGTTCCCGAGGTATTTCCAAGTGTAATTCCATCCTTCCTACTGACTTAGAATCTGAACCCAGTTTAAACGTAACTCTCCTTATCAATTTCAAGTAAAAGACCAATTGCACATTGTATACTATGCACATATAGGTGAGAGTAAGTAATTTTTCTACTTGCTTTCATTTCTCTAAAAAAATTGGGGGCGTAATATTGCAAATTTTTATAATCTCTTCAAAAATCGACATGAGTTAGGAACTGAGAGCAGGAATACCTGCTGTTCACTAACTTAACTTACGTAACAAATACTCATTTTATGCCCACTGTGTACTAGTACTCTCCTAGGTACTGTGGATACAAAGACAAAAAGATATATTCCTCATCATAAAAATGCTTATAAGTTAGAAACATAAATTATCACTGTACTAGAAGCAGTGACAGAAGAATGGTCACAAAATGAGGCTGTTCAGCTCAGGGAAGAAAGGATATTAAGGCAAGGAGGTCTACAAAGGAAAACTAGTTTACCTGAGCTAAGTTTTGAGAACTAAGAGGAGTGTTTCATGTGACTGAAGAGAATACTATCATCCAAGCAGGGGAGGCAATCTGGTAAAGGGGAGGGTAACGAGAGCTCAGCATGCTCAGTTAACCAAAAGAAGTGTGATATGTTTAGGGCATAAGATGGATATCAAAAAGTGGAGAGAGCTAAAACTAGAAAGGCAGACCATAAAGAATCATGAATACCTTCTGCATAGTCGTTCAGTCGTGTCCAGCTCTTTGCGACTCCATGGACCATAGATTGTAGCCTGCCAGGCTTCACTGTCCATGGCGATTCTCCAGGCAAGAACACTGGAGTGGGTTGCCAGGCCCTCCTCCACAGGCATAAGTACCATAAGGAAGAGATAACAAGGCTTTCAATTTAAGCAGGGAATTGGCATAATCAGATTGATAAATTCCCCTTTTTTAGAAGGAAGAGCTGGGAAAGCTAAACTGGACGTAGGGTCCTGGAGTGCAGTGACCTTGTACTAGAAGCTGTGTTATCCTGAGTTGTAGATTTAGAGGGAAAGAGGGTGGTTGGCGATGGACAGAGACAGGGACAGAGAGAGTATCAGGTCTTTTCCATAAGACAGTGGTTAGGCTCAAGGCCAGAAAAATGTCTGAATGGTTTATCAAGGACCTGCCTCGTGATTCAGTGGCTAAGACTCCACACCCTCAATGCTGGGGCCTCGAGTTCAATCCTCGGTCAGGGAACTAGAGCCCACGTGCCACAACTAAAGATCCTGCATGCTTCAAGTAATATTATTTATGATATTTATGAAATTAATATATTATTATGTATTTATTAAATAATCATTTGTTTAATAAAAATAAATAAATGGTTTATAAAAGCAGATAGAGCCTGAAGTTGGTGTCTGAAACTGGGGTACTGAGGGTAACTCCCCCTGCAAAAAAAAAGAAAAATGAGAACAAAATATCTCAGATCAAAATGGTCAGATGAGCATCCAGTCTACATTAATGTAAGAAATATAGGGTTTTTGAGTCATTCTACCTAAGAAAATAACTACTAGTGAAATCATTCCAAGTGATGACCACCGTGTAGCTCTACTCCTTTCAGCAGTGTTACAGTAAAACTTTTCCATAGTGAAGTCCAATGTTTAACTCATGTGCCCCAAATATAAAATGACAACTTTCAAAAATTATCATTTAATAATACTATCGCCTCACAGAAGCCTTAATAAATGCTATTTTGAAAAATGTTGATTTGTTTTCCTCTTCATGCTATAGCCACAAGAACAAGTTCAAGAGTAATCACTGCAGTGAGGAGGGATACACTCATTACATAATCATCTGAATCCAATGAAATCATGTGACTTTACTTCTGCTGAAGGGTCTAATTTAGAGCCTTCTAAAACTTGTGATACTGGCTACCTAGTGTTTGCCTACATTCAAATGACAAAAATAATTGAACAAGTAGAATTAATTTTAATATTAGTACATATATTAAAAAATAAACAAATTCATTTTGAGTTTTTAAATACTTGGACTAGTACAAAGATACCTGTGATTTTACAAGGCATACCTATGATACAGTCATATTATCTGCTAAAACTCCTTCTAGTGCTTATGATGAAATTATTTTTTTCTGAGATTGAAGCAAAATACATTATGAGTAATAAATACTGGTCTATTTCAGTTTTCTGGCATTTTTTGATCTCAAATATAGAGCTCTTGGAAATTTCCCAGAAGTTTTCCTTGTGTCTTTAATATATGATCATATATATACACAAATATATAATATATGCACACATAGACATAAACATACAAATATATAATTATTTATGCACATGCATGTGCCATCAGTCACTCAGTCACGTCCGATTTTTTTCAACCCCATGGACTGCAACCCACCAAGATACATGTGTATATATAATGGTAAATAATTTAACATCCTAATATGTTATGTTTTAATTAGGGAAAAATTCTGTGTATGTGTGTGTGCTTGTGTGTGTGTTCATGTTCCAGTTTAAAAGATAATGTTAGATACTATTAATAGATAGCATGATAATTCATGTACCCTTCCCCAAATCAATGTTGTTTTTTCTATAATCTATTGACAAAACTTTTAAATTTGTTATTGCCAGTAAAGATTGATAGTATTTATTATATTGGAAAAATTTGGATACTGTATATCTTATATATTAAATAGCCACACCTAAAATTACATTATTCAGTTAAAATATGATTAATCCCTAACTTCTTTGTGTCAACAGAATCAACACTCATTTTCCTTAATTTTTAAAGTGAATTTTGAGTTTTCTTATTAAAAGACTACAGATTACGCCATTTATAAAACTCCAAAAAAGTAAAATCGTAAGTTACATATTCAGTGCTTTGTTGGGTATTTTGTACACTCAAAAAATGATTTTAAGTACCTGGTCCCTGCTTTTTTTTTAATATGGATTTTAAAGCCCAAGGGAAAAGATTAAAAATGCTGATATATATGAACCACAAGGAAAAAATAAATACTAACCAAGTGATCCTGGATTTGAATGCTATAAAAAAATTTAGAAAGACATATACTAGAGCTAAGGTCAAAACCTCTTAAATGAGGCAGAATTTATTTTAAATCAGCAGAAGAGATTAGAACAAGACAACAAAAGCAGGAGGTAGAACAAACAAGTGTACAGAATAAGTGCAGAAGTTCTACTTGGCATTATTGTCAGGTGTTTGAAACATAAAAAGCCATTGACTTGATCATATTTGGGAGGCCCTGAGAAGGCGGTAAGAGTCTGTTTTGATGGAGTGAACAATATACAGACACAGAAGTGTTTTAAACAGGACTTTAAAATAAGAAAAATGGTGTTTTAAAACTTGAGTCTAGCATGGTAAGATAGTGTGTTTCAGTAAGGACCAGGCGAATAGCAGGGAAGTAAAAGCCTCTATTCTCAACCTAAACATGCAGAGACTTAGGGTTGGGTGCCCGAGGGTGAAGAAGTAATTTCTGAAAGGGAAGGAAGAGTCAGGCGAGAATGGTGGCACTCCTCTTTTGTAATAGAAGAGCTCATTTTGTGATTATTAACCATTTTTATTCTGTTAGCTGATTTTGCCAGTCACATTCCCCTGGTGACATCCTAGAGCTCAAATATCTTATGAAGATCGAGATAGCGGTATCCTTGTTTTGGATACAGGGCAAGGCACCAACAGTAAGATTTCTTACCTAAGGAAGAACAAGAAGCTCAACTATCTGTTTTTTCTTTCCTTTCTGGTTTAGTGGAAATCTCTGCTGCTGCTTTGGAAAATTAAAGAAAAAAAAAAAACTCAACTCTGCTCTGGCCAACTAACCATGAGGCTAAAGGCTGCCTCTTTCTAATCTATGTGCTATTATACTGCTAACAGATAACTGCTACTAACAGATAACTCCAAAACACATGGAAGCAAAGAAAACATGCAAACACACAAGGTCTGATTGTTCAAAACAGCTGTGACTGCCTTTTTCTAATAGAAAATAAAAGGGGATATAAAATAGTTTAATTGTATTACCCACTATTTTCCTGAATTTAAAGTAATTTAAAAATTACCTTTAACTGATTAAAAAGAAAAGAAGGGAGATGAATTCAAGTAGACTATCAAAAATGAAGAAAGGTATCAGCCAAAAAATACTGGACACAAAATAAACCTTAAAACATACTTGAATGTGTTTTATTTCCTCTCTTTTCTCGCTTGTGTGCCTCTCTCTCTCTCTCTCTCTCTCTCTGTGTGTGTGTTCTTCCCTGTCTGTTCTTTAGAACACAATCAGTCTTTCTTTGGAGAGTATGTTTTTTCTTTCTTCCTAAATCAACACAGTTGAGAGAATTTGGAAAACTGAAGTTAAATTAAAGGCCAAATCCAGACACTACTTTTATTTAGGCTAACTTCAACTGAAACAATGAGTCATGATGATTGTTAAACTGACGGAAAATAATGTTTTAAGGTTAAAAGTAACTAAGGGGAATTTAGGTTAAAAAGACTGAGATTTGACAGTGAAACTGAATACATATGGTTTTTCATGGCCTAGACATTTGTATGGCATTACCTCTAGCAAATTTGAGGGATGCAACAGACATGAACTTTAACCTCCATTAGCATGTCATAAGGTATCCTAGCATGTTTTCAGTTTTGAACCCTAAGGTGCCTCAGATGGTAAAGAATCTGCCTGCTATGCAGGAGACCTGGGTTCGATCCCTGGGTCAGGAAGATCCCCTGGGAAAGGGAATGGCTACCCACATCAATATTCTTGCCTGGGAAATTCCATGGACAGAAGAGCCTGGAGGACTACAGTCCATGTGGTTGCAAAGAGTCAGATATGACTGAGAGACTAAGACTTTCAAAGGCTCAGAACTGACAGCAGAAGTGTAGAGCTACAAGTATTTATATCATTTATTATTTATATAATGTGAAATATGCACATTTTTCAGTAAGTTGAGAGTTACACTTTTCTATATAAGCTCTGATCCTGAGTCATTTTCAACTAGGTAGACATAAACACTGAGAGTATATGCCAGGTTTTATGCTTTCCCCATATATTTGGTAGTACAAAATAGAATTCTCTAACAAATTAAAAAACAGAATCAAAACATAATGGACAAAATCAGAATATGTAAAAGAAGAATGGCTCTTCAGTCCTTAAGTATTTAATGTAACCATACAGGGTATTATGATCGAATGTATTAACATATTGAAAAAAAGAATGTCAATAGGAGAATAAGTTCTGGGCATCAGAAAACTGTGGGTGGAGTAGGGCTGGTAAGGTCTGAGTTGTCCAAAGGAAGGAGCATAAAAGTAGATTCAATCAAAACGACCCAGAGTCTAGACACACTAGCAGGATGGACACCTAAAGATATAGCCAACATAAGTCAGTTTCACTGGCAAAAACATCCCTGCTGTTGCAGGTAGATTAGCTATAAATACCAAATTCATATAACTCCCTTGTTCTAATAACATGTTTACCAATATCTTTAAGACAATTATTTGGCTTTCCACATGAATCTATATGTCTACAGAAGAAAAGTTTTTCCATAAGGATTTTCAGTATTCTGAATGTTGTGGTAATTATTTACTTATTTTAAAAGTGTATTTTTGCATTTTGGTTAAATAAGTTAACCTCCTGAGTTTAGACGAAGTGAGTCTACTACAGAGAGGTGAATCTGCTCTTACTGTGCTGGTAAAATCAGATTCATAAGCCTGGAAGCTATCTGATCACGAAGTTAATGAATACTCTCCTATAAGACATCTTGAAAATCTTCCTTACGAAGAAACCACACTGTCATCCTTGATAGTTCTCAGTTCAAATGCCACTTTCTTTGCAGATCTTTTCTGATCATTATCTAAATTAGCTCATCATAGTCATTGTTTATTACACTTATTTTTATTCATAACACATATAATCCGAAATGATCCTTAAATTTTTTCCTAGCTGTGCTGTTCAGCTTGTGGGATCTTAGTTTCCTGACCAGGGAGTGAACCCAGGCCCTTGGCAGTGAAAGTGCTGAGTCCTAATCACTGGACCACTAGGGAATTTCCTGAAATGATCTCATCTGTCTCGATCCCATAGACTGTAAGTCCTATGAGAGTCTACCTTGCTACTCAATGAATAGATCATTAAAAAAACAACATTTAAATGTTAGTTTAATGTCAAATTAATAAAAGATAGAGGTATGCTTAGTTCTTGTATGTATAAGAAACAGTAACTTGATGAAGAAAAGGACCTTAGTCATTGTATGATCCTGTAAGATGCACCGATTTGGGGAGATTCAGTTCAGTTCAGTTCAGTTCAGTCACTCAGTCGTGGCCCCAACTCTTTGCGACCCCATGAATTGCAGCATGCCAGGCCTTATATGCAGAGCACATTATGAGAAATGCTGGGCTGGAAGAAGTACAAGCTGGAATCAAGATTTCCTGGAGAAATATCAATAACCTCAGATATGCAGATGACATCACCCTTATGGCAGAAAATGAAGACGAATTAAAAAGCCTCTTGATGAAAGTGAAAGTAGAGAGTGCAAAAGTTGGCTTAAAGCTCAACATTCAGAAAATGAAGATCATGGCATCTGGTCCCATCACTTCATGGGAAATAGATGGGGAAACAGTGGCTGACTTTATTTTTTTGCACTCCAAAATCACTGCAGATGGTGACTGCAGCCATGAAATTAAAAGATGCTTACTCCTTGGAAAGAAAGTTATGACCAACCTAGACAGCATATTCAAAAGCAGACGCTTTGCCAACAAAGGTCTGTCCAGTCAAGGCTATGGTTTTTCCAGAAGTCATGTATGGATGTGAGAGTTGCACTATGAAGAAAGCTGAGCGCCGAAGAACTGATGCTTTTGAACTGTGGTGTTGGAGAAGACTCTTGAGAGTCCCTTGGCCTGCAAGGAGATCCAACAAGTCCATTCTAAAGGAGATCAGTGCTGGGTGTTCTTTGGAAGGAATGATGTTAAAGCTGAAACTCCAGTACTCTGGCTACCTCATGTGAAGAGTTGACTCATTGGAAAAGACTCTGATGCTGGGAGGGATTGCAGGCAGGAGGAGAAGGGGACGACAGAGGATGAGATGGCTTATTGGCATCATCGACTCGATGGACATGAGTTTGGGTGAACTCCGGGAGTTGGTGATTAGGGGATGATTAAATGATTTTGCTTTACTACACAGAATTAAGTAAAACATAAAATAGTTTTAGCTTAGTACTATTTAGAAATTTAGCAACTGGCCCAAATGCTGAATGAAAGAGAAGTTCACTTTAGCCAAACATGAATTTAATTTGAAAATTTTCTGTCTACAACACTTTGCTTTTGTCCTACCAAAACAGAAAATGATACTAATACTATATGTTAATACTAATAATACCACTGTAAGAAGCAGAAAGGAAGATATTAATCCCCAGATTTAATAACTAGCATACAAAAACCATCTCATGCACATAAATTTTTTTCATTTTACTTCAGACTAAATCTGAACAAAATTGGAGAGATATTCTGTTAATGTTCAACTGCCATGGGAGCCTCCGAATAGGAAGTTCAAGTTCATGCCTTCAGCGTTCAACATACAGAGATTCTACTATGAACCAAACAATGGACAAGCATCTGGAAATTCATCAGTGAACACATTGGGTACTCTCCCTTCTATGGAATTAATAACCCAGAAGAATGGTGTAAGAAATAAACTAATCTTCTGTGACCTAATTAGCTTAGTCTTTTAAACAACCAATTCAATCAGAAATTAGTTGCTGAATAACTTACCCCTGAAATTTCCCCCAAAATCTTTTTAAAAACCTACGAAAACAAGAAAACCAGTAGTAACGGAAAAAACACAGGCTTGAGGGTAGAAAGACCTAGTTCCTATCCTGGATCTTCCATCAGTCACTAGATAGCTTTGAATAAAACATAACATCCTGGTAGGCTTCTCTTTGGCAAGATGAAGCGCTGTTTGAGAGAACATCTTAAGTTCCATGGAAACCTATGGACACTTCTAATTTATTTGATTAACACATCAATTAATATATAAACAAATAAAATGGGAACATGGAGCAAAAAATGATCTTGTGGAGTATACAGACTTCTCTGAAGGGCTACTGACTATTTCAGTTTTGTAGAAGTATTGAAATGCTTTCTTCATAGAATTAAAAAAGAAAAAAAAATTTGTCATCCATTCATCAAAGCTCTGCACTTCCTCTTTGGGAAAGATCATAAAAACTAGCAAGTGTTTTTGATATGCATTTTTAAAAAACATTTATAACATAAGTTATATAAAGTAAATTTTATGAGGTGATTGTTTTCCAACCTGACAGCTTTTACTAAGAATTTAGACATTTGGACAGTCATAGATTTCATGTTTCACTGTTAGAAGTTGTAAATTAAAATCTACTTTCTTAAATACATGATTATTCCATTTCCATCCGTTTGTTGTTATAGGATTAGTATAAATGATGAATTGGTGTCATTTGTGTTTAAACTAAACATTGAATTATTTGTGGAAAAAATTAAAGTGGATGGCGGTTGCAAAATTAAATAAAAGCATTTCAATGAAAAGTCTAAATCATTACAAATATTTAGCAAATTTTGATGTTTATTTCAAAAGGTTATTTTTTATCTAATTATTTTCCTAAGAAAGAATTACAAAAACAAAATACATAGCTGAGAAAACTTTTATGTTTTGTTTTTTATCAAGTAAAAACTCACTCATTAGAAATCCATGAATAAATCACTTACTGGGAAAATAATGTGAATTAATGCTATGCATTTTTTAAAAGTATTCATAAAACACTGACGTGATGGACAGTTGGGAAAAATACATATATATATATATATATAAACAGAATGCACTTGAATGCTTTGATATAAAGAAAACATATGATTCCTAAGTTTAATAAGTCCATCTAAATCTATTTAACTTCTCAAAAATTAAAGAACAATAGAAGAATTACAGATTTTTTTCTAACGGTGATGTTAAATTAAAATTTTTTCTTCTAATTATGTTGGCATTTCCTTTTCTTGTTTGGGCAAGAATTATAAACAGACTATGAGGAAATTTAAAATAGTGGGAAAATAAGTTATTTTAGCTTCCTTAACATAAGTACCATCTTTCTAGATACCAATTCAGTGTTTTTTATTTCAAAATAACCTTTACGACATTCTTCTTCTGATACTCACCCCATTCTTTTCCCAAGGATGATATTTCCCTTAGTGTAATAGAGATAAAGATCTATTATCTTTACAATAGATAACAGGATAACGATCTCAAGAAATCATTGGTTTATCCCACAACAGCTGGTATTCCAGTCATACCAGGAAGATATCCTTCCACTTAAAATACCGAAAAGTAGATTCTCTTGGTAACAGGTTATTTAATTATAAGAAGTCTTTATTTTAAACACACATATTTTTCTTTTCAATGATAATAATACTTGCTTATATCTTGATTAGTAACTAAGAAATTTAAGAAGAGTCTACGAAAATGGTGACATGGATGGAATAAGATATTGTTTTGAAATAATTTATTTCAATTCCATAAATATTTATTAAACACCTACTTCTCTGGTGGTAAAAACCTATGCTCCTACTACTATTGTTCAGGAATTATTTTCCTAGAATAAATTCTAATAATAGTGTAGAAAGCTAACTATGATTTTAAAAAGACAAATCCACAAAGTACATTTCATGCTAGGTAGTTTTACTGTTTTTGAATGTGTATTAATATTTATCTATACCATTTTTCATTTGTTTTATATCAGATAAGCAAAGAATAGCATCAAAAGTTTAAGAGAAAATTATAAAAGAAAAACTTGAAATCAAACAAATAATTTCTATTAACATGTTTTTATCTTCTCTTTTATGATTTAGAAAGACTATTGATTTTAGTAGTAAAATGCAGGGTTCTCTGTGATCATGGTTTGAGAATCACTATTAGTGTCCATGTAGGTCTTGTAAGGCAGAACAAAAAAGGTCAGAGGAAACTATTTCTCCCATGGGTACTCTGCCAAATTACCTATAGCTTTTGGTAAACCACAAAAATTTTTTTGTCCCAAGTACTGGGGTGGAGGGGTAGAAAATAAACTAGAAGCACATAATGTCTAGATCCCTTTAAGTTGTACTTTTAAAAAATTAGATACTCATTAAAAATGAACTAGCTATAGGTTTATCTCAGTATAAACAACAGATAAAGTAAATATGCATGATACTGAAACATAATGGCATAGTAAAGTACATAAGATTTTGAACATATGGATCAGGAAGTGATCTGAAATTCTGAATTATCAATATTGTCTGTGGTATAAATATAATATTTTAGGAAATACAGAAAAACTTTCAGGTTACCTTTTTCCATCAACAATTCTGTCATAATTATATTTTAAAAGCAACTCAAATCCAGTAAATACAAAATAGATTCAAATTTGGTAATTATTTGAGTTTGATAAAACAAGGCCGAAGGTATGTAAGGTGTGCTTTTAAGTCATTCTAGCCACTTAAAAAAGAAAAAGGTTTTGAGAATTGAAAGTATCCCATGACAAGCTCAGTTGCCTCATGAAGTACTTACTGCTTAAATAAAGACTTGTTCACACAAAAACTTGATGATGAACCAATTAATGGGGATGCTATATAGGTTCATCATTCTCTTTTGCTCTAACTAATGCTCACTCATTTTTTAGAAGTCAGCTTAAGCACATCCTCCTCTTGATAGTGCTCTCTGAGGTCCCAGTTTGATTTGCATATCACTGGAGAAGGGAATGGCTACCTACTTCAGTATTCTTGCCTGTACAATTCTATGGACAGAGGAGCCTGGTGGGCTACAGTCCATGGGGTCGCAAAGAGTTGGACATGACTAAACCACTAAGGATATAACACAGCAATCTTACTAATGACAAGGAATGATTTTAATGTTAAACCTGCTGAATACCAGTTTTATCTTACCAAAACATCTGTAAGGATATGCTATACCTTATACACTTTTTTTTTAATTGCCTCTCAACTAAACAGTAAGATCCTTGAGAGAAGAGACTATATCTTACTTTCCTATTTTCTTTGTATCCCCAAAAGTTAGGATAGTGTCTAAGACAACCTAGGTGGTAAACAATGATTGAGTTAATACATGAGATTTCACGTATCAATATAGGGCAGAACTAAGTGGTGTTGACAGTTTAAGGTTATATAACTCTACAGTACATTTAAATTCTTAAAAATATCATGGGTCTAATATAGTGGCCATTTAAGTCTGAATTTGGCAATAAGGAGTTCATGATCTGAGCCACAGTCAGCTCCTGGTCTTGATTTGCTGACTGTATAGAGCTTCTCCATCTTTGGCTGCAAAGAATATAATCAATCTGATTTCGGTGTTGACCATCTGGTGATGTCCATGTGTAGAGTCTTCTCTTGTGTTGTTGCAAGAGGGTGTTTGCTATGACCAGTGCGTTCTCTTGGCAAAACTCTATTAGCCTTTTCCCTGCTTCATTCTGTATTCCAAGGCCAAATTTGCCTGTTACCCCAGGTGTTTCTTGATTTCCTACTTTTGCATTCCAGTCCCTTATAATGAAAAGGACATCGTTTGTGGGTGATAGTTCTAAAAGGTCTTGTAGGTCTTCACAGAAACGTTCAACTTGAGCTTCTTCAGTGTTACTGGTTGGTGCATAGGCTTGGATTACTGCGGCAATGAATGGTTTGCCTTGGAAACAAACAGAGATCATTCGGTTGTTTTTGAGATTGCATCCAAGAACTGCATTTCGGTATGAATTTGGTTTTTGCCAAATTTAGACTTAAATTGAAGAAAGTAGGGAAAACCACTAGACCATTCAGCTTTGACCTAATTCAACTCCCTTATGATTATACAGTGGAAGTGAGAAATAGACTTAAGGGACTAGATATGATAGACAGAGTGCCTGATGAACTATGGATGGAGGTTTGTGACACTGTACAGGAGACAGGGATCAAGACCGTCCCCATGGAAAAGAAATGCAAAAAAGCAGAATGGCCGTCTGGGGAGGCCTTACAAATAGCTGTGAAAAGAAAAGAAGCAAAAAGCAAAGGAGAAAAGGAAAGATATAAGCATCTGACTGCAGAGTTCCAAAGAATACCAAGGAGAGATAAGAAAGCCTTCCTCAGTAATCAACTCAAGAAATAGAGGAAACAATAGAATGGGAAAGACTAGAGATCTCTTCAAGAAAATTAGAGATACCAAGGGAATATTTCATGCAAAGATTGGCTAGATAAAGGACAGAAATGGTATGGACCTAACAGAATCAGAAGGTATTAAGAAGAGGTGGCAAGAATACACAGAAGAACTGTACAAAAATGATCTTCATGACCAAGATAATCACGATGGTGTGATCACTGATCTAGAGCCAGACATCCTGGAATGTGAAGTCAAATGGGCCTTGGAAAGCATCACTACAAACAAAGCTAGTGGAGGTGATGGAATTCCAGTTGAGCTATTTCAAATCCTGAAAGATGATACTGTCAAAGTGCTGCACTCAATATGACACCAAATTTGGAAAACTCAGCAGTGGCCACAGGCCTGGAACAGGTCAGTTTTCATTCCAATACCAAAGAAAGGCAATGCCAAAGAATTCTAAAACTACTGCACAATTGCACTCATCTCACATGCTAGTAAAGTAATGCTCAAAATTCTCCAAGCCAGGCTTTAGCAATATATGAACCGTGAAATTCCAGATGTTCAAGCTGGTTTTAGAAAAGGCAGAGGAACCAGAAATCAAATTGCCAACATCCGCTGGATCATGAAAAAAGCAGGAGAGTTCCAGAAAAGCATCTATTTCTGCTTTATTGACTATGCCAAAGCCTTTGACTGTGTGGATCACAGTAAACTATGGAAAAGTCAGAAAGAGATGGGAATACCAGACCACCTGACCTGCCTCTTGAGAAACCTGTATGCAGGTTAGGAAGCAACAGTTAGAACTGGACATGGAACAACAGACTGGTTCCAAATAGGAACAGGAGTACATCAAGGCTGTATATTTTCACCCTGCTTATTTAATTTATATGCAGAGTACATCAAGAGAAATGCTGGGCTGGAAGAAGCACAAGCTGGAATCAAGTTTCCTGGGAGAAATATCAGTAACCTCAGATATGCACATGACACCACCCTTATGGCAGAAAGTGAAGAAGAACTAAACAGCTTCTTGATGAAGTGAAAGAGGAGAGTGAAAAAGTTGGCTTAAAGCTCAACATTCAGATAACGAAGATCATGGCATCTTGTCCCATCACTTCATGGCAAATAGATGGGGAAACAGTGGAAACAGTGTCAGACTTTATTTTGGGGGCTCCAAAATCACTGCAGATGGTGATTTCAGCCATGAAATTAAAAGACGCTTACTCCTTGGAAGGAAAGTTATGACCCCTAGACAGCATGTTAAAAATTAGAGACATTACTTTGCCAACAAAGGTCCATCTAGTCAAGGCTATGGTTTTTCCAGTGGTCACGTATGGACGTGACAGTTGGACTGTAAAGAAAGCTGAGCACTGAAGAATTGATGCTTTTGAACTGTGGTGTTGGAGAAGACTCTTGAGAGTCCCTTGGACTGCAAGGAGATCCAACCAGTCCATTCAAAAGGAGATCAGTCCTGGGTGTTCTTTGGAAGGACTGATGCTAAAGCTGAAACTCCAATACTTTGGCCACCTCATGCGAAGACCTGACTCATTGGAAAAGACTCTGATGCTGGCAGGGATTGGGGGCCGGAGGAGAAGGGAATGACAGAGGATGAGATGGCTTGATGGCATCACTGACTCGATGGACGTGAGGTTGAGTGAACCCCGGGAGTTGGTGATGGACAGGGAGGCCTGGCGTGCTGCGATTCATGGGTTCGCAAAGAGTCGGACACAACTGAGCGACTGAACTGAACATAGTGGCCATGTAAGTTTACAAGGCAGTGGAGTTAAAATGCATTTGCATTCTTAAGAAAACAAAGCATTTTATATCAGTAAGTTCTGAACAGATGGCAACAACACTGTAAAATCTCATTTGTCCTAAAAAGTCATGGTGAGGTATTATTCTCGGTGATTTTAAACATTACACAAATGGGAAACTGAAGTGACAAAGTAGTTTGATATTTAGATTTTATGTTGTGTCAGCAAAATTATATGGATCCCACCTCCTAGGTGGGATCTAGTCCATACAGTTTTGCTATATGGACAAGAGCAAAATGTTCTTTATACTAGAAGACAATTAAAAATTTCTTTATCTTATTATTAAACAGAATTATACACTTGATCCAAAGTGTGGACATATGATAAACTCTGCTATCTGAAATATATCAATACCAACTTATTATAATTATATTCCTTACAAGAAACACGCATTGCTAACATGGGAATATTCAGTTGTTATTATCAGAATACTGTATTCTGTGTAAAGAAGTATTATCTGAGAAATAAACCACATTGCTAGCTTTTTAATTAATCAGAGATACTTCAGCTTAGTACAGACAAACTACAAAATATAAAAATATTACTGATATTATTGTAAAGGAAATGAAATTTCAAAACTACAAGCTTATGATACTATGGTTCCAGGTTCAATGATCATGGCTCAGCAACATTAGTGGGGAATTAGTAGGAAAATGAGAAAGTACTCTTGTTTGGAGCTGAGATGCCACAGAGAGAGTAACAATGTGAAAAGAAGGAAAGCTGTCTTGACATGTGGACACAATGAAAAGGATAGCTACTTATATATTTATTTAATATTGGTATTTCCATAATACTATCCTAGGTATAATAAAAGTAGGGTTGATGGTACCTAAAATAGATGTGCAAGTGTTTTGAAAAAACTGAAATATTCATTATTTTTATGCTCTCTGCTTATTAAAACTCATAGCTACAGACAGAAATAAAATGCAACAATGAAAATAGTTAAGAAAATATAGAAGAAAGATTTGAAATAAAATCAGTTGAGGGGGTCAGATCACAGAGTAGCATATACAAACGTAAGGTCTGGTGCAACTGCCAGTGCCTCCTACACACTCAGACCTACAAGAGAAGCCATTTACAGTTTCATGATATCCATCAGATAAAAACACATCAGTTGGATAGGTATAAAAAAGCTTTTCCTGATGCACAAATCTGAGTGAAAAACCTTCCCATGGGTCCTCATTAATGGAATATCCGATTTGATTTAGTGAACTATATCCTTGAAATAGCATTTTTAATGAAGATTTCTTTTTAAATTCTTCAATGCAGACTAATGATATAATGCCAAAGCACGGTTTAATAAAAAAAAAACAAAAACAATTGTACAATGGCCTAAGAATGGAACATGAAATTCTGCTTCAACCAGGGATACAATGTTGAAAACTTTAGGTAAGGTTAGGCTAACACTAATCAGATATGAATATTTTATTTTGCAACTGAGCTTCTGATGATAATTGAACAACAGATTTTGGGCTTTATGCAGTTTGACAAGAGCGTCAAAAGAAATTATTATTGCTTATTAGACTGACTCAGTAAATATGTATCAAGCACATAATATGTGCAAGGTATTATTCACTGGAAATAGAGAATAATACTGATTCTAAACAAAGAAATAAATTAAGTACCAATAAGTTGTACTGCTTCTGTATACTGTTTCTTTTGCTAAAGAATCCCCATTGTGTGTGTGCTGTTTTGTCCAACTCTTTGCGACAGCATGGACTATGTAGCTTGCCAGGCTCCTCTGTCCACTGGGATTTTCCAGGCAGTACTGGAGTGGGTTGCCATTTCTTTCTCCAGGGGATCTTCCTGACCCAGGGACCAAACTTGTATTTGCTGTGTCTCTTGCTTGGCAGGTGGATTCTTTAGTACTGAGCCACATGGAAAGTCCAGAGAATCCCCATACAAGATAAAAACAAATACATTAAGGGCCAAAGAGAATATTTATAACCTACCCCAAGGTCTGTCAATGTATCTTTTCCTCCGATTGGAGAACTGCATTATTTAAGTACAAACATTCTCAAAATCTTCAGTATAATGATAAATCTACATGGCTGATATAAGAAAGAACGATGTCCAAGAAATATAGTTTTATAAAAAAGGCATACGTCTATGTGTTTCTTTTAAAGGCATGAGATGGTATATAGATAAAAAAGATAGCTTTTTCTGACTATTCTCCTTGTCTGTTTCTCAGATTATCTCTCCTTGGATCCCAAACCATTTACAACACAAAGAATACTGAACGGGACTTTTGGGGTTCCCTATCACCCACCTAGGAATTATATCAGTAATTCTCAAATCCTGTCTACTTGACATCTGATGATATATGACACAGATCATCTCTGACACAGAGGAAGGAATAAAAAGGGTGGAGGAAGAAAGGAGAAGGGAGAAAGGGAGGAAGAAAGAAAAAATTAAAACACAAAGCAAAGGAGAGAAAGGAAGAGAATTAAACAAATGACTGAATTATAATGCAATCAAAGGTTATTCATTTTTATAAGTTAACTGATCATTTTTTCAAATAAAAATATTAAATTACATTAATATTTTCAAAACCTGTCTTACCCTATCCCTAATATATATTTTAATTCCAATAGTAATAATACCTATTTCTAACAATATTCAATAAAAATGTGTTTCTTCCTATTTTTACCAGTAGTGATAGGGTGAAAACTACCTTTTCTAGTAAATGTGATCTGAAGGATAAAGTGAACTACTACTGTGATTTTTCCTCATTCTGCCTGTGTGTGTGTTAGTCCTTCAGTTGTGTCCAACTCTTTGGGACCCTATGGACTGTAGCCCCACCAGGCTGCTCTGTCCATAGAATTCTCCAGGCAAGAATACTGGAGTGGGTTGCCATTTCCTTCTCCTCATTCTGTCTTTGGCCTGTTCTTAAAAGAGAACACAGTATTTCTTTTGAGATTACTCTCTAAGTTAAGGCATCAAGTGTATAGGGGCAAGTCAGTTAGTCAGTCATAGGGGCAAAATCAGGGTTAAATAGCTGTACCTGAGCTAAGTGTTAGCTTCAGTACAGATTTTGCCTGGCTAGCTGATTCAAAGTTAAAACTGTTACAGAAAAGATTAATATTTGTGGTATATATTTTAGCTTTCTTACCTAACCTATTTCAAGAGCTAAGTTATGCACTGAGAGCCTCAATTTTTTAATTATCATGTTAGAACCAATTACCTTCATAGTAGTAGTAACACATAGAGAACTAACCTAGATCTCCGAAAGCTAATTTCCTAGTGTGCTAATATACTCAGAGTTACCATTTAATTCTCAGGATAATTTATTTGCCAAATAAATAAACTTTCCAAAGACCTAGGAAAGAAAATCATATTTACAAATGTGTCAACTTCAATTTCAAGGTCTGCAAGGAGATAAAAGAAAAAGGTAATAGAACACAGAATAACTTTTACTATTGTTTGGATATAAATAAAATCAACTCTCCTTGATCTGACTATTACTAGATATATATGAGGAGGAAAATTAAAATACACACACACACACACATATATATATACACACAAAGGACCACTGAGATGTTCCAAACTTTTCAAAATCAAATCTGTGCTTTTCAGTGAAATATAACACTTCAGCTTTATCAAGGTCAACCTTCATCATTCTTAGAATGAACTATATGGTAACTATCCCATGATATATTCTACAAGCATTCTTAAGAGAACTAACCATGTAAAATAAACCAGTGATAAATCTTTAATTTGTGTATAAGAACATCAAATATAGAAATAGATTCATATAAAATGTGTCTACCAGTTGGGCTCAGTAAGTTAATCACTCTAACTATAAAACTGGAAAACAAATGTATGTAATTGAATAACATTTGTTTTAATTTTCCCAGTTTATGTGTTCTACTTAATTGCGAGAAGATGCTATTTTTCTTCATTTAAATATTCTTTTCCATGTTTATATGAGTTTTATTATTTCATAATCACATCTTCAGCATCATGATTTGCAAATATACATAAGCATTTCCTAACTCTGGTATAAGATTTTAAGAAAAGTACTGTTTTAAAAAAGTAAAAACTTTATCAAGAACTGGACATGATACATACAGTAAATAGCTCAATAGCAATCTTTATGATATTACATTCAACTCTAACATTTATCACATAACAACTACACTCTCCCTTTCAGTCTTGCCAATTCAAATACATAAGCACAGCACACCCACACACACAGGAAAGCTCTGTGAACAATATCCAAATATTGAGTACATACTAAGGGCCAGGCACAGTAATAGGATTTTTATGTGTACTATCTCATTTAATCCTTATACCTGTTCTATGATAATTAATATTCATTTAAAATCAAGAAAAATTTGCCTATATTCTTATAGGCAAAATTGTCATTTGGACTTGGTAAAACTCTACTTCCAATTCTTTCAGTGTCCCCTATCTCAATAAGCCCTGCTACCAGTCTGCCAATTGCTGATGATCAAAATTTCAGAGCAAACTTTTTCTCAAGCCATCCAACAGACATTAATTACACAGAGGCATCTCTTCTTAAGACAAAGTGGCTATTGCCATAGGTGTGCAATGCCATAGAACGCATGCTACACAGAAAAAAAAAATAGTGTTCTAGAGTCCACCTCACAAATATAGATAATAGATCATTTTGTATTCCAGTTCTATTCTTGAGACACAGTTTGCCTAACTATGCAAGTGTGCTTTAGCTTCCAGTTGTTTTCATTGGAGAAAGACATTGTGTTTCAGAGCATTTCGTCTGCAGTGTTTAATGAGTTGGACACTGACAGCTATTTTGAGCACATAAAGATTGTTATGTTCTATGGAAACTTTAGGAGAAGGCAATGGCACCCCACTCCAGTACTCTTGCCTGGAAAATCGCATGGATGGAGGAGCCTGGTGGGCTGCAGTCCATGGGGTCGCTAAGAGTCAGACACGACTGAGAGACTTCACTTTTATTTTTCACTTTCATGCATTGGAGAAGGAAATGGCAACCCACTCCAGTGTTCTTGCCTGGAGAATCCCAGGGACGGGGAAGCCTGGTGGGCTGCCATCTATGGGGTCGCATAGAGTTGGACACGACTGAAGGGACTTAGCAGCTGCGTGGAAACTTAATTGCAAGTTCCACATCCACAATCTCTGTTCTTGTGAAAGTACTGCTGCTGCTGCTTCAGTTGTGTCCAACTCTGCGACCCCATAGACGGCAGCCCACCAGGCTGCCCCGTCCCTGGGATTCTCCAGGCAAGAACACTGGAGTGGGTTGCCATTTCCTTCTCCAATGCATGAAAGTGAAAAGTGAAAGTCAAGTTGCTCAGTCGTGTCTGACTCTTAGCGACCCCATGGACTGCATGGACTGCGTGGACTGCGACCCCATGGACTGCATGGACTGCGACCCCATGGACTGCAGCCTACCAGGCTCCTCCGTGCATGGGATTTTCCAGGCAAGAGTACTGGAGTGGGCTGCCATTGCCTTCTTCTATGAAAGTACATCAAATCCTAAAGTTTGGATGAATTAGACTACAAATTAAGTCAGTTTAAAAAAATGCAAGATGATCTGAATTATAAAGATGGCCATACATTTATTGATAGAGTAGTTTGTATGTAGGAGATACTGGGACTTGGTAACTTGTAAAATGTAACTTATCTGGCTCTTCGCAAAGTACATGGATTAACTGAAATATTGATGCTACCATAGTTTAACTGATAGCAAAATAAAAAAGTTTACTTATTTCAAATGTGTCTCTAGACAAGGGAGTCTACCAAAAATAAGTAGAGAATATAGGATAAAATCATCCCACAGCACTTGACAAAATTATTTCCAATCATTAAAATATTTTATGTTATTTATGAGTTTAGAGTTTTATGTGTGGAAATTATGTGTAAAATGAACTGTCATAAAGAAAACCACTGAGATGTCAATTAAGTTTTTTTGAAAATTCAAATCCATTTATCAAGGCAAAAATTTCAAAGACAGGCAAAATTGGGAAAAATCTGAAACATTCCTCTTGTAAGATTTTCCCTAAGATTTTAGAACTTCCACTGAAATTACAGTAATCTTTCCCTAACTAAATTCTCCTCATGTGAAAATAAGTAGATACATATTTGTATACTTTTTCATTGCTGCAAGAATTCTTGATAAAATCCATATGAGTCATGAGTGACTCCAAGTTTTGAAGTAAAAAAAAAAATTGGTAGGTACAGTATACACCAGTTATTCAACAGATAGTTATTTAATGCCTATTCTGTGCCATGTACTCTGTTAGGCTCTCGGGGTGAGGGACAAACTTCTAAAATCAGCATTTTAATCAAAAGTAGCTTATGGAGAAAATAACTCTTGAAAATCTTTTTATTTGCCCAGAAGGTACAGTATGCATTTTGTTACATCCAATCCTAAACAGTAACTTTTAAGCACACAAATGGTTTAAGAAACCAACACAACCTTGTAAAAATTAAAAAAATAATAATATTTAAGAACCAACTGAAGGAAAAACAAACAGAATGCCTATATACACATTAATGCCATTCTGTATTTAGGAAAGCCATCAAATTCCTGATCTAAGAATGGGGAATGGGTGGAGAATTCAAAAAGGTTCCTGCCTTCCTGCAGAGTCTAGTCAATTGCTTGATGCATGTTTAGGGTAAGCAAGTTAATGTTGCAGCTGTAGGGAGCAACATTTTGAATTTAGTACATTAATGTGTATATGTTATACTACATGGTATAGCAAAAGGCAAGATAAACTTAGTCTCTGCCTTCAGAAAAGGATGAGTCAAGAAAGGCACCCAGAGGTGCCAAAGTTGAGGGGACTCACTCTTAGGCTTCTGCACTTGCTGACTCTGCATTTGCAAGACACAGACTGAGTGTCTTTTTAAATTCTGTGACTTCCATAGTAACGTTTTATATCAACTTTCCCAATAGAGAATACTCCCAAAGTTTCTTGCTTTCACAGGTTATGATGGCTGTATCTGTCTAAATTGTTGAATAAGCTATTGAAAATAAACCTAGAAAGATGAGTATGCTTTCTGTATAATCCTTCTTTAAAATAATCAAAATCAAATGAATTAACCAGGCATTTCATTGAAACCACAGGGGAAGACTATTGAAAAAGGAATGACCCTCTATTTTAATATATTCAGATATACTATGGGAGACTTTGACTTTCTCTTTAATTGATATACTGTTCTTATTAGTTTATTTTAGTGACTATAAAATAGGCACTATATATATATATATATATATATATATATAAATAAAATACAAGCCCTATACATATAAAATATACATTTAGGTGAATAATATAACCTGATTATTATTCACCTAAACATATATTTATAGCCATTGACTTATAAGTTCTAATTCACTATAAGGTCTTAATTTCTATATGCAAACTCTCTATGACAGTTTTCAAGAATACAACCATATATCTGATGCCAAAATGCTTTTCACAAATCCTGTTGTCTAACAGTTACATGTATCACTGTCGACAGTAGATTATAAACTATTGGGTTAAATGGGATGCCATAAGAAAACTGCCATGAAATACTAGTGTGATTCTTGATTTCCTCTGGTAGGCTTAGAGGTATTGAGTCTAATTCATTTTAGCATTTCCTGCAATAAATAAGATAATGTCTCTCACATTTAATAAACGTAAGAAAAATAAAAATTTAATTCTAACTGGAAATGTTTTACGTTCTTTGTAATAAGAACATTTAAAAATGCTATTTCTGCAAAAGACAATTTTAAATTTAGCCTTTTTCATTAAAATATGTCCTTTAGAGGGCTTCCCTGATAGCTTAGTCAGTAAAGAATCTTGGGAAGATCCCCTGGAGAAGGAAATGGCAACCTACTTCAGTATTCTTGCCTGCCTCGGAAATCCTATGGACAGAGGAGCCTGGCAGGCTACAGTTCACTGGGTTGCAAGGAGTTGGACATAGCTGAGCAACTAAACCACCTCTACATGGCTTTTAGATACACATGTTCATATATTCAGCTGATAATAGAGCTAACTAAATTAGGATTGATCTATTTAAGTCTACATTTTAGCTTTTAAAATGTACTATTTAACTTAGAAAGGTGATTTACAATAAAACAGCTGATATATTATAAAACAAAATAACATATTTTTAACTATTATTTACCATAAGAAACCTCAAGAGTAAACCTTAATGCCATCAAGTGTCTATACTTTATGTTTAAAGAATGAACTTCTATAGGATTTTTCAAAGAACAGAGAATTCATGAAAAATGCTAGCAAGAGATGCTCCTGAGATTTATGCTATTTAGTACAGAAAAGTTGTATTATGATTTTAAATATAATTTCCCCCTTCCCTTCCCTCAACTATGTTCCTTAAATTTTGCCTTTGAGACTACTTTTGAATACCTTTTTAGTAGAGTTGACACAAGTCTGTTAAGTCCTGCCTTGCGGCTGAACTGAGGATCAGAGGTGCGCCAAATGTGAGGGTGGTTTTTGTGATGTGGGAGAAGCATGTATGTTTGAGTGTGTGCTCATGTGTATGTGCCTATTAACTGTTCAAATAATTCAAGAAAACAGAAAAAATGCTGAATGGGAGTTTTGTGGGTAGGACCAGCCACAGAACAGAGCCTTTGCTGTGCACTATTAGTGAATTTCCAAAGGCGGTTGTTATACAATGAAGCTACAGTGTACAGAAAGCCATTCTCAGGAATGTGTGTGTGTGTGTGTGTGTGTATGCACAAAATATAAAAGTATTTGCAACATCTCTATTGAAAATCATTTTCCTTTCCTGGAAACAATCTTCCAAAAAATGGAGTATTCTGGTATTTAAATGACTGGGTAGTTTTTAACTAATGAACTCAAAAAATACTCTGGAGTCTGGAAGACAAGGTCAAAACGGAGGGTGTAATTTAAGAGTCTGAACCTGACTTACATGTAGCTCCCATTCAGCCACATAAAAGGGAGTCTGGAAAACCCCTAACTGTTACCTATCAATACCCAATCCTCTACCCAAATCCTTTTAACTACAACTCAGTTATGATGAGCACTTTTAAACTACAATGCATCCATGGTGTTTACAACTCAAATTATATACTATTTCATTCAAAGTCTCTTTGCCTAGACGTCCCATCTGGCAGCTGAATTCTTCCTTTCTTGGTATGAAGTATAATGAGAAATTGAATAAAGCCCCTCAGAACCTAAGATAGTGATGGTCAATGAAGAAAAGCAGGGAAAGTAAATGTATCATTATTCTAAAGACGTTTAAGCATCCATGGAGGATACATTCCAGGGAAAGGGTTAAAGAAAAGTATATTTGAATGAGTAGTAAGAATTTCCTAAGTTACCAGGAAAGGGCACATATTCGTAGCGGAGCTGCATAACTAACACAAAAATTTTATCAAGTAGTTTAATGACAGTGAAAGCTGGAGAACTGGCAGGTAAAAATATGGTTATCATTGGTGGTGAAATTCTCATAGTCTACTTACTGGGAGCTAGTTAGCAGGGATTAAGTCCGGATGAGGCTCTCAAACTGTGTTTAGCTCCTAAACTGGTTTTCTTAATTGAAGACCAATTGCTTCTAACTGCAAAGGGCTGGCGGAGAAGGCAATGGCACCCCACTCCAGTACTGTTGCCTGGAAAATCCCATGAACAGAGGAGCCTTGTGGGCTGCAGTATATGGGGTCGCTAAGAGTCGGACACGACTGAGCGACTTCACAAGGCTGCAGTATATGGGGTCGCTAAGAGTCGGACACGACTGAGCGACTTCACTTTCACTTTTCACTTTCACGCAATGGAGAAGGAAATGGCAACCCACTCCAGCGTTCTTGCCTGGAGAATGCCAGGGACGGCGGAGCCTGGTGGGCTGTTGTGTACGGGGTCGCACAGAGTCGGACACGACTGAAGGGACTTAGCAGCAGCAGCAGCAGCAGCAAAGGGCTGGAGTTTTACAATTCCACTGCATGAAAGAGCTATCTGGAAACCACCTAAAGAGACTGGCAATATAGTAACTTTCATTCTAATTTAGTGTGCTTATCCATTATTATTCAGTATTATATGTGTGTGCACACTGAAACATTTTCCACATTGCCAAATCTTTAAGGTAAAATATATTTACCAATATATGAGAAAAGGTGGAGCTAAGCTTGTATGTTTATTTCCATGCTTTTTATTTCGTGAGACAATTTTATTTAAAGAGAGACTAGTGACTGTAGTGAATACACCTTAAAGAAGCAAAGAATGAGTCTAACTTGAATGTGAAATTTGAAAAAAATAGTTTCAAAGTGGTCTTAATCAACACTAGACACTTAATCAGTTTAAATCATATCACTAGAATGGAACTTGGAGTAGGAAATGTCAACCCATTCCAGTATTCTTGCTTGGAAAATCTCATGGACAAAGGAGCCTGATAGGCTACAGTGCATGGAGTTGCAAAGAGCCACACATGACTAAGCATGCACACGCACACACACACACATGCACGCACACACACACACACACACACAAGAATGGATTTCCGATGACCTCCTGTTCTTTTGGTACCTAATTGTTTTAACTCTTCTAAAATGAAGGCATCATTTTTGTTTTGTTTTGTTTTCAGACTAGGTACTGGTACAGGTTAGTAGATATTTATACCTAAAAACTTATCTCTTCAATATTTTGGGGGAAGTGATTCAGAAATCTTTGTTTAAAGTATTGAGGATACACAGAGGTGCATCTTGGCCATAGAATATGATTTTATTAAAAGCATCAGGATATGTGGGTCACCTGGAAAATTCCTAAATTATGAAGCAATGACAGGATCACTGAGTCACCCTCCACTTGACCTTTTGTCTGTACATAATCCAGAAAAAAGACCAAAAACTGGAAATTCTGCTTATTTGGTCTAAAAAAAAAAAAAAAGAAAAGAAACAAGAAATCTAAATCTTAGAACAGGTCCTATTGGAGAATTAAAAAAAAGGTCCAGAAATGAAAGCAGATTCCATGTATCTATTTTATTTGAAGTGAAAACTTCTGGGATAACTCCCATAACCTCTAAAACCTTGGCACTGTTCCAGAGAAGTCTGAAAATACAAGTAAAATTTTATGCTATAAAGACATTGCAAGCCACTGCTCTGCTGGGATCTCTTTGATAGTCTTCACTTCTCTCAGTAAAATCTCAAGTACCTGCTGCAGACTCCAACATCCCAGCATCGAGGTCCCCTTTACCTCTCTGAACTCACTTCCACCTGGCTTCCTTTTGCTCATCTCATTTCAGCCACACTGGCCTCCTTGCTGTTCTTGAAACCTACCAGGCCCTTTGTACTCTTCTAACTACAAGGATCTCCCCCTAGATTATCCACATAGCTTACTCTCTTAACTCCTTCAAGTCTTTGCTCGAATGTCATCTTTTCAGGAAGTATTTATAAATCAGTCACTCCCTACACTTCCCAATCTCTATCTACTTCCTTATTTTTCCCATATCACTTATCTTTATGGGACAAACAATGTCTTTTGCCTAATCACTACATTTATTATCTGACTTCTTCCACTGGAAATTCATATATTTACAGTTTTCTGTCTTGTCACTGTGATATTTCCTGTACCTAAAACACTAACTTGGATACAACTTGCATTTAACAAGTGTATGTTGAATTAAGTCTAAGAAACTAACGATTTGTGCTGCCTGCAAAAAATGGAAGATTATGGTCTTTCTCATTCCTATGGCTGCCATTTTGAAACACTGCAAATTAAGGTCTATACTCCAGTACTTTGGCCACCTCACGCGAAGAGTTGACTCATTGGAAAAGACTCTGATGCTGGGAGGGATTGGGGGCAGGAGGAAAAGGGGACGACAGAGGATGAGATGGCTGGATGGCATCACCGACTTGATGGACGTGAGTTTGAGTGAACTCCGGGAGATGGTGATGGACAGGGAGGCCTGGCGTGCTGCGATTCATGGGGTGGCAAAGAGTGGGACACGACTGAGCGATTGAACTGAACTGAACTCTTACTAGAATCAGAGGCAGGGTTCAGATACTAGCTACTGAATTGTTTATTCGACAAGGTGAGTTCAGCCTAACTGCAACTAACACTTGCGTTGTCCTTAAGTTACACACACACAAATAGTTCTCAATATTATTAATCTGAAGAAAGTTTATCTGACAGAAAATTACAGACAGTATTCTAGAGATAAGATTAAGCAGATCATGTTCCAAAACTACAGCTGTTTCTGTTTGAAAAACTATATAAAGTTGAACAATCTATTCATTGTACCTTTGGAGACTTAATATTGGATACAATGCATTTCACAATAAATAATAACCTAGATTAATTTTCAATAATGTAATTTCAGTGCTAATCTCCTAAAGGCATTGGATAGAACTACACAATTTTTAAAAATTGGCCACTGACACAAATAACAGTGCATTTGAAAGACCTGAAATATTCTTAGAGTGGGATCCAAAAATATCAGTAAGTATAATGGAAGAAGTCATAAGGCTTTCTTAATTGTGATATAAAATGCTGATAAGGCTTTCATGAATTGTGGCAAGCCAGTGCCCAAATATACTAAGAACTCCATAAATACGTTAATATATGGATAAACATTTGTCAGATAGATGTATAAAAGGGTTAGGTTAAAATATACACGTTAATGATAAGCAGGATACAGTAATACTTCAAAACTGGGACACAAATGATATAACATTTAGCTATCACTTTTCTTTATAAAACAAAATAAAATGTCTATATACATGCTCATGTGGCTTCCCAAGTGTCATCAGTGGTAAAGAACTCGCCTGCCAATGCAGGAGACATAATCAATGTGAGTTCAACACCTGAATCGCAAAGATCCCCTGGAGAAGGGCATGGTAACCTACTCCAGTATTCTTGCCTAGAGAATCCCTTGGACAGAGAAGCCTGGTGGGCTATGGTCCACAGGGTCACAAAGAATTGGACATGACTGAAGCAATTTAGCACACACACATGCACACATGATCAAGGGGTTAAGTGTGCACACCACAAATCCACAAATGAAGATGGAGAGCCAAAATTTTTATTTTTACTCCTTCCCTTACTCTTTCCCTCTAAACACTCCTGTAAAGCAATACATTTAAGAAAAACATCACTGCAGTTGCTCACGTAGCAAACTATGTTTACAAAAGTAAAGGCCTGAAAGGAGAAAGTATATCATAAAATAAACAAGCATTCTCATTAGAAATTTCTTTAGGAGTATCATCTATAGCCTTTATAATTATTTCCTTAATTGTAAAATTGGAATAATCCTGCCTTATAGGATTATAAAATTAAATAATAATGCAAAGCATTTAGTTATTTGGAAAACTTGTTAAAATTAACACATATATTAAAAGGCACTCTGTTATTATGACGAAGTTAGTTGGGCACTGGGCCACACTTTGAGAAACACTCCTTTAGGAAAATGCTATCATGGTGGAATCCCATTCTTCTTTGGCTTATTTTTCTAAAGAGTAAATGAGAAGCTTCATGAGGAACAGGTAGTCTTGTTATCTATTTTCCCTTGGCTCCTGGGGCAGTTTTACAGCACCCATGCCTAGTAATAGCTCTCAGCAAATCCCAGTGGAGAGGACTTGCTGGCCCTGACACAAATGGGGACTTGTTTTAATTGTGTGTGTGTGTGTGCACACACACATGCACTCAATCGCTCAGTCGTGTACAACTCTTTTGCGATTCCATGATCTGTAGCCCACCAGGCTCCTCTGTCCATGAAATTTTCCAGGCGAGAATACTGGAGTGGGTTGTCATTTCCTCCTACAGGAGATCTTTCCAACCCAGGGATCAAGCTCACGTCCTCTGTGTCTCCTGCATTGGTGGGCAGATTCTTTAACACTGAGCTACCTGGGAAGCCCTGTTTTAATTATGAAACAGTGGTTAGTAAGAAGAAAGAGGAACGGAAGGGGGAAAAACAAGAAGAGAGAAGGAGGAGGAAGAGAGAAGATAAACAAGAAGAAAATGGTGTGACAACCTTAACTGTGCTTCCCTTCAATCTTCCAAACACATTTGGCTACAGATATATTAGAGGCAGTTGTCAACAGACAGTGGTAATTCAGCCACAGTAAACCTCTGACTTATCCAGTGTGTTACCTTTCATCCTAAAGTTCAGCAGAGTGGAGTCCACATTTCTACAGGAATGATTACTTAAAAAAACATTTTGTTCACATTTTGTTGGTAAAATGTAAAAAATCAGCTTGATTTAGTCAAATATTAGGTCATAAGGTTTCCCATATTTTATATACAAATATTTTGGGCTTTACTGGTTGTTCAGATGGGAAAGAATCTGCCTGCAATACAGGTGATCCTGGTTCTTTTAACTTTTTAGCAGTGGATGAATTCTCACACCTAGGAATTTTGCCCCACTTTTAAACATTTCTTTTTACACCAAAGTTTTATTTATACATATTTTCAGTTGATTACTAATTATTAAATTACAGAGGGTCTTGGATTTAGATTTCACTCCTACTGCAGGCTTTGGATTTAAGTGATTTTCATGCTTTTGGCTATTCGGACAATATTCTACATTTAGGGGAAACAAATAAGGTATTTTAGTTCAATTCACTCTCTGCAACTACCATGTCCTAGCAATCCTGGTAAAGAAGATGATGGTCTTCAGAATTCACACTCAGCTATATAAAAAGAATGCCCTCCTCAGGCAATATAAGCTACAAATGTAAAATTCAAACTATTAGACATGGAACACACTTTAGGGCAGGGGTCACCAACCTCCGGGATCTAATGCCTGATTATCTGAGGTGGAGTTGATGTAATAATTATAGAAATAAAGTGTACAATAAACATAGTGTGCTTGAATCATCCCAAAACCATCCCTCTCTCCCTTTCAGTCCATGGAAAAATTTGTCTTCCATGTAACCAGTTCCTTATGCCAAAAAGGTTGGGGATCGCTGCTTCAGGGAACATTTAATTCTCTTTTTACCTTTTCTTAAGCATGAGACATGATTCATGGTCTTATAAAGGGCTAAGCCAATGAATATTCACCATGTGAGTTTCATTAAAAACACTAGCCATATAGTTGACATTCCTCATATTGACTAACTCTGGAGTCTTCTATCTCAAAATATAACACATTCATAAAACACGGTTCACTCCTGGAAATAAATATGGTTTGGCTGTGTGATTATCATTAATACTGAAAAGGAGAATATTTAAAAAGAGTCTACCCTAAACTTGTCTTCTCAGATAGTCAGGAAAGATACATGACAACTGTATTTGTTTGTAAAATATATGTGTTTCCACATTACATTTCAATACACTCCACATAAGCATCTTCTATGGGTTTGAATTTTATTTAGGTGAAAGTAGAAATGTCTGATAAAAAAATTATTTATCTTAACTCTGCTGCTCACATTTACTTGCCTTCCCTTCTGTGTTTTTAATCTTCTGCCTCTGGCTTTGGACTAGATCTGTATCACTACTTGCTTATCAACCACACTATAGAGTATTTTACTGTTAACAACTACTACTTCAGCAACTCTTCTCTGACATTCCAAAACTGCATAATTAACTAGATGTGGGAATACTTTCATAATATATACATATATAAAATCTTTAAATATTTTATAATTTTGTCAATTACAATTCAATAAACCTGGGGAAAAACATAGAAAACCTCATTCGATTAGAATTTAATTTTCCTGAGATTGTTCTTTCCTTGTTTTTTTCTCACACTATTTTCTGGTACCGCTTTTCCAAATTGGCCATAAGTAGGTGCCCCTTAAGATTTAGTCATCCTTCTCTCCTCTAAATTCTCTATTATAATCTCTTGCACTCAAAGACTTCACCTATCATTACTATGTGAATGGTTAACGTACTAATGCTTATGTCCTTTCCTGACTGCTTTCAAATTTAGACTTCTTACTAACTACTTGCAAAAATCTCAGTATCCCCAATCGCACCTCAAAATGATTATGTCCAGAAAAGGACTCATCATGTGTCTCAATAAGAAATCAGTCACTTCATACTGTCAGTCACTTTGTATCTTTAACTTGGTTCTGTTTTTATCTTCACATAACATCTGCCATCATGTCATTAATTTTTACCCTTCAATATTTCTGAAATTCTTACTTTCTTCTCTGTTCATAAAGACAAAAACCTTATTTAGGCCTTATTTAGGTCTTAATTGCCTCCATCATACAGCACTCTCATGTCCTCCTCACAAATCTCCCAACCTTTAACCCATCACTCTTTCATCAAAACGTTAATACCAATTTGCTATTGACCAAGTATTTTCCAGCAGTCATGTCTGGATGCGAGAGTTGGATTATAAAGAAGGCCGACCACCAAAGAATTGATGATTTCAAATTGTGGTGCTGAAGGAGACTCTTGAGAGTCCCTTGGACTGCAAGGAGATCAAACCAGTCAATCCTAAAGGAAATCAATACTGAACATTCATTGGAAAGACTGATGCTGAAGCTGATGCTCCAATACTTTGGCCACCTGAAGCAAAGAGCCAACTCACTGGAAAAGACCCCAATGCTGGGAAAGATTGAGGGCAGGAGAAGAAGGGAGTGACAAAGGATAAGATGGTCGGATGTCACCACTGACTCAACTGACATGAGCTTGAGCAAACTCTGGGATATGGGGAAGGACAGGGAAGCCTGGCATTCTGCAGTCCATGGGGTTGCAAAGAGTCTGGCACAAAATCATGACTAAAGAGTAATGAAGTACCGTATTAGTCTTGAAATACAAAAATGAAATAACTCAGTCCATGACCTCAAGACATTTATAGTCTAGTGGAGAAAGAGATTGTGAAACAGAGTGATTAAGTGCTATCCAGTATAAATAGTAAATCTTATGTAAGCGTAAAAAATGAGCACAGAGGCTGAATTTCTAACCAACCTGACAAGAGGGAAGAAAATCCTTTTTAGAAGAGGTAATGTTTAGCTATATTTGAAAGGACATATAAATATTATCCTGGAAAGGGAAGGGCTAAAAGCTTTCAAAAAGATGGTACAACAAGAATAGCATTCAGCAGTGTGAAAACTTACGATATGGTGACAAGAGCTCAATGTATGAATATCTATTCAGATAGAGCTGCAGATAGAGGAGCCAGAGAGTTATGATTTGAGTTTTGTTTGTTTACATTTTATCCACTTAGCAAATTACTAGTAAACAGCCAATGTTTATTCAATCACCTCATTCAATAAATAGCCAACTAGCATGTATTGAAGTCTGTTTCAGTACATGCTATTTAGTAAATAAACAAGTTTCCTGGCCTCAGGGTACTTAAAATCTCATGGTAGAAATAAGTATTACAGTAAAATTTAAGTTTTATTTTAAAAAAGTGACATAAAGATACCCTGAGCTAACTGATAACAGTGCCTATATACCAACAGTAATAAAATCCTACTAAAATGGAAAAAAAACTCCACAGATATTGATCTTTATCAGGACATCCCTGACTCCACTGCTTGTTATCACTGTTAGCCAAAAGTAACTCAAGCAAGTGTGCAGTAAGGTGCAATAATCAATGATAAAAATGGTTTCTGAGGATAGAACTCTGATCAGAACATTCCCTTGTTGGAAAGTCATCAGCAGCTTTTCAGTGTATTTCAATTCCTTAGTGTAACATTTAGGACTTCTGAAACCTGACTCTAAAATATACTTTGAATCTGTTTTCCTTTTCTCAACTTATTTGTCCTATATTCCCAATAAACTTATTTATTTATTTCCCGATGATACCTGATGCAAATTAACCTCTGTGCTTTAAATTATTAAACATTCACCCCATCACAACCCCCCTTGACAAAGTCCTAGAGTGTTTTCACCCCCTCCCCACCCAGTGGCTGCCTATTCAGATACTGGCCATCTTCAGTGATATCACTCTTTCACAAAATAATCTACTTTCTTCTCTAACAAGATACCTCTGCCTTTTTAAAATAGAATTTATCATTACCTGATGTCTGACTTTTTCTCTAGCTACCTATCATTGCTACTGATACATTGGAGAAAAAGTCTTCATCACAGGAATGCAATGTTCTATATGATAAGGCTGACCTGTTACTTGTTTTATATCACAGTATTTTGCAAGCCCAGCCGTTTAAAAACAAGTCTGTGAAATGAATCAAGAAATGAATTAACTCATTCATTATTTCCAAAATGCATTCATATTAACTGTGTTCATCACATTTCTTGAAAATGTAAGAAATATAGAGTTTAATGGATGATGCTTTGCATCAGACAGCTCTAAAGTTCAAATTACGCTTTTACTAACTTTTAGTCAATGTATTTAGCCCCTAGAGACATCCGAACTCAACTACAGTGAGGAAGATAGGCAAGTAAGTAGATAGATTACTTATAGGTAGGTAAGTAGGTACATAGATTAAGTTAGAGAAAACAAATGAAGAAATGAAGTACATCATGCCTAAGGGGGGAAAAATTGCTGTCTGTTCAATAAATGTGTGTGTGTGCCCAGTTGTGTCTGACTCATTGCAATGCCATGGACTGCAGCCCCTCAGTCTCCTCTGTCCAAGGGATCTTCCTGGTAAGAATACTGGAGTGGGTTGGCATGCCCTCCTCCAGGGGATCTTCTCAATCCAGGGATAGAACCCATGTCTCCTGCATCTTCTGGATTGCAGGCGGATTCAATTCCACTTGACCCATTGAGGAAGCCCCAATAAGTGTTATCTGTTTTTTTTTTTTTAAAGTAGCATTACTAAGGTGAGTACAATTTTTCAAGCTAATCAAAGTTAGTTTGTTATGATTTTTATGCTTCTATTATCTACCACTAAAAGAGAAACCTGTTTACGTATTTTATACAATCCCAACACAATATCTTAGGAATCTGAGAGACAAGATCTGGACTGGCCTATATAAATATACACAACCAATATAATTCAAAGCAAAGTCAAGATAATCATCTAAGCGAAAATTTTAGTAGTCTCCATGTTTTTTACATACAGCTATCATTTCCTATTAGTAATCTTGAAATTTAATATTTGACAGAATAATTTACTGTCTGTGCAGTTAAATTTTGAAATTTGTCTGATCAGTGTAAAGCCTTTGCTCACCACTATTCTAAGTGGTGATACAGGTAGAACACATCACTGTAATATCTTCTTTGAATTTATGGAATTGGGAATATTTTAAGGTTTAGATACCCAATTTTATGAGTTATTGCATTTTTTTTCCTGGCAAAAGGCATATAAAAAAACAAAAGGCAAGGTGTCAATCCTTTCAATTCTTTCTCTGTTTTGACTCACAATAATAGCCTTACAGAGCCAAGGAAAAGTGAGACTCTTCCATTTCCCCTCATGGGTTTTTTTCTCTTCCATTATAACCTCCCATACTTTGGTGGAAAATCAGTGATCTACACTTGGACCTAGCTTTTCTCGGCACTGCTCCTAAGAATGCCATCAGGAGGCACAGGGCTGGACTATTTTAGAATGCACCCCTGCACCCAGAGGAAAGGTCGAGCCATGCCCCGACACCTTCTCCTCCCCAGTCTTGAGCATTTAGAGTAGAGGATCAACTTTGACTGTAACACTTGGCTCCTCATAGGTGGTAGAGACATGTTTAACTCTGACATAAATACAAAGAGGTTCTCTTGAGTCAGCTCTACTCAAACATTTCTTTTGATCTTTGGTTTATGGCTTTGGAATCAACGTAACATGTAAACCCAAGCTTGAGGTGCTATTACAATGCAAAATTATCCTTCTTCCATCAAAAAATTTCCTGCAGTAGGAGTAGTAAGAATAGTGACGTGGAGGGAAAAGACAGGGTTGCATTTAGCAAACTGCACCAATCGCTGGCTTTGTTTTTTAAACAATAGGGTGTTTAGCAAAAACAGAGTCACAATCACAGTAACAATGCACTCTAAGTTACAATAAAACACCCACAAACGCTATGTATAGGTTTTCCAGTCACAAGGTACTTTAACCTTCCTGATGACCATACTTTCCCAGGTGATGCAGTGGTAAAGAATCCACCTGCCAGTGCAGGAGACGCAGGAGACACGGGTTCAATCCCTGGGTCAGAAAGATCCCCTGGAGGAGGAAGTAGCAACACACTCCAGTATTCTTGCCTGAAGAATCCCATGGACAGAGGAGCCTGGTGGGCTACAGTCCATAGGGTCGCAAAGGAGTTGGACACGACTTACTGACTAAAACAACAAAGAACTACAACAAATTTTTGAGCAAGGCATACCTGTTTCACAGTTCAGACTATTTCTTTGTGTATGCTTGTATGAGCAACCATATTCTGCTTTTTCCTTTTTTAATCAAATTTTTAAAGGTAGGTATTTCAGCAAATACAGCTTCAGAAATAAAAGCAGCAAATCTATCTCCATATTTCAGTCTATTACCCTTATTATGTCTTTCTTATGATTCTCTGTAGGCTTCCCAGGTGATGCTAGTGGTAAAGAACTTGCCTGCCAATGCAGGAGAAATAAGAGACACAGGTTCAATCCCTGGGTCAAGAAGATACCCTGGAGGAGGAAACGGCAAACCAATCTAATATTCTTGCCTGGAGAATCCCAGGAACAGAGGAGTCTAGCAGGCTACAGTCTCCATTAGGTTGCAAAGAGTTGGGCACAAATTAGCATGCATTCATGATCCACTGTATTGCCCCCATCTCCACCCAATCACCTAATTTTGTGGTTACTAACATATATTTCCTATATTTTTAATGACTTTCTGCTTCTGTAAAATAATATACATAGAAACTAAAAGCAAAATCCATCAGTAATCGATTCTTTTAGGCATTAATAAAGATTGCTCAGTTTTTAAAGATCAAATTCCTAGTAACTGGTCAAATGTTAATAGAATATAGTAAAACATGTATCAATAACATATATATATACTTTAGATAAATATTTGATATTTAAAATAAATTTCATATAAACATACACATACTTTTAAAAATGTGTGAATCCACACTCAGTTGTGTCCAACTCATTGCAACCCCATGGACTGCAGACCACCAGGATACTCTGTTCATGGGATTTTCCAGGCAAGAATATTGGGGTGGGTTGCCATTTTCTCCTCCAGGGCATCTTTCTGATCCAGGGATTGAACCTGAGCCTCCTGCACTGCAGGTGGATTTTTACCACTGAGTCACCAGGGAAGTCCCACTTTTAAAAACATTATAATCCTATATTTACTACTATAAACTTTTTAAGTTTAACATTTTGAACTTAAAAATCATGGGTATCTTTCCATATTTCTATGGATAAATTTCCCTAATGTTTAACACTCTCAAAGAAATCCATCTATAAATGCACAGTAATATAGCCAGCCTCCTGACATTTAGAAAGTTAACAATAATGTCACAAACAAAATACTTATAAATTCTAGCATCTCTGTGAGAATATTCAGCTACCTATCATGGAGTTACTAGATCAAAAGTGCATATACATCTTAGTTTTGTTAAGTACAGACAGAGTAGCATCTATTATTTTTTGTTCTATGTGAATTAAAATCCTCAGCTATAAAAAATATTAAATTTCCATACCTATATATCACATGCATTATAATATTATCCTTCTTGCTCATGTATACATGAATTTATCACCTGCTTTCTCAGGTAATAAACATGATGTAATTAATATGTAAAGTCAGAGGTAATGACATCCAAGTTAGGGTGTGTGTATGTGTGTGCATTGTATCCTTCTGATGTGCTCCTAGTCACATGCACTCAGACTGCTCCATGCATATGCACAGAATATCTCTGGAGATATACCGAAGAAAACATCTTCCATGAATCATTCTAGAGCTAAAATTGGGTGAATGAAGAACAGGAATAAAAAGGAGGAAATGCTTTCTATTATACACACGTTCTTACATTTTTTTTTTTACTATTTATCTTGTGCATGTCTACCCTCTCAAAAATTACCTAAATTAAATTAATTAAAATAAATTAAAATATGGAATCAGAAATTCCTTAGCAATTACTAAATGTAGAGTACAGTTATTCCACATCAGTATTACATAAATTCAAATAAAATATTTTAAGATAACCAGAAGTTTTAGGACTGGTCCCTTATATTGAAAACTGTTTTCATTATTGGCATGATTATATTCTTCTTAAATACAAACAATTTAAAATTAATGTTATATATATTTATTTTTCTTTGGAAATATACTTTTTAACAGTAAAAAGCTAACCCAAATTTATACTTTTTAATAGAAACAGAAAACTGATAATTTTTTCCATTTTCAATGTGTAAGATTAGGATAGGAGGAAAACTCATTGGTTCCAGGTGATTACATCAGTGGCAAATGAAAGTCTTTTTTGATAGTGTTGAGATTCCTGCACAGTTTTAGCAGGTTCCAATTGTTGATAATAAACTGAGTTTCCTGATGGCCTTTTCTCTCCCCTACAATATTAGATTTGAATACATACTAACTGAAAGAGATTCTAAATATTGAAACTATGCAACAAATGGCTCTTATGAATTAAAATTTCAATAGGAGGAGATGTAGCCAGAAGCCTTATATTTGGCTTGAAAGTGAAGAGTTATTCAAACTGTTAAAAAAGTAACAAAATATTTTATGGATTATTTCAGTGAAAGAAAAACCATAAGTCTACCTGAAGCAACTACTGTTTCTGGAAACACAGAAATCATCACAAGCAAGTGCAGTACTATCTCTGTCTCTTAACTTCTTCATCAGACCTCTCTCTTTTATACTTCCAAGTTGACTTATTGGTCACCGGATTAAAAAAAACGTTATGTAACACATCACAGAATATAGATAGGAGTGGCATTCAGCACATGGTTTATTTATATATCACAAAACATGGCACCAGAAAATCTTTGGAAATTATTGTTATTATGATCATTTCATGTGTGCAGCATCACAATACAAGCCCCTTTAAAAAACCCACAATTGTTACTCTACTGCATTCAGAGAGACACACGATGCAGGCTCAGATCTTGGCAACCTGTGAAAGTGCCCAGTCGAAAATTACTAACAGCTGGAGATGACAGTTGTTTTAACAGCTGAGCTGACAGGATTAATTTAAATGCACTGAAATCAAAAGTAGATAACACCTGTTTAGTCTTCTAGGGCCATTCGACAAGGTAGGCCAAAGGAAACTGCACAGCCAAAATTGTGTGTGTCTCTCTCTGCTCGAAGGACAGAGGGGCTTCAGAGGAGAATGCCACCTTTTTGATGGAGGTGGCGGTTGATAGCAGCAGCAGGGGGCTGGTAGCCTTTATCAGTTTTTAACATCTGGTTCCTATAATGTACCTCCTTCCCTTTTTTTCCTTCTCTGTCCAAGGTCTTTGACCCAAACCCAACAGTGGATAAAGATCACTAGATTTCAAAGCTACGGTTTCTCACTCCAGCTTCCTAGAAATTCTCTTGGGTTAATTAATGTATTCTCTTTGAGCTTCACGGCCACAGCCACAGAAGAGCTGCTTTTTTTCTCCCCTTCCCTTCTTATCTTTGGATCCAAAATATATCATGTCATACAGGAGTCTGCATTTCAAATGGTTGCCAAAAAAATATCCAGAGTTGGTTTTTGTGTAGGTTATTTGTCAATAGTCGATTGTTTTCATCTAAAAGTAAAAAAGAAATATTAGATAAAAATGCTGACTTAAGGAATAATGGAAAAATGGTTTAGTCTGTATGGGTAGGGATTGTAGAATAGTGTGATTTCCTCAAAAAGTGCATGTAAGCCTAGATTTATATGTTCTTATGCACACAAGTACATAAGTGAAGCAAAATCAAACAGTCGGGAAGCAGAGTGTTTATTTTGCTGTCCTTCCAGGAATGAGGATCTAAATTTACTTGAGGAATATAAAGACGATTTTCTCTCACACAGAGGAATATTTTGGCCTAATATTAAGAATCCTAATATGTACAAATCAAAAACTGTTCTATTAAAATATTTTACCAAAATTATACTCATATCGCTTACAGGGAACAAGTAGTACGTGGAATGATTCTGAACAGACACACAAAGTTTGCCCTTTAAAATTTGACCAAATTCTGTATACTGCCCAATTTACAAGAAAATACACTTCTATCCAGTGAAGCAGGGAAAGGAAATATCCTCAGGATTAAGGCTGCTTCCTTCTTAGCCAGCTCTAAATTCTGAAAAGCACAGAGCATAAGGTTTTTATGTTTATTTGATTTATAGCCAAAATAAAGAGATAAGACATAATGATTCTTTTTTCTCATTTCAGAAAGTAAATGCACATAAGCCAATTTGTGCAAGATTTGTAGATATTTTTTGTGCAAGATTTGAGGAGGCAAGGTTTGTGAAAATTCAGAAACTTTGGAGCCTTCGAATTGTCAATAGTGATATACATTTAAAGGAGAAGCATGATTCAGAATCTTGGTTAATTATGGAAAATGCAACATGATACACTGTAAAGAGAGGCCAACTTCTAGGCATACAGTACTTCGAGTTTTCCTATTTCATCAAAATGAGTTCTGCATTAGAAATACTTAAAAAATCCCACATTTTTAATTATTCAGACACTTTGAAACACTCTCACTAAAAATGATTGAAAAAAAAAAAAAAACATGTCTCTGTTAACCTTGGAATAATGGGAGTAAGTGTGCTTAGTTGCTTCAGTAGTGACTGACTCTTTGGGACATTATGGACCACAGCCTGCCAGGCTCCTCTGTCCACGGGATTCTCCAAGCAAGAATAATGCAGTGCGCTGCCATGCCCTTCTCCAGGGGATCTTCCTGACCCAGGGACGGAACCCTTCAGCTCTCCTGTCTCTGGCATTGGCGGCGGGTGTCTTTAGCACCAGTGCCACTCGGGAAGCCCAATGAATGGCTTATCCAACAACTCAGAACAAAACCCAGGTTCCAAAGCATCTTAGTTTTAATAAAGTGAGCTGTTTAATTTCCATATATTGGTAAATTTTAAAGGCAAATCTCTATTATTGTTTTCTAGTTTAATTTCATCATTGCCTGAGAACATGTTTTATATATTTTCAATTCTTTTAAATTTTTCCTTCATTCTGTTAATGAGGTGTATTACATTCATTGATTTTCATATGTCGAACCATCTTGCATTTCAGGAATAAATCTCCCACTTAGTCATGGTAAAAACAGTGCCTTAATTCTGTTCATTCACTAAAAAAATGCAGTAAAACATAGCCATGCTAAATAAAGGAAAACTGTTATTATTCCAAGTAATTTGCAATTGTATTGGGATATTTTTAAATGTTTGAGATCCACTAAGTAATTGTATCCATGAAATAAAGTGCAACGATAATTTTTAAAAAGCAAAGAAATAAATTACTGCTGCTAATTATAATTTCTACAAGTAACACCTGATCAATATCTGAAACTGTATGACAGAAAATAGCTACTTACGGTATACATTTTCAGTTTTATTAATAATCTAATAGCAGGTTAACACAAATATTAATTCTGCTGTGACTGAGGTTTTATTACCTTATGGGCTGCAATAAAGAAGCTCTTAGTAGGATAATGCCCATCATATTTTCTTGTCAACATCAAAATTATGACTGTGTTATGGACAGTAAAAGTGCAATGACATACTTTAAATACTTTGGGTCAAAATATGTCTAGCAATAACTTGTTCTTCTTGGTAGTTTCTTAGAGCAATTTCCAAAGAAAAAACACAGATGGGAGTTTCTTTTTTTTTTTTCCAGAAAGAAACATTTATGCTTTAAAGGACAATCTGTTATATGGTATTACTTATTAGATCTCTAGAGAAAGACACAAGAGGAATATTTCAAACCCAGAAATAACATGAACAAGGCCAAAATCAAACTGAAGGGGAATTTTAAGACACACAGTTTGCTTATTATTTGTTTCCTTCATATACAATATCTTTATTTGGGGTGGGGGTGGGGAGGAAATGGTGACTCCATCACAAAGTTTAAAACCTGAATTATCAAAGTCCCACTTACTAGTGAATAGCTGTGCCTAAGAAGATGAATATTGACACTATATCTTTAAAAATACTTCTCATAAAATGTTTATGAAAATGTTTCTACATGAAAGCACCCAAACACAGTATGTAACATATAAAGAAGAAAAAAAGATGGAATAGAAACCTTCAAATGGAAGTTACTGGGAGAACTAAAAAAAATTATTTTCTAAAAGATGTGAAGAAAAATACCTCAAACTGTATTGCACTTTTCCCTTACACTCAGTTCTATCTTAAAGTAAAAATTACACATTTTCAGAACATCTAACTGTATTTCTCAAGCGTTAAGTTCCAATTTGGGGGGGTTTCTTTTTTGGTTTGTTTTTCTGTTTTACAGTCATTTCAAAGTTTTTGGTCTATTGGGCATACAAACAGTAATTGTTGATCTATTCAGCCTAATGATAGATTGGTCCACTTTGTATAAAATAAAGGACAATTTCTTCTCTGCTTTTTATCTTTTTACACAACTCAGAGACTCAAAGAAGATAATTACAAACAATGCCTGAAGAACGGTTCAGTTAATGTTAATTTATACAACAAACTAATTACTACCAAATGGTAAAAATCACATGTGGAAGTCCCTTTCTCCCACGCACACAACTAAACCAGCAGCCATCTGTCTCAGCCTGGGTAGAGCTCAGGGACACCCCAAGAAGGATAAGGAAAAGAAAGGGTACAAAAACGTCGGCTCATTCACCTACGTAAAAATCACAGAATTTTTCTGAACATTATTTTCAGGAAATCCAAAAGCAGAGATATAGAAATAAGTTGTTTCAAATGTCTTTTAATAAAAACACATGTTGTTCTGTAATCGTCATTGCAGGTAGAAACCCACCTTCAGCAAGTAAATGCTTACTTTGTTTTAGACACAAACTACATATTTTTTAAACTCTCATTACTCATTCATATACCAGCTTGCTAAGAAGAAAGAACATGTATCCCTGAATTTTCTGAAGGAAGTTAAGAATTTCTAAGTTCTCAAAAAGGTATGTCTATATACTTAACAATTAGCAAAATAATCTCCTTGCATATTATGAATGTAACCTGAGAGATGACTGCTAAATTATTCTTACTGAAATAGGTTCATACATTTTAACAAATAGTGTTACTAATATTTTGACATTTATATGCCATAATTATATCACATGAAGCACAATACGGCAAATATTTTTTTCATTTAGAATCACAAGGTGAATCTTGACATTTAAGCAATAATAGATTTTCAGATGAAAAAAAAATCCAAATGGGAATGTAAGAGTATTGCGATCCTTTTTATTTTTTTAATTAAAAGAATACTTATTTATAGATGTGTTTCAACTATGTTTTAAGGACATTCAGAATTCCAAATAGAGAAATCAGCACTTGGCAAATATTTGAGTGAAAAATGGAATGAGAAAACCTCAAGTAGTGGCAATAACACTAATTTCCCCTAACATATATCCCCTGTAGAATTAAGAATGCTTTACATATAGCATGTTCTGATCTCACTGAAATCCGTTCTCTTGAACTGCCCTTTATATACTTCCTAGTAGCTGACCTGATTGAATGACAGACCATAAAGCAAAGACTGAAGCAAGTGGATTGATAGGAAATGTTTTCCCTCTTCCACAACGAGATGTCCCACACTGAAGGACTGCAGTGCTTCACTATGAGATTCCTATAGAAGGCAATGGAAAAAGACTCTACAAAGCAGTAGGACCGTAATACTACAAGTGAGGAGACTATGCAAAATTATTTATTTATTATCTCTTGAGGTTGTATCACAGAAGTCGGCACAGAACTTCTACAAAAGATTTTTTTCCTGAAGTTCTTCACGGATATACCTGAGTTTTTCACTTCTTTAATAACTTTAAATAACTGGAAACATTAAAAGAACTTTTACCTATAGAATTTTTATAGGTTTTTGTGATGATCAATTTTACTCAGGAATATACTCATGGAAGTAAGAATATTTAAAATTAAAGTTTAATTTTGTTTGCCTTTTAAAATAGGTTAGAAAGAGGGCTTCCCTGTTGGCTCAGTTGTTAAAAAAATCTGCCTGCCAATGCAGAGGACATAGGTTCGATCCCTGATCTGGAAAGATCCCACATACCGTGGGGCAACTAAGCCCGTGCACCACAATTATTGAGCCTGTGCTGTAGAGCCTGGGAGTGGCAACTACTGAGCCCATGTGCTGAAGCTACTGAAGCCTGCATGCCCTAGAGCCTGTGCTTCACAAGAGAAGCCACCGTTAAGAGAAGCCAGCGCACCTCAGTTAGAGAGTAGCCCCTGTTCTCCACAAGTAGAGAAAAGCCTGTGCAGCAATGAAGACTCAGCATAGCCATAAATAAGTAAACGAATCAAATTATAAATAATATGTTAGAAAGAGGTACAAATTGCAAAAACAATTTTCATCCAAAGAATCCTTATATTATGTTGTGATATTTTCATTCAAGATACTTTTATGACTGCCCAAGATTATAGCAGGCACTCCTATTAGAATTAAAAAAAAAAAAGTCACTTTAGAGATGTAAGGACTCTGTAAGTCTCTTAATCTATAAAATGAAGTATATAGGTTGGTATCAACATTGCTCTTTATGGCCCTTGCAATATCTTTGGGGAAGGAGGTTTATATAAGAGAGTGAGCATGACTTTGTAAAAGAGAATTAAACACAGGATAATTCAGGATTCTGGCAAAAACTAACATTCAATGTCTGCCTTTCATTATCCAGATAAAATTTTCACTCAAAGAAATGCAGGTAAGTTATAAGCCACAGATCTTAACAACAAATGATCTTATCTTCTATCCCTAGATAGAAATGCACAGTACAGACCAATAGCAAATTTCATTTTTATTTGGATTACTACAGAACATATAATCAGCACCAATGATAAACCTCATATATAACAGATCTGTTAGAGTTCACTGTTCTGTCCTTTTGCTCATATTTCTTAATAAAATATGGGCCTTCCAATTCTGTTTTTAAGTGTTTCTGCATACTGATTTTATAAACTATTAAAATGTTTCTAGAATTGTATATCTAGAAAGAACTATACAGCTCATTTAATGAAATAATTTTATTTTCAAATAAAGGGAAATGAAGCATTTGTCCAAGATTATCCAGATGATAGAGCAAAATCTAGCATCTGGGTATTCATAATTCAGTATTTCCTTTATTAAACTTCCTAGGATGAGAACTAGACACCCAGAAGTAGACGCCTTGTTTCAGGTCAGAGAGAGGTTATTCCACCATTCAGTTAACTCATTGAATTAGAAGTCATTGTGCTAGGAACTCTGGATGATGGGGTGACCAAGACTGTGTTCCTGCCCTGTAGGACAGGGGTGGGCAGACTACAAAGAGCCATGTAGCAAATATTTCAGGTTTTGTGGGCTATAATCAACTCTATTGCATCACTAAGGTACATTATAGGACAATATCTCCGTATGTGGTCAATGAATGAGCATGGCTGTTTTGATAACACATTATTTAAAGATGTACATTTAAATTTCATATAATGTTCATGTGTCATAAAATCATCCTCTCTTGATTTTTTTCTTCAAAGATTCAAAGACGGGAAAAAATTCTTAGATCACATGTGTGCATGTGTTGGTTCCTCAGTTATGTCCGGCTCTTTGTGATCCCACGGACTGTAGCCTGCCAGGCTTTTCTGTCCATGAAATTCTCCAGGCAAGAATTTTGGTATGTGCTAAGTCACTTCAGTTGTATCTGACTCTATGTGACTCTATGGACTGTAGCCAACCAGGCTCTTTTGTCCCTGGGATACTGAAGTGGGTAACTATTCCCTTCTCCAGGGGATCTTTCCCACCCAGGGATCGAACCCAGGTCTCCTGATTCGTTACTGTCTGAGCTACCAGGGAAGCCTAATTCTTAGCTCATAGGTCATACAAAACTAAGCAGCAGTCGAGACTTGTCCTACAGGCCATAGTTTTACAACCACTCCTTTAGGAGGTCAAAGTCCAGTGGAGACGAGAGACAAAACAATTTCTCAAGGGAGGAGAGTAAGGGCAATGAGAGTTAGCAGAAAATTTCTGGCAAGGTGGGTGAAACGAACTAAGTATTAAGAATGAACGGCAATCATCCGGGAGCAAAGTTAAGGTAAAAGGCATTGTAAACAGACATCATCATAAGCAAAGAAAAGCATGGTAGCTGCAAAAAGGCACGGGCAATTCAGCATTACTAGAACAAGTCATAAAGAATGATGCTACGAATGCTAGGAAATGAGAAATGAGGCTGGAGAGTACGACAGGAAGTGAACTCACTGCAGCTGCAGGCGAACCGACCCACCCAGTCTAATAAAGGTCTCTGGGAGACCCAATAAAATACATAAGATGGCACAAGTACCATATCACATGCCAACTGAGGCTCTTTTTCCACTCTTGAGAAGAAATTAAATGTCTACTTCCATATTCCTGAGTCTGTTCCACCATTTTTTCTTTGGGAAAATAATTTTAAAAATATGCACTGCATTTTATTAACTGCCAGCATGATATGTGAGTATGTCAGGGAAAATGTATTAATACTTTGTTCCATATGTACCTGTTATATACTTTTATGTATTAGAATTCAAGCAGTTTTGTTTAAAATTGAGGTTATATAAATGCTGGAGAGGGTGTAGGAAATAGGAAACCCTCCTACACTGTAGGTGGGACTATGAGTTGGTGCAGCCACTGTGGAAAATAGTACAGAGGTTCCTCAGAAAAGTAAAAATATAATTACCATATGATCCAGCACTCCCACTCCTGAGCATATATTCAGACAAAAACTACAATTCAAAAAGATACTTGCATCCCAATGTTCACAGCAGCACTATTCACACGAGCCAAGACATGGAAGCAACCTGAATGTCCACCAACAGATGAACAGATAAAGAAGATGTGGTACATATAACAATGGAATATTACTCAGTCATAAAAAAGAATAAACCAATGCCATTTGCATAAACATGGATGCAACCAGAAATTATCAAACTAAGTAAAGTAAGTCAGAAAGTAAAAGACAAATACCACATGAAAAAAGTGAAAGGCAAATATCACTTATATGTAGAATCTAAAATACGATACAAATGAACCCACCTATGAGACAGAAACAGAATCAGGAAGTAGAGAAGAGACTCGTGGTTGCCAAGCAGGAGGGGCATGGGAGGCGGATGGATTGCGAGTTTGGGATTAGCATATGTAAACTGGTATATACAGACTGAATGAACAACAAGGTCCTACTGTATAGCATAGCGCATTATACTCAATATCCTATAATAAGCCATAATGGAAAGGCATATGGAAATTAATATATGTATATGCACAACTGAGTTGCTCTGCTGTACAGCAATAATTAACACAGTATTATAAATCAACTACACTCAAAATTTAAAAAATGTAAAAGATAAAAGTGAGGTTATAATTACAGGGCAAACAATTTTTAAAAGAATTTTGGCTAAGTATTTAAATTTTGTGAATGGATGAGTACATGAATCAGGAACTTACAAAGCTAAGTGAATTTTAGCTCTGAGTAAGATTTAGGTTACGTACCTATTATTATTACCATGATTTTGGCTCACTTTTACTATTCTGTTAAAATAAGAGTTCAAAGACAGTATCCACTATTATGTTAGTCAGTAAAGGCTGAAGATGGAGAAAGCGGAAATGATACATTATATTCTTAGCCTTATTAGTCTGAGAACCTGGAGGAACGCAATTAAGAGTATTTTAAGGTTGTAAATTTCCCCCGAAAGCTGTGGATAAGCAGAAATCAGTAACTTGAAAATACCCAGAAAAGATGAGATGATGAGAAAAACAATGTTAAAAGAAGTCAGGGTTTCCTTAATGGTCCAGTGATTACAAATTTGCCTTGCAATGCAGGGGACACCAGTTCAATGCTTGGTCCAGGAAGATTCCACGTGCCGTGAGGCACTACTAGGCCTGCGCTCTAGGACCTGAGAACTGCAGCTACTGAGCCCATGTGCCACAAGTACTGAAGCCCACGGGCCTAGAGCCTGTGCTCTGCAACACAAGGGCCACAGTGAGAAACTCAGGCACTGTGATGAGAAAGGAGCCCCTGCCACTTGCCACAACTAGAGAAAGCCCACACACAGCAGTGAAGACCCAGTACAGCCAAAATAAATAAATACGATTTAAAAAAGGAAATTATATTACATAGAGAGATCTGGTGAATCCCACAACAGCTTTCTGCACATGCATGTAAACAGAACTGGCTAAGAAGTCCTAACAGTCACATGACCTCTACAGGTGATATATACAAAGACATGTCCATCAATACATAAATATTAATTTTGAGGATAAATAATTACAGGGATTCATTATATGCTCCCTTTTGGTGTAAGCCCTCCCATCCCCCACCGCCACCTATATCCTGTATCTCCTCACTCTCAGTTCCTCTCCCCACCAAGTCACATGGTTTGTTTCTCCCAAAATACCATGATCAAATTAACTGGAAATGTATCTTTGATCTCTGTGTACATTCATCTATAAAATAGCTAGCATATACTAGGACCTTAATAAGTGTTTCCTGTCAGAATGAGGGAAGGAGTGAATAGGAGAGCAAATATAAAAAAAAGAGATTACACAGAAAGGAGGTATTGACTCTCTCCTGGGCATTAAGAGAGGCTTTACAAAGGACATTAGCAGGAGTCCAAAGGTAATGAAAAAATAAAACAGGACTAGAATGGGAGCTTCTGTTCTGTATTGAGATCCTGATATGTGTCTTTTCCTTTTTTCAAAATTGTTTGAGGTCAAAATTCTTAGTTTAGAGATTAAGTGAGATAAATTCTCCTAAAATCTAGTAACTTATTTTATTTATTTTGTGTGTGTGTACGCCTTAATTCTAGGGAAATTTCAGGGGTCGAATGGAGTTGGCAAGATTTTGTCCTGTGTATGTGAGCAGAGATGTTGATAAAAATAACTGATAGAGGTAGATATTAATATTTCTTTAATGCTAAGTCTTCAAAACAATTATTAGACATTATTTCAGAAAGAGTTCACATTGTTTGGAATTTAAATAAACCATTTCAAAAAGCAATATTTCCCTATCTAATGGAATATACTTTGAAACTTACAAATATTCTTAATCTGAATATTTTAAATTCAGAAAACAAAAGAAAAAATCCTGCAGAGACAACTGAAGGACTCTCAGGTCTACTATGCTTTTTGACTTAATGTTCTTCATTAACCTCTAATTACATTATTCTTTGGGCTTCCCAGGTGGTGCCAGTGGTAAAGAACTCGCTTGCCAATGCAGGGGACATAAGAGACTCAGGTTTGACCCCTGGGTCAGGAAGATCCCTTGGAGGAGGACAGGGCAACCCACTCCAGTGTTCTTGCCTGGAGAATCCCATGGACAGAGAAGCCTGGAAGGCTATAGTTCATAGGGTTGCAAAGAGTCAGACATGACTGAAGTGACTTAGCACATGCATGGACAATATTCTTTAAGTGAAAAACAGGCACTTAAAAAAAGACATACAACTTCAATTTATCGTCAGTTCTCTTGGTTCCTTCTAATGGGAATGAGCTGGAGGGAGGAAAAACTAAGCACAACAGCACGGTGACCGTGCTCCGGCAACACGGAACACACAGAGCTAAACGAAAGCGTCGGGGAGGTGAAGTGCAAGCAGGTGACCAATTCTGGTCTGTTTAACTTTGCTGTTGGACGTGTCTTCTCTGGGGAGTCTGGAGTGCGGTCCTGTAAGGGAAGGCTGAGAACCTACTCTCCTATTTTCAGGGAACTGCTCTCAAAACTGCTACCTCCCTGTTTAGGTGCTTTGCATCCCTTAACCATGGTATCTTGACAGAGATGAAAAACACTTAGAGTGCAGAGCAAAGACTGATGTGAAAAAAGTATGGTTCGGAAAAGGAAAAAAAAAAGACAGAGAAAGGAAACAGGACTCTAAATTGCAAAGGGTGCATTTTGTTCATTTCTACAGCTTTCTGCTCCCAAGTCTTCCACTTGACTAATGTCACATGATGGTGTATGAACTGTTCACACAATTTCTACAAAGCCTAACTCCTCAGAAAAAAAAAGGCCCATGAAACAGATTTAATTCATCTTGAAACAACAAAGCAATTCTAATCTGTTACAAACAAAAAATCACCTTAGGAGCACTGTCCTGTTATAATAAACAGACATGCTTCATTATGACATGCTCTCCCAGCTACTGATCTCTTCAGTAATTATACCAGGCAATGAGCATGGCATTGATATTACTTTAATATGGAGGGAGGAGAGAACTTAATCACAAATGAAATCAAGGTTCAATATTTCAGTGAAGCTTACATAAGGCCTGTGAACAAATGGTCCATTTCTTAGAAAGAAGAAGAGAGGTGATTTGTAGAATATAGCACTCTCTATGTCTAATTAAAGTTTAAAAATGAAAACTGTCTTAGATTTCTAGTCTTTAACTGTCCATTTCAAACAAATTAGATAAAACTGTCTATCATGTTTCATAATCACCTATTCTTGTCATACTAATAGCAATAAAAGTCTTTTTAAAAAAACATTTTTTATAGATAGGTTGCAAAGAAAAGAGAATGGCAGATAGAAAACTTTTTTCTACAGACAAAACAAAAGTTCAAGAAAAGGTTCCTCACCCTTTTGCAGAACTGTCAAACAACTTCTATGGACCAAGAATAGCATACAGTAAACACACCAGACAAAAGGAATGATGAAAGATGTATTTACTTGTTCAGGGCCTTTATTTTTCTTTCTATTACATATACACCCACACTTAACAGTCTGCATTGTGTTAATAAATAGCAAGTAGCAACCTCAGTGAGCAGAGGAAGGGCTTGTATGATGCTGTCATGTATCACACAGTTGCTTGGCACTGGCGATACAGAGCTCCACATGTGAGGTCCATGCCCACATAAAAAAGAGAGCATACAGGTTAATGGGTGGATCTTTTTACCTCTTAGATACAATGGGAGGAAAGGAAGAAAAGCTGTAAAACAGTGGTTCATTTTTTGGAACTGTCCAACCCTTTCAATTTGGGAAGGAACAAATCAATTTTATGGACCATGTCCTGCCAGAGTAATCTTTTACCAGATAACTTGCAGTGGTTATTTGGAGATCTGCTAAATTGTAACTCCAAACTTTCTAACGCTGAAGAGATTTTTCATCATTTTTCAAATTGTTTTCAATGTTGGATCTATGCTTTATTCTTTATATAAAGTGTGTGTGTGTGTGTGTGTGTGTGTGTATATATATAATTCAAATGTGAAACATTCTGAAGAAAATTTTGTTTCTATTTTCTAAAATATGAAAAAAAATCCAAGTAATAATGATGGATTGGAACTAAAATCCGTAAGCTTTCTGGGTGTTAAAAGCTTACCTCATTTATGACATTAAATATGCAAACAAGAAAGCTACTGCTTTGGGAACCTGAGACATTTTCAGTGTTTTCAGCTTACTCTGTCAAAGTTTGTTTGCAAATGTCCTGCCCATGACAGTCTTCCCAAAAGCAAAGAGAAAAGTCTAACATAAATCAAAGTAAGCTAAAGCCAAAAAATAGAGTAAAAGTGAAATTTTATATATATACATATGTATATGCACACACACACACATATATATATATACACACATACACACAATATATGCTAATATATATGCTTATATTTATTACTTATGTCTCATAAAATAGCTTCTATATATGTAGGTGACCTGAAGAGATACACGAATAAAAGTTGACTTTCAAATTCAGGACATAAAGAAAGGGCATTAGTTCTCAATTCTCCACAAGACCTTCCCCTCAGAGTCAAACTCCATCATCCAAGAGTGGGAGCACAGAGCACAATCTGGTGTCCAAAGTTTATCATCCTGTGAGACAGCCTATCGTAATCAACCCAAATGTCCAGGTCATATGCTCAGCCTGCTCTGTCCCAGCCTTGCTGCTCCCTCGTGATCTTGGACGGATTTCTTCACCACACTAAGGGTGGCTAAGGAGGGCACGCTGGGAGTCCTTGAGGTCTCAGAACTCTGGGAGCAGGTGGCAAAGGAAACTCTGAGTGAGCTCTCCACCCGCTCTAGTGCTGTCCGTGCCTTCCACATAAGCAACTCCTATTAAAGGAAAAAGACCAAGGATCCACTAGAACAAAACCAAGCAGGCCCATTTAATTAGAGCATTTGCTTGATATCCACTTCTTCGTGTTAAACACACAGACACTCGGGCCGAGGAGGTCTGATTAATTTTAATATGCACGGTCGTGACAAGTGCCTCAAGGGTAGCTGAAAAACACACACTCGTGCAAACACACAGAATCTTCCAGCTAGCTGAGCCTGACAAATCAGCTTCAGAAAAATGCTGTATGTGTTCCCCAGATTAGAGCGTTACTATTCAGCAAGGGCCTGAACCTCTAATGTGAGGGGGAAGAGGCTGATGGAACAGGTGGCTGGCTCTTGACTCTTGAATAAGTGACATCTCCAAAAGCTACGGGGACTAGAGCAACAAGAAGGGCTGGCACTGTTGGCTAATGTCCATATTCAACCTGGGTCAATGGGTCTTTTTCAAGTGCTCCATGCATTAAAACTCCAGCTCTGGAACTGAGAGGGTTATATGTGTGGACAAGGGAAACAGGGGTACTTCATTTATCTGAAAGGCTTTTGAAATATTAGAAATTTGAGTAAAGACATGTTTGCAGTGACTGACAAAGTCCTGTTGGTAGATAAACTCATGTATGAGCAGGAAGCAAGTAGAACTCTTCTCATGAAACACACAAACGGAGGACTTGAGAAGAGAAGGATGCCTTGATTGCTCACAGAAGATGAGCATTAAGAACACAGTATGACTACATTTTATTAACAAAAGTACACGTTCTAGTTAAAAAGAAAAATAGAAGCTTTCTTGGCTGAGTGTGTTTCTTGTACAGACAACTGTGATCTCGGCTCAGGGACTTCTCGCCCTAAAGAACACTCCCAAAGGTGATCCCCGAGCTTTTACAACCCAAGTCAGAATATCTTTGGAGAAAATATAAATTAATTTTCTATAACACTTAACAAAATCAACATCAAGATAAACCGCTGTGATGGATACCACTTGAAAAGAAGATGAGCTTGAATAAGTTTCACTCCAGTGTGGAAAAATCACAAGGCTTCAAACTCAGCGTACTCTGTGCTGAAGTTAAAGCACTTACTCCGGAAGAAATAGGCTCTACAACATTTGAGGGTGTCTTCTTGTCCTGACCTTTAAAAAACAAACTCTTTCGTTATCATCATTTTATGAGTGTCGATTTCCATACAGTGACGCCTTTCAAAAGGGAGCCTGGAGGTTAGACTCCAGCACGCTCAACGAGAAGAGAGACATTTTCCAGTGACAGACTGCAGACGAACACGGAGCCACAATGCATTAGGAGTAGCCTCCAACAGCAGCGGGAGTGTGAGGAACAAAACTTAAAAGGGCTCAATTGAAAAGTACCCTTGTTTGTCCTTCAGTGGAACAGCACTTACAAAGCCTCTTCAACGTGTACTTTGTCAAAAGGACAGTAAGAAACTAAACAAAAGCAACTCAAACCTCTGCCAATTAAAGTATCTTTAGGCTTTTCCCCTGATTCGTTCACTTGTTATTTTTCCCACCTCACCAAATGTGGTTTTAAAACAAGACTGAATTTCAAAGTGGATTGCAATATGCTTAATTTAATGGAATGCTTTGGCATTTTGAATATAGAAGAGCCAATTGCCATGATTTCCCTATAAAAATAATAATTAAAAAGTTGGTAAAATTAGGGGGTAATTTTGAAGTTCAGTTTCAACTTGTCTGTTAATATGATATGGTTCAATTTAAATTCTAAAGGGCTGCTCAACAACAGACATTTAAAATAAAAGAGCAGACATTGTGATTTGTAAACTCAAACATCAAACATTCAATGCCTATAGGGATGTTCACAAGGCCAAATATCATGCTCTGGGGGCCTGTCTTTTCCACGGAATAATTACATACGATGCTGCAGCACAGCACAGATGAAAACACACTGCTTATAATATCTACTTTAGGACCCTTAAAATACGTCTTAAAACATGCAAAAAAAAGCTTTCTATCCAAAAAAAAAGAAAAAGGTTTATATCAATTTTGAGAATCTAATGGGTCTATATGTCAACATATTTCTAACAGAAATTAAAAGTCCATTAACACATAATTATTGGGGGGGGGGTGGAGCACACGTAAAGTACCATAGAAGGCACAAGCCACTAAATTGAATTATTTTCAATAGCTGTGACAGAAACAAATATCAAAAGATATATAACAAAATAATATTCACACATATTTTTCAGTTTTAAAAGAGTGTAATTCATGAACAATTTATGCACTTTTTAGTTTGTAACTAGATGGTTATGAGTTACCATCTAGTTACAAACTTAAAAAAATGTCCAATCCAATCTTTGAAGTGGTGGTACACAGGTAGTTTAGTGGAAGTTTTTTGGCATTTGCCGCTGAGAATATGTAGTATACTGACTGCATGTTGTCAGAGTGATATCCACTGAAGTTTTTCTAATTAATAGAGAAAAATTCCCTGCTGTATCTGCTGGAGAGAAACAAAGAAAGGGGGAGACACACACATACACACACACACATACAGAAAATTAATGAAAATAAAACTCGGAATATTTTCTTCACCCAGTGATGGGCTCTGGTCTGTAGATGACTCTGACGGTGAAGGCCTGAGATCTATCACAATATACACTTTTTCAAACTCATTCCATTATTTTACTGTGTGTATATTAGTTGCCCAGTCACATCCAACTCATTGCAATCCCATGGATTAGGGTCCGCCAGGCTCCCCTATCCATGGAATTCTCCAAGAAAGAATACTGGACTGGGTTGCGATTTCTTTTCCAGTATTATTTTATTAGTTCTTACAAAAAGAGAACTAACTTTTTTGTGAAGTCTGTGCTAAAAGCAATGAACTGCTTCATGTAAAGTAACACTGACTTTGTAAATAAGTTGTGGCTTTAGGGTCTTGTAATATAAAACTGTGGCAAAGATTTTTCTGAAGGAGGGGTGCAAGTGGGAGGGGACAAGGGTAAACATATGGCTGACTCATGTTGATGTCTGGTAGAAACCGATGCAATACTGTAAAGCAATTTTCCTTCAATTAAAAATAAATAATTTGTTTTAGAAAAGGTCCCAATTCTATAAAAAGGGATAAAGTCTAGTTCTAATAGAAACAAAACTTCACAAAAAAAGCAGTATCTTACACACAAAGGGTACACTCATCATGGTGTAACAATTTTGGAGGTGTGGGCGTTATACTCGAAGAAGGAAGAACACTGACAGAGACAGATGCTAAATAAAACCAAGCATATGTGGGATCTGAAAGGAGGACTACACACATACCCACATGTACACACAAAAGAAATGAAAAGAAGAAATCAAAATGGGGACAAAGGAAGAACGAATGAGAGAAAGCTAAAATCTTAGAAACTTATGAAATTTTGGGCCAAGGAGACCCTCAATTATATTTTTCTTCAGTATACATTCACATTTATTATACAAATAAGAATAAGGCAGTATGGTACTGGCACAAAGACAGAAATATAGATCAATGGAACAAAATAGAAAGCCCAGAGATATATCCATGCACCTATGGACACCTTATCTTTGACAAAGGAGCCAAGAATATACAATGGAGAAAAGACAATCTAACAAGTGGTGCTGGGAAAACTGGTCAACCACTTGTAAAAGAATGAAACTAGAACACTTTCTAATACCATACACAAAAATAAACTCAAAATGGATTAAAGATCTAAATGTAAGACCAGAAACTATAAAACTCCTAGAGGAGAACATAGGCAAAACACTCTCTGACATAAATCACAGCAGGATCCTCTATGACCCATCTCCCAGAGTAATGGAAATAAAAGCAAAAATAAACAAATGGGACCTAATTAAACTTAAAAGCTTTTGTACAACGAAGGAAACTATAAGCAAAGTGAAAAGACAGCTTTCAGAATGGGAGAAAATGATAACAAACGAAGCAACTGACAAAGAATTAATCTCAAAAATATACAAGCAACTCCTGAAGCTTAATTCCAGAAAAATAAACGACCCAATCAAAAAATGGGCCAAATAACTAAACAGACAGTTCTCCAAAGAAGACATACAGATGGCTAACAAACACATGAAAAGATGCTCAACATCACTCATTATTAAAGAAATGCAAATCAAAACCACAATAAGGTAACATCTCACGCCAGTCAGAATGGCTGCGATCCAAAAGTCTACAAGCAATAAATGCTGGCAAGGGTGTGGAGAAAAGGGAACCCTCCTACACTGTTGGTGGGAATGCAAACTAGTACAGCCACTATGGAGAGCAGTGTGGAGATTCCTTAAAAAACTGGAAACAGAACTGCCTTATGACCCAGCAATCCCACTGCTGGGCATACGCACTGAGGAAATCAGAATTGAAAGACACACGTGTACCCTGATGTTCACTGCAGCACTGTTTATAATAGGCAAGGCATAGAAGCAATCTAGATGTCCATCAGCAAGATGAATGGATAAGAAAGCTGTCATACATATATACAATGGAATATTACTCAGCCATTAAAAAGAATACATTTGAATCAGTTCTAATGAGGTGGATGAAATTGGAACCTATTAAATAGAGTAAAGTAAGCCAGAAAGAAAAACACCAATACAGTATACTAATGCATATATATGGAATTTAGAAAGATGGTAACGATAACCTGTATGCGAGACAGCAAAAGAGACACAGATGTATAGCACAGTCTTTTGGACTCTGTGGGAGAAGGCAAAGGTGGGATAATTTGAGAGAATAGCACTGAAACATGTATATTATCATATATGAAACAGATCGCCAGTTCAGGTTCAATGCATGAGACAGGGTGCTCAGGGCTGGTGCATGGGGATGACCCAGAGGGATGGGATAGGGAGGGAGGTGGGAGGGAGGTTCAGTTTGGGGAACACATGTACACCCATGACTAATTCATATCAATGTATGGCAAAAACCACAACGATATTGTAAAGTAATTACCCTCCAACTAAAATAAATTAAAAAAAAAACAACCCACAAATCCAATGTTAAATTGCTTTTCCTAGTCTCATGTTGGTCACACTTTGCAATTGCATCCATATAGAGAAATCTTCTTTCTTTTTTTTTTAATTTAATTTTATTTTTAAATTTTACAATATTGTATTGGTTTTGCCATATATCGAAATGAATCTGCCACAGGTATACATGTGTTCCCCATCTTAAACCCCCCTCCCTCCTCCCTCCCCATACCATCCCTCTGGGTCGTCCCAGTGCACCAGCCCCAAAAGTAATTCTTCAGGTACAAACTTGCTTAACTACATTTGATTTAGGAAAATTTATATAAATAAACTTCAAAGCAATTTGTTATCCTAGGACTTTCTAAATGTTGGGCTTGTTGTTTTTGTTGTGTATTATATATCCTAAATTTTCAGAATTTTGCAGGTTTGAGTCAGAACTTTTCAGTACTCATCAATATCCTGGGAGAGCATCATTGGAGCTAGGTAATGTTTCTGGTACACCTAAATTAGCAATGTTTCTAACCAGTCAAGTTGTGATAATGACGATCACTGGTACAATTTCAAATTAGTTATCATTTATAAAGTACTTTCAGGTGCATTACCTCATTTATTTCCTTCAACACCCTATGATGGAAGTAGGGCAGTTAGCATTCCCAACAGATATCCATTATATTAACACAATTACTAGCAACCTAAAAGCAAGTAAACAGAATGTCTTTTCTAATATAAACTGTAACATAGGTGATCTGTTTCATGCAAAGAAATCCTTATTTAAAATTAAAAGCTGCATTCCCCCAAATCGATACAATGACATTCCAAAATACTGCTAAATACTTGTAGGTGATTGCTTCAAAACTGACCACAGACTAAACTATGTTAAGTTACGTCTTACACATAGCAATCGGTGGCAGAACCCGACTACAACTCAAACACTGACTCACAGTGTAGTTCCTCTTTTTCACCATGAACTAATTTGAAAGTCAGATAAGCACTATGAACTAGGCCTCAAAAATGAAGCAACACATATTTTCACCATTGGGGTACAATTTCCAGGATTTATAAGCCCTCTGAAGGAACTTGTGAATCCTGAGTTTGGAAACTCTACCCTTGAGGGAATATTATATGTTAGAGTCCTCGAAAGACTGAAGGGAAGAAGGAAGGTGTTGAATTAATTAACTTTTCTTTGACTATAGGCCTCCTGAGACGAACCATGTGGGGGCAGGATTGGGGTGCTGGAGTGACAATATTCAACTGTAAACTGCTCGCATCTTGAATCCATCATAAGTAGTAGTAACTTTCTTTGTAATCCAGCTGTACCCTAGAAAGGAGTGCTGGTCTCTATTACGATGGAACATTATTAAAGAAACATTTAAGCATTTGCAGCTTTGAACTCTGGAAAATTATACATAGATCAATTCAATTCACTTTTGACTTTGCCTATAGCAGTGGTGGAAATTATAATCTGGGGCCACAAATTCATAGATAATGCCAATATATTAGCAATATTGAAAAGAAGTGAAAAGTGGAAGTGTATCCAACTCTTTGTGACATACTCAGTTGTGTCCAACTCTTTGCAACCCCATGGACTCTAGCCCACCAGGCTCCTCTGTCCATGGAATTCTCTAGGCCAAGAATACTGGAGTGGGTAACCATGCCCTTCTCCAGGGGATCAGCAATATTATAGGCATTTAGAAGATTATTGAGACTACAAAGCATATAAAGTTTTTGTTAGGTGTGTATTTTAGTTTGTATCCTGGATCTTATGATATCTAGTTTTGTTATCTGGGACAATACTTTAAACTGTAAATCACAGAAAAAATTGAAAATAATGATCTCAAAGATTCAATAATGACAAGAAGAATGGAGAGGACAAATAAATATATGTGATAAACATGGAGGCTAACTGAGTCGGACACGAAGAAAGGTGATAGTAAATGAAATCCATTCAATTTTTAGGGGAAGGTTGGCTATAAAATGTCAATTAGTGTGTTTATGTCATTCACAGGTAACACAATCACCTATATGTACCAAGTTCATTATTAGGAAGTGGAGAGACACGGATAATCAAACCAAGAACTCTTCATCTCAACGATTCATATACTTGTGGAAGATAGAAGGTAAATAAATAATGATGGTAGTGTGCTCAGAACTAACAGAGATGAATTAGTGTTAGCAGTGTAGACTAAACCAAATTCTAACAAAGGTGTTTAGAGAAGGTGGTAAGTCTTAAAAGGTGAATATATATTCATTGGGTACCTAAGATGGAATATTTTAGGCAGGGGAAACAGAATATGAAGAGGCAGAGTAGTATTAAAATAGAGGAGAGTGCTGAGAGAACTGCAGGCAATTTCTTTAATAAGACAATATGACAACATGTACCTTAGAGAGTGGTAGGAAGTAAGGTTAAGGAGATAAAAGGATGGAGTCAGATTATATATGGTCTTATGTTCAATACCAAGTAGTTTTGCAAAGGAAAAGAGGCTCATTCTAATTCTAGTTCCTCCTTCTTACAAGAATATGATCAAGTGATTAGGTCTTGATTTTTCATTATTAAGGTAAGAAATACTACCAGCTTCAGAGTTTCTAAGGATTAAATGAGGTATATATTTATTAAGGTCTTTCTTTACTTTTCCCAAGACAGCAATGGGGCAATATGGAAGTAGTATGAATGTACTTTCAACAAATATTTTAAATATTTAATGTGCACTATACTCACTCTTATGGAGTTTAATATCAGGGCAGAAACTTGACAAATAAATAGTCAAAATATAGTTTTATTACTGTAAAAATGGACGGAAGCATGTAACAGTTCTTTAAAAAGATTTAAAAATTATTGTAATGAATGCAAATAACTCTTTGTAGCAACTTGGACTTGGAGAAATGAGGAAAAGAATTACTCAGAATTATAGATAGAGGGGATAGGAATCAAGAAAAGATTTTTTTTGTTGTGTTTCAAACAGGAAGACATGTAAATAAGCTGAAAAAGCCATTCCCAAAAGACATAGGAGGTAACATAGGCATTAATATAGAAAGTAAAAATATGAAGCCTGTTATAATATTATATCTAAAAGTATTATATTTTAAATGAGATATATAAAGTTCATGTCAAGGTAAAAATTATTTTCACCTGTACTGTTAATGAGCCTAAAGTCTGAATGAAAATTAAAATCTGGATCTGACCCATAAATTTATGCTGATCCATATTTATAGATCACCCATAGCTACCTGAACTTTGAGAACACAAGTAGATGGGTATACAAATACCCACTGGTTGGTTTTATTAGCTAAATTAAGATATCTGGTTGTCTTAGATTTGTTCAAATTTATCAGTGATATGTTCTTTAAAACAAAGATGAAGTGATGACATTATTTCTAAAAAAAAAAAATAAATAAAGACAAAGAGAGTTAAGAATACCAGAATGTATGATATAAGTGAACTGGAAAAAAAGGCACCTGGACCTGTGGGATGTGTACTGGGTTCTTATTCTGGCTTTAACACTAACTTGCTGTGTGATTTCAAGTACATCTCTACCTCAGATCTCTCTCTTGGAGAGGGCTAAAATATGTCTTCATTTCATTCTAATTCTGAAATTCTAACAAGCCAAACTAATTTGCTCCCAGACGTTTTTCTAAAACAGTATTTTCTTAAGGTATCTTCCAAGGCATTTTTTCTATAACATTTTAAAATCAAACATTTTAAACTGAGCTATTTTCAATTGAAACTTTTAAGAAATTTGATCACCACTGAGGAATCAGAAATCACTTTAGCTGAAAATTACTGAATACTACTTTTCATTCAATTATTCAAAGGACACAAATGCTAAAGTGTAACATTATTACTGGCAAAATTCCTAATTAGAAAAAAACAGTAAAAGTAATGATTTAGGGAATTAATTTTAATTTAAGGTTGACTTCAGTTTGAATGATGACCCTGACAGTCACCCTGTGACATATTTAATCACTAGTTTCCTCATCTGAAAATGGAAATAAGAAGAGTCCGAATATTTCAATTATATGTATGGCATTTCCAGAAATGGATATAGATTCTCATAGTAGCCCTGGTTATGAGGTTTATGTAAAGATTGAATAAAGTATTTCATATAAGTGAAAAATCACTCAGTCATGTCTGATTTCTTTGTGACCCCATGGACTCTAGCCCACCAGGCTCTTCTGACCATGATTTCTCCAGGCAAGAATACTGGAGTGGGTGGCCATTCCCTTCTCCAGGGGATCTTCCCAACCCAGGGACTGAACCTGGGTCTCTTGCAGAGCAGGCAGATTCTTTACCATGCAAGCCACCAGGAAACCCATTTCATATAAAGATATGCACTTAATACAACCATTTTCCCCAAAATACATATCATTTACTCAGTGCCTAGATATAAGAATGATGTAGCACATAATATGATATTAACACTTCACTGTCACTCTTAACCCCTCAGTCTGATAGTTAGAAAACCAACTGATAAAGCATAGCTACTACCAAACACAAAATACCAATATATTATATTACATAATATATATTACATAGATGAGACATTTTGAACTGAAAATTTTTGATGAATTTTGGCAGGTCCACATCAGTTGGAGTCTCACTGGATAAATGAGACTATTTAGCACCAGAACTTTTCAAGTAAAGACAAGCAAAAATTCTGATGAAAGAAAAAGATATAAACACAAATATATCAGTATATCTCTACCTGTTTATATCATTTAAAATATTTTAACTAATTGCTTGAAAAGATAAGCTATCTGGGATAATAGAGCCATTTTTTATTCAACTCATAGGCAAATCCAAGTTTCTTTCTAACCATTTTACCTCGGTAGCCTCCTTTTGCATGATACACCATTCTCTTGTAACTTCTGAATTTCTGCTAGTTGGCTGTTGGCAGGGAAAAGGTTGGAAATAAAACAGACTTTCTATTGAAATCTGCATTCTCCCCTCAATGAGAGGAAGCAAAGGCATGAATATGGCCCCCTCATAATGATTTAGCTGGGGCTTAATGAAATTTTCATCACAACCTGCTGTTCATTTTAATGGCCTTTGAAAAACAATGGGAAAAAATAGCTTGAGGGAAGAAAAGATTTTTCCGTGGCAGATATTTGTAAAGTAGTTCCATTCACCTGTTCTCCACTCTCCTCATCCCCATATTACTGCACTAATCACAGAACTGTAACAATGTTTTGTAGTTTGTCATTAAATTTTTTCCTATATATGTTATTCCTCTTGTTGCATCCCAGAAGTACAGATCATTTGTAGTTACTACCACACAGTGCAGACACTGTATGCAGTGTCACTGTCCAGATCCCTGGATGATGTCAGGTTCTGGTGTCCATTCTCTTGTTTAAATATACCCTTTAATTAATGGAGTTTTTAACCAGTTTGAATAATGACCCCAACAGTCACCCTATAACACACTCAATCATCAGTTCCCTATTTGAAAATAGAAACTGTAAGAATCAGAATATTTAGAATGTAACTTTCCACTTGCTGTAAAGTCTATTATACATCTCCATAGATATGTTTCTCCATTTTTCTTTCTTTGCAGTTACAAAAAAATTGAAAGAAATTTCCTTTAACATTATATTCCTTTTCTATGATACAAATTTCTGCCCTGTCATTTTTTCTTGGTGATTATGATCACTTTACATAATACATACATAAATTTCTCCTTGATGTATCTCCTAACAGTTAGAGTTTAACCATTCATGCAAGAGCAAATTTAGTTATCAATACAAGTGAATCTAATTTCTCCAAAGATACAGATTCCCAACAGGCACATGAAAAGAAGCTCAATATCACTAATTATTAGATAAATGCAAATCAAAACTACAATGAGGTACCACTTCACACCCATAAGAATGGCCATCAGTACAAAGTCTACAAATAACAAATTCTAGAGAGGGTGTGGAGAAAAAGGAATCCTACTGTACTACTGGTGGGTATGTAAGTTGGTTTAGCCACTACAGAAAATAGTCTGGAAGTTCCTCAAAAAACTAAAAACAGAGTTGTCATATGATTCAGCAATCCCATTCCTAAGCAAATATCAGGAGAAAACTCTAATTAAAAAATGATACATGCACCCCAATATTTACAGCATCACTATTTAAAATAGCTGAGAGATGGAGGCAACCTAAACGTCCACTAACAGACATTTAAAGAATGGATAAAGAAGACGGGGTATATATATATACATATGTGTGTGTGTGTGTGTGTGTATACATATATAGATAGATAGATAGATAGATACAATGTGATATTACTCAGCTACAAGCAAGAATGAAATAATGCCATTTGCAGCAACATGTATGAATCTAGAGATTATCACACTAAGTGAAGTTAGTCAGAAAGAGAACAACAAACACTATATAATGTCACTTATATGTGAAATCTAAAATATGATACAAACTTATTTACAAAACAGAAACAGACTCACAGATACAGAAAACAAACTTATCAATGGAGAAAGGGGTAGGGGAGAGGTAATTAGATGTTTGGGGTTAGCAGATACAAACTACTATATATAAAACAGATAACAACACAGTCTTACTGAATAGTACACTCAACTATATTCAATATCCTGTGATAGGTCATAATGGAAAAAAATATGGAAAGAATATACATGTATAAAAATGTACAACTGAATCAATTTGCTGTACACCAGAAACTACCACATTGTAAATCAATTATATGCCAATTGTAAGTAAGTAAATAAATACAAGTAAGTCTATTTATATTTCTGCATACTCTAAGCATGTCTAGGGATCTTGTGTAAATAAACATAAAACCATCTTAGTGGTTTTGTATTTATACAAACACCATCTTTCTGGAACTCAGGCTTTTAGATGCTTGGCATGTTCAAGTTATATTTCATTCTTCCATAAAGACTATCTCTGTATTTTCTCATGTCTTCATATTACTCAATAACAGGTCAGTCTTGAGCTAAGCTTTTAATATATTTTAGGAAGAAAAGTTAAAAAAAAAAAAAGAAAAGCTGTAGAAAATACAATAATGAAAACACTCTCATGTCCACATGCAATAATGATATTTCCTCGTGTTAACTCTTTCTGCCTTGGATGCTCTATCTCTGTTCCTTTGACTGTGTATCTATAATTTTCTCCTCATTCCCAATACCTCTGAATGTATCCTGCTAAGCGAACTGGGAAGCATGGTCTCTTGCCCTGTTTCCTGTTAGGAATTATTCATTTGGCTTCAGTCTGCCATATACTTTGAAACTGAGAGTCTGTGCACCCGCTTGGAAGGAAGCTCACATGAAACACCGAGGCCACGGCCCTAGAAGAAACGACACTTGAGTAGCAAAGAGCACACGTCATATCCAGATCTTTCTTTCTAACAACATTCTCTAGTAAAAGGAACCAGGGCTTCTTAGAGAAAAAACCAGGGCTTCTTAGGGCTTTCAAGATAAACAGAAAATATACAAGATGAATCCGCACGATCTTACAGTGGCAAAAAGTAAAAAATGCTCAAAAAAAAAAAAAAAGGCAAAATCACAGTGGTATGTCATAGTGACATGAAAGAACCCACCCCCCCACCCCAGTGAACAAAACTGGAATAACCTAACAAAATTATGCATTATATCTCAAAGTATAAAATAAACATCCATGAGTCAATATTGATAGAAGATACTGAAGAAAGTAATAAATGGCAGAGAAGAGATAAATTGCCCATAAAGAATAATTCCAAATAAATTTGTAGATGATCCACTCTAAAGGATGGGGATCAAGGCTCCCTACTTTGTAAACACGGATTGTACACAGCATCTTCCTTCTAAAGAGTATGGTACAGAAAAGGGGCGGGGAGATTTTAGAGGAGAAACCTGACAAACCCTACATCAGCCAGATGATCAAGGTCAACATCAACATTTATAAGTCACATAGTAAGGATGTACTCTTGTGATGTGACACAAACGGTACTTGGTTTCTGCGGTCTTTCAACCCAAACTCACAATCCCAGTTTCATTAAGAGAAAATCACCAGAGAAATTCTAACAGACAGGCATTCTACAATCTATCTGAATAGCACTCCTCAAAATTTTCAAGGTCATCACAAACAAGAACAGGCCGAGAAACTGTTGCAGCTAAAAGGACCCCAAGGAGACTTAACAACTAAACAGCTAAATGTAATCCGTTATTTGGTAACATCCTAGAACAGAAAAGCACACAATGACAATTAAAGAAATTTGAATGAACTCTGGACTTCAGTTAATCACACTGTATCTCAACATAGAAGATGTGAAACAATTTTGAATGCAGAAAGTTAATCATGCAAAATGAACACCATATAGAAAAATAAAGACAAAAACATCATAAATATGTTATATCAGAAAGCTATGATTTGGAGTCACTTTTATTTTCTTCCTTTTAATTTTATTGTTTTGTAAAACAATTTTATCGTAAGAAAATATTATTTTCAATATCAGAAAAAACTTCAGCACATTAAAAGAAAAAAGGTTGTCTGGGTCTTCCTCAAAGCCCCATTTTTATCTCCATGCAGATTAGAGCCAAAAAGTCTTTGGCTGACTAGATTATCTCTACAATTCCTTCCAACTGTAAGATCATGTGAATTACATAAATTTTAACTAAAATCCATGTACCAGCTATGCATCTGGTAGAAACCCAGAAATATTTAATTACCACATGACTCCCAATACTGGTTAACATACATTTTGTGCCAGATATAATTTACCAGTGTCCTAACAACAGACTAGAAATGAGCCCAACTCAGTGTTAAATAGTATAAATGTAGTATATTTTTGGTGTGAAGTATGTCTTTTTATATCACTGTTTTATGTTTGTTTGTTTGAATTTTCCATCTGACTCTGACATAGGAGGCATGTTCTTCTGTGCAACATGGCATCCATGCTTAGGATGGACACAGATTTACACAGAAGTTAGTGAATATCTGCAGCATAAAAGATGGCTGTCAGTTAAGCATCAATTGTTTTACTAGTTCATTTGCTTTAATTTTAAGATTAGTCCATGAGCATATCACCTGCAGGATACTATCTGTAACTATTCAAGAGATTTAGTGCATCTTGGAAGTTAAAAAATGGAAACTTCAACAGAGTTAAGACAGTTAGAAAATCATTACTTTTCAAATACACACTACCTCCAAGCTCACCAATTTTGGATTATACAAAAAAATAGACCTGTCTATGTAGCCTAAGAGGTGTTAATGTATAAAGGATATAAAATGTAACAAAGTTGTAAAATGGCCTTGGGCAGGGGTGGTGGAGTGGGGGGGCGGGCAGGCTTGGGCAGGGGGCAGATTAGAGATGCACAAGTTAGACTGGAGATATCTGGCAGGTAGGCGGTGACTATCCTGGGCTCCGCTGCCACATTCTATTCCTGAATCTTTAAGTTGTACTCAACCATAACTTACTCATGTGTGAAAAAAGAGAAGACATCACACAAGAATTAATGATTTATAAAATTGGGATAAACGCACTTACATTTCTAAAAAAAGAATATTCATCTTCATAGCATTACATTTCTCTCTCTTCCAACCTAACATTGAGAGTGTGTCAGAGAAGGGAACTGGAAATTAAAATCAAACCATTAAGATTAGGAGATTGGCAACAAATCTGTTTTGGCTGCAATCCTTTACCTTCTGGCTCATTTTTGATGAGCTCTTCCATTTTCCTCTGTTTCAAGGTGTCAACGACATCAGCTAAGCTGCCTTTGCGCCTTTCAGGAGTTCCCAGGGTTGTACTAGACAAGGACTCGCCACTCTGTCGCCCACCTTCTTCTGCCTTCTGAGGTGAGGTAGATGAGTTGTGTGGGGCAAATGAAGACATAACTTTATTGCCATCAACTTCCTGAAAGAGAAAGCAAAGGAAAAAAAAATATATATATATATATGCATGTATACATTTGCTTAAAATTCAATAAGCTTTTTAATTTTAATTGATTACATGGCTTATTCAGGACTTCTCTGATAGGTCAGTTGGTAAAAAATTCTCCTGCAATGCGGGAGACCCCAGTTCAATTCCTGGGTCGGGAAGATCCTCTGGAGAAGGGACAGGCTACCCACTCCAGTATTCTTGGGTTTCCTTGTGACTCAGCTGGTAAAGAATCCACCTGCAATGCGGGAGACCTGGGTTCAATCCCTGGGTTGTAACGATCCTCTGGAAGAGGGAAAGGCTACCCACTCCAGTATTCTGGCCTGGAGAATTCCATGGACCACATAGTCGCAAAGAGTTGGACATGACTGAACAACTTTCACCATGGCTTATTCAGTTGCAACATTAAAAACTGATATGCTACTGTGCAGGAGCAAAAGGAATAAAGAAATTTCAGAAAAGAATACATCAACATTACAGCCTCACACTAGAGTGAGACAAAGATCAATTCGTAGGAGAGGGAAAAATAAGATTCTCTCCCCAATACTGAGTTCAAATAGCAATGAAACCTTCTACAAAGCCTATATTGATTTTATATATATATATATATATATTTTTTTTTTTTGCTTTTGTTTCAAAGTCTTAGATTTTCCTATGAACATCTAAAATGCAGTGGTCACCTGTAATAAACCTTCTCATGATACTATACTGTTTAAATAAATAACATTCCATATATCAGTTTTCTTTTTAATTGTAAGCAGTCACCTCTTGTTGATGGTACTTCTAAATAAAGCACGGTCCTCATTTGATTCTCCACCTCCCTCTCATGCTTTTAAAAAGGCATCAGACACACAGGAGATTCTGACATCAGAGAGGAATACTGCAGTTTCATTTCTGCTTCTGCAGAAGATCTTTCCAATTCCATGCCTTACCTAAAGCACTGGTTCTGATGATACTCTTTGCTATTTTGCACACTAAGCCTCATCTGCTCTACAAAATAAAGTTTCTTGCAGACTTTGCCTCTTCATGATTGTGTTATGTGTGTGAAAAGAATCTATTCAAGAATTCTAAAAGGTAAACATAAGTTGGTGTTCCTTTAGACATTCTTTCCCCCATGACTTCTAGTAGAACTTTGGCAATCTAAGTAACTCGGGGCGGGGGGGGGGGGCATATTTTGTATGTTGCTGTTGTCTAGTCACTAAGTCGTGTCTGAGTCTTTTGTGACTCTGTGGACTCTAGTCAGCCAGGCTCCTCTGTCCATGTGATTTCCCAGGCAAAAATACTGGAGAGACTTGCCATTTCCCTCTCCAGGGGATCTTTTGGACCCAGGGATCAAATCTGCATCTCCTGCGTTGGCAGGCAGATTCTTTACCACTAAGCCCCCATGGAAGCCCTTATATTTTATATAAGAAGCATTATATTAATTTTTTCAAACATTATCAAGAAAAATAATATTAAAAGGACAAAGAAAAATTATTTTCTTAAAGAGAATTTTCTTTGTATAATCTCTTACTTTCATAATCTTTTGTGCTGTTGCTCAAGTTGAGTCCAACTCTTTGTGACCCCATGGACTGTAGCTTGCCAGGTTCCTCTGTCCATGGGGACTCTCCAGGCAAGAACCCCCTGGAGTGGGTTGCCATGACCTCCTCCAAGGGATCTTCGCAAACCAGGAATCGAACCCAGGTCTCCCACATTGTAGGTGGATTCTTTAGCATCCAGCCACCAGGAAAGCCCAAGAATACTGGAATGGGTAGCCCATCCCTTCTACAGGGGATCTTCCTGACACAGGAATTGAACCATCATCTCCAGTACTGCAGGCAGATTCTTTACCAGTTGAGCTACCAGGGAAGCCCATAATCTTTCGACTTCCCATAAAAGAGAGCTTTTCTTAAAAATAAGTCACATCCTAACATCGTTGAGTATGTTAGTCTCTCTCTAGATTTATTTTCTAATTCTACACAATTAAAATTTTCCATTAAAATATATGAGATTGTGACTATACTTAATTTTCAGGAAAATAGCTTATACTCATGTTTACATGCTTGTCCTTTATTTTAAAATATGTTAGTAAGGATGTGTGGACCTCCGAAAAATGACAAATCACATGGAATTCATGTTTAATCTTTAAAAATGAATGCTAATGTTTTTGACTAGATTAAAACATATTAAAAGTATTCAATAATACTTTCAGTTCAGTTCAGTCGCTCAGTTGTGTCCGACTCTTTGCAACCCCATGAATCACAGCACGCCAGGCCTCCCTGTCCATCACTAACTCCCGAAGTTCACTAAAACTCATGTCCATCGAGTTGGTGAGCCATCCAGCCATCTCATCCTCTGTCATCCCCTTCTCGTCCTGCCTCCAAACCCTCCCAGCATCAGAGTCTTTTCCAATGAGTCAACTCTTCACATGAGGTGGCCAAAGTATTGGAGCTTCAGCTTCAGCATCAGTCCTTCCAATGAACACCCAGGAATGGTCTCCTTTAGGATGGACTGGCTGGATCTCCTTGCAGTCCAAGGGACTCTCAAGAGTCTTCTCCAACACCACAGTTCAAAAGCATCAATTCTTTAGCGCTCAGCTTTCTTCACAGTCCAGCTCTCGCATCCATACATGATGCGAAAAACCATAGCCTTGACTAGACAGACTTTTGTTAGCAGAGTAATGTCTCTGCTTTTGAACATGCTATCTAGGTTGGTCATAACTTTCCTTCCAAGGAGTAAGCATCTTTTAATTTCATGGCTGCAATCTCCATCTGCAGTGATTTTGGAGCCCCAAAAAATAAAGTCTGACACTGTTCCCACTGTTTCCCATCTATTTCCCATGAAGTGATGGGACCAGATGCCATAATCTTCGTTTTCTGAATGTTGAGCTTTAAGCCAACTTTTTTACTCTCCTTTCACTTTCATCAAGAGGCTTTTTTTAGTTCCTCTTCACTTTCTGCCATAAGGGTGGTGTCATCTGCATATCTGAAGTTATTGATATTTCTCCTGGCAATCTTGATTCCAGCTTGTGCTTCTTCCAGCCCAGCGTTTCTCATGATGTACTCTGCAAAGAAGTTAAATAAGCAGGGTGACAATGTACAGCCTTGACGTACTCCTTTTCCTGTTTGAAAGCAGTCTGTTGTTCCATGTGCAGTTCTGTTGCTTCCTGACCTGCATAGAGGTTTCTCAAGAGCCAGGTCAGGTTGTCTGGTATTTCCATCTCTTTCAGAATTTTCCACAGTTTTTTGTGATCCACACAGGTAAAGGCTTTGGCATAGTCAATAAAGCAGAAATAGATGTTTTTCTGGGAACTCTCTTGCTTTTTCCATGATCCAGTGGATGTTGGCAATTTGATCTCTGGTTCCTCTGCCTTTTCTAAAACCAGCTTGAATATCAGGAAGTTCAAGTATTGCTGAAGCCTGGCTTGGACAATTTTGAGCATCAGTTTACTAGCATGTGAGATGAATGCAATTGTGCGGTAGTTTCAGCATTCTTTGGCATTGCCTTTCTTTGGGATTGGAATGAAAACTGACTTTTTTCAGTCCTGTGGCCACTGCTGAGATTTCCAAATTTGCTGGCATATTGAGTGCAGCACTTTCACAGCATCATCTTTCAGGATTTGAAATAGCTTTCTAAGGCCCACTTGACTTCACATTCCAGGACGTCTGGCTCTAGGTGAATGATCACACCATCGTGATTATCTTGGTCGTGCAGATCTTTTTTGTACAGTTCTTCTGTATATTCTTGCCACTTCTTCTTAATATCTTCTGCTTCTGTTAGGTCCATAGCATTTCTGGCCTTTATTGAGCCCATCTTTGCATGAAATGTTCCCTTGGTATCTCTAATTTTCTTGAAGAGATCTCTAGTCTTTCCCATTCTGTTGTTTTCCTCTATTTCTTTGCATTGATTGCTGAGGAAGGCTTTATCTCTCCTTGCTATTCTTTCGAACTCTTTGGAACTGATGCTTTTTTCTTTCCTTTCCTCCTTTGCTTTTCACTTCTCTTCTTTTCACAGCTACTTGTAAGGCCTCCCCAGACAGCCATTTTGCTTTTTTGCATTTCTTTTCCATGGGGATGGTCTTGATCCCTGTCTCCTGTACAATGTCATGAACCTCCGTATATAGTTCATCAGGCACTCTATCTATCAGATCTAGTCCCTTAAATCTATTTCTCACTTCCACTGTCTACTCATAAGGGATTTGATTTAGGTCAGGCCTGAATGGTCTAGTGGTTTTCCCTACTTTCTTCAATTTAAATCTGAATTTGACAATAAGGAGTTCATGATCTGAGCCACAGTCAGCTCCTGGTCTTGTTTCTGCTGACTGTATAGAGCTTCTCCACCTTTGGCTGCAAAGAATATAATCAATCTGATTTTGGTGTTGACCATCTGGTGATGTCCATGTGTAGAGTCTTCTCTTGTGTTGTTGGAAGAGGGTGTTTGGTATGACCAGTGTGTTTTCTTGGCAAACCTCTATTAGCCTTTGCCCTGCTTCATTCCGTATTCCAAGGCCAAATAGTACTCTGTTTTTTTAAAATATATTAAAAGTAGAGATGTCAGTACAAATATAATCGTAATCTGTTGTAGTTTTTGTCAAAGGATATTAGTGAGTATGGGCTTCCCACATGGCTCAGTGGTAAAGAACCCACCTGCCAATGCAAGAGATACAGTAGATGTGGGTTCGATCCCTGAGTTGAGAAAAACCCTGGAGAAGAAAATGGCAACACACCTCAATACTCTTGCCTGGAGAATCCCATGGACAGAGGAGCCTGGCTGGCTATAGTCCACGGGGTCACAAAGAGTTGAACACGACTTAGCAACTTAGCATGCATGCATTAGTGAGTACAAGGACATTAGCTATGGTACAAACATCTGTTTGTTGGGTGACATCGAGGCAATGTGGAAGCATAAGTAAAAAATGTGTGTTAAAAGAATTTTCAAAAGTATGATTCTAAACCCCAAATGCTTTCCATTTCCTACAAACAGAACATGTCCCTTACAATTACTATTCCTTAATTAAATATTCTATAAAAATGCACTGATAGATGAATCTTAGCTTATAATATACTTGAATTTGGAAATTAATACGCATAGTATAATAATTACAAGACCCTGCAGGCTAAGTGAAGGTACACTTTTGTAATTATTTACTTAAAAATGACACACAAATACAAGCAAATACTTAACCATATATATACAGATACCTCTGAAAAGGGCAACAACATATTCATTCAGTAAACTAAGGAATGGTTTTATGAATGACCGATAATAAACATCAGCTCAGTTTAACGTCCAAATTTGAATATAGCAAAACTGCTGTATTTATTTTCCACAATCTTTCTTCTCACTTATTTCCAGGGTCAAAAGCAGAAACACTCCAATTTTAGCTTCACTTCAAACATGCATATTTTATACTCTGCTTTTACATTGTATGATGATAAACTTTACAAACAAGAATTTGGCATCTGAGCTTCACATTCCATAATTGAAAACTACACACATCTTTCTGCATAATCATCAGTACAGAGAACAGCACCCAAACTGTATGCAATGAAGTCTATTAAGATATGAGAAAATTTTTCCAACTAAAGTAAAATAAAATCGTATCCCATTTTGCATGTCTCTAATTCTCTACACTTTGCAAAGAGGAAGGATTTATTGTAAAGAGTTTAACGTATTTCATAAGAATTCTAACCTCAGTTACCACAGCCATATAAAAATAAATTAATTATTTAGCATTATTGCTATTTCATGTAGGAATATTTATCTTATTGCTATTTCACCTGTCTGATTACATTTCAGCCTCTGGCACTGTTAATCCCTTTAACAGTTTCATGTAGTTAACAGATGTTTCAGTGTGGGGCTCCATTGTTCATCTGCATGGGGAAAGGCCTGTGTATGGAGCACTGGCACAGTTTTCAGTCAAGGAAGTCCTATGGTTTCCAGTTTCTTCCCTGGGACTGCCTTTACCATGCCTAAAGTAATGACTGCACATTTCCCTTCATTTTCCTGGGAAGTGAACATCCAAAGAGTCTGCTAACAAATGCATCAGTGGTCTAAGGCAGCAATATATATTTAATTACATTTTGTGCACAAAGCTTCAGTATTTTGCAGCTCTCAGAACTGTGATGTGTAACTTCTAAATTCTAATGATAAAATAGTGTTCTAAACTTTTAGAATGAGGTTAAGAATCTTTGTTATTCTTGAACAAACTTTACTTAATCTTGCCTTCTGTTACCCTTGCAACCATGAGAAAAAGTACCTAATGTATCCATGTGTATACCCTCATCAAAATATTTTTTCAAAAATCAATTCTTATTAATTCCATAGATAGTCTTTTGCTATGAACACCCTTTTAAGAAAAGTATATTTCAATCTTAATATTCAAATTTTACTTTATGTAGTTTGGTGATTAAGAATTAACCCATTTGAAAAAATAAAAAAAAAGATAATAGGCAACTCGACCAGATATGTTGTTGTTGTTTAGTTGCTAAACTCTTTGCAACACCATGGACTATAGCCGACCAGGCTCCTCTGTTCATGGGATTTCCCAGGCAAGAATACTGGAATGAGTTGCCATTTCCTTCTCCAGGGGGTTTTCATGACACAGGCATCGAACCCAAGTCTTTTGCATTGGCAGGTGGATTCTCTACTGCTGAGACACCAGGGAAGCCCAAACAGATATGTATCTTCATTTTATTAACTGAATGATATTTCATTCTTTACTCTGACCTCAAGAAACACATCATCGTACTTATTTTTTAGCCCTATAAACTGAAGTTAAATCTGTACAGGATAGTAAAAACATTACATTTAGTATTCAGTCTATGATATTAAAATCACTAAGAATGACAGCCAATATTTACACAATATTTACTTTGTGTCAGCGCAGTTTAAAATGATGTATATGCATTAACTCAGTTAATGTTCATGGCAATCCTAACTATAGTTTGTACTTCAGAGCTGGAGAAATTGAGGCACACAGACTGAAGTAAATGACTGAGGTCATAGGACTGTTAAAATATAAAGTATAATCAGCTTCATCTTCTTGGCTTTCAGAGACCTGATTTTCAATGACCATGCCAATACTACCCCACTCTTAAAACACACAAGTACAAAAAGAAAAAGGCCACAAGCTTTTAACTATGTCTATATCTATCAATGATATGATTGCAGGAGGTACACTTCTTAATAATTATGAAGAGAAGCTTTCACCCCAATACATTCAACTCTTAAAGAAATGATATACACATCTTGAAATGAATTAATCCAACTATTTACAGGGTTATAAAGCTCTACCCACCCAAATATAAGGTTTATGTCATACTCCAAAAAAACTAAACCTGAAGATTTAAATAGTTATATAAAGCAAACACATAAATTTGAGCTCTAGATGGCTGATCAAAGTAATGATGCTCAGTAGTTTATGCTTCTTTATCTATCTTTATGAAATGTGTGGCTACTTCTACCTTTCCATCTAGTTCAATGAAGTTTTGAACTTAGAATAAACAGTACAGAAGATTTGGACTAACTTTAATTAGATTCTCATTAACACAAGTTCATTAATTTTGGCATTACATAGACATAACATAAAATGAACTACAGATCTATAGAGAAAACTCTTTGGTGCTAAACAAATTTTGACATAATCATGTTCTTTTTCTTCTGCTGCTGCTGCTGCTAAGTCGCTTCAGTCGTGTCCAACTCTGTGCGACCCCATAGACGGCAGCCCACCAGGTTCTCCCATCCCTGAGATTCTCCAGGCAAGAACACTGGAGTGGGTTGCCATTTCCTTCTCCAATGCATGGAAGTGAAAAGTGAAACTGAAGTCTTCTAGCAATGAACTATTCTTGTAGATATCACCAGGAAACAGCAAAACAACACTTTGAAAAATATCTGAAAAACTGTATTTTTTGGTTGAAACGGATGAGAGTGTCCAAAAGGCACATAATTCCAGTTATAAAATAAATACTGGGAAGTAATGTGCAGCATGGTTAATAATATTATATTCCATACAATAGCGAAGGACTTCCAGATGTATAAGCTGGATTTAGGAAAAGCAAAGGAACCAGAGATCAAATTGCCAGCATTCGTTGGATCACAGAAAAAGCAAGGGAATTCCAGAAAAATATTTACTTTTGCTTCATTGACTATACGAAAGCTTTGACTGTGGATCACAACAAACTGTGAAAAAGTATTAGAGGTGGGAATACCAGACCACCTGACCTGCCTCCTGAGAAACCTGTATGCAGGTCAAGAAGAAAGAGTTAGAACTGGACTTTGGAACTTCCCAAAACTGGGAAAGGAGCATGTCAAGGCTGTATATTGATACATTACTTATTTAACATATACAGACTACATCATTCAAAATGCCAGCCTGGAAGACTCACAAGCTGGATTTAAGATTACCTTGAGAAATATTAACAACCTCAGATACATAGATGATAACACTTTAATTGCAGAAAGTGAAGAGGAACATTGTGTGAAATGCTGGGCTGGATGAAACACAAGCTGGAATCAAGAATGCTGGGAGAAATATCAATAACCTCAGATACACAGATGACACCACCCTGATAGCAGAAAGCAAAGATGAACTAAAGAGCCTCTTGAAGAAAGTGAAAGAGGAGAGTGAAAAAACTGGCTTAAAACTCAACATATAGAAAATGAAGATCATGGCATCCTGTCCCATCACTTCATGGCAAATAGATGGGGAAACAATGTAAACAGTGACAGAGTTTATTTTCTTGGGCTCCAAAATCACTGCAGATGGTGACTGCAGCCATGAAATTAAAAGACGCTTGCTCCTTGGAAGAAAAGCTATGATCAACCTAGACAGCATATTAAAAAGCAGAGACATCACTTTGCTGACAAAGGTCTGTATAGTCAAAGCTATGGTTTTTAGAGTGGTCATGTATGGATGTGAGAGTTGGGCCATAAAGAAATCTAAGCACCAATGAACTGATGCTTTTGAACTGTGGTGTTGGAGAAGACTCTTGAGAGTCCCTTGGACTGCAAGGAGATCCAAGCAGTCCATCCTAAAGGAAATCAGTCCTGAATATTCAGTGGGAGGACTTATGCTGAAGCTCCAAAACTTTGGCCACCTGATGCTAAGTATTGACTCCCTGGAAAAGATCCTGATGCAGGGAAAGAATATGGCAAAAAGAGAAGGGGGCAATAGAGCATGAAATGGGTGTATGGCACCACTGACTCAATGGTCATGAGTTTGAGCAAACTCTGGGAGATAGCGAAGGACAGGAAAGCCTGCTGTACTGCAGCTCATGCGGTCAGAAAGAGGGGGAGATGACTTAGTGACTGAAAAACAATACTTGAAAATGGCTAAGAGAGTAGACCTTGCTGTGGTGATCATTTTGTAATATACACACATAGCAAATCATTATGCTGTATATCTGAAACTAATGTGTTACCAGTCAATTATATCTCAATGTTTAAAATCTATACATAAAGGCACCTGTGTCAATAACTTGAAGTTTTACTATTCTGAGATAAACCTGTAGAGAGAGATTGATATTTTAATATAAAGAGTAATAAACACATTGAAGAAGAGAGTACATTTATTTAGGGCATTGACTTCTTACTCAGAAATTACCCTGTGATAATGTGCACATAAATTTGAAATGGAAGGCAGAACAAATTGTTAACTTTTATAAATGAATGTCACCATTTTGAAAAGTCATACCAGTTAAATTTCAAATAGTCATACCAGTTAAATTTCCGTTTGCTGAAAACGGAATGGATACATATGAGGAAGGATACACTGAGGCAAAAACCAACACTTAAAAAATCTCACTAGAGAACACTAGGAATCTTTCTTTGGTTAGCATGATTAAATTCAATATTCTGGGAATAGGACATGGTCAGTACCCAACACTTGAAAAAGAAAAGTCAGTACTGATAGATCTCTGGAGGGTGGCTTTTATGCTTCTGATTACTGTCGGTATCAATGCTGTCTGATTTAAAATCCTTTCTAAACTTTTATCTTAAAAAAGAGGTGTTTAACGTATATTTAGATCCAGTGATTCAAATAAATGAAAAACTGGCAGAGGTAGTTTTGCTTGAGTCACTTTCAGTCATCTAGAAAGATGGAACTTATCACAACTGTTCACCTTTCTATACTGGAAAAAGCCACTGATAACACATTTGTAAAACTTACTGAGTTTCATGAGATCAACAATTCTCAGTGCTTAAACAAGGGAAAGTAATTGAGATTCCAGTTATTAGATGAGTGGTTCATAAATCTGTCTAGGGATGGGACCAGCAAGCTAGATATATGTGTTTTTCTAAAGATTCCTCGGGGATTGTATGCTAAGCATGCTATACCAGCCTAGTCTAGATCGCCTGCAAGCTAGTCATAGGAATCCAAAGCCAGACTTTAAGGAAAGATTACATTTTACATATTTCAACCTCTTATAATGGAATGATTATAATCATTCAGTCATCACAATAAAAAAAACTGGGTAGAAATTCCACAAGACTTAAATATATACTGCATATTTTTTTCTCTGTGATCTATGGAAAGTTTCATATTCCATATCCCTCCTCAAGGTCTAATTTTTAAAGAATACTGTAGAAACCTCAGAAGTTCATTTGACTCTGTAATGGAGACACAACCTACTCTGAGAACAGACCTAACATTCTAAACAGTGACAGGCTTCATCAAGTTTAGGTAAAAGATAATTATTTTATAAAAAGGGCTCCATTATACTTTAAAATATATAATCCAGTCCATATTTCAAGTATTTTTAATGTATTTTGGACAATGTCGAAAGAAGTGAAAGCTATTTGATGTTTTTTCCAAGCCTAAAAATATAGAATCTTTTAAAAATTCCTTTCCTGCACAATAGATTGGCATTAAGTCTAACTCAGTTTGCATTTTTTTTTTACCAAACATTAAGATGAAACATTACCTATGATTCACACTCAATTACTGATCAGAAGACTAAACATTTAAAAGTGAATTCTCTCTTAAGATGCATTCAAATGGTACTCAACAACAGAAGATGACAGGTGATGCGTACAAATGTAACTTTCACACTCTGGTCAGTGAGCAGTGTCATTATTAGCATGACCTGGGAATACTTTGGGCTTCCCTGGTAGCTCAGACAGTACAGAATCTGCCTGCAATGCAGAAGACCTGGGTTCGATCCCCTGGATCAGGAAGATTCCCTGGAGAAGAGAATGGCTACTCACTCCAGTATTTGCTTGGAGAATTTCATGGAGAAGCCTGGCAGGCTATAGTCCATGGGGTTGCAAAGAGTCGGACACCACTGAATGATTAACGCACACATGGGAATACTTAACACATTCTTCTCGGGCCTTATCCCAGACTTTCTGAATCCGCAACTCCAAAGGTGAAGCCTCAAAATGTATTTTAACAAGACTTCCAGGGGAGACTGATACACCTTAAAGTTAGAGAACTACTGATATAGGAAAATTTGTAAGTGATAAAAGAGAAAAAGAGGGAGAGAATGAAAAAGGGAGATGATTAAAAGCTACAGTGGTGATGAAAGCAATCATAAAGTTACAGACTGAGAGGTGAGCTCAGAGGTACTATATCCCAGAGGGGAGATGAGCCTGAGGGGCAGGGAAGATTTATTAGCAAACCCTCTCTGGTGGCTCAGACAGGTAAAGAGTCTGCCTGCAATGTAGGAGACCCAGGTTCAATCCCTGGGTCAGGAAGATCCCCTGGGTTCAAACCCTGGGGCGCAAAGAGCCAGACGTGACTGAACATCATTTTTGGAGAAAAATGATGCTGACTTTTTTTAACAGCCATGTTGAAATACTGAAATATACTGAAACTGAGGAGGATTTGCTGATTTCATACTAATTGTACAGGTTAAAGAATTAGATTTATGTCTATTTCATTGAGGAAATAGACTATTTTTAGAAATGTACTAAAAATTTGGTTTGAATTTGTTAACAGTTTAATCTCATTTATAAAATAAAAATAAAACAATAAGAGTATATTTCTTTTGATTTTTAAAGCAGCATCATATTTGCCATCTAATTCAATACCAGTGAGTGAAACAGAAATTTAAAGGCAAATTTTCTGATTTAATAAGAGATTGTAGAAACAGGAAAAACAGTTTCAGAATATCTCTTCATTTGCATCTGGATGCTACATGGGCAGAAGTGTCTAATGGCTGTTTTTCCAGAATCACATTTACTAACAATCTCAGAAATGCTGTGTTCAAGAATAAAATGTATGTTTTCATGTGCTCTCAAAACCACTTAATAAGCAAAAGTGGCATTTAGAGAATTCTAATATATTAACTAATAGAACCTATAAAAACAAAGAACATTTTGTGTTGTGACAGCCTCATTATCTTCCTACTGATGATTTGTGTGCTGTGTCTTCCTTACCTTTAAACATGTCGCAAAAACACTTTTAAGACATTTGATGATCTCTTCCCTGAGGGCTCAAAGGTCAACAGTAAGATGTTTCTAAACAAAAATTAGACTACACATCAAAACATTTTCATTTCACACTAGCATTGTGGATTATACAATAATATTTTAAGAAGTAAAGAAAAACTAGTCATTAATTATATATAATAATTCACCTATCATTTTCCTAAGAAGCCTTTAAAACAATCCTAATGTAGTTGTTAATAAACTTGACTAGATACCAATTCACTCTGAGTCTGAAGAAAGAAATGATACTTGAGGAATTCCTCAACCTGTGATGTTTGGGAAATTAATTCTTTTCATTGAACAGAGCAATGAGCACAGTTTCTAAAACTGAATACATACTCAGTAGTTATTAATATTAAGCTAAGTGTTTGCTAGCATCATTTATATTAATAAATGGAAACTGACTATATGTTCAGCGATAAGTGAAATAAACTGTGACCCCCTCACTCAGTAAAATATCATGTCAGAAAGCAGCAACGGTGAAGCCTACTGGAGGCAGGAGGCAGTACACCAGGTTCAAATCAGGAGACTGTCATTTATTAATCTTGAAGAAATTATTTAAACTTTTCAAACCTCAGTTTCATCTATAAAATGGGAAAACAAATAAGTAATTCATATGTGCTATAATACCAGATCTCCAGAATTTAGTAGTAATTAAATAATTATTGAAAAATAAGAAATATTTCACTTAGTCAATTTTCTCTTTGATTTGTGTAATCAAAGTATTTCGAGGGCTAATTGTGAATCAGCAAGACAATGTTCACAGTTAAACGCAGAGAATGTGAACCCAAATAGATCTGACTCAAATTATGGTTCCACATTCACTAGCTGTGTGACCCTGGGCAAATTATTTAACCTATCTCTGTGTTTGTAAAATGGGGATAATACTATCATCTACCTCATTGGCTCATTAGTGGATTAAAAATTAAAAAATAATGAGTTATATTAGGTAAGGGATTATATGAGTTAATATACATATAACAAGGTACAAAACTACTAAGATGGTCTGAAAAATGGCAGGGCTATATGAGTATTTCCTAAATCAAATATGCTTCAGGCCATCATATGAGGCTATAACAATGAATAAAACACAGAATATATAAAAACAAATGAAGGAAAAGTCAGACCTTTTACCAGGAAAGTGGAAAAGAGGAGAAAAACCCCCTCTTCTACCTACCCCACCAAAACCAGAAAATGCATACATAAGTAGTTTTGTAGTTCTTTCTGCTGAAATCAAACTGCATCCTTGGAATCTTTTTTTTTCATAAGGAATAATTTAAATATTTTTGAGGTGGCCCATTTTTAAAGATAATACAAACTTTTTTTAAGGGAAAAAAAAACTAGCTCACAAAACGTCATGCGACATTAGTGTGCTTTTATCTCTGTCACATACTCAATTTTCAAATTTCACAGTTTAATGGTTCTCTACAAAGTGAGAACTCTGGAAAATGATCAAAGAAAGAATGTTCAATTACTCCTCATTACGAAATAAAACTTTTTAAAGTCAAAGTCTGAAAAAAAATTAGAGTAATGAATTATTTTTCATAAATACATGACACCAATTACTTATTATGCCATATTTCAACTTTTCTTTCATATTTTTCTTTCTTCTTGTGAGATAGACATATCATTTTTTTTTCTTTCTTTATGAGAACATTAGCACCACTCGATTCTCTTGCAAACAAATTTTTAGGTTTCTTTACACTATAAATGCAAAACAGCAGAGGTAATATGAGGAAAAACAGATGAGGTACTGACTCTGTTTCTAGCTTCCCTGCTCTTTGTTTTATTTGCACCTTGAATAGAGCCCCTCAACATTAGTGCCCCAGAATATCAGGCTGATTTCATAGCCCAATGTCAGTCAAATGCTATATCATTACACTAATCCCATCTTTCTGCTTTTAAAAAGCTAGAGAGCTATTTTTTTCTATATTAATTAAGCCTTTCAATAGAGTACTCCACTTATAGTAAAAACAGCATTTCTTTAAAAGGGACCTTTAGCATGAATTGATATTAAGCAGTGATTTGAGACAGAAGAAACATAAGCTTCAGTTCTCATTTGTAAGCTATCAAGAAGTCCACACACTTATAAAATTTCCCAACTAGCCAAGCTATTTATTCATAGTATGAATCAAAATTTCTTGAGCCTACTTTAGCAGATTTATAAAGACCATCTTGTAGCATCCAAAATCATTAAGACACTGGAATTCTTTTTGTAAAACATTAGGTTCTCTGCAAACATTTTTTGCAATTAATATGAGTAATGTTATATATAAATTTTGTTATTTTAGTCTTATAGTTTGGAAGACTTGGTATTATTTCTAAATTACTAGGCATTTTTCTGACCACATGCACAAAATCCATTCAAATTCATTAGAGGGTTTCAGTAAAAATATAGCTACCATCATTTGAGTTCTTAAAAGGTACCATTCTAAAAGTTTTATGGATATTACCTTATTTAATTTTCACAGAAGTTGCACAAAGACTGCTATATTCCTATTAAACAGATGAGGATTTACCCAAGGTAATAATAGGAGATGGTAAACTGGGTTATTAAACTCAAGATCATCTAACTTTAAAATCCATGTTGGTCATCATTAAATTATACTGCCTTCCTCAACTGATTCAGGTTCTATAAGAGATGCTAAAGGTATTAAAAAATCAAGCTGATTCACTCCCCTCAGAGTTGAAAATTAAATATGAGAGCCATTTAAAATACACAAGAAACAATGAGTAATCATAACAATGATAAATACTAAATTATGTAGAAGCAAATTATACACGCACATGAAATTCAAAGAGAAAATCCTGAAACTCAAAGGAAGATAGAAACTACTTTATCATACCAGTTAGCACAATGTTTTGGGATCATTTATTTTTCTTTCTATACAATGAAGTCAGAGAAAGGGTCTGATTATCCAGACATTATTATGTGTTTATTAAAAATATATTAGGTTAAATAATTTATTCCTTTATGTACAGATAAGCTTTTGATATAATTCTAGAAAAAAACAGGTAAAGAGGAAAAATAGAGCAATTCTTCCCAGAAGCATCATCCAGAAAATTTTATAGTATGCACACGTGCACACACACACACATACACACAAGAGAATATAGTGGCTTAACACAAAGAGATGGAGAATATTAAATGACTATACTATCATAAGAGGGTTATTTTAATGAATGGTCATGAAAGTGAAATAAAATTATTTATATTTGATCTGGCAGACAAAGAAGTATTCTAGATTCTATGGGCTTCCTAGGTGGATCAGTGGTAAAGAATCTGCCTACCAAAGCAGGAGAAACAGGTTCGATCACTGGGTCAGGAAGATCTCCTGGATGAAGAAATGACAATCCTCTCCAGTATTCTTGCCTGGAAAATCCCATGGACAGAGGAGCCTGGCAGGCTACAGTCCATGGTGTCGCGAAGAGTCATACACAACTGAGCAGGCACACAGGAGTTGAAAAGAAAAAGAACCAAACCATCAAACTGAAGTTGAGACAAATTCAAGTAGGTAATGGTAAAACTGAATAACTTGAAAATAAGGAGGAAGGAGTCAAAGTAAACACAGTTGTTGCTTAGGAGGTTGGAATATCGAATACAGAATTGACAAAAACAGAATGGTTAGCAAACAGAGATGATTGTTAAGCTAGAATCAGTATATGTAAAAAACTAATAAACATAATATAACTAAATTAGTTTATACCTTGAGCATTAGCCCTAACTTTTGACCCTAGCACTATAACTAAGAGATGCTATATAAACTCTCTTAGGACTCAAATGATGCATTTATTGTTTGAGATCTTTAAATCTGTATTTAAAACTGTATTAAATGTATGTGGGACATTTAGATACAGATGCACCTGGAAATATAATTTTCAGGTTACAAAGGTAGTAAAATGACTTATGAATCATTATTTTCTAGTGAATGGTTAAAATGCATTTTAGTTCAGGAATTCTCGGAAAATGCCCACTCAGGGAAAGGAGCAAAGGCCGGGTCCTCTTCACATATTTCTAAACGTGGCAGTTATAAGTGAGTATCGCCTTCTGCTTCTGGGACTCCAGTTTACCGTGTAAAATTTTTGACATTTTACTGTTATCTACAATTGGACATTGAAAGATGAACAACATTTTGTAAAGAAAAACAAGTACATGGAAATAACAATGAGCACCTGTAGAGTACACAAAACAGAAATTAGAATAAAATGTCAGAAGAAGGATTTTTCCTCATTATTCTAGGAAGTTAAGACTAAGGTATGAAAAAAAGATAGCACCATGAAAAATAAGAAGAACATTAGAAACTGGCACATCTTTCCCTTATGTACAATGGACTTTGAGAATGTTGAATTCCTGGTTCTGGATGTTCCACCTCCAAACTTCTTAGAGGTGATGTTAAAATGAGGAAAAAATAAAAATGAACAACAAAAAAGTTCTGCAGAAATCTACTGCTATGATTGCTTTATTGAGTTGTGGTCACAGGTCTAAATAAGAAGTGATAGTGGTTTTGCTCCATTAATAAATTCTGTCCAGGGAACTTATTGGGGTATATGTATTAAAAATGAAATTCTATTATACTAAATCCTAATTTATAATAAAATACTAAATCCTAAATTATTATAAAAAGAACACAAATAATTTAGAATTTGGACAGATTCATTCTCTTTTACAATTCTACTTGAATTCTTAATTTCTTAACATTCCTGAATATTTCTGATATCCCATGTGATTCTGATTTGATGCTCTATAATCCACTAAAGTGGCAATCCAAAATAATGGCTTGTATTCTTTATCCTCCCCACAGCCAAAGAATAGTTTTATTTGTGTTATAAAGCTACTTAGTTTGACTAATAGAGCTCAATTTACATACTGTCTTTAAGTCTGAGATCTATAAGACTGAGTCTCAGGATGGTAACCTATCCAGGTATTGCTATGTTTACCGACTCTGAGATGAGACAAACACAGTGGCTTCTTACAAAAGTCCTTTGCTATCCATTCATTATACTTAGCACATCAAACAGGGAAAAATAATTAAAAAGCTCCCATTGAGCACCTAGAGACCTTGAACATTGACAGGGGGTGAACACAAAGAGAGGATATTTGGTTTCAAGAGTCACACTTCCTCTCTTTAATTAATTTTTTTACAGTACATTTTTGGTGTTTCCATTATTTTTCTTCTATTCCCTTGGTTCTAACAGAAGTATACACACACATGTATATATTTCATTAAGAGGAAATAAAAGGGTTGTCTTTAGTTAAGATGTTTCTGTTCACAGAGACTACACATTTAAAAAATAAATTGTCTGAGTAAATTCAATTATCTAGAGAAGCAAAGGAAATCACATGCAAATGACATTAAATGCAGAGGCCATTCCGACAGCTTCATGTTTATTTTTATTGTTTCAGTCAGTGGAAGGGAAAAGCTGTCAGAAATGTAACATCTCTTCCTTTTTAAAGGCCCAGTATCTCTGGTACTAAAAACTGCATGAGTAATAATATCCAGAGAAGAAATTTGCTTACTACTAAAAATAGGAGAAAGCTCAGGCTACCTCTAACTTAACACCAGTACACAAGTGGGTCCCACACACAGTGGTTATATCTTGCCTACATAAAGCAAAGGACAACATTTAATTTGCAAGCAATGCAGTATCAGTCGAAGGCAATGGCACCCCACTCCAGTACTCTTGCCTGGAAAATCCCATGGACGGAGGAGCCTGGTAGGCTGCAGTCCGTGGTGTCGCTAGAGTCGGACACGACTGAGCGACTTCACTTTCACTTTTCACTTTCATGCATTGGAGAAGGAAATGGCACCCCACTCCAGTGTTCTTGCCTGGAGAATCCCAGGCACGGGGGAGCCTGGTGGGCTGCCGTCTATGGGGTCGCACAGAGTCGGACACGACTGAAGCGACTTAGCAGCGGCAGCAGCAGTATCAGTATCAGTATCAGACAAGCTAAAGAAGACTGACTTAAAAAAAAAAAAAAACAGTATGTCTGAAAAAAAGTTAATAAATCCACACATTAGTTTAGCCTAAAACAAAATTGCTAGCCCTGTTCTCTGATAGCAGCTCTGTAAACAGTAGGTGCTATACATGACTCTACTAGGCTTCCCAGGTGGCACAGTGGTGAAGAATCTGCTTGCAATGCAGGGGATATGGGTTCGATCCCTGGGTTGGGAAGATCTCCTGGAGGAGGAAATGGCAACTCACTCCAGTCTTCTTGCCGGGAAATCCCACGGACAGAGCACTCTGGTGGGCTACAGTGAGTAGGGTCACAAAGAGTCAAACTCTACTGAGCATGCACACATACATGACGTATCAGAAGACAATCTTTTACCAGAAGAGGCATTCCAATGAGCAGGAATTAAATATGATATTTTTGCTTTGTTCTTTGAATATGACAAAAATACACAGAAAAGATTTAGGCTGCTTTTGTCATAGTTTCTTGCTGAAAATCTCTGGCTCTTTGCACAGAATTTATGTGCTACCTGAGTTCTCTTGAAGCATGAACGTACCAAGTAAATGTGGCATATGTTTGTATTTTCTTGCCAATTCCAAATTCATTCATTCAAATCGCTCATTGTTGGCCAAATTCTTATCCAATTCCACAGAGCCACCGATCTTCCTGGAAGTGAATAGCAGCTTTGTGCATGGAAACAGGAAAGTCAATAGCAGGTCTGTACCTGGAAGAACTATGCAACTGGTGGAAAGGATATGAATTTGACCACAGGATTTCTTGAGTGTGGTAGAATCTAGTTCAAAAGGACCCAAAATGATGAAGCTTTCACCACTTCCTTGGATGTCAATTCCATAACTTGACAATTTGAATAACTGTGAGTTTTTATATGGCCATCTTACATACCACTCTGATTGCAACATGCGTAAAGATTTTTCCATTTAATATATTTGTATTACAGTGTTCTTTATTTACCATAATTAACCTCTGATTTCATTCAGAACCTAAAGGTATACGCTTAGCAAAGTTAAAAAAGCATGACTTTACTAAACTTATTAATGAGTCAGTAACTACACTGGAGTTTTTAGTAGGCCATTACTTTGATCCCTCCTAATAGACCTATGAAGGAAGTACTATTATGGATGCTTTTACACATACAGATGCTCAGTTTAAGTCAGGTACTTCAAGTTAATAAATAATTTGAACTCATATCTCTCTTATTCCTTCAATTGTGTTTCTAACCATTATACTATACAGCTTTTTACTGGGCTGAAAATGAGTAATTGCTCTAACTTTACTAACCATAATCTATTTTTTAATCAAATTTAATTTTTTAATCAAAGTTCGTTTTATCTCCATGTCATCTCTCAATTCCATACAACATTTCTAATATGCCCATTTGGTTTCATAATGTGCTTTATTGACATGTTCCATATTCTTTGATATTTTTAATTGGCTACATCTTATATTTCATCTTCTTTAACTTGTATTTCCAACTTTAAAATATTTTGGCAAACTTCTAAATGACATTTTAAACACTGCCCCCCCACCATTCACACTCATGAATAAGGAATGCACACAAAAGTTGTTAACCAAATGCTTACTTTTTGAAAAGCACTATTCGAGGTCCTAGGGGGAAAACAAATCATCTTCCAATTGCTGAAGCCAACATATTTCATGACTTCAAAATATTTGAGATGATTGACAATTCTTTACCTGAATTTCTGGTGGCTCATCCTCTGCTGTTCATTCTTAACCCCAACATTGCCTGTTAAGACCTTAAATCCTCTAAAATATATTCAACAGCCAGAATAATTTCCTACTTTTTTCCCTAAACTCTCTCTTTTAGGGGTCTGTTCTTGACATTTATATGAAGATCTTTCAGTAGCTTTCACCCAGCTTTCAGAAAGAAAAAAAAATTACGAACTCCTTTGAATAATCCACAAACTTAGGAATCATCTCTTTCCACCCCACTTAGCAATAGAACCATCATTTAACTCCTTGCTTTCTCCAAGCCACACACTCCTCATTTTCTCACTTCTCTGCCTCTTTCAAATTAAATTCAAGCTTTAAAATTTGGCCTAGGTTTACTTCCTTGAGGAATTGTAAATGCTTAATAAACACTTGTGGAATAAATTAATTTGAAATTTTGGGTATATGCATGTAATTTTCACATGTCTATCTCTTAGCAGGAAAGTTTCAATCAGGCATTTCTAATAGTCTGTTTTCCACCTAAATATCTCAGTACATAAAACCCAACACACATACATGTGAAATCAGAATCCTGTCACCCCAACCAGCTGTTGCTCTTGGCTCGTTTTTGCTTTTCCTCTTTAAAGCTGCACCATCATTCTCCCAATCACACAGGAGTGGAGGAAAAACCACTACTTTTTTCATAAGTGAGTCTCTTAATCTCTATGAACTTTATTTTTTCTGTATCAAAAATGAGAGTTGTGCAATAAAAGACCTCTAAAAGCTAAGGCCAGGTTTAAAATTCTATAGGTCTATGAGTGGAAAATATACAACAACAACAAAATCATATAACTGTCTTACCTTCAATCTTCAACTATTCTGAAACTCTTACCATTCTGTATTTAAATTTAAAAAAATGGAGAAATATAGAAAACAGGTTAGGAGTTTTTATTATTTGCCTTCACTGAAATGGATTAAATGGCCTGTCTGTCCCTATGGAAAGGAATAGGTTTTTTCTAGGTACTACACCACCACCAAATGGACGGTGCTCCTTCTTACTGTGAAAAGTAGATCTGTAAATTAAACTGCAGCTAGATGTAAATAATAAAGAAGACATTAAAAATAAATTTTGCATACAAAAGTCAATATAAAAATTGACTTTAATTGCTAATAATATATATTTACAGACACACTATACATATGTATGTATCTCATATATATATGTACATATAAACTAAAAACCAATTAATAGTTTTATTCTCAATTGAAAACAACATTTTGAAGAAAATGTGGAGAAATGACAAAAATCCCAGGTACATAATTTTAATTTCTTTCCCTTCCTTCCTTCTTTTTTTCTTTCTTCCCTTTTATCTTGATTTTTCAACAACTGTGCTAAAATCTCAACTACTTTTAACATTAACTGGTATAATCCAGATTTCATATGATGCCTTTTCTATTTGAGGTAAACTGTTCTGTTTCACGGCTCAACTCAGCAAGTCTAGGAACAAGAAGTCAAACAAGATTTCTTTTTGTTGATGTTTCCAAAATGCTCAACTATCCATTTAATTTTACCACATTTTGACTGGTCTGGTGGAATAATGTTAAGGCAGGGAATAAAATATACTGCAAGTACTTTGAAGCAAGTAAAAACTATTTTTTTCATATTTGACCAAGAAAAGTAAATATAGATATTCCTGGTCCTTTCTCATACTCTTCACAGGCCTACTGCAATCTCTGTATAATCCAGTCCTCAGTAGTATTTTTTTTTCCTGATACAGAACAGAGGAAAAAATGGTTGGTCTTATTTCACAGAACTAACTTGATACTTTATGTGTTTATTTAAACTACAAACCAGTCAATTACTGGCCAAAATATTTGAAGGATTTGTTGAAACAGGGGGCCCATCTCCCCTTATTCTCACTCCATCCCAGACTAAACCCTGGTTCAATTCTGCTTCCACAGATTTGGTCTGGAGACAAATTAGGATTAGGTTTTTTTGCTTTCTATCCTAAAACACATATTTAGAGTCAAAACTAAATCATAAATTAATGTTTAATTCATGAAACAGTATGTTTATAAAGCCATTTATGCATCTCTATCCTTTCATGGTTCCCGAACAATTACAGATTATAAACTCCAAATTTCTGATAGTACTCAAGGCCCCTTACAATCTGCCATTAATCTAATTTTTCAACTTTATTCCACTAAAATATGGTTTTTAGAGTCAGTCCCATTCGTATTGGACTTGTGACTTTATTTCATTCTCTCTGCTTTGGTATCCATATCAAGAAAATGAAAATAATGATACTGTGTTTTCACAGGTAAACATTACATGACCCGACAAATATAAAGGTTTAACAGAATTCCTAGCCCATATTTACCTTTTGATAAATATTATTTCCTTTTCACTAGATTCTTTGAAAGCACACTCTAATCAAATAACCAATATTACCTATTGTTACTAAAGCTGAAGCTCGAATATTCTGGCCACCTGATATGAAGAGCTGACTCAGTGGAAAAGACTCCAATGCTCAGAAAGATTGAAGGCAAAAGGAGAAGGAGTCGGCAGAGCATGAGATGGTTAGATAGTATTACCAACTCAATGGACATATATTTGAGCAAGCTCTGGGAGATAGTGGAGGACAGAGGAGCCCGGCATGCTGCAGTCCATGGGGTCGCAAAGAGAGACATGACTTAGAGACTGAGTAACAACCACCACCACACACATACCTAGAAATTTCCTGAATACACATAAACAGAAGTACATTGTGCACCACTTTTCACAGCCATACCTAGATGTGTTCCTTTTTCTGAGCTCTTTCCTTTTGCTCTGCTTGGAATATCCCCTTCCACTCAATTTCTCTCCACATCATCTTGCATTTTCAAATCATAGCTATACTTCAAGACTAAGCTTATCTGTTTTCGTTTTTAGAAAGCCCTTCTTCACTTCCACTCTCTCAGTGAAACCCCTCCAAGAGCCACCCTACTGTCCCACATTTGAAATGAATCCAACTCATTTTTATTGTGATTTGCACACATAAACTGGATGTGTTTGAAGAGTGGTCCTCAAAGCACCAATCCACAACAAGCTGCCCCCAAATGGAAATCAACCCTATCAATAAGCACCCTTAAGTTGAGTTCAGCTGATGTTCTTTTCCTACCAAGACTTTCTTGATGAAGCACAGACCACATTTTCAGCAGCACTGCTCTGGAACCATTTGTTCCTTTTCTTCTTCAGCCAGAAAATGCTGTTCTTCTCCCATAAACTCCCATGTGCTGTGCTTAGTCACTCAGTTGTGTCCGACTCTTTGTCACCCAATGGAATGTATCTCGCCAGGCTCCACTGTCCATGGAGATTCTCCAGGAAAGAATACTGGAGAGAGTAGCTATGCCTTCCTCCAGGGTCTCCCGTACTGCAGGTGGATTGGTTTTTTTTTGCAGGTGGATTCTTTACCGTCTGAGGCACCAGAGAAGCCCAAGAATAATGGAGTGGGTAGCCTAACCATTCTCCAGGGGATCTTCCCCATCCATTAATTGAACCCAGGTCTCCTGCACTCCAGGCAGATTGTTTACCAGTTGATCTACCAGGGAAGCCCATAAACCCCCATAGCATACCATAAACCCCTCCACTTGTAACACTCACCACAGTATTATCAAAGCGTTAATTAGGACTTTTATGCATATCCATTTTCTGAGATTGTGAATTCTCAAAGATAAAATGTGCCCTTTTCATGTTTTCATCTAGCATATTTCATACCTAAAATACTGCATAAATGTTAGCTTAATTGAGATGACTTCTCTCCCCTATCACTACTCTGAAGGATGCGGCATTTAAGATGTAGGTAAAACACGGCCTCCTTTGCAACCATTTTCTCCTGTCATTCTGGCAGTCATAATACACCTGGGTGCAGACAGTATTGGAGAGGGTTGAAAAAAAGACTAAATGTAGAGGGTGCTTAGAATGAAAGAGAAGTAATAGAAAATACAATGAAGAACATAGTAGCATACAGAACTTCATGTCAGAAGTAAAAGGACAGCTGAACTATTTCTCAAAGATTTACCACAGTTTGAGAAACCATCTGCCATTCAACTAGAATATTACAGAGATGGAGGAAGAGGCAGAAACAAAACTACAGTGAGAATTATACCCAATTTCCAAACTTTTTCCCATTATAAACCTAGAGGCCTATCAAATGCTAACTCATTTCACCAATACAGGCTCTATTTCTTGTCTTCTTCCAAACAAGAAAGCATATAAGAATGAACATTATAATGACTAATGAAAATAAAAGTTAATCTTGAATTTATATATATATATATATATAACTTCACAAATAGCTTATAAATTTTTTTAAATGCAACAATTAAAACTACAGATGACACCAGCCTTATGGCAGAAAGTGAAGAACTAAAAAGCCTCTTGATGAAAGTGAAAGTGGAGAGTGAAAAAGTTGGCTTAAAGCTCAACATTCAGAAAAAAAGATCATGGCATCCAGTCCCATCACTTCATGGGAGATAGATGGGTAAACACTGGAAACAGTGTCAGACTTTATTTTTTTGGGCTCCAAAATCACTGCAGATGGTGACTGCAGCCATGAAATTAAAAGATGCTTGCTTCTTGGAAGGAAAGTTATGACCAACCTAGATAGCATATTCAAAAGCAGAGACATTACTTTGCCAACAAAGGTCCGTCTAGTCAAGGCTATGGTTTTTCCTGTGGTCATGTATGGATGTGAGAGTTGGACTGTGAAGAAGGTTGAGCACTGAAGAATTGATGCTTTTGAACTGTGGTGTTGGAGAAGATTCTTGAGAGTCCCTTGGACTGCAAGGAGATCCAACCCGTCCATTCTGAAGGAGATCAGCCCTGGGATTTCTTTGGAGGGAAAGATGCTGAAGCTGAAACTCCAGTACTTTGGCCACCTCATGCGAAGAGTTGACTCATTGGAAAGGACTCTGATTCTGGGAGGGATTGGGGGCAGGAGGAGAAGGGGACGACAGAGCATGAGATGGCTGGATGGCATCACTGACTCGACGGATGTGAGTCTGAGTGAACTCCGGGAGTTGGTGATGGACAGGGAGGCCTGGCGTGCTGCGATTCATGGGGTCGCGAATAGTCGGACACGACGGAGCGACTGAACTGAACTGAGGGTACACTAGAAAACCAATACAGTTCCACTTGCATAGACCAACACAGAAGTTGAGCCTATTTGTAGCTAAGCTACAAGGTCTAAGGTTCTTATCACAATCCCACAATAACTATCCAACCTACTTTTCCCTTTTAGCCATATAGCCAGGTGTTTGGACATGAAAATAGGACTCTGTGTTAATTTTATCCTAAATTGGATTTGTGCCATTCCTAGTGGTTTTGCTGTATTCATATTTCTTTCGATGATTTCTGGTTGTACTGATCTTGCAATTTTTTTTTTACTATTGCTACTCATATAATATTTACTACAATGTTGTTTTTATTTTTTTCAGTAGAGGTGCATCAACGAAGCACTTCACTCACTAAGGAAATCTCTTTATAATTACAGTGATCATATAAAAATCCCCTTCTCCACCATGGAAATCTGGTAGCTATTTGCAAGTAACAAAAATACTTAACTATTCAAAATCAGATGAAGGGGCAATTGTATTCTTTTAAAATTACAAAGGAAAAATCTGAAGGCATATCATATATTTTCCTCAAAAAATAATAAACAGTATCTTTGTGATAAATATTTAAAGAAACAAAATGTATATATATATATATATATATGGCTCATATATTAAACTTAAAAAGCATCTCAGTTACAAATAATGTAAAGTTTTCTTTTTGATGCCAGTTTTTGATTGTTTCACTATATCTGAGTGAAGTACTCAACAAATAAAGAAGAAATAAAATATGGAAAGAAAAATAGTATTACATGATCATTTTTGTTCCTTTCATATTTTTATTAAATTTATTTTGTCTTATAGTTAACTGCATTACACAGAGTTACTAAAATCTTCTACCTTTATGTAAACTGCTACACTTCATACAATACACAAATTATTGTATGAAGTAAATAGTAACCTGACCTTTGTTTTGGATGAGAAGGTAAATGAATATTGGGATGGGTTGTTCAATATCACGATTCAAGCTACTAGAGGATTATGTTAACAAAGTGACCTATAAATAAGAATGACATTCTGACCTCAGACACAGAATAAGTAAACACGGAATGTAAGAGAGTAGATAAGAGGATTGGAGAAGAGAAAGAAGGGAAGCAGTAGGACTCTATATAAAAGGCAACTATGTGAAATTCTTTCAAAATTATTTACTGTTTTACCCACCACCAGGGCTACATAATCATCTTCCTGGGCCCTAAGAAATCTTGTCTTCATAAACCCCCTTCTCGCCATTAAAAAATTTATGATAATAATAGTTTTAAACTACATAATATAATTAAAACTATATTTTGTGAGTCCAGTGGTAGAAATATTAAAATAATAGTATTATATACTAAAACATTTTCTTCAATATAAAGGTTCATGCTTTTCTTCATATTTTAAAAGAACTCAAAACATTCTTATGGATCCCTGAAAGTACTATGCCTACAGTGCTGGATGGATAAAAGGGCCCTGTCTATGTCAACAGCTTTTCTCTCCAAGCAATTTTTCTTTTTCTTTCTTCTCATTATTCTAAGACTAATGGTAGTGTTACATCTTTGCAAAGACTGATTTAACACAACCCTTATATTACATTTATTTTCACTGAATGTTTTGTGTATGTTATGTTTATCTACTTGTCTACCTGCAACAGAGCTTCCCTAAGTGGCTCAGTGGTAAAGAATCAGCCTGCCAATGCAGGACACACGGGTTTGATCGCTGGTCCGGGAAGAAGCCCTACAGAAGAAAATGGCAACCCACTCCAGTATTCTTGCCTGGAGAACCACATGGAGCCTGATGTGCTACAGTCCACGGAGTTACAGAGAAGCTGGACAAGACTTGGCAACTTAAAAGCAGCAACAGCATAGCTCCATCATGGTGACCAATGATTTTGTGAGCTTTCATCTTAAATCCTCAAAACTGTAAGTACAAACACACATATAGCCGGACTGATTCTCATCTTTTAGAAGTTATATTATCTGTCATTAAATGATCTGAAAGTACAGTCTCTTATGATTTGATACAAACAAAGCATCAAAACAACTGAAAACTGTATAGACAATACTACGTAAACTTCAAAGTTGCTAAAAGACTGGATCTTAAACGTTGCCACCATAAAAAAAAACAGTAATAATAAAATAACTATGTAATGTGATAGAAGTGTATTAGCTTCACATCCAAGGGCAGAGAAGCCCCAGCAAGATGGTGGGCACTGGAGTCACGGTTGCCCAGCACTGGAGAGACTTTGAGGAGATACCCCATATCCAAGGGCAAAGAAGCCCCAGCAAGGTAGTAGATGCTGGAGCAGTGGCTGCGTGGTGCTGGAGCGGTGGCCATATGGTGCTGGAGCAACTTTGAGGAGACACCCCACATCCAAGGGCAAAGGAGAAGCCCTACCAAGATGTAAGGAGGGGCGAAACTGCATTTAGAATCAAACCCCATACCTGCTAGAGATGCTGAGAGGGCTCAAACAAACCTTGCGTGAACCAGGACCCAGAGACCCCACAGAGACTGAGACAGAACTGTGTTTGAGTGTCTCTAGAGGTACAGGTCAGCAGTGGACTGCCACAGGGGCAGGGGCTTTGGGTGCAGTACACCTGGGCATGGCATAAGCCCTCTTGGAAGAGGTCACCATTAACCCCACCGTAGAGGTGCCAGAACTTACACAAGACTGGGGAAGCAGACACTTGGAGGGCACAAACAAACCTTGTGCTCATCAGGATCCAAGAGAAAGGAGCAGTGACCCCACAAGAGACTGACTCAGACTTGCCCAGGAGTGTCCAGGCGGCTCCGGCAGAGGTGTGGGTCACCAGTGGCCTGGTGCAGGGTTGAGAGCACGGAGTGTAGCACTGCATGCATGGGACCTTTGATGGACGTCTCCATTACCTTCATTACCTCCACCATAGTTTGGCCCCAGTTAAATAACAAAGAGGAAATACAGCCCCACCCATCAACAGAAAATTGGATTAAAGATTTATTGAGTTATGTCCCCCTACTACCTGATCAGAACAAGACCCAGTTTCCCCATCAGTCTGTCTCTCCCATCAGGAAGCTTCCATAAGCCTCTTATCCTTCTCCATCAGAGGGCAGACAGCCTGAAAAGGACAATCACAGAAAACTAATCTGATCACATGGACCACAGCCTTGTCTAACTCAATGAAACTATGAGCCATGCCATGTAGGGCCATCCAAGACAGACAGGTCATGGTGGAGAATTCTAACAAAACGTGGTCCACTGGAGAAGAGAATGGCAAACCACTTCAGTATTCTTGCCTTGACAACCCCATGAACAGTATGAAAAGGCAAAAAGATAGGACACTGAAAGATGAACTTCCCAGGTTGGTAGGTGCCCAATATGCTACTGGAGATCAGTGGGGAAATAAATCCAGAAAAATGAAGAGACGGAGCCAAAGAAAAAACAACACACAGTTGTGGATGTGACTGGTGATGGAAGTAAACTCTGATGCAATAAAGAGCAATATTGCATGGAACCTGGAATGTTAAGTCCATGAATCAAGGTAAATTGGAAGCAGTCAGACAAGAGATTGCAAGAGTGAACATCTACATTTTAGGAATCAATGAACTAAAGTGTACTGGAATGGGTGAATTTAACTCAGATGCCTATTACATCTACTACTGTGGGCAAGAATCCCTTAGAAGAAATGGAGTAGCCCTCATAGTCAACAAAAGTCCAAAATGCAGTACTTGGATGCAATCTCAAAAACAACAGAATGATCTCTGTTCGTTTCCAAGGCAAACTATTTAATATCACAGAAATCCAAGTCTATGCCCTGACCAGTGGAGAAGGAAATGGCAACCCACTCCAGTAATCTTTTCTGAAGAATTCCATGGACAAAGGAGCCTGGCACGCTACAGTTCATGGAGTTGCAAAGAGTCAGGTATGACTGAGCAACTATCACACACTCACTCATGCTGCGACCAGTAATGTTGAAGAAGCTGAAGTTGAATGGTTCTATGAAGACCTACAAGACCTTCTAGAATTAACACCCAAAAACGATGTCCTTTTCATTATAGGGGACTGGAATGCAAATGTAGGAAGTCAAGAAATACCTGGAGTATCAGGCAAATTTGGCCTTGGAGTACAGAATGAAGCAGGGCAAAGGCTAATAGAGTTTTGCCAAGAGAACACACTGGTCATTGCAAACACCCTCTTCTAACAACACAAGAGAAGACTCTACACATGGACATCACCAGAAAATCAATACCAAAATCAGATCGATTATATTCTTTGCAGCCAAAGATGGGGAAGCTCTATATAGTCAGCAAAAACAAGACTGGGAGCTGACTGTGGCTCAGATCATGAACTGCTTATTGCCAATTCAACTTAAACTGAAGAAAGTAGGGAACCAGTAGACCATTCAGGTATGATCTAAATCAAATCCCTTACGATTATACAGTAGAAGTGAGAAATAGGTTTAAGGGATTAGATCTGATAGACAGAGTGCCTGATGAACTATGGATGGAAGTTCATGACACTGAACAGGAGGCAGGGATCAAGAGCATCCCCAAGAAAAAGAAATGCAAAAAGGCAAAATGGTTGTCTGAGGAGGTGTTACAAATAGTTGTGAAAAGAAGAGAAGTGAAAAGCAAAAGAGAAAAGGAAATATATACCCATTTGAATGCACAGTTCCAAAGAATAGCAAGAAGAGATAAGAAAGCCTTCCTCAGAGATCAATGCAGAGAAATAGAGCAAACAACAGAATGGGAAACACTGAGATCTCTTCAAGAAAATTAGAGATACCAAGGGAACATTTCATGCAAAGATGGGCTCAATAAAGGCCAGAAATGCTATGGACCTAACAGAAGCAGAAGATATTAAGAAGAAGTGGCAAGAATACACAGAAGAACTGTACAAAAAAGATCTGCACAACCAAGATAATCACGATGGTGTGATCACTCACCTAGAGCCAGACGTCCTGGAATGTGAAGTCAAGTGGGCCTTAGAAAGCTATTTCAAATCCTGAAAGATGATGCTGTGAAAGTGCTGCACTCAATATGCCAGCAAATTTGGAAGTCTCAGCAGTGGCCACAGGACTGGAAAAGGGCAGTTTTCATTCCAATCCCAAAGAAAGGCAATGCCAAAGAATGCTCAAACTGCTGCACACTTGCACTCATCTCACATGCTAGTAAAGTAATGCTCAAAAATCTTTAAGCCACCCTTCAACAGTACATCAACTGTGAACTTCCAGATGTTCAAGCTGGATTTAGAAAAGGCAGAGGAACCAGAGCTCAAATCGCCAACATCCACTGCATCATCAAAAAAGCAAGAGTTCCAGAAAAACATCCTCGTCTGCTTTATTGACTATGCAAAAGCTTTTGACTGTGTGTATCACAACAAACTGTGGAAAATTCTTAAAGAGATGGGCATACCAGACCCTCTGATCTCCCTCCTGAGAAATCTGTATGCACATCAGGAAGCTACAGTTAGAACTGGACATGGAACAACAGACTGGTTCCAAATTGGGAAAAGAATATGTCAAGCCTGTATATTGTCACCCTGCTTATTTAAGTTATGCAGAGTACATCATGAGAAACGCTGGGCTGGATGAAGCAGAAGATGGAATCAAGATTGCCAGGAGAAATATCAATAACCTCCAATATGCAGATGACACCTCACTTATGGCAAAGAGTAACTAAAGAGCCTCTTCTTAATGAAAGTGAGAAAAAAGTTGGCTTAAAACTCAACATTCCAAAAACTAAGATCATGACATCTGGTCCCATTACTTCATGGCAAATAGATGGGGAAATGCTGGAAACAGTGGCAGACTTTATTTTTGGGGTCTCCAAAATAACTGCAGATGGTGACTGCAGCCATGAAATTAAAAGATGTTTGCTCCTTGGAAGAAAAGTTATGACAAACCTAGACAGCATATTAAAAAGCAGAGACATTACTTTGCCAACAAAGGTCCGTCTAGTCAAAGCTATGGCTTTTCCAGTAGTCATGTATAGGTGTCAAAGTTGGACAATAAAGAAAGCTGAGCACTGAAGAATTGATGCATTTGAACTGTGGTGTTGGAGAAGACTCTTGAGAGTCCCTTGGACTGCAAGAAGATCCAACCAGTCCATCCTAAAGGAGATCAGTCCTGAATATTCACTGGAAAGACTGATGCTGAAGCTGAAACTCCAGTATTTTGGCCACTTGATGCCAAGAACTGATTCATCTGAAAAGACCATGATGCTGGGAAAGATTTAGGGCAGGAGGAGCAGGGTGCGACAGAGGATGAGATGGTTGGATGGCATCACCGACTCAATGGACATGAGTCTGAGTAAATTCTGGGAGTTGGTGATTGACAGGGAAGCCTGGTGTGCTGCAGTCCACAGGGTCGCAAACTCAGACGTGACTAAGCGACTGAACCAAACTGAACTGATAAGGGTATTCATATTAAAATATATATGTAATCAAATCAACACACTGTACTCAGGAAGTTTACACAAAATAAATAAAATAAAATTGAAAACTTTATATGTATTCAGGGTATAGACTGGAAGCAGAACTATTAAAGTACTGGATTATTAGTTTAAATCACTTCTTTCCTTTTTGTGGATATTGAAGTCGCAGTTCTTAATATACACTTTTATGATCATAATATTAATAATATTTAGCTGGACTAGTTAGTACTAGTTTGCTCTACAGGTTGAGATTTGTATTATATCATTATTAATATATGCTTGATTTTAGAACACTTGGGGAGAAAGTTATCATTAAAAAAATTCTGAAGGCTGCCTATGTAACTATGCAAGTAATGGAGACACAAATCTTGCTAGTCGTGTTAGCCAGTGTACTCTAAATCAAAGGGGTGATAGATACTCCTAGTGTATAGACTGTTTTCACATTCAGTAATGAATTAACGCTAAACCAGTGGAATAAAATATATTCACCAAATGCACAGATAGACAAAACGACCTTTGCTCTCAAACTCTCTAATGCTGTAAAATATTAGCAAGGTCTAGTTTAATATCTTACTTTCCTCATATGAGACAGCTTTAGCAAATAAAAAATAATCATTTTTAAAAGTTACATTATTTTTAGCTAATAAGCAAAAATTCTCTTTCACTGTAAAAATATTCATATTTTTATTTTTCATTAAATCAATATCTCTGAGCACTTGATTCCAGGGCCAAGAATTAACTTTAATGTCACTTCTGACACTAAAAGTAAACCACTTGTTTATATGTTAATGAACCCTTAATATAAAGTATCAGTTTATATGTCTTGTCAGCCAAGGTATTCATTCTCAAGCACACCTCAACTGCAGATTCTTAGCATATATTTTAATTTCATACTATATTTTTTACTTAAACAGTCTACGATTTTTTGCTTTAGATTATATCATTTTATTTCCTTTTTTCTTTTTTTGCCACAAAGCATATATGGGAGTCTACTGGTAAAGGATTACTACCCACAATGGAAGTAAAGCACACAAGGATGAATTGTATTCATAAGGCAAGTTCAAAGAGCTACATGTGTTTAGTCATTATGCTACTATTATTTAACTTATTATTAAATAAAGAACTTTCCCATAACTTAGATTACAAAAGACTTTCACTGGATGTACTTTACTACTGAGCTAAAGGCTCTGGTAAAGACTCTGATGCTGAGAGGGACTGGGGGCAGGAGGGGAAGGGGACGACAGAGGATGAGATGGTTGGATGGCATCACCGACTCAAGGGACGTGAGTCTGTGAACTCCGGGAGTTGGTGATGGACAGGGAGGCCTGGCGTGCTGCGATTCATGGGGTATTTGAACATTAGTTTATTTAAGTACAGTAAATTGACATCAGAGTTGTTCAAAGAGGAAGTCCATCCCAGTGCCACACTTTGTCCTTGAGTAGTCACTGCTGGCTGTCAACTCCTAGCAGCAGTGAGGCAATCAAGTTTAGCCAAGCACTGTAACAGATAACTCTGTAACCCAGTTGCTCTTAGACATCTCTAGACATTTGAGAGGGGCCTAGTGAAACTACTGTCTTTTAAAAGATTCCTCTAAAGGGGAGGAAACAAGAACAATGTTTGGTAAAAACACACTATGTTTCATTCAGTAATTGAAAACCAAGTAGAAGAGAAATTTTAAATACTACAAGCAGCGACCTAGAATGTAATAACCAAAAGCTAAAGTTATAGGACGGGAAACAGAATGAAAAAAAAAAAAAAAAAAAAAGATTCCAAGATGACCCGGAGCCAAAGATGAACTTGAAGAGGCACAAGCTGATAACAGGGCTCTGCTGAGCATAGGTAAATTCTACAGTGAGACTGAACTTCAACCAAAGCAAACTCTGAAGGGAAATGATTAGTTCTATAAATAATGGGAAAATGCTCTGGAAGACAGACTGTACTTAAAACAAACTACCTAAAGTTCTCTACCTGTACTGCTTTCCATTTCAAAAGATGGAAAAGGCAACAGAATTTTGTTGCATGATACTCCTTAATAGCTCAGAAACCATCAAGCTTTAACAGATATTTTCTAGCAAAAGTGAACAGCTTAAGAGTAAGCCACCACCAACCTCCTATTCTGTCTAACAGTCCTGGCTCAAGGCTACGACCATAGGACAGTGGATTTTCTTGGCATGTTTAAACTGAGAAGTGCAGCTCACCTAATGTTAGACTTGTAACAAATTATGAGGAAGATTTTCTTTGTCCATGAACGTGAGTAATCTTAAAATGAAGCAGGAAGCTTCTATTCAATACTCATGAAGCATAATCTTTTGGCTTAAAAACAATAACACATGATGAGACATTATTAAGATAAACTGTAAATTAACTTTTCTAAAAAAAATGAAAGAGTATAGAGAACAAAATATGTTTTTTATCATTAAGAAGTTATCTGCTGAAAGGTTTTCATTAGGATACCTAAGTACTTCAGGGCTTGCCTGGTGGCTCAGCTGGTAAAGAATTCACCTGCAATGTGGGAGACCTGGATTTGATCCCTGGGTTGGGAAGATCCCCTGGAGAAGGGAAAGGCTACCCACTCCAGTATTCTGGCCTGGAGAATTCCATGGACTGTATAGTCCATGGGGTCACAAAGAGTCAGACATGAGTGAACAAATTTCACTTCACTTCAAGGACTTCAGAAGATCATTTTAGGTTCTATAATTCTAGAAAAATTCCTGTATCCTTTCCTTCTTAATTAAAATTTCTCATAATTCTGGAAAAAAAAACCTACTGTTTTTTCTTGAATAAAAAATTCCACAATTTTAAAAACAGAAATAAAGGGAAGAAGGGCAAAAAAAAGGAGGGACGGAATGGAGGAAAGGAGATAGGGAAAAGGGGATAAGGAGTCAGGGATAAACCTGATAAAACATTCAATGAAAGCCACAATAATAAATGAGCCTGATTTGTTGCTGACTGTATAAGGAACTAGATAATTTTATCATTAAATTTGAAGCATCTGTTAGTTTGAGATTATACCAGTACTACTCTATTGATTACTTACAAAGGCTGTGTATAAAGCAGTGGGTGTTGAATTGTATCAAATATCTTTCTGAGGATTTTCAAACAAGATTTCTCCTTCAGCAGGTAAGGATATAGACCAGAGATTGACAAAGATTTTCAGTAACAGGCCAGACATCAAATATTTTCAGGTTTAGGGCAATAGGGTCTTTGTAGCAACTACTCAACTCTGCCAATGTGGTGCAAGAGCATCTTGAACCACAGTATGTGGATGGGCGTGGCTGTGAGAAATAGACATAGAGAATGGACTGTGGACACAGAGGGGCAAGGAGAGAGTGGGATGAATTGAGAGAATAGCACTGAAACATATGAATTAGCACATGTAAAACAGATAGTAGGAAGCTGCTGTATAACACAGAGAGCCCAGTCTAGCACTCTGTGATGACATAAAGGGGCTGGATGGGTTAGGGAGTAGGAGGGAGGTTCAAGAGTGAGGGGACAGATGTATATTTATGGCTGATTAATATTGTTGTATGGTAGAAACCAACACAACATTGTAAAGGAATTGTCCTTCAATTTTCTTTTTTGAAAAAAAAAAAAGAACAGACAGTAGGGCAGATTTGGCCATTAAGCCAGATTTAGTCAGCAAACCTGGCAGGCAGTAGCTTACATAAGCTACTGCTAACATGCATGTCCGACTCTTTGTGACCCCATGGACTGCAGCCCACCAGGCTCTTCTGTCCATGGGATTCTCCAGGCAAGAATACTGGAGTGGTTTGCCATGCCCTCCTCCAGGGGATCTTCCCAACCCAGGGCTCAAACCTGCATCTCTTCTGTCTGCTGCATTGGCAGGTGGGTTCTTTACCACTACTGTCCCCTGGGAAGCCCAACTGCTAACAGAGACTATGCTAATCTGTATTTCTATTTATCAAACTCTGCTTGCGTTTCCCGAAATAACTCTTCTTAGTCATGGTCTAGTAAGTTTAGTAAAATGCAGGAACAACTTTCTCTAATACTTCATTTAGAACTTCTGCATATATATTGAAAATGAGATTGAACTTCTTCTAGGGGAGTGGTCAGTTATGCTAATTGGAGAGTTTATTATTTTGCTCTGGAAAAAAGTTTTATACAACATGATAATTCTGTTTCTTAGAAGCTGAAGATACTAAATTGTTTATGGGTAACAATTTTAAAGCTACTCTTTGAGTCAGAAAAAAAGTCTTTTATGGATGGAGTCTGTTTAGGTTTCCCACTTTCTCTGTAGTCCTGTAAAATCATGCATTTCAATGAGATTATCAAATTTGTTAATAAGTTTAAACAGTTGTATTTGCCAGTATATGGTCAATGGGATACAACTCTCCAGGGATTGATTCAAGAGGCAATAAAGAAAAGCTCTATGACTGATTAAGTGTGGGAAATATTATGCAAGATAAAGCTAACGAGGTCTCTGAAAAAAAGGACCAACTTCTCAAAACATTTAACATACCATGTGGAATGTCAGTATCAAAAGGTGAGATTATGAATTACATTATAAAATGCTTCCCTAATTAATGTGACTAAAAAACCTTTGCTTTAGACACTGCATAGAACATGTGATCTTTAGAATACAATTTTGAAAATGTTAGATTATAAATAAACAATTTATAAGATCTCCATGAATGTAATAAGGTTAGCCCAAAGCAGTTGTTATTTTGTGTATATGTGTTTGTTTGATTTTTCATTTATTAATCTAGGGAGAAGTATCCCCAATTTTCTTCTAGTTCATTTAATTCATTTCTTATATTCCTCAGGATCTGTTTTATAACTTTATTAGGGTGATTTTACTACAATGTGTTTTTGCTTTCAAAGTCTGAATGTTTTGTTCTTTCGCCATTCATTCTACTTAATATTGAAGGCACTAAAACTATACATTTGGCTAATATTAAAAATTTCAACATATCACAAAAGTTTTTATATCCATGCTGTTGTTTTTTAAGCATCTTGTAGCTTTTATTTTAATATAAAAATTATTTAGTAGCGTACACTTTAAAAGAATTTAATGACCTACATATAGAGAGCTGTTAAGTCAATTCCAGTATGTTCATCAAATACTTTATGCATTTATTTGTGTTCTGTTTCATCCATCTGTAAGAGAGAAAATAATATTTAAAAATCTCTAATTATAGAGACTTCACTGGTGGTCCAGTTGTTAAGATTTCACACTTCCACTGCATGGAGACTGGTCTGAGCCCTGTTTAGGGAACTAAGATACCACATGCCACAAGGCCAAAAACAAACAACAACAAAATCTCAGTATAACTATGCTTCTATCAATATCTCATATTTCTAATATTTTTCCTTTCTTTAGTTTATTATAATTTTTTTCTTTTTAAAGTTCATTTCATGTATAATGTTCATGACATTTTATTTCTATACAACATAAAAGTACTCTATCTCAGGTATTTGATTCAATTTGGTCTGATAATATGATACCTCTGACTTCTGTGAATGCTTTCTACATAGTCTTTTGAGACCCCATGGACTGTAGCCTGACAGACTCCTCTGTGCATGGGATTTCCCAGGAAAAAATACTGGAATGAGTTGCCATTTCCTTCTCCAAGGGATCTTTCCAACCCAGGGATCAAACTCATGTCTGATACATTGGCAAGTGGATTCTTAAGCACTGAGCCACCTGGAGAGCCCTTATTATATTTTACCCCTGCACAATTTTAACATTTTCAATGTTATATGTCCAAAATTCTTAAGGAGTATAAAACTAGATATATTTTTTAATCCAGAAAAAAATAATTAAAAGAAAGTTTTCCCATTTACAATTAAAGTGATAACTGAATCTTTTACTTCTTGTTTTATAGACTTTCTCTGTATTTTTATTTCACTCAGTTTTTCTGCCTATTCTGGAAAATACTGTATGACATTGACTTTTTAAATACTGAAAGTGATATGACCCAGCAATCCCACTGCTGGGCATACACACCAAGGAAACCAGAATTCAAAGAGACACATGTACCCCAATGTTCATCACAGCACTGTTTATAATAGCCAGGACATGGAAGCAACCTAGATGTCCATCAGCAGATGAATGGATAAGAAAGCTGTGGTACATATACACAATGGAGTATTACTCAGCCATTAAAAAGAATATATTTGAATCAGTTCTAATGAGGTGGATGAAACTGGAGCCTATTATACAGAGTGAAGTAAGCCAGAAAGAAAAACACCAATACAATATACTAATGCATATATTCTTTGGAACTCTGCATTCAGATGCTTATATCTTTCCTTTTCTCCTTTGCTTTTCGCTTCTCTTCTTTTCACAGCTATTTGTAAGGCCTCCCCAGACAGCCATTTTGCTTTTTTGCATTTCTTTTCCATGGGGATGGTCTTGATCCCTGTCTCCTGTACAATGTCACGAACCTCATTCCATAGTTCATCAGGCACTCCTATCTATCATATCTAGGCCCTTAAATCTATTTCTCACTTCCACTGTATAATCATAAGGGATTTGATTTAAGTCATACCTGTATGGTCTAGTGGTTTTCCCTACTTTCTTCAATTTAAGTCTGAATTTGGCAATAAGGAGCTCATGATCTGAGCCACAGTCAGCTCCTGGTCTTGTTTTTGTTGACTGTATAGAGCTTCTCCATCTTTGGCTGCAAAGAATAAAATCAACCTGATTTCGGTGTTGACCATCTGGTGATGTCCATATGTAGAGTCTTCTCTTGTGTTGTTGGAAGAGGGTGTTTGCTGTCTGAGTGAACTCTGGGAGTTGGTGATGGACAGGGAGGCCTGGCGTGCTGTGATTCATGGGGTCGCAAAGAGTCGGACATGACTGAGCGACTGAACTGAACTGAACTGAACTGAACGCATATATATGAAATTTAGAAAGAAGGTAACGATAACCCTGTATGCCAAACAGTAAAAGAGACACAGATGTATAGAACAATCTTGGACTCTGGGAGAGGGCGAGGGTGGGATGATTTGGGAGAATGACATTGAAACATGTATAATATCATATGTGAAATGAATCCCCAGTCCAGGTTTGATGCATGATACAGGATGCTTGGGGCTGGTGCACTGGGATGACCCAGAGTGATGGTATACAGAGGGAGGTGGGAGGTGGGAGGGTGGTTCACCATGGGGAACACGTGTACACTCATGGCGAATTCATGTTGATGTATGGCAAAACCAATACAATATTGTAAAATAATTAGCCTCCAATTAAAATAAATAAATTTATATTAAAAAATATTGAAAGTGAAAATGAAAGTTGCTCAGTCCTGTCCAACTCTTTGCAACCCCATGGACTATACAGTGCGTGAAATTCTCCAGGCCAGAATACTGGAGTGGGTAGTCTTTCCCTTCTCCAGGGGATCTTCCCAACCCAGAGATCGAACCCAGGTCTCCTGCATCCCAGGCAAATTCTTTACCAGCTGAGCCACAAGAGAAACCCAAGAATACCAGAGTGGGTACCCTATTCCTTCTCCAGCAGATCTTCCCAACCCAGGTTTAAATATTGAAGATTTCCTCAAAAATAACCTACAATAATCAAGTATGCTATTTATTATAGGCATCCAGTCCTAGAATAAGGCTCTCTACCATCCCATATTTATGAGTGATTAATGGTTATGGTTATGGTTGCCTGACACTCAGGCTACTGTCCCCCTCCAAACTACCCACATGGTTCTGTGTTAGATGATAGTGAAGTTTACCAGGATGCAGTCCTGTTACTTTTTGACATGCTGCTGTTTCATGACATAGAATGGTATCTGTCCTCCACAACTTTCTGTATCAAATTCACAGTTTACCTCAGAGAAATTCTTCCAAGTTTTAGTATATGATTCTGCAGGGTTCTCATTAAACATATTTATTAAATAAATAAGAGGGAAGGAGAAGTAAGAGATAAGGGGAAGCTTAATATTTTTGATAATACCATATTGGACTCTCCTGGTCTCACAGTGGATAAGAATCCACTTGCCAAGACAAGGGACACGGGTTGGATCCCTGGTCCAGGAAGATGCCACATGCAGCTAAGCCTGTGCGCTGCAACTACTAAGCTCACCCTCTGGAACCCATGCACTGCGACTACTGAAGCTATGCACCTAGATGCTGGGCTCTGCAACAGGGCAAGTCACTGAATGAGAAGGCTGCACACCACAGCGAAGAGCAGCCTCCATTCTCCTCAACTAGAGAAAGCCCACGAAGAGCAACAGAGACCCAGCAGAGCCAAACATCTTAAAAACAAAATTAATTACTTAATTTAAAAAATTTTGGTGATACCATATCAATTTACCTCTAAGTCCTGAACTTAACAAAAAATAATAATAATAATTACTTCTCAATGTTAGAAATAGTTAAACATAAGAGAGGGGGGCTACCAAGTGACTTTCTCTCAAGTAGAAAAGCTGCTAATGCATCTAATCTGACAAAAAATATATTAGGGAAGAAAAAATTATCAACAGGGAGAAGAAGGAGGAAAAGACTGTGTTCAGAAGTCACCTCTATAACAATATAGAGCATTACTACAGCAACTTAAGAATGTTTTGTCATTTTCTTTTCATTGAAAAACACCATGTTTATGACAATGCAAACTTTCTTGACATTAAACACCCTATGTTAGTCAAACAGTATGGTATCAGGGCATCTTAGGAAGGATTTAACTAGTCAGATTATCCCCTAAATTTGTGTGTTTTCTTTTTCATAGTTCTGTAGCAGGCAGAAGATAGCAATTTACCAAGAAAAAAGAAAACACACACAGACACACACACATACTACCTCTGTTCCACATCACTTGTAAGCTAAATAACTGTGTGTTTACTTGTCTGGACTTTGAATTCATGGCACTGGAGAACGGAAACACAACCTTATACTAGAATTACAGCCAATCTATGGCTCAAAAAATTGACGGAGGGAAAGGATGTTAGTGAAAGTGAAGTGAAGTCTCTCAGTCTTTGTGAACCCATGGACTACAGCCTGCCAGGCTCCTCTGTCCATGGGGTTTTCCAGGCAAGAATACTGGAGTGAGTTGCCATTTCCTTCTCCAGGGGATCTTCTGGACTCAGGGGTCAAACGTTGAGTCTCCTGCACTGCAGGCAGACTCCACCATCTGCAAAAGCAAAACTAAAATACAAAAGGATGTTAAGAGGGACAGTTTTAAGTGGTCAGGAGCAGCCTATGAACTACAGGACTACTTCCAGCATGGCAGCCCAGTGAAAAGTCTCCAAGGCAGACTTGGTGAAAGCACTTCCAATTACTGTGTCTATATGTCAGGATCTTACTTGCCAGATATATAGCCCCAGTGTGAGGATGTACCCCAGTAATGCCCTAAGACAGGCTTATACTATAGGAAAGTAATTATCTATTTTGGTGGCTAAGGCCCATTGGGGGAAGCTGTGAACACTCTCTAGAAAAATGTGTAAGTATATCTATCACACAGTTTCAAGGGGTTCACAGATTCCATAAAGCTCACGCTGCAGTCCTCAAAGTGATTTAACATCAGATTTAAAACACACAGGGCTATACTTTAGGGATGAAGAGTTTTCAGCTGGGGACATATAGGAATAAACACTTACGGCATTTTGAATCTTTACATTATCCCTTCCTTTGATTCAAATTCCAAGAGCATAAACCAAACACAGAAAAATATGTACTCGATTTTGGTTAATTTATCAACATTTTAAGACAGGGAAAAAAGAGGGTATTATTTGTATCTAGAACTTAGAAAACACATGAAGGGTGCAGCTGCAGTCTGGCAGGAGAATGAGGCAAATTAATCTCTTGACTTTCTCTCTCTCTCACCTCTTTTAATAGAGAAATTAGAAAGAACCTGAAGATAAGCAGTGCCAGGTAAGCTCTGGAAGAAGAAATAACCTGGGTACTTCCATTTGAGGCATGGTTCACTTGCTGGTTCTCTTGAGCAATCCCTATAACGAGTGGAAGCACTAGGATCTGAGCCTTATTTCCCCCATCCTCTTCACCACCAATCAATTCTTTTGGAAAGTATTATATAAAAAATAACTCTTACATAAATAGACTATTTGTGGAATAAAAAGGGATTAAAATAAAAAACAAATACACTCTTAATGCCAATGTATAAAGATGAAATGTCATTTTTAGATTAATGAAATCTATTATTTTATGTAAAGTGGCCATTTGATATAATTGTATCTTATCTATTGTCAACTGTATATAAAATTCCTTTTCTATTAGAATTTTTAAATGGCTACAGTCTAACCCCAAATTGCTGTAAGGGTATAAGGGAAGAGAGAGAGAGGGAGAGGGGGAGGGAGACAGAGAGAGAGAGTCTTAAATACCATCTCTCTTCTAGGCAGCAATTTCCCCAGATGAAGAGGTCACCACTGTTTAACAGTGTGCTGCCATGTTAATTTAGTATGACAAGATAAAGCAGTAATCTCAGCTCGTGGAGGCTGTAAACCGCCTGCTATCCGGGGACATGCTCAAGTCGATTTGCACTGTATATCACTTTATACAATTGCCATGACAAAGCCCCCTGAGTTCTCACATGTAAATCTCTCTATCCTTCTCTTCCTGTAGCCCCCTCTTTTCTCTTTCACTCCCTCTGAATTTTTTTCTCCCTGCTTCATGTCCAGGTAGACCACATCTACTCAGCACTAATCTCTGAAAACGTAATGCTCTGAACATGACAAGGGACACACAACACATACTCCTCTCACAACCACTCTGTCAAGTCCCCAGTTTAGGAGAAGATGTTCAGGGACTTAGATAATCCATTGATCCCACTTGCATCGGCTTTTATATTTCAATCTGTCGTGTTAAGTTGTCAAGGGGAGAGATTAAACTGATGTTTCATGATTCGAGATTTACTTTCCTAGGAATGATAGTTTTCAAAGCTTGTCTTACTAAGGTCTGCTTAAAGATTATCCCTAAGAAAGCTGATGTATCTTTACTGGTATAAATCTAGTAATAACACTATAAAGTGTTTTAGGTAAGGACAGTTTGGAGATATTCAAGGTTATGGAACAAGAATGTAAAACTGAGTAAAATATGGAGTTTTTAAAAATGTCATCTGTGTAGTTCTCTCTGCATGAAGTCAAAACACCATATGTAAAAAACGGGGGAAAACATGTTTTTATCTGTGTAAAACAAAAATAATTATAGACTCAGTGAAGGGGACATAAGAGAAGAGGAAGAATTTATATGATAGGAAATTTAAAGATCACATGAAACATATTGGGAAAGTGACAAGTCAGTTTTATCCAATAAACAAAGGGCAGAAGTATATGTTCAACTGACAAGAATTAAGACCTGGAGAAACATATACTATGGCTAGGTGTGTTGGCTTTAGATGTGTTAAAAGCAAGATAACAGGCCCCAAATGGAGTCACTTATGCTAAGCCTCATGTCACCAAACTGAGTTAACTTCATTACAGTTTGGGACTCTCCTAGAAATGGAATCTTGAACCAGTCAATCAGGAATCACTGTGAGGTAATCTGCCTGTTAGACCACTGTCATCCCCTAAAGCAAAGTGACCCTGTCACAACCAATCTGCTTTTTTGCTAGTATCACTTCCTTGTCCCACTCCCTTTGGCCTATGAAAGTCTTTCATTTTGTCCAGGTCTTCAGAGCTCCTTCTATCTGCTAGATAGGATGCTGTCCAATTCATTAACCACTGAATAAAGGCAATGAGATCTTTAAAATCTACTCAGTTGAATTTTTTTTTTTTAACAGATGTCCAAATTCTGACAGGTTGAGCTGTTACATTACAAAAATTCATTTGTACTGTGCCTCTTATCCACATCATAACCTTTTTATATCATCTCAAGCTACTCTTATAAACAAACAAAAATGAGAGAAGAAAGGACTAAGTGATCAATAAATATAATACTAATAAAAATCTAAATCCCCCCCACAGTGCCTCTAAAATCCTTGAAATCAAAAAGAAATTTTTAAATGTCCTGAAACTTAAAAATCAAAAGGGAACATAATAATAAAGCTATAGTAATAAATTTCATTAACTGTGTCCTAAAAGAAAATCATCATGTAGCCTTTAGTATGTCCACACAAGAAAACTGAAGCAACTTTTAAAATATTTTGTTGCAAAATATTTTTGTTGTTTTGTTTTGTCTTGATGTTGCTTCCCTCTGGTAAACTATTTGGAGAGAGGTATATTATTATATGAAGCTACAGAAGAAATGCTTTGACTTCTATCACTCTTTGGAGAGCAAGTGGGCTGAAAGAATTAGAAGGGGATTAAAAGGGAAGCTCACATTAACTGAATATTCATGATATGACAAACACTATGCCAGGTAATTATTTCATTTAATCATTATATCAACTCTCACTAAGTATTGTTATTTCTACATGTAGATAAGGAAAGTTGCACTCAGAATGTCTTCTCTGAACAAAGATTTTGGAGACATTCATTCATTCATCCAACCATTTTGAGGTACTTGCTGTGGGTCAGCCACTGTGTGACTCTACGGTATACAGAACTGAATAAGACCTTTTACCCATGGGAACAATTTCTCCCTTAAATAAGAGTTTTCATCTCATTTTCCAGATAAATAACATCCAAAGATACTGACAGAGCTAAGTGGTAAGACTACCGAACCACTTAAATGGGGAGGGAAATGTTGGTAATATTCCTCCAGGTTACTAATAAAGGAAAGCATGATTATTGGGAGACTACAAGAAGACAATGTTTTGTTCTGATAATTAACAGCAATTAGTCAATAGCATGAAAACTACTCAATAAATAGAGCATCTATTAAGTTCTTCCTAAGCGACAGGCATGGTTCAAGGCCAGTTATGAGAATTCTGCTATTTAATTCTTGTTTTAGTCGCTCAGTCATGTCCGATCCTTGTGACCCCATTGACTTCAGCCCACCCAGCTCCTCTGTCCATGGAATTCTCTAGGCAAGAATACTGGAGTGGGTTGCCATTCCCTTCTCCAGGGGATCTTCCTCATCCAGGGATCAAACCTGTGCCTCTTGTATTGCAGGCAGATCTTTACCATCTGAGCCACCAAGAAACCCTATTTAATCCTTACAACTCCTCTATATATTAGGAGGTTCTATTATCATCCCCAGCTTTATATGAGAAAACAAAGATACATGAGATGCCACAAAACGAAGACAAGATCACACACATCACAAAACACAGGATTATGATTTGAACCCACACTGTTTAAGGGAGAGTGTAGGCATTTTACCACCTCATTCTTTATCTCATCATCATATCAAAACATAGTTCTGACTTGGCTTATGTAGATTTCTACTGCAGTGGTGGTTACAGTTGATGAATAGTCTTAAATAACATTACGCAAAAATGTAAACTGCCAATGAACAATATCTGTGACAACTGAAATCTGTCGAAAGTATTTGACTGAGGGACAGTACCTCAGATTGGATGAATGGTCTCCTTTACAAATTACAAAATAAATAAGTAAAAGAAACTTTTTAATCACAAGAGCTTGAGATTTCTATTGGACTTCTAATCTCTAAAGTAGTTTTCCTTAACTTAGGGTTTTCTTGTAAGTTTCTTAAATTTACAGGAACTTAAAGAAACTGACATTTAATACAATGTGCCATTTTTCTCTGAGATCAAAGAACTTAAACATTCCTTAGTCATTTTAGCTAATAACTAAGATTTACTAAGCTCCTGCTACATTCCAAGTACCAGAGTGCTTTATATGAATTCACTTCCTTAAATATTACAAACATCCTCAAAATAAGATGTTATTGTAATCATTCCCATTTTACAGATGATAAAACAAGGTACAGAGAATTTTGATAACTTGCCAAATGCCATACATAGGTCAACCAGCAGAACTTGGCATTTACTTGGTAATTTTATCACTAGAGGCCTTGTCGAAACAATTATACTATGCCAATAGCCTTATAGCCAGAGCACAAATTAATAGTAATCTTTATATGAAAGGTTTAGCAAATAATCATCTGAAGTTTCACATATTGCCCATTTCATAAATAGCCAATGTAGAACTTCAAATTCACATTCTGAAATAGTTAAATCTGTTGGTCTATTTAAATCCAGCTTAAAAAAAAAACTTAAAAATAAAATTATCTCTGAGTTAAGGAATAATAATCAAGCAACAGCTGTTTCACCTGCATTTCCTACAAGTATTTCTAAAAGCTTCTAAAATTATATATTCTGATGAACTATTAAAATATTTTAATGTTTGTATGGATGGAAAAGCAGTGAGCACAGATACTAAGTTCTGATGTCACAAATCCAAATTATACACTTATATATATTTCGCAAATCCCTTGCTCTAAGATAGCTATCTGCCTGTACAATGGGGGAAAAAAAAAATCACAGTTGCTGAACTCACAGTTTTCACAAAATTGACTAAGATAATAAACACAGGGTGGCTGGTACAAAGAAAACAGTTGAAACACTATGCATTCCTATTATTATTAATTACTGAATGCCATATTGTAAAGAGCACTGATTGTTTGAAATCTTCCATATCTGGGTTGCAAAGATCAGACTAAAGATAGGCTGTAAAATATATTCACACAAGACTTTCAAAGTTGCTTCTTATATTCCACTGATAACCCTTCTGAAATCAGAAGCTCAGATACACAAGAAGTGTGCTCTCTGAGTCTGAGTCCTGTGTCCCAAGTGTGCAAAGCATGCCAATCACCGCCACAAGGCCTGATGATGGATCCTGGTAACAGCACAGCCAGCTCCTATGTCCAAGATGTGCACTTACATAGAGGGAAGGGTCTAGAAGTGGCAGAGAGCTGGTTACAGAGCTTAGTACTTTATTAAGTGGAACACCGTTATTATAACTTGTTTTCTGTCGGCTTTTTACATGACACTTATTTTATATTTGTACACAATACATATTGTGTTTGTACATACTTTATACAAAGCTACTTAATGGTAGCTTTGCGATTATATTCCTTTTTTATATCTTACCTCCATTTTTACAAGTTTTATTAACCCTTAGAATGTTATTTTCTTGCATAGGGACATGCACCAAAAGATTAACTGTTTTATCTGGAGTCAGGCTAGATTTTTAAGAGCTAAGAAAAGACACTGAAGTAAACACGGCTTCTCTATATAATGATAACATTGTTTGCTCTGCTGCCACAGACTCAGCCTTGACTAAGACACAAAATCCAGTCACTTGTGTTCATTTACTTTATCATGTGATGTCAGTGTCACAGAGCCGGCCAAGGCTGCTCTACTTACATTCACACCTCATCTACTCACACGGATCATTCCTAAAAACGGTGTATGGGAGAAACTTTGAAGCCATTTTGCCTTTGTACAAAGAATATATATAACCAAAGAGACTGATTACAATTGTCAACCTAAGTTAGCTTTACATTTATTTCTCATTTCAAGTAAGAAAGAATGGTCTCCCCTTACCCAGCAGAATAGAGAAAAACATAAAATTTCCTTTCTAGAACAAGAAACGGGGGCAAATAGCACACAGTGGTCAAAAATGGTAGCAAACTGAACTGCTACCATGAATTCAGTTTTCATGTTAGTATAAATTATGGCATCTCAGAATTTACAGGGGAAATAGAGAATTTAAATACATTTAATGCTTTTAAATTTATCTAATGCAGCAATAATGTTCTAAGCATTTTGAATTCATATTGTCATTTCTCAAAAAATCATTTCTCTTGTAACTGCCCCACGTCTTCTCATTAGATTTTCTATACTAGACAATTTCTTTGTATTTTTAAGTTAACACCCCCCAAATCAAGGTATTTGTTGAAACTTTTAAAAGAGAAGCTATGTGAGCCTAATTGTCAAACTATGTGAGAAAAGGGAATTGCCATGAAAGTTCAATACTACCTTATATTATTTTTATGACTTTACTTTCTTAAGATCCAAATTAAGTGCTAATGGTTGTGCTTTTTAAAGAGACTGCTATACAAAGATTACTTTACCTTCTTAGGTACAGTAGGTCATTGTACCTAACTAACATAGCCAAGAAGAAACATGGTTTAAGTATCATCTGAAATATTTTGAGCTCTCGTTAGCAAGTTAGTTATTAAGTCTTGTAGATTTCATTCTAATTCTTAAAAATTCAGGCACCAGCACTGCAGAATTCTAATTTATTCTGGATCGTCTTAAATAACTGTCCTTTGCAAGTATTAATATAAAATAAGAAATAATGACAAACTCATCACTATTATGACTTACATTAAGTTAATATAGTGATGCAAACATCAAAATTACTTTCTAAATATGTAAAATGGTCTCCATTCCTATTTCTCATTTTTAGCAGTCTCTATAAAAATATCAAATTTTGAAAATAAATATGAAGACAAAAACAATTGAGTTAAAGCAATAGTAAAGAACTGAATGAAAACAGTAACAGAAGTTGTCAAATAATCTAAAATGAAACCTTGTCATAGGCACACAAAGCGCTTAGACACCCACTAAAGCACTATGTCCCAGACACTTGGATTCACTGATAAGTACAATTTCAAAAACTAATTTGAAAATCAATATAAGGCTCTTTTGTTTGCCATGTTAGGATATTAAAAATAAAATGATCACCACCATCAACAGTGCATCATGAAAGAAAAGTTAGAAGAACACAATCCCTGAATAAACTGAAGAAATATATAGTTTTGTTAAAATCTAACTACACAGTCTTTGTTAAAAAAAAAATCAGTGAAAACTCTATCATAGAACCAGTTGATCTCTATACAGTGACTAGCCTAACTGCGGGAAGGTTTGGCAATCCCCCAAGAGACAGTATATGTAACTAAGAAGGAAGTACATATCAGAGCACAATGGTGCTGATTCTCCCTTCCTGATAATGGCTCCTTTGAGATCCACAAGTAGATCCATTAAGAATGTTTTCTGACAGAATTAAGTTGAAAGAGAGAGGAAGAAGAGGAGCAAATGAAAAGGATCAAAGGAAGAAAAATGAGATAAAATTTATAACATCTGAGAAAAAGAATAAAGGTTGGTTCCTAAACTTTTATTTTTAACTTCCAAATACAAATCGTCCCATCATGCAGGTATGAGGATGAGAAATGGAGTATTTCCTGCCATATGAATAAACAAGGATGCCACAGCCACTAGTGATCCCTGCCTTCTGAACATGAATTTCTGAGCCTAAAGGGCACCCAGGAAGGAGAACAACACCTGCAATCTGGCAGCCATTAGCTGCGGCCGCTCCCTATGATGAGCACTAAAGAGCAGGGGTGGGGTGGGGGGGTTAAAAACACAGGACACTGGCCCCCAGAGAGCCGAGATGTATATGAAAGGAATGATTTCAGTAGGACCAGACTCTTAACATCTTCCCATACATAGAAAAGTGCTAAATTCCTTAACTTGAGATATCTGCTCTTCTTTAATTAACAATAATCTTCTGATGTCCAGACCACTTTCCCCTTGCTGCAAAACTTCTCTAAATCTGACTCTTCCCCCTGTGTCTCATTGGAGCAGTTCTCTCAGGGTTACTTGAGATGCTGTCTCTCAGGCTTGAAGTCCTAAAAATTTCTACCAAATAACTCTCAATGTTTATATTGTGACTATTTTTTCAAATAGACAAGAATAACGATGGGATAAAGATGAACACCTCTCCCCTCCACAAAAATCAGGAGCACCATTCAAGTTTATCTCCAGCATTGCTTCCTAGTACCCATGATGTTTCTGGCATCCTAGTCAAATATCCCACCATTCTTTTCACTTCATTTCCATTTTCACTCAAGGTGGTTATCTAGATTAAAGAAAGGAAACATTCAGAACACTAATAACTAAAGTAGTTGTTTTTATTCCTATTAAAATGAGGCATATATTTTACTAATGTTACATTTTATATTAAGACCCTTTACAAGGCACTTTGTCTTTCGTATGTTTTCTTAATTTCTTCTTTTTTCTTACTTAGTTAACTCTTCTGGGAATAATATATTTAAGCAAAAACAAAACAATGCAAAATTATAAAATAAAGACTTTGCATTAATAGTAATGATCCAAAGAGCATATATTTTTAATATCCTGGCATCTAGTAATTTTCTCATAGGACAATTTCATATTAATATGTTTCTGATCCCCACAGATGAGTTATACTTCAACTGTGAATCTGCTTAGCACTTTTTAGCCTGTATCAGATCAGATCAGATCAGATCAGTCACTCAGTCATGTCCGACTCTTTGTGAACCCGTGAATCGCAGCACGCCAAGCCTCTCTGTCCATCACCAACTCCTGGAGTTCACTCAGACTCATGTCCATCGAGTCAGTGATGCCATCCAGCCATCTCATCCTCTGTCGTTCCCTTCTCCTCCTGCCCCCAATCCCTCCCAGCATCAGAGTCTTCTCCAATGAGTCAACTCTTAGCATGAGGTGGCCAAGTACTGGAGTTTCAGCTTTAGCATCATTCCTTCCAAAGAAATCCCAGGGCTGATCTCCTTTAGAATGGACTGGTTGGATCTCCTTGCAGTCCAAGGGACTCTCAAGAGTCTTCTCCAACACCACAGTTCAAAACCATCAATTCTTCGGCACTCAGCCTTATTCACAGTCCAACTCTCACATCCATACATGACCACAGGAAAAACCATAGCCTTGACTAAACGAACCTTTGTTGGCAAAGTAATGTCTCTGCTTTTTAATATGCTATCTAGGTTGGTCATAACTTTCCTTCCAAGGAGTGAGCGTCTTTTAATTTCATGGCTGCAGTCACCATTTGCAGTGATTTTAGAGCCCAGAAAAATAAAGTCTGACACTGTTTCCACTGTTTCCCCATCTATTTCCCATGAAGTGATGGGACCGGATGCCATGATCTTCGTTTTCTGAATGTTGAGCTTTAAGCCAACTTTTTCACTCTCCACTTTCACCTTCATCAAGAGGCTTTTTAGTTCCTCTTCACTTTCTGCCATAAGGGTGGTGTCATCTCCATATCTGAGGTTATTGATACTTCTCCCAGCAATCTTGATTCCAGCTTGTGTTTCTTCCAGTCCAGCGTTTCTCATGATGTACTCTGCATATAAGTTAAATAAACAGGGTGACAATATACAGCCTTAACATACTCTCTTTCCTATTTGGAACCAGTCTGTTGTTCCATGTCCAGTTCTAACTGTTGCTTCCTGACCTGCATACAAATTTCTCAAGAGGCAGATCAGGTGGTCTGGTATTCCCATCTCTTTCAGAATTTTCCACAGTTTACTGTGATCCACACAGTCAAAGGCTTTGACATAGTCAATAAAGCAGAAAGAGACATTTTTCTGGAACTCCTTTGCTTTTTCCATGATCCAGCGGATGTTGGCAATTTGATTTCTGGTTCCTCTGCCTTTTCTAAAACCAGCTTGAACATCAGGAAGTTCACAGTTCACATATTACTGAAGCCTGGCTTGGAGAATTTTAAGCATTACCTTACCAGCGTGTGAGATGAGTGCAATTGTGTGGTAGTTTGAGCATTCTTTGGCATTGCCTTTCTTTGGGATTGGAATGCAAACTGCCCTTTTCCAGTCCTGTGGCCACTGCTGAGTTTTCCAAATTTGGTGTCATATTGAGTGCAGCACTTTCACAGCATCATCTTTCAGGACCTGGAACAGCTCAACTGGACTTCCATCACCTCCATTAGCTTTGTTCATAGTGATGCTTTCTAAGGCCCACTTGACTTCACATTCCAGGATGTCTGGCTCTAGGTCAGTGATCACACCATCGTGATTAATCTGGGTCGTGAAGATCTTTTTTGTACAGTTCTTCTGTGTATTCTTGCCACCTCTTCTTAATACCTTCTGCTTCTGTTAGGTCCATCCCATTTCTGTCCTTTATCTAGCCCATCTTTGCATGAAATGTTCCTTTGGTATCTCTGATTTTCTTGAAGAGATCTCTAGTCTTTCCCATTCTGTTGTTTTCCTCTATTTCTTTGCATTGATCGCTGAAGAAGGGTTTCTTATCTCTTCTTGCTATTCTTTGGAACTCTGCATTCAGATGTTTGTATCTTTCATTTCTCCTTTGCTTTTCTTCTCTTCTTTTCACAGCTATTTGTAAGGCCTCCCCAGACAGCCATTTTGCTTTTTTGCATTTCTTTTCCATGGGGATGGTCTTGATCCCTGTCTCCTGTACAATGTCACGAACCTCATTCCATAGTTCATCAGGCACTCTATCTATCAGATCTAGGCCCTTAAATCTATTTCTCACTTCCACTGTATAATCATAAGGGATTTGATTTTGGTCATACCTGAATGGTCTAGTGGTTTTCCCTAGTTTCTTCAATTTAAGTCTGAATTTTGCAATAAGGAGTTCATGGTCTGAGCCACAGTCAGCTCCTGGTCTTGTTTTTGTTGACTGTATAAAGATTCTCCATCTTTGGATGCAAAGAATATAATCAATATGATTTCGGTGTTGACCATCTGGTGATGTCCATGTGTAGAGTCTTCTCTTGTGTTGTTGGAAGAGGGTGTTTGTTATGTCCAGTGCATTTTCTTGGCAAAACTCTATTAGTCTTTGTCCTGCTTCATTCCGTATTCTAAGGCCAAATTTGCCTGTTACTCCAGGTGTTTCGTGACTTCCTACTTTTGCATTCCAGTCCCCTATAATGAAAAGGACATCTTTTTTGGGTGTTAGTTCTCAAAGGTCTTGTAGGTCTTCATAGAACCGTTCAACTTCAGCTTTTTCAGTGTTACTGGTGCCTGTATCAGGGTTCTAATATTTTATACTACAATCTGGTGACTTTTGTGCTCATCTTACCCCCATACTATACAAAAAGCTACATGAGGAAAAAGACTAGTTCTTATTCATTTCTACGTCTCTGCTGATAGGTATCCATTGTATATATCTGAGTTGAATCTTTTTACAACAGCCCTATTAAATGAGAGCAATTAAATTACATTAGACCAAATCTTCCTAAGCAAACACATCTCCTCCATTACCACAGCATTAGAAGTTCTTACTTATTCCCCTGTCACTGCATAGCACTCTGTGAAGAAGCTCACGGTGGATCTTCATTAAGAGTCCTGAACTCCCAAGGCTGATTCATGTTCATGTATGCCAAAAACACTACAATATTGTAAAGTAATTAGCCTCCAATTAAAATAAATAATTTAAAAAAGAGTCCTGAACTATCTGGCAATACACATAGTACTTTTTGGTATGTGAGAATACATCCATTTCTCAAAGCCTGGTTAACTTTAAACTCAACAGTAGTACTTCAGATACTGTGGCCATCACATGAATCAAGGTTTTCTCCATCTCATATTAGATGCTCTCACACCTGAATGGAAAGGAGTTGTGTGGTAACAGGACACAACCAGATCTATTGGCCAACTTAATAGATGAGTTTGATAGATCCCAACTAATTGGTTTCCATGTGTCCTCATTCCTTCTAGGAAAGGGCCTCTCAGGTGGCACTACTGGTGAAAAAAAAAAAATCACCTTCCAACACAGGAGATGCAAGAGACACAGGATTGATCCCTGTGTTGGAAAGATCCCCTGGTGAAGGAAATGGCAACCCACTCCAGTATTCTCACTTGGAAAATCCCATGGACAGAGGAGCCTGGCAGGCTAAGTCCATGGGATTGCGGAGTCAGACACAACTGAGAGCACATGCGCGCGCGCGCGCGCGCGCACACACACACACACACACTCCTTCTAGCCTGAGGGTAATTTTCAGAAACAATGGAAATATAAAGATTGAACCACTTACATTCAAATACAAGCCTAGCATTTTATCTAAATAAATTCCTTTGTGTGGTATTTTCTGACAACACTTACAGAATAATGTTCAAAACAATGTAATTTCATTGTATGATAAACATCAATTTAGCATAAAAAACAAATACAAACTTGTCATCATTTTCACCTTGTTTCAATTGAATTGGCCTTGTTTAGATAAGCAAGCCTATCTCTTACAGAAGCAACAGTTATAGATAAAAGTGTGTGAAATCGGGGGTGTGTGTGTGTGTGTGTAGATTTATACTGCCTACTCTCATAATTTTTTACTGCTACACTGCACATATGGCTTCCAAGCTTACTTTATCTGAATCTTTCTGAATCTATTCTCCATGCTATTAAACTAAGCACATTCCACATCATTCAAATGTAATTACACTTTTGTTTAAAATGTAGGAGAATGCTCTTTCTAAACAATGAAATTCTCATTATTAGAACTGGCAAAATAATTGTACTAGTGTTAACAACAGTATGCATTATACCATCACAATAACTTATGCTAAGTTTGATACACAAAGGTAACCAGAAATTTAAAAGCTTATAAAAACCACCATATAAAAATAGGAATCTTCACCATACCATAATTAAGGTCCTATTCTGTGACTTATTTTTAAATAACACATGCAGTTTTCTCTTTTCCTTCTCAAGTTTTCTGAACAGTACTTCACACATAAAATTATCCTACTCAAACATCGAAAATGCATTACTAACAACTGTCAGATTGTAAGCAAAATTTATACAAAGGGTATTTCAAGACACAGCTATCATATAGCAATTAAAATTATATTGGGTAAATAAAAGATCCCAGGAGTTGACAGTGAGCCTGAGCAAGTAAAAGTCAGTCTCTGTCATGGGCAGTGAATGAATCCTTTCAGTGTGTAAGTGTTAAAGGTTGCATTTCATACACTGGAGCTTTGCTATAATTTTATGCATGGTTCTCAGTTCTATGTCTTACTTCTATAGAAGATCAACTTAGAAAAACACCTTTTTATTCTGCTCCTGGACTTCAGGAAGAAACTGATGCACACTGAATGTTACTTTATGATAACTAGTGTCTCTGCATGCTTAAATACATTAAGATACATCCAATTACTAAACCTAATCAACACATCATATTCTCAAAGTTCTTTAACAATTCCAGGAAAATCTTACTAATATAAGCAATTCATGAGATAAGAGAGTATAATATAGCTTACAAATCCACTGGGTCTTTATATGTTCAAACAATTATATGCAAATATAGTATATACTTCACATGAAATTCAGTTATTTATTGAGAGAACAGTTCAAATTATTTTTTAAAAAACTGTATTCTTAAGTAACTGTATACTTTAAAAATCAATCTTGGGAAGGAAGCAGCAGTGTATCCCCACTCTGCAGTCATACAAAACTGTTCACTCAAATCAAGAGGAACTTAAGTCAAAAGAGAGTTTTTCTGAGGTAAGAGAAAACATTTTATAGGGGAAAAAACGACAATTGGTTATTCAGTAACCACAGGTGGTCAAGACTTCCATTTCACATCCCTTTTGACACTAGAACAACTATCTAAGCAGCAGAAGTAGCATGTAACCAGATGAAGTGAATGCCAACATGGCCACCACAGAGTACCCTGGCAGCCTCTCATGCTGCTACTTGATTTCTCTTCAGACTTACTCTGTTTCCCTCTTATGCTCATAAATAATCATGTTGACTGACATAAGGACATGTTCTGGATAGTTCTTTGAATTATGAAATAAATCTATCTATATCAGAACTATCATTAAAAATGAGCCAGAAATTATAGTGTCTCTTGCTTGTCTCTGAAAATCTGAAGTCACAGCCTCCAAACTCAGGTCAAAAAAAAAAAAAAACAAAACAGGCAGAGGGGACAAGAAAGTTTGTCCTTCATACACATAAAGCCCAGGACTGCCTTTTCACTCATATCATAAACAGACTTGCCAACCTTGTCTTTTACCTTTTTGAAGATTATATGGGGATTCTTGACAAGATTATGAGAGCTTCAGAGAAGGACCAACAGAATTAGTCTTTTTCATATTTATAATTATGTATCTCAATCTTATATTGACTAGAAATCTGACTATTTTATACCTATGTGATATTATAATTATATATAATATTATTATAGTATAATACTATTCTGATCAGTAAGTAAAACTCTCCAAGAACAGGACTTGTAGTATTTATACCAGTTATAAATGTTTGGGGAGTTAGTCTTAGTTAGCCACTTGGTTTATTTCTCCAAAATATCAAGGCAAAACCCCACAACTTCAGAAAGGAAGAATTCCGTCTTTATCTGACCCATTTCAAACTTTAACACTTGCATACCCTGAATATGAACATACGACCCTAATTCCCCAAATTCAATATATGGCAGCAGTCATGAGGTGTACAGAACTTCTATCTCAGGAAATATTTTCCAACCTACATTTTATATTGAAAGCATTTCTCTACAACTTCAAGGTGGCATTAAAGGGATTACTCAGAAGTTTTACTTTGTCTCTAAACTATGTAGGCAATACAAAATGCAGACCTCTCAACATCTCCCTTTTTTATTAAAGAATGGAGTATAAATGTCACATATAAACCAGCAATGAAATCTGGTAACCTGTTTTTTTGGTTTCCTTAAATTCAACTCTATGATACAAAAATAATGAAACATTCCCTCTGTTTTCAAAGATACTGAATAGGAAAAAATAATGTATGTTACTATTGAAATAAAAGGACTTACATGAATATGACAATGGCCTAGTATTCAGAAAAAAATAAAGAATTTTGTGTTGAATAACAATTCTATGAATGTATTTAATCATTTTGATAACCAGGTAAAATATATCTTAATCAGCTTAACAGCTGAATATACCATGGCTACTAGAGCATGCTTTCTGTACTACATTAGTATATTCTACTTTAGTTCTAAAATTTTTAGAAAATCAGCATATTCACCATGAATAATGGCTTAACATCTTTGCTCAAAACATATTTTCTATTTAATCATCCATATAAAATTTGCTGTTTAGTCAGTACTCATAAATTGAGTATCTATTATATACCGGGTATCAGGAATACAACTATGTATAACATGCATGTATATATGTATAACTGTGCCTTCAAGGAGAAGTACAGTGCACAGAAAGGCAGACATGTAGATACATAAATCATAACACAGACCATGAGAAAAGATATAAACATGTACCATGGATAAAGAACAGCAACCACTCTGCCTTGGGAAGTCAGGGAAAGCATCTGCTGCTGCTGCTGCTAAGTCGCTTCAGTCGTGTCCGACTCTGTGCGACCCCACAGACAGCCTCCTGCCAGGCTCCTCTGTTCCTGGGATTCTCCAGGCAAGAACACTGGAGTGGGTTGCCATTTCCTTCTCCAATGCATGAAAGTGAAAAGTGAAAGTGAAGTCGCTCAGTCGTGCCTGACTCTTAGCGACCTCATGGACTGCAGCCCACCAGGTTCCTCCGTCCATGGGATTTTCCAGGCAAGAGTACTGGAGTGGGGTGCCATTGCCTTCTCCAATGGAAAGCATCTAAAAAGAAGCAATTTTAAATTCAGTCTTGTGGGAGAAACACAATTTACCAGGAGAGTAAAATAAGAAGAGTTTTCCAGGTAGAAAGAATAAGTTTGTGTCATTAGAGGTCACCTGGTATGTTTATGAACATGCATGAAAACCTTCACAAGACTGAAGCACTGGGTCTTTGGCAGAATGTGGCCAAAGAGGAGACAAAAGGCATATTTTGGTGCCAGTCTATATAGAGCCTTTATGTGAAGAGAGTTGTAGACTAAATCTTGTAGGCAACAAGGACACACATTACTTTCCAAAGTGGGATAAATAATCCAACTCTTTTCTCAGGGAAACAAGTCTAGTGGAGGTTGAAAGGAAGATAGGAAAGAGGAGAGGCTGGAAATTTGAGATCATATAAAAGAAATCAAGAAATTTTTGAAGCTGGTACAAATTTATAAACCAAGTAGATATATACAGTAAAAGAAAATATCAGTGTTGATGTTACTAAAACTAAGTTAAATCATTTGAATGCACACTGTATTAACATTAAGTACAACAGATCTTAAACTCTGGGGGCTTCAGATCTACTTGAGAATCTGATAAAAATCATAACCCTACTCATATGTGTGCACACAGAGAATTCTCCATTTATCTTCAGGAGAGCTACAGGCGCTAGTTAAGAATTTCTCCCCTGGATAAAGTTGCTTGAGGAAAGGAGTCATACCTTATGAAAATTATTTCCATAGTGCGCAACAAAACCTTGGTACAAAGAAGGTAGTTCATAGGTTTTACTTAGTTATACTGTATTCTCCATTACAAACTGGATTTCATTTTCATTAACATCCTGCATTGTAGCATCCACTTGTGCCAACTACAGTATGTATTAACAATTTAACATACTTTTCTCATATCCATCCTTGAGTGTACTTAAGATAGTTTCCCCTTTCTTCTAGCAATAATTATTTATAATCACTCTTTCAAATTTGTGTGTTTATGTTTACAGCAGTATTACAGGAAAACCAAACCAAGAAGCACTCCCCACATGAAATTCCATGAAGGAAGGCAATGGTCAACATATTGAGAGGGGGTAAAGCATGAGCACTGATGCAATGACAAATGGGGAGTCTGACCTCTCTACCCTGTTGAGCTGCTTACTATCATTTCCCCCCTTTCTTTTTCTAGTTTTAACCTTTGTGAAGGAGGCCAAGAAGTTATATCATTGCACATTACTAACATGAACTCAGAGGGGAAAGAAGGAGGACTTCTGGATAGTATGATTTAACTTGACAAATAAGAGATAATCAGGATATTAAATGTGTGTGCATAATTGTGAAGAGCTTATAAAATTTAAAAGCATGAAATCCAAAGCCAGACCATCTGGGTAAACTCTGGTTCTCCCACTTACTAGCTGTGATCTGGAGCAAACTATTTAGACTCACTGTGCCTCAGTTTCCTCCTCACCTGTAAAATGGGATTAATGATAACACTTCCCTGAATTATTGTGATGGTTAAATGAGTTAATATATATCATGTGCTTGAAACAACACACCTGTAAGAGTACTATTTAAGAGTTAACTAAAACATTCTTCTTGGTAAGAAAATTTTGGCACACAGTCAAAAATACTCAGGAGAAATTCTGCCTTTGAGGCTTAAAATTTGAATGGACGTATTTAAATCTAATGTGAATTATCAAAGGACAGTGTTTATTTCATAGATATTAGAAGATAATCTGATTCTTCTTGTTGGTTTAATTCTATATCCAGTAATTCAATGACATAAACAAGTGGGTGTATTTCAGTACCAAACATATTTATGATGTGTAATTATTTCCTAGAGAAGTCCCACCACCCTGCAAAAAATAAATAGATAAATAAAAATTTAACAGAATCAGAGCCTTTTTTTTAAAGATATGAGAATGCATGAAGAAATATTTTTGTTGGTGTGACCTGGTTCAAATTAACAGCACTGGCATCCTTGAAGTAGAAGCAGAGGGGCCACAAAAAATGTGATACCCACCCAAGAAGTCATGTTGAAAAGGCAAGGGTGGCCTGACTGGCAGCTAAGTGCCAGGTTACCTTGCCAGCATGCTGTTTCTGCTTATTTAAGTTCCTAAGAAGAACCTAAAGGCCTTATTTATTTGTGTGTAGTCTTCTGTTTAAGCTTCAGCCAAAGATACTATGCTGTCTTCTCCCTCTCATTTGTGAAATCATGGCTTCCTAATCTTCTGTGGTGATCCAGCCCCCAGGAGCAGGGGCCAGATAAATTATCCAGAGCTGCAAATTATAGAATAGGATGTACAAGGGAATTACTGAATTATGAAAGCAACACAGTGACTGGGACTGAGTTAGGAATTAGTGCAGTTACATCAGAAATGTATTGTCTCTATGAAACATGCACTTCTGTAATATTCCCAATACTGTAAGAAATACTGGAACCCAATCTGAGGGAAGCAAAAGTTGAAAAAAAAAAAAAAACACTCTAATTTATCATGGTGGAAATGCTCAAACAATGCTATAGCTTTCTCTGGAAAAATTAGAGTTTTACTACTCTTTATTAGAAATATAAAGATATCTAACTGTCTTGAGGACTAATTTTGAACGTGTTAATATTATTCTTAGATTATGTTTTTCCACTAATTAAGTTGGGAGTGTCTCAAAAGCAGAATTCTTGAAAAACAAAAACCAAACCAAACAAAAACAGTTTAAGTATACTCCCTGCTGGAATCAATGTACTTATAAAGAATTCTAAGATGTTAGGAGTGAATCTTGTGTGTGACTATTAAGTAGATGATAATTACAAAGCATAGGACTGAAGCCAAACTACTAGAGGAGCAGATTGGTCACAAAGTGAGTGTAGGCACAATAGACCATGAGAAACCTACCATTGTATTGTGCTGAGAAGTGGGAGTCCTATGGCCACAAGTCTCTTGCGTCAGCAGAGAAACTGGCTGAAATTCCTCAGAGTGAGGCTTGTTGGGAAAACTCACATGCAAGGGAAGGTGAAAGGCTGGGAGCCCGTCACTCTCCTCTTCTTCCACTTTCTGTCTGCTTGTCACCATGGCTACCTCTCCATCTGCTTCCCCATACGGAGAGGCTGGTCGCTTGGAAGACATCCTGGAAGGAACAAAAGAGGAGAAAATAATGAAACCTCCACATAAATCCTTAATGCCGTCATTGTGTGGTTAGGGGCCATTGTAACAGAAATGCCTTTTTGTGCTGGCAGAGAGCAGGAAACCATCCAAATACCACTGCAAAGCACACACAATCAGAAACAATGGCCAAGCAGGTAGCAACAGAACAGTGCTTGTTTGTTGTGAGAATAATACACTAATATAGCACTCTCTTGTATTCTGGCTTCTTAAACAAGAGAATTCACCTAAGAACACTGCATAATGAAAGACCATTCCATTTAAAGCAAAGAAAAATACCCATCTCATTTTACACGTTGATAGACCTTATTGAAGACAGAACATCCATGAATAGCAAATCCTGTTGGCAGTTAAAAGAAGGGAAATAACTAAAAATTTTTTCACCAAAAAATAAACAAAGTAAATGAATGACTGTCATTAAAAAAAAATTGCATTAAAAGTAAGATTATTGTAAAATGTAGGAATATTGGTTATTGGCAAACCTCAGGCCACAGAACAAAAAGTTTGATATTTGTTTAAAGCTTATTAAGAAATGAAGAAATTTTATAATCACTGTTAATCCTCAAATATTTAAGGACTTTTCTCTCTCATATCCCCAAATCACCCAATTTTGGCTTTTAGTTCTAATATTAAATTTGTAGGTAGTTAAAAAAATGATAAGAATATAAAAATATTTCAATTTTATTTCCACAGTTTCATGAAATATTTAGCTGTAGATTCTCAGACTTATTTCTTCCTTAGAATACCTAAGCAAAGAAAAAATAAATTAAATAAGCATGTTTTGTTTTGACAAGCTAATGCCTATATGACAATACACTTAAGATTTTTTTTTTTTTTGTACTTGAGTCTGATTGAGAATGCTATCAGAGGTTAAAAATTAATGGCAAATATGTTTAGTGAAACATAAGACATATTTTCTTTTCATTAAATTTTTCATGGAAGCGGAATAGAGTTAAATTTTTTAATTAAAAAAAAAGTCTGGTATTTACAACTTGATTTGACCTTGAAAAACACTTTAATTTTTGTTCAACAAAGAGTGTTTACAAAATCATCCATTTATATTCTATACTACTGATACAGGAGACAGGAAAGTATGAACTAACTGCCACATCACTTCATTCATATATATCACTGATTTTTAAATTTAAATGTACTACCAAATGAGAGGGCTCTAATCTCTGTTGAATGATGCTATTCTTCAGAAGTTTTGAAAGACAAATGTATTTAAATGCTGGATATATTCTGTGAAGATATAATACCAGAGTAGAAAAAAATAAAGGCTGTGGAATCAGACAAACACAAAATAAAACACTGATTCTGCTACTTACTAGCTGGGAGACTTATTTTAATCTCTATCTCAGTTCACTCATCTTTAAAGTGAGATGTAATATCCACCTGTAATACTTTGAGAATGAACTATGTTCTGCATGAAAAATGACTTACAGAGCATTTTGCTCAGAGTAGACACTCAATAAAAAATACTGCTGTTTCTTTCACTACCTTTAAAACTACAGTGTGACCCACCACCCTCAAAAACACAAAAACAACAGCAACAACAAAAACTCAAAAATGACAATGCAGATTGCATTTTAAGAGTTAAACTGTAAAATCAACATTGGATACACAGTCTCCAATAGAGAAATGTTCCTGGTTGGGCATACTTAACAATAAACTGATCAAATGTGTTAAAGAAAAACTGTTATTAGCAGAAGTCTTGATCAGCAGAACAACACAGTAAAGAAAGGAAATAGTAGTGGTTACGAAACACTGTTTAAAGGAGAAACAGACTGGGCCAGCACATTTCAGGTATCTTTAATTATTTCTGATCTCATTACTAAGGTTCTTTTGGGCTCCAAAATCACTGCAGATGGTGATTGCAGCCATGAAATTAAAAGACGCTCACTCCTTGGAAGGAAAGTTATGACCAACCTAGATAGCATATTCAAAAGCAGAGACATTACTTTGCCAACAAAGGTCCGTCTAGTCAAGGCTATGGTTTTCCCAGTGGTCATGTATGGATGTGAGAGTTGGACTGTGAAGAAGGCTGAGCACTGAAGAATTGATGCTTTTGAACTGTGGTGTTGGAGAAGACTCTTGAGAGTCCCTTGGACTGCAAGGAGATCCAACCAGTCCATTCTGAAGGAGATCAGCCCTGGGATTTCTTTGGAAGGAATGATGCTAAAGCTGAAACTCCAGTACTTTGGCCACCTCATGCGAAGAGTTAACTCATTGGAAAAGACTCTGATGCTGGGAGGGATTGGGGGCAGGAGGAAAAGGGGATGACAAAGGACAGCTGGATGGCTCACCAACTCGATGGACATGAGTTTGGGTGAACTCCGGGAGTTGGTGATGGACAGGGAGGCCTGGCGTGCTGCGATTCATGGGGTCACAAAGAGTCGGACACGACTGAGCGACTGAACTGACCCCAAGTATACTCTAAGTATGGAGAAAGAGCAAGGGCCTGGGATTAACGGTTAGAAAAGACTGAGTCTCATTAGAAGTGGTGAAGTGAAAGCTACTCAGTCGTGTCTGACTCTGTGACCCCATGGACTATACAATCCATGGAATTCTCCAGGCAAGAATACTGGAGTGGGTAGCCTTTTCCTTCTCCAGGGGATCTTCCCAACCCAGGGATTGAACCCAGATCTCCCGCACTGCAGGCAGATTCTTTACCAGCTAAGCCACAAGGGAAGCACAAGAATACTGGAGTGGGTAATCTATCCCTTCTCCAATGGACCTTCCCAATCTAGAATTAAACCCTTTTCTCCTGCATTGCAGGCGGATTCTTTATCAACTGAGCTATCAGGGAAGCTGATAGCTGTCTCATTGGCAACACTTTTATCTATCCCCAAACTGACAGATTAAACTTTATATGATAACTCAACACTAGAGATATTTAACTCCCATTGTTTTGTTTCCATGCTCTCCTAGTAAACTGCTTTTTTAAAAAAATTCATTTATTTTAATTGAAAGATAATTGCTTTACGATATTATATTGGTTTCTGCCATACATCAACATGAATCAGCCATAGGGATATGTAGCTCCTTCCCTCTTGAACCTCCCTCCTACCTCTCACCTCAACCCACCCCTCTAGGTTGTCACAAAGCACTGAATTTGAGCTCCCTGTGTCCAAGCAAACTTCTGATTCCCATAAAGAGAATGAGGTGACAGAACATACTTAAATACACAAAGTCTTTGAGAAGTGATTTATCACATTAAATCAATAAAGAGACTTTTAATTATTTCTTGGTTTCACATGAAACTTGACTACAATTTTATTCATTTATTACACAAACCATATTATTTATGGTCTGTGTGGGATTACTATTCTTGCTGGAATTAACAAACTGGTATTTTGGTGCCTACCCCAGTCTTAAATACAGTCAGTCTCTCAACTGTCTGAAAATTTCAGTCTATTAGCAAGAGTCAGTTTCTGGGTTATCAAAAAGAAAAGTATATCAGATGGCTTATTTAATGGCCAGCTGGCTAGTTAATACAATTCTATGACTTTCAGAAGACATTACCTTTCTGCTGACTTCTACTTTATTAATATCATTATTAATAATGACTATGAAAATTAAAAGTCTTAAAGTAGAAAAAAGGTATATAAGGTAGATAGTTAAGATACTGCTATTTGCAAAACTTCTAGTTCTTCTGATATCTAAACTATTTTTACACCTAATTGGACACACAGTCTCTCCATATACATATCGTGTTATGGAGAAAAAATCATAAGGTCTAAAATACCAAAGAGCCATGGTGCTAAAAATCAACTGATTCTAAAATATTATATATTTTAGGTTTATTTCAATTCCATTTTTAGAGACTTATAGAATGTTCTTAAATGTGTTAGACTTACAAGAGTATTATTATGTAGCTCAGGTAAAAGATTACTTAAAGAAGTTTTAAATTACTAGAATAATAATGACTACGGTTATAGTTTAGTAATAGGCTAGAAAATGAGACAGAAGCAAAACAAAATACATAAATTATGTTAAGAGCAAATAATCTGTTGGTTACATTATCTGTGTTTTATCTTCTAAAACTATTGATAACAAAATAACCAATATCATTAAATTCTTGATTTTTTTTTTTTTTTTTTTGTCTACCAAAGGGTTTTATTTTGGATAGATGAAAGTCTCAATTTTGAAAAAAGCATTAAGGAGGCATTGAAAATTTCCACGTCTTTTCTATCTGGGAAATGTAGGCTTCCAATTCCTGCAGCTCACACTACACGTCTGTGTTACAGTGCAAGAACACCTTAGAACAACTTGAGGATCTAGGCTGGGGCATGCTCTACTATATTCATTCAGAGATGATTTTTGTCATTCCTGTGGTACGTGCGAGATGGACAAGGAACAAAACTCAGACTTCAAAGAAAGTGACATGAGACTAACAATTACAATCTAGTGTAACACTAACTTCTAGAGTTAGTTTATAACTATACAGTTCATTTATAACTATAACAATGACTATTATAGTTTATAAAGTAGTCTTTAACTCACTTCTTTGTGCGTGGACAAGAAAATCTTCTTCAAAGAAGTGATGTCTAATTCCAGGACAGAAAGGAATCTTTATAGCATCAACAATTCTTTACTCATGGCTTACTATGTATAAGACTCGTATCTAATGGGAATAAAAAAATGCAGTTCGGGGTCTCTGCTTTAAAGAAATTATGAATTGTTTGTTGTTCAGTTACCAAGTTGTGTCCATTTTTTTGTGACCCCATGGACTGCGGCATGCCAGGCTTCCCTCTCCTTCACTATCTTCCAGAGTTTGCTCAAATTCACATTCTCAATTTTGAATACACATTGGAATTACATCAGTTCAGTTCAGTTGCTCAGTCATGTCCGACTCTTTGCGACCCCATGAACCACAGCACACCAGGCCTCTCTGTCCATCACCAACTCCTGGAGTCCACCCAAACCTATGCCCATTGAGTCAGTGATGCCATCCAACCATCTCATCCTCTGTCATCCCCTCTCCTCCTGCCCTCAATCTTTTCCAGCATCAGGGTCTTTTCAAATGAGTTGGCTCTTCACATCAGGTGGCCAAAATACAGGAGTTTCAGCTTCAGCATCAGTCCTTAGGACTGATTTCCTTTAGGATGGACTGGTTGGATCTCCTTGCAGTCCAAGGGACTCTCAAGAGTCTTCTCCAACACCATAGTTCAAAAGCATCAATTCTTCGGCTCTCAGCTTTCTTTATATTCCAACTCTCACATCCATACATGACCACTGGAAAAACCATAGCCTTGACTAGAAGGACTTTTGTTGACAAAGTAATGTCTCTGCTTTTGAATATGCTGTCTAGGTTGGTCATAACTTTCCTTCCAAGGAGTAAGCGTCTTTTAATTTCATGGCTACAATCACAATCTGCAGTGATTTACATAGAAAGGTTTAAAAACTACTGCTGCCTGAGTCTCACTGCCAGATATTCTGATGCTATTGGTTTTGGAATGCACACAGCTTATCAGAAATTTCTAAGGCTTACAGGTGAGTCTAATGTGCAGTTAACAGGTGCTATTTGTGCAAGTCAGAATAATACCTCCCACTCAAGATGCCCAAACTCTAATCTCTGAAACCAGTGAATATGTTACCTTACAAGGCAAAAGGGACTTAGTAGATATAATTAGGGACTTGAGATAAGGAGATTTATTCTGGATATTGTGAGTGGACCCAAAGTAATCATAAAGGTCCTTATAAGGGAGGGAAACAGGAGCATCACAGTCAGAGAGAGTAATAGGAAGATACTATGCAGGACTTTGAAAATGGACTATGCAATCACAAGCCGGAGAACATACTCTAAAAAGCTATAAAAGGCCATGAAACAGATTTCCCCCAGAACCTCTAGACAGAATGGGCTTTGCCAACACCTTGACTATAAGACTTCTGACCTCTAGAAACGTCTGACCTCTAGAAACGTTAAGTGAATACATTTGCATAGTTTAAGTCACTAAACTTCTGATAATTTGTTACAAAAGTCACAGAAAACTAATTCACCACTATTTGAAATATATTTTTTCACACTAGGGATTTTCTCAATCTGAAGTCCTCCTAACTCATTTACACACTTTCTTGTTCCTTCATCTCATTTAGTTTTCTGCTTCAACATCATTTCCAAGCATTTATCACTTGCGGTATTTTAATTATTTTCTTTGTTCATCTGTCTTCCTCACTGTAAGACTGAAGAAGGAAAACTTTAGTTTTGTCCACAGCTACTTTCCACAGCTACTTACTCAGGACTTAAAATCCTTTCTGAATATAGTGGTCTCTCAATCAATGTGTGTTTAATGAAATCTACTATTGAAAACTAGAAACTATCTTACTATTCTCTAACTGTAGATGGTTGTAAGATCCAGTCTTACAGGACATGTAGGCTTAGAAAATGCTCTAATGTCAGAAAAAAAGAAATCCAGCTCAGTGATAACACTGAATTTCTTTTTAATAATTCTATGTAGAGGATTTGGTAAACCTTGTTTATTCAGGTTTTAAGTACTTGTGGGAAAAAAAAAACAAACAAACCCTATAGCTCTTTCTAAAATGCAGTAAGTAAAATACTGTAAAAGTGAAGTAACTTTATAAAATGCTACAGCATTAATTATTAATAGGTCTGTTACTGAAGAATCTCATCTACTTACTGCTTTAAATTTAACTCTTGTCTGCTTAGCAAATGTTCTTTGCTGCAATTATTCTAGAAAATGATATGCACAAAGAAATTTGTGTACAGACCAAGCACAAAATGGAAGACTCAGATTGGGAAGTGCTTTCTGTGTATAATAGTTACCCTTTAAAGTTTCTGTTTTTCTCTAAACATTTTAACCTTTGACTAGTTAATTCAGAGATGAAGTCCTAGGAAGCAGTGCCTTCTACTGGTTATTCTTTTAGAATGATAATATTATTTATTTTAAGGTTTGCAGTTATGTATAAAAATATTTTTAAAAATCTAGAAAGAACAAACTAAAATCCCAGCTCTTATTAAAACCTGCCCCAACCACCATAAATGAAATGACTTTTCCCCACCTCAGATAGTATCATCAACTCTTGTTAATAGACCACTTAAAAAAACTGAACATTGGTATCACCTATGACATTGATTCAACAACTTAACTACTTTTCTTTTTCTTATTAGTATCTATTACTGGAAAATAAGATTTTAGTAAACACAGGTCTACTGATAATCATTTCATATGATTTTTCCAAGCTGAACAAAAATCTTTCCAAATTGTTCTGTACTTTTCCCCTAAATAATATAATCTGCTATACTGAATGAGTTACAATTAGTTATGTAACCACATAATTCCTAGCACATAGTTGTCACTCAATGTATTTTTGTATGTGTAAATGAATGGTCAGAGTGTCTATTTTGTGCTAGGCAAGTTACCTTTGTCTTACAGAGGAAACAGGTAACTTAGATACAAAGACACTTGTGGTTTACTTTTAAAGAAGTAGATGAAAATAGAAGACATATATTCAGTAATTTATTCATTCATTCACAGAAACACATTTATGGAAAGACTATCATGTGCCTACAGATAGCAACATCATTAAGAAATCAAGAAAGAATAATTTAAGGTAAATGATTTTTTATAAATATGAGTACTATGGAGGATTGGAGAAGGCAATGGCAACCCACTCCAGTACTCTTGCCTGTAAAATCCTATGGACGGAGGAACCTGGTAGGCTGCAGTTCATGGGGTCATGAAGAGTCAGACACGACTGAGCAACTTCACTTTCACTTCCATGCACTGGAGAAGGAAATGGCAACCCACTTGCCTGGAGAATCCCAGGGACGGCGGAGCCTGGTAGGCTGCCATCTATGGGGTTGCACAGAGTCGGACACAACTGAAGTGACTTAGCAGCAGCATGGACGATAGATAGTAGAGAGATACTGTCCTGCTTAAGGGCTTCCCTGGTGGTTCAATGGTAAAGAATCCGCCTGCAATGCAGGAGATGTTTGGGTCTAATCACTGGGTTGGGAAGATTCCCTGGAGGAGGGCATGACAACCCACTCTAGTATTCTTGCCTGGAGAACCCCAAAGACAGAGAAGTTTGGTGGGCTCCAGTCCATGGGGTCACAAAGAGTCAGACACAACTGAAGCGACTTAGCACACGTGCATGCCCTGCTTAAAATAATCAGGGAATGCTTCCTACAAATCAGAGGAACTCAACAGTGCAATGAAGGACAGATCAGGTGTACTTAGACACAGAGAAGAGGAGATTATAGATAGGAGAAATGACATCAGCAAATTAAAGAAATACACAAAATGATACGTGATAGTGAGTAGAACAGTTTGGTTCAAGTGGAAGATTCTACGAGGAGTAAAGGCAGATAAAGGTGAAAGGCAGGGACGAGATGATAATGATTCTGGTTAGATTCCAACAAGTGTGAATGGCTGTACCAAATGAGAGATTGATACTGGAGGTAGAAGGAAACTGGAGATGACTGCTGAACTACACAATAACATAATAAAAATTACATTCTAGGAAGGAAGTCCTTCAGAAATCAGTAACTGATAGAAGCTTGAGGGTGGAAACCAGAGAAGGGGGAATGATTGGGTGAGATAATTCAAAGATAAACAGATTCCTTGACTACAATTTACAGAATGATACTGCTAATAAGAAAAATACATATTTTAGAAAGAAGGCCAGCTTGGAGGAAAATATTAAATTCATTTTAAAAATAAATCTTTGTTGACTGGAGAATTTTAAAAGGAAATAGCAGATAATCAGAAAATGGAGGACTTCTGTGTAACTAAAGTTACTTTTGTGGAAGTAACTAAGTCACTTTAATCTTTAAAACACAGGTAGAGCATTGAACAATACTTGTAATTATTTGTCACTGATTTCTTCCACAATGTTCTGATTCGGTATTCTTATAAGTCTTGATCTATAAAAAATAAAACTGAGTCATAAAAATGGTTAATTATCTTTTGTTACACTACTTGGTCTTCACACTATAATAAACAGCAGTGCAAGAGCAAAGCTGTCTCTCCAAGAGAAAAACAGAAAATAGAGCAGTGGGAGGGGGAGAAAATCTAAATTTTGCATTCCATCCAACTTTGGGAGACCACTGTATGAAAAGGATAGAGCACAGAAGACAAATAAAGAGAAATCAAGTGATATGTGAAGAAATGTAATTATTCTCTAAATGATTTTACATAACTAAACATTCTGAGTATGAACTTTAAAAATTCTGGACCATGACATCTATCTAATTTAAAATCCATTGATTTTAAATGGAATCCATTGATTCCTCTCCTAAATACTCCCTTTTAATATCCATTCTCTCATGTTAAATTTTAAGCATGGCAGACAGAAAACATTTCAAAAATAACTGAAATATTTGAAAGGATGACTCCTCTTTTAAGGGAATAACAAACATGGAATATTACAAATACAATAAAGATTGGTAATCGTTCATATCCAAAGATTATATTAGTACTATTTTTCTAGAAGTTTTGCCTAGTTTTTCTACTAATTAAACTACTTGTTCAGGATATTTACCTTTACTTGTCTGGTTGCTTTTGTAACTAAGCTTGCTGTGAGAAGGTTATTCAAGATAAGGAATTAACCTCCATTGTTTTTTAAAGATTTTTTTTCTCAATAGGAATGTTTAACTATTCCACCTGGGGAATCAATATTGACGTTTAGTGTGAATGGACAGGTTTTTACTCCTGTCCACTTACCAATGAAAATACTAACACTCCTTATAAACATAGATTTACATAAACTTAGCATGTCATTTCATTACAGAAAAAGATCAGTTTCATACTTTGTACCTATAAATCTCAACTACTGTTCTTCATATCTTATGGTATATTCTTTTTTCCCTCTTCCATGTTTTGAACATCTTCGTTTTCCTACTAGGTTTAGAGTCAGCTTTGTGTATACTCTGTAAATTCTATATAAAGTTTGTAACCAAGTCTGTCATATATATTAATAATATTCAAAAGTCTTTTAGATAGAAAAGGTATTTGTGGTAAATATGTAGTCTTTCAAATGTTTACATTTTTCTTTTTTCTATAAATCCTCTTTGCCATCAGTTTCTCTTGCAGATCTGGCCAATCTATGTTCTCTACCCATTGCTGCCCATGTACAAAGAACACATTCATTACATTGTTATTTAGAAGCATGGACAAGTTCATCAGGTCCTGGCGTACACTATAAACAGAAGGAGATATACAGACTTCATAGAAACATAAGAACAGATGACACAGAGTAATATAGAAGTCTAGATTCCTTTGTAATCTTTACTATACATGTCACCAGAAACTCATTTCTACCAATGTTTTCAAACAAAATTTACCACAACACTGAAATCTAAAATCAAAAGCAATTTTTGAGCTACTGCTACTTAAGAATAAATTTATTCTGTTCTAAAATATAATTTGAATTTACAAAAAATTTAATAAATGTTACAAAAGTTTAAACTGTATTTAAAACTGTGTTAATGAAAAATGTCATAGTCACAAAGAACTTTCAAAGTGACCAAAGTGGATTCCCATGTTTACCTTGTCATATGTTTGGTCCTGAGATGCTCTCTGCATTGAGGCAAAGAAGCTCCTTATGCTATCCCTTCTTGCTGATAAGAAGAGCACCACTCTGAACTGTTTCTCCACCTTTCTGCCTTCTCCTTACTAGCATCTCTCTCTTACCGAATAGCTTTCCCCAGCCTGTCCAGTCAGAGAAAAAGGAAAGGATAAGAAGAGAAAAAAAATGAAGAGGTAGAGAGATTTCTGAGGCAAGTGTGGAAAAGAAAGAGAAAAATAATATGCATCAGAAGTTAGAGAGAAGGACTCAGAAATAGAACTTGATTCTTGTCAGTATCTGAAAGAAATGAGTTCTTCTTTACTCGTTGGACAAGTATATTTCAGAATTGAATAAACCAACCTAAAGTTTATAGCAAAATAAACTTTAAAATGTACATTTGTTTTTGTATTCTAAAAAAGAGAGACAAATACCAAAGGTAAACACTTAATAACAGTTTATGACAGAAAAATTCTAGGCTACAATGATTCAGAACTCAAAGTTTGATTCCTTTCCTACTTTCTTTTATGGTCTTACTAATTGTAATTACTAAAAACTGACTCCAAAGTTAGAACACATGTTATTAGATGAAGACCCCAAGAAAATTTTCTAAATAGAAGACTGATTTATTATGAGTAACGTAATAGCTGGGCTCTGGGGCCAAAACACCATATTATGCTTTAATTGTGCTATTTTAAAATTAAGTGCTTAAAACAGAAGTATTCCTGATAAGTAAAAAGCTATAAAGAGCATTACATTTAAACTCTCTTCTAATCATTTTATAATGTTCTAATACTTAGAAAAAAATAGAGTTCAGTATAAGTCTGTTTAAGACTGAAAGAAATTTGTAAGGTGAACTTTTATGGATCTGAGGTACAGTTACTTTTGTAAAGACAAGAGGAAGTAAATGCTCTTATAGAATTCTAGATTCTTTAAAAAAATTATCAAAAACTGACATTTATAGCACAAGAATATGGTAATAAGAATTTTGTACTTTAAAAAGCCCTAACTTAGACTTATTCAATAATTGCTAAAATTCCATTTCCTTACCTCAAAAATAGTAACACCTATATCTGAGCTATTAAACATTTGATTAGATTCTTTTTAATCATCAGATACACTAAATTTCAGCCAATCTGCTTAAAACAGGATAGAAAATGACTAAGACTTTTAAATGTTGAAATTTCTTTTACATTGTATGTAAAATGACCAAATTGATGAGTATGAAAGAAAAAAAAATACTAATTTGTTGTGATTTTTTAAATGTGTGTATTGTTGTACATTTGTCATTAATCAAAAACAAACAGAAAAATAATGTTTAACTTTCAGCTACTTACAGTTTAAAAAATAAAGTCTTTTTGTTCTGATTATTTAAAAATTATTTGGAATAATCCAGCATCAAGATTTGTGGTTCAGAAACTTGTTATTAGAGTTAGAGAGGGTATACTTTTTAAGGAAATAAAAAGCTTTTTTCCATTTGAGCATGAGTTTTGCCTTTCTGACAGCTCTAAGTCCACAGGATGTGGAGGGATGATTTAAATTTTACATCAAAATTGTGACTGCACTAGACTTTTTTCCCCTTTCTCAAGGGAGGCATTGTTCTTGCCTTTCCATAACCAGGCGTGACAGCGCCAGACTGGAGTCACACGGCTGGTCTCTGAGTCAGCGTGAAAGTGCTCACCTCCTGAGTTTCCCCAGATGCTCGGCTCCTTATGAGTCTGAAAGCTGAGCACTGAGTAGCCACACGATCCATTCCTGGGATAGATAGAGGAGTGAACGGGAAAATCTAGGGATTTACAAAAACTCTCTCTTCCTACACACATTGTAAAACTCTCATTAATAAGAAGTAACAACAACAAAAAAAAGTACCATTTTTTAAAATCAAAAGTTGAGACAGATTGTTCAACAAGTAATTGTGTGCTTTGAGTTAAAGAAATAAGGAAAGTCTAAAAAATAAGAAGCCTGTTGAATTTTTCTGAGACACATGGTTGCCACATGTATAAATTTCGGGTTGTACTTAGCTGGACAGAATACTGAAAGAATAACATGGAGATGTATATCCATTCCCAATATCTCGAAGAAGGTAATCTTTAAAAGCTGTCTGTAGAATACCTGAGAAGGGCAATCTCTTTTGCTCTCTATCAGAACAACTGCTGTGAAACAGGGATTAATTCAATTCCTATTGTTCCATCCTTGACCTTGCAGAGAAGTCTGTGTCTCGTGTATTTAAGCAACCCTGTGTGTGTGAGAGAGAGACAGAAACAGAGAGAAAAAGAGAGATAGAAGAAGAAAGAGAAAGAAGAGAGAAAAGATATTTACTGATATTAACTGACATTAATACTCTTTTGTTTTTTAAATGGTACCTCTTTAACGATATGACAGGACCATGTTAATTTAATCATAACATACGCTAACAATTTTTCCTTGTTCTAGAATTCAAAACTATTTGGTTAAAAGTTGTATGTATTTTGAAGGAAAAAATAAAGAAGTATAAACAAACTCCTTCCAATTTGTTAACTCATAAAAATAAAGAAAAAGGCCAAAGGGAAAGTATTTCTAACCATTACTACTACAGGGAGTAGTACTAATCTCTCGATCACTAAAATAATGCCAGTTGATTGTTTTCATGTTTACCTCATGAGGATGTAAGACTATCTACATATGTTCACATGTACATGTATATGTGTGTGTGTGTATAAGTATACACATATACATGTTTGCAATAACCTATTCACTATATCTATGATAGCCACAGTAAAAGAATACAGTTTTTCATTTATGAAGATAACTGGTTAGGTAAGGTGCACATGTCAAAAATAAAAATCAATTTGATTTGAAGTAGGAAGGAATATTTGTTTAGGCTTAATGATATTGACAGCTCTGTAAAAAAAAACACGTCATTTATTTTAACGACTCAGTCATTTTGACTCTCCCAGGAGAATCTCTCTATGGCAGAATCGCAAGGATATATGTTTTTTTTCCCAAATAATATCATTATTAAGTACTTATTTTGAGCTTCCCTCTCTGTCTCCTTATTTGAGCTTCCTCTTAACAGTGTCCACCCCACTCTTGCTCTCTCTTCTCACATTACTGGCTATATCTAAATAAATAGCAAATTATTCTATAATCAAAAGTGGCTTATTCTTAGCATGGTGTACATCTTGAAGTAAAATCTGTGGCATGTTTAATTTATTTAGGATCTAATAATGATGACAAAAATAATTAAGTAACCAGTCTAGTTTTAATTTCTTTTGTTTTCAAAGGTCATTGTGAAATCAAGCAAGTTAAGCCTTCAAAAGCAAACCTCTAGAGAATGGTGTGGGATTTTTTTTTTTTCCCTAGCAGAGATGAGAAAGGAGGCTCATAGCTAAAAGTAGTACTGAATATCAGCGTCAGATTTGTTGAGAATGACTGTCTAAGAAGTCCAATGAAGAAAAATATTATGACCTCTACCCTCGTTGGAATCCAAATAACAAGAAAAAGTTTATATGATTCTGCTCAATTCTGGTCAAATAAGAGCACTCACTCTCTTTTCCATACCCCATACAGACTTGACTTCAGCCTGTTTCTACAACAGCTGTTGAAAAAAATGAATAAATTGGAAAATATTTATATTCAAAAGAGACAGCAAAAAACACATATATAGTGCACAAATCCTTCCTACAACAACAGCTTCTGATGTGAGAGATAGGCATACTAGGCAAAACAAGTTTTCTGAACTTCCAGGCAAAATGAAGAATTTGGTGTAACAATCAAGAAAAGTCCAAAAGGAAGGTGCCGTGCCAAAGATGCTGAGCATCTATCAACCCAAACTCCAAAACAGCAGGATGCAGCTATGGCTGATGCTCTAAGAATGCTGAGCCTCTTCATTGGTCCCTTTCATGCCAAAGCTTCTTTGCTTGGATGAATATGAATTAAATCCATAAGCTTTCTTATTTTTCTAGCTTGACCTCTAAACTCATTTTACGTCTTAACTGTTTATCTTCTCCCCCCATTAATCTTTCTGGTTTTAACACATTCTCTGTTGTTTTTAGGGGGAAAAATGCTTTAAAAGTATGATTCATACTGCCACTGTGGATGACTTTGGAATGTTAGCTCTTTTCTATAAATGGGTACAAACTATTCAGTAGGAATGTAAAGGCTACCAGTTTACTGCCTCTGAAATAAAAATTCAAAAGATATGGCATAAACTATAGAGAAGAAATTCATCAAACTCTTAGAAAGGTATGACTAGTATAAAGACACAAGAAGTTTCCAGTATAAGGTTTACACTAGATTAAAAATTGGGCTAACAGTAATGTCACTAACAAATTCTGTCTTTAAAAAAAAATTTTTGGAGAATGGCATTGAAACATGTAAAATATCATGTATGAAACGAGATGCCAGTCCAGGTTCGATGCACGATACTGGATGCTTGGGGCTAGTGCTCTGGGACGACCCAGAGGGATGGAATGGGGAGGGAGGAGGGAGGAGGGTTCAGGATGGGGAACACATGTATACCTGTGGTGGATTCATTTTGATATTTGGCAAAACTAATACAATTATGTAAAGTTTAAAAATTAAATAAAATTAAAAAAAATTTAGAGTATGTTATATAGATAAATTTTGAAATCAATACCTTTTCCTATTTGCTTTCTCTTTTCAGTCAATTCTATGGCTAAGTGTACACCATGTTAAATCTTCTTTAAAATACTATGTCTCTATAATAGAAATGTCTAATTATAGACTAAAATTTTAGTCAGTAAGATAGGTGAGCGCCTTTCAGTTTTGTTTATTAAAATTATACCTGGTAAGAAATTTTACTGATTAACACAATCAATTTTCTTGTATCACCATAAAATCTTTATTACAAAAAAACACAAAAGTTTTAGAAGTGTTCACTTTACAAATCCCTAAAAGAAAAACTAATCAAACAAAAGCAGACTTTCAAGGTGGAATCCTGCATAGGATCAGAGTGTTTACCATCTACCACTTTATAGGTGTTCTGCCATATATTATGCTGTTCTGTAGTATTTCCCGCAAAGCTGAACAAAGGCCCAGCTGTATAAACCAGTCCTGTCAAAGAACACAGTTAAGGGATGGATAAAACAGGGAGGGGTGTCTAACATGTTGACCACTGTCTGAGCTTATGAGGATAAAGGAGCCTTGATGGAGAAAAGTAATCATCCATTGCTGTTTTTTTTTTTAACCTCATTACCACATGCTAGAACATTTTTTTCCACTACCCAAACACCCCCATTCCAATCACCCACAACTGAAAGACCTTTGTGTTCCAAAGGGGACAGAATCCTCCCCAGCCTTCTCTTCCCTCCTCTTTTTTTTTTTTTTGTTTTGCTATTTTGTTGTTGTTTTTTTGCTGATGGCACATTTATGGAGGCATGATCATTTAAAGACTTCTTAAAATACTAGTTTTCACTCCATGAAACCATCCACACACAGTTTCCTGAAAACATTTTTAACAGCTATATAAACTTACTTGTTTTGGATTCTTTTTTACCAAAATACTATCAATTGTTTTTAATTGCAAGATAGTTATTTCTGCTAAAGACTCTAGAAAATGACACACTCCTTTAAAAGACAGCAAAGTGTATTTGAGATAAAATAAATGCTGAAGTCAAAGGTATGTATCTTACATTTTAAAGAATGGGTTTCCTTAGAATATGAAGGGAATTGGCTACGGGCACACTCAAGAGTGTGTAACAACTGTGAGAAATGCTTCTGAAGTTTGAAAGACATTTAGACTGAGCTAATTAATCCTTTCAAAACCTGGCTCTCACATGTCTAAGAACATCAAACCATGGGGCAGATTTTCCAGAGATTTAAATATGCATTTCCTATTTTCAGATTTGTCATTCCTACATACTATGCTGACATTATTTATAAAGGACTAAAGCCAAATCTCACTCAGAGCTACCGTTAACTGCACTAGTTCAAGAGTCAGAGAAATACATTAAAAGGCCAAGGAAATCCCTGGGCAAGAGCCACCAGAACCCAAAGAGAGAGAGCTGTATCATCTGTAAAGTTAGCTCTATCTCAGGATGTCCTCCGAGGTTGGGACAAATATTTGAATGTTATTAAATCCTCTATTTATCCATAGACTGCTGCAGCTTCAGTGCAAGGCTTCTTCACACTGCTCTGTTAATGATCTAAAAGGATTATCCTTTTTTACATGAGGTAAACTGTGATTCCTTCACCAATCTGTATACTTTTATATTTAACATGAAATGTATATTCAGAATACAAAACATAATTTTTAAAGAACTACAGTTGCTTTCAGAGCCCATCTCTTGCCACACCCATGGCTGGGGTAGGTACTAGAGAAACAGCCATGCATATACCAACTTGCTTCATGTGGCAGTCTATTTCCAGAAATAACTAAATAATCCCTTTCTAATAAATATTGGGTTCTTAAGAAACAAGCTGAGCATATTCAAGTGTATCAAAGACAACACCTTCACTGTCATAATGGCAGAAGAACAGTCATTCAGAAGAAAGTGGGGTACAGAGAAAAAAATATATACTCCATTGTAAGAGGGAGCAATGTTTTAAAAATTCACTTCTTTACCATCTTGAACGTCTCAGCTTGCCTTTCTTTAATTTACTTACTAAACTCTCCAGAAACATTTGCAGATCATCTATCAGCTATTCACAACATGCACTAACATATTACTTTAAAAAAGAAAAATAAAACCACAAAAGACACCACAACTCTGTGACATCTTAAGAAAATTAATAGTAATTTAAATGATTATCATATATAAACCAAATTTCCTCAAATTCAATACGTTTTCCAAAGAGAATATTCTGATTATAATGTAACATGTCTTCATGTTTACAAACTTTTACCTAAATGAGCAACAGAACCTTAATCTGCTCAAGCTTGCTCTTTTTGCTTCCATCTCTTTGCATTCTAATTACTATAAATAACTTATTGATAAAAACTTATAATGATTCAAATCTCTATGGAAGTGATATTTAAAATAATGTATACTTGTTATATGAGCTTCCCTGGTGGCTCAGCTGGTAAAGAATCTGCCTCCAATGTGGGAGATCAGGGCATTGTGTATTAGTCGCTCAGTCATGTCTGACTCTTTGTGACCCCACGGAACTGCAGCCTACCGGGCTCCTCTGTCCATGGGGATTGTCCAGGCAAGAATACTGGAGTGGGTTGCCGTGCCCTCTTCCATGGGATCTTCCTAATCCAGGGATCGAACTCATGTCTCTTATGTCTCCTGCGCTGGCAAGTGGGTTCTTTACCACTAGAGCCACCATATATCATTGCAGAAAGCATTAAGAATAATAACACTATGAGTGGGAAATAAGATACTTTCTAGGACATACTTATTCACTTTCGTTTCAGAGAGGCATTGGATGACTCACTAATAGTGCGCTGATATGTACCAGTCACTGTGCTAGATACTTTAAATATACATTTTCTGGTCATCATAACAACTCTCTAACTACAGACTTAAATATAAGAGTTAAAATCATAAACCTTTTAGAAGAAAACACAGGAAAAAAACTTGATGGCCTCAAGTTAGGCAATGATTTCTTAGATCTGATACCAAAGCATAAGAGACAAGAGAAAAAAAAATAGATTCATTGTACTTCCTCAAAATTAGAAACTTTTGTGCTGGACATGACAATAGGAAGAAAGTGAAAAGACAGCCCAAGGAATGGGAGAAAATACTGGCAAATTTTATATCTGATAAGGGAGCTGTATCTAGAATAAATGTATAAAGAATTCTAACAATTCCTGTATGTATATGTAAATACTGCAAGAACTATTAAACAATTCTTGCAATAAAAGGACATGTAATTCATTTTTAAGATGGATGAAAGATCTGAATATGCATTTCATCTAAGATGATATACAAATAATCCGTAAACATGTAACATGCTTAAAATTATTAGCCATTAGGTGAACATACACCAAAACCACAGTATAATACTTCTAATAATTCATTAAGATGCCTAAAATTAAGAAGACAGACAATAATAACTGTTGGCGAGAATGTGAATACATGGGAATCACCATAGGTTGTTCACAGGAATACAAAATTGTGTGATATCTTTGGAAAAGTTTGCCAATTTCTAAAAGGTTAAACATAGACGAAGAACATGACTCAGAAATTCACCTCCTAGGTATACACCCAAGAGAAATGAAACTACCTACACACAAAAACTTGCACACAAATGTGCATAGCAGTATTATTCATAATGGCCCCCAAACAGAACTACTGCCGATATTGCCAATTAATGACTGGAAAAACAAAACCTGGCATATCCATATGATGAAACAGTATTTGGTAATATAAAGGAATGAAGTAGTGATACATGCTACATCATGAATGAACCTTGAAAACATTATGCTAAGTGAAAGAAGCCAGTTTAAGAAAAGACACATATACTCTACTCAATGCTCTGTAATGGCCTGTGTGGGAAAAAAAAATCTAAAAAAAGAGTGCATATATGTATATGTATAACTGATACACTTTGCTGTACACCTGAAACTAACATTGTAAATCAACTATATTCCAATAAAAAATTTAAAAAAGATACATATGGTATGCTTATATTTGCATGAAATGTCAAGAGTAAGCAAATCCATTTATAAGGAGAGTAGATCAGTGGTTTTCTAGGATAGGGGTATGGTGGAGATGGAGGAGAATGGAGAGTCACTGCTAATGGGTACAAGATGGATTTTAGAACGAAGAAAATACAACTAAGTTGTGATAACTGAATAACTGTGAATATACCAGATACCACTGAATTGTACACTAAGTGGGACAGTGTAAATTATATCTCAAATAATTATATCTCAAATAATTTTTTTAAAACTCTACAAAACAGTTATTACGGACTCCATTTTACCTGTAGAAACTGACTCAGAGCTGTTACTTTAGTTGATAAAAGTCCTGCATTTAGAAAGTGGCTGAACTAGAATTCTGAGCTAAACCTCACCCAATTATTATCACATTTTCATTATGGAACATCTTTTTTATGAATAAATACAAATGTATACTCTAAAACTGAATTTTTTCCCCAAAGAATTAGAAATATATTAATAATTTGTGTTGTTTTTATTGGAATGCAAGCTTTTATTGAACACTGTTCTTAGACAAAGACCAAGTAAATCTTTTGTCTTCTCCGTTTTTTCATTAGGTTATTTGCTTTTTTTTTTAGCATCTTCTTTGCAATACCATTTTCTTGGAACCATGATAAGCAACTATATAATGATTGTTCTAAAAGTAAACATTGTACAGAATCACAGCTCATTCCTAATGTATACATAGGGCAGATGATATCCTGTTCTCCCAGGATATGTTCCCCGTGTTAGGTTATCAATTTCTTACTTTGAATATTACTGATTTCTCCATTTAAACGCTTAGAAAAATAATACATGTTATCATATTGCCAAGATAGTTCAGTCTGGAACAGTATGATCCAGAATTTCAGTCTTGTTCATACAAGTGAAACTTTGGGAAGGCAACTTAAGCTCCAGTTTATTTGAGGAAACTTCTAAAGGACTTGCAAGCTTTGTAAATAATTTGTGGAACAATCTCCAAAATAATTATCATTAATTGTTAAAATATGTGTTTCTTCCATCCTCAGAGTTCAAGATCATTTCATTTCCTATGAAATCAACTATTGTTGGTGCTAATTATATAATCTTTAAAAAAATTTTTTTAAATACATAGTCTTTTAAAAAATTACAGAGGGGGAGCAGAATGGATAAGCTGACTGCAAAAAACTTTTTATTAGTAGTTTGTTTCCACCAATATAAAAGTAACAGAAGATCCTCAATTATTAATATTCCATGATATATTCAATGTTTAGTGGTTTGAATTTATTAGGTCAATTCAACTTAGGTTTAGTTAAATAGATACTGATTTGACCAAACAAGCAACTTTAAACCAATTTAGAACTCTGAATTTCCTTGAAGTATATCTAGAAGCAGATATTTCAATTTTTATTTTTTATAATGGTATAGAAAATAAAATTAAATGGAAGAAGCACAGATATTGAGGTTATAATGAAAACTTCAAAATATGTAATAAAAACAGTAAATCATAAGAAATTATTAATTCCCAAGGATGAAGATATTTAATAATCAATTATGACTATCATTAATAAAGTTGTTTTTAAAATCTGTCCTTATACTTCACGTCTATTCATTTTTATCTTTGTCCAAATTTAGAACAACTTTTTATTATACTAAGTGATCCACTTGAGAATTCTAGATTTAAATACAAAAATCTCACATTTCTGTCTTTATCTCCAATACTCAGTACAGTTCAATCACTCAGTCGTGTCCAACTCTTTGCGACCCCATGGACTGCAGTACGCCAGGTTTCCCTGTCCATCACCAACTCCTGGAGTGTGCTCAAACTCATGCCCATTGTGTTGATGATGCCATTCAACCATCTCAACTTCTGTAGTCCCTTCTCCTCCTGCCTTCAATCTTGCCCAGCGTCAGGGTCTTTTCCAATGAGTCAGTTCTTCCCATCAGGTGGCCAAAGTAATGGAGCTTCAACTTCAGCATCGGTCCTTCCAATGAATAGCTAGGGCTGATTTCCTTTAGGATGGACTGGTTTGAACTCCTTGCAGTCCAAGGGACTCTCAGGAATCTTCTCCAACACCACAGTTCAAAAGCATCAATTCTTCAGTGCTCAGATTTCTTTATGGTTCAACTCTTACACCCATACACGACTACTGGAAAAACCATAGCTTTGACTAGACGGACCTTTGTTGGCAAAGTAATGTCTCTGCTTTTTAATATGCTGTCTAGGTTGGTCATAACTTTTCTTCCAAGAAGCAAGTGTCTTTTAACTTCATGGCTGCAGTCGCCATCTGTGTGATTTTGGAGCCCCCCAAAATAAAGTCTGTCACTGTTTCCACTGTTTCCCCATCTATTTGCCATGAAGTGACGGGACTGGATGCCATGATCTTAGTTTTCTGAATGTTGAGCTTTAAACCAACTTTTTCACTCTCCTCTTTCACTTTCATCAAGAGCCTCTTTAGTTCTTTGTTTTCTGCCGTAAGGTTGGTGTCATCTGCATATCTGAGGTTACTAATATTTCTCCTGGCAATTTTGATTCCAGCTTGTGCTTCATCCAGCCCAGCATTTCACACAATGTACTCTGCATATAAGTTAAATAAGCAAGGTGATAATATACAGCATTTGATGTACTCCTTTTCCAATTTGGAGCCAGTCTGTTGTTCCATGTCTGGTTCTAACTGTTGCTTCTTGACTTACATACAGATTTCTCAGGAGAAAGGTAAGGTGGTCTTGTGTTTCCATCTCTTTAAGAATTTTCCACAGTTTGTTTTGATCCACACAGTCAAAGGCATTAGCATAGTTAATGAAGCAGAAGCAGATGTTTTTCTGGAATTCTCTTGCTTTTTCTATGATCCAATGGATGTTGGAAATTTGATCTCTAGTTCCTCTGCCTTTTCTAAATCCAGCTTGAACATCTGGAAGTTCTCGGTTCTCGGTTCACTGTTGAAGGGTAGCTTGGAGAATTTTGAGCATTATTTTGTTAGCGTGTGAGATGAACGCAATTGTGCAACTGTTTGAACATTCGTTGGGTATTGCCTTTGGGACTGGAATGAAAACTGACCTTTTCCAGTATCTTCAATAGTGAGATCCATCTAATGGACTTTTCATTCAGAAGAAACTTTTTAACCAAAATCAACCTAAGTTCACTAATTCTGGATTTTCATTTTCATGAGTTGTTTTGTGAATTACTCCCTTTGAATTGTAAGCTCTTTGAATTACAAACACTATCACTCATTTTTTAACTGAATACAAGATCTAGCACAGTGTGTAATAAACCAGAATGGAGGTTTGAGGGCAACATTTCAGAACATGAGCTTTGATTAGATAAAATCTGGGCTGAGTCTTAGTTATGCTATTTCCTAGCTCTATGATCTTGACCATGTTACTTATCCTGTCTATGTCTTCAATTTTTCACTATAGGAAATTTTAGTTACATGTTTTGAGAGAAATAAATGAGTACATCTAAAAGGATGGAGCATTGTACAAAACATACTGCATGTATAAATAATGTTATTTATTATTACTGTTATTTAGAATTGAGTTGACTTGAACTGAATATAATTTAAATCACTTAGTTGTAAAGCATAGTTAAGGTTAGGGTAAGACACAATCTAATTAGCTATGAGAAACCATCTGTGTTTAATATATTTGGACCTATGTTAAAGAGCCAAAAGTTATTTTAATATACCTATACAGCCAACTTTTTTATTTTTGAATTAAAAAAATAGATTTAGAACTTACTGTGCAAGACTAAGATTTCTGCATCTTGAGGGAAAAGTGAGTATTTGAGTTCCACTCAAATTTTTTGCAGTTCTATCAGTACTGCAGCTTTCCGCACTTTCAAATAATTTTACTTTCAAACTAAGTTAAAAGAAATCACTATTGGGTAACCCAAGAGCTAAGCTAGCAGTCTTTCAATCACCAGTGTACCAAAACCTCACCCCACTGCTAGGAATTCAGAATATGGTTTTTGCTGCATGAAATTTATTTCCAAACAGCTCACATCAAATAGGTTCCTTCCACCCCTTTTTAAGGGTAAATTGAATCCTCTTAGGATAAAGGAGAGTAGGACATGTTATTATAAGATTCAGTCATTTCAAAAGTTTCATTAAAAACTGCTGTCCACATAATTTCCCCATTCTATAGTAGGACTTAAGAATTTCAGATCAAAAAAAAAACTGGACTTTTATTGTAAAGAACCAATGTGGGACACAGGCATACTGTATCACTGAACTTGATATACTAGCACTGTAAGAAACTCAAGAGTTTAGCTTAGATTTATACCAAGAATTTTTTAATGACTATCTGAGGATCATAAGGCTATATCCTAAAGGATGATTTTTAACCTGAAAAATCTACCTATGACAAGAGTCAAAAGAAAAACTAGTAAGAACTTGTCAATTTCTGTAACTAGCTACCAAAAGAGTTGATTAACACTGTTCCTTCCCTATCAATTATCATCAATAATTTCAGCCATACGCATTCCCAAAATGACCATGTGGTTCACCTAAAACGCTTTGCTAATAAATGTTCTAAAGTAAGTGAATGTAACCACAAAAACTCAAGGAGGAAACAACTGAGTTAGAATGCTCCATCAATCATTTGGCAGAAGAAAACCAAAAGAAAATGTGGAGTTCTAGGTAGATTTCTACTGGCTATCATCAAAAAGCAAACTGAAATAATAGCTACTTCAGAATGGAGTGATATCAAGAACTTTCCACGTGTGTTCAGTCATGTTCGACTCTTTCTGACCCCATGGACTGTAATCCGCTAGGCTCCTCTGTCCATGGGATTTTCCAGGCAAGAATACTGGAGTGGGTTGACATTTTCTGCTTCAGGGGATCTTCCTAACTCAGGGATCAAACCTGCATCCCTTGCATTTTCTGCATTGGCAAGCAGATTCTCTACCACTGAGCCACCTGGGAAAGCCATCCAGATAAGTTTAAACATCACCAATTACCTGCCATATGGACTATATCCCCTCAGCTCATGGAGTATTTAGAAACTACTCAGAATTAATAAGCACTGATGTCATAGTCATAAGGAGTCTCAGTGAACTCCGGGAGTTGGTGATGGACAGGGAGGCCTGGCGTGCTGTGATCCATGGGGTCGCAGAGTCGGACAAGACTGATCTGATCTGATGTCATAGTACTGTCAAGAAATGTAAACTCTCTTTCATATTATGGGGTACTGTGAGCAAATATAAAAAACAGTAAAGAATTATATTCTAAGGGAAATTACATTTAAATTATATCGCTTGTTGAACTTTAATATTAGCAATGTTGTTTTAATGACAAACCCTGGGTAAAGTATGTTTTCTAATAAATAATCCATGTAGAATTCCTGATTCTTGAAACCAGAGTATTATCAAGGAATGTATTGTTAGAATTCCCACTTCGGTGTTAACATGGGCATCATTCCTGGAGTAATGACTAAAGTTTAGATTTTAAACATTTTTACCAAGCCGGGTGGCAATTTCTGCTTACGGGGATTTCTATCATGGATTTTTGAGTATCTAAAGAAGTATTAACTTCTAGAATTTTATACATGGATTCTTTTTGCATGCTATTTATGGGCACATACAGCTCTCTATACAGATCAAAGAAAATTATTGAAAGGTAACCTTCTGCTGTGGCAGAAATAATTTTTGGATTTTATATCATGTGGTTTTAGAGGACAGAGGCTGAACTATTCACTCATTCATTTAATATTTACTGAGTGTCTACTCCTTGCCAGGGGCCCTATCTTGTGGAAGTTAGCATATAAAAAGATAATTATAATGCTATATAATATACAAAATATCTACAGTGATATAATAAAAGAAGAGTTAAAAGGAGAAATTAAGAGAAATTGCATTTAGGCTTAGTGTTAAAAGAACCTTCCAACTGTCAGAGTCAACCAAAAATGCTTGTCTCCTGGGATACTGAACATCACAATACTTTAAGCACCCAAACAGAAGACAGTTAGATCACATATCAGAAATGCTAATGAGAGGATTCAAGCATACATACCTCTAAAAGCCTGGACTAGTTGACTTTTATAGTTCCTTTGAAAGCTAAGATTTTATTCTTTTTAAAAAGAACGGGTATGGTTTGTTAATAACTTATATTATGGTATATATTATGGTGAGCAACAGAATTGAATTGGCCTAAGGTCAAATTCGGAGAAAGCAATGGCACCCCACTCCAGTACTCTTGCCTGGAAAATCCCATGGATGGAGGAGCCTGGAAGGCTGCAGTCCATGGGGTCGCTGAGGGTTGGACACAACTGAGTGACTTCACTTTCACTTTCATGCATTGGAGAAGGAAATGGCAACCCACTCCAGTGTTCTTGCCTGGAGAATCCCAGGGATGGGGGAGCCTGGTGGGCTGCTGTCTATGGTGTCGCACAGAGTCAGACACGACTGAAGTGACTTAGCAGCAAGGTCAAATTAGAAAATGTTGGAAAATGGAAATTATAATAGTTTAAATAAGAAGTTTCATGAGAACCAACTGACTGGACATCTACTACGGGATTATGGATCATTCTTTATGACACAGTAACTGATAATGTGAATATTTTATAAAATACACAAATTATATAAATGTTTTATTAATATTTAAAATATGTAAATGAAAAATATTTGAAAATATTTGAAAATAGTTTTAAAGACAATAGTACAAAACTGGTAATAAGTAATTTAAGTTACACTGTAAGACTAATAGTAGACTTGAAATGATTAACCTTTCTTCATTCTTCTTTCTAGTCATTAGCATTTCTAAGTCGCTTCAGTCGTGCCTGACTCTGTGCGACCCCATAGACGGCAGCCTACCAGGCTCTGCCATCCCTGGGATTCTCCAGGCAAGAACACTGGAGTGGGTTGCCATTTCCTTCTCCAAGTCATTAGCATGTATTTATGTTTAATATAAATACAGACAGATGATGAGTACATTTTGTATTTACTAACAATACAACCATAGTAATTTCCTTGACTTTGTTTGCCCACTTGTAACAATTTTTTAGGGTCTTTTATAGAATATTTTTTACTTAAAGTACTTTAAAGCATATGGTTCCAAGAGACGTTTAATTTGAGGTAAAATGGGCATACAATTTTAACATCTTATTTCCCTCCAAGTATCATTTAATCTACTACAAAGAACTAATAGTAAGTAAAAAAAACCCTGAAGCTAGTAATGATTCTCTCAAGAAGGAAATGACAACTCAGTCCAGTATTCTTGCCTGGGAAAACTCATGGACAGAAGAACCTGGCAGGCTGTAGTTGTGGGATCGTAACAGAGTCAAACACGACTTAGCAACTAAACACCAAAAAAAAGTAATCAACATCATCTTAGGATCAATCAAAAACTCAGAATAAAAATTGTACCTTATAACTCATTTCAGGTAATGAATCTGGTTCTTTTTGGCTAAGCATAGTCCTAGGTGTAAGCATATGGTACATACGAAAGTTCAGCTGTATCCGATCACAGTTTTCAAATGTTTTATCTCCCTAAAGTGAAGTCGCTCAGTTGTGTCTGACTCTTTGTGACCCCATGGACTGTAGCCTGCCAGGCTCTTCCATCCATAGGATTTTCCAGGCAAGAATACTGGAGTGGGTTGCCATTTCCTTCTCCAGGGCATCATCCCAACCCAGGGATTGAACCTGGGTCTCCTGGACTGAAGGCAGACTCTTTAATGCTCCCTAAATCATCAATTAAATATTTTGCCTAAAATCAACATTATTTTAAAAATTCGATTAAAAATCAGGATGCACTGCAGGATGTCACAAAGCTCCAGAGAATTAGAGGCCCAAGACAGGTAGTATCACTGAGCAAAGAATATGACTGTGCAAATGCCTGCAGTGTGTGGAGTCCTGGCCACAGGAAGATGGTGGCCATTTGCAGAGCACACGCCCAAACTAAAGTGGTGGCTGTGACCTTGCTCAGGCTCACAGTTTTCAGGGGCGACTTCTGGCTCAACATTGTCAAAACATCTAATAAAGAGGAAAACCCCGAAATCTGGAATTTTAGAAGAAATCTCCAAAATTTTAACATTAGTAAAAATCTAGTAAAATCAACAGAAAAGCAACATACACTACAGCCAGTCCATCAGATTGTGATGTTTGCTTTAACGTGAATCTAACAGTGAACAGAGTATCTGATATGAGAAGTATCCCAGAATATGTCAGTGTTGCTGTCATTTTAGCTATGGTTCTTTCACTCAAATGAGGCAGAAACAAAGTGGACACTTACCTAATACATCACACAAAATGAAACGACTCTCTGTTATTCTATCTACCTAACTACCAATCTTCCGATGTACCTGACTAATCTAATCTTTGTCACTGTACAAGCAGTCACTAATCCTACCCCTATTTATGGCTAAGGAAGCCAAGGGACAGAGCTGAAGTGACTTGTCCAAAGTTGCACAATTAGTAGGCGTCAGGGCAGAATTCATTTCTGAGTTTTTGGTCCCAGAGTCTGCGCTTTTAAACACTACATTATTTCTACTGCCGATTTCTATGACATGGCTTAAATACACAAACTTTCACAAAAAACAAACCTACCCAAAAAAATGACATATCTTCTGGCAAATATATTTATACCACTTATGAATGAGTAAGACAGTCTGGAAAATTAGATTCCAAAATGCTGAAACCATGGGATAATTTGAATGGTTTATTATAATATTTGACATTAAAACTGTCCCAGAAAATCCCATACGTGATTAATAGACTCTATTATAAATCTAATCTATTGTCTGTAGCCCTGTTGTCAAATATTCGCATTTATTTAATCAGCACCCTTTTTGCCCAAAGGTCTATTCACTTAAGGCATTTTCTCTTTTCTGAAAGTTTTTCTTATTTTTGCTGCAAAACGAAAAAAAAAAGAGGAGGGTATAAAAGCATTAATTGTAATACATTTCCAAACAGGAATATTCTAATATAATAAAACTATTCTACCACAGTGATAGAAAAGAAGCCTTATTTCCAATAATGTGCCACTTAATTTTCATATATCTGAGGTACAATTCCCTGATTCCCATATGTTACTTGTATTTCAGTTGAAGGTGATCTTCAGTATACATTCCAAGACTTTAGGATTGTCTAGTCTGATCTTTAAAGGACTCAGGTAGCCTACTCAGGTCATTCTTTAACTGAGTAATAAGAAGAATTAAAGAAATAAAATTCCCAGCATGGATCAATAACATTTCGCTTCCGGCATCCTATTTCCCATTTTTATTTAGATCTTAGTTGACTACAGGAATCAAAACATTCATGGAGATTACATATGAATCGGAAGGAGAAACTTCTTGATGTTTTTTCCATGAAATCATCTCATGAAGAGCCAAAAGAAAACATGAATGCCACTGGTTTGATCCTATCCTTTAAGAGATACCCCTGTCAAAAACTGTCTATAAATTGGAGAAAATAAGTATATTAGTGGGCAAATCTGAAAAAAAAATTTTTCTTCACCTAGACTTAAATGTCCATATTAACTTTGAGGGACTCAGAATAAACAATTTGTAAGGACTTCCCTGGTGGCTCAGACGGTAAAGCGTCTGTCTACAATGTGGGAGACCTGGGTTTGATCCCTGGGTTGGCAAGATTCCCTGGAGAAGGAAATGGCAACCCACTCCAGTACTCTTGCCTTGAAAATCCCATGGACGGAGGAGCTTGGTGCAGGCTACTATCCATGGGGTCGCAAAGAATCCGGCACAACAGAGCGACTTCACTTAACTTCAAAGGGTATGTTCCTCAGCATGATTCAAATCAAAAGTATCTTGTTCATTAAGATGGGGTCTATAAACAATGCTGATAAAGGCTAACAGTATGTGTTGTAAAAATAATATATTAAAAAGATTGAAGAGATAACTAGGTAGAAGCAATATTTATAATGGCAGTTTTATAAAGACAGAGACCGTGTATATTTTCTTCTTGCTGTGCACCTTGGGCTAATACAGTGTCTGACACATGAAATAATTTTTGACTGTCCAAATACATACATGACTCTTGCTTCTACAGTGTGTAAACAATTACTGGTACACCATCCACCTAATATACCCTTTCAAAGGGAATTAACTTAAAATCGCTCTGTACTGCCAAAGAAGCCTAATAAAGAAGTCCAAAAATAATCAACAGGAGCAGTGCATCAATCAGAGGAGGTCTGATCGTGATTAAATAAGAACATTTTAAAAAACCTCAAATTTCCGTTCATAAGTAGAATTTAAAGCAGCTGTTCACCACTGGCACACCACTAGCACAATGTCTGCCCTAAGAATTAAAAAAAGATAAAAAAAGAAAGAAAACAATGTGAATCACAGCAGCAGTGAAACTATGGCTCCAAGACCTCAAAGTTGATATGACCTTTAAAAAAAAAAAAAAGTAAAAATTCCACAGGGACAATTTTACATTTTCATATTGCACTGCAGACAAAAAGAATCTGGTTTTCCAATGCTGGGGCCTCTGTTTTTAAACATGAAGCAGAGGTGTTTCCCTTAGAAGCAAAGGTCTTAGGGGACATGTCTGTCACAGCAGTTATTTTCTGTTTCACTTGTTGGCAAACTTACATTTCAAAACAACAACAAAAACGAGCCTCCCCAGCTCCCTGTAAACCAAGGAGGTAGAAACAAAAAATATTTCAAAGCAAGAAAGCAAACAGACTGTGAGGACTGAAACTCAGACCAAAGGCATCTGCTCTCCAACTCCCACTTCCCACAAGCACCCAGCCTTCTTACAATCTTACAGATTTTCCTAAGAGATGTTGCCATTTTAGCTTTGTTTTTCCCTAAGTTCTGGCAATACCCATCACTGCAGGCAAGGCAGCAAAGCCACTAGCAGAATCCAAACCGGAAAACAGAAAAGCTGTTCTGTCTTTTCTTCCTTGCCACTCCATTACTAATTTATTTTTTCCAAAGTAAAACTCCTTCATTCTATCCAAAACAGCAATCGCTGACTTCCAGCATATTAACAATTATTTCATTAAAGGCAAGGAGCACAGAAATGATTATAGTCTGCAGGGCAAAAAAAAAAAAAAGACTAGTAGGCATACCGGACCCTTTCTCCTTGAGCCCACACTTTTCTCAGAGATGAATAATCCTATAAACTAGCTACTGTGTTCCTTCTTAAAAAAGACCAAAGCTACCTTTGTTTTCACTCCTTTCTAGTACACCTCCTTCTGAATCCCACCCAGTGTGGTGGTTGCCAACACAGTTACCTATTCAGTCTTGATTAAAAAACAAATAAATAAATAAAAGGGAAAAAAGAAGCAGAAAGATAAAAAAATAACAAGACAAAATGTCTAATGCCATGCTGCCATGAATAATCAATATAGCATTTAGAATACAAGAATATTACCAGATTCCTCAAAAGATACTTGTTTTGAAACTATCCACACACAGTGCTTATGTATTTTCCCTTTAAATTTAGAACTAACAACCCACAAAATAAACCCAGGGTTTTGTGTCCAAAAAGAAAAAAAACAAAAAACAACTCTGCTTCATATGAGTACAAAGAGAACAGGAAATCCGGCAACATTCATGGGTCACGTGTGCCTTATGTATATTTCTCCAATTTACTACATTTAGCTTCATATGTGTAGTGGAAATTCAAACCAGTCTGTAGATGATGATATTGATATTTCAGAGAAAGTCAAATACTACCGACAAATGATGGTTTCTGCAGTATTCATATGTGACTGTGTCAGACCCCACCATAAATAAATACATATATATATATACACATACATATATATATATATATATATATATATATATATATTCAATGGCCATAAAATCTACCCTGTTTGAAAATTCAAATCCAATTCAACAAGCATTTCTTGAGTGTTGATACTATATTTGGTATAAGGAAATAAAGATGATTAAATCATAGCTGATGTACTCAGACTAGTGACATCACAACCTGATAAGACACAGCTGTGAGAAATACTGTAAACAGATGTAGAAAGAAGATGCCATGAAAGTCATGGAGGAAGTAAATAACTTTCTAAGTCAGTCAAAAGAGGCATCAGAAAGCAGATAACATCTAAAGAGATAATTAAAGGATGAGGTGATAACAGTGACACACACACACACACACACAAGACAGAAAAGCACAGAAAGAAGTGTAGAGAGACATAGAGCACCCAGAGATAAGGGTAGAGATGGGAATCAATACTTAAGTAACTAGGTAAGTGGTGGAGTAGGCTTCCCTGTGGCTTAGACAGTAAAGAAATCTGCCTGCAACACGGAAGACCCAGGTTTGATCCTTGGGTCAGGAAGATCCTCTGGAGAAGGGAATGGCAAGCCACTCCAGTATTCTTGTCCGGAGAATCCCATGGACAGAAGAGCCTGGTGGGTTACAGTCCACGGGGTCACAGTCAGACATGGCTAAGTGACTGACACACTAAGTGACTCGACAACAAAATAGCCAGGAGGTCTGATTAAGGTCGAATTATTTAATGAACATCCCCTGAATACCAACAAAGTACCTGAGTTATTTAGCATGAGTATGCTGCAGAGTTATCAGAAGTTATTAAATTAAGAAGCAAATGCCCCCAAAATATGTTAACGTAAAGCCCATCATGCAATTCCCACTCCAGGCTGAAAAATTAACTTTTCCATTGCCTACTAGTCAATCCTATTGTTTGGGACCCTCCACAGCTTGTCCCCAGCTTGTGTATTTTATACCTTACGTTTTAGTCACAGAAGATTCTTGTAAGTCCAAAGCTGAGCATGATTATATAGTTTGGTTCATGTCAGAGCTCAATCTTGCAACCCTAGGCCAGGGGCTCCAAGAGCTTATACAACCAACCTCCAGACCCAGTTCAGAAATCAGCACCTTTATGAAACTTTCTTCTGTTTTTCTGGTTTGAATTTATTTTTCCCTACTTTGAGCTCAAGGCAATTACATGAGGATCTACTGTAGCTGCTTCATTATTTACTTTGGTGATATTTACATGAACTTTTCTACCATCCAAATGAAGGCTGTTAAGGGAGATTATTTCCCCCAGTGAGTGATAGTCACTCAATCATGTCCAACTCTTTGTGACCCCATGGATTGTACCCTGCCAGGCTCCTCTGTCCATGGGATTCTCCAGGCAATAATACTGGAATGGCCTGTCATTTCCTTCTCCATTATTTCTCTGAAATGCCAACTAAATAGGCTCTGGTTATAGAATATGTTTGATGAATATTTATTGAACTGTATCTAGATAAAATATTTAGGTGTGTTTGTATTTTTTAATGATCATAAAATTTTATAAAGGTAGCAGATATATCAAACTTCTGATACGAATTTAACATCAGAGATGAAACATATGAAGGATGTCATATCAGTGTAATTACACAGGTAATTAGATATACTACACAATCATTGCTGTCTTAGCCTCTGGAACTTGTGGTAAGCCTTCCTGGATGTTTTCTACCCAGAATCAGAATTTAACATAAAAAAAATTATATAAAAGACAGTATGTAGAATAAAATATTTGAAGCTAAAAATACAAATCTTATATAAGTTGACAAATTAAGGTGAACTTTTTTTGAACACACCAAAAGTACTGAGGTAATGCTTTCTTCTCTATCAGAAGTTCCTCAGTTATGAGTAAAAATGATTCATGTTTATATCAGGTGCAACGGAGAAATATTATAACATTTATAAGGTCCAGAACTAACAGGCTATCCATAACCTAACCTTTCAATTGATATAATCTTACAGGATAAGTGAATATTTGCTATAATGTTAAATATAAAGAGAAAAAATTGAAAAAAAAATGTATCCAGGAATTCACAGAATGTTTATATCAGAAAGATTTGTTAAAAATATTTAAATTATTACTATTGACTTTAGGACATTCAATAATTTATACTTCAATATGGTCATCATTTTCAACCTAACAAAAGCTTGGATAAACTCATATTTTAAAATTCATATAGTTTCAATTTTACATTTTTAAAATCCTTATCTCATGAAATAAATAGAAAACTCATGTATCATATCAAATTATCACATATATGTTACCAAGGATTTGAATTTGTACAATTATCATAGGTATATACTGTTTTCATAACATAGCCACAAACTACAATTATAACCTCACACATAAGCACTGGCTCTTTGCTACAGGTAAAATTCAATGGAATTTCACACACCAAGAATGCATAAAGTGCTTTAATAATTCTATGTGTTATATCTGAATTAATTTACTGAGTAAATTCAATACTAGTGGAAAGCAAGTTCTACATTAGTATGATTTTTATCATCTCCTTAATATTCAAATTATAGTAGAGTGGTTCATAGTTGGTCCCTGACATTATCTTCTCTAGCACTCCTCTCTTATATAATAAGAAATACTTCACATGCAATCTCATAATATAATTGGCAATTTACTGATAGGTTCCATAAACATTTTCCTTTGAAAACTCCATCTCAAGATCCAGTTAAATATGAAGATGAATAGTAAATGTAAATGGTGAATAGTAATCTATACCTAGGAAAGTAATTACAGTGCTGTTTTAAAATCTTGAGATGTTTATAATCATATTACATTGTTTAAAGATCAATACTCAATGCCATACACCGTTTTACCAAAATAAATCTGTTTTCATCCAATAATATTTTTAAGAAACTATATAAAACCCATTTCCTTATCCCAATTTTCTTATAAATAAATGCACTTTGAAAACCTGACAAATGATATACTTTTGTATGCTGCTCTGACAATATTATATGTAATATTTTATTTCTCTTAATCCTCACAATATGCAGTTAAAAATGATAATTAAAATATCTCACTAGGGAGTATAGCATGGCATGAACCAAGTAACATGGATGCTGGTGATCAGTAACTCTATAGCCATATTGTAGTACTTAGCCTCTGCATATCAGCCCTGTTAGGTACTAGATGAGGATACAGATTCAGTAAGGATAAGAGGTAATCAAAAGTAATCAATATACATAATCAATGTAATATTTCCATAACACTAGGATGACTTGTAATAGCTAATCCATATTTACTACCATATTTTTATTTTTTATTTTATTGGATTTGATTGAATCTGGACTTGAATTCTTCAGCATCACATTTATAGATTCTCTTTACAAAGGCATTTTCAATAATGTATTCAGTGATACATGTTCCAAGAAGTAAACAGGTGTTAAGAAGAAAGTTTCTCTTATCAATTAGAAGAAATCTACATTAAAAGTTTATTTCTTTTTCTTTACTATAGGACCTGAGCCTGTTATATATGCAGAAGGGGAGGAAAAAATAAGCTATGTTTTTCAGGCAAAGAGCCATCTATATGGGAAAAGTAAATATTATAAAGACATAAAATATTCTCAATTAACAGGTTTAATCTACTTTTGATCAATATCCCCATGTGGACAACTTAATTTTTAGATTATGTTCAGTCTATTCAAAATTCTATGCTTTTTTCTATAGTACTTCATTTCAAAGTGTTAGGTAGTAAGTTAGGCATGAGCAAGGAGGGGTGGCCTAGACGAAAAGAACACCAACTGATCTCTAAATCCCACTGCAGACACACCCTGGAGAGCTCACAGATATGCTAGAAAAACCAGAGAGACTTTTTCAACTCCTGTTGCATGTGCCCTAGGCACACAATGGATACAAACTAACTACAAGTTTTTCTCCAACTTTAGCAGTACTCCTTTAAGGCTCAATACTTAGGTATGTCCTCAAGTAACCTTAGGCAGCCAGGAGCCCTTTAAGAGTTCATAAGTATTACCTACATATATCTGATTATAACAGACTGAATTATGGGAAAGACATGCACAATACAGCCTGGTGTTATGTAACTTGCAACTGTCAATTAAAAGTCTCGGTCTACACCCACCTAGATGAATATGTAAAAGCCCTATTTTGCATGTGCCCAGACATGCCCCCTTTCCTGACTGGCCTTGAGCATACACCAATTTGCATTCTCTTTCTTGATTGGTGGTGGGCACAAGCCCTATTTTGTACAGGGCAGAACCACAAGGAAACAGGAAGTGTAAAAAGGGGAAGCCAAGAGGGATCATGGCCTCTCCTTTGGGGCTGGCCTGCTTCCGCATCTCAGGAGTGTACTATCCACTGTCTGTTTAATAACAGTTCTAAAAAAAAATTTTTTTTTTTTTAATTTTTAAAAAAAGTTCTGCTTGAGTTGTAACTGAGCTGAAAAACTACTCTGTTGTTTCAAATCCTTCCTAGGACAAGACAAGAGCCAAGAAATCCTGCCTGCTTGAGGTGTCATTAGCCGATTATTCCAGTTAACTGATCCAACAGAAACATCACCACATCCATTTTTGTCCTATCAAAAGAAGCATATTTTGGTGACAGATTTGAGTGATTAAAAAAAAGAAAGAAAGAAAGAAATGGTGTGAAAGAGAATAGTTAAGGCTGCCCACGAAATCTGCTTATCAGAAGCACAATTCTCAAAAACTTAGACTGGAAGGTTCACCAATTTCAGAAGAGAAGATGTCAAGAAGCTTGTTTCCAAGAGGACTTAACATGGATATGGATTCAGCAACAGGATGAAGAATTTCTTGTTACATGCCATGAAGGACCCCATGATTCTTCTCTATTATCTTTAGTACAAAAATGAAGAAACAAAGGATCTAGCTCTACAAATAAAAATAAAATTAGAATAGTCCTAATTAATTTGTGAACCTGATTTTTTAAAACTGGACATTCCTTGCTTTTCTTTTTTCCAAAAGAACAGTAATCTGGATTACATGTATCAACTATCTCAAAAATTTTTATTAGCAAAGTCCTTTTTCATTGTCCCTCACCATTATATCAAGTAATCAAATTCACCTAAAATAAGCTGTATAACCTCTTTGTTGTGGCTCTTGATTCTAAGATAACTTCTACATGTGAAAGAAAGCAGGGTTATTCTTTCCACTGAAAGTATATCACTTCCGTGAAGAATTCATGGTATTCTACAAAAGGCACTCCCTCTCATTTTTCATTGCTTTCTTTGTCTCCAAGTCCCCTCCTCCCTCTCTCTCTCTGTCTTCTGCTAACTCTTGATCTGGCTCTCTTACTTTTTGGGCAGGCATACATGCATACCTATATACCAGTACAGCTATAAAACTTAAGATGTGAGACAGTGTGCTTTTCCTAAGTAGTGGAAAATACTTCACCTGTTTAATGATGATGACCACTAACAAAGTGTTCTTTTAATTTTCCCATTTTAATTCATAGGCTATTTAGTACCTACAAATCACTCTCTATCATTGTTTAGTAACAAGTTTTATCATCTGTATTTTGCTGCAAAGAAATAAAACTATAATTAAAAATCTATCTTTGACAAATAGGCAAAACAGTGCTTCTGTTCAATTTCACTTGATTTCACAAAGAAGCTCACCTTGAAATTTGTCTCCGAAAGGTTGTGACATTTTCCAGAACCTCAAAGATTCAGTGTCTATTAGATGGCTGTGGAATGCACTGCAAAATAACCAGAGCATCAAGAAGCAGCTGGAGAGGATGGAACCAGGAATAGTCATGGAGCTCCCCAGTGAAACTCCATTGAGTAAAAGAGGAAGGACACTGGGTTGGAGAAAGATTCCTGGGAGAAATAGGAAAACCTGAAGAGAAGCCAGATCAGTCCAGGAAAACACTGAGTGAAAAGCCAAGAAGTCTGAGTAGGGCCGAGCACCAGGGAAACTCACAGCCACGCTGCCGTGAGTCCTAGCAGCCAAGAAAACTGAGGTCTCAGAGATTCAGTATCTATTAGCAGAGGCCTTTTTGAGCAGATATGTGGATTTTCATGGAGCTCAGTACTTATGTGTGGCCAAAGAATTTTATGGGAACTGATCAGTCATTTTAACTGAAATAGAATTTTTTAATATTAAAGCTCTCCAACTGACACTGGGAAGATGCATAAAGCTTATTACACATCTGAATTTATAAACTTCTTAAAAATATGTTTCTGCATTTTTGTTCATCTCTAAGTCAACACAGGTATAGTATGGAAAACATAAACGTATTTTTATAAAGCAATATAAACACTTTTCTTTGATTTTTCAATATTAATTCCATATGCAAAATAGTCATTGATAAATAAGGAAGTTAATGTTGGCTGCTCATGGATACAGTAAAACAGCCTTTTCCTTTGCCTAAATTTCAATGAAAAAAATGTGGCTATCCTTCTGACAATGATCTTAAACATCCCAGGCCTTGTACCTAATAAAAGTTGTAAGCAAGAACTAATAAGTAAAAATTTGGACACTTAAAAATCAGAAACTCCAAAGAAAATAGTCTATCATATAAATGTCTTAATTTCTATCAAACGGCACCCCACTCCAGTACTCTTGCCTGGAGAATCCCATGGAGGGAGGAGCCTGGTAGGCTACAGTCCATGGGGTTGCAAAGAGTTGGACACGACTGAGTGACTTAACTTTCACTACTACATTAAATAACCTATTCATTATCAGTTATTACTCATTTATGTAAATAAATGCAATTATGAAAATATTTAATCAAAATTAGAACTGATTGAGTTTTCTGATTTTTTTTGAATCTGCCTTCTAAAAAATAAATGTAGAGAATCTTAACATGAAAAATGTATTTCCAAGAGATGTATTGTAGAAATTCAAAATGAAACAACAGAGAATTTGATACAACCTCCCAGACCGCAGGTCCTTAGATACTGTGGCACATGTTCCTCAAAATATGGATTACTCTTACCTGAAAATTTGTAAAATCAACAAACTAATACAAAATCTTACAAAAATCATATAAAATTATGTTACAAGGAAAGTTACATATGACATGATATAAATGAAATAAAAAAGGTCAGAAGCAAATGTATCATTGAAAAATGTTAAAGTAATAAATGCTGCTCCTACGTCTCCTACCCTTAACAATCTCCTTAATTAAAAAAAAAAGTTCAAATTTTTTATTGTGAGCTGAATTATGCTGAGTGGCCAATTAAATAATTAAGGGGTCTTCAAAGTATGAGTCAAAGTTCACAGGTCATGGGTGCAGCATTTTACAATGAATAACCAATATAGAAAAAGTGAAATTAAAGAACAGTGTGAAAGAAAAAAAATTTTTTCCAGAAACAAGGAATCCAACTGATCACACTAATGACACAACAAAGAATATAATTGAATAGCGTAAGTCATGATAACTATACTGGCACATTTTTAAAAATTTGTATGAACCTGTTTTCACCTGAGGATATATAATACCTTTGAAAACAATTTTTAGATACACTATTGTTTTGAGCCCTAACATGACAGCTTATATTGAAGCAACTGAAAATGTTAAATTTAGAAATTCTACAGTTAAAAAAAAAAAAAGCACTGAAGTTTATCAGACTCCATCAATTAGCAGAGAATAATAACAGTTTCATAAGATTAAATCATTCTTTAGCATTTCCATTTAATAAAAAGCAACAATCAACAGGCTGTTCACAACCAAAACTTCCCTACAATTTCTCCACTCATCCTCATTCTAACCACACAAAGTCTCTTTTCAATTCAAACCATCCATTCTGGAACTCTGTTTCTCACCCCTCACAAACCTTAGTGGAATGAAGGGCATTAAAAGTAAGTAAACAACCAATAAATGTAACTATGTTACTGAGTCATGTGGGGAGAGGGCAACCTGCAGAAAAAACAGCTAAGTTGTTCACACTGGTAAAGCCTAGTTTGTTCCATAAACTTTCCAAGAACACTAGTAGAATGCTTCATTTTTAATTCATTCAAACCCATTTAAAATTTACCTGACAGCAGTAATTTGACTAGGTTATTTTTTGCCCTCACAAAATGCCAATTTTATTAATACAACAAGGACAAATATAAATATGTTCAGCTTGATATTCTGACATGTTTTGAAGATCAGACTACTAGAAACCTACAAAATAAAGCTCTTAACTATAGGGGAAAGAATAAAAACTGAAAGAAGTCAGCAACATGGGATCCTGGTGCAGTCCCTCACAAGGAGTAATTTCAAGCATTTCAGTTGATATACTAGTGTCATCAGGACTTTATATAAACTGAATCCTGTGATCATTAATATAAGCCAACATTTATTGGGTACTTACAATATCAAAATGACAGTTCTGAGTTGTCCTTGAATCATCACTTTTAATCTTCAGAACACCTCTATGAAGTAGGTACTGTTCCTAGGTTCACTCAACAAATGAAGAAACTGAGGCAGGCACAGACAGGCCAAGCAACTTACCCAAGGGTATATATTTTGCTTAAGATTGAACCAGGCTTGTAAACTAGGCTATCTTATTCCAGAGCCACACTAATGACCTCTCTAACTGCCTAGGTCTGGAATATGCTACCATTCTTCAACTTCACTTCTCACTCCTCCAAAAGGCTCTAACACACAGAGCAGAATTAATGCCCCATAATATGTACTTTCTTCTCCACTCACAATGTTTACCTTTATGTACTGCAACTGCTTGAAGCCTGTCTCCCTATCAGACTGTAAGTTTGATGAGGACAAGAGTCATATATGCCCAGTTCATCATTAAATCTCCAAACCCAGAACTGTCTAGTATATACAAAGTGTTCAATAAATATTTCATGAAGGAATGCATATTTTACTGTTGCTTTAAAAATCTGTTCTCTCAAGTGCCATTCAGAAATTACATATCAACAATTTGTCATCAATAATAACAGCTAATACATATTCAGTGTTTGCTATTCTAGGTCCAATTAAAGCACTTTATATTCAATTACTTAACAGCATTTTTTTTACATAAGAGGAAAATGAGATTCAGAGAGGTTAAGTAACTAGCTACATATCACACAGTCAGTGAAATAAACAGCCAGGATCTGAAAACAGGCCTCTGACTCTACAGCTTGTGCTGTTGTTACTCTAGCTCTTGTTGTTGTTCAGTTGCTAAGTCATGTCCAACTCTTTGCAACCCCATGGATTGCAGCACACCAGGCTTCTCTGTCCATCATTATCTCCCTGAGTTTGCTCAAACTTATGTCCACTGAGTCAGTGATGCCATCCACCCATCTCATCCTCTGTTGCCCCCTTCTCCTCTTGCCCTCAATTCTTCCCAGCATCAGGGTCTTTTCCAATGAGTAGGCTCTTCATATCAAGTAGCCAAAGTATTGGAGTTTCAGCTTTAGCATCAGTCCTTCCAATGAATATTCAGGGTTGATTTCCTATAGGACTGACTTGCAGTCCAAGGGACTCTAGAGTCTTCTCCAACAGCACAGTTCAAAATTTAGCATCAATTCTTCAGTGCTCAGTGCTCTTCTTTATGGTCCAACTCTCACATCTAAACATGACCACTGGGAAGACCACTGGGAAAACCACAGCTTTGACTGTATGGACCTCTGTTGGCAAAGTGATGTCTCTGTTTTTTAAAACACTGTCTAGATTTGACATGGCTATTCTTCCAAGGAGCAAGTGTCTAAATAGGATGCAACCTCTAAATAGGAGTGATTTTCCAATTCTTACACACTCTGTTTGAATAACTGCTTCATGTCATAAAGCAGCTAGAGTATTGGAAAATATGGCTAACAAAAAGATCTCTATTCCATAATCTTAAAATATTTATTAAGTAGAAGGCAATGGCAGCCCACTCCAGTACCCTTGCCTAGAAAATCCCACGGATGGAAGAGCCTGGTAGGCTGCAGTCCATGGGGTCACTAGGAGTCGGGCACGACTGAGCAACTTCACTTTCACTTTCATGCACTGGAGAAGGAAAAGGCAACCCACTCCAGTATTCTTGCCTGGAGAATCCCAGGGACGGGGCAGCCTGGTGGGCTGCTGTCTGTGGAGTCGCACAAGAGTCGGACACGACTGAAGCAACTTAGCAGCAGCAGCAGAGTTAAACAAGAGAAGTTCATACTTATCTCTTAATTTCTTCCAAATTTAAAAAATGTTAAAAACTTTAAAAAAGATTATTTCTGATTTTCAAGATGTGGGAATGGTGAATGAAGAATGAGGAAAAGACCTGAATTTGTTTTGACTTCTAGCATTATTTTCATAAAGAGGGAACACTGTGGTTATAAATTCCAGGCTAACAAAATATACTTTTATGGTGCTATTACACAGATTTGTAATCAATATTTTTAAATTATTACCTGAAAAAATTTGGGTATTTATAGGCATCTTCAGAGTAGACTTTATGGATAAGTTGTCATAGTTTCTTGGATTAAGGAGGTCCTATTTTCTCAACTAGTACCAACAAACACCAAACTCTCTACAAGACAAATCACAGTGGCTTGGATAGCTTTCTGATGATAGAGAGTATCTCTTAAAATCTAAGCCAAGGAAAAAAGAAAAGTCTCCATGAATTTGGTACAGAGAATTTGAACTTCAAGGTAGCTACTTCTGATACATATAATTATAGTCTTGTCTGATTTTTTAAAAGAGAATGGTATAATACCTATCTTTAAAATCTGTATGTAATCTGAATCTAATCATGAGGACACAACCAGACAAATTCTGATTGTGAAATAACTATATGAGATTAAAATAATGTCAAGACAAAAGATAGCAGGATATTATGTACAATTAAAAGGCACCTAAAGAGATATGGCAAGTAAAGGCAATAACTGATGCTTGACTTGATCTTAGATTTAAAGAGGGGGAAAAAAAAGCTTTAAAACAGCATTATTGAGACAATTAGAAAATATGGGCCATATCAAATAATATTACTATATTAATGATACTTCTTGGATGTTCTGTTATTGCCATTATGTAGGAGAATACCCTCGTTCTTACCACTATTAGCCTGCAATTTACTTTATTTTCAAAAAAGAAAAAAAAAAAAGCAAAGGGGCCAGAAGTTAATAATTAGGGTGAAAGAATACAAATGTTCACTGTGTGACACATTCAACTTTTTCATAGATTTGGAATTTTCTGAAGTAAAGGAAATATTAAGAAGAATTCTGTATCTCTTAATAATTGTGATTTTTTTTTTTTAGATTATCAGGCTATTTTTGGTTGCAAGAAATTTTCAAAAAGATTTGTAAAATCAAAAATTTTCCAGCTTTTATGAGTTAGATTTGACATCATAAGCTATAAGTGCCTAGATGTTGTCATAAATAGCAGCTTTAAAACAGTTATACCTACACAAAAACCATCAGTTTGGGAAACACTTTAGCTTTCAAAGGAAAAAAGAAAAATCAGTGCTTTTACATGATACTCTTGTATCAATAAAGTGATAAACTGTAGACTTTTTATTCCTGCTCTTGCCACTCCTGCTCATTCATTTATTCACATTGGTGTGTACTTTCATGTTGCCAAATTATTCACATATTAAATATTCACCAAATATTTTAAAATGAAAAAATCAAGATGGGAATGTTTCTGTGTATACATCATTCTAAATGTAGATGTACTACTAAATCATATGAAAGCATATAAAATCAACTGTTAATTTATTTCACTTATAATTTGGGGTAATTTTTAAAGTGAAATCAACCCAGAGGGCCCAATGAGATGCCGGATTGTTCAAAATGTGCAAACAAAACAGTTATCACAGTGGACAATAACAGATAGCCTTAACATGCTTCAAATGAAGATAGCCACTAATGGTGTACTATACCAAACTCTATGATCTCAATATGATGCTCTGCAGGTACTTGAGCAGATCCAAAAAGTGTTTTCTGAGGAAACTTCTTGCTTTGTCTCTATGTAGTCTTAAATCTAGAGTCAATTTAAGGACAGAGGTGGGAGTGCCCTCAATATAGGCAAGAATACAACTCAGTCAAGAAGTGATTGTTCCTCATCTCTTAGCAACAGCCTGGATGTAAAAACTGTTATTTAAAGGAGAGAGTTTAAGGGACATGTTAGCCTTTTCTTAGATCTCTGCCAGTATCCTTTCACCAGGAAATCTACATACCTGGCAAACATTAGTTTAGCTACTTATAGAAATGCCTTCCTTCACTTAAGTTAGTTATCATTCAACATTCTTTCTCTTATCTAGTCTCTACTAAAAATGGCAATGTGAAGAATGCCTTATGAATCTTCTGCAGTATTTCTATTGAAGACAATTTACAAATTCATAAATTACTCCCTTAGACATCAGGGTCCCCTAAAACAATTGAGATTACTGATTAAAGCTTTTATTCTTATCAGAATATGATAACCATAAACCTCATAACTGTTAAGAAACACAGAGCTATTCTTAGACAAGATTTTAGAAATAATTCTCTTTCCTTATTTTATGTCTATACATCTACACACACTTTATAAAATATATATATACTGTGCATAATATATGCATTATATATAACTGTATAAAATGTGTATAATACATTCTATACAAAATATATTTATATGATATGTAAAAATAAAAGTGATTCTATGATGTGAGTACTTTATCTTTTAATAATTTAATCCATTTAGGAAGTATCTGAAGTTCTAATGAATCCTATACAAACACTGGCTTCAGAATTATTTACTAAGGACTTAATGTTTTAGTATGCTATCTGATGTCATTTGCCATATTATTTGAAATGTTCTTAGAATTCCTTCTATATGATTAAAATTTGAAGAAATAATAATCACTACTTGAGCAAACCAAATTATATATGTTTTCTTTAATATTTAAGCAGCAAAATGATCTAAATGGTGGAATTATTATAATCTCCATTTCACAGATAAAGAAATTAAGGCCTGGGGAGTTTATGTCATTTGCAAAAGTCACATAGCTAATAAGTGGTGAAGTTGTAGAATAAATTTTAGCAGTCTAATTCCAAGGTCTACCAGTAACTAGAGCTAATAAGTACTGAGAAATCAGAGAGCACCAGAAACCATAGCCATATCTCCACATGGAAAAAACACTTAAAAGATCCAACACATAAAACAGAGATCCATGGAACAACTCATGTCTATATTATCATATATAAATTTAATAGTGAAACTGGAAAATCTGTGTAGTAAAACCACAAGGTTCATCTCCATTTCCAAATGCCTTGTTATTCCCAGGAATCTGTAATTTTTTTACCTGTCACATACCTGGTTGAGTTTTCTACTCAAAATTACCAATACTTCTGCCTGCTACCCAATAAAATCAGTATAGGTCATAGCTACAAGTTAGATCAAAGGATCAATATCATATTAACTATTTACCAATTCATCACAAATTTCCATATAAAATCACCATATAAAACGTGAACATTGACATACTTAAAAATTACAGTAAAGAAGCTTGTTGCCCAATTAAGATAGCAAAAACTAATCAGATATACTTTCTGAATGAAGGCACTGCCTGTCCATAAAGACATATGCAGTATGTAGTCCACTGTAAAGGATTTGAGAAAGAGATATTTGAGAAATTTTATATGGTTACACTTCTCACAGTAAGGAATTTCCCTCTATAACGTGCACTGAAAATTGGTATCTCTCAAAAATAGTTCCAGGGAACCTTTACCAAGAAACCCTTTATATAATTGTCCAGATGTCTGGATTTCACCACCTAGCACTTTGTGCCATGAATGAATTCATCCTGAGAGGGAAAATTAGAAGTCTATATCACAATCATTATATGTTATTTATTTACAGTGTCTGCAATTTGTGAGTTACTCAGCAACTAAAATGATTCCTGGCAAAATAGGTACATGAAATACATTTGTTCAGTGAATAAAGACATTTCTAACAGTAAAATAAATGATAATTATAAAGTTATGGAAGTGGTTTATTATCAAGATCAGTACTACACTTTCATGGTTGAAAGTGAGGTCTCTGGAGCCGGACTGTTTCAGTTGGTACCCCAGTTCTGCCACTTTTTACCTGTGACAAATTAGGCAACTCTCTCTGTTTCATCTTCTTCATTCATGAAATAGAGATAAGATTTTTGTGAGGCCGTCTGGGCACACACTGAATGTTACTGTTATCTTTATAGATAAAGAGCTTGGATAACATCTTGAGGGTCAAGTTTAGAAATTGTGTGAAGTATTAGCTGGAATGCAAAAAGAGAAGGTATTCCTACTTACCACCAACTTCTTTACATCCAGTGAAGAAATTACAGACATACTGCACTTCATAAAAGTAAATAAAATTGTACCTTTCAAACATATAATCTCCAAAATAATGCAAACAATTCCTAGGCAAACATCTTCTTTTCCATTGTAACTCCACAGAAGTTTGGAGAAACTGACAATATTCACTGGGTAAATGATATAAGCATCTATGAAAGTCAGTGTTACTATTAGGGCTTTTTTAAAGTGATAACATTTCACCTTCTTGTAGAAGAAAGCTAAGAAGGAAGACTGTTAATAAAAACTTAAATCTTTCTGATGCACTGCCATACTTTTGAGCTGTTAATTACTGGAATCTAGACAGAGGTAGACGCTTTAATTTCCCTCCCTCCACAGAAAGGCATAAAATAGCATCTTTCAATAGGAATATAATGTAAGCTACAAATATGAGCCACATATTTAATTTGAAATTTTCAAGTTGCCACACTAAAAAAGTAAAAAAGAAACAGGTGAAAAGACTTTAATCATTTTATTTAAGCCAACATATCCAAGTGTTACCATTTCAATACATAATCATATTTAAGAAATCTTAGTAAGGTATTTTACATCCTTTCATTCAAACCAAGTCTTCAAAACTCCAGTGTGTATCTTGTACTTACAGCAAATCTCAATTCAGATCAGCCCCATATCAAATGCTCAATGGTTGCATGTGGCTAGTGGCTACCATATTGGAAAGCACAGGTACAGACGGATTCTGAGAACATTTCTTTATACTTTCCACTAAATTACGTATTTCTTCTGCAAAAGCTAAAAAGGTCTCAATATATCTATGCTAATTCATACAGTGTAGACAAATCAGTAAGCTAACACATTTTACGAACTCAATTTTCCATATGTTTACAATATAAAATATACTTCAGATAAGGAAAATACAGTAGGTCAAATGACTTAAGTCAAAAATTCATTTTTTGCTTACTACGTCCTAAGTACCAGACAATAACATCTCTTACCTGCAACTCTAGACATCTATAAACTTCTAGTATATAATATTCGACAATATCATTTTAGTGAGAATTTCTCCTATACCTTTAAAGTAAATGAAATGGGTCAAACAATTAGATTTTGCTTATAGTCTGCTGTCGGTAGTATGATTTTCCCTTACTGAACTAGTGACGAAATAGCACCGGCCTGATTTAATACTATAAATTCAGAACAAATGGGAAAGCATTAAAATCAGAAGTGCTTCTGGACCATTAACTTCCATGCTGATTTGACATGCACCACAGTATTCAGGCAACAGACTCAGGAATATAACCTATTCCTAAAGCAAACAGTATTTTATCTCATAACCATCTGGGGTTCTCCTCCTAAGGGCCACTGGCATAGGGCTGTCTGGTATATTTTAGCCCTAAAGACCTACTTTAGCAAAACCCACTTTGCTAGGAAAAGACGACTGACATAGAAGAGATTATGGAGAGAACAAAATTTTGGCCGGGGACGTTGCTTTCATTCTTTAGCTGAAGAAAATCATTGGTTATATACGCTTGCAAAACCCTATGGTTTTTCTAAGGTACCAATAAAAGTGATAGCATTCATAACGTGGACAGTGGTCTCTTTCATATATCGCCTATAGTCACAAACTTAAGTGCCAAGCAGATGGTTGAAATCTGTTTTGTATAAAATGTGTGCTTTTTTTCCCCCAACTGTGTTCTTGTATTCATATTCAGCCTAGGTTTGAGCCATCAAAACACTGGCACTATGTCGATCATTAGCAGCATTTTAGACAACTGGCAAATAAGGTATTCACTGTTCTCCACAAAATGTTCAGCTAATATTTCCCAGATGTATAATTAAGGCAAAAGATCATCTTCTTAAATTGGTATCAGCACTTTGGATGGCTTCTAGCTTTCAACAGATTTTATCAGTGGAAAACAATTTTGTATCAAAAATAAGGGTTCTGTTTCTGAGGTGTTTTTGTTTGCATATTATAGAGCTGCCCATAAAGAGAAATCTATAAATTTCCCCAAGCTTTACCTATGGTCTAAAGGAACAGGTAGCTAATACAAAATGAGTCATGCTATTTTTACTATAAAAATCTATGATTTGCATAAGTAAGTTTCCTCAAGTTATTTAAAATTTTCTAATTTTCAAAATATGTGTATAAATAGTAATTTAAAAATCAACAGTGCGTGACCTTTTTACCTTAACAGAAAATCATTTTTTGTTGTCCAATAATTTGTTCTATATAATTGTTTTTATGATTTTACACAAATAAAGGAATTTTAATTTGCATAGGTTAAGGCATAGGAATAGGTTTAATCAGAAAATTCATTCCTTAAATACTTGTTATACAGATTTCATGCAAAAAAAAAAAAAAAAAACCTTTGATGTATCAGATTTCCTACACATAAAATAAGAAGAGATGTGCTTTTAGGATATTTCGTAAGTAGCAGTAAGCAGTCAGAGGAAACTATAGCTGTATTGCTGCTATTTAGGTACAAGTTACCTGGGATCAATAATCATAAGTACATATAAAACCATTATACTTGTCTTAATTACAAATTTTTAAAAATAAGTCAATAAATTTCTTACACATATTTTATATGCTAAAATAATTTTCAAATATAAAACAAAAATATACACTTTTCCTTGACATTCTGACCATTTTATATTGTCCAGAATTAAACCTAATTTTCAAAGTTTGAATTCAATGGCTTGCATTCAGAGATATCCAAATATTTTTATAAATTTTCATAAGTTTAAGATGCCTCATTAGCATCAGAGGATAAATAATTTTATACTCATTTTAAAGCCCATTTTATAGATGTATGGCTAAAACCCAAAAAATTTAAGTGACTTATACATCATCAAGTTTTAATTCTTGATTTAGAAACTCTAGGAACATATGCCAACTTTGTATATCACTAAATGCTGGATTATAAAATATATTAGCAGTAAGTTGCCCAACTGGGATAACTTCCAGATTTTCTTTCTTGTTTAACAGTAGGAAATTTGCACATTTCCCTCCCTCTAAATGTAATTCTGGTTCAATATGGTTCTTTTCTGCTTTTTTAAATTTTTTAAGCATCATTTATACCTGTTTCAGAAGCATAAGAGAAAAAAATCTATTCCTTATTCCTAAATTAAACTGGCAGGAATAGAATAAAAAAATTTACCATCATAATTATTAAGCAAATAATTAATTTTAACATATACTTAATACCTATGTTATCTCAAATATATAAATCTATATTTGAAATTTACAACTCATTTGTACAGAGACTTCCTGATACCATAGTCATATTTTCAAAATGTAGATAACACAGAAGGTCATTGGGTATGTAGTCAAAGATTATGTAACTGATAGTATTTTGTTGTTTAGTCGCTTCAGTTGTGTCCGACTCTTTTGCAACCCATGCACTGCAGCCCTCCAGGCTCCTCTGCCCATGAGATTCTCTAGGCAAGAATAAATTTCTCCCCAAAATATTGTGTTTTTAGAAAAGCACAAAATCTGCCAAACGTAAGATGTTAGCAATATATGATGCTTGCCCCTCTCAGATTATATAGCTTTTTAATGCATCTTTCATTGGCTGTTCCTCTACTTCTTGCTTCCTACTGACATTGCCAACTACTAATGCATATTAGGTTGACTGGCCTGATGCTAATACTAATAGTTGTCTAATTTATTTTGAGAACCACTTAAAATTTTTCTTTTGACTACCTGTTTGCAATCTTAGTTGATCTTGCCACTTTCCAGGCCAATGTTTTATTTATTCATATAAAGACATACACTGTCCAGAGCTATCCGCAACCCCCCACCACCGTTGTCCTAATGCTCTACTGTCCAGTCTTAGTTTTCTTATTTTATCTTATTTTTGTAAACAGACTTTCAGCTCTTTGATTTAAAATGCCACTCTCCTGCTTTTTATATCCCCCCAGTGCCTTGTTTAACAATCTATATAACATATATATTTATTTTTTTTATTTTTTTATTTTTTACAATACTTGTAAAAGTTGAGGATAGGAATCTGATGCACCTGAGCGTTTCAAACATCTGGACTGTGAATCTTTTTTGAAACATTTAGATTCAAAATAGTCCACAGCATATTTGAGTACTTAATACTGAGTAAGAATTATACATACTACTTAGATTTTGAACTCCTAAAATATACTATGTTTACATGTTCCTGCAGAACATCGCTCTATTGACAGGGAAATTGAGAAGTGATTCCACATGTTACAGGCTGGTTGAATGAGATAGTCTGTCCCAAAGTAGATACAGAAATGCAAGAATTCTGATCACTAGAGTGAGGTGCTAGGAATCTTTCAAATGTATTTATTTCAAAGCAATGAGATGTTGGAGGAGTTAAGAGATTTTAGAGATTGTCCAACCCATCTTCAAATGTTATAGACGCATACACTAAGACCCCAAATTTCTTTTCATTATGTACAGAAGAACTGGATCTTGAGAACTTATACCCAGCTAATAACAGTTTCTATTCTGTTAAATTTCCAAAAGCAAACCATTGAAGACATTGAAAAATGTAAATTTTCACCCAAAAAAAGAGGAAATTATTCTATGCTTTAGAAGAAATACTAAAAATCCACAAAGAAACTGTCATTTTATATGTATGTCAATATTTTAGCACTTAAATTTCTAATCTCAACCAGAAATCTCAAATATCCTCAAATATTACTCAAGCATATCTTGATTTAGCCAACTTCTTGAATGCAAATTTTCCATTAAATATGAACTACAATATGACCTTCCAATTTTTAAAGCTAGAATATGTCCTTATTGCTCATGTCATAAGATTTTGTGCTGCAAATGAGAAAGCGGGAATGGGCTCTGTACTTTTACAAAATATATTCTTCCTTTCAAAATTTTCTTCCCAAAACTACAGCTTCATCAGGATTTAGTATGATTTGTTCAAAATCAATTTATTCAAAATTGCCTTATTCTATAAGCAAAAAAGTTTCTCCTGAATTCCAAACTTTTGTGTGTATATGTGTCGATCATATTCTTCAAAATAAATTATTCGCGTAACTGTTAGTGACTCCCAATTATCTTTTAATTTACTTTTAAAAGTCTGTTTATTCTGCTTATTCACTTCTGTTCCTTAAATTGATATCAGGAGCATTTGGATATGCTTTTCTTTCTTTAGAAGAATGCTTTTAAAGCATTAAATATTCCAAAACTATTTATAGGTCAAATCAGATCCATTTTATTCTTCCAGTAATGCTAAAATTTTAAGAAATGATTACACTATCATATTTATTTCCCACAGTCCTTAGGGCTTTAAAAACAATATATTTTCCTCTGTTTCCCAAATTCTGTTTAGAACTAGAAAGAAACAGAGTACTTGTCTCAGAAAGAACATTTGTTGTTATCTTTGTTTTTCCACTCCAAGGTGTTCTGCTTGGCTAATGGTACTTTGCATATTAAAAGTTTTCTTCACATCCTGATGATACTATGGGGGAGATGAAAACCTGAATCTGATATTGGATATTCAGTTATCACTCATTCAAGGTCAAAGTGGAATTAGTGAATGAATCAGAAAATTAAACTTTGATTACCAGTTCACTCTTTTCACTACACACTGTCCTAACAAATCTTCAACATAGATCTCTTGTAGCGCTGATAAAAAAAAGAAAAAATATTAACTGATTTTATGACACCTTCCTGCAAACTCTTCTCAAACATATTATGAAACTCAATAGCAAAATTTTTAAATGGGGGTTGAAACAAAAGGACATCAAGAAACGTGTTTAAAAAAAGTCTTTGGACTTTGTAAATTATTGCCCAACAAACTCTGGCTCAGGGTAAATAACCCAAAGGAAGAAATGTAAGCAAACAAGTAATACCTTGACTCCAGAATTAGAATAAAAATGTTTTAGAACTTTGTCAATGTTTAGAACTTATCTTAACTGTTGCTGAAAAATTAATAGCATAAATAAAGCCTTACTTTTTCATCTTGTGTTCCCTTACATGAAGGCATATTGTTCGCTTTCAATCTTGGTGCTTTTTTTTCATTAGGATATTCTTTTATTAGATAAAAATTGTTTAAAAAAAACAAATTAACAGACCTTCTGTGAAAGTTCCACAATCAGTTCTCAAACAATCTACCCCCTTGGTGTCATCATCTTAATTCATATAAAAACAAAACCAAATTCAGTAATAAAGTAAATGATTTACTACATTTAAAATAAATTTTGATTAAAAATATACCAAGAAAACAGGATTTGGGCCTGTGTCCTGTTATACTACTAGATTAAAAAACTATCAACAAGCAAAGCAAGTTAACTCTTTCCTTTCTTTTCTCAATGTTCCTGAAGCCCTAAAGGAGAGGACACATCTTATATGAAATTGTTGCTCAGTGTCCCAACTGATCTAACTCTCTTAAACTGCCAATATAAAAATCTTATAAGGTTTTGAGTGTACCTTTTTGGGGGGGAGCCCTCTACAGTAAATATCATTTCTTCATATTACATCTACTCTCAATGCATCTGATTCTTAGGTTTCAATGTCACAGAAATGATGGGGATGAAGAGGGGAGGCATGTGTGCACAGAACACAGGAAAATTCTAGGAATCTCCACAATGAGAAATATTAAAAATGAAGCTAGTAATACATTTTAAAGAAAGATTATATCTTCTGTTTTTTAACATTTTCTTTTCTAAAAAACACGTTCTTTCAAAGATGTGAAGAGCAGAAATAGAAACACTGTCACATATGAAAGTTTCAACGGATTTGCTGCCAGAAGCTTTTCTTTATAGTGTTCCTCTTACCTACAGTATGTGTTGGCACTGGCAGGTAGCCCTAATTCGTTAGTAGCCAAATTATTTTTGTCCTGAAGTACGAGAAATCTCCATAGCACATGAATGAGACATGGTTTACTAGTTTACACACATCTTTATAACTCCAAGAAACCAAAACTCATTCACAAATGCTTTCATTTCAGCAAAGAAAAGAGCTACAGAATACTAGAAATACCTACTTTGAATTCCTGATCCCCAATCTCCATGAGAAAACAAATAGAAAAAAAAATTAATTCCCATAAAGAAATTTGGTCCTTAATGCAAGAAAAATAAACAGCTTTCTGTTCTCCACACTACACATTTCATCTAAATCAAAATATTACAGTACAAGGCATTAAGAAAAAAATGTCATTTAGTGATAAACCTAAATATCTCCAGATAAAAGTTCATCACAACAGAGTAGTAGGTTTAAATAATGTAGTTCACCACAGTTAGCATGCTCATTCTGCATGATCACCAGCCACATTTATATACTGCTGTACCACCTTCACTAAGTTATAGAGAAAATAGGAAGCAGACATAAGCAACACTTAGAAATACACATAAAACACAAGTAATGATTCAGCCATAGCAAGAAATCTCTGAATTCCAAGGCAAGACAAAAGTAAATGTATTAATACTAAACAGCCAAGTGACTGAAATGTCACTTACATAAAAAGAGAGATTTAAAATACAATGAGCTGAGTTCAGGTTTGAACTGATTTAAGCTTTGACACCGATTTCAGATGTCTACGAACAACCACAAGCTTTTGTTTTTAGTTTCCTTCTGTCAAGTTTTATGGGTAAAAAGTCCTTAAACTACCTTGTAATAGATTAATTACTTTCAAGCTGGGTGACAAAAGGGCATAATGACCGGAAAATGATACAAAAGAAACAGAAAAGCATGTTAATAAGTTTATCAACAAACCTGGGTAATTCTCATGAAGTACAGATTAAGGTTCAGTGGTTCCAAACTGGCAGCATACAAGTTGGGTTCATATTTGGGTTTTTTGTTTTGTTTGTTTTTTAAAACCACCTGTCCTAAAACGACATTGTTTATGCTAATTATCTTTGTTTATGCCACAATTCTGTTTGTTTACGACATTCTTTTAAAATACCATATCCCTATAAACAGTTCTCACCAGAATTCTTCTAAATCTTGTTTCGGTCTGGTCCTTCTCGGCAGCCCACTGAGCAGAAATGCAGCTCTACAATGAAGGCGCAAGAACTGAGAACAACTTTGAGTCTCTGACTCCTCAGGCTGGCAAAGGCAGGGAGTACCGCTGAGGTTTTACTCTCAGGCTCCGAGGGAAAAGGATACTGATTGTGGAGAAATACAACATCCCCCTATTGGACAAGCAGAACCACACGCCACAGTATCTCCAGGGATGTATGGACTCTCAACTAGTAAGTGAAGAGAAGAATAGATAATGCTAAAGAGAAGGAAGAGCAGCCTCCAAACTACAGGAGAAAACACAGAAGTCAGAAAGGATGAAAAGGTCACCTCCTGCACCATTATTAGTTCCTGATTGAAATGAAGAATTAGGGGGCATTCTCTTAAAGAATGTCCAAATAAATGCTGTTTATTGAAGCAAAATATTATCAGTCTTTAATTTTTTTTTTCTTCTCCAGGAATATCACTTGATTATGTTCATCTATGTAACATTCAAACCTTATATTCAGTATAAATGACAAAGCTCTCAATCAGTGAAAAGAAAAAAAAAAGAGGGGGAGACAGAATGAATGAAGCAATAAAGAATTTGCTATGTTTTGGTCCATTTCTTGTTCACCAAAAAATTTCCTTTAAAAGGAAGATATTTCATGTTTTGGTTAAATCTTTGAACATATTTCTATCTGAGTGCCATCACCTGAGTCAGAAACCTGACATATTAAACTACATTTAAGTCACAACAAGAGAAATATCAAGATTGCTTTATTTTCCATGTTGTTAGTTAACCTCATTGGAATTATAAATGAGTAACAAATTATGGAAGAAAACCAAAATCTATCAGTTATATGTAACTAGTCTATAGAAAGAGAGGTATTCAACATACGTAATACACATCTGCATTATACACATACTCACTAGGTGACTGGAGAATTGATAGTGGAAAGAACAGACAGTAAAAATTAGACTTTATCCATGGATGTAATTTTGCTTTTTAAATGCATTATGAATATAATCCATTTGAAAAAAGCTTCCAGCTCTATGGAGGAGTAATGTGCTCAAGTATTAGAATAGGTCTTATTATTTGCCTCTCAGGTATGGTGCATACACAGACTTTAGTTAAAAGCTCCCTAAGCACAGACAAATACATTATTGTATGCTTATTATACTTTAGAAACACAAGATAAGAACATACCAATGTGTGACGTAATCCTAATATCCACACATTTCTATATCTATCAACCTGCTAAACACCGAACTACCTGACATCTAACCCTTAATTGCTCCTGGGAATCAGTCGGGTTGCCTGCTAAGTCTTCAGGACAGTCCTCCAGGGTGAGTGTGATAGAACTACAGTTTGTCCACTGCTTCACGCAGGCTGTATTCCAAACTAATATCTTAGCTAAGTTAGCTGGCAAATTATTGGGATAGTAATCAAAATCTGTAATCAGTTGTAGTTACCTTTTCCTCTACAAAGTAATAGTGAATAAATAAAATGAACAAAGGCAAATATCAGAATATCCTGAAAATATACTATCAAACTTAAATAGGTTTACAGGTGCCATTAGGTGACAGAACGTGAGGGGAAAACTTTCCTTTGATTCACACCTAGGGGTTACCTGCTAACTTGAATGTATTTATCACTAATGAGTACAATGGGTTTAAAAAAAAAGAGGCTGCAATTAAGCTCTATGAATCTGTCCCTGGTAATAAGTATTTTATTACTCTGGCCAAACTTTCGGTAAAGTACTGCTAATGTCAGAAATATTCTTGCAGCCCATTAATGGTAATTTTTCACAGTAATTATAAATTTTAATTTTTCACAATACCTGATGCATATTTCTTTCTTTAGAAAAACAAACTTTCTTAATATGAAAAATTATTCCTTTAGTCAATATAACCATATGTAAATTAGATATTAATATAAAGTAAATAGTAATTTAAATTTTTATTGCAGAGATTTTATTCTTGTAATGTTCCCTTCAACATGTAGAAAACTGGCAGAGTGTTGTCTGCACCCGTTTTGAGAGAAGCCATCAAATAGGTGCTATTACAAGCTTAATTTGCTTCATTCCACTACCTTCAAACTCAACTTTTTTTTTTTCTAGACATTAACAGACTGTCTTCTAAGCAATCATGTTATACTAGCTTTTTAATGAAGTCTCTAACATAAAGAGATCAGAAAGTGTAACAAGTAGCTTGGTCATAAAACTATTATATTACAATCAAATAGGATAAATATATACATGAGGAAAAATAGAATAATTATTATTGACAGTAACAAAATACTTTTATCACTTATCAGAAACAAATTGATATGGCTATTTAAGACAAATGTTTTAAATATTTTCATTCTAAGAATATGAAAACAATAAATGATATTCTGAAAGGAGAAGCCCTTAGTCACAATTTTTATTATTTATATTTTCAGGTAAAAATATAAATTCATATCTTCATTTAAAAAATTCTAGGAGAGTTCAAGCGCTCCTTCTAGACACTATTACTAACATTTAGACTATGTTGCCAGTTATATTTCTTCTAAATAGGATGATGTAAAAGACTGCTTACAAATAATTCCTTAGAACATTTTTCTGCTTTGCATTTTCACCCACCTGAGAACTGTTTTTCATTAATTATAATCAGTTATGTTAGAGATGCTTGAAAATAAAAATTAAGTATTTCAACTTCTTTACTTTTTGTAATCACTTTTTATAATCACTTTTTATTTTACCTCTTGAATATTTTTTAGCAAACAATGAAACTGTTACTGCTTCTGAATTATTTAACAACTGTTTATGACAGTATTGATCATGTTCATTTCTACGGCTGATAATACAGACATAAGAAATCTACATCCAAATTTTGATCCAGATACTTGTTTTGAATATTCCTTAAAGTTTCAAATAGTCTACAGGTTGGAAAGGATAATAGAAGATAGTCAAGATTTTAATCGATGAAACTAGAAAAAAAAAATTACAACTTCCAAAATACATAAACTCCAAGCAACTTACTAATGCCCTCCAGAGCAATGTTCTTTATTTCATATAGAAATTTAGAAGTCTTCTTTTTGAATTTGTGACTAAGTTTGAGTCAACTACTCATCTATATCAGGTGAGCAAATAGAATAAAAATTAACACTTGATAGAAATGACCTACATATTCAATGAAAGTTGCAGATAGTTGAAAAGGCAAAAAGAACACTGACTATATAAGAGAGTAATATCATTACAGCATATATACCTCCTATGGAGAATATAAATATTCAATATTGAGTCTGCATGATATATACTCTGTGTGGGTAACTATAGATACTCTCAGCCGTATGTATTCAATGTAAACAAACAGTAATGATTTACTGAGATTTTGTATGTACTACCAATTATAACCACAGGGGAAATTATTAAGAAATTGTACACTGTAGGACATTTTTCAAAATTATTTTAGCTACTAATATTTCCAAATATGCTGTCTATACTGACAACTCTATTGATTATCACTTGCTTATCTAATTAGGCAGTTAGAAAAGCATGCCTCTGGGTGATAAAAAATGAAATTCTCACTAGGAGGAAAAAAAAATGTTCAGAGATTTGAGTATCAGAATAGCAAATGGAAAAGTTTAGTTTAAAAAGAGATAATTGAAAAGATACAAATAAAGTTCACAGCAGGAAAGCTTGCCTATATAAAGGAATAGGCTACAGCCTGTTAATATGTAACTACCTTTTTATAAGAACAGTCAGGTTAACAGACTTACAAATCAGACTTAGAGTTTTATTTCTGAAAAGTATAGAGTTAAAGTATACTATCATTTCGTGCTGCTCTGTACATACTAGAAAACTCACTGTAGTATTAAGCGATAGTATGTTCCAATATAAACAACTTCAATATCTACATATGAAACAGGCTATGTTTACCTAAAAAAGCTAACTATTCTAAAGAGTTAATATACAGAACTTTGGGGGAAAAAATCACTCAAAACTGTTAAGAAAGCTCAACCATTCGCTGGAATTATGTAGTGAAGATGCATCTTAAGTTTTAAAAAAAAGATGAAATGAAAGAAAGAAGACAGTATTAAAGTATATGTACTGGCTATTTTATTTTCTTCCCTGATCTGATGTTGGTTTCTCTAATATATGACCATATTCAAGCATTATTTTATTCTCAATACCCTTCTTCTCTTCCACTGCTTCACTTCTAGAATGTTTTAATCTTTGTCCTTTCTTTTTTCGTCTTTTCATATCAAATTCAGTCTTTTGAGCGATGAACAGCTTGACTTAGCATATTTTTAACCAGCTGGTCTAGCACCTAGCTTGCATTGCATAGTCAGATACAACAAATGTTTATACAGAAGGTAGCTTTCATGAAAATGAAAAAAAAAAAAGCCTGGGTATCATGCATCCTGGCTTTTTTTAGCTTTTTTTCTAATTCACCATACAGAATACAAAGTTTGAATTCTTTTTAATGGCAAACAAAATTCTATTTATAGTTTCAAAAAATGAACTTATGCTGGGATAAGAACTCAAATTTTAAAATTGCAATGTGTAGTTAGAGGAACACGAAGAGGGCTAAAATTCTTTCAAAGCTCTCTTTACTTGCAACAACATCAAATGGAAGGGTATTAGCACATATTTCTCTAATAAGAAATATTAATAACAAATAAACTTATTCCCAATAGAGCAAAATAGAAAATAAAATAAATAAAAATTTAACTTAAGACAGTGCAAAAAGTGGCCACAAAACTTAGAAAGGGATCGTCCCCATTTCTCTCTCTCTTTTTTTTTTTTTGACATTTCAAGAGTAATGTACTAATAGATTACTGTGATGTTACATTTTCTTTAAAAAAAAAATCCGCTCTCTTATATCAACAAAAGGTCATGTGCTTTACTGAGCAGCTTCCAAAGTTTTACAGAAGGATCAAATAGGAACTTATAGCGTCCGTTTTAATCACCACCAAAGCCCTCTGTCACCCCAGAAATTACGACACAGAGATGTTGAAAATGGTAACATTCTGCACAAAAGCATTTTAAAAAGGTGTGGAAGGGGAGAAAAATATCAATGCAGGAAGAGTAAGAGAGTGAATGAGAAAGAGAAAAGCAGAGAGTGGGAGAAAGGGAGAGATGCTTAATGTTCATTTAATTTCCTGTTATAGGACACAACCTAGAAACATTAGCAGAGATCTCGGAGACTTTGCAAATCAGTTCCATTTGGTCTGGGCAATCACAACAAAAATCAGCTAACAAGACTGCAGAAGCACTCGCTAAAAGCTTCGCTAACAAACACGTTTTAGGCGAGCATCTTCCAATGGATTCAGAGACTACTGTAAAATGGGAGAGTTGCACTTCAATATATCAGAGGGGGAAAACTGTACTCACCTTTCAAACTCCTGAGGTAAATCAGGGTCAGTAAGCATGCTGGAAAAGCACAATTTCCCTTTGTCACAGCAGCCACCTATGATCGTCTCCAACTGAACCTGTCAAGTGAGTCCAAACCTTCTAAACCAATTGATTTTCTCTCTCTCTCTCTCTCTCTCTCTCTCTCTCAATCTCTCTCTCTCCCCCCTCTCCCCCTCTCCCCCCTCCCACTCCTAGGACTCCTTGACCAGTCTCTTAAAGGGGTAGCGCACTTCCAGCAGCGGGGTCTGGCCGCTCCCCCCTCCTCCAGCCGCACGCTCGGGCTGCAAGGCACTAGACAACCTCAGGGTGCCTGTCCTTTCCTTTTAATTCTCCCTTCTAGACATCACTGAATGTGAGAAGTCAACTCATTTAGTGTGTCTCCCATACTCTCTCCTCTAAATAATAAAAGTCGCACACGCATGCACACACACATACATAAAATATGATTTTTGAAAATGCATTTGCTACTGATTAAACGAGAAATCTGTACACGAACCCAACCCCGATTCAACTGCATTGATTAACTCATTGAGCAAAAAGATTAAATGTTAGTAATAGCATTTTTACACAAAGAATTGTTATGCCTTCTCACCCTTTTCTAGGCTCTCTCCGTGCGCACACGGAAACACACACACACACACACATACACACACACACACTTGCACACAACAATCAGGCATTGTTCTGAGGGAAGAAAAGCAACTTTGACAGATTGAAATATAGCAGAGGCCCCTTCAAGGAAACCTGTAAACAACTTGTCACTCACTCTGTCGGTCTCACTGTTAGCTCGCGCTTTCCACAAAGTGGTGCGAACGTCCTGGCAACCCAACCAAAGTTTCCTCAGCTCCAAACTCCATAAAACACGATGTGCGAGGTGGAGGGGACTAGGTATCCACGTGCCAAAATAACACACACTCCAGGGAACAGAACCCCAAACCAAACCAACAGATGAAAACAAAAAGATGGTCCTCACAAACTGTCCTGCTTGGGATGGCTGGGGAAGTCGGGCAGGAAGCGCTCCCCTGGCTGGGGATCTCTTTAATTTCCTCTGCCCAGGCAGCCACAGATAACAAGGTGGACAAACTAGGGCTCTGCGGCTCCTAAGCTGGCTGGCAAGGCACAGCCTCCATAGCAGTTCCAATTATCTAGATAAAAATCTGGCAGGCGAGGAAGGTAATCAGGTAATGTACCTTTGACATGAAATGACAGAGGCACAGAGGCACATACACAGAGAGAGAGAGAGACACTTACACAGACACGCATGCAGAGATGGTGGCTGCCCCGTGCACCGCAGCATCTGGTCAGGGAGTAAGCACACACTCACCAACATGAGATAGTGTGCATTCTTCATACACACACACACACACACACACACACACACACACACACACTCTCAGTCACTCACACACGCTCTCCACTCCTACTGGGAGGGTTCATTCGGCACAAAAGGCTACATTACAGAGCCCGCCCCAATAAGGGAAAGAGAGAAAAAAAAGCCTTCCATTGTTGAGAGGGCAGGTCAGTTGATTAGATTTTCTGTGGAGAATTCCACGAGGAAATTCCCTTCAAAGCCGAAGTGATTAACTGGGGGCTATTCTGGAAATGGAGCAGACAATGGCTCAATAGTCTGCACAGCCAATGTCCAGGCTGGCACTGAACTCACTTTAAAAAAAAAAAAATAAAAGCCAGACTCCCTGTTCTTTTCCACACATTCCCCCTCAACCCCCTCCACTCCTTCTAGCTTCCCCTCCCAATCCCTTTTATTTTGCAGCTGGACAACATTAAGGGCCTTTAAAACCACAAGGGTTGACCCCACAGCAGTTTGATTAGGTCCCACTTTTTTTTTCTGGCGACAGTCAGACAGTAAGTTTACTTTTTTAGACATACACAGTGAGACAGCACACACAAATTCCAAAGAACAAAATCAATTATTAACCTTATCATATTAATCAATTTATTTTTTGCTCAAAGGTTATAAAATTTTTGCCAAAGTTGATAATAACTTAATAATGAGGTCCATCATTCATGGGCTATCCTAAAAATACACATATATACACTACAAAAATCAATGTGGAATAAGATTTAAGCATGTCACTATGGAGTTAAGACACTAACAAAACACAGAATCATGACCCACCCTGAAAAAGCTGTTAACAAGGGATGTGGCAAAAATGACTGGATGCTGACATGATTTTCATTTTCAGCAGTTGGGGAAGGGGAAAGGATATTACTCATTATACTTTCTTGTCATTAGCCTCAAATTATTTTTTATTACAGCAACAACCCATTCCTACAGAGAAAAATGAGAAAGTTGTTGCATTTATTTTAAATATCTGTTATTTCAGCACTTAAGGGCCCTACTATCTAATATAGTCTAATTGATAAAGTATACAAAAATAATTTTTCTATTGTTAATGGTGGTTATGGGATTTAGGGAATGGTAGCATGCCTGGCTACATACACTTTAAAAAACAGTCTTTTTTTTTTAGGTCTAATTAGGGAATCTTGTTTCATCCTATATCAACAGAGAAAAATGAAGGAGGAAGGGTAAGTTACAAGGGGCAATGGGGAGCTGGGGTCAGGAAGAGGAGGAGGCAGTGAAGAGAGGATGCAGGGAGAACACAAGAAGGAGACATAGTGGCAGCATAAAGATAGAAACAAAGATAATGGCCATAAGGCAGGATGCTGAGATCCGTATGGTCCCAGCTGCTATCTTGCTACAGCTACTACCTCTGGTTGTTTCTCTAAAACTCTGATTCAGAAGGTCACCAGAGCAGGTAAGAAAGAGAGTATGAGTGTTTGAGGCCAACTGTAGTGTAAAGAAAAGATGCTCATATTAGAATCACCCTTATCTTTGGCTTTGTTTTTATAGACATTTAATATGTGCATGTTTAAGTACACACATGTCGAATAAACAAAAAAGGACATATAGGAAACTGTTAAATGGTTTATAAATTAGTTTAAGATCTTAATATTTTATATAAACATTCCTGTAGCCCTTCAAAAACACAAAGTATTTCTTGGAAAATTATCCTTAAATGGCATGAAACAGACTAGGAACTAGATAGAAAATTTGTCAGATATAATAATGAATATCCTAATAATGATAATTTAAACTAATGGAACTCCAAGCTCATAAAGAATTCTGTTCACATAGATTAACTCACAGATCATATGCAGCATAGAAAAGTGTATGGGTATGTATATTCCTAATAAGTTTGCCAGTGTTTAAACTTGGGCAAAAGAAATTTAAAGTCTTACAACTGGTTAGTGGCCCATTTGTTTCTTGAAGCCAGGTCTTATTTCACATTTGATACCATAATACAGAATAAAATAACATTCCAGAATTTACAGTTCAATGAAAATCCCAAGATGGTACATGGGATTTTTTAAGTGATTTAAAAGGCTTTTACATAATTGTTAATGAATTTAAATTTGATATAATCTCATTGTCACTAAATCAGTACTGCATTTGATGGATGAATGAAATAGTTTTAAATGTACCTCTCTAGGCTGCATAAGTTTTCTTTCATTTGAATTCTACCTTGCAAATTAGTATCTTTTGCAAGATTTTAGAAGTCAGCAAAAGAGAAGGCAGTTTCAAAATATTCTCTCAAATCCTGACATTGATAATTTTATTAAATAACTGAACTGATCCAAGCAACCTGATGCTTAATAGTAAATTGCTACTAAAAATCTTTTTATTTTACATTAAATGTTAAAGTGTTGAAATATTACATATGTGATAGTAACTGGCACATATGTGTTAAATAAATCTATATTATTTATCAATTACCTGAATAGTTCAAGATATTCAATTGGTTATATATCTGGTATTTTGTACATTAGAATTAATGTCTACTGCAATGTGATTTTCCTATACTGTTATAGGTAGATCTCCAGGAAGTTTCATAATGTATGTAGACTGAGATACACTTTATCATTCACTGAACATTTATTAAGGGCTTAACGGCATGCTACAGCCTGTGGCCTTAAAAGTAGAATCAAGAAAATTTTCCAATAAATCTAATTTTAAAAATATATTTGAGCAAAATTCAAAGTAATTGTTTCATATGCAGGCTCCCCAACGTAAATATGGTAAGCAAAGTTAAAACCAAAAACAAGTGAAAGAAAAGCAATGACAAGAACTTACTGAACAATAATTAAATTGGTGGGAAATACAAAATGATCTACAAACACAGATATGAATATGAATATATCTTCAGAGGGAACCAAAGCACAAACTACAACAGAAAGCCCATAAAACATTTAATGAGTCTCTTTGACATAGTTGTAGCAGTATTATGGAAAATGGGATGAAGCTGAAAAAAGTGTGCTTTTGAGCTTATGTTGTTTCCATTGTAGATATAAAAATGATACTCACATAAGCTAGGAAAATATAAGATATGCTAGTGAATACTGCTGGAGAATTCTCAAAGAAATATCAGAATCTTTTACAATGATAAACAAGTTATTTCCAAATTTAACCTCTTTCAGCCACTGTTTCAGCCAGTTTTTTCTAATATTTCTCATTTTAAAAGGAAGAAAGTCCATTCCCCTATTTTAAAATAGAATTGTTGAACATCTTTTATTTTAATAACTAAAATATGTAGTCACAGGTACATACAGCATCTTAATATTTGATATATGTTCCTATTATCAGTTTATGGAATTTGTAAGGTTATTTTTGAGAAATGAAATTTTTAATATTATAACTACAATGAATTTAATACCAGTGTCAGACAATACCAATATCATATTGCCTTAACCTGCCTCAACAGACATTAAGAAAATATTCACTTATTTCTTCCCCTGCAATTATTTAACTCTGTCACAAAATGTTTAAAAAAAAAAAAAAAAGAACTTCCAATCAATGTACATCTGTGAGCCATTCAGCAAATACCTGGTCAGCTCACCACTGATCTATCAGGGGCAGATTAAAACTCTGACTTAGAGTAGAATAAAGTCCTGTAATTGAATTTCTTTAGAAACACACCTAAGAAATTCAATAACATCTCTTCCTTTTTAAAGTCCTAAATTTCAATTCCCCATAACACATTTATGCAAGAAAATTGACATACAATGGTCTATAAGTTCAAGGTTTTTCCATCCTCACACTCTTCTGTATTATTACTTGGTTAGTTAGAATAAACATATGAATTGTCCTCAGATCACATTTTTGGCCAACTAGTGTTCTTCAACAACACTTCAAGAACATTGTCATCTTAGAAACTGCAGTCTCATACTTCTCTCAAAGACATGATCCATTCCCAGTAATTGCTCCCACTGTTTGATATTTTACCATTTATCTTCTTTAGAATAATTTTTAGTAATTTAAAAGTGATAGCTCTCAGTATCTGAGTACTGTCTACCAGTATCTGTGATATATATATAAAATAATCACATTTAATATTCAAAACAACTATATAAGATATGTAGTTGTATCATCCCAACTACAAATGAGGGAACCATGGCTTACAAAGTATTTGTCTGGTATCCCAAAATTAATAAGTGCAGAAATGGGTAACACCAAAGTTATGGTAACATTCCTCCAAAGTTCTGAAAAGGCATCAAATGCTATTTTATCTCAAATATACCCTAAACACTATTAAATACCAAGTGTACAGGCAAGTGCTTCTAAAGCTGTTTTGATGCTAAGTGAATGTTTAAACTTCAAAGTTAGGTTGAGTGATGATTACTCCATCCTCACAAATAACTTCATATTAAAGACTGTTCCTTATACAACAACTAAAAACAGTTAAAGACGAGGCTTGCCTAGTGGGTCAGATGGTAAAGAATCTTCCTGCAGTGTAGGAGACCCAGGTTTGATCCTTGGATCAGGAAGATCACCTGAAGGGCATGGCAACCCCTTCCAGTGTTCTTGCCTGGAGAATCCCATGGACAGAGGAGCCTGGTGGGCAACAGGCCATGGGGTTGCAGAGTCGGACACGACTGAGTAACTAACACAACAACGACAACAAAGAATAGTACACTCGTCCCAACTTGATGGTGATGATAAATATCAGAATTACTATACTCATTGTAAAATTTGGCTCTCTCTTTAAAATTAACTTCTAAATGTTATCTTTATTAATGTGATTATGATCTGGGGGCTCCATAGGAAAATATAGTAACCCTCACTTTTCTTATTATACTGTAGTCACCTTTCTTCTTGTGGTAATGTGGGATGATAAAATGCCTATGTAATGAGATGATGTGAGGTGAATGACACAGGCATTACGATAGCATTAAACTACTATTGACCTTCTGATAAGAGGACCGATGTGCTTAAGTCACCCTGGGTTAGAGTCATAATATTGTCAATGGATGGGGATCATGGGCAGAACAAAGACAGAAAGGCGTGAGATTTCATCATGTTACTAAGAGTAGGTGAACAACTTAACACTTATGAATCTTTTATTTCTGGAATCTTCTATATAATATTTTCAGGCCATGGTTGACCATGGGTAACTGAAACTAGGTTAAGTGAAACTGCAGATAAAGGGGGCCTATTTGTGCAATTCAGTTCAGTTCAGTTCAGTCGCTCAATCGTGTCCGACTCTTTGTGACCCCATGGACTACAGGACTCCAGGCTTCCCTGTCTACCACCAACTTTCGGAACTTATTCAGACTCATGTCCATTGAGTCGGTGATGCCATCCAACCATTTCATCCTCTGTCAGAATGCAAGTATCTATGCAGCTGATACCACTCTAATGGCAGAAAGTGAAGAGGAAATAAAGAACCTCCTGGTGAGGGTGAAAGAGGAGAGTCAAAAAGCTGGTTTGAAACTAAACACTAAAAAAAATAAGATCATGGCATCTGATCCCATCACTTCAAGGCAAATAGAAGGGGAAAAAGTGGAAGCAGGAACAGATTTTATTTTCTTGGGTTCCAAAATTAATGTCAATGGTGACTGCACCCATGAAATTCAAAGACGCTTGCTCCTTCGAAGGAAAGCTATGACAAACCTAGACAGCATATTAAAAAGGAGTGACATTACTTTACCAACAAAGGTTTGTATAGTAAAAGCTATGGTTTTTCCAATAGTCACATATGGATGTGAGAGCTGGACATAAAGGAGGCTGAGCACCAAAAAATTGATGCTTTCAAACTGTGGTACCAGAGAAGACTCTTGGACAGGAGTCCCTTGGACAGCAAGGGGATCAAACCAGTCAATCCTAAAGGAATCAATCCTCAGTATTCATTCAAAGTGCTGATGCTGAACCTGAAGCTCCAATACTTTGACCACTCATTGTGACGAGCCAACTCACTGGAAAAGATCCTGGTACTGGGAAAGATTGAAGGCAAAAGGAAAACGGGCCAGCAGAGGATGAGATGATTAGACATCATCACCTACTCAATGGACATGATTTGAGAGAGGACAGGGCAGCCTGGCATGCTGCAGTCCATGGGGTCACAAAGAGTTGAACATGATTTACCAACTGAATATCACCTTCTAGTCACCATGTAACTATTCGGAAGTAAAATTTCTGTCTTACAGAAAGAATCATTTTAAGAAAAGGTATCTATTAGGAAGATTAATCTAACTTACACTTTTACTTTTTTACTCATTACACAATCATCTTTCTTTGTGTTAAGTAGTGTTGTCTAACTGTTGTCAGTTCAAGAGGCCAAAAAAGACATGAACCAATCACTCTGGTGGTAAAAGTCAAGATTCCTATTTAGAAAAAAAAAAAAAAAATCCATATAACCCATTAGAAGAGAATCTATCCAAATGGGATCATACTTTTAAAAAATGCACTTTTTGATCACTGAACTTTCTGTTATGTATTTCTCAACTAGGAAAGAAATTTAGGGAAGACACTATACTGATATTTTACCTAGAGGCAGCAGCAAAGTGAAAAGTAGTAACATTGCTACAATGTGGCTTGGATTCTTACTTATTAGATAATTTATACAAAATATTTTAGTGTACACCTTTCAGGGAAGTTTTTCCACTGTAGTTGAGGTAGCTATTTCTTAATATTAACTAATCAGAACAGAAATAAGGGAAAATAGAGTAATATATGAAAATATTTGAACAATTAGTTTCATTTTTGATCCCACTTTGTCTACTCTAAATGACAAATATATCCTATTCACAGTAAATGAAAATGTTACCTATTAATAATGTTCAGTCTACTTACATCTGTAACAGCTGAGAGGGAAGAAGCATGGCTAAGCTGAAAGTAAAAAGGCCTGAGCTCTAGGGGAGCCTCAATTCCTTCCTCACTGGTGATGCAATCTTGCCTATACCTTTAACATCTCAGGGAAGATGATTTTTAAAGTCCTTCTTGACTCTCATATTCCAATTCTATAATCTCTTCTTTGATAAATCAATTTATAATCTGCAAAATAAAATGTCTTACCCTTCTCAGTTTTGTTTCAGTTTAAAAATGTTCCATTTTTTAAAATGTTTTAAGAGCAATTCTTGTACTTTATTTTAACCCCTTTAAGTATGTGATAACTCTACACCCACAAAACAAGATAGTGAAGGGCCTTCCCTGGTGCTCCAGTGGTTAAGAATCCACCTTCTAATGCAGGGCATGCAGGTTCAATCCCTCGGTCAGGGAAATAAGATCCTACATGCTCTGGAGCAACTAAAACCCATGAGCTGCAACTGGAGAAGACCAAATGCTGCGGTGAAGACACAGCTCAGTCAAAATAAATAAATATAAAGTTAATTAATTCATTAAAGATTGTGAAGAAAAGTATCTGATTAATTGAAGTGAAAATTGCTCAGTCCTGTCAGACTCTTTGTGACCACATGGACTATACGGTCCATGGAATTCCCCATGCCAGACTACTGGAGTGGGTAGCCTTTTCCTTCTCCAGGGGATCTTCCCAACCCAGAAATCGAACCCAGGTCTCCCGCATTGCAGGCAGATTCTTTACCAGTTGAGCCACAAGAGAAGCCCAACAGTACTGGAGGTGGGTATCCTATCCCTTCTCCAGAGGGTCTTTGATTAATTAGTTGGCTAAGTTCAATTAAGTTAAAACAACTAGGAGAACTTAACTCGTCACACACACACACACACACACACACACAAACACATTTGTAAATAACTAATTTTATCACTAAATTCACCTATTTGTGATTCTGAAAATTTTGTGCTTAAACTTTCAAGTCACAACTTTCATTTTTTTCTAAGTGCAATTACATTTATTGGTATTATCTGATTTAATGAGAGAAGTAAAGGCACTTTATTACTACATTGAACATGTTACATTGTGTGATGACAGTGACTGGCATTGCAGGGAGAAATAAACACAAGGGATTCTGTCTTTATCTGAAATTTCAAAATATCGAATGAGAAACTCAAAGACAAACTGAAAAGTTGAAATGTGAGAAATCCTGACAGGTAAATTGTGTTCAAGAAAACCTACTTTTCAAAATGAAGTTTGTGGACACTCTGTGGAACTCCTGCCAAATACACAGCTTCTTTTTTTTTTTTCCACATTATTAACTAAAATGACTTACTGCCATAATTTAGAAAATAATTCAGTCAGACTATGCACAGGATTAAAGAAAATAGATATTATCAAAAGAATATATTCATACAATTTTTCAGTAAGCATGGATAGAACATTTAATTTACACTTGTATTATAAACCACCTTTATATATTAAAACATCATTGTTTATAATGCACACTTTCATAAATAGGAAAAAAAGACATACTGATATTTGTAAATTTCCCTGAAGTTGAAGAACTATTTAGGTATCAAATGGTGTATTAGTATTTAAAAATACTTAATTGTGTGTGTGTGTGCTAATTGCTCAGTTTTGTCTGACTCTTTGTGACCTTATGGACTGTAGCCTGCCAGGCTTCTGTGTCCATGGGATTCACCAGGCAAGAATACTGCAGTGAGTTGACATTCCCTTCTCTAGGGGATCTTCCCAACTCAGGGATCAAACCTAGGTCTCCTGCATTGGAGGCAGATCTGAGCCACCAAGGAAGCCCTTTAAACAAATCATGGGTCTGTAATCTGAAACATTTATTTGGCTTTCCTGGTAGCTCAGCTGGTAAAGAATCTGCCTACAATGTAGGAGACCCCGGTTTGATTCCTGGGTCGGGAAGATCCCTTGGAGAATGGATAGGATACCCACTCCAATATTCTGGCCTGGAGAATTCTGGACTCTATAGTCCATGGGGTCCCAAAAAGTCAGACACGACTGAACGACTTTCACTTTCACTTTTCACTTAAAGCATATATTAAAAGACTAGGAATTTGTAAGACATGCCAGCACCACAAGCATACCTTAAAAAAATAAAAATGCATGCCCTTCCTGGTTTGGGGACCAAACTTCAGATTTACTCAGTCTTTATAGGTGAGCCATTATTCTTAATCTTAAAGTATAAGTCATCTTAGTAAGCATTTTTCTATTATTGAGTGTGTTCAATGAATTTTACTAGACTTATTGAGGGGAAAAAAACAAATACACATAACAATTTTTATGTTTTTTATGAACCTCTTTTCTGGCCACGGCACTCTGATAAAAGGTGAGGGCACAAAGATAAACTTTTTTTTTTCCAAGGAATTAGGACCTACTGAAAAATATGGACTTTCTGTTACAATAAAAAAAATTATCAAGTTCTTACGAACTAGAAATCTACAATTTTCACACAGGTTAATTAATTTTCAAAACAAATCTGGAATGTATCAGTTATGAATATTAGTTCCACATCACAGAAATGGTAAGCGAAATACAGGAACAAAAATTATCTATCTTTGGATTACATAACTAGCAATAGGCAAAACCACTATTTGAACCCATGGACTTCCCTGGTGGCTCAAGCGGTAAAGCGTTTGCCTACAATGCAAGAGACCAGGGTTTGATCCCTGGGTCAGGAAGATCCCCTGGAGAAGGAAATGACAACCCACTCCAGTATTCTTGCCTGGAAAATCCCATGGACAGAGGAGACTGGTTGGCTATAGTCCATGGGGTCGCAAAGAGTCAGACACGACTGAACGACTTCACTTTCATTTTCACTTTCTTCCAATTACAAACCTCATGCCTGTTCTACTCTACAAGACAGCTACTTTTGAAAGTTATCACACCATAAGATAAAATGATAAAAGTATTATTCAGTGAAACAAAATTCTGTGGGTAGTTTAAGTAACAAGTGGTTTTAAAATAACTTATTTTCTGACCTTCAAGAATTTTAGTATTAGTTTGTTGGAGTTAAGAAAATATAGATTAGAGAATCAATTGAAAATCTCAGAAGCACTATGAGAATTCAGAATCATAACAGGGAAAAAATGTAGTATACAGAAATCAATAACTTTTGTATATATAACACCCAGTTATCAAAAGATAATGGGAAAAAAAGACCTCATCAGTATTAGTAACACAAATAATAAAATATCTAAGAATAAAATCATTCATATAAAGACCTATCTGAAGAACGCTTTGACACAATATGGAAAGATATACTATGTTTCTGGATAGGTAGCATCAATATGATTTCTCTCTAAATGAATGTATAGATTTAATAAGTTCAAGTTAAAATACCAGCCTATGCTTAAAATACTAGACAAACTAATTAAAAAGTCAGTCTTGAAAAATAAACAAATAAGAAAAATAATTTTTAAAATTCCAAATGGATAAAGATTTAGATGTAAAGAATAAAACCATAAATCTACCAGAAGAGAACATGAGTAAACTGCTGTATAAACTTGGAGTAGTCTTACTAGTTTGGAAAAACAGTTTATGCAACCTATATCAAAGGAATTCAATAACCTCCATGATATATAAAGAGTTTTTTTTAATCAATGAGGAAAAGGTCAACAATCCAATAGTGGAAACAGACAAATGATATAACTTATTCAAAGGGAAGGAAATAGAATTGGTTCTTAAACAAAGAAAAAGATGCTCAATATCCTTTAACATAAATGCAGTTTATAACTACAGGGTGATTATTATATTTTTAACCTATTAGCTTAGCAAAAATGAAAAGTATTTGTCTATTATTATTTGTTAGACTGTATTATTCACTCATAAATAATTTATTCTCTCCCTTGTTAAATTCCCTTGCAACAGATTTCATTTCCTACCCCACTGACATTATCTTAGACATGTTATGTGCTTTGGTCACTGAAATATGCAGCTTTCTCTGTGAATGTCTGATTTGGTTCAGCTACCTTATCTTGTTTCTGTCTTCCACCATGAAAACAGTGTATCTCAGATAAGGGCTATTCAATCAGCCTGCCTAGGAACGAGAAGAGACTTAGTTCAATAAGGTCAACACACAGCTGACCCACAGAGACTTCATGTTACACATGCAAGAAAAGATTCGTTTCAAAACAGTAACCCACAGAGAGAGTGGCCTTGTTTGTTAACACAGCAAAATCTTACTAATACCTACAGTCTGTTGGTGACTTATGGAAACACGTGCTCTTGTATATTACTAGTAGAAATGTATATCAATATAAACCTTCTGGACAGTAATTTGAAAATAACTACCAAAATTACAAACGCAATTCCACTTCTGGGAATTTATTAGAGATGTACTTTCAAATGTGCAGGATGTCATGTATTCAAATTTAGTTACTGTGGAACAGCACATAATAGCATAGAACTGTTAACAATCCAAAGGTCATTAATCAGGGAAACAACAAAGCCATATTAAACTACAAAGCTATTAACAAAAGCATAAAGAATGTAAGTATGCACGGATACAAAACATCTTCAATATAAAAATTTCTTGTGTGTATGTGTGTGCACACATACACATGTGCATGAAGTCACTTCACTTGTGTCTGACTCTTTGTGACTCTATGGACCCTAGCTCATCAGGCTCCTCTGTCCAGGGGATTCTCTAGGCAAGAATACTGAAGTGGGTTGCCATGCCCACCTTTAAAGCATCTTCCCAACCCAGGGATCAAACCTGTGTCTCTTTTGTCTCCTGCATTGGCAGGTGAGTTCTTTACCACTAGTGCCACCTAGGAAGCCCATATACATGTGTGTGTGTGTGTGTGCACGCGCACACATAGAGAAGAAAAACAAGGTACACATCTGAGCACTGTGAGTAAAATGTGCTACAACATTTGTGAAAATAAGACGTCAAATTCTTTTCTGCTGATATGTACATAAGAAAACTCTGAAAGAATATACAAGAAAATGAAATAAAAATGGTTATAATTGTAGGGAGGGGGGAAGTCAGAACTGGACAGAAGGAAGATAGCTACAAGATTAAATCCCTTCTGCTATATGCTTTTGAAAGATTTTTATATTTTTTCTTTATTCTGAATGTGAATCCATTATGTTTTCATAAAATTTATATATACATACATTAGTTAAGTATACATCTAATTAAAATATAACCTCTCCAATGGTTGTTCATCAACTATACACAATATTACTTCAATTCATAACAGCGGACCCCACACATCTGATTCTGAGAGGTCTGTAATTTATATGTAATTTTTGTTATTAAAAAGTATTTTACCTACTAAAAAAGACCAGAATTCTCATTTTTTAATAATAATCCTTAATTTAATATTTTCACAGACTATAATTTTAGTTTCTGAAATAATGTTTTTCTAACTTAAATTCAAAGCCCTCACTGAATATATCCTTTGGGGTATATAATTTTTCTTTAAAAGAGGATTGGATATAGTTTGAAGAATATGAGATGATAACTTAATTATAAGTAAAAAGTCCTTAACTTGTCATATTAGACTCTTCATGCTCTGTCATGAAGTCTCTCCCTGCATGCCATGAACTTCAAGCTCCTGCTATATCAGGCTGGCAAAATTGTTGGCAAGCAGCCTGTTAATCCTTCCTTCAGTGCTCTTGTGTGAAAAGCACATTCTTCCTGGAACATCTTCTTCCACACTCCCTTACCCCTTTTTATCAGGCTAATTGCTACTCCGCCTTTAAGTCTGTTGAAGCAGAAGACTCCACTGGAATCTCAGGTTGATCCCTCACCTGTTATCCTTCTTGGGGTTGCCATAATACCAGGTAGAAAGTAAGTTCCAACTACTTAGCTCTAAGCTCTAAAAAAGATGGATGCTCTTATTCATAATTGTATCCTCCAGACCTTCCATAGAACATTTCAATGTTCTATAATACCCATGGCATGCCCTACCTGAAGGAAAAATCAGGAGCCTTTGGGACCCTATGTCTGTTTGTCCTGGTATCAGGCCGTTGCACAATATTTTTCCCAATGACAGGTTGTGCTCCCCCTGATAGCTTTTACACCATGATTAAATATTACCTCCTCAAAGAAGCTTTCCTTAGACTAGGATTGAAGTGTAAGAAACAGCAAGGGGTGGAGGGTCAAAGTCCACAGAAGACTGTGGTGGAATTAACAGAAGTTTGGGAAGTTGGGATTTTTTGTGGGAAAAGTGATGCTAAGTTGAATCTGACATAATGGCAGAACATCTGAGTAAAGGTTTCTTTCTAACTTTGAGATGGAAATATGAAACTGAAGTGTGTAAAAGTATCATAGTAAAAGTAGATTTTATTTTGTAAGTATGAAAGTCTGTTTAATAAGATGACTAAAGTACTAAACTAGAAAAAATAAAGTTTCAGGAAAGGACAGACATAATGACATTTTTTTTCTAAAAGAGGCCTATTTAAAAAGCCATTGATTCTGGCAATTTAGTCAGTAACTGTTGAGAGATGCTCTTGAAATAACAGAAGAAAAGAGTTCATCTCTGATAAAATGAAGCATAAATTCCATAGCTTTCCTCCATCCCTCTGCAAACATGCATGCAAACACCCCACACATAAATGCACATACACACACACACAAATATTTTACTCCCTTCCATAAAAAAGACTACAAATAACACAGGGTCTTCATATTAAAAGTTACATTAGAAAGAGAAAAGCATCAGCTGACAGCATACTCTAGGAAACATGCACCAGTCAGAGGAAGAAAAACAGAAAATTTAAAATGTCTAAAGTTTGTGAGGAAAAAGTAATGGGCTTTATTAATTTATTAATGGTAATAATCCCTGTCTCATACAACTACCACTACATTTTTCCAGATGCTATTTTGGCAATTAGGCAGTAACTGCCATTTTGATTGCATTTACAATGATCAAGTATGAAATTGCCCACTGCTGTCCTTTTCTTCCAGTACAAAGACTTGAATCTTATTTTTGATCTAAAATATTCCATTTATATCTCTTTGTTGATAGATTTTCCTGTTGCTTTATTTCAAGGTCCTGTAGAAATCATTAGTGACATTATGCCAAGGGCTGAACCTCATAAGCAACCTGAACAGTTTGATTCACTGAAAAAGCAACCCACAATTCACTGAAAGAAAATGCAATAATGATCCTGCCCAATTAAAACTGTTAAATTAAATGGAGAGAATCTAACGATTTCCCCTTATCATTCTGATATTCTGGAAGCATGGCAGAGAAATGATAAATACCAACACATATGTTAAAGATGCCCACCCTTTTTTAGCTTAAGGGAAGTGAGTGAATTCTTTTAAAAGGAAACTGCCTTGTTACATAAAGAGCATTTTAAAGGATGCATCTAAGTGCAAAAAAGGGCAAATACCCTCCTAAATGAAAACATATTTGAACAAATCCTTAAGTAATTAAACCAATAAGAAGCTATCCTGTCAAGATACTAAAGAAGCAAAGGAGAAAGAGGTAATTACTGCCTGAACATACAATTAGTTATGAAAAACACAAATGAGAAATCACTTACATTCTGTTAGTTCAAAATAGTAAATTTATCTCATTTCTACTTTTCTATAATTTTTGTCAAATACATACAATCACACTTTTCTGTCACATACAAGCAGCTCTGTCTGCATACCTACAGTTTAAGAAATTATAAAAGCAGATGCAGAATTCATGGAATTGTCCTTGATTTCTGAATCTGATATATTCATTGAAGGGCAAAATTCAGTATCAGGGAACACCAGACTTGTTAATTTAATGACCTGATCTTAAAGAGCTTTCATAGATATATTTAACAGGATCACAACAGCTGACTATATCCTAAATCCAGCATGCACACAGGCAGGAACAAATGAAGTTACAAAAAGTTGAAAGACTACAAATTTTATCCCATTGATAGCAAATGCATTTAAAGTGTATAATATTTAAATATGCATTCTATAAATAAAACTAGGCTGCTAATAAACTAGTTGTGACTGATTAATTATTAAGCAGTAATCCCCAGACTTGTTTAGCCTTGGAACACTTTCTCAAAAATAAAAACCCCCAAAACTTAGGTAATGGAATTAGAAATATTAAATTAGACAATAATGGTGAGTTGGGGGGTGTGCAGCTGGAGCAGAGTTTGGATGGAAGAGAATTCCACTAAACCTTAGAAAAGTTAGAAAATCATAACATCAGAAATAATTCTAAATGTCAGCAGATGAAAATTAAGATATATTATCTTGCTAAGTCACTTCAGTCGAGTCTGACTCTGTGTGATCCCATAGACGGCAGCCCACCAGGCTCCCCCATCCCTGGGACTCTCCAGGCAAGAACACTGGAGTGGGTTGCCATTTCCTTCTCCAATGCATGAAAGTGAAAAGTTAAAGTGAAATCGCTCAGTCGTGTCTGACTCTAGGGACCCCATGGACTGCAGCCTACCAGGCTCCTCCATCCATGGGATTTTCCAGGCAAGAGTACTGGAGTGGGGCAATGGATAAGTGCCATTGCCTTATCTTAGGGAGATAAATATTAGAATATTAAATAAATTTAAACTAGGCATTTACAAACATTTCATAACATGTACTACATGTTAATTTTTATTTAAATTCAAGCATTTCAGCAATTTTAAAAGTCAGGGATTTCAAGTTTTAAAATACTTCAACAAACGAGATTTCATTTCATTTAAATACAGTGTCTCTTACAAAGTACTAAATTGTTCTCTTAAAGTATATCGATAATACAAATAAACAAGTTGCTATCGTGTACATTCAAATTGTCCCCACATGTTATTTTATCACAGTTTGCTCTTCTTCCCTCTTAAATTTTTCACTGTCCTCAAATACTATACAACTGTAATTGCCATCATGTTTCCCACAATTCTCATGTATTCCTCAGAAACACTCCTTCACTATATCCCCTTTATTTACTTCGCAACTAATCCTGGGGCAGAAAAGACATGCCTGAATTACTAAGTACTTTATGTCTCACTGAAAGATACATAGCTGTCCAGTTAGCACAGGGGTTCCAATATAGGATGTCCTGAAGAATAAAACATACAGGGCTCCTTCAAAGCCAACCGTGAAAAGGAAGCCAACATAATACTCTCCTAGAGAAGATCGTTCATTGTTTGAATGTGTAAAGTCCAAATAACAGTGGGTAATTCCCTAAGTGTTGGTCATATACTTTACTACTCATTGAAATATGTTTACCACATATATAAGTAAAGCTTACATACATACTTTCATATATATACATGTAATATACCAGCTAACCTGATACGACCATTTACCTTAGTGTTTTTCAAACACTTCAAGTACATCAAATTCTGGAAGCACGGCAGGGGAATACCTGAGGAATACTTCAATTACATCAAATAGGGCAACAAAGGCTTTGATTACTTTAAATATAAATGTATGCTTGGCCATATAAGTACGTATATATGGTCATCGGTATATCTACAAAATCAAAAGTATATTTACATGTTTAGGGTAAGTTCTGGCCCACCTTGATAAATGAATCTCTGACAATGACCCATGACATCAGAAAGCTGGTAGACTGCACGTGCGAAGAACTAAACTTGAAGCATCAGTCTCTAGGAGTGCAGACCTCCGCCATGGCGAAGACCAGGACCAGGGCAAGGGTGGCGGGTGTTCCCGGCAGTCCCTGCACAGACAGGATACGGAAGGGAACGTGCCTGGTGTGCGCTTTGACGTCAGCAACGTGGCCTGCACATACGCCATCTACCGTGGCCTTAGTAGGGCAGTATTCCCACTCCCCTTCTCGTGGGGGCAGGTGCAAATTGTCCATGCCTGGAGTCCAGAGCACGTGGGAAGGGGCACGCACAGTTCCTCTCAATCTCAGGTGGCCTGTACAGCCACGTTTGAGGGAATGACCCACTTGCCTATCAGCTTGTCCTTTAATTTTACTGACTACTTAGGGCTTAGCACTGATAGCCAGAGCATGTTGGGCCATAGACACTGGCCTCAGAGTCACTGACAACTGCAGCCAGGTGGTAGTGAGGGCCTCAGGCAAGAAGGCCAGAGGTAAAGCACTCCAGCACTGGACAACTTCCTGGAAAACTATGTACTGACCCTCTGCATAGGGGCTTATGGTCCTCATGTGATTCTGTGAGTGTTTAACAACCACGACCGCTAGGCACACGTACAGAGCTAAATGACCTATGGTTCTACATTCTTACAATCGACACTGTAGCACCTGGAGGCTAGCAGACCACAGTAATATTCTACCTTAGAAGTTCTGGCTTATCTATTACTTGATGCAGATTACTGCCTTATTTAGTCAAGATTTCAAAGATGCCTATTCAGTCCTTTTGCATATTCAGTTTTCCAGGTTAAGTGTAGGGTGAGAAAGGATGAGAATACAACATTTATTTTCCTTCCTCTCCCTTCCATTTCTTCCTTTTCTTTACAAAGGGAAACCCAATATCCCCTTTCTCTGCCTCTCCCTCCCCCAAAAGCCAGTGAACACATTAAGAGATTTGCTTGGGTAAATGGCCTGTACTGGACTTTTTCCCTCTGAGACAAGGGGAAGGAACAAGTCTGTTTCTATTTTGGCAGAAACTGAAAAGCAGGAAGTTTTGTGCAGTGATTGTCATTAAAAGCTAAGTAATAAGTTTTATATTTCAATATATTGTATAGATTGAAAATAAACATTAAAATTAAGTTGATGTAAACAAAATACTTTATTTGATGAGAAATAAGATTACAGAAGTGCAATGAAGAATATACTGAACTGCCCAGTAAAGTTAATGTAATCTTATTAATGTAATTTGCAAACAGGCCAGTTTCTGAACAATTTAGGTACATGATATCCAGACCAAATTTTACATAATATGCATACTGAGTACATAGTTTGCTGTAACAGATATGTATTGATTGGATTATATACCAAAAAATATCTCAGAAGCAACATAATATCAGGAATCAACAAACATTTATTATGCAAATTCAGGGAACTTAGGTTCAAGTCACAATTCTCCCCTTATACCTCTCTGATCCTCAGCTGCCTCACTAGTAACTTGGGGATGATAACAATTCCTATCCAGCAAAGATGTTATAAATATTTAATATTATAATATACATGAAAAATGCTTTGTAAACTGTGAAATGCAATATAAGTATTAGCAGTTATTTCAGCCAATAAGGTATTGTTTATAAACTTAGAAAAGTAACTCCAGTGCATCAAATAAATCATACAAATTCCTATGTAAAATGACCTCTCTCAATAATACTACCCTTCGTACCAGTGATTACATTTTCCTCTTGAGTGAATGATGCTGAAAAGAGCAATAAGATTGTTTTCTAGCGGCTGTATGTTTAACCCATAGTCAATTATTCTCAGATTGTTTATGTTGCACACAATGCATGCCATAAGAAAGGAAACAAAAACATTAAGATTCTGGAAATGAGCTTTTAAATATTAAGATTATGTAAGCAATTCATTTATTACATGATGTAGATGATGTATAGCATAAGCATGCATATGTGGTAAAAAAATGAATTTGAGAAGTCGACACTAGGTGGGTCCATAGTAATGAACTGAGCATTTTAAATTGAAATGTGAGAAATATCTGTGTTTAAAATAGATGGATTACAGCTCAAAAAAAAAAGCAATTGAAACAGAGCAATCTGAAAAGCTCAACTGGTATTTTTAAAAGGCATATTAAATATACATAAATAGGAAATATAAAAAGTAAGTATGCAACATATTCTAAATTATTTTTTAATTTAGTGATTTAGTATCTGCCAAAACAGTTTCTTTTCATAAAATTATACAGATAATAAGCAACATGGAGTAGAAATAGGAAGATAATGTATGGTCTGTAAGTTATCTATGATAATATTTCCCCAAATAAATGTCTTCTCTGATTAAAAACAATAATTTTAAAGATATCCTTATAAATTCAAAACAATTTAAGCCAATGTCTATAACAAAAACACTGTATTTTTTCTCTGCAATGAGACATGTTAGAATAGTAGGAAATATGTAAAAAAATTGGATATAAGAGAATAGCAAACTGGAAAGACTTTTAAATCAATAATAAGAAATTAAAATGATTACTTAGGATAAACAGACCTTAATTTCTCTTGTCATTATATTGACTGGCCTGGCTTTGATGTTTCCATCTATTTTTTTTTGAAGAATATAAAGTTTAGTTTTGTGACTGAGAAGATCCCTATAATATCATAGATATTATAATATCTAGATCAAGGGTAAGCACAGTTTACATTTATTAAATGTTCACTAAGTAGCAAGACATTGTCATAAACACTCTTCAACAAACCCTTTCAGGTAGGCACTCTTGTTAGTAAGATCCTATTGGGGTACAAAATCAGAGATATTAAATAATTTTCCATGTTCAAACAAATAGTAGGTGGCAGAACATGGACTTTGCATGCCTCTCTAGTACTGGTTCTTGAACTCTTTTCAGCTAAACTTCCCCAAAAGGGTGTTTTACTTTTGCAGTTACCATTAACCACCTCACATTGACTTCTCAAGGAAAAACAATACAGCTTTCACCCACACAGCACTACCAAAATTACTATTTCTAAGATTGACAATGACTGCCATATTAGTAAAACTAGAGGAAACTTCAATTCTTAACCTTGGCCAAGCCTTCCTCTCTTCAACATTCTCTTCTCATTATTTCCATTACAGCAGAGCCCTGTTTTTCATCATCTTTCTCTGTCAGCCCCTTCTTGGAACTCTTTGAGTGCTGTTCCTTCTACGTTGTGGCTGAATGTTGTGGCTGCTTGGATGGAGCATCAGTTTTCACTCTTCTCTCTCCCACTAGACAATTTCATTTACTCTTTCAACTTTGACAATGCCTAAATTTCAAGACTCCAAAACAATATTTCTATTTCAGACCCCTCTTCTAATTTATATCTCCACTTGGATGTCTTATAAGCACCTCAAACTCAACTTGTCCCAAAAGTAAACCTTATCACCTCTCCACAATTCACCCCAATTTTTCTAAAATGATAAATGGAGTCAACATCCACCCAAATGTTTGGGTCCAAAACCCAGGATTCGGTTATTTATATTCTCCTCTCTATCTCAGGGTCTCAAATCTATTTGTCTCCAAGTCTTTCTAGTTCCATGTCCTAAACATATCTTGAATTGTTTCATTGTCTCTAATGTCATTGCCACCACAAAAGAATATCATCTCCTGCTAAAGTACTATAATTTCCTCTCAATCTGTTTGTACACACTCTTGTTCCCACCATTCCATTTTGTCCCACACACAATACTCAAGTTGATCTGCTTCCAAAAAAAAAAAAAAAAATCAAGTTATTTCCCATGTTTAAAATCCTTCAATTTTCACATTTTTAATTAGAATAAAATCCATCACCCATAATATGGCCTACAAAGACCTCTTTATTGCTACTAAGCTCCAAGCACAGCAGTTTTATCTGTTATCATGATGTACTGAGTCATCTCTGGAGTAAGGCTTCTGTCCTCTGCTGTTTTCTCTGTTTGTAATAATGTTTACTCAAGTTTTTATTTGGCTTCCCAGGTGGCTCAGTGGTAAAAAAATATTCACCTGCCAAGCAGGAGACATGGGTTCGATCCCTGGGTTGTAAAGATCCCCTGGAGAAGGAAATGGCAACTCACTCTGGTATTCCTTCCTGGGTAATCCCAAGGACAGAAGAGTCTGGCGGGCTACAGTCCACGGGGTCACAAGAGTGTGACATGACTTAGCCACTAAACAACAACAATGTCTACTTACACTTTGTTGTTGTTTAGTCATCCAGTCTTATCCAACTCTTTGTGACCCCATGGACTGCAGCATGCCAGGCCTCTCTGTCCCTCACCATCTGCCAAGGTTTGCCCAAGTTCATGTCCATTGCATCAGTGATGCCATCCAGCCATCTCATTCTCTGATGCCCTCTTATCCTTCTGCCCTCAATCTTACACTTTATTTCAATTTAAATTCTGCTTGTTCAGTGTGGCTTTAGCCTAGACTAATAAACTAGCTCATTTTAGTTTTCATTGTTGGGGCATCAGTTGTTATTCCACTTACTTTCAGGGTGAAAAGTGATAGGTTCACATAATAAAAAAGTTCAAAATGTATGAAATAATAGAGTCAGGCACCATTTCAAAGATGGCAGGGTATGGCTCCAAGTTGCATTCTTTTGGTTTATAATCAAACCATCAAACACTAGGAATATTTTACCTGAGTTCTAGCGTGAGGACAGTGCCCCATAATGACTTTCCAACAAGTAGGACTCTGAAGTTCTGTGGTTAATAGTCCCCTCCCCCAGCTAAGTGATTCATTCACCAAGTTGGAGAAACACAGAAACCTTTTACTTCCTGATAGCATGTCAGTATGCATGGGTGCACTGTTAACATATAACATATTCTTGCTGGGCAACAGTTAATCACAGCAGCATTCTATTTTATACTATGACATGAATTAGAATGGCCTATCCCCATAGCCTATCATATGAACAGAAAAGTAATGACTCCCTTCCTCCTAACAAAGGGGAACCTCAAAGATTTTTCAGCTTTTTAGCAACTTTATTGAGATATAATTCACATACTATTCAATTCACCCACTTAAAGTATATAATCCAATGGTATATTGTATATTACATTATAATTCTTTAAGGATGGAGATAAATGTAGATGTAATAAAATTTACTGTTTTGTTATAAGTATACAATTCAGTGGTATTAATGACATTCACAATGTGTGCGACTGCCCCACTATCTATTTCCAAGATGTTTTAATCATGCCAAACAGAAACTTTGTACTCCCAGTCTTACCTTCCGCTCCAACCTCTGATAACCTCTAATCCATAGGTGGAATCACACAATATTTATTCCTTTGTGTCTGGCTTATTTCACTTAACATGATGTTTTCAAGGCTCATATATATTGTAGCATGTATCATTTCTTTTCTAGGTAACAATATTCTATGATATGATATACCACATTTCTTATCCATTCATCTGTTGACAGATATGTAAGTTGTTTCCACATTGTACCTATTGGGATAGGGCTACAATTCATCTGGTATATGTCTTTGAGCCTCTGTTTTCAACGCTTTTTGGTATATAATACGGAAAAGAATTGCTGTATCATATGGTAACTCTGTTCAGCTTTTGAGGAACCATCAAAATCTTTTTTATAGCATTCCCACAAGCAACATTAAGAGGGCCACAACCTTGTCAACATTTATTATTTTCCAATTATTTTTCTTTGTTTGTGTGTTTTTACTATAGCGACTCTAGTAGATGTGTCAGTTGACTTATTTTTTTACAACACATACATTTTATCCAGGGAGATTACCACCATAATTACCTCTGCTACAGTGGAGAGATTTAGATTTAAATAAATATAAATTAAGCATATATACTATCCAATAGATTCACAGATGGCAAAGCTCTGTAGATTGTTTTTTCACATTTTCCCAAATCTAAGAAATGAAAAATGTAATCAGTTCAATATCTTATCAATAATTCTCAAATTTTGGAGAGAAAACTAGAACTACTATTAAGTTGTGTTCCTTTCCCAACTCTGTTAATTATTTTGCCATAAGAGATTCAGGTAGGAGTAAAAACATAGATTGAGAGGTACTCAGTGTGAAATATGGGCTTCTCAGGTGGCTCAGCGGTAAAGAACCCACCTGCCAATGCAGCAGACCGATGAGATACATATTTAATCTCTGTGTTGGGCAGATCCCCTGGGGAAGACAACTCACTTCAGTATTCTTGCCTGGAAAATTCCATGGACAGAGGAGCCTTGTAGGCTGTAGTATATAGGGGTCACAAAGAGTTGGACATGACTGAGTGACTGCACACTCAATGCTAAATACTGTGCAAGCACTTTAAACTCACCATATTATATATTCCCCTAAAATAAATAATAATAGCTATTATTTTTTCCATTGTATAGATAAAACATTGAAGCTCTATAAGAACCATATTTAGAAAAGAAGTTGGATTAAAGTAACGTGCGTGCTAAGTTGCTTCAGTTGTGTCCAACTCTTTGTGACCCTATGGACTTGTAGCCCACCAGGCTCCTCTGTCCATGGGGTTCTCCAGGCAAGAAAACTGGAGTGGCCTGCCATTTCCTTTTCCAAATTAAAGTAACACTGATTCTCAAGATTTTACTAGTTATTCATTTCTACACTCAATAAATATGAATTTGAGATTTAATAAAATCTTGCATAACATCTTCAAATATGAAAGAAATTATACTGCTCTGGCTCAAGGATGGGAAAAGGTCAGAGATGTACCTTGAGACCTTATACACCAACACTTCTGCTCTATCTGCAATTTGCCATAAAAAAGAGTAGATGATACCAGTGTTCTTCAAGGTATAATGTCAGTTAAGTATTCGTATTTCGGAATCAGAAACTGAGAATAGACAACTCAGGGTAATACAGATTACAAACCTAAAACATTGGGATACTAAACATATCTGGATAGAGTCCTTTTTTTTTCTTTTTTGTTTTTCCTTTTTGAAATTTTGTTTTAGCTGCAATTCTTGACAATAATATTGTTTATCTTAGTGATGCAAACAAGACTCTATACTCTTATCCCAAATTAAAGGTAAAAAAAAAAAAAAAAAAGTTGCCTACACAGGATCTAGTTTTAAAAGATAAAGGGGTTATGGGTAGAAGAATCATCATTGGTAGGTAAATTTATAACCAGCCTATCCTTTCTTTTCAAAGTCTTAGATTGTGGTCTTTCTGAACAATTAGACCCATACTTTGTTTCTCTGAAAACTCTAGGCTCTGGACAAGAATTACAGGAAGATAACATGGGAAGGGAATGAATCATTTTGCAAGAAAATAAAACAGAAAAGTAATTTGTGGAGTTGTAATTTGAAAATGAATGGATGGATACAGGAAAGGAAAACAAGTGATTAAGGATGAAGTTTTAGTGATATGAAAATAAGAATCAGAGGAAAATTAGGATAATCAGAAGAAACTAATAAAAGTAAAATTTGAAATGCATTATCAATATAAGAAAAAATAAAACATTAAGAAAGAAAATCTTCCAAATATATTTAGGAGAAAAAATCTATAAAAGCAGGTTGACAAAAAGGAGCTAAAATATCAATCTAAAAGTAAATCATTTATATTTGAAGATGAGGTAAAATAAATTATTTTTATTTCATTATGCATCTGCCTAGTATTAAATTTGTCAGTTACAAGAATAAAGTAAGTTAATTTCAATTAGTCACTTTTTACTTATATGTAGGCATTCTAGACTACCACAGGAAAGTAGCAATGGAAAATGTTCAAATACTTAATTTATATAAAAGTAGGTCAGGAAGCAACAGTTAGAACTGGACATGGAACAACAGACTGGTTCCATATAGGAAAAGGAGTACATCAAGGCTGTATATTGTCACCCTGCTTATTTAACTGATACGCAGAGTACATCATGAGAAATGCTGGGCTGGAAGAAGCACAGGCTAGAATCAAGACTGCCAGGAGAAATATCAGTAACCTCAGATATGCAGATGACACTACCCTTATGGCAGAAAGTGAAGGGGAACTAAAAAGCCTCTTGATGAAAGTGAAAGAGGAGAGTGAAAAAGTTGGTTTAAAGCTCACTATTCAGAAAACTAAGATCATGGCATCTGGTCCCATCACTTCATGGCAAATAGATGGGGAAACAGTGTAAACAGTGTCAGACTTTATTTTGGGGGGCTCCAAAATCACTGCAGATGGTGACTGCAGCCATGAAATTAAAAGACGCTTACTCCTGCGAAGGAAAGTTATGACCAACCTAGACAGCATGTTAAAAAGCAGAGACATTACTTTGCCAACAAAGGTCCGTCTAGTCAAGGCTACGGTTTTTCCAGTGGTCATGTATGGATGTGAGAGTTGGACTGTTATGAAAGCTGAGCACCGAAGAATTGATGCTTTTGAACTGTGGTGTTGGAGAAGACTCTTGAGAGTCCCTGGGACTGCAGGGAGATCCAACCAGTCCATTCTGAAGGAGATCAGTCCTGGGTGTTCTTTGGAAGGACTGATGCTGAAGCTGAAACTCCAATACTTTGGCCACCTGATACGAAGAGTTGACTCATTAGAAAAGACTCTGATGCTGGGAGGGATTGGGGGCAAGAGGAGAAGGGGATGATAGAGGATGAGATGGCTGGATGGCATCACCGATTCGATGGACATGGTTTGAGTGAACTCTGGGAGTTGGTGATGGACAGGGAGGCCTGGGGCACTGCAGTTCATAGGGTCGCAAAGAGTCGGACACGACTGTAAGACTGAATTGAACTGAACTGAGATTTAGAAAAATCTTGAAATATTGTTACATAAATAGCCAGTGAAAAAGCACCTCCTAAATCTTCCTTTATTGGTTTCTTGTCTCATTGACATGTGTGTTCTAAGCTGCTTCAGCCATGTCCGAGACTCTGTGTGACTCTATGAACTCTAGCCTGCCAGGTTCCTCTGTCAATGGGATTCTCCAGGCAAGAATACTCTAGTGGCTTGCCATGCCCTCCTCCAGGGGATCTTCCTGACCCAGGGATCGACCAGTGTCTCTTATGTCTCCTACATTGCCAGGAGGGTTCTTTACCACTAGCACCACCTGACAACTCAGTACAGTAACAAAAGAGCTAAACCAGACCTTAATTCTTAAGATGAATCTGATGAGCTTATTTAAAAAATTAAACATGAAAGAGTAACAAATAACAAGTTCATTGATTAGAGTCTTATGTATTCTTCGTGCATTCAAATCTAAATTTTTTTGGTGATTTGTATTGGTTGGTTGGTTGCTCTGAAGTGTGGTTTGTTTTGTCTTTATTATGGTCATGAGTACCCTCTACTATGAATCATTTATTTGTATTACAGAAACTTTGGAATGTGACATTTGTCCTTCTAGTGAGGCAATGTGATGTCATGACTAAGACCATGGGTTTTAGTCAACCCAAATGTCCAGGTTCATATACTGTCTTTGACACTCAAAGCTACTTTCTGTGCCCCCATTTCCCCATCTGTTAAGTGAGACTGATTATAATATTACCTATTTGATAGGGTTATGGTAAGGAATAAATTAATGAATAGGCATAATATAAGTACCTTGTGCATAACAAGCACAAAGTTTGGCTATTAAGATTAGCAAGGATGTCAAAAGTTTTATACTCTGAGATTTGTATTTAATCCACCATTTAATATGCTACTTAACCTAAGAAAAGTTATCCTTCTCAACCTACTTGTAAGCAGAATTATGATGAGTAAATTAGAATTAACATATTCTTTCCAGCTATTAAGTCTCAAATACAGTTAATAGACTATGAAGCACACTAATAAGTAAAAAAGACATTTTCATATAAGGTAAATTTGTACATTTAAAAGACAAAATAATTTTTTCTTAAACTCTTGAAACAACTCATTTTAAAATAAAAGTGGGCTCAAAAGCGAGAGGATATGTGTATACTTAAGCTGATTCATGTTGTTGTACAGCAGAAACCAACACAATATTGAAAAGCAATTATCCTCAAAAATTACAAAAGTATAGAAATTTAAATTCCTTAAAAGTAAATAACAATTAAATCCTTGGATAGTCAGAAAATATTATTCTCTGAACCAATTTTTTTTTAAAGGTTCAGTCTGGAATTAAATAAATGTAAAATCTATTTTGTCAAAATTGCTAAAAAAAAAAATACAGAGGAGGAGCTAAGATGGCGGAGGAGTAGGACGGGGAGAACACTTTCTCCCCCACAAATTCATCAAAAGAACATTTAAACGCCGAGTAAATTCCACAAAACAACTTCTGAATGCCGGCAGAGGACATCAGGCACCCAGAAAAGCAACCCAAGTCTTCGAAAGGAGGTAGGGAAAAATATAAAAGACAAAACAAGGGACAAAAGAGGGAGGGACGGAGTTCCGTCCCGGGAAGGGAGTCTTAAAAAGAGAGAAGTTCTCAAACACCAGGAAACCTTCTCACTGCCGAATCTGTGCTGAGCCTTGGAAGCACAGAGGGCAACATAACAGGGAGGAAAAATAAATAATTAAAACCCACACATTGCGAGCCCTACGGTAACTCCCCCAGCGGAGAAGCAGCGCAGACGCCTGCACACGCCATTAGCAAGCGGGGGCTGGGCAGGGAGGCGCGGCGCGGGCTGCATCGCAAGGATCTGGCCTGAATATCCCGAGCACTATCTGAGCGAAATAATTTGGGCTAGCAAACCACTGTGGGATATCTACCACGCGAAAAGCCAGCCCTAACCTATGACACCGCCAGGCCCGCGCACGGAACAAAGAACTGAACAGAGATTGCCGGCGGCAGACCAATCCCCCTCCGGTGATAGGCAGCCAGAGCCGGAAGGGGACAGTCGCAGCCCCAGAGAGACATTATCTATGAAACTGAAAGCAGGCTTCTTTGCTAACTAAAACTTCTTGGGAGTCTGGACGGTCAACATCTGCCTGAGAAGGCGTGCCAGTGCGCAACTAGATAACCGAGTGGCGGGGAGGCGATAAATCGCAGCAATCGTGCGCGCAAAAAACCTCATCACCTGAGCTGCTCGGATCTGGGAAGGGCACAAAACGCAGGCCCAACCGAGAGTCTGCGCCTCTGAGGACTACCTGAGTGCCTGAACCTGAGCAGCTTGGACCTGGGAAGTACAGGCAGCCCAGGGCTGGCCGCGGATGGTTCACGGCGGAGCAACCTAGAGCCTGAGCAGCGTGGGCAGAGAGGCTACACGCGCTGTGAACAGGGGGCAGACCCAGTGTGGCTGAGGCACTGCGAGCACACGCCAGTGTTATTTGTTTGCAGCATCCCTCCCTACCTCCCCTCAGTGCGACTGAACAAGTGAGCCTATAAAAAAAAAAAAAAAAAAATTTAAGTCCTCTATTAATCCTTTAATTTCCACTTTTATAACCGATTACTTTGCAAAAAAAAAAAAAGACCCTTTTTTTTTAAAGCAAACTTCATATATATATAATTTTTTAAATAATTTTTTACTTTTTTTTCTTTTTCCTTTTCTTTAACATTGTATTTTTAAATTCCAAACTCTACTCTAGATTTTTAATTTTAGCTTTTTAGCATTTGTTATCAATTTTGTACCTATAGTTTTTTTTTGTTTGTTTTTGTTTTTATATAGTTTCTGGGACCCTTTTTTATTTCTTCTTTTTCTTTTTCTCTGTTTCTTTCTCTTCTTCTTTTAAATAACATTGTATATCTGAAATTCCAAACGCTATTCTAGATTTTTAATCTATGCTTTTTGGTATTTGTTATCAATTTTGTACCTGTATTCTTTTTTTTTATATTTTATGCGACCTTGTTTGTTCTTGTTTGTTTTTTTTTCTCTCTCTTTCTTTTTCATCCTCTTTTTTTTTTTTTTTTAACATTGTATTTTTGAAATTCCAAACTCTACTCTAGATTTTTAACTTTTGCTTTTTGGTATTAGTTATCAATTTTGTACCTATATTTTCTTTATAATTTTTGCGACCTTGTTTGTTTTTGTTTGTTCGTTTTTTCTCTCTTTCTTTTCCTTCTTCTTTTCTTTAACATGGTAATTTTTGAAATTCCAAATTCTACTCTAGATTTTAAATTTTTGTTTTTATGTATTTGTTACCAATTTTGTACCTTAAGAACCCAGTCTTCAGTACCCATTTTTCACTAGGGAGTGAGATTACTGGCTTAACTGCTCTCTCTCCCTTTGGACTCTCCTTTTTGTCCACTAGGTCGCCTGTGTCTCCTCCTTAACCCCTCTCTACTCTACCCAACTCTGTGAATTTCTGTGTGTTCCAGACGGTGGAGAACACTTAGGGAACTGATTACTGGCTGGATCTGTCTCCCTCCTTTTCATTCCCCCCATTTATCCTCCTGGCCATCTCTGCCACCTTCTTCCTTCTTCTCTTCTCTGTATAACACTGTGAACAACTCTGAGCGGTCGAGTTGTGGAGTGCACATAAGGAAGAGATTACTGAATAGCCCACTCTCTCCTCTATTGATTCCACCTCATCTCATTTGGGTCACCTCTAACTCCCTCCTCACTCTTCTCTTCTCCATATAATGCTGTAAACCTCTCTGGGCGAAACAAGTTTCAGGGCAAGACATACCAAGCAAATTCTCCAGCAGCAAGGAACACAGCCCTGAGCTCCAAGATACAGGCAGCCAAAAGTCACCCCAAAACCATAGACATCCCATAACTCATTACTGGACATTTTATTGCACTCCAGAGAGAAGAAATACAGCTCCACTCACCAGAACACCGACACAAGCTTCCCTAACCAAGAAACCTTGACAAGCGACCTGTACAAACCCACACAGAGCGAGGAAACGCCACAATAAATAGAACTCCACAAACTGCCAGAATACATAAAGGACACCCCAAACTCAGCAATTTAAACAAGATGAAGAGACAGAGGAATACCCAGCAGATAAAGGAACAGGATAAATGCCCACCAAACCAAACCAAAGAGGAAGAGATAGGGAATCTACCTGATAAAGAATTCCGAATAATGATAGTGAAATTGATCCAAAATCTTGAAATCAAAATGGAAACACAGATAAATAGCTTGGAGACAAAGATTGAGAAGATGCAAGAAAGGTTTAACAAGGACCTAGAAGAAATAAAAGAGAGTCAATATAAAATGAATAATGCAATAAATGAAATTAAAAACACTCTGGAGGCAACAAATAGTAGAATAACAGAGGCAGAAGATAGGATTAGTGAATTAGAAGATAGAATGGTAGAAATAAACGAATCAGAGAGGATAAAAGAAAAACGAATTAAAAGAAATGAGGACAATCTCAGAGACCTCCAGGACAATATTAAACGCTACAACATTCGAATCATAGGGGTCCCAGAAGAAGAAGACAGAAAGACCATGAGAAAATACTTGAGGAGATAATAGTTGAAAACTTCCCTAAAATGGGGAAGGAAATAATCACCCAAGTCCAAGAAACCCAGAGAGTCCCAAACAGGATAAACCCAAGGCGAAACACCCCAAGACACATATTAATCAAATTAACAAAGATCAAACACAAAGAACAAATATTAAAAGCAGCAAGGGAAAAACAACAAATAACACACAAGGGAATTCCCATTAGGCTACCAGCTGATCTTTCAATAGAAACTCTTCAAGCCAGGAGGGAATGGCAAGACATACTTAAAGTGATGAAAGAAAATAACCTACAGCCCAGATTATTGTACCCAGCAAGGATCTCATTCAAATATGAAGGAGAAATCAAAAGCTTCTCAGACAAGCAAAAGCTGAGAGAATTCAGCACCACCAAACCAGCTCTCCAACAAATACTAAAGGATTTTCTCTAGACAGAAAACACAAAAACACAAAAACAGAGAAATCAAAAGCTTCTCAGACAAGCAAAAGCTGAGAGAATTCAGCACCACCAAACCAGCTCTCCAACAAATACTAAAGGATTTTCTCTAGACAGAAAACACAAAAACAGTGTATAAACTCGAACCCAAAACAATAAATGGCAACGGGATCATACTTATCAGTAATTACCTTAAATGTAAATGGGTTGAATGCCCCAACCAAAAGACAAAGACTGGCTGAATGCATACAAAAACAAGACCCCTACATATGTTGTCTACAAGAGACCCACCTCAAAACAGGGGACACATACAGACTGAAAGTGAAGGGCTGGAAAAAGATTTTTCATGCAAATAGGGACCAAAAGAAAGCAGGAGTAGCAATACTTATATCAGATAAAATAGACTTTATAACAAAGGCTGTGAAAAGAGACAAAGATGGTCACTACATAATGATCAAAGGATCAATCCAAGAAGAAGATATAACAATTATAAATATATATGCACCCAACACGGGAGCACCGCAATATGTAAGACAAATGCTAACAAGTATGAAAGGAGAAATTAACAATAACACAATAATAGTGGGAGACTTTAATACCCCACTCTCATCTATGGATAGATCAACTAAACAGAAAATTAACAAGGAAACACAAACATTAAACGATACAATAGACCAGTTAGACCTAATTGATATCTATAGGACATTTCATCCCAAAACAGTGAATTTCACCTTTTTCTCAAGCGCACATGGAACCTTCTCCAGGATAGATCACATCCTGGGCGATAAATCTAGCCTTGGTAAATTCAAAAAAATAGAAATCATTCCAAGCATCTTTTCTGACCACAATGCAGTAAGATTAGACCTCAATTACAGGAGAAAAACTATTAAAAATTCCAACATATGGAGAATGAACAACACCCTGCTGAATAACCAACAAATCACAGAAGAAATCAAAAAAGAAATCAAAATTTACATAGAAACTAATGAAAATGAAAACACAACAACTCAAAACCTGTGGGACACTTTAAAAGCAGTCCTAAGGGGAAAGTTCATAGCAATACAGGCATATCTAAAGAAACAAGAAAAAACTCAAATAAATAACCTAACCCTACACCTAAAGCAACTAGAAAAGGAAGAAATGAAGAACCCCAGGGTTAGTAGAAGGAAAGAAATCTTAAAAATTAGGGCAGAAATAAATGCAAAAGAAACAAAAGAGACCATAGCAAAAATCAACAAAGCCAAAAGCTGGTTCTTTGAAAGGATAAATAAAATTGACAAACCATTAGCCAGACTCATCAAGAAACAAAGGGAGAAAAATCAAATCAATAAAATTAGAAATGAAAATGGAGAGATCACAACAGAGAACACAGAAATACAAAAGATCATAAGAGACTACTATCAACAATTATATGCCAATAAAATGGACAACGTGGACGAAATGGACAAATTCTTAGAAAAGTACAACTTTCCAAAACTGGACCAGGAAGAAACAGAAAATCTTAACAGACCCATCACAAGCAAGGAAATTGAAATGGTAATCAAAAATCTTCCAGCAAACAAAAGCCCAGGTCCAGACGGCTTCACAGCTGAATTCTACCAAAAATTTAGAGAAGAGCTAACACCTATCCTGCTCAAACTCTTCCAGAAAATTGCAGAGGAAGGTAAACTTCCAAACTCATTCTATGAGGCCACCATCACCCTAATACCAAAACCTGACAAAGATCCCACAAAAAAAGAAAACTACAGGCCAATATCACTGATGAACATAGATGCAAAAATCCTTAACAAAATTCTAGCAATCAGAATCCAACAACACATTAAAAAGATCATACACCATGACCAAGTGGGCTTTATCCCAGGGATGCAAGGATTCTTCAATATCCGCAAATCAATCAATGTTATACACCACATTAACAAATTGAAAAACAAAAACCATATGATTATCTCAATAGATGCAGAGAAAGCCTTTGACAAAATTCAACATCCGTTTATGATAACAACTCTCCAGAAAGCAGGAATAGAAGGAACATACCTCAACATAATAAAAGCTATATATGACAAACCCACAGCAAACATTATCCTCAATGGTGAAAAATTGAAAGCATTTCCTCTAAAGTCAGGAACAAGACAAGGGTGCCCACTTTCACCATTACTATTCAACATAGTTTTGGAAGTTTTGGCCACAGCAATCAGAGGAGAAAAAGTAATAAAAGGAATCCAAATTGGAAAAGAAGAAGTAAAACTCTCACTGTTTGCAGATGACATGATCCTTTACATAGAAAACCCTAAAGACTCCACCAGAAAATTACTAGAACTAATCAATGAATATAGTAAAGTTGCAGGATATAAAATCAACACACAGAAATCCCTTGCATTCCTATACACTAATAATGAGAAAACTGAAAGAGAAATTAAGGAAACAATTCCATTCACCATTGCAATGGAAAGAATAAAATACTTAGGAATATATCTACCTAAAGAAACCAAAGACCTATATATAGAAAACTATAAAACACTGGTGAAAGAGATCAAAGAGGACACTAATAGATGGAGAAATATACCATGTTCATGGATTGGAAGAATCAATATAGTGAAAATGAGTATACTACCCAAAGCAATTTATAGATTCAATGCAATCCCTATCAAGCTACCAACAGTATTCTTCACAGAGCTAGAACAAATAATTTCACAATTTGTATGGAAATACAAAAAACCTCGAATAGCCAAAGCTATCTTGAGAAAGAAGAATGGAACTGGAGGAATCAACCTGCCTGACTTCAGGCTCTATTACAAAGCCACAGTTATCAAGACAGTATGGTACTGGCACAAAGACAGAAATATTGATCAATGGAACAAAATAGAAAGCCCAGAGATAAATCCACGCACATATGGACACCTTATCTTTGACAAAGGAGGCAAGAATATACAATGGATTAAAGACAACCTCTTTAACAAGTGGTGCTGGGAAATCTGGTCAACCACTTGTAAAAGAATGAAACTAGACCACTTTCTAACACCATACACAAAAATAAACTCAAAATGGATTAAAGATCTAAACGTAAGACCAGAAACTATAAAACTCCTAGAGGAGAACATAGGCAAAACACTCTCTGACATACATCACAGCAGGATCCTCTATGACCCACCTCCCAGAATATTGGAAATAAAATCAAAAATAAACAAATGGGACCTAATTAACCTTAAAAGCTTCTGCACATCAAAGGAAACTATTAGCAAGGTGAAAAGACAGCCTTCAGAATGGGAGAAAATAATAGCAAATGAAGCAACTGACAAACAACTAATCTCAAAAATATACAAGCAACTCCTACAGCTCAACTCCAGAAAAATAAACGACCCAATCAAAAAATGGGCCAAAGAACTAAATAGACATTTCTCCAAAGAAGACATACAGATGGCTAACAAACACATGAAAAGATGCTCAACATCACTCATTATCAGAGAAATGCAAATCAAAACCACTATGAGGTACCATTTCACACCAGTCAGAATGGCTGCGATCCAAAAGTCTACAAATAATAAATGCTGGAGAGGGTGTGGAGAAAAGGGAACCCTCTTACACTGTTGGTGGGAATGCAAACTAGTACAGCCACTATGGAGAACAGTGTGGAGATTCCTTTAAAAACTGGAAATAGAACTGCCTTATGATCCAGCAATCCCACTGCTGGGCATACACACTGAGGAAACCAGAAGGGAAAGAGACACGTGTACCCCAATGTTCATCGCAGCACTGTTTATAATAGCCAGGACATGGAAGCAACCTAGATGTCCATCAGCAGATGAATGGATAAGAAAGTGGTGGTACATATACACAATGGAGTATTACTCAGCCATTAAAAAGAATACATTTGAATCAGTTCTAATGAGGTGGATGAAACTGGAGCCTATTATACAGAGTGAAGTAAGCCAGAAGGAAAAACATAAATACAGTATACTAACACATATATATGGAATTTAGAAAGATGGTAACAATAACCCGGTGTACGAGACAGCAAAAGAGACACTGACGTATAGAACAGTCTTATGGACTCTGTGGGAGAGGGAGAGGGTGGGAAGATTTGGGAGAATGACATTGAAACATGTAAAATATCATGTAAGAAACGAGATGCCAGTCCAGGTTCGATGCACGATACTGGATGCTTGGGGCTAGTGCACTGGGACGACCCAGAGGGATGGTAGGGGAGGGAGGAGGGAGGAGGGTTCAGGTTGGGAAATACATGTATACCTGTGGCTGATTCATTTTGATATTTGGCAAAACTAATACAATTATGTAAAGTTTAAAAATAAAATTAAATTAAATTTTTAAAAAAAAGGAAAAAAAAAGAAATCTTGAAAAAAAAATACAATTTGACTAAATCTTGGGGAAACTGTCTCTTATAGACTATGTCTTTAAACATTTCCATGAGGTCAGCACTATTCAAAAATTTAAAAAAAAAAAAAGAGGAGGAAGGTTAACAGAAGGAGAAGAAAGACAGAAAAATAAAATTTACTAGAACCCAAGAAACAAATTCATTGATTGGACCAATTTTAGTTTTTTTATTGAAAAGCAGATGAACATAAGATTTGTTAAGACTGGAATTTGGATAAAAAAGGAAATGTTACTTGAGATAACTTGAAAGTTCTTTAGACATTTATTTGAAGGTAGATTTATAGCTGTCACAAAACTCAGTAAACTATGTTATTATAATAACATTCAGTTCCTTCTGTACAAGAACATCAAATCCCTTTCCAAGATCCCATATTAATTGCTAATCCATTATTTTTTTTAATGCCACCTTAAAAAAAATCTGTTGGTTAGAAGTAGTAGGAAAAAGAAATTGTGAAAAGCAAATATAGGAGGCAAAGATGCGAAAGGAGTTAGAGGACTTAAGAGTCTGTAAGATGGGCCCTTTTCTCAAATATAGCACAATATCTTATTCTATTGTGACTGAACTCTGTATTTAACCTCATTACTTTCTCTGCACTATCAATAAATTCATATCTGGATAAAAACTATTTGGATATGAGAAATAAGGACAATAGCGAGAAGATATGATGTATATTTAGACTATTATCCACAACTTCATATGAATGAATTTACTACAGATTAATTTTTCCAACATTTCATTGAACTCATCAACACAGTATGGAGGAGACTCAGAGGGAGGTAGGAAGGGATAATTCAGGATTTTAAACATGCTCTAAAGTGATGCCGTTCTAGTCTAGCACTCTTCCTAGGTCCCTGCTTCCAGAAGAGTACACTTGATGGGATTGAAGTTTTAATAAACAGAAAATGGTATAATAGAAAAAGAGGAGGATGCATAAAGAGAGGATGAAAGTGTTGAAGACAAAATTTAGAGTGTTGAAGACATTCTATCTAAGCTACCCCTGCACCTCAGGGAAAAAAAAAATGCTTTTCCTGTCCCTCTTGAACCACAAGCTCCCCTTGACTACCAGTTCTAAACCTGTTAGAACTGTAGCCCAGTCACAAATCTGTAGATCAGATAAGCTTTTGAGGGCTACCTGATTATCCAAACACAATTCATAACTTTATTTCTGTAGATAAATGTGTTGTAAATTCCAAACAAACTATGTGAAACAACCTGTTCACAAGTTTGGGACAGCTTGCACACTATGTGTTTTGGATTTAGGGAGCTAAATGACACCTTACTGGATAAAAACGTATTATGACATGTGATTCATACAACTATTATTAATCTTCAATAAATTCTGCTGGAGTAAGTACCCGAAGGTGTGCTAACTTAATTTAAACCTCTGCAAAATTTGGCTGGTAATTTTCCAAGAACAGATTGACTCATGATATTTTCGATGTCCCAAAATTTGTCTTTCAGTCATAAATGAAAGAATACCATGTTGCATATTTCAACACTTATGTCTTCAATCTTAAATAAAAATGAAGTCTAAATGTGGCCAATAACAAACAAGAACCAATCAAGAATATCAAAGTTTAAAACTGTTTCTTTTATTTTTAAATTAGAAATCAAAACTTTTGAATTAATAATAAAAAGCATGCACAGATTATCAAAAATTAAGACATGTGCTGTGACTAAAGATGTGATACCACGCTTTCTCATATACATCACCTAAGATGCTATACATAATTTTTCTATGCTGTTCAATGTCCTTGGCAATCATTATCCAATTCTTCTTTACAATATATGTTAGATGTATGGTGAAATATTTGCTTTTAATCTATATGATAATTTATTGCTTTTACCATAAATCAATCTAGAGCTATGTCAGTAGAAACCTATATATTTTTCTCATTCTGGATTCCATACCTAGCTATAAATTGTCACTCATTTATTTGAAATTAAAGATCAGTATCAACATTAACAGAAAGTTACCTAATAACAGTTTGAGTTTTGCATCCCTGTAAAAGAAATAAATCAATTTCCCATGTACTCTACTAATTTATCACCTTCTAATACTACATATAAAAATTTTGAGTATTTAGGAAACTTAAAACCATCATTCACACCTTTTCTTTCCTCCATTAAGTTCTGAGATGTATTTTTTCCTTAGTTCTTTCAATCATTGCCTTTCTGAATTTAAATTATATTCAATAATATTTAATTATCAATTAAAGCTGCTGCTGCTAAGTCACTTCAGTCATGTCCGACTCTGCGCAACCCCATAGACGGCAGCCCACCAGGCTCCCTCGTTCCTGAGATTCTCCAGGCAAGAACACTGGAGGGGGTTGCCATTACCTTCTCAATGCATGAAAGTGAAAAGTGAAAGTGAAGTTGCTCAGTCCTGTCCCACTCTTCGAGATTCTTGCTATGAAACATGAGGTAATTAGTATACATTATCTCAACCTATCCTCCTCCCTCACCTCAAAAAAATTAGCTATAATGTAATTATGAAGTTTTATCATTTAGGTCCTTTTTATCACATTTTGACCACTACAGCTTTAAATATTAAAAAAAAAAAAAACACTAACAATATTGTTTTAAACTGTAAACCAAGGTGTTATTGGCCTTATAAAAAAATGCAATCTTATATCTTAATTTTTCATCTTTGAAGGGGAAAGATGAAAGCACCAGTACCTAACAAATTCTTGGTGCTTGGAAGCACCACTTCCAAGCACCACCGCCGCCGCTAAGTCGCTTCAGTCGTGTCCAACTCTGTGCGACCCCGTGGACAGCAGCCCACCAGGCTCCGCCATCCCTGGGATTCTCCAGGCAAGAACACTGGAGTGGGTTGCCATTTCCTTCTCCAATGCATGAAAGTGAAAAGTGAAAGTGAAGTCTCTCAGTCGTGTCCGACTCTTTGTGACCCCATGGTCTGCAGCCTACCAGGTTCCTCCGTCCATGGGATTTTCCAGGCAAGAGTACTGGAGTGGCTGGCCATTGCCTTCTCCAAGCACCAGTACCTAACAAATTCTCTTTCATTTACTTCCTGGCTTCCTTCCTTCCTACAGTCATACTTCACTGCCTGAATTCTGTATATGCCTTTTTCTAAGATTTCTTGTTTTGTTTTTCTGGTTGATCCTCTTGAATAATCTTTCCACACAGGGCAAGTGAGTAATAATCTGAGTTATCACATGATTTAAATTATCTTTTGCATAATATAAAATACAGTTAAATATCTTTCTTTCCTTCCAACTTTGAAGACATTGCTTCATTTATCTTTAAATATTCACTGCCACTGGTGACATTCTCATTCCTTTAAATATAATTTTCTTCACATATATATGTATACACACATATATATATTTGCTTTCAAACTATATGACATATCATATATATAATATGAATATATATAAATTCCTGGGAGGGGGATGAGTTTAAAATCTGAACAGAATGTGGAAAGTGAACAAGTATCCTTAATATGCCAAGTTATGAGAAGACTATCATTAATATTGGGAGGTAAGGGGACACATTTTTAAATGCTTTTCTTTTAACAATTTCATTTTGTGGTTGTCTTATTCCTAATATAGTTAAAACATATGCCAACATGACAACACTACTGGTCTATTCCTATTTATCCTTTCAGACAGAAAGAGAGATGGAATTTTCCTTTTCTCCTCACCCTCAACCCCACATCATGCTGTATCTGTTCTTCATCATCCCAAGGAACCATATAGCCCCTGAACTATACCTTGGGGCCAAGGGGTGCACCTAGTAACAAGGTCTTCCCAAGGAGGCTGGGCTGGGGAAGACCTGGGTAAACACCGGATGTGGGTTGGGCTGTTTGGACAAGAATTCCTTGTTCTGAGTCCTTAATGTATTGTATTGAAGAGCGAGAAGCGGTATATTGGGTCTGCGTGGGCATATACCGGTGGCCCCTCACATTCTTCTCTTTCGGTGCCATGATCAGAACAGGGCCAACAGAGGTCCTTCTAAAAGCTCTGGTAGTCTGAATCTGAAGCTCAACATGTTAATAGATTTCAAACACTTTCAAATTATGTCTGTACATGGTTCCTCAAACAGTAGCCAGGATCTACTCAGAGATCTCCAAGTCTAGCTTTACTATCTACATACCTAATTATGTTTCCTAATCTGTAATGGCCAACATTTTAGTCAATACATGTTGTTTAGTTGCTAAGTTGTGTTCAACTCTTTTGCAACCCCATGGACTGTAGCTCGCCAGGCTGCTCTGTCCAGGGGGTTTTTCCAGGCAAGAATACTAGAGTGGGTTACCATTTTCTTCTCTAGGGCATCTTCCCAACCCAGGGATTGAACCCACAGCTCCTGCCACATCTCCTTCAGGGAAATTCTTTATTGCTGACCCACCAGGGAAATCCATAGTCAATATATGGCCTTGGTACTAATCAGGAAATTCCATGATAGTGACTAACTATACCTAGGTTACCACTGTATTATTTTTCTATAATGTTTTACACACACACATACACACACTTGTGAACAGCTTGGTTTTCAATTCTGATTTATTTAGATCACTTTTTAAAGAAAATCATAGAACACAGCTGTTAAATTATTTCTGAATGAGGAAACCTGAAATATAAGATAAGGTTTCTTTTGTTTGTTTCTTTTCCAAGATGTGAGTTCTTAGGCATATTTCTTCAAGAGGTTCATAAATGTTATTAAATTTATGTTCATTTTTCTAAATTTTCATTTAATATCCAATAGTTATTCTTCCCCATTCATAAATATAAGTCCTTGTTTTCTACAAGTGTACTCAATGATAACTAGGAAAATGAACTAGAGTTCCTCATACAGTGATATATGAAAATATTGCCAAAGTCACTGGAATATTTATGGCAACACTCTATTGCAATATGCAATATTGATTTACTAATTGAAGAAGTCCTATAATGTACTACCTAGAGGCCACAGACTATATCATTTTCTTTATGTGATCAGCATCCAGAATATTCAGTGAAGTATGACTGATGGAGATAGGTACACAGTATCTATGTGTACCTCCTTGATAAGGACATGAGCACTAAAGAACATTTTGAACTGGAACTCCAATTCTAAGCCTTGGGAAATATATTTGGAGAAAGTATTTTGAATGACTATAAACGTAAACTGCTTGCTTTTCATAAAATTCCATTTTTATGACCTACAGAACAATTCTTTTATCTCATAGTTTTCAGCCTCAAGCCAGAAGAGATGCCACATTCACTTTTGAAGTTGGAAAGAACTGGAATGCTCATAATATTCAAGTGAGTGCAACTTTTTCCATTTCTTTTATATATATGATATAGAGAACTGAGCAGTCAGGGTGGAGAACCATTGCTATTTTTATTCATGAGCCTATGAGTCTCCTAAATCTCCATTCAGAGATGTGTACGAATATGTCTAGGGCTCCATAGTGGTCAACCATTTTAACTAAATCAGGTATATAGTTGATGGTAATCATGGTTTGGTGACTGAGAGTCTTGGTACTACTTACTGACACTGGAGGCTTTAATGTTACCTACTCTATCACTGCAAATGGTGACTGCAGCCATGAAATAAAAAGATGCTTACTCTTGGAAGAAAAGTTATGACCAACCTAGACAGCATATTAAAAAGCAGAGACATTACTTTGCCAACAAAGGTCCATCTCATCAAGGCTACGGTTTTTCCAGTAGTCATGTATGGATGTGAGAGTTGGACTATAAAGAAAGCTGAGCGCCGAAGAATTAATGCTTTTGAACTGCAGTGCTGGAGAAGACTCTTGAGAGTCTCTTGGACTGCAAGGAGATCCAACCAATCCATCCTAAAGGAAATCAGTCCTGAATGTTCATTGGAAGGACTGATGTTGAAGCTGAAACTCCAATAGTTTAGCCACCTGATGGGAAGAGCTGACTCATTGGAAAAGACCTTAATGCTGGGAAAGAGTGAAGGCAGGAGGAAAAGGGGACAACAGAGGGTGATATGGTTGGATGGCATCACTGACACAAAGGACATGAGTTTGAGTAAACTCCAGGAGTTGGTGATGGACAGGGAGGCCCGCCGTGCTGCAGTCCATGGGGTCACAAAGAGTCAGTAACGACTGAGTGACTGAACTGAATTGAACTCTACCTTTTAAAATAACACATCCTCATGGAAATCAATATATGTTAATATACATTTATATGTATATATATATATATATATGAATCATATATGAATCACATATATAATTTTAATTTTTCTAAGCAGCCACATTTTTAAAGAGTTAAAGAACAAGTTAAAGAGAAAGATGAAAATAATTTGAATAATTTACTTAACCCAATATATCCAAAGTACATTCAATTCAACATGTAATTATATTAAAGATCTCCAGTACTTTGGCCACCTCATGCAAAGAGTTGACTCATTGGAAAAGACTCTGATGCTGGGAGGGATTGGGGGCAGGAGGAGAAGGGGACGACAGAGGATGAGATGGCTGGATGGCATCACTGACTCGATGGACGTGAGTCTCAGTGAACTCCGGGAGTTGGTGATGGACAAGGAGGCCTGGCGTGCTGTGATTTATGGGGTCGCAAAGAGTCAGACACCACTGAGCGACTGAACTGAACTGAATATATTTTAAACTCATAATTTAAATTCATATTTTCTTACTAAGCCTTTGAATTGAGCACATGTTTAGCACATCTTCATTTTAACTAGTCATACTTCAAGTGCTCAGCAGTCACATCAAGTGGCTACCTTATAAGACAGCACAGCAGATGTGTCATTTTATGCCCTTGCCAGGCCTTTTCGGGTTCTTGCAAACAATCAAATCAGCCTAGTCAGGAACCTGTGCTCAATCTTAGAAAGCAAGTAGCAGAAAATATTCAGGTTTACCAGTCACTGGTACCTGGAGTCCATTATGCTGAACCAAGCCTGGATACCTCAAGTCCCGAAGGGAAGCCTTAAGCATCTGTGTTTAGAAATGGGTGGTGTCCTCATCACTTTATACCAATAATGGAGCATTGGAACAGATTGTGTAGTGCTTTGGGGACTTTTAAGCATCTTTTGTTTTCTTCTCTCTCCAATCTTTTTTGGGTAGTTCCAATGCTTGGTTCATGCTTTTATTGAGATGTTTAGTTTCCCCAAAGATAAATAAGATGGTAGCACTGTGCCATTCTGGAATAATGTGAATAATCATGGGAGCAGAATATTGGCCTTTGAAATATGTCTATCATCTAAAATCACCTGAACAGTTACTGCAGAAGAGGGCATCAGTTTTCCTCATCTGTAAATTAGGAGTTGGGATAGATGAACTTGGAACTTAACATCCTGTGCTAAAATTATGTAATTACTATGTAAATTAAGTAAATATCATAAAGTCATAAATATGAAATAGCTTACTAAAAGGACTAAAGCCCTTAAAATTCAGAATTATGAACATTCCAAATCTAAGAAAATTTGTATTTATAAAATGCTATTAGAGAAAAAAAGTTGCTTTTTTTTAAAACAGTAAATGAGATTTCTATCGTATACACGTTGACCAAGTAAAACTTATGTACAGACCAGATTTCCTATAAATTTTATCCCAATTTATAATTTGTCAAATTATTTCATGTGGAGTAAGGGAAGTTATTTTTACAGATAGAAGTTTACAGTAGTCTCCTTTATACATATTTTAAAAGGAAATGAATTGAAACAGAAATGAAACAAAATTTAAAAAAATGAAACTCAATGTGTTTTGAATTTGGAAAATCAGGATCCTCAAAAATGATCAGAGACAACAACAGAAACAGCCTACTTTCTAAATTATTTTCTAGTTCTAAGATTATAAACTCAGAGAGAAACTTTTTCAACAGGACAACCTGTGTGATAAGTGCTTTGAGTGGAGTAAGTTGGGATTGTGAATGTGCATGAGTTCGAGCCAACTCCCGGAGACAGTGAAGGGCAGAAAAGCCTGGCGTGCTGCAGTCCATGGGATGGCAAAGAATTGGACACAACTGAGCAACTGAGCGACTGAACAACAACAAATGTTGAGTCACTCAGTCATGTCTGACTCTTTGTGACCTGATGGACTGTAGCCCGCCAGGCTCCTGTGTCCGTGGGATTTCCCAGGCAAGAACACTGGAATGGGTTGTCACTTCCTCCTCCAGGGAGTTTTTTTGACCAGGAATCAAATCTGCTTCTCCTGCATCTTCTGCTTTGGTAGGCAGATTCTTTACCGCACCACCTGGAAAACTTTAAGTTTGGATTACAAAGGCCTACAAGGTGCACAAAGCATGGGAGAAACTTCTAGCTCAGGGCTGGGTCAAGGAACACTTCCTAAGGAGGAGACTCTTCAACTGAAGCTGAGCCCTGGATGACTCAGAAACCCACCAAAGGGTGAATGTAGGAGCTGGTTGTATATCAGCATGTTTCCTACAAAGCAACACTATGCTCACAATGCTAGAAGGAAGAGAGAAAATGTCCCATTTTGTGAAATAGCAAATTGTCCGGTATGAACTGGATCTCTGACTATAGTCAAGTAGTGAGAAGAGACTGGATAGAAATGTATAATCTGTGTTATCATCAATGTCTGATACATGAGGAAATCAAAAGAAACTCTGAATAGTGAATAGTTAAAAATGTCAAAATAAAGGTTAATTTCTAACTGTACACATTTTCTTTCTATAAATCTAGTGCTTCCCTTATAATTGGCATTAAATGCTTAAATTAGACTTTCTGTAGCTCTAGCAAATCAAAGTTTGAAAATAGCACTTAGTAAATATTGAGCAGGCATTTGATAAAATGGACAGATAATCATAATTAGTACAATTGTTTCCTTATAAATATGTGTCTTTAAAGTATTTGAAAATGCTTTAAAATTGTGTGTTCTCTTAAACATTTTAAGCACCCCTCTGCAAGCTCATATACTACAAATATCATCTGAATTACTTTTTTGTTGTTACCGAAGAAAGAAACTACTGCCCGATGTTTGTAAAAGAGCTATATATTCTAAATGGGTGCAGTCAGGATGATTAGCATTTTTTAAATATTTCTGTTTTTATATATTTCCTTCTTTAACTAATATTAAGTTGACATGAATACTAAAAGCAGACAACTTAAAAATTTGTAGTTAAATTACAATGGCCAAGTTGGGTCTATATTTTTTCACAATATGTGATCGAAGGAGTATGCATAGTGAAAAAAGAAATTAAAAAAATAAAATACTATTGCTAAATGAATAACCTTCATAGATACACAAAGGAAATCTACTCTCTTTCCTTGAAATTATGCACTTCCATTTTTTATTTCTGAGAAGAAAAGCAAAAGGCAACCAGTATTAGTTTCCTGTTGCTGCTTTAACAAATTATCACATGCTTAGTGACTTAAAACAACACACATTTATCATTTTAAAGTTTTGGTGGTCAGAAGTACAAAAGTGGTCTCACTGGGCTAAAATTAAGGTATTGGCAGGGCTGCATTTTGTTATGCAAGATCTTGGAGAGAGTTTTTTTACCTTTTCTAGCCTCTTAAGGTTTCCTGCATTACTTGTTTGCTGGCCCCATCCATGTTCCAAGCTACCAGTGTTGAGTCTTTTTCAGAAGGCCATCTCTCTGCCTCCTTCTTCCCCATTTAAGGACCCTTATGATTATACTAGGCCCACCTGGATTAATCAGGATGCTTTCTTTATTGGAACTGACTGGCAATCTCAATTTCATCTGCAACTTTAATTCTCACTCACTATGTCATATAACATAGTTTTTATATGTTGCAGGTATTACTGTGTGGATATCTGGCAGCAGGGGTGGGGGTTGGCCTACCATAGAAGCTATCAGAGTAAGAAAAATTTTAATGTACACTTGGTTATAATTATATTTTATTTTTGCCCAATAAGATTTGATTGGAACATGATGTCAGGCTTTCATGCAATCTCAGACAAAAATCCCTGTCCTCATGAAGTTTGCAGAGAGAAAATATAAGTCACATGTACCAAGTAAAAGTTGGTGGGGGAGGAGGTTGGTAAAGGCCTTTCATCACTGTAAGTACTCATTAAGTAAAAACAATAAAAAATAAAAATAATGTTATTTACCAACATCAATCAAATTAATTGAATAATGTAGCAATAATAAATTATATTTCATTACATGACTCATAATGCACTATTAGAAGAACAAAATATATCTTTCATCAACTGGGTGACTCATATGTCTATAGAGAAAGTAAAAAAAAAACAAAAACGAAGAAAAACTTAATCAACTGACAGAGCTACATGATTCTAAACAAGTGATTTGAATGATCTTTTATTTCATCAACATGAATGATTTTTTTTCATTGAAATGACAGACCATTATACTATCAAGTAGGAGTGGTACCAAATTTACAAAGTATCCATGAAAGTCTTCATTTAATGGTCTAGGAAAGAAAAAATAGTTTAGGGGAATTATAATTCCCACTTATGATCCTTTAAAGATTTGTGTGACAAACTTCATCAAGTTAGAAAAACTTTTCTTTATACCCCATTCTCTCTCAGAAAAAAAAAAAAAAGCTTAACATTCTACTTTTAAGTTTCTCTCCTTGTGTTAATCAAAGGCTCACCTAAAAAAATCACTCCTTAACTCTTAGTTAGGAAAAAATATTTCTTTTCTTTTCTCAACTACAAATGTAGTAGAATTCAGTTAATTACTAGTTTTACTTGCTATTACAGTCAATACGGCTAACTTCAATGATTGGTTTAACATGCTATTGAGTGACTTCTAAGTGTTAGTACTATGCTAGAAGGTGTGGATACAGTTTAAAAAAGAGACAGACAAGAGCAGACAAAAAATATCCATAAATAAGCCAGAGAAAAAGATCAAATGGTGATAACTGCTCTGCAGAAAATTCAAATGAATGATATGATATAGAATGACTGGGTGTTGAGATTGTGTCCAGTGAGACCACTAATGGAAGTAAGTTTTAATGCAAAATTTTAAAGTTTGAGATACAGAAGACCAGTGGAAGTGAAACACAGTAGCCTAAGCAGGCTAGAAGGACAACACTACAAAATTATCTTAGAGAAGCAGCCACAACCACATCAAAGAAGATCCTGAGTGCTCTGGTAAAAGGGATGACAGGAATTCACTGAAAGGCTTAAGCAAGAAGAGAATATTAAAGGATATCCATTATAAAAAGAGTATCCTGGCTGCTATGTGAAAGGATAAATAACTGTAAGGGGGTAAAACCGAAAGTGGAAAAACCAACCAAGATCTTATTAGATCTTATTACAGTAATCCAAGTGAGAGGTGATGGTAATTTGATTAAAATAATATAAAAGAAACGATTAAAAAATGACCAGCTTCATGTTATCTTTTGAGGGTAGTACAAAGGATGGCTGACTGGATGTGCAAGCGATAACAATAAGGGTCAAAAATAACTCACAGTTCTTTGAGTCAAGAAAGTGGTTAGAAGCTCATTGTACTAACAGTGATAGAGGGAAAAAAAAAAAAACAGAAGAGCAGGTCTGTGGAGAAAATGAAGAATTCTATTCTGCCTGTGTTACATTTGACATCCTTACCAGACATCTGGATAGGGAGGTCAAGTAATCAATTGAATATATAAATACGGGAATTCCAGGAAGAGATCTGGACTGATAATAAAAACTTTAAGGTATCAGACTATTGATGGTTTTTAGTATAGAAGACTACATTAGGTCATCTAGCAAAAGAATCTGAGAGTTCTGTGGGGGAGAAGTATAGGAAGTTCTCAGTTAAGGAATAAGATCAGAAATTAGCATGCCCTGACAATACAATTACATGATTTCCTTCAGAAAAGCTTAATAGGTATAGAAACAGAAGACGGGTTAAACCAAAGTGGATGTAGTAAAAGAGTGAAATGGGACTTTGAAACTCTCACAAGAGTAGAAGAAGTGATAACCAGATGGGTCTGGAATCACAGGGAATTGCGTGAAGTAGAAGGAACTAGTAGGTAAAGAGAAAGAGAAGAACAAAAGGATTGAGATTTCATAAGACTGAAGTACAAGTCTAGTTGGAGCAAGAAAGTTAGGGCTTCCTTTGCACTAACTTCAGGGAGAGCCATTCATATGAAATTTCTAGTGTTGTGCTCACATAGAATTCAGTGTGAACAGTGTTTCTGGGGGTCATCCTATGTGGTTCCCTTAGAGGAGAACTGAAGAAATAGATTTAATTTAATGTTGAAAAGGAAGTTATGATTTCAGATGAAACAGAGGACAGTTACTTGAATAAGTGATTTTAGATTGTTAGGAAGACTGACTGAGTGTAGAATACTGAATCGATAGCCCATGAGCACTAAAGTCATCTAAAAAACAGGCGAGAAAACTATTACAATAGATGACTATTAGTAAAATATTATTAGTAAAATATTCATCACAGATGATGAATAGTAAAATATCCAGAGGGCTTAACTTTAGAAAGAGAAGATTTATTTACACAAAGATTATTTAAACAGTGAGTTACAAGAAAAACTTATTTAAACAAACATTAATTAGATTGAAAAGTATATGAAGAAATAGTGTCATTATGAACCATAATATAATTCTGGGGCTGAAGGAAGAATAGGGAGCAAAATAGAGAGTGAAAAGGAGAGGAAAAGGAATAAAAAGAAAATAAGGAAGATATGTTTTGACAAATCAAGACCAAAAGATTGTGCTTCAGATTACTACATCTGTCCCATTAATTGCTTTATTCTCTTAAATGGTCTTTGTCTTGTTCCCATCTAGTACATCTTTACAAGACTTCACAAGAGACCTTTTCAAAATGTAAAATGGATCACAGCACTCACTTCTATAAACACTTCAATAGCTTCCCATTATCCACAGAATAATGTCCAAGCTCCTTAGTGTGGCAATCAAGGACCTTGATGATCTGATCCATGACTATTCCTCCAGACACATTTCCACCAGATTCCCCATCATTCCCTTGCAATATAATTACTTTTCCTTCCATGTCAATACCATACTGCTCCTTGCATCTGTGTTATGCTCCAGCTATTCCCTTTAACTGTGATGTACTTGGAAAATTGCATCACATTCTCTGTGATGCCTTCCCTATTCTTCATGGGCCATATTGTCCACTCTCTTACATCTCTTTGCCAAGAAAGAACCATCAACCTACTATTTCCTACTTCTGTATCTTTCATGTTTCTGTTATTCTATCATTCCCCTGTATTGTTTCTTTGCAAGGTCTATAGGATTCTCAAGGGCACATTATTGTTTCTTACAGTTCAGTTCAGTTGCTCAGTTGTGTCCCACACTTTATGATTCCATGGACTGCAGCACTCCAGGCCTCCCTGTCAATCACCAACTCCTGGAGTTCACTCAACCTCATGTCCATTGAGTCAGTGATGCCATCCAACCATCTCATCCTCTATCTATTGTTTCTTTCAGTTCAATTCAGTCACTCAGTCGTGTCTGACTCTTTGTGACCCCATTAACCACAGTACGCCAGGCCTCCCTGTCCATCACCAACTCCCAGAGTCTACCAAAACCCATGTCCATCGAGTCAATGATGCCATCCAACCATCTCATCCTCTGTCGTCCCCTTCTCCTCCCTCCCTCAATCTTTCCCAGCATTAGGGTCCTTTCCAATGAATCAGCGCTTTGCATCAGGTAGCCAAAGTATTGGGGCTTCAGCTTCAACAGCAGTCCTTTCAATGAACACCCAGGACTGATCTCCTTTAGGATGGACCGGTTGGATCTCCTTGCAGTCCAAGGAACTCTCAAGAGTTTTATTCAATACCACAATTCAAAAGCATCAATTCTTCTGCGCTCAGTTTTCTTTATAGTCCAACTCTCACATCCATACATGACCACTGGAAAAACCATAGCCTTGACTAGATGGACCTTTGTTGGCAAAGTAATATCTCTGCTTTTTAATTGTTTCTTTAGAAATTTGCGAAATACCTACTACACAGTAGGTGTTCAATAGTTTGCTGAATAGATGTTACCTAATGTAAGATGGAAGTCTTGATACAGAATTAATGAAAAATGCTACATACATAAGGTAGAAGGTATGAACAGTAATTAGACAAGATTCAGTTCAGTTCAGTCGCTTCATTGTGTCCGAGTCTTTGCAACCCCATGGACTGCATGGACTGCAGCACAACAGGCCTCCCTGTCCATCACCGACTCCCAGAGTTTACTCAAACACATGTCCATTGAGTCAGTGATGCCATCCAACCATCTCATCCTCTGTTGTCCCCTTCTCTTCCTGCCTTCAATCTTTCCCAGCATGAGAGTTTTTCCCAATGAGTCAGTTCTTTGCATCAGGTGGCCAAAGTATTGGAGTTTCAGCTTCAACATCAGCCCCTCTAATGAATATTCAGGGCTCATTTCCTTTAGGATTGATTGGTTTGATCTCCTTGCAGTCCAAGGGACTCTCAAGAGTCTTCTCCAACACCACAGTTCAAAAGCATCAATTCTTCAGCGCTCAGTTTTCTTTATAGTCCAACTCTCACATCCATACATGATTACTGGAAAAACCATAGCCTTGACTAGACATAACTTTGTTGGCAAGGTACCATCTCGGCTTTTTAATATGCTGTCTAAATTAGTCATAACTTTTCTCCAAAGGAGTAAGCGTCTTTTAATTTCATGGCTGCAATCACCATCTGCAGTGATTTTGGAGCCCAGAAAAGTAAAGTCTGCCACTGTTTCCACTGTTTCTCCATCCATTTGCCATGAAGTGTTGGGACTGGATGCCATGATTTTTGTTTCCTGAATGTTGAGCTTTAAGCCAACATTTTCACTCTCCTCTTTCACTTTCATCAAGATGCTCTTTAGTTCTTCTTTGCTTTCTGCCATAAGGGTGGCATCATCTGCATATCTGAGGTTATTGATATTTCTCCGGGCAATCTTGATTCCAGCCTGTGCTTCATTCAGCCCAGCATTTCTCATGCTGTACCCTAGACCTTCCCTGGTGGCTCAGAGGTTAAAGCGTCTGCCTCCAATGCAGGAGACCTGGGTTCGATCCCTGGGTTGGGAAGATCCCCTGGAGAAGGAAATGGTAACCCACTCCAGTATTCTTGCCTGGAGAATCCCATGGATGGAGAAGCCTGGTAGGCTACAGTCCACGGGGTCGCTAAGAGTCGGACACAACTGAGTGACTTCACCTTCACTTCCTTCACCCTATGTATAAGTTAAATAAGCAGGGTGATAATATACAGCCTTGATGTACTCCTTTCCCAATTTGGAACCAGTCTGTTGTTCCATGCTCAGTTCTAACAATTGCTTCCTGATCTGCATATAGATTTCTCAAGAGGTAGGTCAGATGGTTTGGTAGTCCCATCTCTTTAAGAATATTCCACAGTTTGTTGTGATCCACATAGTCAAAGGCTTTGGCACAGTCAATGAAGAAGAAATAGATGTTTTTTTCTGGAACTCTCTTGCTTTTTTGATGATCCAATGGTTGTTGGCAATTTGAACTCTGGTTCTTCCGCCTTTTCTAAATCCAGCTTGAACATCTGGAAGTTAATGGTTCATGTATTGTTGAAGCCTGGCTTGGAGAATTTTGAGCATTACTTTACTAGCGTGTGAGATGAGTGCAATTGTGCGGTAGTTTGAGCATTCTTTGGCATTGCCTTTCTTTGGGATTGGAATGAAAACTGACCTTCTCCAGTCCTGTGGCCACTCAGTTTTCCAAATTTGTTGGCATATTGAGTGGAGCACTTTCACAACATCATCTTTTAGGATTGGAAATAGTTCAACTGGAATTCCATCACCTCCACTAGCTTTGTTCATACTGACCCTTCCTAAGGCCCATCAGACTTCACATTCCAGGATGTCTTGCTCGAGGTGAGGGATCACACCATTGTGATTATCTGGGTCATGAAGACCTTTTTTGTACAGTTTTTCTGTGTATTTTTGCCACCTCTTAATATCTTCTGCTTCTGATAGGTCCATACCATTTCTGTCCTTTATTGAGCCCATCTTTGCATGAAATGTTCCCTTGGTATCTTTAATTTTCTTGAAGAGATCCCTAGTCTTTCCCATTCTATTGTTTTCCTCTATTTCTTAGCAATGATCACTGAGGAAGCCTTTCTTATCTCTCCTTGCTATTCTTTGGAACTCTGCATTCAGATGCTTATATCTTTCCTTTTCTCCTTTATTTTTTGCTTCTCCTCTTTTCACAACTATTTGTAAGGCAAGATTAGAACTCTTTTTTACATTTTTCTATGATACTGATAGACTTCAATTTAACTGTTTATATAGGTGAGTACATAAATAAGTGAATATTTATATAGGGCTTCCCTGGATGCTCAGATGGTAAAGAATCTGCCTGCAGTGCAGTAGACCTGAGTTCAATACCTGGGTCAGGAAGGTCCCCTGAAGAAGGAAATGGCTACCAACTCCAGTATTCTTGCCTGGAGAATTCCACGGATAGAGCAGCCTGCAATGCTATAATCCATGGGGTCACAAACAGTCACACACAACTGAGCAACTAACACTTTCACTTTCCCTTTTTCATGGGTGAATGTTCTTATCCAAAACCTGAGAGGTCAAATGAGCTTCAGAATACTGAAAAAAAATGGATTAGAGAAATATAATATGGTGTATATACCATATATTACATAGAATTGACAGTGAGGTATAGGGCAATATCCCATAATCAAATAGGTTGATATTTCTGCCATGACATATGGATATCCACACTAAATACATAGCACAGGTGTATTTAGGTTTTCCTCTAATGAATTACCCAAAATTCTACAATGCATTTCTAATATTCCAATTACAAAATGACTTGGGAATTCCCTGGTAGTTCAGTGGTTCAGACTGCTGAGGCCTGAGTTCAATCCCTGGACCAGGAACTAAGATTCCCCCAAGCCAAACGGTGCAGGATGTATATATACGTATCTGTATTAAAATATTATTTTGTAGATACTAGGAAATTCATAGTCAGTACTGTAACAGGAGGTTACTACCTCAAATTCCTTCTTTTGATAATAAAATAATGTATTAACATAATGGGTCAGATGCAGTTACCAGATAGATGAATATAGGAGGTTTTTTTTTTTCACCTTTTTCTATAATTATGCAGATTGAACTTAAAAGAGTAGAGCATAAATAATATAAACCTCATCTCGACAGTCTAAAAAAGATGTCCTGGACTGATCCATAACTGGTAACACCTTGGACTGGCTTCAAGATCATCTTGTCAATAATTTCCAGGTATCACTTATTAAAATGTCCTTAGCTCTTTAAAGATAGAGGAAACATAAAACCTATTTTCTATGGTTCAGCTTTCCAAAAGTCAAATTTCTTGCACCATAATGCTATCAGCCTTCATTATCATCAATAAAAAAATAATAAATTTGCAGTTCTAGGAAATCCTGAGTAGTGTTTATTAAAGAAAAAAATTCCTTCTTAAATAAGTTTCCTTAAAATCTGTATCTCAATAGCTTCCAGATATTTTCGGAAGAGTGCTGATAATTGTTCTGGCAATACCTATAATAATAGGACATATATGCCATAATACCATAATACCTGTGGGCATTATGCCTATATGCTAAAATACCTATAAGCCATAATACCTATGGACAATACCTATAATAATAGGTATGTCTCATTTTTAGTTAACAATGAGACATTTTAGAAACCTAGATTGTTCCACTTATTATACACAGGAAGAATATTACTTCAGAAGATTTTCAGAAACTCATGTGACATATAAAAAAGATTCTTTCCCTAGTCAGTTTATTAACTTGACCATATTTACTGGCATTGTTTCAAAGTCAAATTGTGCAAATAAACCATTTAAAAGATTTAATACTCTACTTGCAATACAGACATAAATAACAATTTCTTTTAAAATATGAATTATTAAACATAATAGTCATTCAGAAGTTTAATATTTTTTTATTCCATAAACCATCTTATATTCAGAAAAAAATTTTTCACGAGTTTTCTCTGACTGTCCAATAATCACTGATTGTCAAGAAATAATTGTCTTTAGGACTCTTAAGAATGCAAGTATAAACAATCATTTAAATATACACATTTTTTCCTAATTTCTTTTTTCAGTGCATATTACATAACACAGTAACATCTACAGCCAAAAACGAAAGGAAACTTTCACTATATAACAAGTTAATCAAAGCCAACATGAACTTTCTTTTGTTCCACTGAAAATTTGGTTAGATAGCTCTAAGTCACAATCATAAAAGTACACATGACAAGAGAAACTTCATGCAGGTGAAACTCCATGCTTGTAAAACTTCTCCTGAACCACTTTGCACAGGAGGATGTGGAAGTAAGAAGACCAGTAACAAAATGATTCTAACATTTTACTTTTCATTCTGCTCGTATCTGTCCCTTATCAATGGGCATACTGAAAATTAACCCCAATGGGGATACTGGGGTAATTCCACAAAGATTTATTCCATTCCTGGGCTGGACATTTAACATTCAGAATTTGTATAATGCACTCTCTGGGTCCACAGGTTAGATACCACAGCCAATTTGGAATTAAAACACTCCATAGGTCAATTCACATTTATTGATACTATTCAAAATAATAAATATATGATCAATGAAATATAGAATTTCAGTCCGCTTGTTGACTTTGCAATGACACCAATAAATATTTCAAATCACTTCCTTTTAAGTACCTCAAGGTATACTAAAGAATAGAACAGAACATTGGTAAATCAGACAATTAAGACCAAAAACAAAAGAAAACCTACATAGACCATTTAGTATCTGCCTTTAATCTAGTTCAAGAATACACAAGTAGATTTAGTCCCCAGACACAGTGTTTACTTTTCCAGTTGGAGCAGCAAAGCAAGTAAATGCTGTCAAATCAGACAAGACTCCAAACTGTCATTATGACAACTTCATCTCAGACTGTCAACATGCCACACATTTTTCCAGATACCTCTGGGGTGCAGACTCAGTAACCTTTCCACTTACAACCCCTACCTACTTCCTCGTTGTCCCAAAGCCACAAGGGATCCAAAATGGAAAACACTTTTTTCTAGGAATCTTTTGGTTAAAAACGTCCTTCTAAGTTGAAGTAAAGAATAGTAAGAGAAACTTCAAGAAGCAATAGACAAAACAGTATCTCTATAAGTGTGTGTGTTAGTCATTTAGTCATGTCTGACTCTTTTTAATGCCCTGGACTGTAGCCCACCAGGCTCCTCTGTCCATGGGATTCTCCAGGCAAGAATACTGGAGTGGATTGTCATGCCCTTCTCTACAAAGATAAGCATAAAGAAGGTGTATGAAATAAATGAGTCAAGGCATAGTAGAATGAAATAAATGAAACAGAAAAGGGAGGGAATTTTAGAGCAAAATGAAGGAATAATAGTAATAATACGAGGAATTATTACTTGAATTTTCCTGATATGAAAAACCTTTTTAAGTATTAATAAATCTTTTAAGTTTCAGAGAGCAGTATCAAAACAGCCCTTTTGCTATGTAAATTTGACTAAATAATATGAATCCCCCTCAGAAAAAGGTGTGTAAGGTGCTATCGAACGACTGATTGATAGATACAGATTACGACATAGATACCTATGTCTCTATTTGCATCTATATCTAAGTATGTGGATTTATTTTCTCTCATTTTTTGCCATTATTCAAGATTATACTACCAATCTCTTTTCTCTGCAGTTTTGTTCTAACTTCTTATGGTGTGTACTCATTCTTCCAGGAGAGAAAACTCAAATGAGAGCATGGCACAGTGATGGGGAGAGGGGAGGGCAACTGTTGGAGGAAGGACAGAGGAAATTCTTAAAGGAGTAGTGAGATTTCTTTTCTTCACAGGCTAATACAGGCACATTTACGGTCATGAGGTGAGGTTCACTAGCTAATTTTCCAAACCTTCATAGATATATATGGAAAAGTTAGAATGAGCATCTTTGCACCTGGAGTCTAACAAAAGAAAACAAGCTGTTATATATATCTCTGTAGATGCTCATGATTTGATAGAAAAAATGTCTAGAACAATTGGACAACAAAGTGACATAAATCCTGACAGTATAAAAATGCATTACCTACAGTATGTCCAGAATCAGTCTTTCTGAAGGATAATTACAGTTTGACCCAAGATCTGTCAAGTATATTTTCTTCCAAGAAGTCCCTGGTGCTTCCAAGCACAGTCCCTGCTGGAGATACATTCTAGACTCCAAAATGAACAGAATGTTAAAAACTAACAAGATTTGTGAGAGTCTTTTCTTGGCAAATTTGATAACAATTAGTGTTTATTAAGATTTTATTAGCCCCACAGTACTGAAAGAGAGGATATGATATTTAAACATATACACTGACATGTATATATTTAAAGATAGATACTGAAATATAAATGAAGGATTATGAATATAAATACTTATTGAAAAATAAGTGCTTAAGAGAGAGAAAGACTGCAATTAACTTGTCCTTATCCTTGTTTGCCCATCTGAACCAAGTCAGACTGAATCTTTGATATAAATACACATTCTAAGAAATCCAAGGGTGGACAGTTTATCTCTAAAAAATCTCTATTACAAACGTATCTCTCCATCTTCTCTACCTAGTTCCAGGTACCATGACAATGTGTTTGGAACACTATAACAGTCTATTAGTTTGTCTAATCGTATCTAATCATGTTCCACCTTCCTTGATCATCCACAGAACAACCAGAATTATTTTTTAAAAGTGAATATGATCATGCCATCGAGGAACATATACACCATGTTGCTGAGTGAAAGTTACAAGGTAAAGCATTATTTTCTCCCTACCTTCCAGTCAGATATTGTACCATGTTCTCGTTTCTTCTCTAACATCACAAGAATCTTCATTTACGCTTCTGAATTCATCATACTGCTCCTGCCATGAGGGTTTTTTGCAAATATTTTCTCCTTTATCTGTAAAGATCTTCCTGTCCTCTCATTGCTTCATTAACTCCTTGAAGGTTTCAAATATCATTCCCCAGAAAAGCCTTCCTGGCTCTTCCCCACAGAGCCACAATTCTGTGAAACTCTGCTTCACCGCACGTTAGTGCAGGTGCATTTCAACATTACTAATCATTAGGGAAGTTTATGACATTGTACAGGAGGCAGCGGTCAAGACCATCCCCAAGAAAAAAGAAATGCAAAAAGGCAAAATGGTTGTCTGAGGAGGCTTTAAAAAATAGCTATGAAAAGAAGAGAAGTGAAAGGCAAAGGAGAAAAGGAAAGATATACCCATTTGAATGCAGAGATCGAAAGAATAGAAAGGACAGATAAGAAAGCCTTCTTCAGTGATCAATGCTAAGAAATAGAGGAAAACAATAGAATGGGAAAGACTAGAGATCTCTTCAAGAAAATTAGAGATACCAAGGGAACATTTCATGCAAAGATGGGCTCAATAAAGGACAGGAATGGTATGGACCTAACAGAAGCAGAAGATATTAAGAGGTGGCAAAAATACACAGAAAACTGTACAAAAAAGATCTTCACGACCCAGATAATCACGATGGTGTGATCACTCACCTCGAGCAAGACATCCTGGAATGTGAAGTCGAGTGAGCCTTATGAAGCATCACTACGAACAAAGGTAGTGGAGGTGATGGAATTCCAGTTGAACTATTTCCAATCCTAAAAGATGATGCTGTGAAAGTGCTGCATTCAATATGCCAGCAAATGTGGGAAAACTCAGCAGTGGCCACAGGACTGGAAAAGGTCAATTTTCATTCCAGTCCCTAAGAAAGGCAATGCCAAAGAATGTTTAAACTAACATACAATTGGCACTCATCTCACATGCTAGTAAAGTAATGCTCAAAATTCTCCAAGCCAGGCTTCAACAGTACATGAACTGTAAACTTCCAGATGTTCAAGCTGGATTTAGAAAAGGGAGAAGAACTAGAGATCAAATTGCCAACATCCACTGGATCATTGAAAAAGCGAGAGTGTTCCAAAAAATATCTACTGCTTTATCAACCATGCAAAGCCTTTGACTGTGTGGATCACAACAAACTTTGGAATATTCTTAAAGAGGTGGGAATACCAGACCACCTGACCTGCCTCCTGAGAAATCTATATGCAGGTCAAGAAGCAACAGTTAGAACTGGACATTAAACAACAGACTGGTTCCAAATTGGGAAAGGAATATGTCAAGGCTGTATATTGTCACCCTGCTTATTTAACTTACATGCAAGGGACATCATGAGAAATGCTGGACTGGATGAATCAAGCTGGAATCAAGATTGCCAGGAGAAATATCAATAACCTCAGATAAGCAAATGACATCACACTTATGGCAGAAAGCGAAGAACTATAGAGCCTCTTGATGAAAGTGAAATAGGAGAGTGAAAAAGTTGGCTTAAAACTCAACATTCAGAAAACTAAGATCATGGCATCTGGTCCCATCACTTCATAGCAAATAGATGTGGAAACAGTGACAGACTTCATTTTGGAGGGGTTCCAAAATCACTGCAGATGGTGACTGCAGCCATGAAATTAAAAGACATTTGCTCCTTGGAAGAAAAGCTATGACCAACCTAGACAGCATATTAAAAAGCAGAGACATTATTTTGCCAACAAAGGTCCATTTAGTTAAAGCTATGGTTTCCCCAGTAGTCATGCATGGATGTGAGAGTTGGACTATAAAGAAAGCTGAGCACTGAAGAATTTATGCTTTTGAACTGTGGTGTTGGAGAAGACTCTTGAGAGTCTCTTGGACAGCAAGGAGATCCAACCGGTCCTCATAAAGGAAATGAGCCCTGAATATGATGTTGAAGCTGAAACTCCAATACTTTGGCCACATGATGCAAAGAACTGACTCACTGGAAAAGACCCTGATGCTGGGAAGGATTAAAGGCGGGAGGAGAAGGGGACGACAGAGGATAAGATGGTTGTATAGCATCACTGACTCATTGGACGTGAGTTTGAGTGAACTCCGGAAGTTGGCGATGGACAGGGAAGCCAGGCATGCTCTAGTCCAAGGGGTTGCAAAGTGTTGGACATGACTGAGCAACTGAACTGAACTGAAAATGCGATAATACTTCACTCCCACACTCACTAGGATGACTACAGTAATTTTTTTTAATAATGGAAAATTAGCGTTGATAAGAACGTGGATAATTTGGAGCACACATAACATGGCTAATGAGAATATAAAATATAGTAAAGCTGTACCAACAACAGTTTGATGGTCCCTTGAGAAAGGTGAATATAGAAATACCCAGAAACCCTCATTCTGTGTGTATACCCAAAGAAATTAGACAAGGACTCAAATATGTGTACATGAATTTAACAGGAGCATCATTCACAAGAGATAAAATATGGAAACAATCCAAATGTCCACCAATAAATGCTTACATAAAATCTGGTGAAAGTCACTCAGTCATGTCTGACTCTTCGCAACCCCATGGAATAGTCCATGGAATTCTCCAGGCCAGAATACTGGAGTGGGTTGCCATGCTCTCCTCCAGGGGATATTCCCAGCCTAGGGACTGAACCCAGGTCTCCCACATTGCAGGCAGATTCTTTACCATCTGAGCCACCAGGGATGCCCAAGAATAGTGGAATGGGTAGCCTATCCATTCTGCAGCAGATCTTCCCAAAACAGGAATCAAACTGGGGTCTCCTGCATTGCAGGAAGATTCTTTACCAGCTGGGCCACCAGGGAAGCCCCATTTAAATATATAAATACATGAATATTAGTTAGCCATAAAAAGGAATAAAGTACTGGCACATACTACCATGTGGATGGGCCTCAAAATCAATATGCTAAGTAAAAGTAGACAGACATTAACGTTTACATGTTTTATTATTCAATTCATATTTTGGCTCAGATGGTAAAGCGTCTGCCTGCAATGCGGGAGACCCGGGTTTGATCCCTGGGTCGGGAAGATCCCCTGGAGAAGGAAATGGCAATCCACTCCAGCATTCTTGCCTGGAAAATCCCATGGACGGAGGAGCGTGATAGGCTACAGTCCATGGGGTCACAAAGAGTCGGACACGACTGGGCAACTTCACTTTCACTTTCCATGTGAAATATTTAGAGTAGGTAAATCCATAGGACAGAAAGAAGATTTGTGGTTACCGGGGGTTGGTGAAATGTGAGCATGGGGGGAAAAAAGGAGTGACTACTTAATGGGTACAACATTTTCTTTAGAGTGATAAAAATATTTGGAGACATATAGAAGTAGTGGCTGTACAACATTCTGAATGACTATGAACTGGGTACTTTAAGATGGCTAATTTTTTGTAAATTTCAACTAAGGAAAACATACTGAAGAAGAGCTTTTTTAAATGGCCAAGTAAAAGCTTAGCAAATTTTCTCCACGCAGAGCCACAATAAAACTGGCTAAAGTTGCCAAAAACAAACATTTCAGAGCTCTGAAAATTTACCACAGGTATACAAAAATGCAGTGATATGCTTATTTAAGAAAAACTACTCCACCTCCAGAAAACAATGGGAGTCTGTGTAGCGTTTTATCCTGGGGCTGCTTCTACCCCTTCACTGGTTCCCAGCTCCTTACTGCTGTATTTACCAGGGCATGACAAGCTGTAAGGGACATCAGCTTTCTTTCCAGACAGGGAAGAATTGATCTAGAGTAGAGCTTGATAAGGCCCATGCCTTGAGGTGCTATCAAAAGCAACAGCTATCTCTGTGACAATCAGGAAAAGCCAATATCATAGCTTACATGAGGTTACAATACTGGTTGGAGTTAGCAATAGACCTTCAGACAAACTTAAGAAATTTTTTGGAGAGATACAGTGAAAGAGACAGCCACTGTGGGCCTTGATCAATTCCCACATACTCCTGGTGTCAGAAAGGCTATGAACATAATTACAAGATAATGAAGACAGACCTAGCTATTTCCTGATTGTGAGGCCTTGCACATGCACAAAGTAAAAGCTGAGGCATATCATAAAGTGTCTGAACTTTGTGTTTCTCAACTCACACACAGATCCACTGGCAAAGGACGGATATCTTACTCGCTCCAGATATTTAAGAATGACCTCTGACTTATCACTGTCTGAAAAATAAGCTGATTCAGGGGAAATATAGGAAGCCAGACTTTTAAAAAAATGAAATAAATTAAAAACATAAGGAAGAGAAGACATCAATGATTCACACTGAGGGCAAGATAAAATCCACACAATTAGTCCAGGCAAATCTCTAAACAAATGAACATTAATGGCAAAAACAGTTAACTCCTAGAGGTGGGAGGAGGGATAGCTCATAATCCAGAGTTACTAAAGTATGCTATCAAATTATCCAGTTTTCAACAATAAGATAGCAAGATATTCAATGAAAAAAAAAGTGTAATCCATACACTGGGAAAAGTAGTTAATAGAAACTGTCTCTGAGGAGCCCCCAATGTTGGACTTGGTAGATAAAAACTTCAGATCATTTGTTGCAAATATGCTTAGAAATTTTTTCTTATAAAATATATTTTAGGACTTCCCTGGCAGTCTGATTAAGGGATTAAGACTCCATGTTGCAACTGCACGTGGCACTAGTTTGATCTCCGGTCCGAGAACTAAGATGGATCTGAGTTTCCTGACCAGAGATGGAACTTTATACAGGCTTCCCTTGTGGCTCAGCTGGTAAACAATCCACTTGTAATGCGGGAGACCTGGGTTCTATCCCTGGGTTGGGAAGACCCCCTGGAGAAGGAAATGGCTACCCACTCCAGTATTCTTGCTGGAGAATTCCATGACTATACAGTTTATGGGGTCACAAAGAGTTGGACACAGCTGAACAACTTTCACTTTCATATATATATATATATTTATATATTTATATTTATATAAATATAAAATATGAAATAAATATATTTATAATATATAAACATGTTTTAGAAGGCAGAAAGCTTAGCAACAATGATTCATCAAATATAGAACATCAATCAAGAGGTTAAATGCTTTTCCAAAAGAAAGAAATTTTAGAGTTGGAAAAATACAGTAAATCGAATGAAAATTATATTGGAACAATGCAACAGCAGATTTGAGTAGCAGAAAAAAGTACCAGCTAATTTGAAGATAGATCAATAGAGATTATCTAATCTTGAAGGGGAAATAAGACTGAAGAAATATGAACAAAGCCTCAGAGACCTGTCAGAAAACTTCAGGGATACCAACATACAAATAATAGGAGTCCCAGAAAGAAAGCAGAAAGAGAAAAGGGCTGAAAAATATTTGAAGGAATAACTGTCACAAGGCTTCCAAAATGTGCCTCTAAAACATAAATTACATATCAATAGTTGAATGGATAAAGAAAACATGGTGGAATATATATATATTAAAGGATCACTCAGCCATAGAAAATGAAGGTTTGCCATTTGTGACAACATGAGTGGATAGAGGAGTGGATATTATATTAAATAAAATAAGTCAGAAACAGAGAAAGACAAATACTATATGATCTCACTGATATGTGGAATCCATAAAAAAATTTAAAAATATGAAAAGAGACTCATAGAGAAAAAACAGGTGGTTGCCAGAGGGGAGTGAGTGAGGGAGGTGAAGTAAGTGAAGTGAACTGAGAGGTATAAACCTCCAGTGACATAATAAAGTCATGGAAATATGATACCAGCATGAAGAAAATGGTCAACAATGTTGTAACAACTTTGTTGAAGACAAGATTGTTAGTAGACTTATCACAGTGATAATTTCCTAAAGTATGCAAATGTCCAATCATTAGTGCGTGCTAAGTCACTCAGTTGTGTCCGACTCTTTGCAACCCCATGGACTGTAAACCGCCAGGTTCCTCTGTCCATGGGGTTCTCCAGGCAAGAATACTGGAGTGGGTTGTCATGTCCTCCTCCAGGGAATCATCCCGACTTCTTCACTGGCTGATGGCTGTTTATCACTAGCGCCATCTGGGAAGCCCAATGACTATGTAGTACACCTAACATAACAGTATACAACTATATTTTGATTCAAAGAATGAAAGAGAAATAAAGTTATCTCCATTTGAACAAAAAATAAAAGAATAACTATTAATACACCTTTCTTACAAGAAATAAGAAAGTCCTTTAAACTGTAAATGAATGACACCAGGTGGTAACCAGATGCCATATAAAGAAATAGAGCACTTTAAAGACAGTATAAATATATGTATCTTCTCATTATCCTTTAACAGATGTCTATAAAAGATAATTTTGTTAAAAACAGCTATAAAATAATTGTATAACTGCACTGTTGGCCTCATAATATTCTTATATGAAATTTATTTCTATAAATAGAAATGCATTTATAATATTCTGTATATACTTAGAACATATACAGACATTATAAATATAATTTATACATATATATATACTAGCATAAGGAATATGGAGATATTGAGGTTTAATGGGGGAAGAAAATTAAAGCGATATGCAGATAGTAATTCAATCTACAGGAAAAAAATGGAAAAAAAAAAAGGAGAGCACCAGGAAATCTCAATATGTGAGTTATTTATAAAAGTGCAAATGATTTTTGTCATATTTTTGTCCTATTTTTTTCCAAACTTCCTTAAGAGGCATAGATTACATGAATCAATAACTATCATACTTTATTACTGAGTATATCAAATCCAAAAGATTATGCTGCGAAAGTAACAGCAAATTTGGAAAACTCACCACTGGCCACAGGACTGAAAAAGGTCAGTTTTCATTCCAATCCCCAAGAAAGGCAATGCCAAAGAATGCTCAAACTAACACATTGCACTCATCTCACACGCTAGTAAAGTAATGCTCAAAATTCTCCAAGCCAGGCTTCAGCAATACGTGAACCGTGAACTTCCAGATGTTCAAGCTGGTTTTAGAATAGGCAGAGGAACCAGAGATCTAATTGCCAACATCCGCTGGATCATGGAAAAAGCAAGAGAGTTCCAGAAAAACATCTATTTCTGCTTTACTGGCTATGCCAAAGCCTTTGACTGTGTGGATCACAATAAACTGTGGAAAATTCTGAAAGAGATGGGAATACCAGACCACCTGACCTGCCTCTTGAGAAACCTGTATGCAGGTCAGGAAGCAACAGTTAGAACTGGACATGGAACAACAGACTGGTTCCAAATAGGAAAAGGAGTTCGTCAAGGCTGTATATTGTCACCCTGCCTATTTAACATATATGCAGAGTACATCATGAGAAATGCTGGACTGGATGAAGCACAAGCTGGAATCAAGATTGCCAGGAGAAATATCAATAACCTCAGATATGTAGATGATACTACCGTTATGGCAGGAAGTGAAGACGAACTAAAGAGCCTCTTGATGAAAGTGAAGGAGGAGAGTGAAAATGTTGGCTTAAAGCTCAGCATTCAGAAAACTAAGATCATGGCATCTGGTCCCATCACTTCATGGCAAATAGATAGGGAAACAGTAGAAAAAGTGAGAGACTTTATTTTGGGGGGCTCTAAAATCATTACAGATGGTGATTGCAGCCATGAAATTAAAAGACGCTTACTCCTTGGAAGGAAAGTTATGACCAACCTAGACAGCATATTAAAAAGCAGAGACATTACTTTGCCAACAAAGGTCCATTTAGTTAAAGTTATGGTTTTTCCAGTAGTCATGTATGGATGTGAGAGTTGGACTATAAAGAAAGCTGAGCACCAAAGAATTGATGCTTTTGAACTGTGGTGTTGGAGAAGACTCTTGAGAGTCCCTTGGACTGCAAGGAGATCCAACCTGTCCATCCTAAAGGAGCTTAGTCCTGGGTGTTCATTGGAAGGACTGATGTTGAAGCTGAAACTCCCATACTTTGGCCAGTTGATGCAAAGAGCTGACTCATTTGAAAAGACCCTTATGCTGGGGAAGATTGAAGGCAGGAGGAGAAGGGGACGACAGAGGATGAGATGGTTGGATGGCATCGCCGACTCAATGGACATGAGTTTGGGTAGGCTCTGGGAGCTGATGTTGGACAGGGAGGCCTGGTGTGCTGTGGTTCATGGAGTCACAAAGAATTGGACACGACTGAGTGACTGAACTGAACTGATATATACATAATGTATATTAGTTGTACAAGGAGTGGGGAGAAACAAATTATAGTAGAGCAGAGTATCTATACTTCATAAAAATTTGGTTAATATTAATCTAATCTAGATTGTGATCATTTAAACTGTATACATGTAAATCTCTACAACAATTACTAATATTGCTGAAACAATTAGATTTCCATGTGCTAACACACATTTACTGCCATCAAAAAATACCAAAATAAAAACAAGCAAAAAAACCTCACACTTGATCATCAACCTAAATGTAAAGACTAGAGGTATATACTGTTTAGAAGAAAACAGAAAATCTTCCTGATCTTAAAGCAACACACAAAATAGAAACAAAATAATAAAGTAAACTGTATGAAAATTAAAACTTTTGCTCCTTAAAAGACACCATTAATGAGTATTAAAAATATAAGTCAGACTGGATGAAAAACGTTTAAGTTAGATTTTGGTACTAGTTGTAAAGAACCTGCCTGCCAATGAGGGAGATGTAAGAGACGTGGGTTCGATCCTTGGGTAGGGAAGAGCCCCTGCAGGAGGGCGTGGCAACCCACTCCAGTACTCTTGCCTGGAGAATCCCATGGACAGAGGAGCCTGGCAGGCTCTAGTCCATAGGTTCAGAAAGAGACAGACATGACTGAAGCAACTTAGCATATAGCACACAAAGAACTTATCCCTAGAACATACAAAGAACTTAATAAAACAAATAGAACAATCAAAAATTTATTAGAAATCAGGATGACCATTTCAACAAAGAAGATATAGTTAAATAACATGAAAATGTGCTAAAAACATTATTCATTAGGGAAATGCAAATTAAAACCACAAGAGGATAACACTTTATATCCACAATAATGACTATATTCAAAAAGACAGACAAACCAAACGCTGACTAGGATGTGAAGAAACTGAAACAGGTATGTATTGCTGGTAGGTATACAAAACCATATAGCTACTTTGGAAAGCAGTTTGTCAAGTTCATTAATAGTTAAAGATAAATTTACCATGAAACCCAGCAATTCAACTTTTAGGTTTCTAATCAATAAGATGAAAACATACATCCATACAATGAATGTGCGGGTGACAGAACATTATCCATGATAGGCAAAAAGTAAAAAAAATAAAATAAAAATACAGATTTTCATCACCAAGTAAAACAGAAACCAAAAATGTCTATCCATTCAAAGGAATGGTATTCAAGAGTAAAGTGTAACAGACAGCTGATGCATGTTCATATAGGGAATAACCTTAGCAACATTATATTGGGTTGGCCAAAAATGTCGTTCAAGCTTTTCTTTAACACCTTACCAAGTGAAAGAAGCCAAATCTTAGAAACCACATATTGTATTATTGCAACTACAGAAAATGTTCAAAAAGGAAAATCTATAAAACAGATTATTGGTTGCCTGGAGCTGGGAGTGGGAACAGAGATTATCAGGAAATGGGCATGAGGGATCTTTTGAAGATGATGGAAATGTCCTAAAATTGCATTGTGGTCATAGTTGCACAGCTCCATAAGTTTATATTTTAAAAAATCACTGACTTGTATACTTAACTAGGCAAATTTTAAATTATGTTAATAGCCTCTCAAAGAAGTTGCTGTAATAAATAATTGAAGAAGAGCAACTTGAATGATCAGATGATTATTGGAAAAAGTTCAGTTTAGTCACTCAGTCGTGTCCGACTCTGTGACCCCACGGACTGCAGCATGCCAGGCTTCCCTGTCCATCACCAACTCCCAGAGCTTCCTCAAACTCATGTCCATCGAGTTGGTGGTGAATACAGAAAATATTTGTTTTCAGTAAAATATGCTGATTTCTTCGTTACCACTAAATATCAAATTCATGATCAAACTGCAACCCTTTTGTCACATCTGGCTACATGCTAGTGCAAACTGTCAAGCATGTTTCTGCCTCAGAGCCTTGGTATCTGCAAGCGTTCTGTGTGGCTTGCAGTTCCAGAATTCATATGACATCTTCACGGCTTGTTCCTTCACTTCATTAAGTAATTTGATCAGGTGTCACTCTTTTGAAAAGAACTTTACCTGAAATAGGCCCTCTCTCCTCTCATCTCCTTTAGTTTACACATTTTTTTGTTCCTCATTACATTTCTTTTAAATCCATTATCAAATAAGAGAAATGCCCTGGAATAGTATCCAACATACGTTAGGATCTCAACAAACATCTACTGAATGAATGAATCACATCACAGATACAACTGTTAGTAACAAGAGAACTTGAAACTATCTTGAGAAAATGTTTATAAAAAACAGATAGATTAAACATAAACAAACATGTGCATTTGTTTCACTAGCTGTAACATACATTATCAAAGCTTGAACAGATTTACTAAATATTCATTTCAGAAAAATTTCCAATGGAACCAAATATAGAAGAAAAAATTGCCCTAAATGGTAGTTGAACCCTCTATTTCCATCTGGAACTGTTTTGCATTGATATCCATTCTGGATTCATTCCTTTGGCTAGGTTTATCACTGGCTTATTTAAATGGACCATTGATGCCAAAGGCCTTTGTAGTAATCATCAATGAAAAAGAATTATTATACTGACACAGTCAATGAATAGGAAAGCTTTTGTTAGAGCATCCCATGGTCACTCTTATGTACAGAAAGAGAATCCCCATCTTTTCATCAGAATAGTAGAACAGAAAGAATATTAAAATAGGAGATTGTCTTAAAAAGAAAGCTAAGAGAGCTCATTTCATAGATTATCTTGTTCATGGTTTAATGATTAAACCTAAGATGTTAAGAGAACATAAAACTGGAGAAAATTAGTGGCAAAAGGTTGTTCCTGTTGTTGTCATTACTTGTGCAGTCAACCCCATTATCATCTACTCTTCGTTTCTCACTGTGCCCTCTATTACTGCTTTTTAAGAGAAAGGCAGTAACTATGTGTGTGTGTGTGCCTTTGTTGGAGAAAGTGAACATAAAGTTGCCCAATTCCTTCCTCTTTTTTATTCTCTTGGAAGATGGGTGCTTGCGGGGATCACAAGTTCTGCTTGGTTCTGTCTCTGGGGAGAGAGGTCTGCCCCTAGCCACTCCTGCCATGACTGGGTGAGCAAATCTGACTAATCTTGGCACTCAGTATTAGCAAGATGTCCTGCCCACATTCTCTGATATCACTTTTATCAGCAGTAAAGATAACTTTTCAGCTCTCATTTAGCTTATTCCTTTGTATAATGACAGGATTTCAAAAAATCAGGCAGAGGAGCCTTTTTTGATTAGTCTGCCTCAGATAATTCCAAATAGGTCTTAACTGACTAGTGTTAATGTCTTAACTGAAAAAACAGAAGCAGTGAGAATCAGGGAGTACTTAAGTCCCTAAGGTTCTTTTGCATTATTTTATAATGTGTCAGTTCCCTTAGTTACTAAAAGGTCTTGCAAAGTCTTTCTAATTAAATTAAAGGCATGGGCTAACAGAAAAAGGATACTTTCTTTGGTTTAAACTCGTTGGATATTTTTATATATATCTGCCATTCTGTAAACTATAAATGATTACAGAGAGGAATGACTACAGAGACCAGAAAATATCTGAAATAAGAGACTAAGATTGCTCTTTTTCCAGTCTAATAATTTAGGGACAGTTTGATCCAAACCATTTGAAATGACAGGAGGGAAAAATGGATGAAAAACTGATGAAACTACTTTTAACCAAAACACTTTTTAAGGATTTTTGGTGCACATTTTCCAGAATATTATGTCAAATAAACAACTACTCTAATATAAAGGACCCATAGTATCAATTATTATCACTGTCAATCAAAGAATGAAAGCATTTGACAATGGGCCTTGACAGAACCAACTATTATGATTGTTCTGCAACGTTAGAAATATGTAAATGAAGACACTTCAAGAAGATTTTGACACAACAGGTTTAACAGATAGGGCCTAATTATGTCAGTCAGTGGAATTCAATTACCAGGAGGAATGGATGGACATCCTCGATGCAGAGCTTGGATTATATCTCCAGGTATATTTTTAAGATCTAGTTTCAAAAAAGGAAAGAAATACAGGTTCTCAGTTCCTTAAGATTCTTTTTTAAGGTATTATGACCCTCCATTTTAATATTAACTAGAAAAAATAAATATTTTATTAAAAATATATCATTTCAAGAGGATAATTTAAATATTTATACTTTGAATAACAGGACTTTCCAGGTGGCACAGTAGTAAAGAATCCATCTGCAATGCAGGAGATGTAGGTTTGATCCCTGGGTCAGGAAGATTCCCTGGAGGAGGAAACGGCAACCCACTCCAATATTCCTGCCTGGGAAATCCCATGGACAGTGTCGGTTAAGTCTTAGAATTATGGCTTAGGTTATAATGCAGCTTTAAATATCCAGAATAAGATGGAGAGTGGAAATAATTCACACAAGTTAGGAATCAGAAAACTTTATTCTTAGGCTGACAGTCACTACTTTATGGTCTTAAATAAACCACAACATACTTGAATCTCTATATTCTTATCTGTAAACTGAACAGACTAGTCTAGATCTAGGTCAAATCCGAGGGCAACTCACTGGATTCATGGTATCGACAAATTACTTGAAATTCGGAGCACTGTTTTATGTATAAATATATATTAAATTGTAGAATGACAGGTCCTGTGTCTTTTAGTAGATTTTCAAAGGGATGCTAAACCCCAAGAAGTGAGTAGTAAGATCAGAGTAAAGCCTTCAGTTCGAAACTTCCATGATTTTATGAAAGTCAAATGAAAACAGAAGCATTAAGATAGCCTATCAGTTCAGTTGAGTTGCTCAGTCATGTCCGACTCTTTGCAACCCCATGAATTGCAGCATACCAGCCCTCGCTGTCCATCACCAACTCCTGGAGTTTACCCAAACTCATTTTCATCAAGATGCCATCCAGCCATCTCATCCTTTATCGTCCCCTTCTCCTCCTGCCCCCAATCCCTCCCAGCATCAGAGTCTTTTCCAATGAGTCAATTCTTCGTATGAGGTGGCCAAAGTACTGGAGTTTCAGCTTCAGCATCAGTCCTTCCAACAAACACCCAGGACTAATCTCCTTTACGATGGACTGGTTGGATCTCCTTGCAGTCCAAGGGACTCTCAAGAGTCTTCTCCAACACCACAGTTCAAAAGCATCAATTCTTCTGCACTCAGCTTTCTTCACAGTCCAACTTTCACATCCATACATGACTACTGGAAAAACTATAGCCTTGACTAGATGGACCTTTGTTGGCAAAGTAATGTCTCTGCTTTTGAATATGCTATCTAGGTTGGTCATAACTTTCCTTCCAAGGAGTAAGTGTCTTTTAATTTCATGGCTGCAATCACCACCTGCAGTGATTTTGGAGCCCCCCAAAATAAAGATAGCCTATGTATGTAATCAAAAATGTCTTAGAATTTAAAACTTTATAAGCCAGAGATATTACATCTTATTTTATTTAGAATGTTTCAAAATATTTGTTTGGTCAAATGGTATTGTGTTCCCACTCATCCTTAATAACTTCCCCTAACATTACTTTCAGAGAAGGCAATGGCAACCCACTCCAGTACTCTTGCCTGGAAAATCCCATGGATGGAGGAGCCTGGTAGGCTGCAGTCCATGGGGTCGCTAAGAGTTGGACATGACTGAGCGACTTCACTTTCACTTTTCACTTTCATGCATTAGAAAAGGAAATGGCAACCCACTCCAGTGTTCTTGCCTGGAGAATCCCAGGGACGGGAGAGCCTGGTGGGCTGCCGTCTCTTGGGGTGGCACAAAATCGGACATGACTGAAGCGACTTAGCAGCAGCAGCAGCAGCAGCAGCAGCAGCAACATTACTTTGCCAACAAAAGTCCGTAGTCAAAGCTATGGTTTTTCCAGTAGTCATATATGGATGTAAGAGTTGGACCATAAAGAAGACTGGGTGCCAAAGAATTGATGCCTTTGAACTGTAATGTTGGAGAAGAGTCTTGAGAGTCCCTTGGACAGCAAGGAGATCAAACCTGTCAATCCTAAAGGAAATCAATCCTGAATATTCATTGGAAGGACTGGCGCTGAAGCCGAAGCTCCAATAATTTGGCCACCTGTTGTGAAGAGCCAACTCATTAAAAAAACCTTAACTCTGGGAAAGATTGAAGGCAGAAGGAGAAGGGGGCAACAGAGGATGAGAGGATGGCATCACTGACTCAATGGACATGAGTTTGAGCAAGCTCCAGGAGATGGTGAAGGACAGGGAAGCCTGGCATGCTGCAGTCCATGGGGTCACAAAGAGTCAGACATGAGTGAGTGACTGAACAACAGCAAAATATTCCCCTAGAAAGATCTTATAAGATAAAAGCATTGAAGAGTTACAGAAGGAACAATGAGCGAAGTTGGTATTACTTTCAGGAATTATTTTGTGGGTCTTGTGTTCTTCCAAAGAAAAATGGTCCAATCTCTAGTATGTCCCCATCACTTGGAATTTTCCTCACCTTCATTCAATCATCAAAATGTAGTTGATAACTTGGATGCAGTTTGCCACTGCAGAAATAGAACTATTTTCCATGTACTTCCTTACACTAAAACAACTTCAAAACATACTGAACAACTACTATTACTCAGTACATATGTCGAAGTTTTCAGAGTCAAGATCTGCTTATTACTTTTACACCTCTCTCCCTACTACAATGTGGTTCTCCAGGGGGAGTGATCTCTGTTGGTTTTGTTCCTTAATACACAGTGAATCCCAAGATACATCCCTGGAACAATGCTGGCACACACAGGTACTGAATAAATACTTAATAAATATTAATATGTGTAAAACAAATGAATGACTATGTGTATATGTTTGGGAAGAAATACAAGAATGAAGTAACCATCAGTGATGAAATTAAATTGTATCCCAAGAGGTATGATTCCTATAAGAAAAAAAATGTAGGTAAAGAAGGCAGCAGTCTCCTCAGTAGTTAATGTATGCATGTGTGTTTGTGTTCAGTCACTCAGTCATGTACAACTCTTTGTGGCCCCATGGACTGTAACCCACCAGGCTCCTCTGTCCACAGGATTCTCCAAGCAAGAATACTGGAGTGGGTTGCCATTACCTCCTCCAGGAAATAGTTAATACAGGAAGTTAAACCAAAGGACTAAACTAGCCCTCAGGAACAAGGAAGCAAGGGACCTTGTGCCTTATGTAAAACTTGACGTTACCACCAGTGGCTGCACATTTCTTGGATAATATTTCTTTAGAAATTAGAATAGTGTTCTAAAATATTAATAGCATTTTGATGGCAAATACACCAATGGACTAAATTCCAAATGATATATAATTGCTAACCGTTTTTCTTTTTCTCATCTTAAAAGGTAAGTAGATACAGCAGGTGCTTCCCTGGCATTCCAGTGGCTAAGACTCTGCCCTCTCAATGCAGGGGGCCCGGGTTTGATCCCAGGTCAGGGAACTAGATCCCACATGTTGCAACTAAGAGTTTGAATGCTGCGACTAAAGGTCCTGATCCCAGGTGCCACAAGTAAGATATGGAGGAGTCAAATAAATACATTAGTATTTAAAAAAAAATAAATAAACAACAACAAATATATAGCCATTACCTCACTTAGCTACCACTTAAAAAAAAAGACATATTGGTGGGAAAATCATAACAAGGATATAGCAATAAAGTGTTCTATTTAGAAAACAGTCTATAATATGGTGGAGTTATTTATACATGGGCAGGTTTGCTTATTTACAAAACAGCTACAGAAATTCGTCAAATTCCTCTGTGGCTCAGATGATAAAGAATCTGCCTACAATGTGAGAGACCTGGGTTCGATCCATGGGTTGGAAAGATCACCTGGCAAAGGAAATGGCAACCCATGCCATTATTCTTGCCTGGGAAATCCCATGGACAGAAGAGCCTGGCCGGCTACAGTCCATGGGGTCACAAAGAATCGGACACAACTAAGCAACTAACACACAAAAATAGAAAATAGTGTTCCTGATACTGCATATGTGTACATGCCCACATGTATGTGTACACACACACATGCAGATTCATCTCACCTAAATAAAAATAGCCACCATGATCACTCATATCAATGATATGATAACAGTTTCCTATTTTTTAAGGATTGGAAAATATGTTTCACTTTGTTAACCCTACAAATAAATGCTTTGTGACTACATTTTCTTATTTTTTATTTCCATTTATTGTCTTTTTATTTCTCCAAAAGAAAAGGATTATATATATATATATATATATATATATATGTTTGTTTGTTTGTTTGTTTTTTTGACAACTTCTATTTGTAGAGTACGAAGAGCTATTGATGACTCCAGCCCATTTTGAGAGTTGTTCCTTTGTGGTAACAACTCCTTGGTTGCTCATTCTTCTTGCTGTGCCTGCAACCTGAATCATGCCTGAGTTGATTAGGGATAAAATCACCTTAACCCTGGAGGCACAGGTTAACAATAACTGTCCTCAAGTAACAATTAAGGATAAATAAACTGCAATAGGTGATGAGTTTCACTTTGGATAAGTATGCATCAGCCCACCCTGATACTTAAATTTATACTTAAGTATAATTTAAAAAGTTATCTTGGTCAATTTTTAAAATTATAGTTTATTTGGTGTCATTTTTAAAGGCTGGGTATTATTAGGGCCCATTCCCTCTGTCATTTAACTCAGAAAAACAGTGTTTTCTTCTATCAATTAGCCAGGTGTGGTCAAACTGATACAAATGGCTACAGATGTGGCCAATAAAAAAGGTACATTGATATATATGATGTCAGAATCACACTCAATTGAAAATTCTTCCTGGGGCTTACTTCAATTTGCATTCATCAGCTAGAAATTCATGTCTTTCTTAGACATAGATTAGACTTCTTAGACAAGTTAGACTTCTCCTAACTTCTCAATATTTTGTGAGCAATTACATATCAATTATTGTTTTAAAACTTATCAAATTTCCCTGATTGCAAACTTCAGCAGGAAAAACAGAAATGATGAATTTCTACAAGCTTAATTTGCAAATGCATTTAGGGGACAAGTTAATACATCTTTTTACTTTACTTTAAGCTGTCTTCTTTGATAGTGTCACAGGCAACAAGAAAGAAGCATGTTTCCTTACAAAACAGAATGAAGAAAAAGTCATGTTGATGACAGCAACTCCCACTGTCACAAAGTGGCTTTGATTAGACATGTTTTCCACCCCGAGAAGAGTCCAGAAGTAATTCCAGACAAGGAAATTTCGTAAGACAAAGAAGTCACTTCCTTATTGTCCACAAGTTTCCCTGTAACTAATAAGAAGAAAACTGTGAAAACTTGATGAAATGAATTTTGAATGTTTTAAGACCCACAATATTGAGTATTTTGAACTGAATGAAAATATTTTGCAATCAATCCTTCAATCCCTCCGAATCTACCCGACAACTCATAGACCTATAGCCTCACCACTCTAGGCTTTGTGCTTGTCATTTCTGACCTAAATTAGTATCAGGCTTTCCTAGATCTCGTCTGAGAAGCCTCCAAGGAAATCAGAATTGCTTTAGGATGACAAATCAGCAGGTGGCACTCTTTCCTCTGCATCCATTTGGAACCACTTTTTCAGGGCAGAATATTAGAAGTTGCTTCCTAAGAGGGGGAACCTAAGGCCTTGAGCAGGCAACAATAAGTCAGGATTGAAGCCACGAGACACTTAGGTATTAGAGAAGTACCAAATCCTTCCTAAATCCATCAGGTAAATGCACCCTTCTTTGCTGTCTATTAACACCAGTCATCCTGGTAAGGAAGTAGCTATTGCCATCTCATCTGGTGATAATTGCATTCCCATGCTAGATTAACATATTTTGTGGTTAAAGAATCCTGTTTTATCTCAAATGAACAAAAATATGCTTCTGCACATGCTAAATAGTTTTCTCATTTTCATTTCTTTACCTTCTCAGCATATAATCAATCAAAGCCTTTATAAAGAAATTAAGTTCCATATGTGACTCTGGTAAGCTGAGAATAGGGGTTGGATGGGCTGACTCTACAGACAGATGAAAAAAAGACACGGGGATCCTTAGAATGCAAATACTTTTTGTCAAGAAAGTTATTCTGAGCTGTACTGACTTCCTTGCCACAACTCATTCTCTGTATAACTATGTAACTTACTACAATTCTTCATTTAAAAAAAGGTATTGAGATCATGTCCCCTTAAAGATTAAAAAGGCTTCACAGTTTAAATGAAAAAAAGTTCATTTTCAGATAACAAGAGACCATATCATCTGTCTGTTTCGAAGTGGATTTCTAAAACACAACAGCACATTTAGTCCTTGCCATTGCCAAGAGTAACCCTGGTTTCACAAACTTCAGAATGAGGTTCCAGCTTTTAATAACAATGCAGTATGTTGTCATTTGACCTTATCCAGTAATAGGTTCCTGGGAGAAGACTCTTGTGGAAGGTTTGCTATAGTAAACTAATTCGTATCTTGTCTCAGTTGAGGTACACATGTAAATTGGAAAGCGTATCTGACCCTTATTTCTTGCAAAGGGTCAAAAAACAAAGAATCATTTTGAGGGTAAGTTTGGGAAAAGAAAGAAGATTTTGTTTTTATCTATAAAATGTATTAATATTAGAATGAATTAGGATTGCATGAGTTCAAAATTGTTTCAGTTTTATAGGACTCCTTATAAATCATATGAGATGCATCATTTGGAATTGCGCTAATGCTGTAATGAGGATAAGAAAGAATACAGATGCTCTAGATGACCAGATGAGTGATAAATACAGAATAATTTGGGTAAGTATCTTTTCAAGTTAGACGAGAGAGATGGGTAATCCCCTTTGAAGAGAAAAGCCTGCAAACTGAGTACCATTAGTAAGTTGTAGTTCTTATGAAAATATTTATTTTCCTTTTATTAAGAATGTATTTTGGAAAGAGGAATGGTGAGACATTCAGGGGCGTGGAGCATGGTTTCTACAGGGTATTTTAAAATAAGCCAGTTGCTCTGATTTAATCAATGCATTTTATGACTAGAAACACAGATAAGCCAACATTCCTCTCTTGGAGCCTCCTTTAACTGTATGTCATCACACATCACCTTCCTGGATAACTACTCATTATGCAGGATGGCATACCAACCAGTGAAAATATGATGCTGAAAGCATTATGCTCATCAGAGACTGTGGGTTTAGCCAGTTCTCCTGAAGAAGCCCTGAGATTCCTGAGCCTTTTAGCCTGATTCTTTCACTTTTTGCCATTCTCAGCCCTTTTTCTGGTGACTGTATAACAGGCCGCCAACAGTCTGGCAACACCCACACGTGACGCCCGAGCAAAATAAATGGCCATCCTATTCTAAAGACTTAGAAGTTTGACATACAACAAAAGCAACTGGAAGTTGCTTAATAAGTCTCAATCTGGGGTTGACTCCAAAGTTTTGTTTTATTCACTGGAAAGTAAAATCATAACTTAAACATTATGTGTCACCACCTCCCCCTCCCTTAAAAAAAGTAGGTTTGGGGAAAGCTACTTGGGAAAAAGAAAAAAAAAGATTAGAAAAGTCAAAGTTAACTTGCTGAGACAAAAACTGGACCCATAAGTAACTTCTTAGAGTCACTGATAATTTAGTATGAAATTAAAAATGACTCCTTTTAAATGCACAATTGTGGGACCTTAGTCCTTAATATAGACTATGGGGTGTTGAGAAGCACAGTATATTATTTCATTAAGTGCTTTTTTGGGAGAAGGGGATTTAGAGGTAAAACTGCTGGCTTTGTGTGGCAAGGTCATGACCTTTGACAACTTTGGAGCTTATCTCTTTCATCTTCTCACTCCCCTGAGACCCCTAACTTGCAGAGGAATCAAGCCTGTAAGCCTGGGCTAGACAGAATTCAGCATTGTTGTCCAGCTAGGTTCCTTCTCTTTCTCTCTCTTTCTCTCTCTCTTTCTCTCTCTCTCTCTTTTTTTTTTTCCATCTAAACAAAACAGATCTGAACTGAGCCAAGGAAACAAAAATGTATTGTTCCTCGCAGATGGAAGCGAGTGTCGCCTAGGTAACCAGATTAATCTCCTTTTTCTCTCCCTTCCTCTCTTGTAGTGCGGTAATCGGTGGGCTCTTTTCACAAAAAAGCCAGCCTCAAAGCTGGGGCTCTAACTAGGTTCCTAATTAGCTGCAATTTACAATGAAGACAACATGATGAGATAATAGAAATTTGCAAAATAATGACATACCTCAGCAAAATATTCCTCCTCCTAAGAACCATTTTTATACAAAAACAATAAAGAGGGCCCTTCTAAAGCAAAGCTGGAAAATGGTGGTGTATTATGTGACACAGAACATTATTGTTCGCCTCTTGTTCCCCCAATCAACAGCTTATTGTTTGGCATCTTAAATAAAAATGACTCAAATACAGGCCACATAATGATCTCCATTGCGCTAATACACTGTATATACTGAGTAGTCAAAAATGTACGGGAGCCAATGCCAGTGGGGCTGATAAAGTAGCAGGGCCCAGGAAGGTAATTTACAATACAATGCAATAAGCATTATTACTGTTCTTAATCACACATATCTTTCTGATTCCTGTCAGGATGCACTCTGACATCAAAAAAGGGCAACCAAAAGGAGGACAGCTAGTTAATGAAATATGATGGATCACATTTGTTTTCATGTGGTGGTTAGCTCAAATGAAGCAGTCTCCAGACTGTTAGCCAACAGTATTCTCTTGTGTGACATCAAAGACTACCATTCAATGAGGGCAGGAAAAAAAAAAAAAAAATCACAGTAAGACAGCACAGAGGGAGGAGCTCCTAGAAACTGAAAGAACCATTAATAGTAATCTCTACCTTATGTCCAAAAGAACAGAGCAGGAGACAGGAAAAGACCAAGGCCAACCGGTCACTGATTTTACAATGAGGATCATCAGCACCTACGCCAGTGTATGGAGACTGGTACAGCTAATACGCGGTGGGTGCGATTTGATATTTTGCTACACAGGAACAATCTGTCACTAGTGGCAGGAGGTGTGTACTCTTGTGCCTTGTCTAAATCAAGATGACAGCATCCTATGAAATATGGAATCCAAATAATAAAATAGAATCCAATGCCATGTTTTGCATCAAGAATCATTCATAAATGGCATAACCAATCGGGGGAAAAAAAAAAAAACCAACTGTACACAAAAAGTAAGTCCACATTTGCTTATGGACTAGCAATTGTGAAGAGTACAGCTGTGCATACTTGAAAACTAATGGTCCCTGGACTTCCCCATAAATAACTACTGACTAAAAACCAATTGGCCAGGGACAGGAAAACCATTAACCCCTTGGTCATTTGGCCCTCAGCAACAACAAGACCACTAGATCCTCTCACAAAGTAATTAAAAGGTAACAAGTAGGACAGACTAGAGAAGGTGCCAAATGGGCTCTAATGACTTTGGAGGAAAAATTGTTGTATTTGTTAATAACATTTGCAGAAATGCAAAAAATGAAGACCATCTGGGTATATCACAACCCCAAAGAGTTTGGCATCCACAGTTTGGAAATGTGGCAATAATATCTTGACTTGCATAGGGCTACCAGCCTTTCCCAAAGGTTAAAATTATTGTTTGAATCTCAGCCAAGAGAGGAAAAGAGCAAAAGGCAGTGACACAGTACTAAAAGCCAAAGATTGGTGTGCATAAATATATGGTAAACTGTGCTTCTAGATTTTCCATGCATTTGACCTCTACCATAAAATAAAAATCTACTCATAAATCAAAATCTACCATAAGCAAAGTCTACTCAAAATTTACTCATAAAGTAAAATCAAGGTTTACTTTTGAGTTTCCTTAAAAGTTCTCATCCATATAATCCTTTGAATGACTCAATCCAATAATTTTGATGGCAACAATGAAAGAGGAAGTGTTCAACTATTACATGACAATATAGAGTGTAGGAACAAGAACATTTGACTTCAAGGCATTACCTAGATTCCTGTAGCCTCTGTCTCTCTCTCTTCAAACTGTCAAAAATTGTGTTTATCTTTCAAAATTGAGGAATTAATATGATCAATGCACCAAGGCATATCAATTCCTCTTTACCCCTGTCATCTCTTCCCCAGGAGCTTCCCCAGTGAAGTCTACAGTCTGCCTTTTCTGAAACTCATCACCCCTCCCACTCCCCGACCTCCTGGGGCAGCTGAACACAGCCAGAGAAAATTATACAACAGCGCAGACGCTTGCCAGAACCCCACATACACCTGGGCTTGAAGCCCATTCAAGATTCCTTGAGTTGCCTTTCTCACCTCCTCTCATTCCCTTTTGTAGCTGTCTCAAACCTTTACCTCTCTCTTTAACAAACCACCCCACCACATTCAGATGACCTCACTTCCCTTAGTTAGGTCCTACCTGCCCCATCCATACACACATCACTTCTGGAACGCACCTAATCAATGTCTCTGCAGGGTCAGAGAAGGGTCTTTCTCCCTGTATTTGAAGTTAACCCCACCACCACCACCAGTAGTTCGAATCCATTCGGCTCACCTCATGTTGGGACTTTGCTTCATCAATTCTTCCCCTCTTGAGTGTATCTTCTGTTCTATCAAATCATTCTTCTTAACCTATCAGTTCAGTTCAGTAGCTCAGTCGTGTCCAACTCTTTGCGACCCCATGAATCGCAGCACGCCAGGCCTCCCTGTCCAACACCAACTCCCGGAGTTCACTCAGACTCACGTCCATCGAGTCAGTGATGCCATCCACCCATCTCATCCTCTGTGGTCTCCTTCTCCTCCTGCCCCCAATCCCTCCCAGCATCAGAGTCTTTTCCAATGAGTCAACTCTTGGCATGAGGTGGCCAAAGTACTGGAGTTTAACCTATAAACATGCTCAAATCATCCTCATCCTATTAAACCTCCCTTCACATCCCCATCTCCCTTTATCTTCCTATATTCTTTTGCCAAGATATTTTCAGCCCAATCTTATTGGTCACTTTCACTGCCTGTTATTCTAAAAGTCAAAAATTAGATTTTAAAATGCAGAAGAAAATACATTTTCCTGAATTTTGTTGCTGTTTTTTAATCATTTGCTTAGAAATGTTACCTATATTTTTATGTATCTATCGATAAAGAGCTGAAAACATTCTATAATGAAAGACACAACATTCAATACATCTGATGTATCTGACTCAAAGTCCTAATCATAATAAAAACTATCAGAATTATAGAAAGTCAACATTGGAAGAAAACTCGGGTTTATTCTTCCTAATTCTACCTAAGTTGGAAATAAGACATAAACACTTTAGGGCACACAGCAAGTAAGAACAGAGCTATGACCTGACCTAAGGTTCCCTATCTTCCAGTTCAGTGTCCTTTCCTCTACAAAATGAATTCTGTTCTTTAATTTACCCTTTCACAGGTAATTCTTAATTCACATATCAATAAGAACAATATGGGCTTCTCCTGCAATGTAAGAGACCCAGGTTGGGTTCAATCCCTGGGTTGGGAAGATCCCCTGGAGAAAGGAATGGCTACCCACTCCAGCATTTTTGCCTGCAGAATTCCATGAACAGTCCATGAACTGAGGAGCCTGGAGGGATTCACATATCAACAAAAACAATGTAACACTGAGTGCAACCATAAGAGGAGGTCAGTTTGAAACACAATAATACGTTTAAATTTAAAACATTACCCAGACTTTAATCCTGTAGAAAATATACATACATCTCTAGCTAGATAGCATATTGAAAAGCAGAGATGTTACTTTGCCAACAAAGGTCCATCTAGTCAAGGCTATGGTTTTTCCAGTGGTCATGTATGGATGTGAGAGTTGGACTGTGAAGAAAGCTGAGCACTGAAGATTTGATGCTTTTGAACTGTGGTGTTGGAGAAGACTCTTGAGAGTCTCTTGGACTGCAAGGAGATCCAACCAGTCCATTCTAAAGGAGATCAGCTCTGGGTGTTCTTTGGAAGGAATGATGCTAAAGCTGAAAGTCCAGTACTTTGACCACCTCATGAGAAGAGTTGACTCATTGGAAAAGACTCTGATGCTGGGAGGGATTGGGGGCAGGAGGAAAAAGGGACGATAGAGGATGAGATGGCTGGATGGCATCACCAACTAGACAGATATGAGTTTGAGTGAACTCCAGGAGTTGTTGATGGACAGGGAGGCCTGGCGTGCTGCGATTCATAGGGTCACAAAGAGTCGGACATGACTGAGCGACTGAACTAAACTGAACTGAACTAGCCAGTGGAAGCCGACTATTTTCATAGACAGACAAAACAAAGATCAGTGAAATAAATGACCAAATCTGGGATTTGATGGAATATGTAAACAGAATTACAGTTTTAAAGATGAAAGGAACCATATAGACTACCTGGTCAAACTTTCCATTGCTTGTTTGTTTATTCTAAAACCTGAGTCTCACAAAGGAAAATATCATGCACCAATTAGGCTGTTGTATTTACTTCACTCTACACCTCTGCCCAAGCTTGAACTCTAGGGTAATGAAGAGTCAATTTCTTCCAGATTAGTCAGACATTTGGAGGGAGGAATAAGTTACCTGTGGAGTTGTACAGAGATCTTAAGTTCACTGGAACAGTGGTTAATTAAATGATTTCGAGTCTCAGAGCTGATTTTCTTTAAGGAGCCATTTTCTTCAGGGAGGTGCATAGTAAATTGGAGTTCAATTTTACTTATCATTTGATATATATCTGTATATCATATTTCCCTTCTAAAACATGAGAAGCAGTTGAAGGAATGGAGGCAATTAATAACTTTTACCAAAGGGAAAAAGTTATTACTAAAATTCCACATGATACATCCTGGGTTCCACACTGTAGCAAAGCCTACTTGGTAAAGCTAAACTACAATTAGGTCCTTCTAGTAATTACATCCTTTCCAAGGAAGTAGAAGACAGAACCATATGATACTGAATTCTAGAATAATCTAAGTCACATTAGACACATTTCCAATTTATTCATTTTACAAAGTTTTGACTGAGCAATGTTGAACAGTCCTTAGAGCTTCAGAGGTATCAACCCCTGTATAGGTAAAGTGTGAAAGTGTTAGTTGCTCAGTTGTGTTGGATTCTTTGTGACCCCATTGACTATAGCCTGATAGGCGCCTCTGTCCATGGAGTTCTCTAGGCAAGAATACTGGAGTGGGGATCTTCACAACTCAGGGATTGAACCCAGGTCTCCTGCATTGCAGGGAGACTCTTTACCATCTGAGTCACCAGGGAAGCCCTAATGTATAGGCAACCAAGGGTCAAAGTTCTGTGACATGGGCCCCATGACGAACCAACCTCCCATCTCCCATGAAGAGTTTCAATCTATAACTGCAACAGTGACTTGGGTAATCCCTTTGGTCATTATACCTGAGGGTACTAAGGAGAACTTGAATTTGTCTCCACCGCATCCCAAAGTCAAGACAAGTAACACTTGTAAAAGGAGTTCTCCCAGGCCAGAATTAACAAGGTTCAGTCAGTGCTCTTTACTTAAAGGAAGAAAACAATTAAGTGAAACCTTGACGTAATCTCCTTCTGCCTGTTTAGCCTCTTCATCCCTCAATGTGTGGTTAGCAAGTGTGGCAATCAGAGCTAAGGCTTGCTATCATTCGGCCTTAATTAAAAAAGACACAAGCAGTGGAGCTGTGAATTAGAAATGGAGCTACGCACTACCCCTGATTAATTCGAGGCTCATGTTGGATTAATAACTCCAAACAAAGAACAAAAGGAAATTGTTATGCGAATTGCAGCCCTCCCAGGCCAGACAAAGGTCAAATCACAGGATTTCAATTTCATCCGGAGTTGCTTAATCAACTCCCTCGGAAGGAAGACCATATGTAGTTCTGAAAGCTCCCCATTGTAGTCCTCTTGTCGCTGGACCTGAGGGACAACACAGTCATCCTCTCAAACTATTCTCAATCGCTTCTCTTCTTTCCCCTTTAATATGACAAAAACTTCATTATTACCAGTGATTAAAGAAGAAGCGATCTGCGCTGCAGAGAACATCCCAACAACTGTGGGTTTATGGAGGAAGCTGGACACAGCTGGCACAGAGCCTACTGGGCCTGGTTCCTTTTCCAAGAAAGGTCTTCACCAGCAGCTATAGAGTTATAACCACCACGGGGTGACGTCACTGGCAGAGCATGGGCAGGGCTGTGGAACTCCAGGACATTTATCAAAAGATGAGGGGAAAAAAAGAACCACCTATTAAGTGGAAGTGAATGAAAGGTCAAGATGCTGAGCGCTCAAAAGGTATCAGAAGACAGCTGTCTCCTCCAAATAGACTAGAAACCCTGCATGAGATGAAGACAGAAGTCAAAGTGCCTCCGGAGACCTGAGAGACATAGCCAGGCACCCCCAACCCTTCCCTAGCAGGGCTGGAGTTCATCCACACTTGGGGTTTCTTCCTCCTACAGATTGCCCTAGGGACTGACACAGGCCGGGCATGGCAGACTTTCATTAGCAAGATAGGTTTAAGTGGTTTGAAGATGTGATGATTTCCATGGCAGTTTTAACACTTTTCACCTTGTCAACACCAGAGAGTTACTAAGGGTAACCTCTCAGGACCCTAAGGCCACTGCCCAATAATAATCAAGGCCCAGGGCTCCTCAAATGAAATACCAGCAAATTAAGTAGTTCTTCCAAAGGACGAAAATGTAATTTCAGAGGGATTTTTTAAAATGAGAATTCCAAGGTCACTTTTTGGACTGATAGCACCAGAATCATAAACTACTGATGAGGAGTATAATTCTTATCTGAGTGGTTCACTGAAGTGCCTAATAGAGTGCCCCATATAGGACAGATGCTCAGTAATTGTGGAATGCCAGGGCTTGCATCATCCAATCTGATATGGCAAGATTTTCACTCTGTACCTTTACAGAATGCAGCCATAGTTGTTACTTTCAAGTATCCTGTGTTAGTTATTTGGGAAATTCATTTATTCCTCTGAACTCCCATAGTGCTTTGGGAGTTCCAAACTCCCAAACATTTTTTATGGAATATAGCATTTTTGTTTGTATATTGTGTTATTCATTCATTCATTTATCCCTTTACCCATTGAGAAAATTTTTTTGAGTATCTATGTGTCAGGCACTGTCCCAGGCACTGGAGATAAAATGACTAAAAGCAGACACTGTCTTTGCCCTCATGGTCTTTAAAGTTTAGCTGGTGAGGAAAATAATCAAATAAATGTTTAAGTAAATGTAAAATTTAAATATAGTATATGTTCAAAGGAGGTACATGGTATAATGAAATTTTAACCTATTAAGGGAGGATTCCCTGAGAAATTGACAATTTTTCTAAGATGTTAAGTAAGAATTTAAGCTGAATTTGGTGGAAAGGGAGAAGATAGAAGCAGAGACTCTGCTGTCTGAAAGAGCACACATGAATTGGTCTGAAAAGGACACGTCTAGAATTTAGGTTGCAAGGCAGAGAACTGTATGAGCTGAGTCTGGAGGGGCAGGTAGATCCTAAAACATAAAAAGTGACATTGTAGGTCATGTCAAGGTTTCTGCCGTCATCTTAAAAATAAGTACAAAATGTCTGAAATTCTTTTAAGAGAAAGTGATCCAGACACAATCAGAACTGGGTAGCAACTGCAATTTGCGCGCTATTCTATTGGGATCTAATTGTTGTTGTTTGGTCACTAAGTCCTGTCCTACTCTTTGCGACCCTGTGGACTGTAGCCCGCCAGGCCCCTCTGTCCGTAGGACTTCCCAGGCAAGAACACTGGAGTGGGTTGTCATTTCCTTCTCCAGGGGAACTTCCCAACCCAGTGATCAAATCTATATCCCCTGCATTGGAAAGAGGATTCTTTACCACCGAGTCACCAGGGAATCCCATGAGATCTAGAGATCTATACATAACGTCTAGTGGTAAAAGCGATTCACCGTTGTCCCTCCCCATCGCCTAGCACAATGCTTTGTGCAACAGAATGGCATCTTCCTCCCAAGGACTAGCAGGGCTGACTCAGTCGATATCACAGCTCCACACATGCTCCCATGCCTCAGCCAGGAGCCTGATTGAAGGGGATGATCTTCTCATAAAGATAACCACTCTTTGATGAAAGTTAATTTCAATTAAATAATTTAAAAGCATTTTAATATGATGCTTGTTCAATGCCATTGAATGAATGAATGAATGAATGGCTTTTAACTTCACCGCCCCACTGGAAGATGGTGGTCAGTGCCCTCAACAAAACTTCTGACCTTGAGTAAAGAACTCGAATTCTTCCCTCTCTGAAATCGATTGCTACTGTTTGTGCTGGATGTCTTCTCAAGGGAAAACGATGATTTCTGCCTCATAAGATATCCAAAGGTATAACGGCATTGCTTTTGACAAATTAACCCCTTCCCAAATATGAAACCTAAAGTTTTCTATTTCAATTTAATGGATATAAAGAAGTTACAAACATATCTGTGAGTCCTAATTCCCAGGGAGCATTCATGAAAGCTATGTTCCTTATGTGATATGCAGCTATCAAATAATGAGCACATTCAGGAAGTAAATTCAGATGTTTGTTACACATGATAGAACAGCTGCATCAAGAGCTTTTTGAGGATTATTCTTCAAGTTTCTCTTAAAGCCACTTCATTTCCTTTTTGAAAAGCACTATTACTTGATCTGCATAGTTAAGATAAATCTCAGAAATTGGATGAATGTTAAATTTTTCATATTAGTCTGAAATCCAGAAAAGCTGTCCAAATCCCAGATATAAAATGTACAATTATCTTGTAGACATTTTAAGTCTTACGGCATCTGATTTGGAGGAGGAGAATTTATCTCAGTACAAAACGTGTTGACTGGTTTAGAGGGTTTGTAAACATTATTTCAAGTTATACTCAACAAGATAAACAACCAAATTAATTGCTAATCCTGATTGCTTCTTGCACTTAATTTTGACATAGGCAAAAAACATTCCTACATTTGGGGTTATTTAAAATACTTATCCTTAGAGTTGACATAGAAAAATCATGATATAACTTCTGTTAGTTGAGCAATTAAATATATCATATACTCTGCTAAGGGCTTTCCTGGTGGCTCAGTAGTAAAGAATCCGCCTGCCAAGCAGGAGATGCAGCGGTTCGATCCCTGGGTCGGGAAGATCCCCTGGAGAAGGAAATGGCAACCCACTTCAGTATTCTTGCCTGTGAAATCCCATGGACAGAAGAGCCTGGTGGGCTACAGTCCAGGCAGTCACAAAAGATTCAAGACACGACTCAGCAATGAAACAACAACACTCATCTATACATACACGTGTATTTATTTACCTATTTAAAAAATTTTTAACTATTTTTAACTGAATCTTTACAAGAGTCATGAGGTACAGGTATCCATTTGTTAATTCATTCAGTATTTATTGAGTGTTTGCTATGTGCCAGGCACTGTGAATACAGCAGTGAAGGTACTTAGCTGCTTAGTCATGTCTGACGCTTCATGACTCCATGGTCTGTAGCCCTCCAGGCTTCTCTGTCCATGAGATTTCACAGGCAAGAATACTGGAGTGGGTTGCCATTTCCTTCTCCAGGGGATCTTCTGGATCCAGAGATCAAAACAGGTCTCCAGAATTGCAGGTGGATTCTTTACCATCTGAGCCACTAGGATAAAATAGATTTAATCCCTGTCCTCAAGGTGTTTTAATTATCTAAGGAAATTGTGATTTAGGGTAATATGTAAATTGCCCTGGTTTTACATGAATAAATGGTAAACCCACGTTTCTGGACTCTAGAGTGTTAGGTTTTAACATTCTGCTATGCTTTTCTTAAAATACTGTGACCTTATAATAAGCATTTAGCCAGATTCCCTTCATGTCAGAAGCAAATTTAGATTAAGGTAAGTACTATGAGAATATTCTTTAATTTTACTAAGTTATTAGAATACAAAGAAATACATTACTGCTTCAGCATTTTGGAATATAACTGAAATGAAATATAATGGTTAGAATGAGTTAATTATGCTTTCCAAGATGGTACTCTTCTATTTTATACATTGTAAAGATCTATTTGGTTTTAACTACAAAACAATTTTTTGATATATTATAAAGTATATCTCATTCACCCAGCAAAATATCAAGTTAATTTTATATTAAGACAATGTAATTTCATCAACATTGTACTGTATCACACACACTAACCAAACCAAACTGATTTAGATTTAACCTCCTAAATAACTGCTATATGACAGTTATGAAATGTAAGTAGTATAACTTAAAAATAACCACCAGAATTCAGAAAATATGAGAATTCATAGGCATTTGCTCAAGATGAATATGTTGCTTCAAAACAAGTTGACTAAATTTGACTATATTTCAGATATTTCTAAATATGTGTAATAATTTTCAAACATTAATTCCGAATTATTATATTTACAGATGCTGCCAAAGTAACAGGTGGAAGGGGTCCATAATGTGTTAGGGTCAGACAGAATGCATCATAAAGGACTATAACCCTTCATCTCCCTGCATAACATACCCAATTTCTAACTCTGAGTGTTCAGAATTTCATTTGACCTAATTAAGAAAAGATTATAAAGCCTAATTTTAAACACTTAGATTTTCACTGAGCAAAGTAGATTAATATTAATAACCTACACAGAATTTCTCTATCAAATAGGGAATTCCAGAAATGATCTCTCTTAACATGGTAACTTATATGTAAATTTAAAATGTGATTCCTAAAATCCCTCCATTTACTAAATTTTAAATTTGCAGTAACTTAAAAATACATTCTTTATTAATCATGTAAAAAAAAACTGTGGAAGTAATTCCCTAGCAGTCCAGTGCTTAGTACTCCTTGCTTCCATGTCTGAGGGCCTGGGTTCGATCCCTGGTTAGGGAACTAAGATCCCCCAAGCAGCATGGCCAAAAAAAAAAAAAAAAATAGAAAGAAACCTGTGGAAAATATTTTTTAAAGGTTAACTGTCTTTTTTAGGGTATAAAATATTTTTTAAAAAAGAAAATAAAAAAGAAACAAAACAGAAAGCTCATTAAAAGGGATCTCAGCAAACTAGGAGAGCATGAACTTTTGTACTTAAAGGATAATATTCGAATAAGAAATGGAATATACACAAACTGACTGAACTTCCGAGGTAGCTCAGCGGCAAAGACTGCCTGCCAATGCAGGAGAAATGGGTTCCGTCCCTGGATGGGAAAGATCCTCTAGAGGAAGAAATGGCAGCCCACTCCAGTATTCTTGCCTGGAGAATCCCATGGACGGAGGAGCCTGGCGGACTACAGTCCATGGGGTTACAAAGGGTCAGACACGACTGAGTGACTGAACACACACTCTGTACAGACTGAGACCCAAAGAGTGTGGCAGCTGGGAACTGAGACCATGGTAAACTCAATGTGCCTCTAATCGATATTACTAAACTCATACAAAAAGCAATAAATAGAATCCAATCCAGAGAAAAAGAATTGAAATGTGCTAGTTCAACTATAGTTCTCTTCCTTAAACATCTCCATTTCTATTTTTTACCATAACAAATTTGCTAGAAGTTTTCTCAAAGAAAATATTATTTTAGATACAGAGAAGAGTGACTGATCTTCCACTAGTCACAGATGAATGGGTTCTCAGGCTGTAGAGACTCTCTTCTTCTATGTAGTGGCACCTAATGTTTATTACAGGGAAGAGTAAAATATTCCTTTCAAATCCTCAAATTAGCTGACAGGTAATAAACAAGTGGGAGATGGTAAAATACCAAAAGAAACTTACAAAATTATTCACAAAATAAAACAGCACACTTAAAAAAATACCAGTGACTGTAATTTCTGGGAAAAAAAAAAAAAAAACATTCCATGGAATAAGTAACAATATTCATTTGTGGCCACCCAATTTTCTTCACAAATAAATCAGAAAACTGAGTTGGCTCTCACTAAGGTGAATATTATGATTAGCAAGAATATAATAAAAATCGTAGAAACTCTGTATACTGAACAATTAGCTCCTGGAGACTAGATTTTCTTTCTAATCCACATCCCATTAATAGACTGGATTATCATATGTAAATAAAACCTTAGAATCTGAATATATCCAATAAGATGGCTTAACTTTTTTTTTAATAACCAGATTCAACATAGCTATAGGCTTACAGTCTTACTTTAAAAATTGTAAAAAAGAAAAATGCCTCATATAATTAGGGTAAACAAGCGAAGTTGCTCAGTCGTGTCCGACCCTTTGCGACCCCGTGGACTGCAGCCCACCAGGCTCCTCCGTCCATGGGATTCTCCAGGCAAGAATACTGGAGTGGGTTGCCACAGGAAACAAAAAAGCAAAGGAAAACTAAAGTTAGCCTTGGCAGTTGCTTCCTAAAGGAAATGATTTTGACAGGGTAATCATGGGACTGAAGGTTCCAATGATACTTCCTGGACTACAGAAGATAACATAATTTTAACATGTAAAGAATTCCTCCAACTCTGTATTAGATGTTCTGAGTATAGAATGTTTCTTATCTCAAAAGAGAAAAACCTGAGAAAAAAATATTTTTTTAAAAAATCATCAACTATAATTAACTAATGGCTGGTGATAGTTGCTCAGTCATGTCCAACTCTTTGAGACCCCATGGACTGTAGCCTGCCAGGCTCCTCTGTCCATGGAATTCCCCAGGCAAGAATACTGGAGTTGGTAGCCATTCCCTTCTCTGGGGGATCTTTCCAACCCAGGGATCGAGCCCAAGTCTCCCACATTGTAGGCGGATTCTTTGCTATCTGAGCTACCAGGGAACTAGTGGCTAGGGAAATCCCTGTTAGTGCTGCGGCTAGAATTGGTGAAGCCTTTTGACTATAGAGGAGCTGTTACCTTTAGCTATGGCTGTTAAACTGCATACAAAGATTTCTTTAAAGTCTGTCACTACATCTGCATCAGAGTTAACGTAATCTCATCCACTCACTAGAAGAGAAAGCCACCAAGGGAATAGTATATCGCCATCCCAAAGGACTTTGCAGAGATTGCAAATATAAATATAAAACGCCACACTACAGAGGTAAAGAAGCATTTAAGAAAGATTTATACATAAGTAAACTTTTAAAAGTGAATTTGAAAGCCAGGTGAACCCACAAAGCTTCATATCATATTGGTATAGTTATAGTCTCTGCTTAACGTGAATTTTTCTGAGCACGCCATCTCAAAATTTCCTCTGAGTCTACTGAAACTCTTCATTCACATTGACAAAAGTAGCAGATGCTGATTCACATATTCCTTCACTTGCTTAATTCCCTGGTACATCTATTACAGCTAAATACTCCTATTTCCTCAAAACAATGTCTCACTGGCTTCTGAGATTCCAGACCCTTAGAACTAGAAATTCCTCATGATCTTACACTAGGCTGCCTTCTTAATCACTAAGTCATGTCCAACACTTTTGCAAACCCATGGACTATAGCCTTCCAGGGTCCTCTGTCCATGGATTTCCCAAGCAAGAATACTGGAGTGCACTCCATATATATGCATTAATATATAATATTTGGTTTTTTCTTTCTGACTTACTTCACTCTGTATAATAGGCTCTAGGTTAATCCACCTCATTAGAACTGAGTCAAATGTGTTCCTCTTTATGTCTGAGTAATATTCAATTGTATGTATGTACCACAGCTTCTTTATCCATTCATCTGTGGATGGACATCTAGGTTCCTTCCCTGTCCTAGCTATTGTACACAGTGCTACAATCAACACTGGGTTACAGGTGTCTGTTTCAGTTATGGTTTCCTCAGGTTATATGGCCAGTACTGGGATTGTTGGGTGATATGATAGTTTAATTCCTAGTTTTTTAAGGAATCTCCATACTGCTCTCCATAGTGACTGTATTAATTTACATCCCACCAATGGACTATAAAGAAAGCTGAGCACCAAAGAACTGATGCTTTTGAATTGAGGTATTGGAGAAGACTCTTGAGAGTCCCTTGGATGACAAGGAGATCCAACCAGTCCATTCTAAAGGAGATCAGTCCTGGGTGTTCTTTGGAAGGACTGATGCTAAAGCTGACACTCCAGTACTTTGGCCACCTCATGCGAAGAGTTGACTCATTGGAAAAGACTCTGATGCTGGGAGGGATTGGGGCAAGAGGAGAAGGGGACGACAGAGGATGAGATGGCTGGATGGCATCACCGATTTGATGGACGTGAGTTTTAGTGAACTCCAGGAGTTGGTGATGGACAGGGAGGCCTGGCTTGCTGCAATTCATGGGGTCGCAAAGAGTCGGACACGACTGAGCGACTGAACTGAACTGACTGAACTGAATAATGAGAGATGTTGAGCAACTTTTTGTGTGTTTATTACCCATCTATATGTCCTTTTTGAAGAAATGTCTGGTACTGATGAACCTATTTGCAAGGCAGGAGTGGAGATGCAAACAAAGAGAACAAACTCGTGGACACAAGAGGAGACAGGGGGGCAGTGAATTGAGAGAGTAGCATGGAAACATATACATTACTATGTGTAAAATAGATAGCCAGTGGTAATTTTCTCTATGACTCAGGGAGCTCAAACTGGTGCTCTGTAAGAACATAGAGGGGTAGGATTAGGGTGTAGGAAGGAGGTTCAAGAGGGAGGGGACATATGTATACCTAAGGCTGTTTCATGCTGATACATGGCAGAAACCAACACAATATTGTAAAGCAATTATCCTTCAATTAAACATAAATTAATTAGAAAAAAAAAAAAGAATACTGAAGTGGTTTGCCATTTCCTCCTCCATGGGATCTTCCCTACCCAGGGATCAAACCCATAACACCTGCACTGGCAGATGGATTCTTTACCACTGAGTTACCAAGGAAGCCCCTGATGTATTATTTACTCTTATGCTTTTGAGCACCATCTATGTGAAAAGAACCCTCAAATCTGCTCTCTTGACTCCAGACTACCATATTCTACTCGTCCACATCTTGACGTGGATGTCTTGTAGGCATCTCAAGTTCAGCAAGTTTAAAATTAAATTTAGGAACTTCCCAGGCAGTCCAGTGGTTAAGATGCCATGCTTCCAATGCAGGGGGTGCATGTTTGATCCTTGGTAGGGGAATTAAGACCCCACATACTATGCAGCCAATAAATAAATAAATTTTTTAAAATTAAATCAAATTCATTACCTCCTCTTGCCTCTCCTCAGTGTTTTCTAAACAACACCACTATTCACTGAAACTCCAAAACTAGAAATTTAGGAATAATCCCCAAATCCAGCAAAAGATTATGTCACATTAATCTGTCCTAAATATCTCTCAAGTCTGACTCTATTGTCCTCTATAACTCTACTTTGAGCAGAGCAAGATAAGAGAAAGAGCAAGATAAGATAAAATAGAAATTGATGAATGATAACTTCCCTTCATGGAGAAGGCAATGGGAACCCACTCCAGTACTCTTGCCTGGAAAATTCCATGGACGGAGGAGCCTGGTGGGCTGCAGTCCATGGGGTCACTAAGAGTCGGACACGACTGAAGCAACTCAGCAGCAGCAGCAGCAACTTCCCTTCAACATGATTTCCAAAAGCAGTGTCCTTTCTGTAAAGGTTATTCAAGTGGTTATCTGAAGGTAGTATAACATGGTATTTTTTTAAGACCAAGATGAAAAGTCATAAGGATGGCAATGGGAAAGCAAGACTGGGACATACAGAGGTCCTCATACGGAAACCCCTTCTTTATGCGCCCACTCTTCCACCAAAGTTTCCTTCTTGCCCTCAAGTCCCCCAGTATTAGAAATTGGCTCTGCTTTTAAGTGACTAATATCTCTCTCCAGATCACTGTCATAGGCTATTCATATCTCTCTGTCTCTAGTCTGGTTCCTCTCCAACATATCTTCTACCTTACACCTAAACTCATCTAGTAAAAATGCAAATCCAATCACATCAAATTTCCCATAACCACCACAAGTCTAAGAAAAGTCCAACAGTTTCAAACAAGCTTGCAAGGGCCTCCCCAGGCTGGTCCCTATTAACTGCTGGTTCACAATTCTCTCTGCTCTTCCATGTTTCTCACCTTGCAGTTCCTTGATTTCACTGTTCTTTCTCTCCCTTCTGAGCTTTAGAAAATGCTGTTCTATGACTTCGAGGATTTGGGAGTGAGATGGGTTTCTCTGGCTGCCTTTTCTCTTGAGCACTCTGTGCAGTTAAAACTTTGGGAGCTTCCCTGGTGGTTCAGGATTGAAGAATCCGCCTTGCAACGCAAGGGACACCAGCTTGATCCCTGGTTCGGGAAGATCCTGCATGACACAGAGCAAGAAAGCCTATGTGCCACTACTACTGAGTCCACGTGCTGCAACTGCTGAAGCCTGAGTCTAGAGCCTGTGCTCTGCAACAAGAGAAGCCACCACAAAGAAGCCCACACACACCAAGAAAGAACAGTCCCAGCTCGCTGCAACTAGAGAGCGCCCTCTCGCAGCTACAAAGACCGACCACAGCCAAAAAATAGTAATAATAACTAAATTGATAAATCTTAAAAAAACTTTTGTAAAAGTCAACAGTTTCACAATAAACAGTACTTTTTCAGTGTTTTAGTGTTTTATTCTAGTCTGTAAGATCTCTCAGGGCAGATCATAATTGTATCCTATTCAGAGCACTTAGCAAATGCCTGTCACACAACATGGACTCAGGACTTAATAAAGAGTGTTGGATAAATGAAGTTGGTAGTTTCTTTATAGTTTAGATGAATAGAAGCCATGGTTAAGAGTTTTAACATAGTAATATATCAAAGAGCAAAGTTAAACTAAAACTTGGACAGTAGAAAAATATATGGTTATTGTCTTGTAATGAGATGGGTTATCTTCCTCTAACCTCTTGAATTTACATGCTGCTCTGCTAGTATGATAAACAGACTGAGTTAAAAATCAAATAACAGACTCTAAGAAGTTGTAACAATCCCTGGATTAGTACAGGATGATAACTAAGGGACCTGCTATATTAAATCATGACAATAAAAGTAAAATCCCTCCATCTTTTCTTGGATTACATTTAGAGCTCAAATCAGAGAGCACTAAATGAATAATAATGAATGTATGCCTCTGTGAATCATTGAAGATTGAATCATGCTTTAACTAGACTGTATTTATAAAGTCCCTTTGGATGACATAATTACAATTCAAACCATACACTAATTAGCAGTAAACATCTATTTAATATTATTTAGTTAATTTAAAATATACTTTTTACTTGTTTCTAAAAACAAATAAAGAAAAAAGACATTTTACCCAAACACAAGAATGTTAAGGACCTAAGTCAACAAATAAGTTGGTGCTACTTAGAAGCTGAGCAAATTTATTTTAAAAATAAATAACCGTATGTTATATTTATGAGAAATAATAATGACTTCATATTCTCCTATATAGAAACATAGCAAGAAATTGTAAAAAAGTAGTTTTTCCCACACAATGATGACATTTTTAATAGCAAATTTACATTGTTGTCTATTTTCTATATTGCTTAGCAACTGTTGATAATTACTTTAAAACTGAGAGATCTCCTCATCAGTTTATACCACAGTTAATTTAAATGTACTCAATGAAATATTTATCAAGAGCCAAAACTTACCCAACATTTTTATTTTTAGATACCATTTCATTTTGCCTTAGCTTTGCCTGAACAGTGAATACTTCTTTAATTGGGTTATATTTTTGCATTTGTATTGTTTAAATGTTGATCGTTGTCTTCTAATATTATTTCTTTCCTAAGTTCTTATGCTTTTTTAAGTTCCTGAATAAAGAAGAGTTAGGAAAGAAGCTCTAAAATTTGAAATACAGTAGTTTAAAGATAAATCTTTTAATAGGAGGACAATTAATTTTCAATATCCTTTTTCATAAGGTATTTTCAGATCACTCTATTTAATTAAAGAATTGAGGAACATTGATAGCTCAAACACGGCATCAGTGCAGCACTTCATATCTGCGAGGTTTGCTTCCAACCACACTATATGTATCAATACATTTAATTATTTTTTTAAAGTTTTTATTGAATTTGTTACAATATTGTTTCTGTTCTATGTTTCTTATTTTTTTATTTGGCTGCAAGGCATGTGGAACCCTAGGATGGAACTCACACTCCCCACATTGGAAGGCCAAGTCCCAACTACTGGACTGCCAGGAAAGTCGCTACATTTAATTCTTAGAATAACACTTGAGGTTGCTGTTGTCTTAAATTACATTAAAAGTCTGTGTACAAATACATTTGTGAGAAGAAGGGCCATAGATTTCATCAAAATTTCAAATGGTTCCATGACCCCCTACAGGTTAATAACCACTTAGTCATTTATCTAACAATGAAATTAAGTTATGTTCTTACAAGACCAGTTGTATGATTCTACTGCAGTGTTAGAAATGGAAGGGCAAATTGAGCATCACCCAAAAAGGTGCTGTCCTAAAACTGCTAGTAAAATACCTAGGCAGTCTTGACATTTTCAGTTGTAGCATTCAAGATTTTTACAAATAATTAATTCAAGATTTTTGATGTCTAATTTTAAAAATTACTTTGAAACTCCAGTATCACTGCAAAATGAACTTTTCGAAAAATATGCCAGTCCAGGCACTGAATAAATAAATAACAAAGTTGCTATGTTTTTATGAGAATCCAAATTACTGTGTCATTTTTTTTAATGTCATCATTTCCTGCAGTGAAAAAAGGTTCCATTTTGAGAACCAGAGGTTTCATCTAGATAGGAGTGTTCTTACTGGCTTTCCAAAATAATTTATGTCTATAGACAGAGGTATGCAGTTAAGTCAGAAGATGGTGAATACATTTTCAGAAACAGAAATTCTGTGACCACATTTAATCTCTTGTGGAACATACAGTGAGTAGGAATAAATCCAAATTTCCAGGGAACTTATCTGTAAGTACTGCAAATAAAATATTTAATTTCAAGGTCTTTAATCAGTAATTTTACTGCCAAAAGTAGCACAATTTGTTTGAAAGAAGACATAATGCCACACTCACTGATAGCTCAGTTGGTAAAGAATCCTCCTGCAATGCAGAAGACTGGTTTGATCCCTGGGTCGGGAGATCCACTGGAGAAGGGAAAGACTACCCACGCCAGTATTCTGGCCTGAATAATTCCATGGACTACAGTCCATGGGGTTGGAAAGAGTCGGATACGACTGAGTGACTTTCACTTTCACACTTTCACTCCATGCCTGACTTGGATCAAGGTTAGGAATAGGTGAGAAGAACCTTGTTCGCCTGTTTTCAATAACTCTCAGTTGGAATTGCTATCTGAATACAACAGTTTTTACATGTCATTTACATTTTTATAAGTCTCTCTATTCAAAGACCCCCAATTTAGAAGTATCAATCTCAGCCATGAGAAAAACATGACTCCTTTGATAATCCAGGTACTTTTCATTTCTGATGGAGAAAGTAAAACATTCCCAATCCACTGATGGTCACAGAAAGTTTTGATCTTTGGAAGAAGACAAAAAAATTTCCATTCAGCTTCCAGAGAATGAGTGAATAAGGAGGCGTTTCATCTTCCCAAACTCCCTTCTCTCCAATTTCTCTAACACAATGCACTTGGAAACAAAAGGCAGATTATTAAGTTTTCAAATGAAGCTACTTGTTTCTCTCTTCTCCCTGGATGTCTCAGCCCCCGTCTCCCTGGCCTTGCCTTTCGGCACATCTGGTAACCATGTGTGGTGGTGCTAATGAAGACTTTCCTGAGTGAGTTACAATTAGTTCCGACTGCCGTGCAGTTTTCCTGGGCAGGACCAAAGTAAAAGACAGGAATGGGGGTGAGGGGAAGCCAATAACTCTTTCACTTCACAAACCCACATTCTCCCTTGCTCCTGGGACGCTCATCACCACCACTCCGGAGGAATTTTTGAAAAAAGGTGTAAGCAAATACTTTCAGAGTTTCCTTCTCCCTTTTCTCCAAAGCAGCATTTTCCCCAAGTTGATTGAATGGGACAGGCAGGCAACAGTACTTCTGTGATCCTCTGAACAATAGGGAATTGTTAAACGGATGCCATTCCTCCTTCTGGTCTACGTATTCTACTTACCTAACAATTTTATCTACTTTAATAGAAGAAACTTGTGTATTTTACTATTTGATGGATTAGAAGGAACTGCGGAAGCAAATGTACTGTATACAATTAGGCTGTCTTGAAAATGCACACTTTTGTTTACTCTAGCCTTCTTCTCCCACTTCTCAATCAAGCTCCTAATAGAGCTGTTTTAAGTTTCAACAAGGACCATATTAACTGCGGGTCTCCACATGAAACAGAATGCTAAACCCCAGCGTCTCCTGACGATGTAAGCTCAAAGTCTCCCAAATCCTGTTTTACATTTCTGTCTGAAATCATGGTTCTGTCTTTCCAATGCTTTTTTCTGTACCTCGCAAACTGTGACTTCTCAATAAATACTATATGGTGGCAGAACTGGCCGTTGTGAGAAGATTCTAAGTGACTCCGAGGGTAGAAAAGTTAATATAATTACTTTTGGCAACTTGTACCTATATCTTATCCTAATGCCATCTACTTTTTAATTTCACCAACTCCGGACTTAGAATATGCAGTTACTCAGTAAATACTAACCACTGATAACAACCACAGCTTACACTGCAGCCTGTCGTGTACACTCTAGTACACACACGAACCCCTATAACAGTTACAAATAAACCTTTACAAAGAAAAATTCAAAATCAGAAATAAAAACCGGCTTTCCTGATGGATCATTGGAAGCTAGCACAATATATAAATCAAACCAAGCAGCAACCCTAAAACAAAGAAATAAAGCAACAAAGAAAACAGCAGAGAAGAAAACTACGGGGATATTTCTTTCTTCTTTTGTCAGAAACCACAAGTAAATGATATCACATCCAGGAATAGTGACCATAAATAAAATGTAATAACTATATTAGGTCAAAAAAATAAATCACAGTCCTTCAACTCACTGGCCATTATGTATAAATAATTTCCTAATGAAAGAAAGAAAAGCATCTCCCTCACTATGTATAATTGCGCATACTTTAATGTTATGAAACTTAAACTTCTACAACTATTTATCCTGCTGTTTGCCCCTCATTCATTACAAAATATGAACGGTTAATTGCACGGTGCCAAATTCTCAGACTGGAGAAAGTTTTGCCCTGAACTGGCCAGCTGTTTGTTTCCATCTATAGGTAGTTATCCTTCCAAATTGATCTCTGTCCCTCAGAGATGATCAATTTAAAACAAAAACAAAACTCCTCTACAGATCTTTTATAAGGTGTTTCCCCCCACCCCATACAAGGAGAACCTCAAGGAAAGAAAAAAATTATACACACATATACAGAGAGACTTTTTTTAAGGCTTTAACTGTAATGATAAAAATATTGAGTTCCATCTAATTTCCAAATGCCAACAGAATAGGGAATAAGATAGTTAACAACCCAAATACTGTATTATAGAATGACATGTTTTCACCATTAATTTTTTTCTTTATTTTTATGAATAGGAAGCTGACTTGACCAGCAATAATGACAGTTAATGACAACCCAGTGAGTCACTGCCTTCTGGGCCTTAAGAAGGATTAGGTCCATGTATAAATGATAATTAATGCCATTAAACATTCCAACACTACACTTACTTAACAGCTTTTCGCATTCCAATTCTCAAATGCTTCGACTGTACCTTACCAAAAAAATATCATGAAGGTATACAGGGTTAATGTGCAAGGTAGCCAACTGAGATTGCTAAGGTACTTCTCTTGAGGAGTGAATCAGTATGTGATTTTTATGTTCACCAGTGACCTGTACACGTGGCCATTATTTTTCATCAAGCTGAATAACAGGCTCTATGCAAACTGAATACACAGCAAGCTGCACCCTTATTTTGGTTGACATCAGCTCTCAGTTCTTCTGGTTTGCTCTGCAGTCGGATGCTGCTATGGCTAGTGATACTGCTTCTAGATGTGATTTAAATTCACTTTTACAAACTGTAGATTCAGGGATTTATATTACGATCAGGGCCCTTTTCTCAATATTTCAGGAAGGCAGGGTGGAAGGAAAACCTGAATAAAGAAATAAAGAATTCACATATTGGATAACAACTTTAAAAGTTATTTGATATTGGTTAACACATGAAAGGATTTGATTTCCTGCATAATAAAGGATTCTTTCATTGTATGTACAGATGTTTAAATTAACACACACATTCCATTCTTATCTCTCTTAAATTCAGCAGAATAACTGTAAGTCTTCACAAGGCATGTTATCAATGTAAAAGCAATAAAAAAGTCACCCTCTTGTGAATTACTATTTACAGTATTTCACAAAAATGGCATTCTCACCCTCCGAATGAACAAGGTTGTCTCTTTAAATTGAAGGACACTGCCTTGCACTCTTCGTCAGTTAGTATTAGTGATGGGGGGTGGAGGAGGGAGAAAATAACAAACCATTTTTCTATCATTTGAACTCTCTTTGACCCTTGTGAGCTATTCAAGTATGCACTTAAGACAATTCCAATAAATAACATATATACACATACATAGAGCAGATATACAGATAGTGAAAAGAGTGAATCCTGATAAAGCGGATAGGTTGATACCTTGAAATTAACCATTTTGAAGTCTGTTTCTTAGCACTGTCATTGATGGTACAAGACGAGCTCCCATGTATGGATGGTAATGATATTTCATGACTTTAATCAATAATTCTGTGAATCTGGATATAAACTTGCTGTGAATCAACTACAGCTAAAAGAGCTAAATGAGTTAAGAAAAAGAGACAGCTACCTTGTCCCGATATTGACTTAAAATGCTTCAGTCTACGATCAGAGTTATACTGGGGGAGAGTCAAGGAGGCTGGCGAATAAAAAAATGCAGTGAGAAGTATATGATGGAATATATCATTTAAGTGATATTTAACTTAAAAAGTTCAAAATATTCCAGTCAAACGTATTTCTATTCCAAAGTTAAATATAAAATTTTATGAAAAGATGTTACATCTCATAAATGTGCATTTGTACATATCTATAGTTACAAGAATTATTTATTCACTTTCACTAAAATATTTCCTCAAAATAGAGACTAATTGGTGTCTGTCTAGCAGTTTCCAACACTACTTCTCCATTTTAGTGGCACTACATGCTATAATGTACATTTAATGCTAGTATTACCAGGTCTACTGCAAATTGTTACACAGAGTAGTGATAAAAGCAGTAGTCCAAACTTGATAGCTAAACCCATAAAGAGTTATGCAGGATGCTGTAAATACTTTAAAGATGCTTTCTGAAACCACTCATTCCCCTTTCCCTAAAAAGAGATCCAAAAGGGGAAAAGAGTAGAAATGGAGATTTAAAATCTGACAAAACTATCCTGTATATTTTCTTCATGTTTAGAGAGCTTTCATCATATAGTTGCTAGAAACAAAGATAAAACCCTACCAAAATTAACAGAGGAAGATAAATGTAAATGAGTCACCAAATAAACCTTTCTTTCAGCCAGAAACCATGCGAATGTGTGGAGGTTTTTTCAGAGCACAACATGTGCCTTGAATTCCCAGGAAGCTCTGCCAGTGGCAGAGACGCAGGGAACGCAGTGGTCGTGCATATTCATTGCACTGTCAAGTTTGGGCTTTCCCATTACCTTCTGGAGCTGTGACAATGCCAGCTCTAGAAGCCAGGGGTCAAGAGGGAATCGCTCTGTTGTGATTCCCAGTGACCCAGAGAACAGTATTTCGCCACAGTCCTGTGACGTGTGATGAGGTTTGGGGAGTTTCAGTGTTAGCTCCAAAAATCCTAAGGAGGGCTCTTCCTTTTGTAAAACAAATTAGTTACACAACCAAACATTGCCACATTCTTGAGACCTGTTGACATAATGGGAACTTCAACCCCCACTTTGCTTTGCATTTTTGCAAAGGAAGGCAAAGAGGTCCAGGTAAAGCCCAACATAATTCAGGTAAAGGAAGATTAAGAAGATGTTTTTTATCTACTACCCATGACAAGAAGTTACATATTTTAGGTTTGAAGTTCAACTGAAAATAATTCAGTATTTCAATATTGTACTATTCACTCTTGAGCAATATATGATAGAAAATGAATGGACATCAGCTGATCTGTTATTTCTGAGTCTTCTTTCCAAGCTGTAACACACTTTCATCGATGTATACAGTGCCTCAGTCCGGTTTACAGACATGGAGCACATCAGCCTCAAGTCAGCTGCAGAGTTCTCTATGATTTTTATGTGGACTTCCCAATTAAAAATTATAAATTGTTATTCTCACACTGATCACTGCTTTTTACAACAGTTTACTTCTTACATTTTCTTCTGATCCTTAGCATCAGAATGAAAACAAGAACACCTATCTATTACATAGTCTTATCCAATCATAGTTTTACTAGAAAAGAGACTTCTGGATATCGACCCCCTTTCCCATATTCCTGGCAGAATAAAATGTCATTTCTAATGGTAAATATTAAAGTCAAAAAATGTGAGCAATCATGGAAACTGTGAGCTTTCCCAACACATATGACTCACTTATATCCCCAGAAGTAATGAAGCCTTCCGAAAAAAACATAGACATTCAAAAAGAGATGATGATTTGATGGTTTTTCCTGTGTGTAAGATCAGCTATGACTAAATAATTTCTCAATTGCTAGACTACAACAAGCCAAAACAAATAGCTTTTAAAACTTTAAAGCATATTGTGTAGTGGTGACTGTTCAAGGTCTCACTAAAGTCAACACTGGATAGATAATACGGAGATGAGTTAGATGCAAGGGGCTATTCTTGAGTTCATTGATTATAGAAACAAACAAACAAAAAACTTCTGAAACACTGCAATTATAAAAGTCAATTCTAATAGGGCTCGCCTGTATATTAACAAATCTAATATGGCTCATATTTAACAATAAAAGGCAAATCATATATACTTAAAGTAGTTAAAGCTCAAATGGTTACAAAAATGGTAAAATGTTTTTGTAGGTATAATGATGATAGAAGAATCTCAGCATTTTCATATCAGTGAAAATTTTATCTAAATTCTACAATATATACATATTAATTTCCCTTACTCCTTTGAACTCTCTCATATGTTTCTAAGGACAGCAATATAAGAAGGATAATGTATTAAACATATTGAATTACAAACTTAATGAAGGAAAAGCTATTCATTTAATCAAGAAACTTTTATCAATCACCTATTGTGTCCAGTCGGAAGTGGCAAGGTCCCATAGGAAGCCTACCTATGTAGATACAATAGAAGTGAACACTTATTTCCTAACTTTGCTGATTTTAATCTTATTATGGAAACAAGATACACATATCAATTTTTTAAAAATAAAAATTAAATTCATACCGAGGTGCTCACACAGGCTTGTCTTGGTTCAATTATGTTAGCATTATTTTCCCAGGAAGATGTAACATGATTTCTGTGTCATATATATATGAAACCTAGAACTGTGGTGAGCATACAGTAGTGTTTAATGCAGAATTATGGAAATATTTTGGGATAAATTCAAAAGACTAGCACATAGAAACAAACAGTTCTAAATATCACTTCTTTAGCACTTAGACAAATGAACAGAAATTAGAGTGGATAGTCCTAACTTTCTCACTGTATGACTATGGACATGTTACTTTTACAACTCTGAGGTTTCACTTTCTAAACTATAAAATGGCTTGTGATGAAACTTTTTCAAGTGAAAAATATCACAAATCTACCAACATAAATCCCTAGTAAATACTTGCTCATGGTAGGAAGAAAATAATTGTAGCAGTATTGCTATTACACTGTCACAAGACATTATGCACTTGGATTGCTCAAAATCTGCACGATTTTTCTCTGATTATTGAAAAGCATAAACGATTTGAAGTTGCCCCACAAATATTATATATTTACTTGAGCTAAATGTCTGCAATGCTTATTAAAAATTCCTTTGAATGTTTGGATTATCTTGTGATTAGGGGAAAAACCTTTGTGAAGAACCCCAAGCATACTTTAAGTATAGCTCTAAATTAAAGAATATCCCCCCTCATCAGTAATCAAAATACACTAATATTTCTTAAAGTAGAAAATCTCGACGTTTAGGAAAACTTAGTTTTCTATAAAGGGACCAGAGACACCAGAGTGAACAATCCTGAAGATTAGTTTTGATGGTTGTGGGGGACCAAGAAGGGGAATTTCTCTGTTTTCTGAATCCTATAGGAGAACTTTGTTTGTCATAAGGCTCACTGAGTACTTGGGAACTTACTAAATAAGTTTATCTTGGATGTGTGTATACCCTCAGTCCCTCTATTATAAACATTAAACATGTTTGTCAAGTTGAGAATACTAAGTTACAAGCTCCAGAGAACTCCTTACTAGTGACACCATGTGCAAGAAAAATGACAAATTCTTGGATTGAGAAGACAGAGAGAGGAATCAATCTGGGGCTTAAGAAATACTGTCAGTTATAAACCGAATTTTATGAGGACATTAAAGTATTCAGAGTTCCTTTGATTAAAGACTATATATGTATAATAGAATACCATAACCACATATGTTAATGTCCTTAAACCATTCATTTTATCTCTTTATCAAAGTTGGGCTTCTCTTGTGAATTTATAACTGTAAGAAAAAAAAAAATCACTTTCCAGACTGTTCACATAAGGGGAGCCTAATGTTGAACAGCATATTGAAAGAGCCTTGTAAAAATTAAAACACAGATGAAATAAAAAATTGCTCCCCATGCTCAGGAAACATCAAAATGCCTAAGTGAAAATTAGATACACCTTTAGATAACAATTTTTGATCTGACTATACAGAAATAATCAGTAATTTTTAAAGACACCACCCCTAAATTTGAGAATGTTCTTGTGACAAATGGCAAAGTAACAAATTTGGGTGAGATGTCCTTATTTTAATGCATTGGTTAATAATAAGTGTAACTGTTATTTTAAACTGCATTTAAAAATAAACATTAAGTACACATTAAGTAATACTTAAGTCCTTTTGTTAAAGCCCCAAATTAATCATTAAAGTTGTTTAACAACTGCCATGTACAAGACAGAGTACTGACCACTTTTGCCTTATTTCCAAGTGATTAAGCAATACTACATTTAACCCTTTTTAATATGTCTTCAAACATCAGAAAAAAATTAATGTAGAACTGGATTAACATCAGATTTTTATCACAAAAATAAAGGACTAAAATACACATATATAAACAAAGAGTACAACTTTAGGAAGCCTTGGTATTATTAGTTCTAATAATTATGCATTAATTTCTGCACAATAATATCAATATGTACCTTTATAGTATCACATATACAAGGCAGCAATAAAGCAGTTAAAACTGACAAAACATTTTGTACAATTTTTATCCTAATCTAGAATCTGTCCTGAATGTTGGCCAAGAACAGAATCTAGAAATCAATAACATATTGTGTACTATTTGTTTGTTATTGTTTAGTTGCTAAGTTGTGTCCGACTGTTTTTGCAACCCCATGGAATGTAGCCCGCCAGGCTCCTCTGTCCATGGAATTCTCCAGGCAAGACTATTGGAAGGGGTTGCTATTCTATTCTCCCGGGGATGATCCAGGGATCAACCTGAGTCTCCCCAGCTGTAGGCGGATTCTTTACCACTGGGCCACCAGTAAAGCCCTCAAGTGTGCTATACCAACAACAAGCATGCTGTATGAATGAAATATGGAAATATTTTTTCCTGACCAAGCTATTGATCTGACCGTAAGTGTGATTGACTGGACTTTCTTAAAGTTTCTCAAGATAATGTAATCACAGGGCTCTCCATGTTCATAAAAATGATTGACCCCTTTTAAAAAACTAAAGTATGCCATTTGCTTCAGTGACAGCAGCAATGAATTCCACAGTTCAGTTGTATGTTGCATAAAATAGATCTCCTTTTATCTGTTTGGATCACTGTACTTGATTTCATTGATTGTTTCCTCCTGAGGAAAGGTAAAGAAATCCACCAATAGATATGTATTTTCGTTACCATTTTCTGTCCATACTGTGAATAGTTCCTGAGTTTCATCTTTTATACATGGCTACACTACAGTCAGTACTAGTGTCTGTCATTCCTGGTTTCTCGATAATTTCATTTTTCTGCTTTTGTGAAGCACACAATCCCTTCAGCAAACATGGTTCTCCAAGAATGCGTTATCTATTATTTACCAGTGTTTAATTGTGATATCCTAACTATGAATATTAGTAGAGGAGAGATGGGAACAGACAGCCCAAGTTGGGGCATTTTGATTCATAAAAATAATTGATAATATTCCCCACCAGAGCCTGAGCCGACCTTAGGCTCACACTGTGTTGCAAAGTACCTAAAGAAGAGATGAATTGTCTACACAGACTTTCTGGTTCATAAATTTCCTGTCGAAAGGAAGTAATTGTTTTGTTTAAAGGAAACATCCTGGGTTAGATTAAGCAAAAGTCCCATTTTCTGTCAACAGATGACAAAGCAGAGAGGTAAAAAGGTCAATAAATATCAGAAAGCAAAAGACTAGTCAGTATTTACAGGATACCTGTATGTGCATGTACTATGGGCATCAGGAAACAAAATATCTGAACGTCTGAATTAGTTTTCTCATTTGGTTAAAATAGTTTGTGTTCTGTCATATAGGGACAGATTACTAAACATACAACAAACACAATTCAACAAACAAAATTCAAACTCTATCAAAGGGACCTTTCTCATTCAAATATAAGCATGATAGAGCTCGAACAATCTTCTCCACCCACATGTGTCTGACTGGTCTGATACAATTTTCTTACTGAATTTCTCCAGGGGTTCAGGCAAGGGTTTTCTTAGTCTATTATGGGGCATCTCTGTGGCTTACATATCTTAACAATGCACAAGTTTCCTCATACAATCACATATCACCCAAACAAAACCTTTCCCTGAGTTACATTACTTCTCTTTTCTGAGGATCTGGATATTTTACGGAATTTCTAAAAAAAAAAAAAAAAAAAAATCAACCTTCTGAACTGGGACTACTTTATTATTTCTTAGAAAGGGAGGGAGATTAACATGTCTTTATTCCCCTGAGTCTTTTTCATTAGTAATGGTAACAGAATAATTATATAATACTTAAAGTAAAACGTCCATCAGTTATGGTGCATTAAAAACTTTTTAAACTATTTTTGGCTGTGCTGGGTCTTTGGTGCTATATGTGGGCTTTCTCTGGGCTTCCCTGTTAACTCAGATGGTAAAGAATCTGTCTGTAATACAGAGGGCCTTCTCTAGTTGCAGCAAGCTTGGGCTACGCTCTCGTTGCAGCACATGGGCTTCTCCAGGGAAATTCCCTCATTTTCAATTGGACCTTAAAACAAAGCATGTACATGCTTCATAAAATTAGGGTAAGGATTAAATTAAATAGCCCATACTAAATACATAGAAGTGGATCTTATTAGGCTTTCTATAGTAAACATTCAAATAAATTATCTATTATATTATTATGGTTATTCTTTTATAAAAGGAATACTCATTGCCTTTAATAGCACAATTTGTCTTGAACCATCCACAATTTGCATAATATTACACATGGAAAAGTGTGTGCATGTCTCTGATTTATGTGTATATGCAAAATGTATTTATCCATTAATTTAAAAGTCATATATCGAGTAAGTTTTATATTCCAGATACTACAACAGGCAGTAGAACACAAAGATGAAGAATGCAATACCCCACTCAGGAAGCTTAGTTTAGCAGGTAAATATGCTATTGCACCTAAGTGTAGTATAATATGTTATATGCCACAAGAGAATTAGGCACAGTGTATGGTTAGATCCAAAATGCTGCTACCTTCTCTAGTCTAAGAGGTGCAAGGAGAATTACGGAAGACTACAAATTAAGTCTTAGAAACATTCTCACAATGAGGCATGCTTTTTCTAAAGTATTCGTGTCCATTGTTATTTGGCACTAGGTGGACAGAGTCTCTTAAAGAATGCTCCTATCTCTACATGAGTTTCTTAATGTTTGATTCAAAAGGTTAGATGATATTTCATCCTAAAAAAATTCCTGTCTCCAAATATAAACTAGGAGTCATCTTTAAGAATTTTGCTGTACTTGTGAAGGATTCCTCACACAGTATGCGTGTGGGTGCTGTCGCTTCAGTCATGTCTGACTCTTTGCAACCCTATGGACTGTAGCCTGCCAGGCTCCTCTGTCCATGGGATTTTCCAGCAAGAACACAGGAGTGGGTTGCCATGCCTTCCTCCAGGGAATCCTCCCAAGCCAGGGATCAAAGCCTCATCTCTTAGTCTCCTGCATTGGCAGGTGGGTTCTTTACCACCAGCACCACCCGGGAAGCCCCCTTACACAGTATATTCTATTCCACGTTGGATCTAAAACACATCCTTGATTGACTCTGCGTCAGCCATCAGAGTGTGTAACATGCAGTGAGCACTCAATAATGAGCATTTGCTGAAGGAACAAATGAATGAATGAACAAATTCTCAGTCCCTTACCATCTTGGAAGAGCTTCAGACAAAAGTGAAATACTCAGCATAGCTAGTGAAGGAGAAGGCAATGGCACCTCACTCCAGTCCTCTTGCCTGGAAAATCCCACGGATGGAGGAGCCTGGTGGGCCGCAGTCCATGGGGTCCCTAAGAGTCGGACAAGACTCAGCGACTTCACTTTCACTTTTTACTTTCATGCATTGGAGAAGGCAATGGCAACCCACTCCAGTGTTCTTGCCTGGAGAATCCCAGGGACGGCGGAGCCTGGTGGGCTTCCGTCTATGGGGTCACACAGAGTCGGACACAACTGAAGCGACTTAGCAGCAGTAGCAGCAGTGGGTTTCCCTGGTGGCTCAGATGGTAAAGAATCTGCCTGTGATGCAGGAGACCCAGGTTCCATCCCTGGGTCTGGGAAATTGCCTGGGTGAAGGGAATGGCAACCCATTCCAGTACTCTTGCTTGGAGAATCCATGGACAGAGGAGCCTGGCAGGCTACAGTCCATGGGGTGCAAAGACTCAGACACGACTGAGCACACACACATCTAAGTATGCACACACATCTTAGTTAATGAATGTGGCATGCTCTCAGTAATTTTTATATCTCTTTTGGATCTGACAGGAACATTCAGACATGAGCACTGTGCTCCTGAAACAAAGGGGATTTCAAAAGAACCTGAGCAGGGCTTGCAAACGACTAAGGTGCGTAAAATGTCATGCTAGTAGAGTACGGCCACGTATCCAGCAAAGTAGCATAATTAAGGGAGTGGACTCGGGATCTGCAGGGCTGGGTTTCATATCAAGGCTCTATGCCTCACGAACCACGAGACCCAGGTAGTCCTTTCCCCTCTCAGTGCCTCAGGCTTCTCAGTTATAAAAAAAGAGGACAACGGTGCCTCCTCTTTGGCTTGTTTTAAGGATTAGAGGAATATTTGAAATAACTTTAAACAGCACCTGTACCTAGCAGCCACTCCATAAGTGTTAGTTTAGTAAATGAGCAATCATTCAGAAGACAAAGTTCTTAAAGATGGGGACAGTGATCACCTCGATGTCAGTCTTTTGAGTGCCAGAGCTCCTTCCTGTGGCTATTTGCATATTTAATATGCAGCCCACAGTGACTCAGAGATAGATGCCGTCTGCCTTACATTCTAAAGCTGCCTGAGTCAAAAGTGGCAGTTCCACAGGTGTGTTTCAAAGTTTATGAAACTCCCAGTGGGTGCAGGGGAATCCCTCCAAGTCTCAGGCTCCTCTCTGCTCAAACAATTCAAATACGTCTTTCCGGATGGCAGGGAGTTGCCGAGATTCCCCTGTTTTCTGTGTTTTGGTTTATTCCAGAGCTCTCTGGCTTCTCCTGTCACTCTGGCTCGTTTGGGTTTTGTTGTCTGTATTCAAAGGAGGCCTGTGGTCTTGTCTTTCCCCAGCGTCTGTGTTTCCAGTTGCGCGGTTTGCCCCCTCTGTCTCTCATCATTGCTTTTGGCTCAGTCCCTTGACAGGAAATGAGAGATTTATTTTATCTGGCTTGAACTACATTGTTCCTTCCTGACTACTGGTGTTACTTCACTCTAAATAACATGACTTTGTGCTCACAGTCTGCCCAAGGTCAAAGCCTGAGGGTAATAGACACATTTAAGAGCAGGGGAGGAGACTATAATCAGAGGGAAGGAGTGTGCGAGGAGAGAATTTAAGAGAATAAAAAAACGGCAGTGATGCAAAAATTAAATTTGCAGCAGGTCCAAATTTTCTGGTGGGCTTGAAACACAATCTAAGAGCTGAAAGGGAAACTCCCCTCCCCTCCCCTCCCCATCCCTTCCAGATGTTATCGATTTAAAATGACACTATGAAGTAATCTAGGCTTGAAATTCAAATTTCATTTTAAAAGAAAGCATGATTTGTCTGTGAGAAGTATTCAGTCTAGCAAGCATGCTCAGTCGTGTCCGAGTCTTTTGTGACCCCAGGGACTGTAGCCTGCCAGGCTCCTCCGTCCATGAGATTATCCAGGCAAGAATACTGGAGTGGGTTGCCATTTCCTCCTCCAGGGGATCTTCCCGACCCAGGGATTGAACCTGTGTCTCCTGGCAGGCAGGTTCTTTACCACTGAGCCACGTGGGAAGTTTATTAATATCTGTGATATCAGTCCAGTAGTGTGTGCAAATTGAAATTATTAGAATTCAAATAGTCTGTTTTGACACAAAAATATAGGAGATATGTGATAATACATATAATTAACAAAGTCAAATTTATTATCTTAAAAGGGTAAACTTAAAAAGGTTACCTAAACTTAGAGGTTGAAGCCATAAAAAAAGGTTTAAAAATGTGTCCAAGTATAATTATAAACAATATTATTAATATACCTGAGCCCCATCTCCCAGCCCATTTACATTTTTCCTTTCCTTCCTTTCCCCACCTCTCTTTAGAAGTGTGAATAAAACTTTCTTGGCTTCTTCAAATACTTCTAGAGCTTCAAGGGGTCAGCACAATTGACCCCCAAAGACTGGTAAAAGGAAACGTCAATTTCACTGGTCAACCATTGATGCCACACTGTACCTCTCTGGGATAGTTTAAAAGACTAGGGGATATGGAGAAAGCCTGCTAATCTAGATAAATATTTTCCTGCTCTTCTAACAGATTGTCATGCTATTTAATAATACCTTGGACTCATGAAAATGGATTTAATGGAAATGGATTTAAATGAAGCAAAAAGGATTTAGGTAACATATAAGGCCAGATTTTGCATGCAGAAAATCATCTCCCATTGGGTATTTCAATCTTGGGAAAGAGGATGAAATCCCCTTTGCTCATGACCTTTCAACACTCATATCATCCTGTGCGCTCTAGCAAAGTTTATGCCGAAGTCAAGGAGCCAGCCCTGAAGACATCTTAAAGACTTTAGATGTTTATGACTTGTACTACCTTCCTTAGGAAGTTCCATCTCTACGGAACTAACTGGACATCCCAATTCTGGGTCAGCCAAAGGCCTGGTGTTTGAAAATCATAAATTATCTGAAAGGTCCTTATGGAAAGGTCTCACTTTGAAACTTTAACTAGAAATGATTGCTCAATATGCCTTGTGTGCTTGCGAAGTCGCTTCAGTCATTTCCGATTCTTTGTGACTCTTGATTTGTAGCCCACCAGGCTCCTCTGTCCGTGGGATTTTCCCATCAAGAATATTGTAGTGGGTTGCCATGCCCTCCTCCAGGGGCTCTTCCTGACCCAAGGATCAAATCAGAGTCCCTTTTGTCTTCTGCATTGGCAGACAGGTTCTATACCATTAGTGCCACCTGGGAAGCCCTCAGATACCTTACACTTTACCCATTGTTATATGTCAATCAAGTATATTTCAGTAAAAAAACACAAAAAGAATCCTCAGAATCATCCTTCCTTCTTATTTCAATTCCTTATGAGATGGTCTACATGTAGAAAAAGCCCCCCAATACTTAAATGTTGTAGACACAACTGCATAAGTGTTGCAATAAAGTCTCATTTTTTTTAACACTGAGTTCTTAAAATTTACAGCAGTGTTTTGAATACATTCATTTTTTCCCTGATTTTCTGATTATTAAATTCTAAATACAGTCCTAAATAATAAACATAAAAATGTGATTGCTCCAAGTAGCCTATAATTCAGTCAAGAAGACACTCACCTGAACACCTGAATCAACCCCAAAGTTCTTCCTTACGTCTATTCCTACATCTCAGGTACTCAAAAGCATAAAATCAAAAGAAAATAACACTTATTGGAAAGTTGCTGTGTAATCAGGACTGTGCCAGTTGCTTTCAACACATCATCACATTCAATGCACACAAACTGCAGGCAAAATTGGTATTATCATCCTTATTTCACAGAGGATGGGATGAAATTTAAGAGATATTAGGTCATATGCCCAATAGCATAGAGTCTGTGAGTGGTGAGGTTGGGGTCAAAATCTAGGTTTGCCTAATTCTGAAATCCATGTTCATTTACTAGTCTGAAATATGAACTGAAATACTAGATTTTATAGACATTCAGTGTGTCTGCAGTCTAACTACATTTCTGGCCTGTAAGGATTAAGAAGTTATAAACAAAAACAGTCCTTGTGCTCTTCAGATGGTTAAGAATATAGTTACCAACTGACTCAGCAATTCCACTACTAGGTATATAAACCCAAGAAAAATAAAATATATTCACACATAAACCTGTACTCAAATGTGCATAACTTTACATTTTCACGAAGAGTAGACACAACCCTGATGTCTATCAGATGATAAAGGATACATAAAATGTGGTATATCCATACAAGGAAATATTATTTAGCAATAAAAAAGGATGAAATATTGACACACAGCACGGGTGAAACTTGAAAACATTATGCTAATTGAAAGAGATCAGTCACAAAATATCATATATGATTCCATCTAATTTAAATGTCCAGAACAGGCAGCTCTACAGAGAAAGTAAATTAGTGGTTGCCTGCAGCTGTGGTGTCTGGGGATAAATGTGGAATGGCTGTTAACAAATTTGGGATTTCTTCCTGGGGTGATGAAAATGTTTGAAAATTGATGATGATGATGTTTTCCCAACTCTACGAATATACGAAAAACAACCAAATTGTATGCTTTAAATGGATAATTGGTATTTAAATATATCTTAATAAAGCTCCCACTGAAAAAGGAAAAAAAAAGTTAACTGCATCCATATCATCAGGACAAAACAGCCAGTACACTCTATCCAGAGCAGAGAAACAACTAAGCAAATTTAACTACTGCAATAGGGAAGAAGTGTTGGTTATCTTCTATCATTTTCTCTGAATATCAGAAAAGTTTTTGTCTGCTAGATCCAGGTGGACTTCTGAATCACTGAAATAGTTGAAAAGATATCCTTCTCTGGCCAAGTACTCTTTGAGACCAGAACTTGTTGAAAAAGTTAGAACCACAAACTACAAGTTTGTTTACCCAGGACTAAACCGCTTGTTTGACATTTTTCATCTGAACCCACCAGTGATTTGAGTATTGTGTAGGCAGCCACAAGAACAACTGAAACAGTGAGAAAATATTATTTTAAAACTACTTACTGTTTCATTAACCCAGAGAGTAGAATTCCCTGCTTCTACCCATATTTCGTTCTTTGCATTTCAATGTGAGGTAGTTGCCCCAAATGGCAAATCTGTCAATACAAGTTTTTAGCCCTGCAGCCCATCATTAGATGCCAGAAAAACATCCTGTTGCGGCAAAGAATCAGTAGGTAGTAATCAAATGTCCCATGATGTTGACATTTCCCAACCCTATATAGATTTTTTTTTTTTTTTTTTTTTTAGGAAGAATCCTAGAAGTAGCTTGAGAAGGAAATGGCAACCCACTCCAGTATTCTTGCATGGAAAAATACCAGAGGAGCCTGGCAGGCTACAGCCCATGGGGTCGCAAAGAGTAGGACATGACTGAGCATGCACGCTGGAAGGGGCAGGGCACAGAACAACAAGTTTGTAAAGGACTAGCTCTTTGGAGATGATACTACATTTTAGCCCAATCATCTTTAGATGTTTATACCTTAAAAGTTATTTAATAGAAGTTGCTTTCAAATGAAACACAATTGCTACAGTGTTTCTGTTGTGATTGTCGGAGGGAAAGTGGAGCCAGTGCAATTTGTCCATGTTTTACAAATCACCATCTGGCAGGGATATGGCAACATGTGAAATCTTCACAGGGCTCTTGTTTTTCTACTATCTGCTGGATAACTAAGGAGATCACCAGACTGCTGGGATGCCTGCCAGATGGTAAGCAGGTATGTTTATGAGTCTAAGATTCTTATTTTCTTTCAATGCTTTCACATGCTGTGGGCACAGAGGCATAAAAGTAAAAGTGAAAAAGAAAAAGGGAGTAAGTGACTGTGTATGATCATGACAAATATCTCTGAAGTTCCTTGAAATGTGAATTTTCCAAAGTTGACATTGATGAATTTTACCAAGTAGAAAAATCACCAGTCAGATGGCCACAGGATTTTTAAAAAGTGCATCGTTTTTCATTTTTGTACAAATAAACAGGTGTATCATTTCTTGAGTCCTGTTGAGTAAGGCATGCCTTATTTGGAGGGTCACAAACATCATCAACAAACATTTTGTTAATGTACTCCCTGTGCGTGCCATTTCAGTGGAGTAAGAATGAGGGTCTGTTTAATTTTATTTTGATTTTTCAAATAGACTACCTTAGGCCAAGAAAAACTATCTAGCAGAGTCATAAAAAAAAGTCCTCCAACCATCAAAGATTCACAAAACTGAATCCGGAAAGTCAGTAGTATCATTGGAGTGGCTTCCATGAACAGAAAAGGGCAACTTAAATAATTCTGACAGATAATAAATGAAAATCCAAAATGAGGACGTGTCTGGTAGATAGAGAAATGGAGTTCTTTAATGTTAGGTTTGATTGCCTGCTTAGTAAGGACTACCATTGTGATACCAGGCAAGTTTCTGAAATTCTTGAGGCTTCAATAAGCTCATCTATAAAACTAGTGATCACTGCTCTTACTTTTATGATTGTGGTGAGAGTCAAAATATAAAAAATATAAATTGTCAGCAATTAGACAATACATAATTCCTCAATAAATGAAGCTATTATAATCATTGCTATTATTATCCTGGAGAGGGCTCCTTGTAGGTAAATCTCTAGCTGTAGAATTTGTTCACATGAATCATATAAACACATACCTAATCTTATATATTTCTATACTAAGATACACAGAAAATCTATCGGCAGTTGTGACCATATATACAAATATACACAAATACAAGCATATATGCCTAGCAGTAGATGTGTTCTATCCAGTCATCAATTCAGTCACTCAGTCATGTCCAACTCTTTGGGACCCTATGGACTGCAGCACACCAGGCCTCCCTGTCCATCACTAACTCCCAGAGTTTACTCAAACTCACATCCATTGAGTTGGTGATGCCATCCAGCCACCTCATCCTCTGTTATCCCCTTCTCTTCCTGCCTTCAATCCTTCCCAGCATCAGGGTCTTTTCCAATGAGTCAGTTCGTCTCATCAGGTGGCCAAAGTATTGGAGTTTCAGCTTCAGCATCAGTCCTTCCAATGAATATTCAGGACTGATTTCCTTTAGGATGGACTGGTTGGATCTCTTTGCAGTCCAAGGGACTCTCAAGAGTTTTCTCCAACACCACAATTCAAAAGCATCAATTCTTCGGGGCTCAGCTTTCTTTATAGTCCATCTCTCACATCCATGCATGACCACTGGAAAAACCATAGCTTTGACTAGACAGACCTTTGCTGGCAAAGTAATGTCTCTGCTTTTTAATATGCTGTCTAGGTGGGTCATAACTTTCCTTCCAAAGAGCAAGCATATTTTAATTTCATGGCTACAGTCACCATCTACAGTGATTTTGGAGCCCCCCAAAATAAAGTCTGTCACTGTTTCCGCTGTTTCCCCATATATTTGTCATGAAGTAATGGGACCAGATGCCATGATCTTCATTTTCTGAATGTTGAGTATTAAGCCAACTTTTTCATTCTCCTCTTTCACTTTCATCAAGAGCCTCTTTAGTTCTTCTTCACTTTCTGCCATAAGGGTGGTGTCATCTGCATATCAGAGGTTATTGATATTTCTCTGGAAATCTTGATTCCAGTTTGTTCTTCATCCAGCCCAGCATTTCTCATGATGTACTCTGCATATAACTTAAATAAGCAGGGTGACAATATACAGCCTTGACTTACTCCTTACCCTATTTGGAAATAGTCTGTTATTCCATGTCCAGTTCTAACTGTTGCTTCCTGACCTGTATCCAGATTTCTCAAGAGGCAGGTCAGGTAGTCTGGTATTCCCATCTCTTTCAGAATTTTCCACAGTTTGCTGTGATCCACACAGTCAAAGGCTTTGGCATAGTCAATAAAGCAGTAGATGTTTTTCTGGAACTCTTTTGCTTTTTTGATGATCCAGCGGATGTTGGCAATTAGATCTCTGGTTCCTCTGCCTTTTCTAAATCCAGTTTGAACATCTGGAAGTTCACAGTTCGTGTATTGTTGAAGCCTGGCTTGGAGAATTTTGAGCATTATTTTGCTAGCGTGTGAGATGAGTGCAATTGTGTGGCAGTCTGAGCATTCTTTGGCATTGCCTTTCTTTGGGATTGAAATGAAAACTGACCTTTTCCAGGCCTGTGGCCTCTGGTGAATTTTTCAAATTTCCTGGCATATTGAGTGCAGCACTTTCACAGCATCATCTTTTAGGAGTTGAAATAGCTCAACTGGAATTCCATCACCTCCACTAGCTTTGTTCTTAGTGATGCTTCCTAAGACCTTGGCTCTAGGTTGGTGACCATACCATTGTGATTATCTGGGTCATAAAGATCTTTTCTGTATAGTTCTTCTGTGCTTTCTTGCCATCTCTTTTTAATATCATCTGTTTCTATTAGGTCTATACCATTTTTGTCTTTTATTCCAGTCATAGGAAACAAAAATAACTGTTTTCACTTAAAGCTCTGTAATCATATTGCATAAATACTAATAAAAGGTTCACGGTTTCCAGAAGTGATACTTTGAGCAAGTTACTGAACCTGTCGGTGTCCCTAGCTACAGAATAGAGAGAATAAAACCTGCCTCATAGAGTTGTATGAAGATTAAGTGCGAGTATTTCCACATAACACATTGCAAAATGCCTGACAGAGAATAAACAAACAAATGTTAGCTTCCTTCGCCTTTAATTACAGTTTCCTCCACCTCTAAATTTAGCCTATTTTGGCCAATCCTTACCTGCCTCTCTCAAGTTGAAGGATAAATGCTTCTGCTTCTTTCTGACCCTTCTAAATATATTCTATACTCCATCACCCCTTCATCCAGAAAAAAATTTTCTTCTTAATTGCATTATTCCTCTGTTTCTATCATAAATTCCTTCTCATCTATTAGTTCCTTCTCCGTGGCCTAAAATATACTCTTTTCCCCACCCTAAAAATGATTTTCTTAAAGAGAAATTACCAAGTGGCAGAAGAGACAGAAAGCCTATATGGGACAATGACCATAAAAGAAACTGAGATGATTGTTAAAGATCCATCTCTAAAAAAATGCCAGACAGATAGATTTCTTTTTCTCCCTGACTCAGGTAGTTTTATATTCATTCTAATAAAACTAAGTTGAAGAGAATTATTTTTCTGGTTTTAACATTTCCCAAAACAATAAAATGATTAAAAGACTCATGATTCTTTTATAGCATTAGCACAATCCTGATACCAAGTCAGACCATGACAGTATCATGTGTATACACACACACAGTGTTATAGACCAAAATCCCTTAAAAAAAAAAGCTAATTCTACCAAGTAGACCACAAGTGTGAATTAAGGAATAATCAAATAGTGTTCAATGCAAGGGTGGAAAGCTGATTCAATACAAGAACATCTACTCCAGTAATTTTTTACTTTTAAAAAATAGACAAAAAAGTGAAAACCCACAAGCAAATTGCTATAAAGTCTTTGAAAAAAGTGCTAACCATTCAAGATTTATTTGGGGTAAGTTAGGGAAAGAAGAAAACTGCCTTTTAAGGAAGTTTACTTGTAACAAATAGTACTCAAACACGTAGTTCGTAGTAAAATTGTTGTATTATTTTTGTTGATCCAGCTTCCCTTATTTCTTGCTTCCTTTTCCTTTTCACTAACAACCACATTGCCTGAAAGCTTGGCCCCGTCGACTTTCTCTCCCCACTCATCTCCTGTACAGTGTTCAATCCACTGCAGTTTTCTGCTCCTACCTTCTCACGGAAGCTCTTTTCCTAAAGGTGACTGATACCTAATTTCCAAGTCCAGCTGCCGCTTCTCTGGCCTCATCCTCTAACCTCTGTTTAGCATTTAAGACCATCACACACAAATCGATTCATCAGCTCTTGGCCTCCCTGGAAGAGTTGGGAAGGCATCTTGGGCGACTCTGCTGCCTTTCGGCTTGGCCTTTCTCAGTCTCTCTGCCTCATCCTCCTCCACTGCTTCTTCACGTGCGGAATCCCCGAAGTCTATGCTTCCCCATTAATTCCTGCCCTGTGTGTGTGTGCTAAGTTGCTTCAGTCATATCCAATGTTTGGTGACCCCATGCACTGTAGCCCGCCAGGCTCCTCTGCCCATGGGATTCTCCAGGCAAGAATACTGGAGTGGGCTGCCATGCCCTCCTCCAGGGGATCTTCGCAACCCAGGAATTGAACCCATGTCTCTTATGTCTCCTGCATTGCAGGCAGGTTCTTTAACACTAACACCGCCTGGGAAACCCCAATTCCTGCCCCACCCAAGGCATATAGATCAAAGTTAGAAAGGAATGACAAAACCAGAAAACTATTGATAACTAAGTAAATAGAAGACTGCACTTAACAACAGCAACAAAACAAAACAAAACAAAACAACAACAAAAAAACACGGCTTTCAACATTCCAGGTTCCAGTGGGATGGACTTCTTTACATGGATAATCTCTACTTATATTACTTACAATACGTTTAATATTAACTTGCTAATTTTAAAAGGTTTTTAATATTTAACTTAATGAATGTCTCTTCTGCTACTACTCAGTTGCCTTACATATGCTGACATCTATAATGAAATTAACCAATTTAAAGTAAAAAATGTTTTCTAATTTCACATTGTCTTGATTTTTTTAAAGCTTTCACAACCTATTTAAAGACAGCTAGTGCTTTTACGATTAGGATGTATCTGACTGTATTTAATAGAATTCGGTCACCGTCTATGTATTGCTACTGTCATGTGAAACACTGTTTTTATAGTCAGCCTTAACATGTAAACGTCAACCAGATAAATGAAACTGACTGACTTCACAATATAAAGTAACAACTTTAACAAAGTGCTGAAGTTTAACTCTGAAATAATTTCCTTTCCATAATTTGTAACCAAGAGTAGAATTAAACAAAAATATTGGAAAGAGAATTACATAGGTGTCTTTATATTCCTCATTATACAGCCATCAACATCTCAGTATTGCAAGATCATTTTCTGCTGCCATGTTTCCTCCACTAACACTGTAAAACCTGGAAATCCCTTTATACCTTATTTATAAATAAGACCCCTCTCCATCCTCTACCTGTTCCTCTTGTGTGTGTGTGTATGTGTGTATGTTCTGTGCAGAGTCTTAACCACTGGCTCACCAGGGAAACGGTAGTCCCCTTCGCTTCTTCTTTTCTTTCCTCTGATATGTGCATCCTTGAATGTTGTACCTTTTGGATAATTTAGGAAGTCAGTGCTACTGAGCACTCTCTTATTTGATACATGTTTCTCCCTTAAAGAAAATATAAATAAAAAATGCAAACCTAAAGAATAAACGGGGTATTATTCACTTTATAAAGAGATCCTTAACTTTACAAAAAAAAAAAAAAAAACCTGCCTACAGAATCCTAGAAAATAGTGATTTTCTCTAATGCATGAAAAGCATAAATCGATTAAATCACATTATATTTACACTCAACTCTTCCAAAATTGCATCTGCCCACAATGCAGGAGACCCAGGTTCGATCCCAGGGTTGGGAAGATCCCCTGGAGGAAGGTATGGCAATCCACTCCAATATTCTTGCCCGGAAAATCCCATGGACAGAGGACCCTGGCAGGCTACAGTCATTGGGGTCACAAAGAGCCGGACACGACTGAGCGACTTCACTTTCTTTCTTCCAAAATGGGATCTCTTTTGCAAAGTGGGCTGCTACTTGTTCTCATCAGACTGTGGCACCCCATGCAACACGGAATTGAAAATGAGGCACAGCAAGGCTTAAAGAAAGATTTCTTGACTCTAGCTATGGCATCTGGGCTTCCCAGATGGTGCTAGTTGTGAAGAACTCACCTGCCCATGCAGGAGACGTAACAGACCCATGTTAGATCCCTGGGTCAGGGAGATTACCCTGCAGGAGGGCACTGGAATTCACTCCAGTATGCTTCACTGGTGGCTCAGGCAGTAAAGAATCCACTTGTAAGGCGGGAGACCTGGGTTTGACCCCTGGGTTGGGAAGATCCCCTGGAGGAGGGTATGACAACCCATTCCAGTATTCTTGCCTGGAGAATCCCATGGACAGAGGAGCCTGGCAGTCTACAGCCCATAAGGTCACAAAGAGTCAGACATGACTGAAGCTACTCAGTACATAACATTTAGTTTTCTAGAGCCTGGGATTTCAAACATTCTAAAAGATGTGGAAGTATTTCTCCAATAGAAATCTTGTGTGCATGCTCACTCACTCTGACTCATTGATACCCCATGGACTGTAGCCCACCAGGCTCTTTTGTCCATATGATTTCCCAGGCAAGAATACTAGAGTGGTTTGCCATTTCATTCTCGAGGCATCTTCCCAACCCAGGGACTGAACCTGTGTCTCCTGCATTAGCATGCAGATTCTTTACAGCTCAGCCAGTAGGGAAGCCCAAGAGAAATCTTATAAGGGCACAATTTATAAAAGAGATAAAAGCTGTAGGCTATGTCCTTTCCCCTTCCCTATACTAATTGGCCCCAGGGTCACATACAAAAAGCTTACAGCTTTCCTCAGATGAAACAATTGTACTAGACTATTTTCTCCTTACTGCTAAAGATCTGGCTACCAAAATTGTAATCTTACCATACACAGAGTCCCAACATGCCCAGTTGGGAGTTCCTTGGGCACCACCCAGGAACATGCCTTGTTCTTTGTTTAAAATGGTACCCAGAACATGGGTCACACACAATAAATGGTCAATGATGGCAACAATAACAATTTTTAAAATAATGAATAGATAAATCTCCCTGACACAGGAATGGTTTCCTTTTCCTGTGCCAGTGGTTCCGTCTGTGCCAGCGCTAACACACACCCCTTCCAGGAATGGCATTCAGCCATCCTGGCAACCAGAATTAGAGCAAAGAAAATATGAAATTTCTCTTCAAAACATAAGTGGAAAGATGAATGCAAAGCCAAGCAAAAAGTACCCAGATTCAACACGCACATTGTTAAATGTCACTTCATAGTAAGACACTTTATGAACATCAAGTGAACATGGACATGCATTAAATAGGGAGCCTGGGGATGTCTGAACTATCACAAAGAATCAGCAAGTAAAGAAAGTCTAGAAGAACATACAAGTTAACCAGTTAACAACTGTTCCTTTCAGGGAGTGAAGAGAGTAGAAATTGGGCAAATGAACAATGGGAATGGGGAAATATTCTTTATGATACAAACTCTTTTTTTTTTTTTTTTTTTTGATGACTTCGGTGCATTTTATTGGGTTTCCTGGTACACACTTCTATACTTTTTGAATTCTGAATTGCGTGACTATCCAATAAATGCAATCAAGTAAACTGAAATTTTCCCCAAATGAGTATTAAAAGATAACTCCAACAGACTGTTCTGAATATCTTGTTAGTATAACAATACACTTTCTTGGTTTGGAGAAAAAATCAGCAGCAAGGGAATGTTTCATGTTAAGAATCTAGATTTAAGTCAAGCAGGCCTATCAGTCAGATATACTGCTTCTCCTACTTGAGATAATTCCTTCAAGAAAGAGGTCTCTATTGACTGAAACCAAGGAATTATGCCCTGATTATCAAAGAGAGATTTAATGAGAAGATACCAAACAGCCTGGTGAACTGATAGGGGTCTTCTAGCTACATACAGGTCAACCGTCCATGGGACATAGGGAAAAAAAGTTGATGTCTTGCCTCAAATAAAAATTCAGAGAAGGAATTTCACAGCTGTCTCTTTGTAACAAAAAAAAACAGTATAGAAAAGACAAATCATCAAAAGGGTTCTTAGATAAGAATCATTAAAGCCTGATAAACATGAAAAAAAATTAAGAATTCTTTCAAAATAGACATTTCAGTCAAATGTCAATATCTCCAAAACATCTTGTCCAGTCATTGGATGCAAAGAATAGTATGAATGAGGAAATGAGAACAAAGTACAGTGACACCTAAGAGATACCATGGTTTATTAAGCCGGGTATGAAAGAAAAATATTCAGGGAAAGACGGTGCCTTTGTGAGCTGTTGGGAGGTAGCTGGAATCATTAGCAAATAACTAAGCAGGTCTGCCTGGTCTTTGGGACCAATGGCCTTCCGAACCACTATAATTGGGAGAAGGGGGTAGCACTGAACATGATATTTAACCAAGTGGAGGATCATGTGTGATACAAATTTTTGATGGTTCTTATGTCATGCCTTTCTACATATGGCAAAGTGACACACTGAAATCAAGTATTAGAGTATGAAAGCATCTGTCAATAAAGAACCACACTAATTGGGTGCCTGATTGTGTACATTGTTGAAATAAGTGTTGTCCAATGGTCAGGGCAGACAGACGTATCCCCACCTTTGAGCAGCTCATGGTCCTAGAGGAACAGACCCAGTAATAGGAATCCATGCTCACATGTCCACAGAAAGCAACTAAGATGACTAATATTTTGAAAACAAATGCTAATTTCTGATCAGTGCAAAATTAATAGGGGAATTCTGAAAGAACATAAAATAATGTAAGCTCATTTAAATCTATGTTTGGAGCTTGAGGTTACTTGACTTTTTTAAAGTCCAATAATAGTTTTCAAACATCTTTAATGCTTAAATTTACAAACTGAATATTAGTATTTTTTAGAGCAGATAAATATCCATGGTTAAAACTAATTCTCTTTCATGCCATACGCTCTCAATCTGTCTAAAATAATATTTGGAATAATTATACCTAATTCAAGCTCATGGCTTTGAGGAGGTTGGTTATGTGTTAAAATGGTTTATCATTCTGCAGTTGACACAAACTTGTATGGGCGCCTCCCACTTAAAGGAAGGGATCAGACACTGTATAAGAAGTGCCCCAATAGAGAAAGCAAATGATCCTTCTATTCATTTTACAATGCTTTTTTAGATAAGTTTAAAGAGAAGGTTGGATGGCATCATTGACTCAATGGATATGAGTTTGAACAAACTCTGGGAGATAGTGAAGAGCATGGAAGCCCAGTGTGCTGCAGTCCACGGGGTCACAAAGAGTCAACTAAGTGACTGAACAACAATAGCAAAGTCTTATTTAACAGAAGAAGCAGTGAAAAGAGAGGTGCATTTTCATCCGTGCATGCCGTCAAAGAAAGAAATAGCCAGGCTATACTCATCAGAACAGTAAGAAGACAAGGTTAAAAGAGGAGACAAAAACAATCCTATAAAGAAGAAATAATAAAAAATCACAATGAAGGCAAATGTGAAAATAAAAATATTGAGAGAAATGAGAGGCAAGATAATTGTAAAGGCAGTTATATTGTGAACAAACATAACTAAAATACCTGAAATATCATTTTGCAATGTTTCCCCCTATGGAGATAATCAGGGATTTCCCACAGCCCTCTTTAAACAAATTAACATTAAGACTTAAGTGTTCACTTACATAAACTTAAAAATGTTTTTCAAATGCAGTTTACTGCATGATTATGATCTTTTAAAGTTGTGTTTTAAATTTCATTGCAAATGCGTATCAACTCATATATACTTTTATTGGTAACAGATAATTTAAACGAACAAAAATAAATGGCATCCAAGTGACTGCAACTTTCATAAATTATCTTCAATAAATGCTCGGTTAGCAAAATTAACTTTCTCTTATCACTGCTGCACAACATAGGCAAACGTGGAGTACCATATGCAGATATGGGTACACTTTTTTTTCTAACTTCGTGTTTTACATAATTTCAGAAAATAGCTTGTAAATATTTCATGTGTGATTTGAGGTATCAATATGATGACACTGGAATGACATAATGTAGCCAACAGTGGGGAACATTATGCTGGTGTAAAATCTAAAAATTAATAGCAGCCTTAATTGTTCTACTGACTTTAAATTTTTTATAAAGAGAATGCCACACAAAATAAACCTTGTTGTTTTCTTCCATATTCTAAAATGTGCCTGTCTTTCAAGTACATTCTCTGAGCAGAATTTCTGTGTTGTGATTGCCATGCCTTTGCAGCTCTGCAAAGCAAGGTAAGATAGCTTAGCATAGCTTTTATCTGCAAGGATTCCCCGAGGCAGTTTCTGTAAAAGGGTTAATGACAGATGTTTCCATTAAATCTGACCTACCTCTTAATTTTGCCATTGCCTGATAATATCCTGGCTTTGTGCTTATTTGCATGGGCAAATGGAGTCACTCCATAACAAGTAACACACCGCCCTCATTGAAACAAAAGGTCAATTCATTTTAAACCAATGTGCACAATATTTTTTGTAGTTGCAGTGAAAAAAAAAAAAAAAAGTCCCCTCTCATACAATGCTACTATTTACAAAGAATTAAAAGCTCTGTTTTCTAAACCCCTGGACACACTGTACATCTGTAGGCAGAAGCCAGTACTACCAATTGAAATCAATATATATCCTTGTAGGTAACCTACTAGAAAAATCGCTTCTGTCTCAAGGATGTTCCTCTTACTTTTACACTAAATACAACCGGGGCACAGTATATTTCCTTTGCTGAGAAATTAGTTGAAAACTCCAAAATGCCAGCAGCACTTTGTTGTTTACCTAGTGTTATTACTTTTGTAAAGAAAAAAAAAAATTCTGTAAATATAGAGGGAATAGTTATTGTCTTATGCTGGTTAAAAGATATAGGCTTTTTAGCCTTTAGGCTGCCAGTCCAAATGCTACACTTTAGAAAGTAGCCAAAGTATTTTACCACATGAAAAGAGCACATGACCTTGAACCTTGACCAGGTTGCTGTTATAAACTCCTTAAAAAATAAATAAATAAAGGTGGTTTAAATAGCTTTGTCTAAGGCTCTGTTCAAGTCACTTCTTCCGGTGGGAGGATCCAATAATGTGAAGACAAATGTCAAAGAGCCTTTCATGATTCTTGTGAGAATATATGTCAAATATGTGCTTCCTTTTTGAATAGTCTATAACCAAGACTCAAGAAACACTTCATTAATCTAACTATGCTGTTTCACTTTATTATAACATTTAAGGAGTTTAAAATTATCACTTGCTACAGAAGTAGTCTCTCTGTAATTATATACAATGTTTTATACATATATATACAAATACTATATGCATATCATATTTATCATTATAGTCTAATCTCTAAGACATTTAAATATTGAAATGCTGGCATTAAATTGCACCTTATTCTGAAATCAGCTCTCCTGTGTGATATTGATAGTAAATCCATATTCAAAACACTCCCATATTACCAAAATCTTTAATTATCTTAAAAGGAAACAGGCTAGATTGGTGGTTAGAAGAGTGATCTTGCTAAGTAGCTTATTTTCTTCCTCTCAGATAAAAAAGCCCACATTTGGCACTGAGGCATTGCAAATCGTTGAAACAATTTAGAAAACTCTACTTACCTAGTTCAAAGTTTGATTTTCAATGGATTTGCTAAAGAAGATTCTATTCTCACCATGCTGCCTTAATTTTATTTGAAAATGAGGTAGACATGCAACGAAAGCTGGATGGACTCCTTAGAAGCCCAAGGAGTCCTCTGCACCTGGGGAAGGGGCATGCCCTCTCTTCCCACAGATTTCTGGTATCTGATTCCCAGCCTCACCCTCAAATCTAGATTCACCTATAAATTTCAAGGAAAAGGAACCACATCTTGCCTACTAATTTCCTATGAGGGCTCTTTCAAGATACAGCCATAATCAAAAGTACAGAAAAATAATAAATGAAATCAACAAATATCTACATTGTATACACAAAGTTCTAAGTACAGTGAAACATACAGTAGAGGAAAAAAATGTGGTCCTCCCTTTGTTTTAAATTTTCCTTTTATAATAGAGTAGAATTAATTTGGGGGCTTCCCTGGTAGCTCAGACAGTAACGAATGTGCGTGCAATGCAGAGACCCAGGTTCGATCCCTGGGTCGGGAAAGTGCCCGGGAGAAGGAAATGGCAACCACTCCAGTTTCTTGCCTGCAGAATTCCACGGACAGAGGATACTGGTGGGCTAGTCCATGGGGTCGCAAAGAGTCGGACATGACTGAGCGACTAACATTTTCACTACTCAGAGTTAATCTACAACACTGTGTTAGTTTCAGGTGCATAACAAATGTGGTTCCCTTTCTGTACAAACTTACTGCTTCATCAAGCAATAGTAAAAGAGTTCATCGTATCAGACTACTAAAGTAATATCAAAAATATTTCAAAAATAAATTAAGTGTATGGAATTGGCGATGTTAAGTAATGGAAGAAATGTGGAGTTTTAATCAGGTGATGGCTTGGGTTTATTAATCCATTTTTTTTACCTAGAGTAAATGAGCAACTAAACGTGAAGTCAAAACAGCTGATAATTTAAATTACAGTTTTGTGGTAAATAAAACAAGAAAACAAAACACTGTCATACTAGCCACCATGTACTAAGCACTTAGAATGTGTTAGGAACTCTGCAGAACACTCTACATTCACTGATGCCGCTTAATCTTCACAGTCTTGCCCTATGAAGTAGATACAATTATTATCCTCATTTTATAGGTAATGAACCAAAGACTTGATAAGACTACCTTGTTCCCCAAGGTACAGTTCTAGTAAGTGGTAGGTGGAGTCAGAATCACACCTAGACCGTCTCCCTCTAGTCTTATACTCTCAACCTTGTTATGTGTCTTGTGGGTACATGGGCGTTGGCATCACACAGATGGGGTTATAGTCCATACCCTCCCATATATTTGCTCTGTGACCTTGGGCAATGTTCTTATATTTGGGAATAAGGAAAAATGATACTGCTATGATGTCATGGAGATTAATTATTTTGACCTGTCTGGCAACTTCACATTAATTTTTTTTTTCTTTTTCCCTGTGGGAAACAACCGGTCCCTCATTCTCAAACTATGCCTTGGCCAAAAAAAAAAAAAAAATGCATTTTATCTTTTCACCCACAAAAATGGGTTCAGGTGCGGACTCAGAATACGGGCAGAACCAACAGATGACCTATGTGGGAATGCTGATAGAATTATGAGGAAAGAAGCTTTAACTTTTTAGGTCATATGCACAAAAGCCTGTCTAAAACTGAAGCCATCACAGAGAAAAGCAAAGAAAGATGAGAGATAAGGAGAGCACATAAACCTTGAAATGACCATGCCTAAAGCTAGGCAGTTTGTGAAACACACACTTATGTGAACTAACAACACTCCCTTTCCTTCAAGCATATTTGAATTAGGTTTCTGTCACCTACAACCAGCTCAGGGTAATAAATCACCTCACAGAGACAATGTATGTGAAGAACTTAAGATACTTGTAATTAGCAAGTACTCAGTGAAGGCTGGGCTTTCTGGGTGGTGCTAGTGGTAAAGAACATATCCACCAATGCAGGAGATGCAGGTTTGATCACTGGGTTGCATGGCAACCCACTCCAGTATTCTTGCCTGGAGAATCCCATGGACAGAGGAGCCTGGCAGGCTACATTCCATAGGGTCGCAAAGAGTCGGATATGACCAAGCACACATGCACGGTGAAGGTTGGATGTTTTCTTTGTCATTTTAGTTATTACTATTGTTAGGTTTCCTTACCAAAACTGAGTATCTTGGATGAAAACCACGATTGGAGTAAAAAAAAAAAAAAATCACCTTGGTTCAGTTTATCAGGTATAAGCAAGTAATAGAGGGATAACTTTTAAGTAGTACTAAGCATTTAGGAAAAGCTATGACAAGCCATGTGGTGCAGTGTTAAAGAATCTGCTTGCCAGTGAGGAGGTGCAAGAGACTTATGTTCGATTCCTGGGTCAGTAAGATCCTCTAGAGGAGCAAATGGCAACCCACTCCAGTATTCTTGCCTGGAAAATTCCATGGACAGAGGAGCCTGATGGGCTACAGTCCATAAGGTTGCAAAGAGCTGGACATGACTGAGCATGAACATGTGTGTACACGTATGACAAACCTAGATAGCATATTAAAAAGCAGAGACATCACTTTGCTGACAAAAGTCCACATAGTCAAAGTGATGGTTTTTTCAGCAGTCATGTATGGATGTGAGAGTTGGACCATAAAAGAAGGCTGAGTGCCAAAGAATTGATGCTTTCTAATTGTGGTGCTGGAGAAGACTCTTGAGAGTCCCTTGTACAGCAAGGAGATCAAACCAGTTAATCCTAAGGGAAATCAACCCTGAATATTCATTGGAAGGACTGCTACTGAAGCTGAAGCTCCAATACTTTGGCCACCTGATGCAAAGAGCAGACTCACTGAAAAGACCCTGATGCTGGAAAAGATTGAGGACAGGAGGAGAAGGGGGCAGCAGAGGATGGGATGGTTGGAAGGCATCACCGATTCAAAGGACATGAGTTTGAGCGAACTCCAGGAGATAGTGAGGAAAGGTAAGCCTGGCATGCTGCAGTCCATGGAGTCACAGAGTCAGACATGACTTAGTGACTGAACAACATCTCAAGTATTAAGGTTAACACCAAAAGTCAGCTTGTCTTGCTTTCTAATCTGTGTTAGTATTTCCAACTGGCCTCACTGTGCCTGCAGAGGAGCCAGAACCAGTTATCACTGTGCCCATGCCGTGGTCGTAACACTCAGTCTCACATCCAAATGATTATCCAGATAGAAATAACATTTTATAAAAACCAAGACCCCACGTCATCTCGCTACTACTGCACTCTCAGCAACAACTTTTGTGCAAAACTCTAAACAGGAACTTTTTTGCAAAAAGCTAAGCAATCTGGTCCTAAGAAAGGTATTCAGTGTCACCCAAAGTCTAAGGTCAGTAATTAGGTCCCTTGTAATAACTGAGTCACTTGAGGTTTATATGGTTGCCATATACCCATTGCATCAACCTGCCAGAAAAGAAACTTTCTTTCTTCTGCTCCCTTCTTTGAACAGACTTTACTTATAATGTAAGAAGCAAGAATGGTTCCAGAGGAACTGTTGTGAACCACTGCGTCAATCATGCGAACATTAAAACACGGCTTGCTACTCATTACTATATAAAGTATTCTCTTGCTCTGTGGAAAATGGTTTCAAATAATTGTTGTGTTCGAACGGGAGTTTTGTTCTTTTTTAATATGGCAGTTTGAGAGAGAAAAAAACTTAAAGATATATTCAAGAAGCAAACCAATATTATAAGAGTTGAATCAACTAATTTTCATCAAATGACATCCTCATATGCGCACCAAGTCATACATCACAGGCTTCTCAACTATAGTCTAAAAGTCTAGTCTAAAAGATAGACTCACTTCCTGACTGTGCAGTTGGTAAACTGATGTGAAACAGCAACAGGAAAGGGAAAAGTAACTGACTTGACCTGCCTGAGCAAAGAAATTTTTCTCTGACTCTGAAATGCTTTTTTTTTTTCTTTCAGGCTTCTCTACTGCATAGCTAAGAAGCATTGAGTGGAATCAAGTCTGAAAAGATCTTCACCTTTAGTTCTGATTTCTCCTTCTGGTTTTAGCACAGTTGATCTTCAACATTGTTAGCTTGTGGTCTGTGCTAAAGAATGCTAGATGCTGTCAGAATAAGGCAGATATTTACAGAAAAGAAACTAACTGGACGACTGATTAAATATCAATGGCTTTAAATGTTGCTGAGTGACAGAAACTGATGAGTATTCTACAAAGTTTGAAACTCAAGTCCACAAAGACCTATCTCCTTAGTATACAGACCAGAGCTCTTCAACTATGGTTTCTCTGTAGGAAAAAGTAGAAGAGTGGGAACCATATCTTCCTCAAGACAAGGCCCTGAAGAGTTAAGAGCTTGCCAGTGGGCCACCCACAGAAAATTCTACTCCTTATATGAAGCACCATGCTAAGTTATGGGAAAATAAACAAACAAAATATCCAGGCTAGCAAGTCTTTCAAAGAAATTCTGAGACTCAGAAAATGAAAGAGAATTATGGGATGCAATGCTGCCAATCTTTCGTAGAGTGGCCCTGGGCAAGTTATTTTGCATTTCACTTTCTTCAGCTCTGGACTGATGTTACCACAGCGATGACTGATAATAAAAACATCCTCACAACAACTCCTAGGAATAATATTGTGAGAACTGATGTGTGTACAGTGATTTAAGGATGAGGGAAGAGAGGCACAATGTTATACTATTTTAAAGTGCTTTATCAACCAGCCTATTACATAATGTGTTATAATGTACCGTGTGCCCATGGAAACATGAAATCATGCATAATTCTTAAGTACTGCCAGATGCGTAGCTATAACAAATTTCAACCCTTCCTGAAGAATTCACCCACACACTCACTTCTCCAACCAGTATTTCCACTGGTAACTGTCAGAATTGAGAAATCATAGAAAAGACCCTTATTCACGCCTCTGCAGTCATTACATATAGTTTGCTTCATATTTGGGTAGGGAACATGTCTCATTCATGATTTTATAACTAGTGACTTGGCCTGTTCTGGTATACAATTAGTGCTCAGTAAATGTTTATTGAATGAGTGAATGAACAGACAAATAACAGTTAGACGTAGTAAATCAAAAAATAAACTTTAGCAATGGCACTACTTAAGACTAAGCAGAGTCTCTAATGTGAGGAACATTTCAAGTGGAGGTGGTCAAAGTTTGGCTCCCTCCCAGAAAGTCTATACGTTATTTCCTAGTATTAGTTCATGTGTCAGTTGTCATGAGTTTCTGGAATGTACAAGTAATCCTATTTACAAGAGATCCTTGCCATTCTCAATGGAGCCATCTGGCTTTACTTAAGGATACTGAATGAGTTCATTTTTCAGTGGCTGGGAACATGGCACTAACAACCTGCACACAGATTGAAGAATTTCTGAATATTACGATATACCTGTGAGAGGTAAAGAAATACCCTGAATTCTAAACTCATATTCACAAGGCACACACATGCAATGAAGTGGAAAAAAAAAAAAAACTCTGTACTTAGAATCAGAGGATCGAGCTCTGCCACATCCTTGCTCTACATAACCAGAAGTTGGCCAACATAACTAGTTTTCCCTGAGCCTCTGTTTTCATCTGTAATGACAACTATGTGTAATTTTGAAAAACTCACGCATCCAGGATCAATGTGGCAATGTAGTAATATATAAGTATATAAATAGTAGATAAATGGAAAATGCCACAGGATAGCATGACAACTAGTTATAAAATGGCAGAGAAGTCTAGGATGGTGTATATAAACTGTGAGATCATTGAGCTCAGGGTCCATGACTTACTTATCTCCACAGTGCTTGTACCTAGCAAATGGATGGCCTAAAAAAACTGAATGCATCACCAATGTCAGCTGCTGAGTTGGAGGCACCAACAAGAGAGACGCATTCAATTCTCAGAGGGGCCCTTCCAAGCCCCCCTCTGATAAACTCTAATATGGCATTTTTCAAAGTGTGGTCCTCCCACAGCCAGCACTAGAGTTGGCTAGTTTGTTTGTTAAAATTACAGGCTCCCAAACCTCATCCAAAGAGATTGTAATGCAATATTTCAAGCACTTGAGATAACTCTTGTATACACTGGGATAGTATATTTTAAATTCACTTTTGAAAATCCAGTAGCTATGGCACACGATCAGTTCCAATGAAAGTTGTGTGCTCTTAACTCATATGTTTTATATATCCAGCTTTTTATAGTTTACAAACTGCTTTTAAATACATAAAAATATAACATTAAAACAATGAGAAATCCTAAAAAAATTTATAGTAACAAGAAGTATAAGATAATATAATTATAAATAAAGTTGCATCCATAATAAAATTAAATGTGCTTTATTTTTCCTTAAAACATTACAAGGCTATTGTCTTTGTCTTCCTATGGTTTTGGACTTCACTTTGTGCTCTACTATACCTTGGACTCAAAAAGGGTATGCTCAATAAATATTTGTTATATAGAACAATGAATATGTGTGTGTGTGTGTGTGTGTGTGTATGTATATATATATATATATATATATGAACTTGCTCAGGGCTCATGACTTACTCATGACTCAAGAACTCACATCTCAGAAGGGTTGCACTCTTAAAATATGCCTGTTAATACATAAGGATGTGTTCACATGACAGAGTTTATAGCCTAAGTTCTCTTTATCAGAAGAGTGTAGGGACACAGGGCACAAATATAGGCTATTAGCTAAAGAGATTTCATACACATTCCTCTGAGATACTAATTTTTAAGCTGAGGTTGAAAATGAAAACTGGAAGGTAATTATCCTTAATTTCCAAATGCTTTAATTTTAAAATTAAACCCAGTTGCATAGAAAAGCCTCCCTGATGAAGAATGGCAATTTGCTTTGCAATGAGGAACAAAAGGGTATAATAGTTTGGGGATTAGAGGGTATGCAACGGTCAGATTCGTGTGCAGTTACCGTAATAATGACAATGGATTGGCGGAGAGATTAAATTCAAGAACCTGATCTCGACTAGCTGCTTGTTCTGGACTCCAGGTCTGATTACTCAGTGTCTTCCAACCCCTTGAAGATGAAGGAAGAGGAACTAACCAGTTGCAGGTATCAAATACAATGACATGAAAAAGGCAAGAACCATATGGATGTTGTGTAGTAGTGACGTTCTTGCTAATCAAAGATCAGAAGTCCAGTTTCCACAGGCAAGCCACTTGCTTCTAATCAACTCTTGGTACACATGATGATAGATTTGAGAATATTCAAGCTAATAAGATAAAGACTGGGGACAGATACCTCCAAAATGATTAATCACTAAATAGGTTCCATGCCAAAGTCCATGACTTTAAATTGTCAGTTGCCCGCAATGACCACCGTCAACGTTCCCATCTCCTCACCTCAGTCCCAGGCCCTTGATTTCCACGGAGCATCAATCCTTACCTTTTCTGTCTCTCCTTTGCCAACAACACAAAGGCTCAGTACCTATAATTACAAAACCACATGAATCCTGAATTAATTTGGAGTAGGATGAGGACATAGTCAACTTCACTATAAAGGAGCTGTGCTCCTAAGAAGGGGCTATGCTTATCAATCCATGCATCCCTTTATTTTTTCCTTCCAAAAATATGATAATACCTCAAGGAACTTATAACCTAAATATACATAACAGGATTTCAAGAATTGTGCATTAAAAGAATAAATACAGAATGAACAAATGTGCTGGGGATTAAAATGGTCATAATTCTGTAATGAACCAACCATATGAATTTGCCAAAAAGATATAAACCCTCTCCTGATTATCAGTTGATATGGAGGGCTGAGAAATGTAGAGTGTTCTTAAAATTTGATCTTATTTACTAAAAAGAGTCAATACAGAAAAAAAAAAACATACACACACAATTTGATAAATGTACATATTTGGAAGATTTAATAAAATCCTGAACTTTAAGATGGCATAAAGTAGAAATCAATCTACTAAATTAATTTAATAAAGGAGGAAGTGGCAGAGGATGAAATGGTTAGGTCGCATCACCAAGTCAATGGACATAAATTTGAGCAAACCCTGGGACACAGTGGAAGACAGAGTAGACTGGCAGGCTACAGTCCATGAGGTCACAGAGTCAGACATGACTTAACAACTGAACACAACAACAAAGAAATCAATCAAATATTAAAAACTGTAAAAACAGTCTAAATTTTGGGTTGGCCAAAAAGTTCATTCCAGTTTTCCTTTAACATATTATGGAAAAACCCAAACAAATTTTTGGTCAACCCAAGAGCTTCTGATAAAGACATAGTGAAAAAAAAGATGAAGTAGACACACATAATAGGTGATCAATAAGTGCTTTCTAACACAATTAATCCCTGTAAAATCATTTTGGAAGTAAAATAGAGAGAGAGGTCCATCTAGTCAAAGCTATGGTTTTTCCAGTAGTCATGTATGGATGTGAGAGTTGAACCACAAAGAAAGCTGAGAGCCAAAGAATTGATGCTTTTGAACTGTGGTATCAGAGAAGACTCTTGACAGTCTCTTACACTGCAAGGAGATCAAACCAATCCATCCTAAAGGAGATCAGTCCTGAATATTCATTGGAAGGACTGATGCTGAAGCTGAAGCTCCAATACTTTGGCCACCTGATATGAAGAACTGACTCATTGGAAAAGACCCTGATGCTGGGAAAAATTGAAGGCAGGAGGAGAAAGGGACGACAGAGGATGAGTTGGTTGGATGGTATCACCAACTCGATGGACATGAGTTTGAGCAGGTTCCAGGAGTTGGTGACGGACAGGGAAGCCTGGCATGCTGCAGTCCATGAGGTCACAAAGAGTGGGGCATGACTGAGCGACTGAACTGAACTGAGAAATACTAAGAAAAAGAATGAACAAAAAAGTGTGGAAACTAGAATTGATGTTGTTTGCACATAAATAGAATAAGCAGCAAATTCCAGAGGGTAAGTATCTACAGAAACATTTTTCAGTGTTTATCAGAAGAGCAGAACTGTGGTACATTTTTGCAGAAATCAGTTAACACATCACAGAAACAAAACCACCTCTGGTATAAAACGTACCAGTGGTTAAAAGTTCACAGTCACCCTTAAAAATGTCTTAAGGCACACAGAAAGGAAAAAATTACTCTTATTTGCAACTAAGCAATGGGGGAAAAGGTGAAGAGTAAGCAATTATCCAAAATGGCACAGAGTTAAAACCAACAACAAGATGAACATAGGTGGTCAGAGATTCCATTTAACCTTTCACCTAAAGGTTGCCATCTTCCCGAGAGAACTGATTCTACCAGTGGCTCGGTTCTGATTCAGAAGGAAGAGAGTCACTTTCTGAGTCACAGCATCACCCTGGTTTTCCTTTCGGTCCTCTGTTCCAAGCCTACCAAATCCCATCCCATTTTAACTTGGCTAAAGGTGGCCTGGCCGGCACTAGAATTTAATGCTTCCATAAATGAACTCTGATTGACATGAACGATGAGTCACTCTCAGAAAAACTTGTATTGCTGCCATTTGGTCAGTTTGGGGTTTGTTTTTAAAAAGAACGCCAGTTGAGGTTGAGCAGAAGCCAGGGTGTGTTTTTATTTTATGTCTCAAATAAAAATAAAGAGCTGGGTATGAATAATCAAAGTGGCAGGCGCCTCCCTGGATACTTCTAAACCTTCCAAAAGCAGTCCCCAGGCTCAGCAAAATGTAATATAGTAAAAACAACCATCAACAGTATTAGTACCAAGAGTTTGCTCCAGAAAAATAAAGTAATTCTGAGTCCCCTCTAGTCCCAAACTCTAGTGCTTTTCAACAATATTTTAAGTTAAAATATCCTTTTTGGAGGATGATAGTCCTAGAAAAAATATCCTTGGAAATTAGAAGAATATCAGATAAAAGAAAGATATGTACTCTTATCTAGTATAACTCAAAACAAACAGATTCTTCTAATTAGTCATATATACTGTATCGCTCTCTATGTGCTAAGTCATGTTCAACTCTTCACAACCCTATGGACGTGCAGCCTGCCAGGCTCCTCCGTCCATGGGAATCTCCAGGCAAGAATACTGGAGTGGGTTACCATGCCCTTCTCTAGGGAATCTTCCCAACCCAGGGACTGAACTCCAGTTTCTTAAGTCTCCTGCTTTGGCAGGTGAGTTCTTTACCACTAGTACCACCCGGGAAGCTCATATCACCCTCTAGTAGGAGACATATGGTCAGCTTCTTGTTCTTCTGAGACTGATCATCAGTTTTATGGATTAAGCATTCTCTTCACTCCCCTCTATACAGCTTTTATTTTCTTTGGATAGTTCACAATACCTACACAATTAGGAAATACAGAGAGAGGGGATAGGGTGAAGAAGAGGTAGTTAAAAGCAAGAGGAAACTAAAACTGAGAATATATAAGCGATGGATCAATTCTTTAAAAAAAAAGTTTATTGTGACAAGAAAGGGAAAATAGTAGGTAAAACGGGGCTTCTATAAAGTTTATGGATTTTGTCAATAATGTTTCCAAAAAAAGAATCAGAGATGAGAGGCAAGTATACAACAGGACAGTGGGAAATACTGATAACATTGTTCCAGATATTTGGAACACTGAATCAAAAGAAATCTGGGACTTTTTATTCTAATGTGGAATAAGGAACAACGTAAAGAATATAAGGAAAATTTGTACTCCTACATTATGATGTATTTGGAAGTAATTAACCCTGTAGTTATACATCAAGATGATACATAAAAAGATATTTCAGAAAACTTGTGATGAAAAAGAACTTTCAATTGCACATGATCTGAGTCAAGTTAAATGGCTACTGCCTAGTGCAAAATGCTACTACTGATTTTCTCATGCCCTCGGCAAAACTGCTGCTATAGTATTTTTATTTCAAGAAGGGCCAAAGCCTTTCATATACATTAGCACCTTAACCACCAGTTTATTTCTGAGATAGATAGGTATTGTTATCACACTATAAACACAAGGCAAACAGATGCAGAGGGGCTGGTCTAGTGAGCCCTGAGAGTGTCCTGAACTAGTCTAGTGAGGCGTACCTTTTCCTCTCACCTAGAGTTGGAGCCTCAAGAATAGAGACCAATTTCAACACAGCCCCAGGCAGTTAGCACAGCCCTAGAAACTTAGTAAGGATTTTTCTTAAGTTGAAAATTGAGCTCAGTGATTCAGAAAGATCTCTTGCATCAGACTGCTGCCATAATCAGAAAATAATACTTAGTATCTTCAAATGCACCCCAGCTTTTGGATCTTCAAAGGAATAGAAAAATCTTCCTAAAGAAGGGAACTGACTGTAGACCTTTCTGTGAGCCCTTTGACAATGATCGTGAAGTGTTTTTAATTGTGCTGTGCTTAAATCACAGCATGGAAACTAAAGTCATGCTCTCTGTTCCAAAGTCTTGCTTCAGAAACAGATGGACATGTTTCCTCTGCATGGCAAGTCCATGGCCTCGCACACCAAAGTGAGTTTCACCTTCACCCTGGATTTCCCAGAGGAGTAAAAGACATAGCTCTTCTCTATGTAAAAGTGAAAAAGTGAAAGTGCTAGTCGCTCCATCATGTCTGACTCTGCAACCCCAAGACCATAGGCCGCAAAGCTCCTCTGTCCATGGAATTCTGTGGGCAAGAATACTGGAGTGGGTTCTAATTCCCCGCTCCAGGGGATCTTCCAGAGCCAGGGACTGAACTTGGGTTAGTTAAAAGCTTAATAATTTTTTTTTTAATTTTATTTTTAAACTTTACATAATTGTATTAGTTTTGCCAAATATCGAAATGAATCCGCCACAGGTATGCATGTGTTCCCCATCCTGAACCCTCCTCCCTCCTCCCTCCCCATACCATCCCTCTGGGTCGTCCCAGTGCACTAGCCCCATGCATCCAGTATCGTGCATCGAACCTGGACTGGCAACTCGTTTCTTACATGATATTTTACATGGTTCAATGTCATTCTCCCAAATCTTCCCACCCTCTCCCTCTCCCACAGAGTCCATAAGACTGTTCTATACATCAGTGTCTCTTTTGCTGTCTCGTACACCGGGTTATTGTTACCATCTTTCTAAATTCCATATATATGCGTTAGTATACTGTATTGATGTTTTTCCTTCTGGCTTACTTCACTCTGTATAATAGGCTCCAGTTTCATCCACCTCATCAGAACTGATTCAAATGTATTCTTTCTAATGGCTGAGTAATACTCCATTGTGTATATGTACCACAGCTTTCTTATCCATTCATCTGCTGATGGACATCTAGGTTGCTTCCATGTCCTGGCTATTATAATTTTTTAATCACATAGTTGCCATGAAATTATTAAGCTTTTAATTTTACATGAGGGGCTCCTGATGGTTCAGATGGTAAAGAATCTGCCTGCAATGCAGGAGACCGGAGTTCGATCCCTGGGTTGGGAAGATCCCCTGGAGCAGGGAATTGCTACCCACTCCAGCATTCTTGCCTGGAGAATTCCATGGACAGAGGAGCCTTGCCGGCTATAGCTCATAGTGTTGAGAAGAGTCAGACATGACTGAGTGACTTTCAGTTTTCATGTGATTAAAAGAGAGTTTTGCACAGTTTTAGAGCTGCAGCATTGTAACAACTAACTGTAATCAGGACAGACCTTAGCTTTACAAGTGGAGATCAGATATGGGGAAAGATCTCGAGCTGAGACAGCAGTGGTTACACTGTGACAGATGAGTATATCTGCATAAGGAAAATCCCCTAGTTAGGGACCACAGCAGGATCCCATCCATCACATTACATGGGAGCTCAGAGAACTGAACCTCTTGAAGCATTTTTGGCAGCAGGGAGAACTTCTAGCATCCTAATGCTTTTACAAGGCTGGATTTTCCTTTTCTCCCCCATGTGCTTCAAGATTTCATAACATGAGAAACATAGGAGCAAAAGTTAAAATGCTTTAATGGTCCCCATAGGCTATTTAAATAAACACTGTGATTGCAATTTAGACAATCTGGAGTCCATTCAATATTAAATCTCCACCCTAAGCTACAGCTACTACACAAATAGGGAATTCATGGTATACTCCACATGGCCATTTACTACTGCAAAGACTGCCTCTTGACAATCGTGGGGAGGAGTTAGCCAGGCCTGACATTACACCAGTTAAATCTGTCAACAACTGGAGAGAAAGCTCTGCTGAACAAACACACTGATCCCTCTCACACAGCCTGTCTTTGTCCTGACAATGCTACAACTCCACTAATCTCATACCATCTTCAGCCATGCAAGCAGAAACTTCTTTTGCAACCAGCTGTAACAAAAGATGCCTTTCTTTATTTTTACACACTGTATGTATATGTTTGTGCTGTCCCTTCCGCTCCCGCCCCCGCCATTTCCACTCCATCCTACAGACCCGATCCTAAATAAAGCCTGATGGGAAGAAGTCATAAGTTAGTCCTCATCTCAGATAAATACATGAAGAAAGAGGCCAGAGGATTGATCAGGTCCTTTTGACCAGGCCCTCATAAAAATAATACTCAATGATGCACAGTTTTGTCTGCACCAGGGGAAAGAATAGATTTGAGAAGTAAGCAGGCAATAAATATCCTAAAATATGGTGTGCCAAATTGAAACAACTGGGTGGTGAAATGCATAGAACCACTGAGTGTTGCTCCAACAACTTCCAGGCACCAGGGGCTTCAAGGAATCATGGTGCTCTTTTTCACTTTTATGTATTGTTGAAAAAAGTATTGTATGAGAGTAACATGTTAGCTATGGCATTAGTAAAATATGATTATTAACTGATATTTTCCTAGCTATAAAAATTAATATAGTATTTATGTGTTGGGATAAAATGAATATTTTTAGGTATAATTTACGTTCAGGACAATGAAATGTCTTAATACAGCTAAAAGAATTTTTACCTGTGTACTTATCTACGTAATAACATTCAGGTTAAGAGATAACTTATTTCTGTTGCCCCAGATGGTTTATTTCCGCTCATTCTCAAGTCACTTCTCCACCACAGGTAATGAATACATGGATACATTTTGTCTAGAGCAAAACTAGACTAATTTTGCCTAATTGCCACAGATGGTAGTTGTTGGGTTAGTCCTTCAGTTGTGTCTGACTCTTTGTGACCCCAGGGCCTGTAGCCCACCAGGCTCCCCTTTCCATGGGATTTCCCAGGCATGAATGCTAGAGTGGTTAGTTAGCCTTTTTCCTTCTCCGGGGGATCTTCCTGGTCCAGGGGTCAAACCGGGGTCCCCAGCATTGTAGGCAGATTCTTCACTGCCTGAGCCACCAGGGAAGTTTTGCCTAAAACAAACATCTTCAAGTGTTACATGCCAAATACTATGTTGCAAATTTTCTTGCCTTATCTCATTTTAACTTCAGTTAATCCTAAATACAAGAGGAGACAAGTATTTCTGTACCAGGTTTCCAAAAGAAAGGATAAGAAACTCAATCAACATAAAATTGCATCTGAAATTCTAAATCTATTACACTCAAGTGATGTTCTACTATATTTATATTGTATAGACCATTAAATATGCCCTGTGATTAATGGTTTAAAATTAAATGCACAGCATAAGGCACTGGTAATAAGAATATCAATCCCATTCTATTTGGCAGGAACTGGGCTATTGACTTTATTGCCTTATTTAATCCTCTTATCAACCCTGTAAGGCAGCTATTACTATCTTCATTTTGCAGATGGCTCAAGAAGGTGAGAAGATTTGCCCACTTTTAAGTAATAACTGTATTCAAATCTTGTGTATTCAAATCTTGTACTTTCTGACTCCGAGTGCTTAGTTTACAGTAAGTGGTCAATAAACGTGTGTTACGTCACTGAATTAAAAGAGGATTAAAAATGCATGAGAAAGAGTAGGCTATGAAAATGCTAAGCAAATTTGTTTATCACTTTGATGATAACATTTATAGGAAAAAAATGACAGAACCTGAATGTCAGATGAAATCTTAGACATTACTTAGTCTCTTCCCCTTATTTTATGGGGACCATTTTCTAACAGCCTTCATTGAATCTGTTACAATATTGTTTATGTTCTATGTTTGGGGGGTTCTGGCCACAAAGCATGTGGATTTTAGCTCCCCAACCAGGAATCTAACTCTCATGCCCTGCATTGGAAGGCAAAGTCTCAACCACTGGATCACCAAAGAATTCCCTCTTCCCCTTATTTTAGAGATGAATGAACTGAAACACAAGTGACCTGTTCAAAGACCCGGAGTCAGCTAATGTTAAACTTTGGACTGGAATTCAGGTTTCTCTGTTCGCATTAAGGTGTTGTACTGCTGCTGCTGCTAAGTCGCTTCAGTCGTGTCCGACTCTGCGCGACCCCACCGACAGCAGCCCACTAGGCGTTAGCTATGTTCTATTTCTTCGGTGGTGAATCAAGTACATGGCATGGTTTCTAAATAAGTTTGCAACTAAATTTGATAAGTTTATCAATGCTGCCAACAGCAGTGACAACTAATGTATGTTCCTGAATGAAAAAACAGACTGCCATATAAAAGATTTGCATGATAAAGTAAATCATTAAATATACTCAACCACCAAAATTTATGGAGCTGGTAGTATCTATAGTGAAAGTCAGAAATACATGAGAACAATGATGGCAGCAAATATCAAGAAACTTGAGACCGATTTAGAAGACAGTGCAGGCTCACAGGTTTGAAAAGAGAATCATCCAAAGTTAACCCTTCATTTGATCAAGGAGGAAGTGTGCACAAGGAGATGAGAGCCTTGACCATGGCCACAAAGCTCCTTAGGGGCATTAAGTATGGCCACAGGCACTAACTCCCAGGCCAGGATTTTGTCTGTTAGCACTGTTTCACCCACTACTCAATGAGACATTGCCAAAGAAAACCTACTCCTCACCTGAAAAAGTGAAATAAAATTAAATATTAATATTAAAGTTTTACATGCTTTAAAAGATACCCATACAAACATTAGCAGTACAATGATCAAACAGCTTCTACTTTGAATGCATTGTCGAACTAGACTTTGGTAATTAGGACATGTTAATTTTGAAAAGATTACTAAAAAAAAAAGCATAAACAAGTCTTAGAGAATGTTGGGGTGTAAGATAATGTCTTTCAACTCATTCACTATACTAAAGTGTACAGCTCAAAAATGGAAAATATAGTTTTTAAAAAAGATTTTTCTGTGACATGTCATGATGGGATGCACTTTTCTTCTCCATTTGAAACTGTCAACGATGCACAAGTGATTTCATCCTGTGAACCCATAAGAAATGGAACTACATGCAAGCCTTCCAGCTGTTGTTCATCCAGAATTGTGATATTTATTCTGGAAGAAGCAAACAACAGACTTTTGGAGAATGGGAGTTCACCTGGTTCTTACACTATATGAACTCAAATTCACTTTTCTAGTGAATAAACATCTTGTAAAAGAACACTTACCACCACCATCACCAAAAAAGAGAAAAAAGAAGCACAGTATAATAGCTCAAATTCACTTTTCTAGTGAATAAACATCTTGTAAAAGAAGCACACCATCACCATCACCAAAAAAGGGAAAAAAAAAAAAGGAGAAGCACATGTAAATGGGCTAAAGCTCATTTACACTCTGGACTTCATAGACAATCTTTACTTTAATTTTTATCTTCCATACCTCTCCCATATATACTGTAACTAACAAGTAACTCTTGGAGGCACTTCTTTAGAAACATGTCTTTTTTTTTTTCCCCTATCCATTTCAACATCTTATCTTGCTATCTTCTATAAAAATGGCCTCTTCATTTTCTGCAACAATAACTTACAGTTTCTTTAAAGATGACATGAAATGTGTTTTCAGCTCTCTTTCCTGATTTACAGCCATTTTCAATAAAACTGCCAACTAGGCATGAGAATCTATGAAAACACTTCTGGGTTCCTGAAGGACCATATATCATTTTCAAATGAACATCTATATTAGAAAACAGACTTTTTCAATAATGATTCAAATTTAGATCTGTTACCTAGAAAGTGCTCTGATTGCACACTTCTGATACCTTCTTAAAAGAAAAATATACACACAATGAATTTAAGCAATTGGATTACTGTGATATTGAATGGTTTGTCTTGGAAACGAACAGAGATCATTCTGTCATTTTTGAGATTGCATCCAAGTACTGCATTTCGGACTCTTTTGTTGACCATGATGGCTACTCCATTTCTTCTAAGGGATTCCTGCCAGCAGTAGTAGATATAATGGTCATCTGAGTTAAATTCACCCATTCCAGTCCATTTTAGTTCGCTGATTCCTAGAATATCAACGTTCACTCTTGCCATCTCCTGTTTGACCACTTCCAATTTGCCTTGATTCATGGACCTAACATTCCAGGTTCCTATGCAATATTGCTCTTTACAGTATCGGACTTTGCTTCTATCACCAGTCACATCCACAGCTGGGTACTGTTTTTGCTTTGGCTCCATCCCTTCATTCTTTCTGGAGTTATTTCTCCACTGATCTCCAGTAGCATATTGGGAAGCTACTGACCTGGGGAGTTCCTCTTTCAGTATCCTATCATTTTGCCTTTTCATACTGTTCATGGGGTTCTCAAGGCAAGAATACTGAAATGGTTTGCCATTCCCTTCTCCAGTGGACCACATTCTGTCAGACCTCTACTCCATGACCTGCCCTTCTTGGGTGGCCCCACAGTGCATGGTTTGGTTTCATTGAGTTAGACAAGGCTGCGGTCCTAGTGTGATTAGATTGACTAGTTTTCTGTGATTACGGTTTCAGTGTGTCTGCCCTCTGATGCCCTCTTGCAACACCTACCATCTTACTTGGGTTTCTCTTACCTTGGACATGGGGTATCTCTTCATGGCTGCTGGGAGATGGTGATGGACAGGAAGCCCTGGCGTGCTGCGATTCATGGGGTTGCAAAGAGTCATACACAACTGAGTGACTGAACTGAACTGAACATGACTCTTAAAGAGTGTACCAGTTACAATGGTGTTAGCATGGAAATTTAAGAAATATCTTGTCTTTAAAAGCTAGCTTAAGTAATTAATCCATGAGATTTAAAGTAAATTTGGTTCACTGGAAATTAAACACTACTAAGGGGCTTCCCTGGTGGCTCAGTGGGTAAAGAAATCACCTGCAATGAAGAAGACCTGGGTTGTTCAATCCCTAGGTTGGGAAGATCCCCTGAAGAAGGAAATTGCAGCCCACTCCAGCATTATTCCTTCAAAATCCCGTGGACAGAGGAGCCTGGTGGGCTACAGGCCATGGGGTCACAAAGAGTCAGACACAAATGAGTGACTAAACCACCACCATTTACTATAAAGATGCTGAATATATATTAAGTTGCACTCAATACATAACTATCTTTGTTTCTATCAAAGTTCAATGTAGACAAATATAGAATAAGTTCACTTAACTAACTGCCTCCATTTTTCCCCCCAAATCCACTTTTTACTTGTAAGATCATAGATATTTACAAATGAGATTACAGGTGTGCTTGATCTATCATCAGGCTACACACAAGAATCATAAGAATGTGTTTCCTCTTATCTCAACACTTTCAGTTCAGTTCAGTTCAGTCGCTCAGTCGTGTCCGACTCTTTGCGACCCCATGAATCGCAGCACCCCGGGCCTCCCTGTCCATCACCACTCCCGGAGTTCACCCAAACTCATGTCCATCGAGTCGGTGATGCCATCCAGCCATCTCATCCTCTGTCGTCCCCTTCTCCTCCTGCCCCCAATCCCTCCCAGTAATCAGAGTCTTTTCCAATGAGTCAACTCTTAGCATGAGGTGGCCAAAGTATTGGAGTTTCAGCTTTAGCATCAGTCCTTTCAAAGAACACCCAGGACTGATCTCCTTTAGGATGGACTGGTTGGATCTCCTTGCAGTCCAAGAGACTCTCGAGAGTCTTCTCCAACACCACAGTTCAAAAGCATCAATTCTTCGGCGCTCAGCTTTCTTCACAGTCCAACTCTCACATCCATACATGACCACTGGAAAAACCATAGCCTTGACTAGACGGACCTTTGTTGGCAAAGTAATGGCTCTGCTTTTGAATATGCTATCTAGGTTGGTCATAACTTTCCTTTCAAGGAGTAAGGGTCTTTTAATTTCATGGTTGCAATCACCATCTGCAAACAATTTTTAAATTCTACATCTCCACTAGATCATAGATGATACCAAACTCCGTAGATCAAATCCAACCTGTATATCTGATTCTAATTCTATAGAAAGACAGTGAATGATCTCACAATCTTAAATAGGGAAGAAAAAAAAGAAGCTACCATCTGCACCTGGATAGCTACAGCAGTGATTATAAAAACTAACTATTAAAAACAGTTAAACATTGCTGTACATCTTAGAACCTATTTGATTAATGACAAGAGTAGTGACAGACAGTTGCAATATGGAATCTAATGTTTATACTCAAACAGTACATCAGTCATTGAGCCCAAATGTACCTTACTCCCACACAAACCTGGTGTCATGCTCAATGTTTATTTCTGTAAATTACCAAATAAAGCTCAATATTCAATTTAAGAAGTCTTATTTTTTTTTCACATGAACAAAATTTGTACCTGTAAAAGAAAATCGCAAAGCCTTTCAAACCACACTCTCGAATTAACTTTCACAATTTATCCGAGACTTTTATCACAATTCTCTCAAAAGTTTTTGCCCTATGCTGAAATCTTAACTATGACTATGGTATGACAGAAAAATTTGGTCTGTACTCTTTAGATTGCATTGTTTTTTACCCTCCAACATAAATCTGCTGCTTTCCTGCTAATAGGATATTTCAGTTCAGTTCGGTCGCTCAGTTGTGTCCCACTCTTTGCGACCCCAGGGACTGCAACACGCCAGGCCTCCCTGTCCATCACCAACTCCCTGAATTTTCTCAAACTCATGTCTATTGAGTCTGTGATGCCATCCAACCATCCCATCCTCTGTCATCCACTTCTCCTCCACCTTCAATCTGTCCCAGCAGCAGGGTCTTTTCAAATGACTCATTTCTTCCCATCAGGTGGCCAAAGTACTGGAGTTTCAGCTTCAGCATCAGTCCTTCCAATGAATATTCAGGACTGATTTCCTTTAGGATGGAATGGTTGGATCTCCTTGCAGTCCAAGGGACTCTCAAGAGTCTTCTTCAACACCACAGTTCAAAAGCATCAATTCTTCAGTGCTCAGCTTTCTTCACAATCCAACTCTCACATCCATACATGACCACTGGAAAAACCATAGCCTTGACTAGACGGACCTTTGTTGGCAAAGTAATGGCTCTGCTTTTTAATATGCTGTCTAGGTTGGTCATAACTTTTCTTCCAAGGAGTAAGCATCTTAATTTTATGGCTGCAGTCACCATCTGCAGTGATTCTGGGAGCCCAAAAAAATTAATTTTGGGACTGTTTCCCCATCTATTTCCCATGAAGTAATGGGACCAGATACCATGATCTTATTTTTCTGAATGTTGAGTTTTAAGCCAATTTTTTCACTCTCCTCTTTCACTTTCATCAAGAGGCTCTTTAGTTTTTTTCGCTTTCTGCCATGAGGGTGGTGTCATCTGCATATCTGAAATTATTGATATCTCTTCCAGCAATCTTGATTCCAGCTTGTGCTTCATTCCGCCCAGCTCTGCATATAACTTAAATCAGCAGGGTGACAATATACAGCCTTGATGTACTCCTTACCCTATTTGGAAACAGTCTGTTGTTCCATGTCCAGTTCTAACTGCTGCTTCCTGACCTGTATCCAGATTTCTCAAGAGGCAGGTCAGGTGGTCTGGTATTCCCATCTCTTTCAGAATTTTCCACAGTTTGTGGTGATCCACGCAGTCAAATTCTTTGGCACAGTCCATAAAGCAGAAATAGATGATTTTCTGGAACTCTCTTGCTTTTGCAATGATCCAGTGGATGTTGGCAATTTGATCTCTGGTTTCTCTGCCTTTTCTAAATCCAGCTTGAACATCTGGAAGTTCACGGTTCATGTACTGTTGAAGCCTGGCTTGGAGAATTTTGAGCATTTACTAGCATGTGAGATGAATGCAATTGTGCAGTAGTTTCAGCATTCTTTGGCATTGCCTTTCTTAGGGACTGGAATGAAAATGGACCTTTTCCAGTCCTGTGGCCACTGCTGAGTTTTCCACATTTGCTGGCATATTGAGTGCAGCACTTTAACAGCATCATCTTTCAGGATTGAAATAGCTCAACTGGAATTCCATTACCCCCACTAGCTTTGTTCATAGTGATGCTTCCTAAGGCCCACTTGACTTCACATTCCAGGATGTTTGGCTCTAGGTTGGTGATCACACCATCGTGATTATCTGGGTCAGGAATATTTTTTTTTGTACAGTTCTTCTGTGTATTCTTGCCATCTCTTCTTAATATCTTCTTCTTCTTTTAGGTCCATACCATTTCTGTCCTTTTTTGAGCCCATCTCTGCATGAAATGTTCATTTGGTATCTCTAATTTTCTTAAAGAGATCTCTAGTCTTTCCCATTCTATTGTTTTCCTCTATTTCTTTGCACTGATCACTGAGGAAGGCTTTTTTATCTCTCTATGCTATTCTTTGGAACTCTGCATCAAATGGATATATCTTTCCTTTTCTCCATTGCCTTTCACTTCTCTTCTTTTCACAGCTATTTTTAAGCCCTCTTCAGACAACCATTCTGCCTTTTTGCATTTCTTTTTCTTGGGGATGGTCTTGATCCCTGTCTCCTGTACAACATCATAAACGTCCGTCCATAGTTCATCAGGCACTCTGTCTATCAGATCTAATCCTTTGAATCTATTTCTCCCTTCTACTGTATAATCATAAGGGATTTGATTTAGGTCATACCTGAATGGTCTAGTGGTTTTCCCTACTTTCTTCAATTTAAGTCTGAATTTAGCAATAAGGTGTTCATGATCTGAGCCATAGTCAGCTCCAGGTCTTGTTTTTGCTGACTGTATAGAGATTCTCCATCTTTGGCTGCAAAGAATATAATCAATCTGATTTAAGTGTTGACTATCTGGTGATGTCCATGTGTAGGGTCTTCTCTTGTGTTGTTGGAAGAGGGTGTTTGCTCTGACCAGTGTGTTCCCTTGGCAAAAGTCTATTAGTCTTTGCCCTGCTTCATTCTATACTCCAAGGTCAAATTTGCCTGTTACTCCAGGTGCTTCTTGACTTCCTACTTTTGCATTCCAGTCGCCTATAATGAAAAGGAAATCTTTTGGGGGTGTTAGTTCTAAAAGGTCTTGTAGGTCTTCACAGAACCGTTCAACATCAGCTTCTTCAGCATTACTAGTTGGGGCAGAGACTTGGATTACTGTGATATTGAATGGTTTGCCTTGGAAATGAACAGAGATCATTCTGTCATTTTTGACATTGCATCCAAGTACTGTATTTCTGACTCTTTTGTTGACTATGATGGCTACTCCATTTCTTATAAAGGATTCTTGCCCACATTCATAGATATAATGGTCATCTGAGTTAAATTCACCCATTCCAATCCATTTTAGCTGATTCCTAGAATGTCGATGTTCACTCTTGCCATCTCCTGTTTGACCACTTCCAATTTGCCTTGATTCATGGACCTAACATTCCAGGTTCCTATGCAATACTGCTCTTTACAGCATTGAACTTTGCTGTATTTTGACAAAATGTGGTCCCCTGGAGAAGGGAATGGCAAACCACTTCAGTATTCTTGCCTTGAGAACCCCATGAACAGTATGAAAAGGCAAAATGATAGGACACTGAAAGAGGAACTCCCCAGGTCGGTAGGTACCCAATATGGTACTGGAGATCAGTGGAGAAATAACTCCAGAAAGAATGAAGAGACAGAGAGAAAGTAAAAACAACACACATTTGTGGAGGTGATTGGTGATAGAAGCACAGACCGATAGACTATTTACTTCATTAATAATCACTGGCATTTAGAAACATAGCATTTAAGACTTAAATGGAAAATCAAGAATATACGTGTCAAATTTTTCTTTTGAGAGACAAGTGTCGCTGTTAAAAATTCTGTATTTCACATAAAAGGGCTATGACCTGAGTTGACTGGATTGTAGGAACAAAGGAAAAGATATTTAGTTTTGTAAGTGATTACTATAAAACTGAGCACAGATATATGGGAGAATGGAGTCATAATCTAAAACTGTCCACCTGAATTTGAGAAACTTTTATTATTTTATTTAAGAAAATTAAAGGCATAACTAAACCACAATTTTTTTTAAAAAGTGGTTGAAATAAAGTTTTAGTATTCCCCAGTTGGAATAAAACTGGAAGTAATCATAGAATCTCATGGCTTGAGTTGCATTTGTTTGATTTTTTGCTAAACTGTTTCATTCATGATATTTTTTTAAAGGAGCTGAAGAGGTGAAAGTAGAATTACACTGATGCCAAATGTGATACAAAGGAAACACTCAGAAAACACAAATGTTCACTGAAGAGTAAGAAATGGAATAGCTGATAATTAGGTATGGAGTAAGGGAGTGAGGAAATGGAGAAGGAAGACTGCAGGAGATGGAAAACAAAAATGCTCGTAACTTTATCCCCACTGGCTTAACTTAAATCCTGCTTGTAGAACAAGGGAGTGTTTGGGGTTTTGATTTTTTCTTTTTGGATTTTCTTCTTCTTTAGCCCTTTTCCAACATGTGTGGCATCTAGCATCTGGGTTTGGGTGGCTTATTATTATCTTTCTAAACATATAGTTTGATATTCCTTTAATTAAAATGGTGACCATCACCCAAAACGACTTTTCTGGAGAGGGACCTTGTAAACCCACAAAACCCAGGAATGGGTTTGTTGAACCTGCAGGCAGTTTTAAGGGAGCATTAAAGACTTGGCAAGCCCTCTGTGCTCTCATTTTCTTATTCTCTATTATCTACCCACTTAATAATTTCAGAAACCTTAATCAGACTCTGACCAAAAAAATCCACACAGTGCTTGGGACAGAATGATAATACCATCTGTTTTCATTCTTATGTGGGTTCATTCCAGCTGTATAATCCTGCATTCTGGATTGCTTAACTTTATAATGATCCTGATATTATAGGTGATTTAAAGGAAAATCTCCTACGCCACTCATCTCTTGCAAACATGCAGAATCTTTTCAATTTGAAAAAGTCTGGCGCATTTTCATATTCATGTTGATCACATTTGAATTCTATAGATAAATAGGACGAATCCCAATACTAAAAAAGATCCAAAGCCGCTTTCTCCTTTTTTTGGTAGTGGTGGGTAAGATGGAAAGCTCTTCTAAAGAGTTTATTTGGCAGGAGACTTCTAATTCTCTTAAAGTCTACATGGCAATTTTAAAAACAAAATATCTAAACCATCCCTAAAAATAGAAACAACCGACTTACTGAGAACCTTCTCTCCTCTACTATGTTCCTTAAGAATTCGATTACAATATCATTATTCAAGTATAATGCATAAAGAAGTGGTGATAAGGTTTCCCTCTAGTCATGATGACAACCGCAAATTCAGAGCAAAGGTCAAATGCTTTTAAACTCTTTGACACAGGAAAAATTAGCCAATGATATGGAAAAAATACACTCCAAATAATTCATTTTTGCAGATTTTAACAATCAATATGGAGCACCATATGATAGATATGGCTCCAACAATCTGTATCAATCACGAAGATTGGCAGTGGCAAACTACACAGAGCGAGTTTTGTCATGCTACCCCAGTCGATTTTACAGACGATGTGTAACCAAGACTTACTCTGGTGCTTTCCCCGACACACCACACAATCCCTTCCAAGATCTGCTTCCAACACATTCAAGGGCTTTTCTGAACCAAACCTGACTGAAAACCTTTGGAGACTGGCACACAATTCTTATGATACTCCATGTTTTCCTTCCAATGGCTGCATCTTTAATACATTATATTGGGTCTTTCCCATCACACATTTAATGTGTGAAATTTCTAAACTCTTCCCCTTCAGTTATCTAAATTGAACTTTGGCAGCCAGCAGTTAACTGTTGGAGAGTTGCTCAAAAACGATCAAACCCTTTCTAGATCTGATTGCAAAAAGTATCAGTGCCAAGAGTGAAATTTCAGTCTTCATCATACACAAAATCAATATGTATGCTTCACTCTGCAAAGACAGCCACCTTGAAAATAATTAATAAAACATCAAAGCTGCATACAACTTCAAAAATCCACACGAGACTGAAACATTTGAGGCAATTAAAAGAAATTACTAATTTATGGAAGGTGGTACTTCTCTTTGAAAGGTATTTTCATTTATATACACATATACGTATGTAAACTGAAATCTCACGTTTGGCTTCAAAATGGCAATTTAAAATCTTAACAACAAATCCACAGCCATTATGAATGTTATATTAAATACACAGACTTTGAAAAACCTTAAGAATAATTCATTTTCATTGAAATACCATGCAGAGGCATATTAGAATTGGAAAGAGGCATAAATTTAATATTTATAATATGTACACAGGTGACATGACCTCCATAAAAGACATGGCAACAACATAAATCTCATTTATCAGCTGTATTTCACTGTCTTAGAGTTACCTTTCATTTATTTATTCTTAAGTATATATGTCTCATTTGGTGGTGTATACTTAAAAAACTGATTAAAAAAAAAAAGATGACTAAGGATCACTACATATGGAAGAGGGGAGATACAGAGAAACACAGAATGATAAATCAGAGAGGTGCCTGAGAAAAGGAAAGCTTGACCAAAGAAATGATGTTTGTTCTGCCTTTTAAAAATGACCCATAGTTTTGAAGGCTGTAAATGGAAAGACACACATCAGAATGGATCTGAAACAAGAGATACCTTAAGTAACTATATAAAGAGGAGGATGGAAAGCAGCATTGGGGTTACATAGATCAAGGTCCTGTTTACCTGGCTTAGGTGTTTATATTTTATCCAGTAGGCAACTGAAAGTTATTAGAGATTTTCAGTCTGGAAGATGTCATACCCAGATTTGCATTTTTCAAACCATAACTGGCATCAACAATGAAATAAATTGATCTGAAACAAGAGACAGGAGGCGAGGAGTCCACTCAGGAGCATTCTATGATTCCCTGACAGACGGTGAGAACCTCAAGTGAGGTGGGAGCACTGACACCTAAGAGCAATTTTCTCTGTGCTCCTCATAAAGTCCTAAACTTATACATCCAAAAGTATTGATATTAAGGAACTGCATGGCTTTTTAAAAGTTTACTTAGCCTTTTAGAATATATATCTTTGTAGAGCACCTTTTCAGGCATTTCTTAACCAAACCTCTCAATCTCATTAGCAATGAAAGGATGACAAGTTTTACTCTTAGAGTAGATTTTTTTTTTTTTTTTAATGAAAATATAGTTACTGTGACTTAGCACCTCTGCACCAAATGCCTTGGGAGCATCAAGTGACCTACTTCTCTAATTGTCATCAATATTCGACACCTGATGATAAAGCAAAAATGAACTGTGTCGGTTACAGACTGGGTCTCCCCTTCCTTTAGTTTTGCTCTGGTCAATGTCACCTCATGAAGCCAGCCAAAATGATGAAAATACATGGCATCTATTTGAAATTAGAGAAAAAGCAGACTGGCTAGAAAGCTCTACACGGAATTAAAGACAAAGAAGCTGCAGAAGAATTTAGTCAATATTTTCACTTTGAAGATGAAGAAACCTTGACCCAGTGAGATTAAGTGATTTGCCCAAGATAAAATCAACTGCTGGAAGAGTTTTTCTAACAACACCACAGGAATCATGTAACTATTAACCCATATTTCTGAAGCTATTCATTTTATAAATGATAACAAAGTTGTTAATGAAATTGGGGAGGGGGGAGTTATTTTCCAAGGATCTACAAAACTGCATGACATGGGAATCAAAAAATGTTGTATTTTTATATATTTCCTATATTAAGGAAGATGTTTTATTTATTTATATTTTTGTTAAAGGAGAGGGACAGTCATTTAGTTTTTATCTACAAAGTTGTATTAATAATATTTCAATCTTCCAATGGTACTGAAACATATATACCAGTTTGAGACCATTGATTAAAATGATTGTTTCATCAGTTCAAATATATAAATTGTTAGTGAGGTCAGTCGATCTTTTGGGATATGTTCACTGATGATTAAGACCTTACAAAAATTATTGAACTGGTCAACTCTTCCTTTTGAAGTAAACTGATTTTTGAAATACCTTTTTCTATTTATAGTCTGTAGTTGCTCTGTAGTCTGATAAATGATGAAACAGCTATAAGGCATTAGCATCTAAGTTGACCTGTGTGTTTTAAAACAGCATAATTATTCCATGATTGATTTAAAAGTGATTAGTGAATAGAAATCTTTGGGTTGTATATATTTTCTACTGATTTACTTATTCACAGTACAAGTAATGTAAGGCTCACAGGTCAAACCTCAAAATAATGACATATTGTTTAAATACAGGAATAAAGGCATACCACTTTTACATCCTACTATTCTAAAAAGTTTTAGCAAAACTTTCACAAAGTAACTTAGGAAGCAAACTCATGTATGTAAAATAAAAATACAATTCTGAAAGGACAAAAAAGCTGAAGGACACACAAAAGCTATGTCACTGAAAAACACCTCTGCGTATTTTAGTTAGAAATTATATGACTAATGACATGACACCAAAATATGATGATACTTCGGGAAAATGTTTAGTATAGATTAACTATCTCTAGAACTGCAATGTTAGGCACATAGAGGAGATCAAAAAATATTTTTTAATCCAAATTTGATATTAACTCTCTACAGCAATCGTATCTTCATATTATTTTTTTCATATCCTTCTATATTGCTAGAAAGTAACATGACACCATTAAAAAGATCAGAATAAAATTTGGTTTAATTGGTATCAATTTTTGTGTGCATTAGTGCAGGCACATATAAGCCGTACAATTTGTATACATATTTGAAACTGTTATTGCTAATACTAGTTTCTATTGTCTATAAACTTCACCTAGGACTACGGACTATGTATTGAAACTTCCAGTGTTTGAAGATCTGTTTCTCTGCCCTTTGAACTGTAAGTCACTTTTGTTCCAAAATATTGTTTGCTGCATTCTAACTGATCTGTGTGCTTCTGCATCTTCCCCAGGACACCAGAGCTATACCATACTGCTTACACCATGCAGAGTGAGCACAAATATTTGATAAGCAAAGTTAATTTTTTGAAGTCTTTGGTGGGGGAAGAAAAGGCATTGTATTTAATATATAATCTTAACATATCTCATTGCAATGGTTAAATTTATAATAATTTAAACAATGTTTGCCAAAGAAGCAAAAAGTGTTTAAGGGCAATTCTATGAACTTGTATGTGTGTGTGTGTGTGTGTGTGTGTGTGTGTGTATGTGTATAAATATATATATATATATATAAATTAGAATCACCTTAGCTTAGTCTCTGTAATCATTAGCAGTAATATGCTTAATAACTTGTTAGTTTAATACATATGGTATCAAAGTATAGCCCAATGATGGAATCAAGTGAAATCACAAAATGATCGTTTTCTCTCTTTACCCTAAGCTGAGCAAGGAACCTTTCCAAACAGCATGAACTCATTGGCTTCCCCATAACTCTACAGAGTTGCCATATAACTGGGAATCGGAGAGGTGAGGTCATTTCATCACTCCTCGCAAAAAAAAATGCAAAACGTCTGCTAAAATCTGACTTCATTTGATTTACTCTCCAAGACTGTTTTTTATTAAATATGTTTGACTGCTATCTCTAATTAAATGTAGAATTAATTTTGGCAAACTAACCACAGATGCAGTTTATGTTCAATTTTATCAGACAGATTTATTTATAAGCTGTCAACTTCTTGAAAGACTTCATTTTGGAGCAGTTTTAAATTGCTAACAGTAGCTGTAAATGGAGCTACTGTTCTCTGGAACACTAAAGGAAAAGTATGCTATAAATGTCCATTCCATCTGTGAGGAATCATAAAACAATCACATTCCTTTATTTTTTTTTCCTCCTTAGGACCTTTATTAAATTAGTTCAACTCAATTAAAAATAACTTCAAAAACATTTCAGAGCCTTTTGTTTCATGGAATACTTGGAACTCTCTGCACGGAACGTCACCCTTTTAACTAATCCCTTTTAGTAAATGGAGGAGAATAGTGGTATTGTGACTTCAGACAGTGCTTTCAAGGGTCTCTACTGTACCGAATTGAGGTCACTGCAAGACAATGCTCAACACCCAATAGCCATTCAAACATTCTTCACAACTCTATCAAACGTGTCTTTCTTTCTCTCACCCGCTTTCTCTCATGGCAAACTCAGAGGACAATGGAAAAGCCTCTAGCACCATTTATGGTCACCATATTTGCACATGACAAAGTCTATTCTTCCTGGTTTGCCAACTCCCTGTAAAAAGAATGAACCCTGGGATAGATTTTCCCACCATTACTGTTATTCAAACTTAGTTTGTATTTAATTTTTTGTTGTTGTTGTTCTTAGAGGGCTGGGACATGGCATTTGAGAAGCAAACTTGCTATATTTGTGCACGAGTAACAAAGCAGAGACTAAATGCAGAATTAAATATGCCATGTTATAGCCAGCATATTCATAATAGAGTGCACAATTTAGTATAAAACAGAGACAGATGATGAAATTGGAATTATTATACCTTGTCTTATTGTCTAGCATTAATAGTATTATAAAACTTACTGTGTACCCATGAACTGCCGGACCTGCGCCCCACAAGCGCTATTTAGTATTGCTTGGGAGTTTTTATGGTTGCAGCCACAAACAAACAAAATCAACTGCTGCAAATTTTTCTCACCAGGCTGCTCCTTTTTGAAAGGGGAAAAAAAATGCACCCAGAGCATCGTCCTCAAAACAAACAAGGATCACATATTCTTAAGTTAAATAGTAAAGTTGTTACGAAGATTTTGATTTTAATTAAGAATGGGATTTGTAGGACAATTAGTGAGACGTAATATTCTTTGCAAGAAAACAGTACCCTTATTGGAAATACCATCTGAAATGAAATGGGGACATTTGGAGCTGCACAGAGACTTATTTCTATGGGTTTCTACAGTTAATGAGAAAAAAAAAAAATACAAGGAAAATGAAGATACCTCACCTGAATTGCAAGAATACAAAAGCTGTTTGCCTTTTTTCCCCTGTTAATTTTTCTTTTTAATTTAACTCATAGATATCCGCGCTAATGATTCTCTTATTATTAATACAGTTTGGAAGTTATTTTTCACAGTTATTCTAAACCACTGATTATTAGGAGTATACTTCTCATTTGATGATTTTACAAAGATTTTATATATATATATATATATATAATTTTATATATGTATAAAATTATAGTAATGACGACAGACTCCACAGTTATTTTGGATATTCTCAGCAGCCCTAATACTAAAAAGAGGGCTTTTCTCATATTATAGAACACAATTTTTATAATTGCTTACATGTTAGAATGACCACTGCCTTTACAGTATATTCATTTTCATGTGTTAGGATATCTAAAAATAGATTTACTAATCAAACGCGTGATAATTTCTCAAGTCTTTCCAATTAGCTTTCTAATAGAAATTACATTTTTCCTTTCTATACACTGTAAGATTAAATACTATAAAGTGTATTAAGGGACTTCTTTCTCATAGCAGATGGAAAAAATTATTAATAGTGACTATGCCATCAGACATTATTCTCTGAATCATAAAGACCAAAATATATATAATCATGTGTATGTGGTTTAAAATGTGTACTGACCACCAAAATTCTGCAACATCTATTCTATGGTATTTTTAAGCATATGCTATCTGCCAGGCACTGCACCAGGTAATGGTAAATTCCAATATACACTGAAGATGTCGTCATGTAGTTTATAATCTGCTGGCTGCTGCTGCTGCTGCTAAGTCGCTTCAGTCATGTCTGACTCTGTGCAACCCCATAGACGGCAGCCCACGAGGCTCCCCCGTCCCCAGGATTCTCCAGGCAAGAACACTGGAGTGGGTTGCCATTTCCTTCTCCAATGCATGAAAGTGAAAAGTGAAAGTGAAGTTGCTGAGTCTTGTCTGACTCTTAGTGACCCCATGGACTGCGGCCCACCAGGCTCCTCCGTCCATGGGATTTTCCTGTCAAGAGTACTGGAGTGGGGTGCCACTGCCTTCTCCAAATCTGCTGGAAAGACCTACAACTGAAGCAGTATAATGACTCACACTGTATGAAGTGATATAGATACACAAATAGGTACACGATTTCTTTCATTTCACAAGTTGAAAGTGCAAGTTCTCTACAACTATGGCAGGCAAACTGAGTTAATTTATGGAGGTATAGAGTACCCATCTGAGAAGCATCATGGGCAGTGTATTAAGGTTAAGAATAGGTTAAAACACAGACTGTATCCTGGGGAAAGAGTAGAGGGGGAGCAAGAAGGAAGAGAAATGAACACAAAATAAACTGAAACACGGAGATCATAACAAGGAATATCTGTGGCCCATTATGTCTCTACGGAGGCTGCTTACATGCGATTAAGGCAAGATAGATCTGGAAACCTAGACTGGGGCCACAGCATGCTGCTGCTAAGTCACTTCAGTCGTGTCCGACTCTGTGTGACCCCATAGACGGCAGCCCACTAGGCTCCTCTGTCCCTGGGATTCTCCCAGGGAGAATACTCTGTGGGTTGCCATTTCCTTCTCCAATGCATGAAAGTGAAAAGTGAAAGTAAAGTCACTCAGTCGTGCCCGTCTCTTAGCTACCCCATGGACTGCAGCCTACCAGGCTCCTCCATCCATGGGATTTTCCAGGCAAGAGTACTGGAGTGGGGTGCCATTGCCTTCTCTGGGGGCCACAGCATAGTCAGTGGTTTTTCAGTGATACTCTTAAAACCACTGATTGGTGTTGGAAAAGACAAAGAGTCAGGTAAAGAATTCCAAGGCTTCTTCAGGATTTCAGCTGGAAGGGATGGAGGGTATTGTGTCTCTGCTGTGCCAAACAAAAGAAGATGCGTTAAAGAGAGAGAGAAGAAAAATCTATGTGCTGTGGAAGCTAGATACGGTGGCTGAGAAGGCGAAGGGAGTTAATGTGACTTCTAAGGTTTTACACCAGGATGGCTGTATCTATACTGTTGAATGATGTCAAATTGCCAACCTAATACATCTAAGTGATATTTGAATAGAGGGGGTGGAGAGAGAAGACAGGTTCAAGAAAGAAAATGGAATTTGGGTCTAGATTCAGAAAGCAAAAGGGTGGAGTCAGTAAAAGGGTGACTGGAACAGTCTCCCCACAGAGATGGGATTCACACTTAACTTCCTTCATGTCACTGAAAATATGGGAGAGGGCTTTTTTATTTTCTTCCCTGCAGGGTTAGCTTCAAAATATAATAGATTTCATAGTCTGTGTAACTCTCCAAGACCAAAGATTCCTAATTCACTATTTTGCTCTTTCAGTGTCCTTTAATTAAAACCCTATGTGACATTTTTAAAATAAAATTTCACAACAAAAATATTCTTCTATACATTTTACTGTCTGAAAAAAATAATGAAAGTAAAATATAAATATGGTACACTGTACCAATCCAAACATCCATCCGTGCATCCTACCTGTTACAATAGCTGTAGTTATTATCAATGATCACCTTAATTTAAAAAACGGTCCTCCTCAGGAAGTTTCTAATTGTGACCTGCCTCCTATTTTATTCTATGAACTGAAGTGCTCAAAGTGTTGGTCACTCAATCTTGTCCAACTCTTTGCAACCCCACGGACTGTAGCCTTCAAGGCTCCTCTATCCATGGAATTCTCCAGGCAAAAATACTGGAGTGGGTAGCCCTTCTCTTCTCCAGGGGATCTTCCCAACCCAAGGATCAAACACAGGTCTCCTGCATGGCAGGCAGATTCTTTATCATCTGAGCCACCAGGAAAAATCAATATAAATTGACAAGGCATGCACTGTCCTTTAATAGCTGTCCTCTAACGGATAGCCCCATCTCATCACTATGCATTCTGCCTTAATTATTATGAATGCTGAATCCTAACTATGGGTATCTTTTTTCCTGATTGATAAATTCTACATAATATCAATGAGGCTAAATGGAGCTTAAATATATTCACTTGGATATCTGCCTTATTTGCTTTCTAACTACCTTACCATCACATTCTCATAACAATTATGTGGAAGACAGGATGACTTCAAAATTCCCAAAGACCACCTGAAAAAGGAGGGTGTGTGTTTTAATTTAGGATGATAATAGAGACAGTTGACATACAGAGCCACCACTATCCTATCCATGACCTTTACTCAAAAAGACACCTCCCACTCACTGGTCCTGTCCTGCAAGCAAGAGCATGGCCAGCATGAGATCCAATTGGTGAATTTCAGCCCCATTAACCCCCATTCATCTCCTTGACTGGGCACCTTTGGGCTATGTAAAAACTGCACAACTGAGTGTGAATTCTGGCCACCTATGTGCTCCGTTTCCATATACACCGTCTCCATTAATTCTCACAATGACTCTATGAGTTAGGTCAAGTTCTCTGTCCATTTTAGAGAGGTTAACTAACTTGCCCAAGGTCACAGCTAGTTAATGGAAGCATCTACGTTGTCACATAGGCATTTGGAATTCAGAGCCCTTATCCTTAGCCACAATAAAGTATTGCAAATACCATTATGCTAAACCAGGATTTTATTTCACTGTTGTTGCTGCTGTTTAGTCACTCAGTTTTGTCTGGCTCTTTGTGACCCCATGGACTGCAGCATGCCAGGTTTCCCTGTCCTTCATTATCTCCCGCAGTTTGCTCAAACTCTTGTCCATTGAATAAATAATGCTATCGAACCATCTCATCCTCAGTCACTCCTTTCTACTGTCTTCAATCTTTCTCAGCATCAGCATCATTATATTTCATATTTTTATATGATTATATTTTGTTAATTATTTGGCTATAATATGCTTATTTAACTTATATGCAGAGTACATCATGAGAAACGCTGGGCTGGAAGAAGCACAAGCTGGAATCAAGACTGCCGGGAGAAATATCAATCACCTCAGGTATGCACGTGACACCACCCTTATGGCAGAAAGTGAAGAGGAACTAAAAAGCCTCTTGATGAAAGTGAAAGAGGAGAGGGAAAAAGTTGGCTTAAAGCTCAACATTCACAAAACTAAGATCATGGCATCTGGTCCCATCACTTCATGGAAAATAGATGGGGAAACAGTGGAAACAGTGTCAGATTTTATTTTTTCGGGCTCCAAAATCACTGTAGATGGTGATTGCAGCCATGAAATTAAAAGACCCTTACTCCTTGGAAGGAAAGTTATGACCAACCTAGATAGCATATTCAAAAGCAGAGACATTACTTTGCCAACAAAGGTCTATGTAGTCAAGGCTATGGTTTTTCCAGTGGTAATCTATGGATGTGAGAGTTGGCTATAAAGAAAACTGAGCACTGAAGAATTGATGCTTTTGAATTGTGGTGTTGGAGAAGACTCTTGAGAGTCCCTTGGACTGAAAAGAGATCCAACTAGTCCATCCTAAAGGAGACCAGTCCTGGGTGTTCAATGGAAGGACTGATGCTAAGGCTGAAACTCCAGTACTTTGGCCACCTCATGTGCAGAGTTGACTCATTGGAAAAGAGATGCTGGGAGGGACTGGGGGCAGGAGGAGAAGGGGATGACAGAGGATAAGATGGTTGGATGGCATCACCAACTCGATGCACATGAGTTTGGGTGAACTCCGGGAGTCGGTGATAGACAGGGAGGCCTGGTGTGCTGCGATTCATGGGGTCGCAAAGAGTCGGACACGACTGAGCAACTGAACTGAACTGAATTGAATATACATATGTGTTATGTATATTGTATATATGTATGTATGTGATCATGGGCTGAATAAGTTCCACCAAAACACTATAGTCTATTGTTTCCTTAGTTAACTAATTTCTAATAAAATGGGAGGGAGGTGCATCTAGAAAGCTATTTCACCAATGATTTCAATTTGCCATATTTGAAAGAAGAAGTGATCCTTTTTAAAAAAAAGAAAAAAGAAAAACCATCTTGTTATTAGCAAAAAGAAAAACTACTATTAATTTTTAAATGGGCAAAGCAATTAACTGAAAATATCCATCCCTCTGACATCCTCTTCTAAATAAAAGCTTTAAGTCAGCACATTTAAATTAGTAAAAAAATAAAAAATCCCAAAGGTAAGATAAACAGTGTTAAGTTGTCCACACAGACAAGCAAGCATAGGCATACAAAAAAAAAAAAAGTATTTGAATTACACTAAAAATATTTTACTTGGTAGTAAAATACTTCTTAAAGTATTTCTCAATTCAAACTAGCTTTGCCAAATCAAAAGTTTTCTTTTGGGTAGTTGAGAAAGCCAAGAGTATTCAAAATGATTTTAAAACTATTTTACCTATTACTGTCTGTTTCCAAAGGAAGCATTGGCAAACACAATTTGGCTGTTAAGGGAGAGAAAATACTGAACAATTTTTTTTTCATTGTCAAAATAAACTCTTAGTTAAGAAACTTCTGGTTGGTAATAGTTTCAAATTGGGTAAAATCAGTATATATAGCAAATTTCATGGACACTCATTATGTTTTTCCCATGAGAAATGATTTGGGAAACTGAGGGTGTAGTGCTAAATTCCTATAGCCCTTGCAGAAGTGCCTCAAGAATAGAAAACCTGTCTGTTTTTAAAGTAATCTTAAACATATAGACTTTGGATTACAGAATTTAGTAAACAAGAAGGGGGCCATCGTGAGAATTTAATTGAGACAGAGGAAGAGAGAGCGGAGAAAGAAGAGGAGGAGGAACAAACTGCTATGCCTTAGGAAAAACTCATTTCCAATTATATTAATGGAGCTAGTCAGAGGAGAAAATTTCAGAAATGAATTCCCAGGTACTGGTGTATCATCCATAAAACCAGACTTTAAAAATAATGTTATTATTTCATTTCTAATAACTATGGTTCTCTCTGTGGAATCTGAGTGGCCTGACAGATCTAGGAGAGTCAAAAATTCAAGAAAACAGTTATGCTTTAAAATATTTTCTTTCTTTAAATTAGTCACTAGATAAAAATCCACTGAGGTTGGTGAGAATTCCCAAACTTGATGAACACATAACTGTAAAATATGAAAGCGTAGTCAAATATTCAAGGTTTAGAATGTTATAATTCATTCATTCAACAGATCTTCATTTTTGTCACCGTATATTTCAAGAGTATTTCTGAAAGTACCAACCAAAGACAGGGTTCTAAGTTCATTAAACAAAAATGATATATAGATATCATGTTTTCACAAAATTTACAGGGGCCTGTTTTATTAATTATTTAAATATACATTTAATTAATTTAGTTCCAAGGACTTCTGTATGTTTCTTCATGTTGGACACTGATCAGGTAGCTACACTGAACCACACATTTAAAGAACTATCCAGGGTGTTCCTCTCTCTCGCTATGTTTATTCTATACATACATCTATAAAGACATATAAAATTTTAGAATTGTTTAAATTATACAATCAATGCTACTAAGAATTCATCAAAATTATTGGTCTATAAATTACTAAAATTTCAATCATAATTTATAAGTGAAATGAGTTAATAAGACAAAAAGCTATACTGACAAATTTTCAAAGAGAGACATTACGTTTTAAATGAAACACTTACCCTGTACATATGTGCATATGCAAAAGAGTAATATGAAGCTGTAAACATCTCTTATCTTTATTACTCATCTTCTCCTGTTTCTATTTTTACCTTGTGTGTTTATTAAAGTCTACAGGTAAAACCAACTGGGTGTTCTGCCTACAAGCGTCAGGCAAATTTACTTGGTCGCAGGGTGTAAAGGGCTATGTGGGGAGGCTGGATTTATTTTATCTTTGATAAGAAGATTAAAATATCAGATTATGTGTTTTTAATTTTAGCAGAGAGTACATACTCTGAAAAGGAATCAGGAATGTGATATATTGGGGAGCAAAGCACTTCAAGTTAAGGTGTGACCCCTAATTATAAATTCTGAGATCATTGAGTTTACTACAGTAGATAATGTGTTTACAACATGTAGGGGGAAAATCACATTACACTTTTCTAGGAGATAATTCTTAAATACTTTTTCCCCACTGGAAAAGGAAGATTAAAATACTGAAAGGAGCTATGATTTAAAAATAGACTGCTCTAAATATTCACAGTCTCCATGTATTTGAACAACGGGCAAAAATAAAAGGAACTCTTGTTTCCCTCTCCTGTTAACAGAACTAACAGGGTCTCAGTCTAATGAAAAAGAGAGACAGGGTTCTTTAGTCCTCACCACTGTTCCCATTAGTGAGTCTCTACTGATTATCTCAGAAACAGGCCAAAAGGCAAGAGGAGAAACTTATATCCCCGCTCCCCCAGGAAAGTTTGTGAGCAATCAATAAGTATCTCTACCCTCAAATTTTAGAAACACAGAAAGTATAGAGATGCCTTTCCATAAATCTCACCTTTAAAAAAAAAATCAAGAATGTGTTAACATGGGGCTACTGAATCAAAAACATGTTGATTTCATATATTTTCAACATTAATCTCATGGTGAATATGGATTTTAGGGGGAAAGGGTTCATTTTTAAGATAGACTTCCCCCTATTCTTTGTAACTAGGAGCTCTGAGTAATCTGTCTTAGCAATTGTCTGTTGTTTTCATTTATATACTGTAATAATTTCTTTCATTTATATAAGAACAGTATAGCAGCATTGTTTCTGCTACTAAAAGCTACCGTACTGAAGTTTCCATAGGCTTTGAGCTACAAAACACTTCCACCCATACCTGCTGAATCAAGAAAAGGTAAGAAAATACTAGGTGGTGAACAGGAAAAGCACCAAGAGGAAATGTTTGTATGAATTTGACTATTTGAATGTAAGTGAACAATTTGGCAATCTAATATTAATGAAGATATTTTGAGTGATTTATTAAACACTAATTTCAGTCCTCCTATCTACCTATCCTCTAATCGCTACTACTTCAGATGATTAGATGTTTCCATTTGAATAGGGCCATAGAGTCTTACAATGATAAAGCATCATCCTGTCCCCTAAATCAGTCATTTGCAAACATTTCCATCTCAACACACTTGAGAAACAGTAAATAACCCTATTGGCAATGTTGCCCATTATGGCAGTAAATCTTATTTAGTGACATATATTTAAAATAGAAGTACTTTCAAAGTGCCTTCCGAATCACATCACATTCCATAGATATGTGGTGTCACTTGGTTGAGATCATTGCCGATTTACTTAAGAATGGAATAAAATGTTTAATTATCAGTTTTTATGCCTGAGATGCCTATAATAAAATTTCTGATGACTCGTTAAAGAATATTTAGATAACACCAGTTATATACTCCTCATTGCAAATGAAAAATACTGGTACTCATCCAAAAGTCAGTAATATATCTCTGTAAAAATATCCGTACATTTCCAGAGGGTAAAAATATTAGTGAAGTGGGAAGATAAAAGAAATGCAATTTCTAGCCGATCAGTAATTCCTTATTTTAGTTCTTGCTTCGAACAAACTCTTCCATATATAGGAGAAAGCAGATTTTTCTGCTTCATCCTAAACAACAAAGAACGACTGCTGCTCCCTTCCCCCCAGTTTCTATATACAGTCACTAAAATCCATCTGCATTCCAGTCGTCATTACAAATGATAGCTTTGCCAGATCCAGTCCCATAAATTGATATATTGGAAAAACTGGCATGAATATTTTAATGTCCTGACTTTCTAAAGGCAAAGCTTTAGGCTTGTATTTATACATGAATATTAGGAATTTATATATGACTATACATACTTTATAATATTCACGCATATAAAAAATTTAACCAAATAGGAAATTCAACTTTGGTGAAATTTTTAATGTATATACTCCAGAGCTTATATTGTCATCTTTGATAAATGTGGGAAATTGAGGCACAGAAGTACCCTCTAGGTGATAACCAAACAGCAGATGACAAAGAGCAGAAAGACTGGTAAAATGCCATGCCTTCTGTGCTTTCCTCCCTGGTCTAAACACCAGATTGCCATAGAGATTCCTATAAGGAATTCTTTAAGATGAGACCTGAATAGTTAAAGTAGATGAAAGATGTGTTCTGAACATGGGGATTCTCAGACACTATTTTTCCTTCTTCATTTATGTAAAGTTAGTTGGATCTCTACAAGATTTGGTATAATAAACATTATAAGGTAGTTCTAATGACTTTTTACAGTTATTAAACCATCTCTACTATATATTTTTAAAAAAGGAAAGTACATATATATTTTTTCCTGCAGTGAAAGGAACTGGTACGTAAGACTAAGTAGAATCACTTAAGGATGATAAACAAATATGCTCAAAATATACATTTAGTAATTAAATATTTTAGACGTTTAACAGAATCTTAATATCTGATTTAAAAATACCTTAAAATCCCCAGAAAGTGGATATCACTTCATTTATTAAACCACTTTATTAAAAACCTTGTTAAAACATTTTCCACTACTTTTCTTTCACTTAGATCTTGATTTTAAAGGAAACAGCAAATCTCTAGTTTACAAGTGCCTTTTTCAAATCCTTAACTTTATTTTTTTTAATTTTATTTTATTTTTAAACTTTACAATATTGTATTAGTTTTGCCCAACACCGAAATGAATCTGCCACAGGTATTCCCGTGCTCCCCATCCTGAAGCCTCCTCCCTCCTCCCTCCCCATACCCTCCCTCTGGGCCTCCCAGTGCACCAGCCCCAAGCATCCAGCATGGTGCATTGAACCTGGACTGGCGACTCGTCTCATACATGATATTACACGTTTCAATGCCATTCTCCCAAATCTCCCCACCCTCTCCCTCTCCCACGGAGTCCACAAGACTGATCTATACATCAGTGTCTCTTTTGCTGTCTCGTACACAGGGTTATTGTTACCATCTTTCTAAATTCCATATATATGCGTTAGTATACTGTATTGGTGTTTTTCTTTCTGGCTTACTTCACTCTGTATAATAGGTTCCAGTTTCATCCACCTCATTAGAACGGATTCAAATCCTTAACTTTAAACTCAGTGAAAGTACTCATTTTAGAATGAATGGTAGATGGACCCTGGAAAAGGAAATGGCAACCCACTCCAGTATTCTTGCCTGGGAAATCCCATGGACAGAGGAGCCTGGCATGCTACAGTCCATGGGGTCTCAAAGAGCTGGACACAACTTAGCAACTGAGGGAGGGAGGTTCAAACAGGAGAGAGATGTGTATACCTATGGCAGATTCGGGTTGATATATGGCAAAAACCAACACAATAATGTAAAGCAATTATCCTCCAGTTAAAAATAAACACATTTTTTAAAAAAAGGGGAAACATAAACTCATGTTTACTACATGTCTATGTGACCATGAAGATTACTCCTTTCTTATAGTTGGGTTACAGACCACTGATTGAATCACCTCCGAGAGCTCAAAGAAACGTATATATTACCAGTAAGTGAAATGATAAAATCACATGTTAGTGTAAGTCTTTGTAAAGGAAACACAAACAATAGGAAAAGAACTGTATGATCAAGAAGTCCCCTCAATGAAAATAACATCAAAATATGTGACAAATATTTGGATATATTCAAAAATTTGGATTAAAATATATCCAAAATACATGTATATTTTACTATCAAAGTTCCATTACTCTTGTTAGCAACTGAGATTTACCCAGGCACTACCCATATAAGATAGAGGGAGATATGTGCCACAAGCACTTTTCAGGGTAATTGGCGGTGTGTTGTAGGCTTTGGATCTGAAAGCAAATCAGGAGATAGTGGGGAAATGACATTTAGCGACAGAATAAATTACATAACACTGAAACATCCGAACCAGAGCTCTGCACACTTGGGAGAATTGGGGCAGGGAGACTGCGGAACACCTGACAAATAAGACTGCTTTTTGTATTTCAAGCCTTCAAGTTGACAGAGAACTGTCGACACCTTATGGAAAAAACAGAAAAACATTCCGGAGAGCAAGAGTTCTGCTGTTATATTTTCTTTACTTTCTTTCTTTTAATCGTCATTCAGAACAACTTCGGAATAACAAAGACCAAGTGCGTTCTTAAGTTTGGTTCTTTGTTCACCAATTCAAAAAAAAACAAGCTTGTTTTGTGACATCGCCTGACAAGAAATCACCATGTTTTGGAGATGCTCGCCTTCTGAAAGGAATACCCACTAAATGTTGGTGTTTTTAAACATCACAAGTCTTGTATTTAAACTGACACATGATAAAGAGAATATAGAATATGAATGAAGTATAATTCTAAAGTCTGACTCACACTAAATTCTGAATCATGAATTATACTTTCTGTAAGTAATAAAATTATGATATATTTTCATCATACACTGTATCAGTGGTGTCCCACTGGTTAAAGCCGATGGCAAAATTTGAGAAGTTTCTAAAAGTAAAAAAAATAAAAATCAGATGTTCCTCCCTGAAAGAAGTTCAGTTCAGTTCAGTTCAGTCGCTCAGTCATGTCCGACTCTTTGCAACCCCATGAATTGCAGCACACCAGGCCTCCCTGTCCATCACCAACTCCTGGAGTTCACTCAGACTCACGTCCATTGAGTCAGTGATGAAGAAGAGGTAGCAATTGAATAGGGGATGATGACATTTCATGAAGAACTTTAATAAGACAGTCCCAGAATGGGGTGAGATAGAGGCAAATGGCCCTGATTACTTACTAAAACATAGGGATCTATATTAAGATTGAAAATACAGTATTTTTCTTTAAATGAATCTACTCATTCAATCTGTGACATATGAAAATCCTGGTGAGGTAGGGGCTTTTGGAGTTATCTAGTCATTTCTTTTCACTAACTATTCTTTCATGTCTATCTACCCACTCACTCTTTTCATCTCCTGAAATTTTGTGTGCATTAGTCGCTCAGTTGTGTCCAACTCCTTGCAACTCCATGGACTGGAGCTCATCAGGCTCTTCTGTTCATGGAATTCTCCAGGCAAGAATACTGGAGTGGGTTGCCATTTCCTTCTCCAGGGGATCTTCCTGACCCAGTCATTGAACCCAGGTCTCCTGCATCACAGGCAGATTCTTTAACCTCTGAGCCATCAGGGAAGCCACTATTTACTTTCCAAGCCTGAGCCAAATGCTGCTGAGTTTTTCTCAATTTTCGTATTGGATCTACTTTAAAGATCATACCAAGGGGAACTCTCTCCTCACAAATAGGGCCTCTACATTATCAGGGAAGTAAAGTATTTTATTTCATATCCAGTCTCGGGAAGTGACGTCTATCCTAAACTGTAGAGGCAGAACTACACACAGCCCGTAAAGTAGACTGCTTCATCAGTAAATTCCACTCCACTAGAAACAGTCAGGTCCAGAAAGCCTACAGTCTATTCAGTCAGAAAGTTGTTAGATAAAATGGTCCTAGGTACTAAAATAGGGGTATAGCCATTTTAATAAAAGCTGCATCTTGTGATAACTCTTAAGGATCATCATCCACATACATATAAGAGAGGTTCCCAGACCAGGTTCAGATACCTATATAAAGATACCTGTAATACATTGCAAAAATGTCCATAAATTCTTCCCCTACCTGTGCAAATGCCCTTTTGCAATGTAACTTCAAAGCTCCTCCTTAAGAGGTGGAGTCTTCACACATAAGTCTGAGCGTAGCCGTGTGACTTGCTTTGGAGCACTGAACATTAGCTGTGGTCCAAGAAAGTACTTGTTCTTTGGGATACGTCCTCTCTTGAGGGTCTTTAGGACCCAGAGATCACCATGTGACACCTGCACTAATCTCTAGAAGATATCAGACCACATGGAAAAAGGACGCAACCTTCCCAGCAGTCTCAACCATCCCATCCAGTCCACTGAACCACGAGCCAAAATAATAATAATAATAGCTGTTTTAAGCCAACAGGTTTAGGGTGGTTTGTTAATTATCAAAAATGCTAATGGTTGGAACACCTTGTCCAGTCCACAAATCAATATTTACAGTTAGGACTATCCAATCAATTAAAATATCACTAAACTATGTGTTTCACATCAACATTTGCAAAGCAACCTTTTGCCATGCTGTCCAAAGAGAATCCACTTTATCTAAAGAATATAACATTTTCATATTTATCTAGATTGATATTTGCCATCCTAGCTCATTCCTTTTAACCATTTATGAATAAACCCTATAATTTATTTTTTGTCTATTGAGAATATTTTGATTGTTCATTTTTTCCCAGTTGCATATTGCCAAATTGCTCTCCATAGTGACTACATCAATTTTCACTGCCACGAGAATTGTAGGAGAGTTCCCACTGCTCTTTACTTTCCCAGACAGTGGTATTGTCATTCATTTTTGGCAATCTAATGAGATTGAAATGGCATGTTATTTTAATTTGAATTTCCACCACAACTAGTGATGTTGTAGATTATTTTATTCAGTATTTATATTTTTCTTCAGTAAAATATGTTTATTTCCTTTACTCATTTTAATATTAGGGTGTTCACCTTTTTCTTAATGCGAAAGTTCTAAATCCTTGTCCTTTGGTGGCTATAGGTTTTCCAATATCTCTCCTTTGTCCCTGGCTTTTTTTTTTTTTTCCTTTAATGGTATCTTTTGATGTATAGAAAATGCAGTTTTAATGAGGCTGAATTTACTAATCTTTTCCTTTATGAAATCCTTCCTTAACCTCAGGTCATAAAAATACTCCTATTTTTGACTGTAGAATTTTTTAAAGTTTTGCTTTTAACTTTCAGATTTTAAAGCCACCTGGAATTTATTCTGTCACTAGGATCTAATTTTACTTTTTTCCATATGGATAACCAATTGTCCTAGCACCATATACTGAAGAGCCAGTACTTTCCCTACCGAGTTTTAATGCTACCACTGTCAAGTATCATCTTTCATATACGAATTTAACTGTTTCTGGACCCTCAAGTCTTCCCGCTTTGCTCTATATGATGAACTGAATGCCAATTTCATACTCTCTTTTTTCACTTTGTAATAAGTAATGGGATTTCAGAGAAAGTCATTTATAAATCTGTACTTCTTCAAAATTATCTTGGCTACTTCCTCCTTTCTTTTGTTTCCCCAGAAAAATCATTTACAATTAGAGCCTCCCTTCTGAAATGATTGGTGATAGTCTGAAATGTAAAGGCTGTGAGTGACAAACCCTCCTTTAATTCTTCATCATTTCCAGCCCTAACAACACAAACACACACACATACACACAAAGAGTTTTCAGTTGCTTGAAACACTGGTATTAATTTGATCATTTTACTGAATTCATTTATCCCCCAATGGCCTCTACCTATAAATTTCAGGACTTATTAACAGGGAAAGGTTTTAAGAAATGGACACAGTGCTTACACAAATGGATTTGAATGCTACTACCCCCTTGATAAACTAAATATTCTTGAACATTAGAAGGAATCTAGAAATGTGAGGACAAAGAAAAAATTTCCTTTAGTTCAGAAATTTTTCTTCCTAAAAATATATAAAGTTTCTCTTTCTTGAACTTTCAGTTTTCACCTTCTCCTGCCTTTCTCTGTTACATCCTTCTCCCTCAAGAGGCAGGTCTGTCCAGCTCCTGAGCCTGCACTGACCAAGGGAAGTAATAGCCGGGAGCCATATTCTCAACAGAAGGAAAATTCTGGAATTAGCTTATGTGTTCATATGCTCAGACACATGTTAACCCTGGGTATCTATGTGTCTTCCACAAAGTGCAGTTTGTTGTCGTTTTAATTTTTGGCCACACTTCATGGCTTGTGGGGCTTCCCAGGCAGCTCAGTGGTAAAGAAACCACTTGTCAAACAGGAGATGTGTGTTCAATCCCTGGTTTGGGAAGATCCCCTGGAGGAGGAAATGGCAACGCACTCCAATATTCTTGCCTGAGAAATCCCATGGACAGAGGAGCTTAGTGGGCTACAGTCCATGGGGTTGCAAAGACTGAGCAACTAAAGAAATGACTTAAAGACTAAACAACAACAACATGGCTTGTGGGATCTTAGTTCCCCAACCAAGGAGGAACCTCCCGCACTCGAAGACCTGAGTCCTAACCACTGGACCACCAGGGAACTCCCAGCATAGTTTTCTTGTTCACTATATATCAACGTGTTTCATGATTAGCCGAAGGCTATTTGTTAGTCCTGGAATCCTTTCTGAGCCTAAAATTCAGAGCTGAGGCTCTGATCATTTTAAAACTTTTATCTTCTATTTCTCTATTAGACCAAAACCTGATACCCAGAAATTTCCGATTTCCACGTAAGGTCTCATTCCAAAGGAGTTATTTCTTCACCAACATAGCCCTGACATAGAGTCAGACTTCAGTATTCCCTTTGCTAAAATAATCTACATGACAGTTGTTACTTTTTAAAGTAACTAAGCTGTATCTGATTAACCCCAAGATAAGTATTGTAGTTTTAATTATTGGTCATATTCTTTGTGGGTTTTAAAGGTCAAGATCGCTGAGGAAGCGGATCCTGGGATGGAAATGTTCTAGTAAGAAGATTACTTGACATACTCTTGGGATCAAGAGAACAAACTGGAAAGCAATGGGATTGGTCAGAGAGAGGAGCTAAATTGTAATATGATCCAAATACTAATAAAAAGCCTCAGAAGATTCTACAAGCGTTTTTGGCCGTCATTCAGAGTTATTCTAAATTGGTGAAGGAGCTAAACCTTTATATTTCTTCATTGATCAATCACTGGATGCAGGGTGCCCACAGGAAGAGGGTGGGTCATGGGGCAAAGCAGCTCTCCTTGGGTGAAGCAAGTCTTAGAAAGTGACTCAGTTGAGAATTTGGGGATGCCAGCAATTCCAGCAGCTGAGGGAATGAGTGCTTCATCATGAAGAGAAGACTGGGTGACCCAATATGCCTGAACTAAAGTCAACTACCTCTCAACCTGAGCCACTGTTCTACCTAGTGATTTCCTTAAAAGGCACTAGGTGGGCTCATGGATACAAATGCACTGGTTATGACATTAAGTAGGAAAAAGCTTTCTCCTCCCTACACACCCCCTTTATCAACAAACAGTGCCCAACTGACACTCCCTGTTTCATTAATTAGCTGTGAGGCAAGGTGTATGTCTCAGCTTATATCAGAACCTTCACTAGTCTGCTGTAAAATCGGAAATTTGCCTGTGATGAGCTCTAATGGTACATTCCAACCCTATTCTTGTATGATGATATAATATTATGCCACAGTAAGTGTACTGCAGATGCACAAATGCTGTTCATGGAATTTATATTATGCTTCTTTTAAATATAAATAAATAAATAAACATGGATATTATACTTCTTTTAAAATATTACTCTACTCCAGTTCTTAGCCCCATTTCTTTCATCTACAAAATCTCCCTTTTCAGTGGATTGTGGGTATTAGAATATCAAACATAGTCTGGCTTTTTCCATCTTAAAAAAAGTTAATTAGAATATCAAACTTATTCTGGCTTTTCTGATCTTAAAAAAAAAAAAAAAAAACAAATAGGGGCTTCCCTGGTGGCTTCTCAGTGGCTAACACTCCACACTCCCAATGTGGGGACCCAAGTTTGATCCCTGGTCAGGGAACTAGATCCCACATGCTGTAACTAAGAGCTTGTATCCTGCAACTAAAGATCTTAAGCGTCCAACTAAGACCCGGTACAGCCAAATAAATAAGTAAATATATATATTTAAATTAAATAATTAAACAAATAAAACTTCCCTTGAACTCCTATATTATCCACTATTATCCTTCTTTAAACCTCGCCATTCACAGATAAAATTTTTGAATAACAATTCTGAAGTCAAGGTCTCCAATTCCAAACCACTCATGTCGTTCTTAAATCTATTCACTCCAATTTGCTCCCATTCCTCACCACTGCATGAAAATGGTTCATTTCAAGTTAAAAATTACATTTTTCCAGAGTCAGCAGGGTCGACACCATTGCCACTCTCTCCTCTGCTGGCTTCCTCTTATGCCCCTGACTGTTTCTTTCTTCGTCTCATTCCATTATTCAGTCTTAGAAGCTGAGTACCTCAGTCTAGGTATTGAGACCTCTTCTTTATCTACACTCCTTTTTGGGGAGCTCATCAAAGTCAATGACATTAGATGCCATTTTTCTATGCTTATGAGAAATAAATTTATATCTCTAACCCAGATCTTTCCTCCAATGTCTGGACTCTTACATAACTAACCTATTTGACATCTCTGCTTCAATACAGAATTGGCTTTGCATACTTAATAAATCCAAAAAGTCCTAGAACTCTTTACTTGCTCAAACCTGGATTTCCCCAGCTTTCCCCATCTTATTAAATGTTATGTGCATCTATCCAGTGCCCTGTCTGAAAATATGGAGTCATTATTGATCTCTTTCTTTTCCTCACCATTTATCCTGTTTATTAGCAAGTCAGGTCAGTTTAAGCTCTGCAGTATGCATTAACTTTCACATTTTTCTTCACCTCTGCAATCACATCCCTAGCCTTCAATCTATCAATTCTGTTGCAATGAACTCATAAGGAATCTTTCCATTCTACTCTTCCTCTCTCCAATCCCTTCTCCACCAAGAGGACAGTGACTTTTTTTTTTTCCCAAAAAATTGATCAGTTCAAGTCACTCTCTTCTTAAAATCCTTTAATAGGTTCTATTACTCTCAAAAAGAAAACTAAGCTTTTGAGCCACTGCCTACAAGACACTCCCCTGATCTGGCTCTTGCCTATCTCTCCAATTTTATGTTCTAAAATTACTCTCCATATCAGTTATGATGCTCTAACTATACCAGCTTCCTTCCTGCTCCTGGAACTTGGCAATGGTTTGTTCCCTTCCAAGACATCTCCCTTGCTGTTCCTTGTTCAGGAAAATCTTCCTCTGTAATTCCTGTCATGTCTGACCCATTCCCACCCTTCAGCTCCACATACAAAGGAAAACCTCCTAGAGAAGTTCTCTCCAAGTGTCTTTATCCTTTCATTTCCTTCAAATTCACACTCATTTCAATCTATAATTACTCTTTCTAACTTAATAATTGTCTACTTCCCCCAGTAGAATACAGTCACTACACAAGAAGGACCTCCTTTGTCTTTTGTTTTGCTCTGTCCACAGTTCCTGACAAATAGTAGATGCCAAGCATAGTAAATAGAAATTAGTAATGATTGAGTAAATGAATAAGCAAAACGATATACATCAACTCACTGGTACAAGAGAAAAAAGGACTTATATCATTCAAAATCTCTATTCTTTCTGCAGATTATGAATGGCAAATGTAATTTCTAGCTTTTTTCCCCTTTTATCATGCTGTGTCCTTCACCTCCCTAGAGTATAAATTAGTGTGACTTTCTTAGTGAACCCAAGTCAGTTTTAATGTTAATTTTAAACGAAGTACGATGTAGAGTGTAGATCCATGCCCAAATGATCGTATAGCTCTTCTAAAAATCTACAGAAAAAAAAATTGGATTATCCAATATTTTAAGTCATCAGCATACCATTATCTTCCATTGAATTGGATGCTCATGAGTTGAGGATAAGGTCTCTGCAGCCAAGGATTTCCTCACGCCATGCCTCTCACTTGGTTCTATTTTCCAAGTATAACCCCAATATGATAAACAACTAGGCTCCAAATCTCCATTAAATCATCTGTTCGTCTCCCTTACTGAATATGGAGTTGTTGTTTTGGCTGGAATTAGTCCGGCACAGTTAGTACGATAACGCTCAGTGCCTTCCTGGGTAGCACCTGCCGCATGTTGTTTATTTCTTGTTAGCTACTTAGTACAACAAATTGTGTCTTTTAACAGCTCATTGAGTAGAGGAGGAGGAAGTGATGGCAGTGGAATTGTTGATAATATTCAATGGTGTCAATATATTTCTTCTCAAATAATCCAGCTAGCAAATTTGCACTAATGCCATTTATTTCTATGGAAAATTTCTCTGCCGTGTAATTTCCAAATGACCTTGAGCAGGCAGTGGCATGAGTAGAATAAGCACAATGACCCATGACTTTAACCTGTTAGCTAAGGTGATTTTAATTGAATAAATGCAGTATTTGGAAATGAACCAATACTTCTTTTCTAAAAGCTTAAAAATGTTAAGATAGTGTTCAGATGTTAAATTTCCACACAATATTCAGAGTTTGGGGATTTGACAATATGCTTAAATACCACATCAATGAGAGAATAAAATCTACATCAAGAACATATCTAGGGCATTATAATGTCCCTGGCACATCTTCTAGAATACAGTCTCACTCAAGTCTCCAAAACCTATGTGTATATACACATTTGACAATATCCCACCAAATCTACCAATTCAGTTTCACCGATGAGCAAAATTCAACAAAGAGCCCTTGAATGAAGTACAAGGAAGGGCAGTGACTACTAATTTTTTCATCTATGCATTTTGTTCTATTATGCTAGAGACTCTGACTGAACTTTGTTCCAAGCTATTAACCTATGACAGAAGACTGTGGAGATAAGATTTCACTGACATATAGAACAAAGAAAAAGAAAGGGCGTGAAAATTACAATGACAAGGTTGCCTTAGCAGTTCTGAGCTGGCAAAATGAAATCCCTGACTAATAGGCCTGGGCTAACATAGCAAGGGTGAAGATGTAAAGGAGAGAGAACAATCTCGCGTTGAACCCAAGAGGCTTCTTCAAGGATCCATAATAGAAACACATTGTTATTACCAACTTCAAATTGCGAAGCAAATTAAAGTTGGCCTCTAATTGTTATATGTTGTACCAGAGGTTCATATACAAGGAATAAATAAAGAAGCATTTAAAGTAAATTGTTGATGTTACCTAAGCAGCTGTGTGCTGTTTTTGTTTGTTTGTTTGAGAAGATGCTAAAATCTTTGCTTTACATTTTATACATTATTCAGCCTTCTTAGTTTTCAGGAACTCAAAAGTTTTCCATAATAACTTTTCCCTCAATGTCGTTATCTTAATTCTCACTTGAACTGTAAAGAATAAAGTATAAAAGCTTTATAAAATAGTCTAACTTATGAAAGAATTAAACAGTGAACTTATTACATAGCATCCTAGGAAGAAGCCAATCGCCTATATCAAAGTTATGCAATGAATGATGATTCGAGTGGAATTTCTCAAATATGGGATAAAAACCTATGTGCACAATGTAGTGGAGTTATGATTTTTTCGTAGCTCATTAACATCTTCTCCCTGATAAACAATACCAACGTTTCCTTTCATAGCCAACATATGTGTCTTCTGGTAAGAAAAAAATCATTAAATAAAGTCTTGGAGGTTTAAAGCTGGAAGGAATAAAACTGTTATGAGGACTGCTTTTCTAGAACAAGAAAAGAGGGTATAAAAAAGTTTTTGAGTGTCTGTGACCAAATTTTGAATCTCTTTATTCTTTAAATGTTATAATTTCACATGCATCCTGATAGAGCTAGTGAATAAAATTTTATCTGTGTTTTTGGTTCATTCATTGTGAACATACACACAAGAATGTTTACTGAGTGTATATTAATACTGAAGTTAGAAAACCAATGTGTTGAGACATGGAGACTTAAGGAAAGATTACCACAGTAAAATGAGTTCACAGATTCTGTACTGAAATGACCACTGTTGGCTTCAATTGATTATTTACTCTAAGTAGTAGGAACCATCAACTACAGATTCTATTGTTCCAAGGGCCAAACAAATATTTACTCACTGTAAAGGCTACTTTTATAATCTAAAGACAACTTCTGGGAAAGCAAATGCACATATTTAGAAGATCATGCAATCCACTTTATAGATTTCATTTAAGCAAGCTCTGAAAAAATTCCAGTAAAGTAATGATTTTTAAAGAAAAATTTAAATAACATAGGATCTAAGACACAGATATCATCATCATTACTCCTGATACAGTGGCACAGCAAACAATTGTTAACACATAACTAATGATGATGCAGTAAGTGAAGTAGTGAAGTGGCAGTCACTCCATCATGTCTGATTCTTTGCAACCCCATTGACAGTAGCCCACCAGGTGCCTCTGTCCATGGAATTCTCCAGGCAAAAGTACTGGAGTGAGTTGCCACTCCCTTCTCCAGGAAATCTTCCAACCCAGAGACCGAACTTGGGTCTCCTGCATTGCACACAGATTTTTTATTATCTGAGCCTCCAGGGAAGCCCAATAGGCCATCAACATAAACCAGCTGAGCAGTGCCAGAAGCAGAACACTTTCAGAAATGTCTCCAACAAAAGAGCTCTTTGCAGATGAATGCAGATTAATTCAGAACGCTGGCCTATCCTGAATACAATATTATGTCCAGAGCAACAGTTGGGTTTTAGATGCAATCACTTTATTCCAAAATAGCCACACAACTGGGAGCCTTGATCATTACACAAAATCTCAGACTGCCATTGCTTCATTCAAGCCATACACAGTCCAGTCAGATCTGACTTATTTTGAGTTGTCTGATCACTACTTTAGAAAGGTTTGTTGTTGTTTAGTCACTAAGTCATGTCCAATTCTTTGTGACCCCATGAACTGTAGCCCACTGGGTTCCTCTGTCATGGAATTCTCCCAGGCAAGACTACTGGAGTGGGCTGCCATTTCTTTTCTCCAGATCTTCCTGATCCAGAGATTGAACCCACATCTCCTTCATTCCAGGCAGATTCTTTACCTCTGAAACACCAGGGAAGCCCTTAGAATGGTTTACGAAAAAGAGACACTGTGTAACATTTACTGCAGAATGAAGGCCGTCATTAGTTTGGTCCTTCTGATAGTATCAGCTACATTTGTTGGCAGCTGATAAATTCATCTCAATGCCTCTATCTTACCTTATTCACCAAGTCAAACTCGCCCCTAAAGCACACTTACTTAGAATTTATACTATCGCCCTAAAGCACACTTACTTAGAATTTATACTATCAGTTTTTCATTCAAATCCTCTTCTTGGTTGGAAAAAACAAAGTAAATGATTCAATCCCATTTTGCTTTTCAGAATCTTTAGAGGGAACAGTAACAAACCTGTAAGCAGGAAACTGAAGACTTGGCAAAATATAACTTTGTATAATTTCAATTTGCACATAAAGAATGGAAACAGTTTCTCAACTCTAAGACAATAAATTTTTGCCATCAATGACTTGATCATTTAATATTACCATATTCAGAGAATGTAAATTAGAATATTTTGGGAAAAATATTCAGAACAAATTTTGATCAATGACAAAAAGGCAAAAGAAGCTTTAATACAATTATAAACAATTCAGTAAGTACCTTTCATTTTTCAAAATTTAAGAAACTCTGTTTCATTCTTTCCTTAATAGCTGAGAAGATCCTGTCTCAATAATAAAATAGACTAGGCTACTGTACTACTACTTACTTCTTAATCTTAAAGTATTAAAAGGAACAGAAGCAAACCTTTGTCCCTGGGATGGTCAAAGATTTCTCAAATAAAACATAAAAAGCATAAATTATAAAATAAAATAAAACATTGGTAAAAATTAGATCTTATAAAAATCAAATATTTGTACTTAAAAATACAGTGTTTAAAAAAAAATGAAAGACACGCAAATACCACCCGGGCTTCCACCAGGTGGTGAAGTGGTAAAGAATCCACGTGCCAATGCTGGAGACTCAGGAGGTGTGGGTTCAATCCCTTGGTGGGGAAGATACCCTAGAAGAAGAAATGGCAATCTACTCCAGGATTCTTGCTTGGGAAATCCCATGGACAGAGAAGCCTAGCGGACTACAGTCCATGGACCCGCAGAGTCAAACACGACTGAGCGACTGAACACACACTAGCAAACACAGGAGTGTATATTTGCAATACAAGTATCTGACAAACAAGTTGTATCCAGAAAAACATAAAACCTCTCAAGAGACAACAAACAATCCAATTAAAATTGGACAAAGTGTCTGAACAGGTTTTTTCCAGCAAAAAAGATATATGAATGACCAGTTAGCTCACAAAAAGACAATCAACGTCACGAGGTATTGGGGCAATATAAATTAAAAGTATAATGAGAGACCATTTTATTCATAATTAAATAACTATAATTTAAAAGACTGACAATGCTGACTGTTGGTGAGGATATGGAGTAACTGAAACACTCATATATTGCTGATAGGAATATAAAATGTCACATCTACTTTGGAGCATTGCCTATTTTTACATACATATACTAATTATATGTATATAATTAGTAATCCATTCCTATGTAATTGCCCAAAAGCATGAAATATATATCAGGCAAAAACCTGCACAGAGTTACAGCATTTTTATTCAGAATAGCCAAAAAAAAGAAATAAAAAAGCAAACTCCAATACTCTTCATAAAATGAAGGGTTTAAAAAAATGTGATATATCCATGTAATGAAATCCACAATGAAAAGGAATAAACCATTGCCACATACAATAATGTGTTGCATCTCAAAAACATGTTAGGTGAAAGGCCAGGCACAAAAGAGTACATGCTGTATGATTCCATTTATTTGAAATTCCAGGAAACGCAAACATCTAGAGAAAGCAGATCAATGGTTGTCTGGGGCCAGAGGTAAAGGAAGGAACTGACTACAAAGGGTCATCGGCAAATTCTGGAGGACAGAAATGCCTTGTAAGTAGACTGGTAGTGATTTCATGGGTACACACAACTTACTGAATCGTATACTATAAATGGAAACAGTTAATTGAATATATCAATAAATTAAGCTTCAAAAAAAAAAAAAAAAGAAGTACTTCCTTTAGTCACTGTTTGAAAACTGTATAAATAAACGTGATTTTGCTTACTTACAGACCATCCATTCTACTGGGAAAATATTCAAAAGTACATAATGGTTTCCGAATGCCATGTAAAATGTGAAATGATTCATGAAAATGTATCTGCCTAAAGATCACAAAGACAAAGTGAAGTCAAAAGGGTTGAAATCAAAAGAGAAAAAAAAAATGCATTGGAATCCATGTTATTTAACATGCATCAAAGAAATTAGAAATACCTTAAAAGGGATAATAAATTTGATTAGCTAGTCTCCAACATCAATGAAATCTAATACAAAAATCAAATGAGATAAAATTGCCATAAAATTGAGGTGAGATAAGGAAGAACCATAGATATTGAGTTAATGTTAAAGTTAAATCCTAAGTGGAAGGAATAAAAATTGGTTAGGACAAGCATTTTATGTACATTCTGTACCTCTGTCTATTGGGTACCTATTAATTTCCTTCTCTAATCTCTCCAGGAAAATATCATTTCTTCCATCAGAGCCTATTATGACTAGATTTAAATATTCATAACTGTTTACCTCACACACAAGCATACATACAAATAAGGGCTTCCCTGGTAGCTCAGCTGGTAAAGAATTCTCCTGCAATGCAGGAGACCCCAGTTTGATTCCTGGGTCAGGAAGATTCACTGGAGAAGGGATAGGCTACCCACTCCAGTATTCTTGGGCTTCCCTGGTGGCTCAGTTGGTAAAGAATCCACCTGCAGTGCAGGAGACTTGGGTTTGATCCCTGGGTTGGGAAGACCCCTTGGAGAAGGGAATGGCTACCCACTCCAGTATTCTCGCCTGGAGGTTGCAAAGAGTCAGATACAACTGAGCGACTTTCACTTTCAAATACAAACTGTGAACATCTTTGGGGCATCAATTTTTCTTATTTGAAAAAATAAATACATCTAAAACAGCACCATGCAAGTACTTACAGTATTAGTGTAGTTTAGGAGATTATAGCCCAGTGAAGAATGAGAGCATCGGTAACACCATTTAAACCTTCCAGGTATACTTTGTTGGTAAATACACTAAATAGGAAAAGGCATTTTCGTTTTCTTAAAAAGTTGTGAAATATTTACGGTCTTTGTGGGCTATACCGAATTTTAACAAACTACCACTCACGTGTTACTGAATTTTAAAGTGCAGAAAGCCAGGGTTTCTCCTTGGAAAAAAAAAAAAAAACGCATTAGTGTTTCACTGGTGTTTAGTGGAAGTGTGTGGTTTTTTCCTTCTAAGATAAAGCTCCCAAAGGAAGGGTTTTAAAAGAAATTCCAGCATCTTTAACCTAAGACGGTGAAGACCTTGATATGAAGAAAGGACAAAGCTAAGATTGCAGGGGAGAGAAAAGAATTGAAACAATCTATGTGTTGATGCCAACTTAAAGAGGGTCACTGAGAGATCAGCATTACCTGCATCTGTTCCTTAATTAAAAAGAGAAAGATGACAGTGTCTACTACTCATCACTATGGTAACATTTAAATATTAGACAGTTTGGACCAGCAGGCCACTCAAAAGCAAAGCCCAGTAAATATTTAAGTAAATCCATATATCATATATACTTATTCAAAATATGATATGGCAGAGCTAAAGTTTTCAAATCAAGCCAAGTGTTTATTTTCCTCAGGCATCCTGTAAGTTAAAAACATTAAAGAAAACATGCTAATGAACAGGCAGAATAGGATACATTATGTGTGAGGGGGAGGCCTTTTAAAAGAGCTTTTGAACAGATTTTCATTGTTTCTCTGTACAAGTTGTATTATATTATCTTTTGCCTTTCACCATTTCTATGATCCAAGCTACATCCACCCTAATTGTCTATGATTTTCATTGTTAACTTTGTTCCATTTTTATTCTACAGAAATATATTTCACTTACACTAATTATTGTGTATGGTTTTTGTTAATTATAGATTTTCCATCCTTTTATCTTCCTGTTTCCTATCTTCTCATCCAATTCATGCATCGTCATTACTGTCATCAAAGAATGTTAATCATTGAAAAATGGGGTTTTCTTTTCATAATCAAGCAAAACTTGCAGAACTTCTCATTACCTGAATTATGTTATATGTCATTTAGTACACTGTATCACACACACTGTATCCTTCACTTCTGTCAAAAAGTTAACTATTTAGTTATTTGTTCTACAGGTATCTTTCTAACATAAAAAAGACAGTGAAAAGTTTAAAATCACATTATTGATGGCCACTACAAACTAAGACAATTGTGTTTACACAAATACCATATGCATTTATTCTATATTTTACACAGCTTTTATGATAGAAAGTGAATATCAAACATGATTTATTGACACACTGCATTTAGAAAATGCATCTTGTTTATCAGAGTACTATCCTCTACTGTGGTTTAAGCCCTTTACAAAGAAACAGGTTATTTTCCTACTGAAGTGTTACCTTTCTCAGAGCAGTAGCAGTTCCATGAGCCAACAAGGTACTGGGGTTGGGGGAGTCATAGCACTGTTCACTCAGGCAATACCATGTTATATTGATATTGGCTTCATTATGTGGTCCAGATGAGCATTATTTTTACTTGAACACAGTAAAGCTCTTTGAGCTAGCAATGTTTTAAGTTTTTTTTCTGCCTCACAGGGCATTTGTCTCTATTCTGGTGTTCCTATTTCCAATTTTTGAAATATTTCCAATATTTGAAACCTGTATGTTTAATATTACAGTAACATTTTACTCAATAAAAAAAGAATCTTCACTTTGAAAGTTTTATTATATTGCCACTATGAATAGTTGCTTTAAACATCTTACTTTGACAGTATGACTTCAAACAGCACTTTCATTGTAAGTAACCAATTTTATATTATCAATTTTCCTTCACATTTATTCTTGTTTTCAAAAAAATCTTCCAAATCCAGGTCGGATATATAGCCACACTAGGTTGCCCTATGACTACTTGAAAATAGCCAATTCAAATGAAAGCATACAAAATAAGTTTTGTGCAAATAATTAGTACAAACACTAATTTTTATGGAGTGTTTTGGAAAGCATCACTTCAATTTTTGTTTAAGATGTTTATCTTTTTGCAATTTTGAAGACGTATACACTCCTACCACTTTCTGCCTCATTAAGGCTTTCTTAATAGTTGATTTAATCACTGGGAGTTCCTTTATTAAAAACAGAAGAAACAATCCTGATCTGGTAAAACACTTCTGAAAGTGAGAAACAAGTAGTGAAGTCTCACCCACAATCACCTGCTTCTTTATGCAAATCCTGAATTTAGCTGCTTCTCATATCCACTAGGGGGATCATTACACAGTAAAAATAGATTGGTCTCTTTATAGGTGTTTTCTTATTTTCTCACTTAATAGCACAAAGAAGAAAATGAGTTTCAAACAACAGCAAAACAAAAAGCACTTCAACATAACTAATGGTCAAATATTTTAATAATATTAGATGCTAAAAAGTATTTCTGATTATTTTTAAAAACTATTTTTTTTAAACCCACATTCATAAACTAAGCATACAATCCATGTCCTAGTTTCCAAAAACAGTAAAGCAGAATTACTGTAAAACATATATCCACAAGTTCAAATATACTAAAGCACAAACTTACTTTAATGCCAATCTCACTGACAGTTTCGTCTGATGACACATTATGGAATAATGATGTTCACCTTTTCAAAAGAAACTTGACAGAAGTCATGGACTTTACCCCCTGCCTATAAGAGATATCAACACTCATCGACTGTTCTCCAACTGGCTGGATCTATGTAGTACTTAAGCAAAGACGGAGAACTAAAAGATGCTGTAAACCAACTATCTTGTGCCATCATCTTGCCAATGCAAATAAAGTTCCCCAAAATTCATGACAAGCCTATTCTTGCTTTTAATAAAGCCCAAAGATTTACTATCATGTAACAAAACATTATCAAATTCATATACAGCAACAACAACAGTGTAAGCACCTTAATGACTGTGACATATGTCTTCCTGACTCACAGCTCCTATAAAGTGCTGAGAATGATTGAGGTGTCTTTTGTCATGTTAATGAGGAACTTAACTTTGGGGAAGCAGGTTAGGGATTGGGGGCTGGCTGCCAGAGCAGCCAACCATGTGATTAGAGGGTTGGAACTTTCCTTCCCACCCCCTACTTCCTGGGAAATGGGGAGGAGTTGGAGATGGAATCAATTACCAACAGCCAAGGATTCAATCAGGTTTCCAAGGTGGCTCAGTAGTAAAAGAATATGCCTGCCGATGCAGGATATGCAAGAGACACAGTTCAATCCCTGGGTTGGGAAGGTCCCCTGGAGAAGGAAATGGCAAACTGCTCCAGTATTCTTGCCTGGAAATTTCCATGGCCAGAGGAGACTGGTGGGCTACACTCCATGAGGTCGCAAATGTTGGACATGACTGAGCATGCATGCAAGGATTCAAACAATCCTAGCTATGTAATAAAACCCCCAAAGAATGGGATTCACTAAAGCTTCTGCTCGGTGAATATGTGGAGGTGCTGGGATGGTAGCACACCTGCAGAGCCCTGTGCATCCCTTTCATCTGACTATTCCTGAGTTATACATAATAAACTGATGATCAAGTATGTACATGTTTCTCTAAGTTCTATGAGATGCTCTAGCTAATTAATGGAACCTAAGAAGGGGGTCTTGAAACCTCCAATCTATAATCAGTCAATCAGAAGCAGAGGTGATAAATTTGGCTTGAACTGGTATCTGAAGCAGTGAGTGGGCAACAGTCTTGTGGTACCGAGCCCTTCACCTGCAATCTGATGCTCTCTCTATCAGTGATGTAAGTGAAGTTAAAGTCACTCAGTAGTATCCAACTCTTTGCAACCCCATGGACTACATAGTCCATGGAATTCTCCAGGCCAGAATACTGGAGTGGGTAACCTTTCCCTTCTCCAGGGGATCTTCCCATCCCAGGGATCAAACGTAGGTCTCCCGCATTTCAGGCAGATTCTTTACCAGCTGAGCCACAAGGGAAGCCCAAGAATAATGGAGTGGGTAGCCTATCCCTTCTCCAGCGGATCTTCCTGACCCAGGAATCAAACCAGGGTCTCCTGCATTGCAGGCAGATTCTTTACCAACCGAGCTATCAGGGAAGCCATAGATTGTGTCATAATTTAGATGAATCATCAAATAAATACCTTATTGCTATCCAAGAACTGCATGTTGAAAGTGTGGGGGAGTCTCCCTTCCCCACATTGGAATTGGTCTCAGAATCATGTTAACAGACTAACAACAATGTCAACTAAGGCCTTCTCTTAGTTGTTTTTTCCCTGTGAACTACTAACCAGCTCTTCTTTATTACTGGAATATACTTGCTTTACAATGTTGTGTTAGTTTCTGCTGTACAACAATGAGAATCAGCTAGGTGCATACATATATACCCTCCCTCTTGAGCCTCCCTCCCTCCACCCCCCTCATCACAAGCACCAAGCTGAAGCTCCCTGTGCTGTACAGCAGCTTCCCACTAGCTATCTATTTTATGTTGGTAGTATGTGTGTGTGTGTATATATATATATATTTTTTTTTTTTTCACTCAATTCCTCCCACCTCTCCTTCCTCTCTCTTATTTAGTTTGTACAGTCAGCCTAGGTCTCACATCAAGGACTCATTAAATATTTGATAAACAAATGGATGATTGATCTGAAAGGAAACACTGACAACCAATGATTTCCCTATGATTCACATATATATAGGAAAGTGCTGCATTTTAAAATATCTCCATAAACGAAGACCAGATTGAGGAGAATTAACATGGAATAGATTTAAAGGATCCTGAAGGCCTATTTCCCAAATTTTATACTAAGTCAGGGTTTCTCAACCTCAGGATTACTGACAGTTTGGGTCAGAAAAGTCTTTATTCTGGAAGACTGCTGTGCTGTGTAGGAAGTTTAGCACTACCCAAGGCTTCTGCTTCACTAGATGCCAATAACATCCCCAAACTGACAAATAAAAATGTCTCTAGACATTGCCAAATATCCCCCGGGGGTTAAAATCACCCCCAGCAGAGAATCTTGCAGTAAACAAATATAACATTTCTAAACTTGAAATTACCAAGAGAAACCTAGAAAAGACTTCATGGAATATGTTGAACGTTAGATAACAACTATCAAAGGGCAAAGTTCATAGTCAAAATATATGTTTGTGATGCAAGGAATGAAGAGTGTGTACAGTGTAGCTATGAGTGATACATTAGACCAGTCAACACTGTCAATGCCTGGGTCTTACCAGGGTCTAACTAAAACAATTAACAGAAAATCATTACTACCACTAATAAGAGCATTGTAAGATATTAATATATCAGTTGCTTTAATACCAATAAATCTGTATATCATTGAGAAGAAAATTTATTATCTGTCTGGTTTTGCTCTAAATCAATGTTTATTGAATCCACACCCTCTAAAGTTGGAAATTCCAATAATTCTAATTGTAGACTGAATTGTGAAATCCACTGATTCTCACAACCACAGGGTTTCTTACATGTAAACCTCTAATCAAGTGGGGTTTTTTTTTAAGGTTTTCATGTTAAATATCTAAAAATTGGAAAAAAAAAAAAAAAAGAAACTTAACCATTAAACCTTAGAATTCTTCATGGCAATTCTTCAAATATGTGATGACGCATATAAAGCACTCAAAAGCTTCCTTCTTTCTTTACTAATCATAACTTCAATCATTACTCATAAATTATTGTTCCATGACCTTTAATTATTTTAGGTTAATTCACTGTAGATATTTTCCACTCTCTCTACATTCCTTTTTAATGGAACAATCTCTGGTTTAGCTTTTGTAAAGAGTCTTGCCATCACCAAGAACGGTGCAGATTAATAGTAGTGTTTTTCTTTCCACATATAAAGCAGGCTAGGGTTATCAATCATCACAACAAACAGCCAAACAGGGAAGAAGGAAGCTCTAAAGCCGTATTTACCATGGCTAAACTACAAAATTCAGGCAAATAATTTCAAGATGTTTAAGCAGCTTTGCCTTTGGAATGGATAATAATACCATCACTGGGTTTTCCTGTTGGCCTAGTGCTTAAGAATCCACCTGCCAATGTCGGGAGCATGGGTTCAATCCCTGGTCCAGGAAGACCCCACCTACCTTGGAGTAACTAAGCCTGTGTGCCACAACTACTGAGCTTGAATGCCTAGAGCCTGTGTGCCACAGCAAGAGAAGCTACGGCAGTGAGAAGCCCTTGCACCTCAATGAAGAGTAGCCCCCACGCACTGGAACTAGAGAAAGCCTGTGCACAGTAACCAAGATCCAGGGCAGGCAAAACATAAATAAATTAATTTTTTAAAAAGTCATCACTAATGACATTCCATTTGAATGGAAAGATTTGATAATCATAATGATCAGTGACTGGCAAACTATAGCCTGTTAGTTTCGAATTCAAGCTGCCACTTAATTTTATAAATAAAGTTTTATTGGAACACAGCCACACTGAATTGCATGTGGCTACTTTCATGCTATGATGGCAGAGGTAAGCAGTTGCAACAGAGATAATGGAGACAATATAGTCCGTGAAGCCTGAACTGTCTACTCTCTGACCCTTATCACAAAAGGCTTTTGGCTTCTGTTGGAGAACATCCAAGTAAGACTTCATCGAGTAGAGAACAGGCAGATAGAATGTGGCTGATTTATTATCACATGCAGGGGGATATAGAACACTTCTGGGTAGTTATTTCTGAATCATTGCTTTTAAAAAGCATCAATGGAAAGAACACTTTTTTAGAGTTCAATTTCTCTCTTTCAATATCTGTAAGTTTATTTTCATGCCCCTTATAAAGACTGAAAGGCAAAAAAAAAAAAAAAAAAAAATTATTCCAATGATTCAGATTACTGTTTTTCAATGTTATCAGACCCAAGAAACATTTTTAAAGATTTTTTTATTGACCCCTTATTATTCTGAAATGAAAGTAATAAATAATTTAAATTACTTAGACACTGAATTTAACCTAACCAATATAATGCCTTAACTGTAATATAAAGAATGGGAAAAAAAAACAATAATTTATAACAAAATAATATGTATTCAAATATACAAATACTTAATACATCTACACTGGAAGAAAAAACTAATCAAATTAGATTTATAAACAGATCTTCAACTATGTGTAAGTCACTAATAAGTCAGAGGTAAAGGTACAGGTTGATATAATGGGGTTGTTATTTGGTAACTCAAGTATCATAAAGTAAAGAGAAATTTAAATATGATAAACATCCTTAGTGCTGTTCAGAACAAACGAAATACCATCTTTCTTTGTTTTATCATTTTTAGGGTTGCATGTCTTAAAAAAATAATGTAAATTAAACCATACCAAATGTTTTGTTTTAGTATATAACACAAAATTATAGTTCGGCTCAAATAATTATAAACAATACAAAACTTGTATTATTACACTATGGTATGCAAGGCTTCGCTGTGCTTAGTCCTTCAGTCATGTCCTACTCTTTGCAAACCCCCGGACTATAGCCCTCCACACTCCCCTGTCCATGGGGATTCTCCAGGCAGTAATAGTGGAGTGGGTTGGCATTTCCTCCTCCAGGGGATCTTCCCAACCCAGGGATTGAACCCAGGTCTCCCGAATTGCAGGTGGATTCTTTACTGTCTTAGCCACCATGGTAGCCTTTTATTTTCTTGGGCTCCAAAATCATTGCCAATGGTGACTGCAGCCATGAAATTAAAATACGCTTGCTCCTTAGAAGAAAAGCTATGACCAACCTAGACAACATATTAAAAAGCAGAGACATTACTTTGCCGCCAAAGTTCCCTCCAGTCAAAGTTATGATTTTTCCAGCACTCATGTATAGATGTGAGAATTGGACTATAAAGAAAGCTGAGCACTGAAGAATTGATGCCTTTGAACTGTGATGTTAGAGAAGACTCTTGAGAGTCCCTTGGACTGCAAGGAGATTAAACCAGTCAATCCTAAAGGAAATCAGTCCTGAATATTCATTGGAAGAATTGACACTGAAGTTGAAACTCCAATCCTTTGGCTACCTGATGCGAAGAACTGGAAAAGACCATGATGCTGGGAAAGATTGAAGGCAGGAGGAGAAGGAGATGACAGAAGATGAAATGGCTGGATGGCATCACCGACTCAATGGACATGAGTTTGAGCAAGCTCCAGAAGTTGCTAAAGGACAGGGGAGCCTAGCATGCTACAAGTCCATGGGGTTGCAAAGAGCTGGACATGACTGAGCAACTCAACTGAGCAAGGCTTCTGGTTTAGGATTGTGGGCAGTCCAATCTCTTAGGCAGAAACAAAGAGACATAAGAAAACAACAATAAAAACATGGGATGAAATGGTTAGTGGATAAGAGTTTGCAACAGATTATTACACAATGAAAAGGACAAGGAAAAAAAGGGTGAAATAGGACAGAGAAACTGTAATGTGGAAGAGCTGGGGAAAGGCTACAAATAACAATATAATTAGATGCCCTGATATGCTTCAGGAAGGTTCAGGACTCGGAAATTCTCCTCAATTTGAAGAGCAAGAAGGGAAAGTGAAGTGGAAAACATGATGATTAATGGATTCAGAACCCCACTCATTAGCTTCCTCATTGTATGCATATTGCCTAGAATTCAGCAATATGCAAAAATCCCATTTAAAAAAAAAGCGTTTTGCTAATGAGATTGACAGTCTTCTAAGAAAAGACCTCTCTGATTTGAAGGACAGAGGAGACAAGAACTGGTTTTCTGATCACCCCTCTAAGTGAAGCCTGCATTGACAAGCACTGTCCAGACACAGACTTCAGTCTACTCCTCTTTACAATTTTATATAGGCAATTACAAATTGGCTTCCACGATGGCTCAGCAGTGAAGAACTCATCTGCAATGCAGGAGACACAGGAGACGCAGGGTTCGATCCCTGGATCAGGAAGATTCCCTGGAGGAGGAAATGGCAACCCCCTCCGGTATTCTTGCCTGGAAAATCCTATGGACAGAGGAGCCTGGAGGGCTACAGTCTACGGGATTGCAAAGAGACTTAGCACACACATGCACTGCTGCTGCTAAGTCCCTTCAGTCGTATCTGACTCTGTGCAACCCTATGGACTGCAGCCCACCAGGCTTCTCAGTCCATTTGATTCTCCAGGCAAGAACACTGGAGTGGGTTGCCATTTCCTCCTCCAATGCATGAAAGTAGAAAGTGAAAGTGAAGTTGCTCAGTCGTGTCTGACTCTTAGCGACCTCATGGACTGCAGCCTACCAGGCTCCTCCATCCATGGGATTTTCCGGGCAACAGTACTGGAGTGGGGTGTCATTGCCTTCTCCCTAGCACACACATACACACAGGCAATTAAGGATCAGCAATATTTGAAGAAAGTCTGCAACTGGGAAAAAAAAAAAAAGATCAAATTAAAAAAAGAAATTCTAGAGGAAACATATAATTCATGGCAGAGAAAATTTTTTAAATAAATCTCAAAATCTTCAGAGAGACTTGAAAAGACAATGATTTTATAAAGTTATAAAATTCTACGAATAATGAAGTAGCAGAGAAGAAGAAAGTATACTTAAATATCAAAAGTGGATCAACTGAGTTTGCTTTTAACTCCAAAAATAGGTTCAGAGATTGAAAAGTGAAAGTGAAGTCGCTCAGTTGTGTCCAACTCTTTGTGACCCCATGAACTGTAGCCTACCAGGTTCCTCCCTCCATGGAATTTTCCAGGCAAGACTACTGGAGTGGGTTGCCATTTCTTCTCCAGGGGATCTTCCCAATCCAGGGATAGAACCTGGGTCTCCCACATTGCAGGCAGACACTTTACCATGTAATATATGAGAAAATCCACGAAGAATCAATACAAAAAGTTTAACACAGAAAGAAAAGAGAAAATAAAGTGACAGAAATCAAAGATAATTCATCAAATCTGGAAGATATTGCTACTCTCAATAAAAGTACCGATGGTCTAGTCTCATCACTCTAAAATTTAGTAAGTTAGGCTGTAGGGGACTCAGGGCGATCCCTGGTTGGTCGGGGTACTACGATTCCACATGCCTTGGGTCTGATGAAGCCCACGTGCCACAACTACTGAGCCTGTGTGCCTTAACTAGCCAGTCCCTGCACCACAAAGGAAGATCCTGAGTCCCACAACTGAGACTTGATGCAGCCCAAAGTAAATAAATATAACATAAAATTTTAAAAAATAGGTTATTTTTTAAAAGGCAAAATATCAATTAAATAAACTACTGGTTCTGATATATCTTTATGCAATTTTGAAAAGCTGGCATGGTTATCAACTTGGAATTCTTTATCCCACAGTTATAAAAGTCAAGTGTATGAATAAAGTGGAATCACTATGAGATCCATGAAGTCTCAGGAATGTTTGTTCCTACACCTAGTTTCTTTGTAAGTTATTTGAGGATGTACCCTGATAAGTTCTGCAGCAAGTCCAAAACACAATGAGAATAAGTCAGAAAAGAGTTCAGAAAAGGAAGTCTGTAGGAAAGAAAAAACAAGAAAAATCCATAAGTGGGAGGAAGGTGCACACTAGAATAAGTGATATGCTAGAGTTTGAAAACAATTGAGGATACGATAAAGGCAAATATTGCAAAGAAATCAATGAAGAAGAAGAAGAAGAAAGGAAGGCAATTTGAAACTTCAACACGAAAAACAAAGAGATGCTCAAAAAGGACATATAATCTTAGTTTGCTTGTTAGATGTACAGTAAAAATCTGCATAATCATAACAAGGTAAATACTGTTTACTGATCTTGAACTTTTAGAATCAACATATATATAAATAATTGGGGATTTAATTATGTTTTCAGAACATCATTAGGTTTTTAGAACAGAATGCAAATGTTACTATCTTTGACACTGTTAATATAGAAGTATAGATGACAGAAATTGTGAAGGAGGAGGGAATAAATGAAAGCTAAAGAAAAGGATAGGAATGCTAATACCTTCCCTTAGTAAAATGGAACATCACGAGCCACAGCAAATAGCAATATTAATTACAGGTATAAGTAGAAACCTAAATTTAAAAGATAACCAATAGAGAAGCAAAGTTGTGTACTATATCAAAGATAGGAGAAATAATGAGAGAATGTTTTAAGTGAGCTGAATCTTCTTCTATTTGGCACCCAGTGGATGCCTCAAAATGCCTCAATTTGATAAATCAAGAAACAGTGCTATATACATAGTATCGACAACATAGATTTTTAACATATACTTGGCATAGACTCCGCTAGCAGTCTGGTGAAGCCTATGGATCTATTCTCAAAATAATATTTTAAAGGCACAAAACAAAGTATACAGAATTGCAAAGGAAATCAATTATCCTGAAATATAAAATACTAAACAAATGTGGGATATAGTGATAGATATGTTTCTTTACTAATGCATTAAATAACAAGATCTAATTTGGAAGTAGAGAGGAGTGTAAACAATATTTCAAGATAGACTCTGTAACAACTTCAGGTCATTTGAAAATATTCCTGAATTCTCTTAATACCACTGATAAAGTCACAATACTGCTAATACCACGGTGGGTGGTTGCCTATGCTAAATTTCAATTTGTATGTAACTTTACCCCCACTATCCAAGCATAGGAACCTCAAGAATCAACTCCAGGTTAAAAAATTCCTGACACAGAAGTATGGAGAAGAAATTAAAATAAAAAAAAAATGTTTTCCTTTGGAAAATGCCATAAGGCTAGTGGATGTGAGAAGGTACAGCACACTTGCCATGTACTTTGATTGTTGGTGGCTCAGATGGTAAAGGGAGAAGGCAATGGCACCCCACTCCAGTACTCTTGCCTGGAACATCCCATGGACGGAGGAGCCTGGTAGGCTGCAGTCCATGGGGTCGCTACGAGTCAGGCACGATTGAGCAACTTCACTTTCAATTTTCACTTTCCTGTATTGGGGAAGGAAATGGCAATCCACTCCAGTGTTCTTGCCTGGAGAATCCTAGGGATGGAGCAGCCTGGTGGGCTTCCGTCTATGGGGTCGGACAGAGTCGGACACAACTGAAGCGACTTAGCAGCAGTAGCAGCAGCAGATGGTAATGAAATTGTCTGCAGTGTGGGAGTCCTAGGTCCAATCTCTGGGTCAGGAAGATCCCTTGGAGAAGGAACTGGTGACCCACTCCAGTGTTCTTGCCTGGAGAATCCCATGGACAGAGAAGCCTAGGGGGCTCCAGTCCATGGTGTTGGAAAGAGTCAGATATGATTGAGGGACTAACACAGACAGATGTATTATTTGATTAAAACATTTAAAACACTTTATTTAAAATTTGAAATGTATCTATATACTGATATATCAGTTGAGTTCAGTTGCTCAGTTGTGTATGACTCTTTTCAACCCCATGAATTGCAGCAGCACAGGCTTCCCTGTCTATCACCAACTCCCGGAGTTCACTCAAACTCATGTCCATCGAGTCAGTAATCCATCCAGCCATCTCATCCTCTGTCGTCCCCTTCTCCTCCTGCCCCCAATCCCTCCCAGCATCAGAGTCTTTTCCAATGAGTCAACTCTTCGCATGAGGTGGCCAAAGTACTGGAGTTTCAGCTTTAGCATCATTCCTTCCAAAAAAATCCCGGGGCTGATCTCCTTCAGAATGGACTGGTTGGATCTCCGTGCAGTCCAAGGGACTCTCAAGAGTCTTCTCCAACACCACAGTTCAAAAGCATCAAATCTTCAGTGCTCAGCTTTCTTCATAGTCCAACTCTCACATCCATACATGACCACAGGAAAAACCATAGCCTTGACTAGACGAACCTTTGTTGGCAAAGTAATGTCTCTGCTTTTTAATATACTATCTAGGTTGGTCATAACTTTCCTTCCAAGGAATAAGCATCTTTTAATTTCATGGCTGCAGTCACCATCTGCAGTGACTTTGGAGCCAAAAAAAAAAAAAAAAAAGGCTGACACTGTTTCCACTGTTTCCCCATCTATTTCCCATGAAGTGATGGGACCGGATGCCATGATCTTCGTTTTCTGAATGGTGAGGTTTAAGCCAACTTATTCACTCTCCACTTTCACTTTCATCAAGAGGCTTTTTAGTTCCTCTTCACTTTCTGCCATAAGGGTGGTATCATCTGCATATCTGAGGTTATTGATATTTCTCCCAACAATCTCGATTCCAGCTTGTGCTTCTTCCAGCCCAGCGTTTCTCATGATGTACTCTGTATATAAGTTAAATAAGCAGGGTGACAATATACAGCCTTGATGAACTCCTTTTCCTATTTGGAACCAGTCTGTTGTTCCATGTCCAGTTCTAACTGTTGCTTCCTGACCTGCATATAGGTTTCTCAAGAGGCAGGTCAGGTGGTCTGGTATTCCCATCTCTTTCAGAATTTCCCACAGTTTATTGTGATCCACACAGTCAAAGGCTTTGGCATAGTCAATTAAGCAGAAATAGATGTTTTTCTGGAACTCTCTTGCTTTTTCTAAGATCCAGCAGATGTTGGCAATTTGATCTCTGGTTCCTCTGCCTTTTCTAAAACCAGCTTGAACATCTGGAAGTTCACGGTTCGTGTATTGCTGAAGCCTGGCTCGGAGAATTTTGAGCATTACTTTACTAGTGTGTGAGATAAGTGCAATTGTGCGGTAGTTTGAGCATTCTTTGGCATTGCCTTTCTTAGGGATTGGAATGAAAACTGACCTTGCCAGTCCTGTGGCCACTGTGGAGTTATCCAAATTTGCTGGCATATTGAGTGCAGCACTTCCACAGCATCATCTTTCAGGATTTGAAAGAGCTCAACTGGAATTCCTTCACCTCCACTAGCTTTGATCATAGTGATGCTTTCTAAGGCCCGCTTTACTTCACATTCCAGGATGTCTGGCTCTAGGTCAGTGATCACACCATCGTGATTATCTGGGTCATGAAGATCTTTTTTGTACAGTTCTTCTATGTATTCTTGCCACCTCTTCTTAATACCTTCTGCTTCTGTTAGGTCCATCCCATTTCTGTCCTTTATCGAGCCCATCTTTGCATGAAATGTTCCTTGGTATCTCTAATTTTCTTGAAGAGATCTCCAGTCTTTCCCATTCTGTTGTTTTCCTCTATTTCTTCGCATTGATCGCTGAGAAAGGCTTTCTTATCTCTCCTTGCTATTCTTTGGAACCCTGCATTCAGATGTTTATATCTTTCCTTTGCTCCTTTGCTTTTCACTTCTCTTCTTTTCACAGCTATTTGTAAGGCCTCCCCACACAGCCATTTTGCTTTTTTGCATTTCTTTTCCATGGGGATGGTCTTGATCCCTGTCTCCTGTACAATGTCATGAACCTCATTCCATAGTTCATCAGGCACTCTATCTATCAGATCTAGGCCCTTAAATCTATTTCTCACTTCCACTGCATAATCACAAGGGATTTGATTTAGGTCATACCTGGATGGTCTAAGTGGTTTTCCCTACTTTCTTCAATTTAAGTCTGAATTTGCCAATAAGGAGTTCATGATCTGAGGCACAGTCAGCTCCCAGTCTTGTTTTTGCTGACTGCATAGTGTTTTTCTATCTTTGGCTGCAAAGAATATAATCATTCTGATTTTGGTGTTGACCATCTGGTGATGTCCATGTGTAGATTCTTCTCTTGTGTCACTGGAAGAGGGTGTTTGCTATGACCAGTGCGTTCTCTTGGCAAAACTCTATTAGTCTTTGCCCTGCTTCACTCCATATTCCAAGGCCAAATTTGCTTGTTACCCCAGGTGTTTCTTGACTTCCTACTTTTGCATTCCAGTCCCCTATACTGAAAAGCACATCTTTTTTGAGTGTTAGTTCTAAAAGGTCTTGTAGGTCTTCATAGAACCGTTCAGCTTCCTCAGCGTCACTGGTTGGGACACAGACTTGGATTACTGTGATATTGAATGGTTTGCCTTGGAAACGAACAGAGATCATTCATGGGGAGTACATGTATATATGATAAATGATACTAAAATGCTGGACCTTATATATCTCAAACTTATAATTAGATAAAAATGAAAAATTCCTCGGCCCTTACCTTGAAATCACTGGCACAGACAGTTCTTGATGCCCCATAACAAAAAGAAACTATGAAACGTGATTAAACATCTTGATAATATCAAAAACATTAGATGAGATTACTTGACATGATCACAGATCCTTTTTAAAAACGCTGCTGCTGCTGCTGCTGCTAAGTTTAAAAACACTAGGAAATTCTTATTCAACAGTAATTGTATTTATTCAGTTGTAGGCAGGAAAATTCATCTGCAGGTGAAAGCAGACATTATAGTCTTGGCCAAACCTGAAAAAGCGTCAGGTAAAATAGAATCTAATCGACCTACATTTTTTTCTTCTTAATCCAGGCCTATACAGTATCAAGGAGAATAACAAAACAGGAAAATATTCCAATACCAATGTAGCATTATTATAAACAGGCATGTGACAGATAAAAGAGAATGACTAAATTACTCAAATGTGTTCCTGTTAAACCCAGCAGTAACTGAAATCATGTACATGAAAGCTCTCTGTAGACTGAAGAGACAAGCACTGGGAAATATTGGACAGTTTTAGTCTCAGTAAAAAGAAGTATTAATGATGTGTTACAGTGAAGACATATCCCTTAACCTTTCTGATATTGTTTTCTCATGCCAAAAAAGGAAGAGGGATTATTCTATAATACTTTTTGGTCACATATAAGTCTAAAGATTTCAAAGTTAATCTATGGTTCAAATTTAAACTGGAATTTCCTTTTGGTATTACACCCTGAACAAGCATTGGATTGTTTGAAAGGGATATTCCTTAACTTTGTCTGGGTATAATCCTCCAAGTAACAAATCTAAAATTCCTTAACCCTCAGAGTGAATTAAATTAAAATTCAAAATTTAAATAGAAGGTTCCCATTTTATAAAATTTTTTTCATCATTAAAACTATTCATCAGTAAGCCCTGTAAGAAATCATGGAAAAATTACAGGCATTATATTGAGTATGCTGTACACATGATCAGCTGATTTACACTTGAGGTTACATTTTACTTTTTATGGAACAGTCTTATGGACTCTGTGGGAGAGGGAGAGGGTGGGAAGATTTGGGAGAATGGCACTGAAACATGTAAAATACCATGTATGAAACGAGATGCCAGTCCAGGTTCAATGCATGATACTGGATGCTTGGGGCTAGTGCCCTGGGACGACCCAGAGGGATGGTATGGGGAGGGAGGAGGGAGGAGGGTTCAGGATGGGGAGCACATGTATACCTGTGATGGATTCATTTTGATATTTGGCAAAACTAATACAATTATGTAAAGTTTAAAAATAAAATAAAATTAAAAAAAAATAAAAAATAAATAAAAATTTTATAAAATGAATGCAAATTCTTAAAAATATCTCTGAACTTGGCATAAGTCACACTTTAAATGTAATTATGTAAAACCATAATTTACAGAGTACCTGCATTTAATGCTAACTCCACTCTATCCTAATTTTACACTAAGGTAATATCAGAAGATATTAAAGATAAATATACTTCCTTTTATTACAAATAATTATTCAATTGAATTTAAAAGACCTGTTACTCTTTTCTACTTCAATGTATTATTAAAGAACAATACACAAAGAAAAAGTGCCCAAGTCATAGCATCCAGCTCAATCTCTATAATTGAGTTTATCTGTAAAATCCTATACCTAAATCAAGAAATAAAACATTGCCAGCTTCTCCAAAAGGCCCCACTGCTTTATTCCTTTCCAGTTATTAATATTCCCAAGGTAACAATTACCTTTGCTTTAGAAGCACCATAGAGCAGCTTTGTCAATTATTGTACTTTATATAAGGGGACTCATATTAATAGTATATATCCACTTGTGTTCGGCTCATGCATTAAGCATTACGCTTGTGCAGTTCGTAGATAGCTGTGTGCAGCTATAGATCAAACATTTTCACTACTCTATAATTCTCCCCATTAAGAATAAACAATGATTTGTTTATGCATTCTATATTTGTTGGATATTTGTGTAGTTTCTTGGTTTGGGCTATTGTAACAGTACTACTCCGAACAGTCTAGTACATATCTTTCAGGGAACATATGTAAGCATGTCTATCGGATATATACTTGTGGGTGGAACTGGAATTACAGTTATTCATTCATATATTCGACTTTAGTAGATACTAAAGTTTCATAAGTGGTTGTGCCAATTTATATTCTCACTAACAGTATTATTAGAGCTCTAATCTCCATATCCACACCAACACTAACTATTTTCTGTTTAAAAGAGCTATTACTTTTAAACCAGTAATTGCATATTTACTAAAGTTAGCCACTTTAAACTGGCTACTCTTCTAAATGCCACAAGCAATAAAGGTTCAGAGAGCAAAATGCTTTTATTATACATAATGCCTTTTCAAACTATTATTTCAGAATTTTCCAGCCCGCTGCCCATCACGCAACCAACATAAATTAAAACGATTTTATTTGGAGCTAAGAAAGGGAAGTACCATTAGAAATTATGACCAGGCCTTCAAAAACAGAGGGTTAGGACTTCCCTGGTAGTACAGGGGAACGGAATCCTCCTGCCGACGCAGGGGACACGGGTTCGAAATCTGGTCCAGAAAGATCCCACATCACGCGGAGCAGGTAAGTCTGTGCACCACAGCTAACTGAAGACTGAACACCCAGAGCCCATGCCCCACAACAAGAGAAGCCGCCACAATGAGAAGCCTAGCGCCACACCAAAGAGGAGCCCCCACCTGCAGCAACTAGAGGAAGTCCACACTCAGCGACAAAGACCTAGTGCATCCAAAAATAAAATAAGCAGACAGATAAAGGGTTGAACAGCCTTTATCCCAGCTAATATCATATATATACTGCTCTATTAGTCCTTTTAAGACTAAATAAAGACATAATCTACTTAATCGACAGAAGAAAAAAATATTACTATATCCATGTAGCTTTTCTTTATGGCAGAGACATAAACAAGTTATCTAAAGAGGAGGTGTGACTCTATAGTTATGTTTTATTTAGTCTTCAGTGTGGATCTGTGTTCCTTGTTAGAAAAACATCTAAAACATTTAAAAATCCAGACACTTTACTTAAGCATCTAGAATTCTAACTTTGTTGGAAAAAAAGACTGAGTAACAAGTTGTAAAAGCGTACGTCACTCAGACATGTCCTCCTCTTTGTGACTCCATGGACCATAGACCACCAAGCTCCTTTGTCCATGGAATTCTCCAGGCAAGAATACTGGCATGGGCTGCCATTTCCTTCTTCAGGGGAGCTTCCTGGGTCTCTTGTATTGCAATCAGATTCTTTACCATCTGAGCCACCAGAGAAGCCTGAGTAACAATAAACCCAATATGAAAAAAATTAAAACAGCTCCCTTTGCTTGAGGCAGATGCTCTCCGGGGTTTCCCAGGGTCACCCTTACCCCCTCCTCCTCAGTTATCTGTAACATGAGGTCTGGGCTCAGCAGAATTGAGCTCCAACTTGCAAATCGGGGGCTAGTTGAATTCTTAGACCAGGCTCATTTCACTCATTACATTACTTTCCTTACTGCGGGCTTTAAATGCTTACAAAACAAGATACTTAATTTGGAAGAATCCAGCACTTATAATAAGCTATCAAAGACTTAGAGAATTTTAGAAAATGGGTCCAGGTTATATAAATTTTTATGACAACTGAAAATGACTACAGATCTATAAATATAAAATAGGGAAGGATCTGACTTACAGGCCAAGTAAGACAATGGGACACTGGTTCTGAGTATCTTTCCTCAGATGGAAGTTCTTCCTCTACTTTTAAGCATTATAAAATTCTAAATTGCTCAATGGTGGCATTCAAAATATCTGCACAAGATCAAAGTTTGGTTCAGTAAGAAGGGGAAGGTTATGATCCAAGACAAACTGCCATCCCAGATTAAAGCATATTATCACCCCAAGCATCAAAGTGCCTTCACAGAATGTTAGGCATCTTTGTGATATTTTGTCTGTAAGACAAAAGTGAACAACAGATCATAATATTAAAAGGTAATCTACATCCTAAAAACATACCCAAGTAGGATAAATAAGATATCTGGCTAATTAGTAAAATGAATGTCACTGTCCTTAATATTTAGTTTAAATGATAAAGCATCATAACTCTTGAAACAGCTCAGTGAGATAAACCAGCATGATTTTATCTTGTTGCTATTTTGTTTCCATTTCTCTCCTGAAAAACATGAAGAAGAAAGTTTCTAAAGAGCAATTTCTATAAGTGAATTAGAGGTCAGCCAAACATAACTCTATAGAAACAGTGTTTGAAGGACACAATGTGATGTTAACTTGAAGTAATGTGATGTTTACTTAAGGAGCTGAGAAACCGCTGCTGGGCTGCTGTGAAGCCTTTAGAGGCAAGTTCAATGTCAACCAAGGTGAGAGGTGAAGCATAAAGCTCACCAACAAAAGCCAAGATTTGACCAGCAAGTTTTTGTTAAAATCATTACAGAAGAGAGCTGAGCAGTCATGGCCAGGTCTCTCATTGACTAGGAATCTCCTCTGGCCTCACCCAGGTATACAGACAACTACTCCCTACATGCATCATCTTCATAGCAACTTCCTTAGTGCCCATTTCTTCTAACCCACTAGTATCCTGATAGCTGTTTCTTTTGTTTGTTGAAAAGAAGTACTTGCATAGGAAAGATTCTATCCACCAATACTATTAAAAAATCAGAGAGCTAAACGAATTCAAAACAGCAGATAATATCACAAAGTGCACCATTACACCTCAAAAACACAGAAAATTCTTTCCAAGTTCTCTGAATTACACTGAATATACATACTAACTAACAACATAAAAAGTCCTCCTGACAGTTAGTTCAGTTCAGTTCAGTTGCTCAGTGTGTCCGACTCTCTGTGACCCCATGGACTACATTACGCACAGCTTCCCTGTCCCTCACCAACTCCCGGAGCCTGCTCAAACTCAGGTCCATCGAGTCGGTGATGCCATCCAACCATCTTATCCTCTGTCGTCTCCTTATTTACAGGCAAGGCTTCACAAGCAAGCAGCTTCAATTTGTACCTTTTCCAAACTCTTTCCTTCATTAGATCTTACCTGCAGGCCATTTTTTCACTGCCCAACCATCATGTGGTTGAAATATCAATAATTGGATAGCTTAACTAAAAACATTATAAGGAAGTTGTGTATGTGGCAGGAAGTCAAAGAACATATCTCAAAAGCAATTTAAAGTTACAAGAAAATAGACACCTTTCTTTTTATTCCTTGTGCCAATGCTCAGATTTAATTGGGAGTTGAGTATAAATCACTTTGGTATACATATCAGGCATATTCCAAAAACAAAGAGATAGTTATAATTGTGTGTACCAAAAAAAAAAAAACAAACTGCAAATCATCACTGCATATAGAATGTGAAGATGTCCTTTCTTAAACATCCTCATCCCATTAGGTACCAGGGTTAAGCAGCTGGTACTCCCAAATGAGTAATTGACCTTGTCCCCCATCCCCTCTTATTCTCACTGTATCCTTTCAGAAGTTACATGCTAACATTGAGAATCTCACCTCTCCCTGAAAGAACAGTACCACCCTTTCTGTGACTAAAAATTGATAAACAGTTGTATTCTTTTTTTATTTTTGGCTGTGCCCCAGAGCATGTGGGATGTTAGTTCCCAGAGCAGGGATCAAACCCACACCCCCTGCAGTGGAAGGGCAGAATCTTAACCACTGGACCTCCAGGGAAGTCTCCAGTTATGTTGATTTTTAAAATCCAATCAAATGGTTGATAAAATACTCATGTAAAAATTTTTTGTAAAGAAATCTAGACTAGTAACAGACACATAAAATTTGTTGTTGTTCAGTAGCTAAGTCATGTCCAACTGCAAGTCCATGAACTTCACGTGAAATACTATATGTATTTTTCTTAATTAAAAAAAAAAAATGTCTCTAGCCTCCCTTGATCTCCCTGCTGTCCTAAACCACTTTGTACTTGTTCTTCTCCCACATAATAATCTTGGAGTTTGGCTTTTCCTGACAAAAAAAAAAAAAAAAAAAAAACACATTTCCTGATTAGTTTACAGAGGAGGGTGAAAGCCAAACCCCTGGGACTCTTCAGCAATTCCTCCAGCAAAAAGAGCAATATGAAAGTGCAGACTTCACTGAAAACAGCATATATTAAAACCACCTTTCGTTATGCAAATATTCTTGCATAAATCACTTGTGGAATATTATGAAATAATATCAAAAAAAAGAAAAAAAATGCATTTTGAATAGATCCCCAGGACTACATCATAATACAAATTTGGTCAAGAGTTTTTATTTGGAAGAGAAGAATTAGGGTCCAGTGAGCTACATTCAGCACTGGTCTCCATGAGAGACTAATGGACTAATTGGAATAAAATATGTCTCAGATAGCCACTGTCCTTTCTAAATCTAAAAGGGGTTATTCAGCCTTTATTCTAATTTAGTCATCGAGCATATAAGAAATGAAGAGTGACCATAAATACAAGATGGTAGCATTTGTGACACATATTCAGATACACTGGTAAATGTAAAACAGGGTTTTGTTTTCCTCCGGATTCCTTTCTGAATAATGGAGTGATATCATAGATTTCCTCAAACTCTAAGCACAAAGAGAATCTCTGTGAAGGAAGATGAGAGACATTTTCTGATGATTATAAATATAGCTAATTTTTCCCAAAGACAGAATAATGAATTACATCAAAATTAGATTCATTTTTAATCATGGGTCAAAAATATATTAAAAACCATTATTTTTAATGCAAAAACAATTTCTCATTATAAAATTTTCTTTGTGGATTTATAATATAGGTCAAAGTTTCCTTAAAGAAGGAATCACGGAGCAATTTTATGAGGGACGTGAAGACTTTGAAGACATAAACACAGAGCCCATCGGAAAACAACAGTTACAGGCTTATTCCTTACTACCGATCTTATTTAGTCATTCAATGAATAGTTACTGAGCACCTACAAACTTGGTGGCAACATAATTAGACCCAGTACAATCCAATATGCTTGTCAATCACTGCAAGGTACCTCTTCGCCCCCTTCTATTTTCCTCCCTTTTACCCTGATCTTTGAGAAGTAAGAAAAAGAAAACTCAGAAAACATTTAAAAACTGTATCTGTGCTGGTCTGCTGCTGCTGCTGCTGCTGCTGCTAAGTCGCTTCAGTCGTGTCCGACTCTGTGCGACCCCATAGACGGCAGCCCACCAGGCTTCCCCGTCCCTGGGATTCTCCAGGCAAGAACACTGGAGTGGGTTGCCATTTCCTTCTCCAATGCATGAAAGTGAAAAGTGAAAGTGAAGTTGCTCAGTCGTGTCCGACTCTGTGGGACCCCATAGACAGCAGCCCACCAGGCTCCACTGTCCACAGAATTCTCTAGGCAAGAGTATTGGAGTGGGTTGCCATTTCCTTCTCCATATCCTCAGTCTAACTAGTAAATAATTATTAATTAACTAACAAATAACTAATAAATAATTATATCCTGTAGAGTCTATAAGATGTAACTGGTTTTTAATCTCAGCTTCTCTGTATCTACATAGCCAGCATCCTACTCTGCCCACAGGAATCTTTTGTTTGGACTAATGAAATAGGCTACAGAAACACTGTTTTATGATGCAAATCTGACCCTGTCATTTTTCAGCTAAAATAAGCTTTTTGGCTTCCTTCTGTCAAAATCCTACACCTGTATACACAATTCTTCATAATCTAGCTGTATGTAGCACTCTACCTTATAAGCTAGCTCTCTGCCTCTCTGCTCTCTGGTATCACTACCCACAGTAGACTGACTCATCTCAACACCCACCTTCACAGGAACTGCTCCTTACCTGGTGGAATTCTTTCCTTTCCTCCCACCTTTCACTTAAGTACCTCCTGCTTCAGGTCCAATCTTAAAAAGGCTTCACAGGGATGACTTTTTTGAAGTTCAAAAAACTAGTTTTATAATTATGTGTAGTGTGAGATTGCACATTATAAATAAATATTTTTAAATGAAGACCAAATAAAACAAATTAAGTTGATTACCGAGTTTAGACCATTACCTTATCATTGTTATCAAATCACACTGCCAGACACTTCTCAATTTCTGTATTCCTGGATTCATTTATAAGCAACATGAAAGCAGAGATTGACAAAGTTCCTAAGCTTCTCCTTCATAGTTTTGCTATTATTCCTGCTGCCACAGTTTAGAAATAAAGTCAGAGACCCCACTCATATACTCCTGCTTTGGTAAGGAGTCTAGTTGATTAATAATGGTGTTATAGTTCAGGTGCACAGCAAGGTCATTCTGTTATACATATACATGCATGTATTCTTTTTCAAATTCTTTTCCCATTTAGGCTGTTACCAAATACTGAACAGGGTTCCATTAAATTCTCGAATCTCCTCAGGGTCCCTCCCCAAAGAGACAATGAATCACAACTCCCTTTTGGATGAGTATGAACCATACCTACATGACTTTAACTAGGGAAGCTTAAGCCCCAAACCAAACTCATAGAGAAGTGAATGATTTACAGTAACACCATGTAGTTTGGTCAAATTTTTACATCAGTTGTTCCCTGCAACCCTCAGGTAAGCCCATATCCCCATGGCACTGTACCATTTTCCTGAGGGAAATACGATCCATCCCACCACATATCCCAGTCTCCTGTGACTTGGAGAAACATGCTTTACTATGGATAATTTTTCACTCTTTGAATCACTTTTGTCTTTTTGTAAGCATCCAGCCAACCTTGATTAATTTCTCTGGAGGTTCTTTCGGGGTTTTTTAGTCCCTCATCTTGACAAGCTTCTTTTCTCTTTCTAGCAGTGGTTTTTGCTGCTCTTGTTGGTGTGTTTTGTTTCTGGTTTTTTTTTTTGCTATTTTTAATATCATGTAGAAGAATATTTTAATTAATTATTAGATGAATTGATTTTTAATTCATACTATTAGATATTGCATAAGTATTTACTGAGCAAAAGTTCTGTGTCAACCACTGTGCTAAGTAAATACTAATAGAGTACAGTGAAGAAACAGGCATCAACCTTTATTCTTCTCTCCTGAAGCTGACAATGAAGTAGAGGAGACAGACAGGCAGTGAATAAGTAAACATAATGACATAAAATTATATAATTGTAAGCATACCAAAAAAAAAAATGATGAAAAAACCACAGAGAAAAAGGGAAGGATACAAAATTAGATAGGGTGTGTGCATGTTCATTTGCTTGGTCGTGTCCTACTCTTTGTGACCCCATGGACTATAGCCCACCAGGCTCCTCTTGGAAAACAAGAACCCATTAGACAATAAAAGGCAAACATTGCAACTGAGTCAGATCAGCCTACAACGCACTGTTTTTTAAAAATCTCCTATTCAAGTAAGTTATCTGAATCCCTGGCAATTTACTAAAGATATCATGCCTTGTTAAAAATCACTGGTTCCAAGGGGTTGGGGGACAACTTCTCCATCATCTCACAGTTGACAATCAACACCCGGCTCTACTTCCTTCCAGTAGTATTCCATCTGTATGCTGCTCTATAAGAAGTCACTTCCAATTATAAAGCACCGCTGAGAATTTCATCCCACATAAAGGAAGTGATTCTGAAAATTTTACAACAGGATTCCTGGAAAGGCACTTAAAGCTAACTAGTTAGCTAGGATAGCAAGGAAAATTCTCTAAACCTGACATTTTGGCAGAATCCTGAAGAATGAGAAAAAGCAGGATCTGGTGGGTGGCTGTCAGGGTGGGGGCAGTTCTACACAGCAGGAACAGCGTCGGCAAAGGCTCTGATTTGTGGACAGTGTTTGATGTGTTCCCATGTCCAAGCAGAGTGACATGTTCCTCCAAAACAGATTTGCAGGAGATGAGTGAGGTGGTAAGTGGAGTGACCCACCGGGAAACTATTGCTAAAGTCCAGAAGAAAAATGGTGGAATATTCCTATTCTATCTATGCTACCTTCCGGTGGCAATGGAGAAAAGAATAGAAGTGGAAAGCTTCAGGACAGAATTTGCACATAGAGATACTGGGCTTTACTGATAGATTTAAACATAATTATGCACATTTACCAGAATATCTGACGATTATTTATCTACATAAACATACAGTCATGACTTAACTTTCATTGTGATTTTAATGGGAATAATTAGTTGGATGGATGATACTAATTTAAAGCAAAAAATAGTTTAAAGAAAATATTGAAAATACATCCATAATGAAGTTGCTTTTGAAGGAACATTAAACAACTTTTCAGTTGAATAAGCCCTTTATTGTCATTAGCAACATATTAAGAGTTTAGTCTGTCTCTTAAAAAGAAGTTGAGTATAATAAGAATATTATTTTTGTCATGGCCAATGTACCTTTTACTATTTTTTTAAAAGAAATGCTGTGGAGTGTGTTGGCCACACATGTCATCGGTCCCGTATGCTAGCCCATTCCTCAGGAAAAAAAAAAAAGCACTTTTTTTTTTTTTCCTGACATATTCCTCTTCCATACTTGTAGCTTGGGTGTGAACTCAGCCCATGTCTGGCTCTGGACATGATCTTTGTGGCCACAAGACAGAATTGTACAGGGATGGGTATGTACCCGAATCAGGCCTTCTCTGGGTTTCTTTGAATTGCATACAGAGGGTAGTTATCCCTTTCTAATGGAGAACTGGAGCTGTTAGAATGGAGGACACCTGAGTACAGCCTAAGCCCAGCAATAAATCAGAGCAGAGTCAATTAGAAGATGATACAAAAGGAGGAGAGGAAAACAGATTCTAAAAGCAAACCAGTTTAAATTAGTCTGAGTTGAGTTCGTTTTGCTAAACTGAGAGTCCTAGTTACATAAAGGGATACACTGAATAAAGGGAACCCAAAAGATACAGGGTGAAGAGTTTTAAAGAATGAAACTTAAAAAAAAAAAAAAATGAATGAAACGGAAGATTAGAAAGATCGAAAAGCCAAGCATAGAGTGTGGGGGTTTTGTCCATTTGTTTTATTTTTAAGAGTAGAATTGTATATATTTATTTTTATATGCCCATGGTAAAATTTCAAACAAAATGGGTATGTTTTTCTGTGTGTGTGTGTGTGTGCTAGTGTGTGTGTATTTAAGATTGCATATAGATGGCATTTAAGATTGCATATAGATGGAAGGATATTCAAGAAACTGTTAACAGTGCTTGCCTGTGGAATATGCAAGAATAAATAGGGATAGGAGTAGGAGAAAGAACTATAGGATATGTTACGAATTTACCAAGGAGAAAGGAAGACAGATCTGAAATAACATATTCAAAAGCAGTGGTGTGGAAATACAGAGCTGATATATTCAAATGCTTCAACAAATTATGATATGAAATTATTATTATTGAAGACAACTATGAGTCTAGGGAGAATAACGTATGTGGACAGCATGTCTTGTGAAAGTCTGTTTAGCACAATGAGTAAGATACATATTGGGAGAGAACATGAAAGGCTAAGGACAATCTGCTTATCTGAACAAGAGAAAGGGCAGATGGTAAAAAATCATGCTCTATAAGAATCTCATATAAATCTGAATCAGCTCCAATCTGCTGGACTTTGGAATTCAAAATTTGTAACTTATTCATATATGGATATTTCATTTCAATTATTGAAGTTTAGTTAAGGATCGTCTGTTGGGAATGGCAGTGAAAGAAAGAGAAGTGTATATTTCCTGAGAGTAAGGATTATGGAAATGGGGAAGACAGAGCAGAAAAAACGAAAATAAGTGAGCCCAGCACACTCCTCAGATCCTTAAAGAGAACAGGAAGCAGACAGGAGCCACAGTGATTTTAGTACTTCAAGGCAACACTGACCACTGTGCTCGTCTCCTTACCTTTTGGAGGCCTTTCCCACGTGGACTTTCCTCTTCTTCCTCCACACATTCTGCATGGGCAAATCTGCTTAACTCTAGGCTTCTTCAATTAGCAGTTATATCTCAAAAACAACCAAGTATGTGCATGTGTGTATGTGTGTGTGTGTGTGTGTGTATGCATGCACATATTCAACTCTCATTTCTATCCTAAGTGCCAGGTCCATATTTTTTACCTAGAGCTGTCTCTCAAGGTGACTTAAACCACTACCATCCATCATATTCACAAGTGACTCATTATTCTCCATTCTTCAGACCTATACCTTCTTCTGATTCCCAAAGCATCACCATTCATCTAATTATTCCAAACCAGAAATCTCTGAATTGCCTTCAAAAATTCATTGCTCTAGATTCAACTCCGAAGGTGATGCTGTTGTTGTTCAGTCAATACTTTGTGTCTGACTCTTTGCAACCCCATGAACTACAGCATACCAGGCTCTGAAACTTTTATCAATCTCTTCAGAGACTGTACTCTTTCTGGGTACAACTACAGTTCTTATAAATGTCTTTATTAAAGCATGTACAACATGCTTTATAATGGTTTTATACGTTTGATGTTCCTTGACATTAGATTGGCAGTTTCTAGAGGGCCAGAGATTTATCTAATGCATTTTTCAAAACCCAGAATCTAGTACTGCATCTATCATATAAGTAAAAGCTCAACTATTACTCATTGAATTTATTTATACCACTTGATTCCATTTCTCTAAAAGTAATCCTTTTATATTAAAATGCATTGCTAAACTAACATTTTAAACATGCAGCATTAACTTTAATATATTTATAATCTCACTGTAAGAATATGCAGAAGATGAAAATGTACAACATAAGTGAATATCAGGTGGATGATTTTAGATCAGCAGCTGCCATTATTTATACTTTAAGAATTATGAACTATGTGAGTAATGGCATATAGGATAAATTCATGATTGCCATGTGTAGGATATGTGCGAAAAAGAAAGGGAGACAGAGTGGTACACATCTGTGTTATTAAAACCGTGTCTATGTTTAAAACAAGCACTTTCAGACTTCACAGGATCACTGGGACAAATCCTCTACAGCCACATTTTGTCTACACTGAACTAGATTCTCAGCATTTTTTCTTCACTTTACCCCCTCTCATGTCAGAGGCTAATTCAGACTCAATCAAGTCCTAAAAGACTCAGGGAGCATGACCACAGCTTTGTTATCGTTTTGTTAATAATTTAAGAGCGGCTGTTTGCTCTACCATGCTATTGAGTTCCCTTCCCATTCCTGGCCCTCTTCAACACCTAATACATAGAAAAATTTACTTAGTTCAACTTAGTTACATTCAGCAAAGACATATTGATCACACACGCACCAAGCATTCTGCTATGGGTTGGGATACAGAAATGATAGATTCAAACAACAGTCATTCTCAAGTAGCTTTCAATTAAGCAAACTAAAACGTTCAGGATAAATATGTTTGACCTCTAATCTCATCACGCATACCTAGTGTGCAATCCAATAAGCAAATCCTTCAGCCATAGAGCAAAGGCTTCCAACACGATGACTGATCTGTTTTTTAAGGTGTAATGCCTTTTACAAAAACAATGTTTGTCTTACACTTTAGAGAAATAATTATATGTATGACTTTTTAAAAAATTGCATCTTTCACATCCTGTTCTTGAAGTTAGTACCAAAATAAATGTCCATCAGGGCTCACAGAAAGAGGAAAACAAGGAAAAAAAAAGGAGGGTTCTTAAGGTTAAGTTACTCAGAAATATCTATATACTTGGACTGAGATCTTGAAAAGCAGTCTTAGGAAGCCAAATTTATACAGAAATAATTTTCATTTTCTTTTTTGTTATATGCTGTGAAGTGATCAACACCATAAGCTTTATCATCATCCATCACACGTACACATTTTTTTCCTGTGATGAGAACTTTTAAGATTTACTCTCTTAGCAACTTTCAAATATCTAGTACAGCATTGTCAACTCTATTCATAGTTAACAAAATTATGTAAGAGGTTATATAAAATATTTTGCTTCAAGAGCATTTTAAACATCCTCACACATAAAAACTTACTTCCAATATTTTAATTCTAGTTTTAAAATCAAAACAAGTTTTAAAACCAACAACAGCAATATGATCACAGCAGAATGACGATGGGAAAAGTTACAAAATCCGCACAATAAATTTGAAATCCTGATGTTTAAAAAACTAGAATCAGACACTTCAAAGATGAGGACAAGAATAAAGGAAAAGCTAGACTTCTGTATTGCACACGTGCCCATCACTGGACTTCCCCGAAATGCCCATCACTGTCAAAAAAAAACTGGCCACAGGATCAGTCCACTATATCAGGAGAAAAGAATCCCTGCAGATGAAAATAAAATCAACGAGCTTTGGGATCCTAGAAAACTAGATAGTATGCTATGTGATACTATAAATGTAATAGTTCTTTAATATTTCTAATACCACAATAAAAGATAAAAATAGACAACACTGGTTGGCCTATTGGCTTTTTGCTTTGAAAACAAGGAAAATCAGATGCAGAAATGCAGAAAGTTACTGATGAGATTCTGGGTCTTGCTACTGTGAGCAAGTAGATCACTCAGGACAAGACACTCCCTGGAGAAAGAGTCACACACACAGCTTTAAAAAGTCATGAAGAAAGTTCAGAGTGGTTTCCTTTCATCCAGAGTGATCGTTTTATGAACTATGCTACTGCCCCAGACCTTATCTAGATGTCAAAATTATCTGGAACATCCTCTACATTTGAGAAAAATAAAGAAGAGAGGACTTCGGTGTGAAATGGTTGGTGGGGAACGGATGGGGAAGTGCCTTCCCCTTTTAAGAGCAGCATCAATTAAACCCAAGGGAGGCGGGTACAGTTTACTAGTTAATTAGTCCAGGGATGAGCTGCTTTCATCTGTAATTCAGAACAGGAACACCTGGTGTGCGGCTCTTCAAAGCGCAAGGAGGGGGGAACTGGGAAGCCAAACAATGCAGCAGAGGTCACAACAGAAAGCTATAGCGCAAGAACAAAAACTGTTTCTCTCTGACCTTCACCCTGCTGTAACTAAATGAGATTCCTCAGAGCCCCCTCCCCTTAAGGTCCGGGCAGAACAAACAGCTCCGGGCCCACTCAGGGAGTTCTAAAAAGACCTGGTGATAACTAATTGTTTTATAACCCAATTAAAAAGAAAACAGAGCACCAGAGAAATGCAAATACGGATATAATGATTATAATCACATTCTGATATATAGCCCACACCAGAAATATTGACATGCTCTCTCTCTGTGGTATGACCAGGGCTGCCCAGGTAACATTCAACAAAATTAGGAAAGGAGGCTTCTACTTTAGGACAAATTACTTTGTTCTCTTGAATCTGAAATGGAGCCCTTGGCTAATGGAACACCTTTCGTTGTGAATTCTAAAATGGTGAGGTCATTTTTTTTTTTTTTTTTTTTTTGGATTGTTGCTTCTAAACAATCTGGCTGCAGACAGGTTGATAAATGCAGGTGACGAACATTAATGTTTAAATTGAGCCAAATAATATATGATTTCAACTGTGGTATCCAAGTAAAGAAAAAATAATAAATTGTTAGGGGTTTTATTAGTGGGTTTACTCAGAAGGAATGAGGGAAAGTATCCTGGAATGGATGGAATCTGGTACCTTTTAAAAATCACCACCATGAGAAATTCTACAACACAGAACACTGTGTCTAAAGACATGAAAAAGCCCGCCATAAAGAGTTTTAACCTAATTTTGAAGATTGCAGGATCAGAGGAAAATGGCTTAACAATTTCTAACATTGATTCTACTTGTTTCTGCTCTAGGGAAAACTTTAATAAAAAAAGTATCTCATATCCTCTTTTTCTTCTGTGTGTGTTGGGGTGGGTGTAAATGTGTTTTTATTTACACCACACACCCACAAACACTTACACATAACAAAAGCGGGCTTCTGATCCATTAAACTAAAGGCATTTGAGAGGCAGGGAGGTGGACAAGAATGTGAAGAAATTGTGAAAATGTTCTTAGCACATTTCTACAGCTCCATATCTATAATTAAAGACTAAACAATGAGCCAGAAAAGGAAGAGTAGAATAAAAATACAGAATTATCTGGTAGTGCAAGGAAAAGAAAGTTGTTCAAAGGAAAAGTAGAAATAAGTGTCAATTCACTTGAGACATGTGGCTCATATGTGACTTGAGGCAGGTAGCGCTAGAGCTAAAGAACCCTGTTCCATACCAGGGTCACAAAGATTCCTTGGAGGAGGGCATGGCAACCCACTCCAGTATTCTTGCCTAGAGAATCCCATGGACAGAGGAGCCTGGTGGGCTACAGTCCATAGCATCACTAAGAGTCTGACACAACTGAAGTGAGTCAGCATATGCATGTATGAAGATTCAATTTTAAACTACTGAGCACAGGGAGAGTAATATCCTCCCAACCATTCAACAATTTTAGTTTCAGTTTCCAATTAAGTCATAATGCAAAAAAGCAAGAGTAATTTTCCTCTGTATTTTAAAAATTCACTTATTTATTTATAAATGTCAAAATCTGTCCTGAACAGAAACAAGGAAAATGAACTGAGGCTGAAAAGGAGAAAATGCAGCCCTGCCCTATGTCAGGCTTGGAGGACAGACACAGAAAAAGCCAAACACTAAAAACAGAAGACACTGTTTCTTCCAAGACCATGCCGCAGTAGTACAATGCCCTTAGGACCTCTCTCATCAATGTCGCCCCAGCCCTGTTTGGTATTTTCATTCTTACTAGGAATACCCAATTGCAGCTGACCTGCACTTGTCTAAACTATGACAGCGTCCAATCCCGAGTTAATTTCTACTTCAAATCCCACTTAAGAAATATCAGCTGACCTTCCTTCCCTTAGGTTCTCCTGAGAACCCTTTAACAGGAACCCCACCTCGAAAGTTGCTCCCTCCTAACTCTTGTCAATCCAATTCCATGGTTCTTTGAAATCCCCTCCCTTACTACAAGTCAATGTTTCTGATTTTGTCAGACTACAGGCTTGTTCTTGGTGGTTTTCAGCTGGTTAGGTTTTTTAATACATTCAGTAAGCAACTCCATGGACAGAGGAGCCTGGTGGGCTACAATCCATGGAGGAGCAAAGAGTTGGTCACGACTGAGCAACTAATGCTTTTACTTTTTTTTTTTACAAGCAATTATTGAGCTTCCAGAGAAGGCATGGCACCCCACTCCAGTATTCTTGCCTGGAAAATCCCATGGACAGAGGAGCCTGATAGGCTTCAATCCATGGGGTCGGGAAGAGTCGGACACAACTGAGAGACTTCACTTTCACTTTTCACTTTCATGCATTAGAGAAGGAAATGGCAACCCACTCCAGTGTTCTTGCCTGGAGAATCCCAGGGATGGCAGAGCCTGGGGGGGCTGCCATCTATGGGGTCGCACAGAGTTGGACACAACTGAAGCAACTTAGCAGCAGCAGTAGCAGCATTGAGCTTCTAGTCTCTGGCATACACTACTGTTCTGGGGAAGATAAATGAACATAAGACACATTCTTTGCTTTCCTAAGGACCTACTACCTTAGAGAGACAAGACACATGTAAAATAATGTAAATAAATACCACATATAATGATTACATTCCCCAATTCACAAGACTGATAGTATTAAAGAATGCGCTAACCATCAGACAGCTGCATTCATCTCCCATGCTAGTAAGATCAGGCTTAAAATCTTGCACGTTAGACTTCAGCATTACGTGAACTGAGAACTATCAGATGTTGAAGCTGGGTTTAGAAAAGGAAGAGGAACCAGAGATCAAATGGCCAACATTCGCTGATCATAGAGAAAGCAAGGGAATTCCAGAAAACTTCTACCACTATTTCATCAACTACACTAAAGTTTTTGACTGTGTGGATCATAACAAACTGTGGAAAGCTCTTAAAGAGATGAGAATACCGAACCATCTTACCTGTCTCCTGAGAAACCTGTGTGCAGTTCCAAACAGTTAGAACCCTGTATGGAACAACTGATTGGTTCAAGATTGAGAAAAGCATAAGACAGGGCTGTCTGCTGTCACCCAGTTTGTTTAACCTATATGCTGAGCACATCATGAGAAATGCCAAACTGGATGACCTACAAGCTGGAATCAAGATAGAAGGGAGAAACATCAACAAACTCAGATATACAGATGATACCACTCTAATGGCAGAAAGCACAGAGGAACTAAAGAGCCTCTTGCAAAGGGTGAATGAGGAGAGTGAAAGAGCCAGTTTAAACTCAGGTTTAAAAAAACGAAGATCATGGCATCTGGCCCCATTACTTCATGTCAAATAGAAGGGGGAAAGGTGGAAGTAGTGACAGATTTCCTCTTCTGGGGATCTAAAATCACTGCAGATGGTGACTACAACCATGAAATCAGAAGACAATTGCTTCTTGGTAGGCAGGAAAGCTACGACAAACCTAGACAGTGTGCTGAAAGCAGAGATATTACTCTGCTGACAAAGGTCCATATACATAGTCAGGCCATGGTCTTCCCAGTGGTCGTGTACAGTTGTAAGAGCTGGACCATCAAGAAGGCAGAATGCCTAAGAATTTATGCCCTTGAACTCTGATGCTAGAGAAGACTTCTGAAAGTCCCTTGAACACTAAGGGGATCAAACCAGTCATTCTTAAGAGAAATCAACCCTGAATACTCGTAGAAAGGACTGATGCTGAAGCTGAAGCTCCAGTATTTGGGTCATCTACTGTGAACTCATTGGAAAAGTCCCTGATGCTGGGAAAGATTGAGGACAGAAGGAGAACAAGGAGAAGTCAGAGGATGAGATGGATGGATAGCATCACCAATGCAATGGACATGAACTTGGGCAAACTTTGGGAGATGGCGTGAGGAAAGGGAGGTCTGGCGAGCCACAGTCTAAGGGGTCGCAAAAGAGTCAGACATGACTGGGCGACTAAACAACAACAATAGTGATTACAACAGGAAAGGTACCAAGTGCTCTGGAGGACAGAGGATGACTATCGTGATGGGATCCATGGGTACATAGAGAAAGTAGCATGTGGTCTGGTTAAAAGAGATTTCATGAGGACTCAGGGCAGGCAGTACCAGTGGAGGAGAAAGCAGCAACCAATACACAGAGACTGGGAAGACCTACATGTATTCAGGGAATGGCAACCTACTTTAGTTGGGACACAAAGTTCATGCTTGAAATTACTGGGAAGTCAGCCCACTCCAGTACTCTTGCCTGGAAAATCCCATGGACGGAGGAACCTGGTAGGTGCAGTCCATGGGGTCACTAAGAGTCGGGCACGACTGAGCGACTTCCCTTTCACTTTTCACTTTCATGCATTGGAGAAGGAAATGGCAACCCACTCCAGTGTTCTTACCTGGAGAATCCCAGGGACAGAGGAGCCTAGTGGGCTGCTGTCTTTGGGGTCGCAGAGTCGGACACGACTGAAGCGACTTAGCAGCAACAGCCTGAAATATGAAACTAAAATGTTTTTTTGTAGATGATATGGAACCACTAATGGAATAGGAAATGGCAACTCAGTTTAGTATTCTTGCCTGGAAAACTCCTTGGATAGAGGAGCCTGGTGGGCTACAGTCCATGGGGCTGCAGGGCTGCCCATGACTGAGCGACTGAGCATGCGCACACACATGGAACCACTAAAGCCTTCTGAACGAGGCAACAGCTCCATCACAGGTATACTTTAGGATGATTTAACCAACATGAGTTATGAGAGACTCAAAAGTGTTAAAGAAACTATGTGATTCATGCCACTTGTTAAAATAGTAAGGCAGATTTTGTTCGAAGGAACTTCGAAAGAAGAATAGGGACTACAATACTACAATGGGATTTTGCAGTACAGGAGAGAGATTAGACTCAACACTGAATATGAAAAGGAAAAGTGGGAATGTATAGCCAAGGGAGTAGAGTGGGGGTCAGTGAATGGAAATTACTGAGAGGAAACATCAGGGATAAGGAGGGGTTTCTGTCAAGATCAACCAAACTGGATTCTTACTAAAGGCAGGCAAGGTGACCAGACATCACCTGGGGATTATGGAAGCTGAAGAACCTGATCATGGGAGGTGAGCTGATATTAAGGAGGGAGGGGTTCTGGCTAAATTGACTTAGTGAGATTCATGCTAAAGCTGGACAGGGCAAAGGCAGAGATGGAAGCCCAAAAGGCATAGCTTAGTGGATAATAGAGTTCAGAGGAGCCTGACAATAGTTTGCCCAAGGAGAGACAGTTGGAAGACAGAAGGCTACTATAAACAGTCCCAATAGGAGCAAGGTGGCGCTAGTGGTAACGAGTGAGGAAAGTGAGTGTAAATCACTCAGTCATGTCCGACTCTTTGCCTGCCAATGCAGGAGACATAAGAAATGCGGGTTCAATCCCTGGGTCAGGAAGATCCCCTGGAGGAGGGCACAGCAATCCACTCCAGTATTCTTGCCTGGAGAATTCCATGGACAATGGAGCCTGGCAGGCTACAGTCCACAGGGTTGCAAAGAGTTGGACACGACTGAAGCAACTTAACACAAGTTGGGAGTTAACCAGGGTTTCAAGTAAGATGGTGAAAACAGGACTGGAAAGGAAAGAAACATCTAAGACACTAAAGGCAAAATAATATTAGTGGTGATGGATAGGATACCAGAAGAGAGAAAAATCAAGGAGGACTGAGGTGTGAAGCCCTTAAAGGAAGTGGGGAAATCAGAGGGGAGACCATGGAAAGGAGGGGAGGAGAGTCCTGGGTGGACACTCCCTCTCAATCCAATCTACAGAGGTCCAAATTCCCATTCTTTCTCTGTTCTGTATTAGTAGTTACGCTGGAGAGAGAGTGAGCAACAGTTTCCACTAAAAGAAGTGAATAACTTCCAGTAAACTGTTGGGTTTAAGTTGCACTTTCAATGATTACTGGCTATGTGACCTTGGCAATTATTAACCACTCCTCCGTGCAAAGATGGTTATAATGGTGCTTATCTTAGGTGCAGTGAATGACTAAATTAAATGAATGGGGGCAATGGAGTGCCTGACCAAGCGCTTCTAGTTTTTAAGTGAAATTCAGCCCCTCATGGCAGTAGGGCTGGCGGTGGGGAAGCAGTTCTGACTGATCAGGAGCTCTTTCTGGCCCCTTTCAAGCATACCCCAAGGGGAGGACTTGCTATGCCTATTTTTTTAGAAGCAGCTTTACCATCAAAGTTCCACTTTGGAAAAGACCCTTGCTTGTACTTCTCAAGTTGTTTTTTGTTTGTTTGGGGTTGTTTCTAAATGTGGATGTTATCTGATACATTCAGATGGATTAAGGGTCTTTAATATACCTCAAATAAACTAGTTTTAATCAGTCTATTATGCTATAAAAATCTTTTTAGATCTGTTTTCACTGGAAATCTTATGCTATACTTCAAAAATACCATTTACTTCTAAACAGGGCTAATCAAGGTCCAGAATTTAAAGTATCTGGGTTTTATAAGAACAGATAAGAATGAACTATACTATTTGCATTTCTAAGGGATTGTCTAGGTTTCAAAACCCAACCTCTTTTATGGGCTTGTAGTGCATGGGAAAAACTGTTAATTTATTAAACACCAAAATAAGTACAGTCATTGACAACTATAGGTGGCCTATGTGATCTAGTAAAATAAAATAACATGTCTTTTGCCAGTCACCTCCTCTCCTGAAATTCTGCTATCAGGTGGAGGAGAGCCTGGAGGAGTCGGTATTCAAGCTCCCTTCAGTGAGTCTCATACTCTGTTCCAGAACTTTTTACCATTAACCTTGACATACTATCATGCATACATTTCCAACCTGCGAAAGTCATGTTTCTTGATCTTCCATCACAATGTGAGAATATGTGAGAGCTGACCTGTAAGAATCAGTGACAAGGGAATATGTGAAGCCCAGAGTTGTCCTCATCCAGGATCATGATGTTGTTTGTGCCTTTTAACTAGATAAAATCAAATACGCTACAGCTGGTGAGGTGGAGCATCTCTTAGATTGGAGGGGTCCACTGTTGAGGGGTTTTGAATGGAAACTAAAAACAAACTGGTAGCTAATGGCACTTGTAAGGAACAAGTGCACGGTACAAAGCAATTCCCTGGCTAGAAATCTAGCCTTGATACGCACAAGGCATCATTGCTATTTTGGAGGCCACTGGTAGGTAGAACTGTGCTTTACATCTCATTGTTCAAGATCAGCTTTTAACTAAACCTTGCCACTTAAAACAGTATCAAAGTTTCAGTACACCAACTGAGAAAACAGAAGCACGTCACTTGTTTATCCTTGTGTTTCATAGCAGAAGCACCAAAGCAAAAAAGGAAATGTGCTTGCTTTTGACAATTGAATTTTTCTCATGTTCATCTGCTAACACTTTCTTACATTGTAAGTTTGCATTTATTTTGCAAGGACTATATTGATCCTACACACAGAGATGACACCACTCCCCTCCAGGCTGGCCTGTCAATCAGCATACCATCTCTTCACATACAACATGTTCCATATTTTCTTTGCTAACATAGCCAGTGGTGTTTGGGTTTAGTTGTGCATTAAATTAATCCTACATTTTCATGAACACTTAAGTACCAAATCTAAAGATTAGATGGAGAATGGGCATTTAAAATAAAAACCCAACCTTTGTAGATAGTGAGGGGTCAGGATAGGAAAACATGGTCATGGGACAGGTAAGAAAACACAGTTTCATTTTAAACATATTTACTCTTAAAAATACTAGTCTAAAATTCTCCTCATATAACACGGCCTTCTGGTCTCAGTACATGCAGGTGAAGGAGCAGATAATAATGGATACACTTAAGAGACATAAAAATTTATCCCATCAATTGCAACTATGTACAGGATGATCCGAGAGATATTTCCCACATTTAAAAAATTGCTGTAGATGTTTCAGCTATTGGAACTGTGTGTGTCCCAGGCAACATAATAGATTATACCTCGACTCCTTAAAGAGCACCCTGATAATATGCAAGGCTAAAATGTCAGAAGCTATTAGAAACTCTCAGATGCACAATATATCTCCATTCCTGAGTTTTCCCCTTACACTGCGAAACACCAGACAACAGGCATGCAAACTGCTCAGCTGCAACTGTTCCAAGTCGAATAATTACAACTTGTCAGAAAGAATTAATTTTCCCATTTCTCATAAAGATGTGTAAAAATTACCATGTTATTATACACTGACACTCTCTGGAGGCAGACACAAAATTTAATTTTGAATTCTTTCCGCATATTAAATTAAATCCATAAATAAGAGTTTAGGCATTCACTCGGAAGCATATGTTCATTGGGAGCGAAAGCCAACACGAGCCCGGCTGTAATGGCTGTTGTAATGTTTTAATAGCTCGCTTCTTCTAAGCACCAATAAATTTACATGATCATAACAGTCGTGGGCATACAAGAAGCCCATTACTGTCTGGGCACAGGCAGCAGCGTTAACAGGATGGAAAAATGGAAAAAGGAAAAAAACTCTTAAATAAAATTAGGCAACTGCACTTGTCAGCTGCTCCATGATTGAATTTTTAATATTGTGGTCAATTGGTCAAAACAAATAATGGGATAAAATATTTTAATGTATTTAGAACCTGTTTCTGTGGTTAGCCCACAAAACAGTTTTTTGTTTGTTGGTTTTTCAAATAAATAAATAAATAAACCATTTCAATCTTTCTGTTTTGAGCAATTTTATATTTAAAGATACATACTGTAATTTTTAATCTTTTGGAGGACATTTGCTCTCTATACGCTCATATTTGAAGTCAGAGCGTTTCAAATTCGGCTCAAAGGGTGATTCTTTTTAGCCAATGGAGTGCCTTAGGGAGACAGCTTAGGGTGCTAAGAAATGAGCTCTCAGGAAAGCACTGTGGGACACAAGAGTGCACTGCCTGCCCTCTGCCTGGATCAAAAAATCCTTTCCTTTCTAGACACAAATGAATACATGTTCCATAATTAGAATCCAAATTGAAAAGAAAACAGCACAGCCTCAGACCATTCTTGAGGTGGTGTAGCTTCCATGTATTAGGGTTTGTTGGATAAACAGCTTACTTCCAGACTTCTATAAGCAAATTCACCCTGGCTATGAAAACAAAACACAGAAAAACCTGTACCACATTTCATGTCACTTAAGTGTTTTTCAAGGATAAAGAGTCCAAAGTAATGGATGGTCTTACAGTGCAGGTCAGTGCTGGCTGGTTGGCATTTCTGATCCTAATCATACAGATGATGTCACTGATAGGAAGTTATATGGGTGGCGAAGGGGTGGGTGTATAAGTGGAGAATTAAAGAAGGAGTGATGTTCAGAAAAAGAAAAGGTTTTGTTAAGAAGGATATGTGAATGGGCCAAGGCTTTTTCCATGAAAGGATGATGAGTAATGCATGCCTAGAGAAGTCATGAAGAAGAATGTAAATTAGGAAAAAAAATAATTTTCTAAAAATGGTACGTGGAATTGATCATATTCACCCTCACAGAAAAAGACGATGATCATGTAGGTAACATTTATCCCAATGATGTCTTAATTGAAAAACCAATGCCATTTGAATACATTTTCATAGCTCAGCTTTGAATCAAGAGATGTCTTATACATATTCAAGTTATCAAAAAAAAAGTTACTAGTTTGAGAGTTCTCTCTTTGGGACAAAAGATCAAACCTAGTAGCTTGCTGTATGAAGACAGATAACAAATTCTTACTCCTTAACAAAAGATCTTAAAAATCTCTTCAACAATATATGTATTCACTCCTAAGTAGTGTATCATTCATTGTTGGCACTGAATAGAAAGTAAAGATAAATCTTCTACTTTTCCAAAACATGCACAAATGTAACCAAAATTTCTTTTTTAAATACTGAGGTTGCTTAATAACAGCTGAAATCAGCTTCAGATTTTCAATTAAATTTATAGAAAAATTGAACTAAATATCCTAAAACTTAAAGTAGCACATAATTAAATTTCTATCAAATCACACATATTTTTAAAAGATAGCTTTTAAAAAGCACTAATCCTCAAAAGCTTTACCGGAAGGAATAGGACATATGCATTAGGTATTTCTTGATCCGAAATAGAACAAATATAAACCCACTGGCACATTCTGGGAAAAAAGACACCCCTTCCCAAAACTTTATAAATGGCTCTGAAACCTTTCTACCAGCCTCTCCCTTTGCTTCTAAAAACAAGGTATATATGGAATGTTTTAAACCTCCTTTGAACTCTTTCTTCTCTTACATGATTTAATTCAGGTTGTTATTAAAATGGCATACCAGGTGAAACATATTTATATCCAAAGAGTTGCAAAGTATTATTAAAAGAAGGAAAAAAATCTGTCAGCAAGAAGTTTTAAGAAAACAATTCTGGGAACTGTACTTGAGTAATGGAAGATGATGGATATACTGAAACAGAATTAGAAGGTTTTCAAACTTAAATATGTGTACAGATAAATTTTTAAAAGAATGGAAGTTTATTAATAATATTACCAGTGGTATGAAGAAAAATTTTGACTATGAAAAGAATACCGGTGGCTCAGGTGGTAAAGAACCCACCTGTCAATGCAGGAAACATAAGGGATGCAGGTTTGATCCCTGGGTCGTGAAGATCCCCTGGAGGAGGACATGGCAACCCACTCCAGTATTCTTGCATGGAGAATTCCATAGACAGAGGAATTTGGAAGGCTACAGTCCATGGGGTCACAAAGAGTCAGACAAGACTAAGCAACTAACACACACTCACAAGAGAAAATACTAGATTAAACAGTCTCTCTTTGACCAGTATGGTCTATTGCATTGTAAATGGTTGGAATAATCCTTCAGGGGCCGAACGACCCCCTACTCATTTCAGAAAGGACACTCATTGTCCCAAAGGACATGTTCCTTCTCTGATACAGGTTAATCCTAACACACACAAATGGAACAGATTTTTTAAAACCCATTTGAATCACAAAGTATTTCTTTCTCAAATACTCTAAACTGGTCTGTTTGATTATTATTTATATGACTACATCATGTGCCATATGTCCAAAATTCTAATAACAATGTAAACAGGTGGTAATAAAAATGTGGGTTATTAGGGTCTGAAATCTGATAAAAGGCAAGTTGGTATAGTTTTCAGGAGGCTCGGGAATGTAATTACCCAAACTGTTGAATTAATCACTGGCTGAATCATGTTTATATTTCGGTGTGGTGGACTTTGTGAATGGAAAGGAATTCTTAATTTTAAAATGAGGTAAGCTATTCAAAGTTTGCTGGAGGTTTCTCAGTAGTAAAATATCTGGGATTAAATTAACCAGGCTTTATTTTATATTTCCCCTTTCATGTGCTTCACTTTGAATCAAATTTTAAGAAATACAGAAAATCTCTTTTGTCCAATTTTTCCCCACTTTGAAAAAGAAGCGATCACACCCTCAACTAAGGTCAGCTTTTCCCAGGAACAGAAAAGAAGGAAAAGAAGGTGCTACCAGGTGCTGACTAGTATAATACAGAGAGAAAAGAAACCAGAAGGAGGGAAACGCATGGCACTGCCTCTTCTCTCCAGCTTCTTTCTCCATCCTATCACTTGGGATTGAGTTTAACAGAGAGTCCCCAAAATATGGAAGGAAGATTTAGGGTATTGATCTCTATGCCATGCCTCCAATGAGGTACAAAATTTGGAATAGAGATCTGTTCTAGCTATGTCCAACAAAGGTTTGATGCTAATAGTATTAACAGTGGTGTACAGAAATACCATCTTTTCCATTTCTCTTTGCCTCTCTATAAAGGGAAATTGGTGGAGAGGGTGTTGATAAAGATACTTTCTTTTGCCATCATTGTTGTGGTTCTCACTCATGTCCAACTCTTTGCCACCCCATGGAATGTAGCCCACTAGGCTTCTTTGTCCATGGCACTTTCTGGGCAAGAATACTGGAGTGGGTTGCCATTTCTTACTCCAGGGGATCTTCCCAACAGAGGGATTGAATCCACTGTCTCCTAAGTCTCCTGCACTGGCAAGTGGATTTTTACCACTGAGCTACCAGGGAATTCCTTCTTTAATTTGAAAAATGTATTAACATTTGATTCTTATCAACATTTACTTTATTCACTTATGCATTTTTACTTTTCCTTTAAAACACATATTACTGGGACAAAATAAAGTAACAGGGATTAGATTTACTATCTCACCAGAAACAACAACAAAAAATAAACAAATATGCAAAATAATACTTTTTAATATATTGGACACCAGGCAACAGAGGATATTGATTGCTGAGAACCAGGGAACAAATGAAATGACCTCTAGTATTGCCCCAGGCTAAAATCTTGAGAGAGTTTAGAGGTTGTGGCTCTGGAAAGGGGAGCTGATGGAAAGTTGCGGAGAGGGGAGGCTCTGGAAAGTTGGACCTGACAGATTCCTTGAGCTGATGAGACAGAAAGGAATCCAGGAAGACTAAGGCAGCGAGGGTTCACTGTACCAACCCTTAGAGAAGACAGAGTTGAACAGAGTTTGGGAGATGTAGAGGATTCCTTTCAAGTAGTTAGCAGAACACTGATTGGTAGATGTGTGAGGAAACTGCCCAAGGCTAGGAAAAGAGCCACCTGCCAAAGTGAGAGGAAACGGTAAGTAGGCTTCACACACGCTAATAGAGCCTACTCCCATCAGCCACACTGGAAAAACTAACAATTTGACAATTCACTGAGCTCTTTTAGAGTACTCAGAAGTGTCTTGTCTTCATGGCAGAAAAAATATTGATACGAGAAAAAACATCCTGGTTTGGTCCCAACTTATAAATCATAATCTACATCCAACAGGACTAATCTGCTTCCACTGAGCTCTAGAAAAAAAGCTAAAAAGAATTTACAGGAGTACAAAAATATCCAGCATCCTATGAGGTAAACTTCACAAAATTTGGCATCTGATAAAAATTACCAGGCATGCCAAAAAGCAGGAAAATTTGACCTAAAATTAGAAGAAAAACTGATCCTAAACTGACACAGACTTTAGAATTAGCAAAAATATTAAATAATAGCTAGTTATTTAATTTCCCCTGGAGAAGGGCATGGCATCGCACTCCAGTATTCTTGCCTGGAGAATCCCCTGGACCAAGGAACCTGGCGGGCCAGAGTACACAGGGTCATAAATAGTCACACGTGACTGAACTGCTTTAGCATACTTGCATGCGTTTAGTTTTATTTCATACGTCCGAAAACCTAGGAGAAAGATGGATAAAATTAACTAAAGACATGGGAAAATATACCAAGACCCAAACCTAATTTCTAGATATGAAAACTACTATATTTCCAGGGATAAAAAAGAATAATGCCTAAAATTAAAAAATACACTGGATGGAACAAATGACACATAAGAGACTAAAGAAAAAAAATGCATTAACTTGAATAGAAATACCAGTAACCTAACAAAAAAAGATACAAAAAGGAAAAAAAAAAAAAAGAAAGAAAAGAACAGAGATTCAGAGTTGTGGGATAATGCCAAGAACCATACATTCTGATATATGTGCAGATGGGGTAACAGAAGTCAAGAGGCAAAAGTAGTATTTGCAGAAATAATGGCAGAAAAAAATTTCAAATCTTATGAAACATATAAACTCACAGATAAAAGAAGGAAAACAACTGACAACCTTGAATTCTATACCCCAAAAAAGTATCTTTCAAAAAGAAAGGTGAAATATCAAATAGAAATACAAACTTTAAAAAATTAACTACCAAAAGATACATGACACAGGAATTCTAAAAGAAGTCGTTCAAGCAGAAGAACTATTTCCATGAAATAAGATTTAAAAACCAATAGGTAAAGTTAATCAGACCAAATTACAGTTCTTTGAGAAGATCAATAAAAATGATAAATCTCTAGCTGGTGATCAAAAAAAGAGAGGCAAAGGAGCTAAAAATTATAAATATGAGGAATGAGAGATATGGTATCACTAGAGATTCTTCAGATGTTCAAATTATTATAATATTATTATGACCAACTTTATGACAAAAAATTTGACAACTTGTACAAAATGAACATATTCATTACAAGGTACAAATTTCCAAAGCTTAGATAAGAAAAAAAAATTAGATAACACAAATAGCTTTCTGTTCATTTTATTTTAAAAATGAGATTTTTAGTTAAACAAACCAACCAACCTTACCACAAAGAAAAATCTAGCTCCAAATTGCTTCACTGGTAAATTCCATCAAACATTTAATAAATAAATAATTTCTGTGCACACTCTTCCACAAAGTTGAAAAGGAAAAAATACTTTTCCAATTATTCTATAAGGTCAACATACCCTGATACCAAGCCAGACAAAGACATACAAGAAAAACACAGACAAGTATCACTCACAAACATAGATAGAAAATATTCTTAATAAAATGTTAACGAATTGAATTCAAGTGGAGTTTATACTAGGAATGCAAGGTTGTCTTAAAGTTTTAAAAGTGGCCAGTAAACATGACAATATTAATAAACTGTGTGACCATATCAACATATTATAAAAAGCATTTATAAACTTCAATATCTATTCTCATGAAAATTCTGTGTCCTTAAAGTAAAAGGACTTTCTCAACATCATAAAGAACATTTACAAAAAAACAAACAAACAAAAAAAAAACACCTAGAATGTAGCATCAGACTTAAATAAGAAAGAATGAATTCCAAACATCAGGAATAAGACAAAGTGTCCACTATCACAGTTTCTCTCAACCTGGTGTTGGAGGTTGTAAAATAAGGTAAGAAAAAGCAATAAAAGGCTGCTAGATATGAAAGCAATGAGTAATCTCTCTTTATTCGATGACAACATAATTGTCTACACAGAAAAGTATGAATTTATGATAAAGCTATAGAACTAATGAGTTATGAGTGTTGCAGAATATAAAAATAATACATAAAATCAGTCATATTCTATACCAAAAAGAAACATTCAGAAATTTAAATTTAAAATGCAGTATCATTTATAAAAATAGCACCAAAATTATAAAAGAAGGATATGACAGAAAAATAAGTGCAATACCTACACACTGAATATTATAAATCATTCTCAAGATAGAGATGTACATAAATGGTGAGGTCTACTTTGTTTGTTGCTCAGAAGACCCAATATTATTAAGGTATCAATTCTCTAATTATTCTATACATTACAAAAAGTGTTTGCGGCAAAATTTCAATCAAAATTTCAGAAGGACTTTTTGTACAAATGGACCAATTCATTCTAAAATTCATATGAAATGCAAAGGTCCTGAGATTGCCATACAACTTTGAGGAAAAAAATACAAAACTGGTGTATTAACCTGACCTTATCTCAAGTCTTATTATGAAACTACAGCAATCTTCGAAAAACTGTGGTACTGGCACAAAAGGGGCAAACAGACAAATGGAACAGGACAGAGTTTGGATACTGACCCATAGACATGTGGAAAACTGACTTTTGACAAAAGCGCAAAATGAAAATTCAGTGGAGAAAGTGTCAGTTCAGTTCAGTCGCTCAGTCGTGTCCGACTCTTTGCGACCCCATGAATCGCAGCACGCCAGGCCTCCCTGTCCATCACCAACTCCCGGAGTTCACTCAGACTCACGTCCATTGAGTCAGTGATGCCATCCAGCCATCTCATCCTCTGTCGTCCCCTTCTCCTCCTGCCCCCAATCTCTCCCAGCATCAGAGTCTTCTCCAATGAGTCAACACTTCGCATGAGGTAGCCAAAATACTGGAGTTTCAGCTTTAACATCATTCCTTCCAAAGAAATCCCAGGGCTGATCTCCTTCAGAATGGACTGGTTGGATCTCCTTGCAGTCCAAGGGACTCTCAAGAGTCTTTTCCAACACGCAGTTCAAAAGCATCAATTCTTCGGCGCTCAGCCTTCTTCACAGTACAACTCTCACATCCATACATGACCACAGGAAAAACCAGAGCCTTGACTAGACGAACCTTTGTTGGCAAAGTAATGTCTCTGCTTTTCAATATGCTATCTAGGTTGGTCATAACTTTCCTTCCAAGGAGTAAGCGTCTTTTAATTTCATGGCCACAGTCACCATCTGCAGTGACTTTGGAGCCCAGAAAAATAAAGTCTGACACTGTTTCCAATGTTTTCCCATCTATGTGCCATGAAGTGATGGGACCACATGCCACGATCTTCGTTTTCTGAATGTTGAGCTTTCAGCCAACTTATTCACTCTCCACTTTCACTTTCATCAAGAGGCTTTTGAGTTCCTCTTCACTTTCTGCCACAAGAGTGGTGTCATCTGCATATCTGAGGTTATTGATATTTCTCCCGGCAATCTTGATTCCAGCTTGTGCTTCTTCCAGCCCAGCTTTTCTCATGATGTACTCTGTATATAAGTTAAATAAGCAGGGTGACAATATACAGCCTTGACATACTCCTTTTCCTATTTGGAATCAGTCTGTTGCTCCATGTCCAGTTCTAACTGTTGCTTCCTGACTTGCATATAGATTTCTCAAAAGGCATATCAGGTGGTCTGGTATTCCCATCTCTTTCAGAATTTTCCACAGTTTATTGTGATCCACACAGTCAAAGGCTTTGGCATAGTCAATTAAGCAGAAATAGATGTTTTTCTGGAACTCTCTTGCTTTTTCCATAATCCAGCGGATGTTGGCAATTTGATCTCTGGTTCCTCTGGCTTTTCTAAAACCAGCTTGAACATCAGGAAGTTCACGGTTCACATATCGCTGAAGCCTGGCTTGGAGAATTTTGAGCATTACTTTACTAGTGTGTGAGATGAGTGCAATTGTGCGGTAGTTTGAGCATTCTTTGGCATTGCCTTTCTTTTGGATTGGAATGAAAACTGACCTTTTCCAGTCCTGTGGCCACTGCTGAGTTTTCCAAATTTGCTGGCATATTGAGTGCAGCACTTTCACAGCATCATCTTTCAGGATTTGAAAGAGCTCAACTGGAATTCCTTCACCTCCACTAGCTTTGTTCATAGTGATGCTTTCTAAGGCCCACTTGACTTCACATTCCAGGATGTCTGGCTCTAGGTCAGTGATCACACCATTGTGATTATCTGGGTCATGAAGATCTTTTTTGTACAGTTCTTCTATGTATTCTTGCCACCTCTTCTTAATATCTTCTGCTTCTGTTAGGTCCATCCCATTTCTGTCCTTTATCGAGTCCATCTTTGCATGAAATGTTCCCTTGGTATCTCTAATTTTCTTGAAGAAATCTCTAGTCTTTCCCATTTTGTTGTTTTCCTCTATTTCTTTGCACTGATCACTGAAGAAGGCTTTCTTATCTCTTCTTGCTATTCTTTGGAACTCTGCATTCAGATGCTTATATCTTTCCTTTGCTCCTTTGCTTTTCACTTCTCTTCTTTTCACAGCTATTTGTAAGGCCTCCCCAGACAGCCATTTTGCTTTTTTGCATTTCTTTTCCATGGGGATGGTCTTGATCCTGTCTCCTGTACAATGTCACGAACCTCATTCCATAGTTCATCAGGCACTCTATCTATCAGATCTAGGCCTTTAAATCTATTTCTCACTTCCGCTGTATAATCATAAGGAATTTGATTTAGGTCATACCTGTATGGTCTAGTGGTTTTCCCTACTTTCTTCAATTTAAGTCTGAATTTGGCAATAAGGAGTTCATGATCTGAGCCACAATCAGCTCCTGGTCTTGTTTTTGCTGACTGTATAGAGCTTCTCCATCTTTGGCTGCAAAGAATATAATCAATCTGATTTCGGTGTTAACCATCTGGTGATGTCCATGTGTAGAGTCTTCTCTTGTGTTGTTGGAAGAGGGTTTTTGTTATGATCAGTGCATTTTCTTGGCAAAACTCTATTAGTCTTTGCCCTGCTTCATTCCATATTCCAAGGCCAAATTTGCCTGTTACTCCAGGTGTTTCCTGACTTCCTACTTTTGCATTCCAGTCCCCTATAATGAAAAGGACATCTTTTTTGGGTGTTAGTTCTAAAAGGTCTTGTAGGTCTTCATAGAACTATTCAACTTCAGCTTTTTCAGCATTACTGGTTGGGGCATAGCCTTTTCAAAAATTTTTGCTGAAATAACTGGATACCTATGTGGAAAAATAAAAACCTTGATCTACACTTTGCACCATTTACTAATATTAACTCAAAAAGACCTAAATATAAATCCTAAATCTACACAACTTCTAGAAGAATCCATACCAGGAAATCTTTGTGACTTTGGATTGTATCTTTAGATACAATACCAAAAGCATAAATCAGAAGAAAAAAAAATACTGACTTCATCAAAAATATAAAGCTGGATTCCTTGAAATACACTTCCTAAAGAATAAAACAGTCAACTCATGGGCCACAGCAAAATATTTTCAAATCAATATACTGATGAAGGATTTGTGTCCAGAATATATAAGGGCTTTCAAAACTCAATAATAAAAAGAATGAGAAAAACAGATTTAAATCAGGCAAGGCATATGATAACAGACATTTCAAGAAGATAAGAAGACAGTAAATAAGTACATATAAATCCTCTCAACATAATTAGTCATTTGGTAAAAATATAAAAACCAATGTGAGATATAACTACACATTTATTTGAATGACTAATGATTAAAATACTAACCACACCAAGGTATGGTGAGGATGTAGAGGGACTGGGACCCCCAGACACTGTTGCTGGGTAAACAATGACAGTGTTTTAAAATGTTAAACACACATCTATCCTATAATCAGTCCATGGGGTCGCTAAGAGTCGGACACGACTGAGCAACTTCACTTTCACTTTTCACTTTCATGCACTGGAGAAGGAAATGGCAACCCACTCCAGTGTTCTTGCCTGGAGAATCCCAGGGACGGGGGAGCCTGATGGGCTTCCGTCTATGGGGTCGCACAGAGTCGGACACAACTGAAGCGACTTAGCAGCAGCAGCAGCATCCTGTAATCCAGCTATTCTACTTTTAGGCACTAACTCCAGATACATTAAAAAATAATAGCCATAAAAAATGTAGATATGAATGATAGTAGCAACTTTATTGGTAATAGTCAAACTGGAAACAACCTAGACATCTATCAACAGGTGAATAGATAAATAAATCATGTATATTTGTACAGTGAATACTGTTGTTGTTGTTGAGTTGCTAAGTCATGTGTGACTCTTTTGTGACCCTACGGACTATAGCCCATCAGACTTCTCTGTCCATGGAATTTCCTAGGCAAGTATACTAGAATGGGTTGCCATTTCCTCCTCCAGGGGATCTTCTTGACACATGGATCAAACCTACATCTCCTGCACTGGCAAGCAGATTCTTTACCACTGAGCAAGCAGGGAAGCCCAGTGAATACTATTCAGCAATAGTAAGGAATGAATTATGATACACATAATAACATGGATAAATCTAAATAGTTATGGCAAGAAAGCAGATCAAAGAAAAGTATATAGATAATGGATGATCCTGTTTGTATAAAATTCTGGATTATGCAAACTAATCTACAGTGACAGAAAGAAGATACAGACATAAGAAAATTTTTGGAGATAATATTCACTATCTTGATTGTAGTTAACTTTCAGGGGTGTATGCATATGTCAACATTTATCAAACTGTACACTACAAAATGTGCAAATATATATCAATTGCACCTCAATAAAGTTAGAAACTATCATTATTGTACTTTTTTATATATTATTTTTTTTCCCTTCTACATGAAGAGTGCATAAAGAAATTCCCAACCAACTGCTGCTGCTGCTGTTGCTTCAGTCATGTCTGACTCTGTGCGACCCCATAGATGGCATCCTACCAGGTTCCTCTGTCCCTGGGATTCTCCAGGCAAGAATACTGGAGTTGGTTGCCATTTCCTTCTCCAATGCATGCATACATGCCAAGTTGCCTCAGTTGTGTCTGACTCTGTGTGACCCCATGGACAGCAGCCCACCAGGCTCCTCTGTCTACAGGATTCTCTAAGACAAGAATACTGGAATGGGTTGCCATATCCTTCGCCCAATAAACTGTTGGTTCTAAATAATGTTCTGCATGATAAGCTGTCTAGGAAGACTCTCAGGCTCTGACCCAGCCAAAATGCAGAAGGAATGGGTTGATTCACAATGAAATAGACTATAGAAATAAGAAAAGGTTTTGGTTGGAGTGGGACAAATAATATCAACTTAGAAATGTTAAAAACTGAGGTATTTGTAGTACCTTCAAGTGCAGATGTTCAGTAAGCACATGTAATAGATGAGTTTACAGGCTAAAGATAAAAATTTAGTGACCACTGGCATTTAGGTGGTAGTCAAAGCCACTGATGTCGATAAAGTTACTCCAAGAAAGTTGACAAAGTAAGAGGAGAAAGATCAAATAGAACCTGTAAGGAAGCCATCATTAAGGGGTGGGCAGGGGAAGAAAAATGCTATTAAGGATGCTAAGGTAAGGTAGGTAGAAACATGGAGGAAAAGCTGGCTTATCATTGTCTTAAAAGCCAAAAGAGATGAAAAAAATTTTAAAGAGAAATAGTCATCATCTCACTTGAAGCACAGACATTGAGTAAAATCAGGGTTCCTAAGCACAGGAACTGAGATGATCTGGGATTCTGGCTAGAACAGAGCTGTAGCAAGGTTGGTTGGTAGTAGAGGCAAGAACTCAGAGGGAAGTAAGGAAATTCTCAAACAAAAAATCAACAAAGAAAAGGCTTTGTTTCAGGAAGATATCATGGTAACTGCATGAGAGATGAGTTTAAAGAGAATTAGGAAAAAAGACCACTTGTAAAACAAGTGAAATGTACTGGAGAGAGCTAAAAAGGGTCTATTCAAAAATGGTGTCCATGGAATAGCAAGGGAAATCATTGAACAACATCACAGAGAAAAAAAATCATATAACTTATGAATGCATTTGATGCCAAGGAGACCAAGAACTAAAAGGAGATTCCACATTCAAAGTCATGGCAGATTGGAAAAATAGGGATATTAATAGCAATGAGAAAATAGGGAATGAAATCTAATTGGAGGAAGAAAGAGGAACATTCTAATTTAGGAAGTACTTTTATCCTTTTATGTTTCTTATTCCAAGCTTTAGAGATATCTGTGAAGGTGTACATAATGAATCCATAATTCATGAAAAAAATCCTACACAGTCATGGAAATTTTTATTAAAATTAGATATACCCACTTAGTGAGACAAGGTATAATCTGTCATTTATTTCGGTGTTATTGGTAAAATCATACCCATCATTTCAACTGCATAATTGCAGAAAATTCTCTGGTATGTTTGCTAAAATTTTAACTACTTGGTGATGATGATGATGGTGACAATGATGTGTGTATGTGTTTTAAATCAACTTTGATGTGACAGCAGTGTCCTGAGGGCATCATATTAGTTGCTTGCTGTTTGAAAGGCAACTCCTTCCTCAACTACTCAAAGAGCAAATGAACACAACACTCCCCTGCTACTGCTATGGCCTCAAGCTTGGGTTAGAAGTAGAACTTTTCATTAAAGTTCTTTTTAATTAGGACTGCAGAGAACCAATTTCTCTATTTCTTTTGTAAAAAGTATGATTTCATAGAATTTGAGAAAAGGCGTAAAAAAATGCACTATTTCTCAAGATCACAGAAAATAATATATATTCAGTCTATCATAATACCATTTGATGCCTATTTTCCTATACTTTATATTCTTAATCATAAATAGCTTTTAAGAAGCTAAGAAATGTATCATCTCATTGAATTCATTAAGAAGTAAACATTTAAAACCCTTGGTTTCCCTCTATCACTGAAAGGCTTTCAACTAATTTGTTATCCAACTGCAAGCATTTTCTATTCTGTAGAAATCTTATCTTGCATCTTTGTGAATTTCTATAGGCTTCCACCAGGCTTCTGTCTTTGGAATTCTTCAGGTAAGAATACTGGACTGGGTAGCCATTCCCTTCTCCAGGGGATCTTTCAGACCCAAGAATCAAGCCGGGGTCTCCTGCATTGCAGGCAGATTCTTTACCATCTGAGCCACCATGGAAGCCCATTAACATACTGAACACACAAATAAAAATGTAAATTGTCATATGAATGGATGGGTAAAACTAGTTTTTTTGAGTTTAAGATCTTTCCGGTCATTAGTTAAAGGTATACTGCAGCATTTCTTATGTCATCGATTAAAGAGGTCTCATGTCTATTTATTGCCAATCCAGTATGGCTTTCACGAATATTTGATAAGTTTTTATCTGGTGGATTTTAACTGCCTTGAGCAAAAGTACTTTTCTAGCTCTCCTAAAGGGATGCTCCCCAGAAACAAAGCTCTGAATTGTGCATTTCAGCCAGTCTTGCTTTGCTTCGGAACCTGCTTATCCTGTGTCCTGGATTCCTCATCTGTGGAACTGAGATATTTGTGGCTTGTATCAACCTTATAGGTTTGAAATAAAAAAATAAAAGAATCCACCTTTAAAGGGTCTCAAAAAAGACCATAAGTGGGTATAAGTTATGTTAACATGCCTTCCTACCAAGAGGCATACAATCCAGTCTATCATTGTTGTTACTGCTGCTGTTCTTTGTTGAAATCATCTTAAATTTGGTAAAGGCTTTTCAACTCATCAACATGCTGGAATGAATACCACAAGGAAGGACAGCACTGCGTTATTTGGCAAAACTCGGTTACCAAATTGAGCAAAGGAAGCAAAATGAAGGTGCTTAGTGAAGCTCTGCCTCAGCACACAGAAAAAAAAAGCTGTAATCATATCTAATTAGTGTTAAAATAATGTTTCCCTTTGAAATGTTTAATTAGCTCTGTTTTAGAACATAAACATTCTTGACGCAGCACACACTGTAGAACTCAAAGACTCTGATGAGTTAAATGTTGCAAAGTGCCCTTGCGCCCTGTGTGGGGCAGAACCTGACAAGGAGTTGCTAGCAGATGTCTGGCCCATTGCTGGAGCCAGGATGCTTGCTCCAAACAGCAGGCCATCATTTCAACCATTGTTGCTTCTACCACGTCTCCCAATGTGCTTTCAATTTAACAGCATCACCAGCAGACAAAGAAATTTCTGACAATTTGCCCTTCAGTTCAGAGAGGAATTCTATTTAAACTTGTTTAACCTCTCATAACGTATTAGTTATTGTTGCCAGCCTGTGTGCATCCCCTGGCAAGGAGCTCCTCATTCTGGGAGGAGGAGGGGGTGCCCTTCAGTCTGATAAAGCAAGACCAGATTTACTGGCACACTTACAGGATGCTTGTCTCAAGATTGCAGCAAATTTAATTAACCTTATTATAAATATGGTTTTCTTGATGATTACATCACAGTTTGGTCTTGCTTTTGCCTACTGCTGTTTCAAAGTAGTATGTCCTTTCTAAAAGAGTTTTCTAGAAAAGCACAGACTACTAAAATAAGTAAACTTATCCTGACTATGACCTCTCCTATCCATGGTCCTGTTCTCAGATCAACAGCATCTTCCCGGGATCCTGGTGTCTTTACCTTTGTTCTAGCACACTTTGCCAAACTCATGACAAGGAGCAACCTTACAATAAAACTAAAATGATTCTAAGACATTAAACATAGGTAAAAATTCTGGTGTGGAATTCTGTGCCAGACTAATTACTGCCCTAAATTCTTACCAAAGAGATTATCCTGGTCTGTGAAAAGTACAAGGGATTTCATTCCTTTCAAAGCACTAGCCAAGCCTTTCACAAATACAGTGTTCTCATCTAAAAGTACATGCATACACATACCTCCATGCGGGTTTATTTCCAAAGTACTCCTGCCTCCCTGCTTACTGAGATCCTCAGTCTCTAGAATTAAATTGGGAGATGGGGAAGGAACATGCAGCCTACCAGACTAACCCATGCCCAGAACACCCCACCTCCCCACCTTCTATTTAGCATTCCTTCCTTTATATAAGCTGCTCATGGGAATCCTCCTCTTCTAGAAGATTTTCCAGGTAAACCAGGAGAATGGCAGGAACATCCACTCTGTGTGTGCAGTGTTAGTCACTCAATCATGTCCGACTTTTGTGGCTGCATGGGCTGTAGCTCACCAGGCTCATCTGCCAATGGATTCTCTAGGCAAGAATACCAGAGTGGTTTGCCATTCCCTTTCCAAGGGATCTTCCCAGACCCAGAAATGGAACCTGGGTTTCCTGCATTGCAGGTGAATTATTTACCCTCTAAGCCACCAAGGAAGCCCACAGGAACTTTCACTCTACTCAAGAGTGACTCTCAAGGGTCTTCTGATATCAAAATACACAGTGCTCCTTCACTACTATGAATAGAAAATCTCAGCCTCTGGAAACATCTGTCAAGTGTAAGCTCTATAGGGCCATTCAGATCTAAGTTGCTTGACTCTGGAAATGGTCAGGGACTCCTGAGGGCTTCCCAAGTGGTTCAGTGTTTACCACTGCCTGCAATGCAAGAGACACACATTCTCTTCTGCCTGCAATGCAATGACACATGTTCCATCCCAGGGTCGGGGAGATCCCTGGGGAAGGAAATGGCAGCCCAGTCCAGTATTCTTGCCTGGAAAATCCTATGGACAGAGAAGCTTGGTGGGCTACACTCTGTAGGACTGCCAAGAGTCAGACATGACTGAGCACACAGGCATTAAGGTGCTCCAGGCCTAGTCAGACCTGTCCAGGGCCTACTCTGACATAAAGTTTTCTTCCAAGTAGATGGCTTCAGTTGGCAGGAGAAGGAAATATAAGAGAACCACAGAAGCTTCCCTAAACAACAAAGGACTTTGAAGTGTAAATACACCTTCTGCACAGCTATCTGGAGAGGTCTGATCACTGAAAGTCCAGCTGATTACCCTTTAGAAAGGGTAAGAGAGGAAATTTGTAAACAATTAGATGCCTGATAATTAGGGAATTGTTAGCCTAATGACTCATTCAGTGAAACACTTGGGAGGCATTAAAAAAGATTCATGAAGAGTTTACAACAGAACCATGTGTATATTTTAAAGTTAAGTGAAAAAAAAAAAAAACTAGGACACAAAAATGTCACATATAAAGAGTAAAATGTTAGGCAGCAAAAAAAAAACATTTAAACTGGTTATGTTAGTGGGGTAAAATGCATTCATGTTTTTCTTCTTTCTTCTGCTGATTTTTTGTAATATAACAATATATAAGTTATAATTAATATATTATATTATTATAATTAAAAATAAAATAGTAAAGTGCTGTTTTATATTGAAAATTAGTATGTACTTTATTTTGAAAATAGAAAAAATTTAAAAACTTCTTAGGGGGTTATTTGTAGAACTAAATCATGCCTTGTAAAAAGGAACAAATTTATACTTTGAGAGTATTTTTTCTTATTTCTATTTGATCCTTTAATCTTTGCAAAAAATTTGAAATTGAATAAAAATGAGTGTATCCTCCTTGAGAACAAGTATCCTCATGCTCTGTTTGTGTGTTCAGTCGCTAAGTCCTGTCCAACTCTCTGTAACCCCATGGACTGTAGCCCACCAGGCTCCTCTGTCTATGGGATTTCCCAGGCAAGAATATTGGAATGAGTTGTCATTTTCTCCTCCAGGGGATCTTCCCTACCCAGGGATCGAACCCATGTCTCCTGCACTGCAGCCGGATTCTTGACCCGCTGAGCCACCTGGGAAATCCTATCATGCTCTAAGCATTACTAAATGGGGTCTCCTCATATTGAAGCATCTCTACAAACATCTGAAGAATTAATTTAATGAACAATTACAATATGTATTTTTCACAGCTTTCTTACAAATAAATTACATGGATGTCAATCCTAGATAAGACAGGAGAATTTAATTAGCCATACTCTACTAGTACTGTTGGGAATAGAAAAAAAAATATTCATGATTTCTATGATAGATGAAAAACGAGTTATAGTTTTTTTTTTTCACTCATCATTTGTTGGTTAAATTGAGTATTTTCAAAGAATTTCCAAAATTTCTTAGTATCAAACTCTATTTTTTGGACACAGCTTCCTCAGTGTTACTATCATGACATGAAGTCATTTTAAGACAAACCAAAAAAAAAAGTTGCAGCTACTGAAAACCTTTTGGGTTCAGAGGTGCAGAAAACAAGTCTAACATGTAGGGCTATTTCTGCCCACGTGGTGGCCTCCACAGTGGAAAATCTCTTCCCTTGTACAGTGTCAAGTTCTCTTCACTAAATGGTCTAAAATTAAATAATATGACTAAGATATTCACTTCAGTTAATACACAGCTGTTAAAAGATAAGTGAATGCATTCAAACCAATCTATCTTCAATGCTTAGCTGAGCTAAGAAAATGAGACACGGGACTTCCCTGGTGGCTCAGTGGCTAAGACTCTGCACTTCCAATGAAGGGGGTCCAGATTTGATCCCTGATCAGCAAACTACATCCCCCCTGCCACAACTAAGAGTTTTTATGTGGCAACTAAAGATCCCATATTCTGCAAGGAAGATCAAAGATCCTATGTGCCGAAGCAGCCAAATAAATAAAAATTTTTAAATAAAGAAATATTTTAAAAAGGAAATAAGTCATTCATTCAGCTGTAGAAAAGAAAAGGTGGAACCAACTGAGAAAAGAGTCTGGACCTGCATGGGAATGGCAGCTGTAAGGTACTAGGGATTTGAAAACTCTCAAGAGCAATAGCAAGGGATAGGAGTAGATGTAGAAAGAGCAGGATAGGGGGTAGAGACACAACAAAAAAGAGCTTCTATTTTGAAATTCTATTTATGGATCCTATTGTGTCCCCTTAGGCCAGACCTCTTCTTTAGTGGTTTTAGGGACCCAATTCCCAGCTTCCGTGGGCTTTGCTTCTCCTGTTTAGCTCCTGCAACTTTCTTCTGAGGATTCCCCTTAGACTACTGGGGACCCTTGTATTGTAGGAGCAGGGAGCTGAAAGTGCCTGGAAATGCAGGTCTCACCCCCTGTCGGTTTAAAATCCATGACTGTCTGGTAGGGCAGAGTGACATCCAACTCCTTTGCCTTGAGAAGGTTAAAACTCTAAGGTTTAATTTATATCCCAAGTGCCCCACAAGACTAGTTCAGGACTTCTCTTGAAATCACACCCTCTCTGAAATCATACTTCTGAAATCAAGCCTTCCCTGTCCTTTTTCTTCCACTCTCTTACTGGTTTCTCCTGGGAGCACTTCTTTAATAAATAACTTGCACTTGAATCCTTGTCTCAGGATCTGCTTCTGGAGAGCAGTACTAATACACACCTCAGAGGCAGGACACATCACTATTTCTTCTTCCCCTGCTTTACCTTCTGCCTTTTCTTCCCTCCTGTATTCATTCCTCACTGACATCCATTCCCAGAACTTATACTAGATCATATTCTCAGTGTTTACCTGTTGCGTATATGAAATCACTGGTACCCAGAATAATTCTAGCAGAACTTAGCACTTAATAAAATCTATGCAACTAAATCATATTTCATATATTTCACTGCAAGAACAATCTTTTTCACACATTACAAAATGGTACAAATGGAATGTGGCCATAAGATTAAACATTTCAATTGTGTCTTCTTTGACTCAGCATTCATAATTTCAGAAATTTTTCAATAATGATAAATCACACAATTTTGTAATGACAGGTAAAAGTAGGGAGTTCTTTGCAATTTTTCTTTCAGATTCTTTTTGTTAAAAACTTTATATTTTGTATTGGGGTATAGCCAATTAACGATGTGACAGATACAGGTAAACATGAACATTTTTTAAATTTATTTTTCTTGGATAATAATAATAATAAGTTCTATGACTGATTCTTGAAAGAACAGCATCAGTTGTGCACAACAAAAGAACTAGAGCATTCTGAAAGTCTCACCATATTCTGTCCATGGACTTAAATTTCTATCAATGAATGGTTCATTAAGAAGGTAAACTTTGTGGGTATGTACGTTTTTATAAGTAATAGTGTTTGAGCACATGAAATGAGAGATATATGTGGTATGAAAACAGTATTAAGTTCTCTGAAGTGTCCCTAGTTTCTTTGATTAGTCTAAAGACATTATACTTCCCTTCGTATTTCCAATTTTTCATCTCCAGTGTTCTCCTTCCATTTTCATTGTATTTCATTTCATTTCACTGAATTTCATTTCAGCTTCATGAGCTATTTGACCACTGTTTTTTCTTTCATTCTTACACATAGTTAAGCATTTTTTGACTTCTTAAAATGTATAAGTTTTTGATTAAGTAAATATAAATTTCAGTATTTAAGTAAAAATAAGTATTTGACTTATATTTATATAAGGAAATATAAGTATTTGATTAAGTAAATATAAATTTTTCAACTCCAGTGTTCTCTTTCCATTTTCATTATATTTCATTTCATTGTATTTCATTGAGTTTCATTTCAGCTTCATGAGCCATTTGATCACTGTTTTTGTTTAATTAGCATTTCTCTGGTATTCTGGCATTCTTACACATAGTTAAGCGTCTTAAAATGTATAAGTATTTGATTAAGTAAATATAAATTCAAAACAAAAATCTTCATTGAACTAAATTAATGCTTGGAATTGCACACAATTATCATAACACATTTAAATACTACTGTACTAAGTTCAAAATAGGTGAAATATATTTAACATTACACTCTGTAGAAATTATAAGCTTAATTAGGACAATAATTAAACAAATGCAGAGAAACAAATGTAACTCATAATTAAAAGTTGCTTCTCACCTTTCAATGTCAACAGGTATAACTTAGTAGGTATATTTTTTCATTTAATCTTCAGTGAACCATTTGTTCACTGGTTGACTAAAAATTTTAAGGCAATAAATCTGTATGTTTTAACTAGATATCTAGATGAAATTGGGTAGGCAGACTGCAGATCCAACAGTAATCCTATAGACAATCTACTCTGAATTTTAACAACTGATTTGCAAGTGAACTCTTGTTGGAGGACCTGTCTGGACAGAAACCTAACAAACACACTTTCATATAATGTAGATGAAAAAAAGTAGTTAGCCAAGTCATTCCCCTTGAACCCATCAGTCACATTAAGTGAAGTACCAATATTTATTTATCGAAACATATGTAAGGGATTTCCCTGGGGGCCAGTGGTTAAAACTCCATCTCCTCAATACAGAGGGCAAGGGTTCAATGCCTGGTCAAGGAAGTAAGATTCCACTTGCCACACAATGTGGTTAAAAATAAAATAAAAGATGAAAACAAAACTTTAAACAATAACAGCAAAAAACAAACAAACAAACCTCTATTTACTCAAGTGCAAATAGAGTAATAACATGGTAATTACATGAGTTCCAGTATTCATTCACGGACAAGGCAATGGCACCCCACTCCAGTACTCTTGCCTGGAAAATCCCATGGATGGAGGAGCCTGGTAGACTGCAGTCCATGGGGTCGCTAAGAGTCAGACATGACTGAGCGACTTCACTTTCACTTTTCACTTTCATGCACTGGAGAAGGAAGTGTCAACCCACTGCAGTGTTATTGCCTAGAGAATCCCAGAGACGGGAGAGCCTGGTGGGCTGCCGTCTATGGGGTTGCACAGAGTCGGACACGACTGAAGCGACTTAGCAGCAGCGGCAGCAGCGGCAGCAGCAGTAGTCATCAAGCCAGTTCCACCTCTTACTAATCTTTTATACTTAGTATGTGCTCTATATAACAATTCCAAATGTTCCAAAATAAAATGATATATGTAATTTGTTTTTATACTAATTACTAACTGAAGATATCTTAATTATTTCATTTTTGTTCCTTTCCTAAGGAGAGTTTTTAAAGACTTGGTTAAAGATGAACTAGTTATTAAAGCAAAGGCAGTTTTACCAAGGTCAGATTTTTTCAAAAAAAAAAAACCCAACACATTTAGACAACCAAAACTTTTCAAATAATTTTATAATATTAATTAGCATGTAGGTCACATTAACACTTCCATAAAAGAAGTAGTAGAAAAGGTAGCATATCATGTCATTGTTTTATACCACAATAGCTAACAGGATAAAAATATGTATTCAATGAAATAAAAATCCTTAACTCTTTTGGAATCAACGAAGCATTAGTGCTACATTTTAAAATTTTAGAATTTCATTCAATACAGGGAAATAGTTTACAGAATAAATCAAACCAAATTAGCATTGTCCAAGATGCCACAGGAATAATTCACACTTAGAATGAATATGTATTTAGAAAAAATATTGATTCTACAGAAAATCATTGATACATATTTGTAACTTTCTTAGTGGGTCAAATCACAGTATCTTTATGTCATTAAACATAGCTTTAAGGTATGGACAACAATTTAATGAGACTGTTTTTTAAACATATTTGAAATAAATTTTTCCCCTTCGAAGTAGTCTCTTTGGAAACAACAAACTTATTTCAGTAATTCCATTGCTTTGTTTTTGGAACTGTCATTCAGAAACTGCAACATACTTTTGAGATACATCTCAATAAGCAAAATTCCTCTGATGGCATATGTGGTTTCAGAGACACAAAAGTCATCTCAAGCCTGTTTTTGGGTGAATTGGGTGAGAACACTTGGCAAAACATCTTGTTAAAGTACTGTGATGTTCCTATAAAATAATGAGGTATAGTGGCTGTTTTATCATATAACTTCATAATTATTATGAATTTAAATTAAGATAATATTTTCAAAATTAAACAGTAGCAATCATAGACCAAAATAAATAATCTTGAAAAATGGCATTCATTTGAAGGGATATGATGCAGTGCGGTATGAAATCATTCTTGGGTATATCATATATATAGGGCTTTGTTAAAACCATTGTTTGTATTTATTATAACTTTTTCCCTGACTTCTGGACAGATCTTTACTTCATTCACTCATCCATCCATCCAACCCACTCTCCCTCTCTCTGTCCAATCATCCCCTTAGGCATTCACTCATTCATTAATCAGTTAGTGAATTATTACAATGTACCAAACTAAATCCAAAGCCACAAGATGAGTAAGATAGAGTCCCTGCTTCTCTTTTATGTTCTTGGGTTTTCCCTATAAACATTACAAATCAATTATCTTTTTCCTAAATAGAAAATTGCTCAAAATAATTTGAATCTTAAGGAAAACATTTATTTTGTTACAAAGACTATTCTAAGAGAAAATACTCTGTGAATTTACTGACTTTGAGATTCTTGTTTTCCATGTTACTGCCAACAACTAGAGTAACCTGTCACTTGGTTTTGAAACTCAATAGATTTCACCCAATAAACTCAATATCCATAATTTAGGCATAATCACTCAGCATCTCATTAACAGCTCTTAATCATATTCCCATTCCCTAATCTTAATTTTAGAAGACAGCATATGATAATAAAACAAGTTCATATTATCAATTATTTTAAGGAACAGATTCCAGGGAATATTCTGGGATCAGTATCATTCGAACTAACACTCTAAGCATTCAACACTCATATCCAAGTAATTGACAAGGTGAATAATTATGCAGAAACATGATGCCAACAGACTGCAAAGATCTGCAATCCTTATGGATGTAACATTATTCAGGATATTGTACTTGGAGAGAAAATTATATTCACACCAATATTTTCAACAACAAATCATTATAAATAAGATGCTTTTATAATATTTTTAGAATTTTTAGATTTTATAATAAACTATTTTACACCAGGACATTTCTTTAGGCAAAAATTCTTATCCCAATAATCAACTTTTTCCCCAATAATCTTAGTTTTAATGTAAATAACCATACATCTAGAAAAGTACAGGCAAAATCTACTGATTATTGCCATATACATTGTTCTTTCAATCAAGAGACAAAAATTAAACATCTTAGCACTTAGCTTTACATACCATTATGTTTTCTAACATGAAGTCACTGAAATAATAAAAATGTCAAAGGTAATTCTGTTTATAAAATGGCTGGCAATTTTCAGTGATTGAGAGTGAGTATATAAGAAACAATTTGAATATAGTTAGATATGTTCGATTTTATAACACTCACGGAGCTTTCATGATATATCCCTGTATTGGAAGTACAGAGTCTTAACCACTGGGCTGCCAGGAAAGTCCCAGCAATGTTGAACCATTTAATATTTATAATCAGTGCAATGAAATGATCAAATCTCTCTTATTAGAATGATCACTCCATTGGCAGTTTAGAAGACTGATGCAGGAGAGGAGACTGGATAAAGGAAGATTAGTTAAAGACTACAAGGTGAATGATAGAAAAAAGTATAAAATATTATCATGGTTACATTGAAAGAGAGGGAGGAAAGCGTGCACATGAGACATGCATGCATACATGTATGCGTGCTAGGTCATGTCCCACTCTTTGGGACCCCATGGATTGTAGCCTGCAAGGCTCTGCAGTCCATGGAATTCTCCAGGCAAGAATACTGGAGTGGGTTGCCATTTTTCACATGAGACACTCTGACTAATATACACAGTTCAACCTCACTGAACTGTTTTCTTCTCTATATTTTTCTGACCCAAACTGAATTAACTAAACAGCACATCACTGAGAAGAATAGCTTAGTTAAAAAAAATTCTAGACAGTGAAGACATGATGTATTTTATAGAAGAGCTGTAAAAACTACTTTTCAGGAGAGGACTCATATATACAGCCTCAGGCACAAACAATAACAACACAGTCATAAAAATACATACTCCTCACCTACAGAGCTTTAAAGTTAACAAGGCATTTTCATATACATTCTTTAATGATCTCCACAGCTTTGTTGAAATAGACATCATCATTCCCACTTTGCAGTCGAGTAAACTGAAGCTCAGAGATGATAAGGTGGGCTCAGCTCCAGATCTTCCCAAGACACCCTCCATTGGGTACCTTTTCTAGAAAGTCTTGAATCTTCTAGTTATTAACCATACACTCCTGGCCAAGAAAATTACTTCCTGCTGAGCCTCAGCTGTTGTGGTTGAGAAAAAAAAATATTTTTTACTAGAAAATAAAATAATTTTCCTAAAGTGGCTTTGGCATTGCTAGCACTCTTTTAAGTCCCACCCTGTATCAAGTATTTGAAGATAACTACTATTTCCTGGGCTTTTTAAGTGGTGCAGTGGCAAGGAATTCACCTGCCAATGCAGGACACTCAAGAGATGTAGGTTCAGTCCTTGGGTCAGAAAGATCTTCTGGAGGAGGAAAGGGCCACCCACTCCAGTATTCTTGCCTGGGAAATCCCATGGTCAGAGGAGCCTGGCGGGCTACAGTCCATGTGGTCACAAAAGAGTCAGAGATGACTGAGCATGTACGTGTGCACACACATACATACACAAACACACACACACACACTATTTCAAGCAGAGATATATTCTGAATATATCCATAGGATTTATTTCCTGAAACAGAGACTATAAATATCAGAGCATGAGTGTCAGGGCCTGTAAGTTTACTATTAATGAATATTAGCTAAAGAGGACAAACATGAATAGTAGCCTAAAAACCAATTAAGTGTAGGAGAATAAAATGTGAGGAGATGAAAGCTTAAAGTAATTGCTATGCTCAACAGAATCAAATATTGAAAAGAGGAAAAGGAGGGTGATTACTAACAGCATTTCATTGAATTTTACAATTCAAAATGTTATTGCTCATAATTATAAAAATTATCATCCAGAAACTTCCCAAAACAAAACAAAACTAAACAAACAAACAAAATACAGTTTTTAGGATCCAGACCAAAGGCAAAGTCACACTTTGCTCTTTGGAATATCATTTGGAGTAGTAGAGTATTAAGTAACAAAACCGACAAATGTGTATCTTTCTTTCCTAATAACTTAAAATTTAAGAACTTTACTCATTTACAAAAATCAGAATTCCAAAAACTAAGAATACAAAAATATGGTTTTGAAAAAACTGTATGGTTCACATGAAAACGATGGAAATCATTGGTAAGGAAACTGCTGAACATTGTGAAAACACTTATACCCTCAATAAAACTGTCATTAATAAAAATTCAAAGTTTTTTTTTTTTTTTTTCAAAAAAACTGTTGTTCAGCAAAAGCAGGAAGAAAAAGATAGGTAGAGGAAACAGAAAAACCCTGAATCTAGGGTTGATCACTTTAATTTTTGAGAGTAATTAAATTACTAATAATCCTACTGGAGTTCAAGAGCTTTTGACACATGTTCTCCAGGATGCTTTTATCATAATAAGTGCAATAGACCAGACCCTCTTTAGCAAAGAGACCAGGTACTTCATAATCTCTAGCCAGCCCAATAATATACAAAGGTTGAGGATGTTTCTAGATTAACTAGCTAGTGCCTATGATTTATGCACGCTCATCTCAGTGTAGCCAAAATCATCTTCATAAAAGAACAAACACAATGGTTCCTAAATACGTTTGATATAATGAGAGTTCAACTGTTGTGGACTTTTGCCCATAACTATTCACATCTAATTTCCCAATTGTTGTTGTTTAGTTGCTATGTCATGTCCGATTCTTTGCAATCCCACGGACTGTAGCTAGCCAGGCTCCTCTGTCCATGGAATTCTCCAGGCAAGAATACCGGAGTGGGTTGCCATTTCCTTCTCCAAGGATCTTCCCAAGCCAGGGATCAAATACCCTCCTCCTGCATTAGCAGGTGGATTCTTTACTGCTTAGCCACCAAGGAAGCCCAATGTGGATACATTAATGTAAATGGCATGTATCAAAGTGGAATTATAAAAACAGTCATGAGAAATAGGAATGAAGACAGTGTTGAGCAGTTTTCTTGGAAAACTACAAATCACCATACTCTGCATTTCTGAATAGGGAAAAACTATTAGATTAGAATTCCAACAGGGCAGAGGCAATGGCCAAATTGTCCTTTATCTTCTTGTAAAATAAACTCTCTGGCTAACTAGGTTTATGTAAAGGACACATCTTGTTTTGGAAAGGAATCCTTTCTGTTATCACTTTTCCTCTCAAGGTTTATGGCTTACCTATTTTGTCCTGCCAGATCTTTAACAACAAAGGTACTTGGAGACACATTTTCAACAGGTCTCTTTCAGCTTAAAAGAGATAAGAAGTCACCGCCTGGTGGGTCATCCACTTCTGACAGAGAGAGGTGACCCAGATGATGGGCACTGATGCCCTCAGCCTTCTTCACTTCAGCAGGATTTGACTGGCCTTTTTTTGGTTTGTTTCCAATGTAGGTAAATGAGCTCTGCAAATATTAACCAGTGTCAGGCATGCTGTGAACTTCTTCCTAATGAGACCCTAAGGATGTGAGCTGGAGGAACGACTTCAGCTAGTCTACAGGCAATACTGAACAGTCAGACTTTTAATTTCACTTAAATGCAAACCAGAGAAGGATAGCCCTGGAAAGCTTTTTAAATATGAAGAAATAAGATCAAATCATAGCATCATCTAGTTAATGACACAATAGAGCTTTCATAAATGACCTAAAGCAAATGATTAAGAACATTCCAAACTAACCACACAGCATTAAGAAGGTCTGTTATTTTGAATTGCCCCTTTGCGGACACATCTGCATTTGTCTTCACAAACAGTAGGCTTTCTGATCCAGGTTCTGGGAGATAGCCTTATGATCTTGGTGCCAAAGCTACTTGCAGATATTGCAATAGAGAAGATAAAACTTCAGCAACACTCTTTTTGTCTACCCTTCAAACTCCCATATCTGGGCCTTCTCTTAAATTAATTTCCTTTTCCTGTATTTATTCTATGCTTTATTATACAATCTCTGCCTTGTAGATTTCAGGCTGGCATTATCTGGTTTGACTTATAAGCACCTAGAATACAAGGATTCTGTTAGTCTAAACAACTCTAAAGAGTGTGAATGCCGCATGAGCCTTCAAAATATTTTCAGATAATGATGATTAATCCCTCTAAAATGTTAGTGGGATGAAAAGGTGGAAAAATATCTTTTCTTTAACTTCTTTAACAGCAAAATGCTTTCTTTTACATGTCCCCTCATCTGAAAAAATATATGTATGCATGTATGTATGTATATCTTTCATCTATCAATCATCTCTCTCTCCCTTTCTCCCTCTCTCTCTTCTCTCTCTCCCTCTCTTTCTCCCTCCCCTCTCTCTCTCTCTCCACTCTTTTTCCCCTCACTGTATCCCTATATCCCCAGTCAGACAAAAGGTGCAGGAAGCCTTGGATCTCCAATTTATAAAATGACAAAAATGGCAGACATGTTTCAAACCATTCATCACGATAAGATTATTCCAATCAAAGAGAAATAATATACTAGAAATTAAACTGTATGGTATACATTGCAGATTGGTGAGTGGTTTATTATAAAAATAAACATGTATCTTTGCCCATGGGTCAACAATCCTTCCCTACATATGGTTTCAGAGAAGGACCTCTATGAGGAAATACTCCATACATTTGTACCGTTCACTCTGTTTTCTTCAGTGAGTCCCCTGGCACACAATAACACCATATTCTGTGATACAGAATGCACTAGCTGCTATGAGATAGAAGTAATACCCATCAGCAGCAATTGTGATTATGCTTTATTGTTCACATATACACACTTCAGCATGTATAAACTTAAAACTTTCTTCCTTAAATTACTGTCAAAATTAAACATTACAATAATATATGCTTTTCTTTTTAATTGAGAAAGCTCCAATACACATACATATTTATACTTCTCACTCCTATGCATGTAATATTCAGTTTCGAAACCAAAATGATCATTAAACTTATTTATCAAAAAGAAAAATAGTGATGCTTTCTGTTTATTAAACTGCATGCCCTATGTCAAGTGTTCAAGTGTAAATTGTAAATTAGATTCACAAGTCCCAGTTGCTAATTATTCTGGACATCCATGAATGGAAACAGGTAGTTAATTCACAATAAATCACTAGTAATGTGCTAACTAGCAAGCCCCTAATTCTGTGTATCTGTAAGTATTTACAGCAAGAAAGTGAAAACCAGGGGAATAGATGGGAAAATATTTAAAGGTTACTTTTCACCTGCTTCCTCAATGCTTCCTACCTCAAAATGTTACTTCTCTGTCCCCCTACTTTTCTATTTTAAAGTAGAAAAATTATTAGTAAAAGATAGTTAACGTGCCATTTTGTTCATTTCCCTTCAAAAAAAGAATTGCGTTCTATGACATAATTTTAGTGTTAATAATGAAATGCGCACAAGAAGATATTTTTGCAAGTCATATTTTTTTAAAATCCAGTGTATAAGCAGTACAGATTATTTTTTTAATATACCATCTTTTTAGTATAGAGGAAATTGAATATAATTCTAGATAACTTGTAAGTATCCTTTCCTTTCATCATTTATTTACAAAGAGAACACAAACATAATGACTTTAAACCTTTCAAGTGCTATTTCAAAGACCTTTTGAGTACACTCAGCTAATATTTGCATTACTTCTGCAATGTAAAATAATATGTACTATAATATGTTATACTAACACATGTTCCCATTGCTGTAAGACTGTCACTAAACTGTGTTTACCCCAGTGTTTGGCAAACTTACTTTGCCTACAAACATCTTCCAAACACACCTATTAATTTAGAGAACTCCTGGCCTGTTGAACAAGTTGAAAGAGATGAGCTTAACTCAGTGGTCACTGTTGGGCTGGTAACAGCTTCAGAAGCAGTACTGTGATTCCAGCAGGGCCCCTGGACTTGTCCTGGGAATATGGACTTCCTCCTCTCCCTGTTTTGCTAACCCTGTACCACACTGTGGGATTTTTAGTTAAGGATATATTCCAAAGGAAAACAATTTGTTATGTCTCAAAATGCTGAATTCTAAATGGATCTGGAGAAGTTACACATTTTCTCTATTTTACTAAAAACGCGTGTATGCGCAGTCACGTCCAATGCTTTGCAACCCCACAGACTATAGCCTGCCAGCCTCCTCTATTCACGGGATTTTCCTGGCAAGAATACTGGAGTGGGTTGCCATTTCTACCCCAGGGGATCTTCCCAACCCAGGGATCGAACCAGTGTCTCCTGCATTTAGAGGCAGATTCTTTACCACTTACCCCCCTGGGAGGCCCATACTAAAAATAACAATTTGTTATTCGAAATAACATTTATTTTCTTTCTTATCATCTCCAGCTACTGAGATCTTTATTAAACAAACACAATACAAAGCTTACTGTGTATCATGCATTATTTTCTCAGTGCCTTACAAATACAAATTCACTTAAGCCACTGAAAGACTCTATAGGGAAAGCACTCTATCCCTACTATGCAGATAAGCAAACTGAGGCTCAGAGAGATGAAGGGAATCAGTGGAGCCAGCATTGAAAACCAGGCAGTCTCTGGCTCCTCTGTATCCTCACCTGCCAAAAGCCTCTCAGGCAAAGCACTGGACTGCTATCTTTTCGGGGAAAAAAAAAGATACTGCTTTTACTGGCATTATCCCTTGTCTGTTTTTTGGTATCGTTACTGGTTCCAAATAGGAAAAGGAGTACGTCAAGGCTGTATATTGTCACCCTGCTTATTTAACTTATATGCAGAGAACATCATGAGAAATGCTGGGCTGGAGGAAGCACAACCTGGAATCAAGATTGTGAGGAGAAATATCAGTAACCTCAGATATGCAGATGACACCACCCTTATGGCAGAAAGTGAAGAAGAACTAAAGAGCCCCTTGATGAAAGTGAAAGAGGAGAGTGAAAAAGTTGGCTTAAAGCTCCACATTCAGAAAACTAAGATCATGGCATCTGGTCCCATCATTTCATGGCAAATAGATGGGGAAACAGTGGAAAGAGTCCCCAGATTTTTTTGGGGGGGCTCCCAGAATCACTGCAGGTGGTGACTGCAGCCATGAAATTAAAAGATGCTTACTCCTTGGAAGAAAAGTTATGATCAACCTAGACAGCGTATTAAATAGCAGAGACATTACTTTGCCAAAAAAGGTCCATCTAGTCAAGGCGATGGTTCTTCCAGTGGTCATATATGGATGTGAGAGTTGGACTATAAAGAAAGCTGAGCTTTCATAAGAAGCATCAGAAGAACTGATGCTTTTGAACTGTGGTGTTGGAGAAGTCTCTTGAGAGTCCCTTGGACTGCACGGAGATCCAACCAGTCCATCCTAAAGGAGATCAGTCCTGGGTGTTTATTTGAAGGACTAATGTTGAAGCTGAAATTCCAATACTTTGGCCACCTGATGTGAAGAGCTGACTCGTTGGAAAAGACCCCGATGCTAGGAAAGATTGAGGACAGGAGGAGAAAGGGACAACAGAGGATGAGATGGTTGGATGGCATCACCAACTCAATGGACTTGGGTGTGGGTGGACTCTGGGAGTTGGTGATGGACAGGGAGGCCTGGCATGCTGCGGTTCATGGGTTCGCAAAGAGTCAGACACGACTGAGTGACTGAACTGAACTAAACTGAATTATGTAGTATTTAAAAGATACATTATATAACTTTTTTAGATTCTGGTTGTTTGCTTGTTTTTTAAATTTGTACAATATTCTGTTGGTTTCTGCCATGCAATAATTCAAATCAGCTATAATTATACAAACATACCCTCCCTCCCAAGCCTCCAGCCTCTCCCCACATCCCTCCCTCCAGATCATCACAGAGCACAGCTATCCATCTTGCACCTGAAGGTGTGTGTATATATAGATGTATTATATTATTATACATATATAAATATGCATTATTTAAAATATATTCCAATGTGCATATATATTCATATATTTTATATATTATAGATATATGCTGTGTATATATAATTATATATTATATATATATATTTTATTATACATTATAGATTATATTTTATGTCTAAATCTATGTATAGATATATGCAAGACATTGAACTGACCAGAGTAATTGAATGTAAACTTTTAGAATTTAAAACTGTCCCTCCATGCTGAGACTTTAGATTGACTCAGAAGTATACTAACCTAATCACCGCTACACTTTATTTTCTATTGTAGAGATTTAAAACAAAGCTAGGTTTTATTATGCTATTTTCCTACAAAATAATGTGTTGCTGCCATTTACAAACCATTTTGTACTATTCTTATCATCGAGGTTTATTTGCTTTTTTTTAATACACTGCATTGTTTTACTTTTTAAAAAATTCAATAAAAATAATTGCAAGGAAGTGGGGGAAAAGATCAATGACCTGTAATTTATATTTCAATAGAGATACTAAAATAAGCAGCTTTTATTTTTGATTTATTTTAGAGGATGGTTTTTAAAGCCTTCTTTTGACAGCTACTACAACCCTATACTAAAGCTGAAACTGCTTGGAAAAAATCTCACTCTCCCAAAATACCAATAAAATGAGCAAGAAAAATTAACTTCACAGCAGGCCACTTTAATGAGCACAGAAGCAAATCGGACAAGGCAGATAATATGATGCCTTTTGGAATATAATAGAGAATAGAATTAGCAAGTATAAAAGAAGTCCTATCACTGTGTAACTCAAACTCCTAGGGTGGGAGGAAAATCTTACATATCAATGAAAAGATGGGCAGGCAAGCATGTGTGTATTAATAGGGACTCATTCTTATCTATGTATTTATGTGTATGTATGCAAATGTATCCATATATATTATTCTATGCAGAGTCTAGTGTGTATCACTGTTGTGAATATCAGAAAATAAACATTATTACTACAACCTGGATTTCTGTGAAAAAGAGTATGTGCAGGTTTGAATGTAACATTTTCTATGTAGACACATCAACCACTTTCCAAACATAAAAGTGAACTTTAGAGGAAAATGAAATGATCCTTATAATGAATGGTAACGAGAAGGAAATGGCAACCCACTCCAGTGTTCTTGCCTGGAGAATCCCAGGGACGGGGTAGCCTGGTGGGCTGCCGTCTATGGGGTTGCAGAGTTGGACACGACTGAAGTGACTTAGCAGCAGCAGCAGCAGTAACAACCACATAAAAATGAAGGATCTTTCAAGGTTAAAAAGTTCTTCTCAAGTAAATTAAAGTCATTTATTTATTTTTATTTATTTATTTTTGTCTGTTCCACATGGCTTGCAGGATCTTACTTCCCTGACTGCGGACTGAACCCAGGCCCTCACCACTGAACCACCAGGGGATTCCCTAAAACCATTTTAAGTATGATACGAGCTTCCCAACGTTTGCTACAGTCTTGCTTAAAAAAGAAGGTACTGACATAAACTGTACTATTTAAAAATGTATACACCTAAAAGATACATCTTATAGAAAATTATGTGGACATCTAGGTTGCTTCCATGTCCTAGCTATTGTAAATAGTGCTTCGATGAACATTGGGGTACGTGTGTCCTAGATGACCATCAGCAGATAAATGGATAAGAAAGTTGTGGTACATATACACAATGGAATATTACTTGGCTATTAAAAAGAATGCATTTGAATCAGTTCTAATGAGGTGGATGAAACTGGAGCCTATTATGCAGAATAAAGTAAGTCAGAAAGAAAAACACCAATATAGTATATTAACGCATATATATGGAATTTAGAAAGATGGTAACGATGACCCTATATGCGAGACAGCAAAAGAGACACAGATGTAAAGAACAGATTTTTGGATCCTGTGGGAGAAGGCAAGGGTGGGATGATTTCAGAGAATAGCATTGAAACATGTATCTTACTATATATGAAACAGATCACCAGTCCAGGTTTGATCCATGAAACAGGGCACTCAGGGCAGGTGCACTGGGACGACCCTGAGGGATACAATGGGGAGGGAGGTGGGAGGGGGGTTCAGGACGGGGGACACATGTATACCCCTGGCTGATTCATGTCAATGTATGGCAAAAACCACCACAATATTGTAAAGTAATTAGCCTCCAATTAAAATAAATTAATTAATTTACAAAAAAAAGAAGAAAATTCTATGGGATTTGTTTGAGTCTCCAAAAAAATTCACTTCAAATACTTCTTGTCAGAAACCATCATCAACTCTGAGGCAGATCATAAAGACTCTCGGTTATTTTTTTTTTTTTGTCTTTAAAAATTCAAGATTTTATAATAAATTCTAACTCTACATCAGTTCTTCAGAATTAGATTTTAGTAAATGATATTTTTAAATAAACCCTTTATACACAATAGTGTTACTTGTGCATTGTCTTCACAGTATTTCCAACTTGCCAGGCAATGCACGTGATGCTGATATAAACAACATTCATCTGTTCATTCAACATTTATTTTATACCTACTACATGTCTTCACCTAGGCTAAAGAGGTATCACTTTTCCGACAAAGGTCCATTTAGTCAAAGCTATGGTTTTCCCAGTAGTCATGTAAGGATGTGAGAGTTGGACCATAAAGAAGGCTGAGCACCAAAGAACTGATGCTTTCAAACTGTGGTGCTGACAAGTCTCTTGAGAGTCCCCTGGACTGCCAGGAGATCAAACTCGTCAATCCTAAAGGCAATCAACCATAAATACTCATTGGCAGGACTAATGCTGAAGCTCTAAAATTTTTGCCACCTGATGTGAAGAGGCAACTCATTAGAAAAGACCCTGATGCTGGGGAAGATTGAAGACAGGAGGAGACGGGAATGACAGAGAATGAGATGGTTGGATGGCATCACTGATTCAATGGACATGAGCTTGGGCAAACTCTGGGAAATAGTGAAGGACAGGGAAGCCTGGCGTGCTGCCGTCCATGGGTCACAGAGAGTCAGACATGACATAGCAACTGAATGACAAGGCTACAGAGAGAGAAGAACAGAGAAATACTAAAAGTATAGGACTCTGGAGATAGAAAGACCTAGACTAGAGTGCCCAATGGGATACTGTCTAATTATAGCTTGAACAAATGATTTCCCTCAAGGACTCTGTGGGTCTTCCAGCCCTTCACTATATAACTGTCACTATAGGTAGAGAGTAAGTCATAGATCTGACTGACCTAAACCACTCTCACCCACAGAGTCCCTTGGCTGCACAAATTCATATATATCCTGCTGTCCAGAGGACAAACAGGCTATGCCCAACAGGCGTATATTTGCCTGAAGCACCAACGGCATCCTGGGAGAAAATAAGAACAGAGGCTCATAACTGAGTCCAAGGCAATGAGTTCATTTCAGAGGAGAGTGTCACATCTTAGTACAGTGGGTTATACGGCTAAATATTGTTTTCTGACCCCACGATTCTCTCACAGACTCATGTCAGAGTCCCAGGGAAAAGAAAAGACAAATATGAAATAAAAGGGTTGTTTCACAAAATTCATGGGTAACACTAAAAACGCAAGCCAGCTCTCCTTTGCCACCTAAGAAGTAGCAGACAGACCCAGTGCAAAGGAACTTGCACACTTTTGCAAGGAGATCATAGGGTGGAAGGTGACATTTCTGCTGTAGTCAAAGAGGAGAAACAGAGCAAATGCCACACATAGCCAGGTGCCATATTTGGGAGCACGTGTGAGACACATTCTGGGTAGGAAAAAGCCAGAAGAAAGGATGGGAGTTGATTTGCTTTCCCAGGTAGGGGAAATATTTTTTTCTTTAAACTTCAGACATACATAGTGACAAGGGATGCAGTCTTAAAACTTGCTCTTAGGACCTCTGTCTTCTGAAGTTTCTCTGAGCCCACAGAAAACCCCATCTCCCCACACATGGACACAAGTATTGAATGTAAGCAATACAATTTGAAAAGCAATGGAGATCTATACTACTCTAGAAAAAAAGATTTATACTATCTAGTTTGCGTTTAAACAAAATATCCATGTGAGTTTTTCATACATAAATTATCAAGCACATATGAATACATATGGCACAAAATACTCCTCCCAATTACCAAAAATAATGGAATTTGGCTTTCAATCTTGAAGTTAATCTATTAGCTAAAGAGACGCTCTGTGTTCACAGGACACAGCATATTGGGATATCACTAATGAGAAGGCTTTGCCAAGTCACGGCACCTTCTTTACTTCATCTACGACCTCACATGCATTCATGTAGAATTTGGGGATAATCACTCCTCCCTTTTGGGCTTTAGTGGTAAACAATCCACCTGCTGATGCAGGAGACACAAGAGACGCAAGTTTGATCCCTGGGTCGGGAAGATCCCCCTGGCATAGGGAATGGCAACCTACTCCAGTATCCGTGCCTGGGAAATCCCATGGACAGAGAAGCTGGGCAGACTACAGTCCATGGGGCTGCAAAGAGTCGGACATGACTGAGCATGGACAGCCCTCCCCTTGAGCCACCAAAACAAAGAAATGTGGCTTGGCTAATAGCTATCCCACTGAAGTATCCTTTTCAGCTCTTTTTGGTCTACTAGAATTCCAGAATACAGTGGATATTAGTAAGTCTGGTTATGAAACTAGGGTGCTTTAGAAACAGGACAAAGGTGAATCAGTTTATTCTCCATATATTTTACCCGTAAGCCTTTTCCTCTGCCCCCGAAACGTATGTTTGAGCAATTCCTAGCCCTAGTTTTAGGTTTTGTTTTTTTTTAAAGTCAGCCAATAGCTTCTAAGGCTACTTGATTGGTCTTCGCTCAGCATTTTTTGATGCAATGTAGTAAAACAAGAAAGACCCAAAACTTGCCTTCAAACAGTTATCTCTGGGGACAGAACCATACAATGCACCAACACTGCATGATTACTGGTAGACCGTATAAGAAGTAAGACTTTTCAGGTGGCTCCACAGTAAAGAGTCTGCCTGCCAATGAAGGAGACGCAAGAGATGCAAGGGGTTCAATCCCTGAGTTGGGAAGATCCCCTGGAGTAAGAAATATCAACCCACTCCATTATTCTTGCCTGGAAAATCCCATGGGCAGAGGAATCTGATGGAGTACAGTCCATGGAGCTGCAAAGAGGCAGACATGACAGAGTATGTATGCACGCATGTATAAGGAGATATCCCTGACAGGTTGTGACCGAGGCAGAAAGCTTCCATTTTTACAGAGAAAGAGGTATTTAAGGAGAGTCTCAAAGTTAGGGTTGGTGTTTATGATGTCTACTAGAGGGAAAGAAGAGAATGTGAATAGATAGGGAAGAATATGAAAAGATGGCATTTTGAGGAATGACAATAATTCATATGGCTTGAAAACTACGTGTGCGTGTATGCATGTTCACACACATGTATGCACACAGGCTTGGAGGTTGGAGTAGGAACAGATTCTCGGTCCCGAACATGCCTTGTATCCTGCTCTAAGTTTGGATTTCATACTTCCTGGAGAATCACAGAAGGATTCAAGCAGACTAGGATCATGGTAGTATTTCCTCTGAGAAAGTTTCTGTGTGGAATGGAGGAAGTGAAGGAGGGAAGCCAGTGAGGAGGGAAGTTCACAGAGACAGGCAGCAGGGTCTCTCTTGGCAGGAGAGAGAAAAACATCTGAGGGAAAAGCAGAGAGACGCGGGGAAATTACTGTCCCTGCTGTGAAGAGAATGCGAGATTTTAAATATCAGAAATTTCAATTCAAATATGTCAGAAAGCCTCACACAGGTCCAACAAACTATAGTTCCTTTTGCTTTGAAAGGACAGTTTTCTCAAGTTGCAGGGAACAGGGCTCCTAAATCTTTTTTATTATACCCTCAAGAGGACTTTATTAAAAGCACCCTAGGAATCTTTTCATAAAAATTAGGTGCTTCCCTTTGAAGTCTTATTTTCTATTTTAATTTCCAAGAGCAGAAATTCCCAGAAACGAAATATAAGGTTCACTGGAATGAGAGGAAGGAAAAAAATAAAATAGAGAAAGTGGGACGGGGAGGTCGAAGCCCCCAAAGGGCCTGGTTCCTGGTAGCCTCAGGCCTTTCCTTTCCTCTCACCTCATCCAATGGGATCAGACCCATCGCAACATCCCACTTCTCACACACATGTGGACACTTGAGTTTTGAGCCATAAATCTTGCAAAAGTCTGTCAACTGACAGCCTAATAACATGAAAGGAATATCTGCAAACAAGATGGTTTCGAGCCATTGCTCCTGACCCTGAACAAATCAGGGCCCAGTTCCCTTTGCAGTTTAGAGCTTCTCCTTTAATCACTTAAGTGGTCAGACTGACGTGACACTTAAGAAATAAACCAAGAGGTCTCTGAGTTCCAGCTATCTGCGGGTCTCATTTACTCTTTCCCTAAAAAATTAAGTCCAGCTTGTCATATTTGGAGACTAAATCAATGCCTAAATGAGGGACAGCTGATAAAACGGCCTTTCCTGCCCTGTGTTCATTATTTACAAGGAATGCAACCTTTTCCAGCTTTCTACCTGGTAATCATTGAGGAGTATTCAAATAACGACACACCGAGGTTAAGGGCTAAGGCAGTGGTTATCAATCTTGGCCACACAGAAAAAAAATCACCTGTGGAGTGTGGTGGTGGGGAGAGAGTTACTTTAATATTTTAATAGAGATGCTTAGGCTGCACATGAAACCTAATAAATCAGAATTTCTGGGTGTGAGGTCCATGCTTTTTTATAAACATCCACTGTAAATTCTGATGTTCAGTCATATTTAAGAATAAGATTGTATCAGTTACATACCCCAAGTTTCTACCAGCTGTGGAAATGATGGATCCATAAAGCAAAGTGTCACTAGGAAAGCAGGCAAAAATGCAGCTTTTTAAGAGCCACTAAACACCTACAGAATCAGAATTAGAAATCCAAGTTTTGACACAATTCTTAGATGACTTTTAGACTCACCCAACTTTAGAGGACCACTCAGAAAGAATTACAAACAGCTGCCTTTTTTTTGTTTCCCCATGTCAATTCTAGCAGATATGATCATTGCTTGGAGAGTTCCAAGGAGCCTGGGGGAAAATCATTGGGACCATGCCAAATTACTACTCTAGGTATTAGTGAGGAAAAAGAATAGGGAAAAACCACAAAGAAATATAAACAAGTTTCCTGCCTTAGAAGCAGACACAACTCAGTGAGAAAATAATAACCAAGCAACCAACTAGTGATTACAGATTAACAGAAAGCAAGGTGCAGAAATGCTAAGTGGATGCATAGAGCCAACTTTTTTGACTAGCTGTACTTCTGGAATTACTTGCATAGAGAACGAAGAGCTTTTTGATTATGAAACATTCTTGGCTAACCCTACCTGAAGGTCCAAAAACATGCAAATATCCTCAACTTTTACAACTATCTTTAGACTTACACCTTAAACCCTTTACATTCTGTCTTCTTGGCATCCCTTTTGTTTAGTCCTCTAGTATCTTTCATGTAATAGGACAATTTTCCAGCAGTTTTCCAAGTAGTACTTTCAATTAAACATGATGATTAGGTGATATCTAACTTTGGAACCCCAGAAAGGGGAAAAACAACCCCAACGCAAAATAAAAGTAGGACATATCAAAATAGCAGTCATGATTTGGGTTGACAGTATTTCCATGGAAGCCATATTCTGTTCTTGGAAGCTCTGTTTCCACAGTGGTGTATAAACCATCAATTTTCTTCACAGAAAGCACAGAAAGTTCCCTGGAGGCAAAGGTCATAGTCTTTTGCATCTATAGACTATGTATTCATTCACAGTTTCCTATATGCCCCCTCCCATTCACTCTGTTTGCCCTCAGTGGGCACGATACACGCCACAAGATCCCTGGAGCCATCATGACAAGGGTCAATTGCCTAAGAACTATAAGAAACAACAAACCTCATGTGAAGAGCTGACTCACTGGAAAAGACTCTGATGCTGGGAGGGATTGGGGGCAGGAGAAGAAGGGGACAACAGAGGATGAGAGGCTGGATGGCATCACTGACTCGATGGACGTGAGTCTCAGTGAACTCCAGGAGTTGGTGATGGATAGGGAGGCCTGGCGTGCTGCAATTCATGGGGTCGCAAAGAGTCGGACACGACTGAGCGACTGATCTGATCTGATCTGATCTGATACTAACAAAATTTAAAATATCTTCCCTGGAAAGGACTCCTCTGATGTCACAGATCATGTTATTACAGATGTCTGGTTTCTCATCTTGGACACCCTGTCCTAGGCAATGACCCCTCTATCATATAACTAGCTGATTTTTTTTTCCCCCCAAAGGTAATGTCTGCCAGGTACCATTAAAAACAATTCCATTGAGATTCCTCAGACAGACAAAAACTGTTGTTGTTGTTGTTTTTAAAAAAAAGCTCAAAAAAAAAAAATACTAATGGAGAATAAATTTACTGTGGAGAAAACACACATGATTAAATCTTTAAAGATGAGTGGGAAAAACTTACTAAAGACTATGTTTTAAATATTTTATAAACATATAGTAGTTTGTGTTACACTAAATAACTGGCCAAGTATTAGGGCCACCCACAGACTGCTAGGGTTTAAGGAGACCCCTGATACGAGCAGGGCTTCCCTTGTGGTTCAGCTGGTAAAGAATCAGCCTGCAATGCAGGAGACCTGGGTTCAATCCCTGGGTTGGGAAGACCCCTGGAGAAGGGAAAGGCGACCCACTCCAGTATTCTGGTCTAGAGAATTTCATGGACTGTATAGTCTATGGGGTTGCAAAGAGTCGGACACAACTGAGCAACTTTCACTTCACTTCACTTCACTTCTGATATGAGCAAGTTTCATACCAAGTGAGCAGATAGGTAGTGCAAATAAGCGTAGGGCTCATAGACTATAGAAAGCTTGAGTTTAAATGAAAAAGGTCCATTGACATATCCAAGGTCATCACTTCTGTCCTGTTCCCTGGTATTACTGTGTGTACTGTACTAGAGTGGGGAAGAGACAGAGCCCAAGAAAATCTTTGACTTAATTGTTCTACATGTCTCATATTTTCAACTTGCCCATCCTTCCTAATACCTCTAAAAGTCCCTTTTCCCTGGTATCTGGATTTGAAGCTTCAGACTTTGGACAAACAGCTAATTTCTGATGATTTGTCAGTTAGCAGACCAAATGATCTTTTCTAGGTGTGATAATTTACAGTAGGTGTCTCTAGTGGTAAAGAATCTGCCTCCCAATGCAGCAGATATAAGGCCTTGGTTCCATGCTTGGGTGGGGAAGATCCCTTGGAGGAGGGTATGGTAGTCTATTCTAGTGTTCTTGCCTGGAGAATCCTATGGACAGAAAAGCCTGGTGGACCATGTCCATAGGGTCACAAAGAGTCAGACATGACTGAAGTGACTTGGGCTCCCTGAGTGGCTCAGTGGTAAAGAATTCGCCTGCGATGCAGAAGTTACAGGAGAGGCCATGGGTTTGATCCCTGGGTTGGGAAGATCCCCTGGAGGAGGGCATGGCAACCCACTCCAGTATTCTTGCCCTGGAGAATCCCATGGACAGAGGAGCCTGGCAGGCTACAGTCCATAGCGTCGCACAGAGTCAGACACAACTGAAGTGACGGAGCACACATGCACACACACTATATTTAAAACATCCCAGGCGAGCTTTATTTTCATCAATTTTGTTTAGATTGGGTGACTGGGTTGAATAAACATAGAGCACTTCTTTATCTAAACCTGGGTTGTGTTTGAAGTGCATCTTAGACCAAGGTAAGAATCAATAACGACTAACATTTATTGGGCCTTTCTGTGGACGGAGAGTATGATCATTTATTTTTTTCATGAACATTATTAGAAAGGTATTATTGCTAATTGCTTTTTGCTAAGTCGCTTCAGTCGTGTCCGACTCTGTGCGACCCCATAGACGGCCTCCTATCAGGCTCCCCCGTCCCTGGGATTCTCCAGGCAAGAATACTGGAGTGAGTTGCCATTTCCTTTTCCAATGCCTGAAAGTGAAAAGTGAAAGTGAAGTCGCTCAGTCATGTCCGACTCTTTGTGACCTCATGGACTGCAGCCCACCAGGCTCCTCCGTCCATGGGATTTTCCAGGCAAGAGTACTGGAGTGGGGTGCCAAAGGTTTTATTATTATCCCATTTTTTTAGCTGAGGAAAGTGAGGTAACCTAGAGGTTAAGTAAGTTGCTTAAGCTCCCATAACTGGCTAATAAATGTTGGCGCCTGACTTCAAATCCAGGCAATCTGATTCTAAAAACCTCTCTGAACCTTGCACTGTTATGCCTTTCTAGAGAGCACACTCAGAAAAATCATCATAAAAACCCTGGAAAAATACAAATGTGATATTTTGTCATATTCACTGTGATACTTTATGGTTATTTCCTAAATAGAAGATTATGGGGACAGCGAGTGTCAGGATAATCTTGAAATAAAATTCAAGGTTTCTGTCTCCAGAATATTCTCTTCCACAGATTCTACAGTTGGGATTTATAGCCATGTCACTATTTCTGTATTTAATGATTGTTTCTATATTAAAAGAATGACTGTGCTTATCTCCCTCCCCCATAAGTATATTCTGTGGGGTTTACTTAAGATATTATTCATATATACAATGGTGTACAATTGTAGCTGGAGGGCTAAACAATAGGTTCTATTTTCATTATTCTCTCGGGACAATAAAATTAATAACACTCAGCAGATCACCAGACTCTTGTCAAAAAAGTCATTGAGTCTTTCTTGTTCAAAAGATACACTGCTATAATTGACCCAAGACTATGTTTTAATTTGTGTGTCCCAATGGGATCCCTGCCAGAGCCATTAGATTAAAACCAATCCTAAATAGCTTTGCCATTTGTTTCAAGGATGAATGTAGCACTTCAATTTTACAAATGGAACATAGTTGCCACCAGACTCCAGGGCATCCAGACAAGGGCGATAAAACTGACCACTACTTCGAAAATCCTTGGTAATCAGTCAACAGCATTAACTGGCTATGGTTCAGAGTCATGGTAACAAACTTTCTTTATAGAAGTTTCAGTTTTGAATACTCAGCATCACCTTCAGATCCTGAGTCAAGCTAGTTATCAATTTGAAAAGTATGACCACCTTACATGTAGTACCAAAATAAGAGCTTGATTTTTTTTTTTAATTTAAGCACTTAAATATCTATTTCTACTCACCTTCTTTTGTTATTCTTTAGTCAAAATATCATAAAATGAAGAGTTACTGGGTAAAGGATATTGTATTGAAGGAGTACCAGATGCAAAGGCGTAGACAGGTAATTTGAAGGACTAAATTGGGCGAGTGGTCTGCAGTGAACTCTTCAGCAAATGCTCCTTAGAAGTGGTGTGCTAAAGTCACTTCAGTGTGTCCAACTCTTTGTGACCCTAAGGACTGTACTCCACCAGGCTTCTTTGCCCATGGGATTTCTTAGGCAAGAATACTGGAGTGGGTTGCCATTTCCTTCTCCATATTATACTATATGAGACCTATAAAACAGGTTTGGTTATTCCTATTTTATAGATGGGGAAACTATGAGAGAGATCAAGTAATATTCTAAGATCATTTAGCTAGTGTTCACATATAGATCTGCCTAACTTCAAAAGTTGTGGTTTCCTCACTATACCTATCATTTACAGGCCCAAATAGAAACAGAATTTGATGACAGTCTCAGAGCACATAACTTTTTGAAATGAAATTTAATAGAAATCAATATAAAACATCCCCAGGGGAAAAAATGACTTAGAGAAGTGTTTTGTTAACATATAAATGGTATCAGAGTACCGCTTAAACCTAATTCAGATCTTCAAATGTTATCAAGGAATCTAAAAGATAAGTAATGCAAGTTATTTAAGCTGTGAGCTAAATAAACATTTAAACTTAGAGAGGACTCTTTATATAACTGAATGGTATCTAGAAAAACAAAATACAAAGGAGCCAAAAGAAGAGAACTATTTATTTTTCAACACTTTCCACAGAAAAGAGGCTCTGTAAGTTACCATTGATAGTTGGCTGAGTAGCCTGGTCTATTTAGTGAGTTAATAAGTTAAATTTTCTAGGAGAGAAGAGGGCATATAAGGCCTCAGAGCCCAGTGACTTCAGTTAAAACCATCTTACTGACTCCCTCCTCCAGTCGAGTTCATGAAACAATCTTTAGAAATATATTAATAAGTGGCCCAAGGAAGTCTTTCTACTGAGGAAATTTATAGTTATCAAATGTCTCAAATTAACTGTATACATCAATTTCTAGTAAATTTGGTTAACAGGAATTAGTCCTTGGGATCCAATCATTCCTAGAAGAGCCATTGCAAGTCTCTAAATCTTAAGTTTAACGACCCGTGGCCTTCCCAGATAGCACTAGTGGTAAAGAACCCACCTGCCAATGAAAGTAGACCTAAGAGACACAGGTTTGATCTGTGGGCGGAAAGATCCCCATGGACGAAGGCATGGCAGTCCACTCCAGTATTCCTGCCTGGAGAATCCCATGGACAGAGGAGCCTGGCAGGCTGCAGTTCATAGGGTCACACAGAGTCGGACAGGACGGAAGCGACTTAGCACACATGCACAAGGACCCGTATTGACTACAGACCTTTCAGCATCCCAAATGGCCCAGTGTGGAAGATGGCAATCCGTTAACGACAATGGGTGTGCGTGAGGCCCTTTTATGCCTGGCATTTCTGTGCCACTCTAATCTGTTCTCTTAGTTAACATTCCTTTGGGTTTCTTCTTCATCCTTCCCCTCATCCAGAATTTTATGGAGCATAAATTCAAGCTTCATAGAAGTTAAAGCAATGCTTATGTTACAAATTATAAAATTTCCTTACTATATATATATATATATATATATATATATATCAAATTGCATGGTTACACATGCACCATACTTCAGTGTCACAGCATCCATGCCTTTTCTTATGAGAATTTCAATTATTTTAACATAGCAGAAATAGGAGAAAGTTTGTTATTAAAATAACTATATATTATTCTACTCAGCTCACGCACGGTCCAGGGTAATCATGACATGTGAGATGTGAATCGGCCACGTTCGAGGCCTCGAATCTCCTGTGTCTCCCACGGTGTGAGCATCTCACATTAAGGCAATACCAGTATTTCAAGAGAAGTATTTCCATGTTGCATAGGTTCTCAGGCCAAGCTGTCTACTTCCCCTGCAGAGGCAGCAGAATGTTCTAAAGTTGAGGCTGCACCTCACTGAGGAATGGCGTCTTGGTCTCAGTGACAGGACTTACTGGGGCTTGTCAAGGATTCATGATACCAGATATTCACCCTAAACATTGATTCTATGACTTGACTTCTCTGTTTGGGTTTGGTTCTACTGAAATGCAAATTAGATAGTGCCTAGTCAATTACTGTTCCACTCTCTCTGCTTGGAGGTTTAACCATCTTTCCCTGCTGCTCAGTGTTCTGTCAATCAATCCCACCTCTATTTTCAGTCACCAAGGATAACCATGGCAAAATGAATACAGCTAAATTAATCACAGAGTAATAAATTATACCTTACTAATAATACACCAAAATATCAGACATAAATTCTCTTCACTCATTTACACTGTTCTAGTATATAAATCTCTATTTACTTTGTAATCATGAGCAAGGTACTCAAGACATTTAAGATCCCCATGCCTCAATTTCCTTTCGTAATTGAGATTACTATATCACTGTCTTGTAGAGTTGTTATGACAAGTGAATGATATAACACGAGGGAAGAACCTAGAATACTGCCTGACACATAGCAAGCAATTAAAAATATTGTTATTATTATATTTTTCAATTGTCCTGAATATTGTTCTAGGTTGTTCTGGGAGGCAACAATGAGTAAGCTTTCACCCTTAGACATCCAAAAGTTCAGTGGGAAAGAAAAATAAAATGAACAATAATAATTCAAAATAGCTTTCTCTGTATATACACGTCTTAGAATTTGGGCTATATTTGCCAAATGGGTATGCTTACAACCCCCTTAGTTTTCACCTCCATGTATGTACAATGTAAAATAAATCCAACTTTTTATTCTTTAGTAGAGCCAGATTTGTTTTCTGCAAAGTACCTTCTACTTAGAATTTTTCAATTAGAAAAGCACAATAGATTTTACACTCAAATAACCTTCTTTGGCACTTAACTTCATGGCAAATAGATGGGGAAACAATGGAAACAGTGACAGACTTTATTTTGGGGGGCTCCAAAATCACTGCAGATGGTGATTGCAGCCATGAAATTAAAAGATGCTTGCTCCTTGGAAGAAAAGCTATGATCTACTTAGACACCATATTAAAAAGCAGAGATGTTACTTTGCCGACAAAGGTCCATCTAGTCAAAGCCATGGTTTTTCTAGAAGTCATGTATGGATGTGAGAGGTGGACCATAAAGAAAGCTGAGTGCCAAAGAACTGATGCTTTTGAACTGTGGTGTTGGAGAAGACTCTTGAGAGTCCCTTGGACTACAAGGAGATCCAACCAGTCCATCCTAAAGGAAATCAGTCTTGAACATTCAATGGAAGGACTGATGCTGAAGCTGAAACTCCAATACTTTGGCCACCTAATGCAAAGAACTGACTCATTTGAAAAGACCCTGATGCTGGGAAAGATTGAAGGCAGGAGGAGAAGGGGATGACAGAGGATGAGATGGTTGGATGGTATCACCGACTCAATGAACATGAGTTTGAGCAAGTTCTGGGAACTGATGATGGATAGGGAAGTCTGGAATGCTGCAGTCCATGGGGTCACTAAGAATTGGACATGACTGAGCAGCTGAACTGAACTTATTGTCTCCCAAATATTTAAAGATAATAGCTATAACTCAAGGAGATTTCAGGGCATGACAAGTGAAAACAACAGTAAAAACATACTTTCCTAAAGAACAAAAAGGCATCTGTGGACAATAACAAAGTGAACCAAAAAGACAAGGTATATAATTTAAAGGAATAGGTCTTCTTCAAATGCCCGGAGTCAAGGAAGCCCATTCGCAGCTTTGGGCTTATTTAATACCATTAAGCGAGAACACTTAGCTATCTGCAAGAAGGACCAAGAGCATAAATCAGGCATCACTCCACATATTTCAAGATCAAAGCTGTACAGCAAAATGATTTGTGGGAGCAACTAAACAGTTCAAATATATTGTAGCTCTTTTCAGAGAATACTTAAGCATATTAGTTGCCCAAATTAGGGTTTTGTTGTTGATGATGGAGAGAAAAGGAAAAACATATGCTATTGAGATTATTTTATTCTCACCTACAGGATACTTTCAATGAAGGTAAAACTTTCTCAATACATCTTAATGGCAGATCATTTGATATAGATATAATTCACTGGGAAACTTCTAAATGAATGATTAGGAAAAAAATCTAAATTTCCAAATGCTAATTCTTATAAAGGTAGTGCCACATTCACCAGCATCATAATTTACATCATTATGATATTTGTTCCACAAAGAACCTAATATCCATATTCCAGCATCAAAATGCAAGACAACTGTGTTTGCTATTGGTATTCATTTTCTGGAAGATTATGTATTTCTTTTGGGCCATACTTAGGCTATATTTTTTATGTTCCAATATACTACTCTACTACTGAAAAAATATTTTGACTCCTAATTTTCTTTCTATTTCATAAAGAGCTAACATTACCAAAAATTTAAAAATGTATTGAAAACAGTATGCATGAACTTTCTTGCATTCAATAAATGACTGCAAAGACCTCCCTGTCTTTCTCCAGAGCTAAATTTATTTTGCATTTGCTATTGTGGAATCAGTGCACTACAAGGAACAGAATTAACCTGTCCCCACGTGTAATTCGTCTGAATCCAGGTTTCTTCATCTATGTGCTCACTAGACAGTCAACATCCAGTGACTGTGTGATCATAAAAACTGCGGGAAATCCTGAAAGAGACGAGAATACCAGACCACCTGACCTGCCTCCTGAAAAATCTGTATGCAGGACAAGAAGCAACAGTTAGAACTGGACATGGAACAACAGACTGGTTCCAAATAGGAAAGGGAGTACGTCAAGGCTATATATTGTCACCCTGCTTATTTAACGTATATGCAGAGTACATCATGAGAAACGCCAGACTGGAAGAAACACAAGCTGGAATCAAGACTGCTGGGAGAAATATCAATAACCTCAGATATGCAGATGACACCATCCTTGTGGCAGAAAGTGAAGAGGAACTCAAAAGCCTCTTGATGAAAGTGAAAATGGAGAGTGAAAAAGTTGGCTTAAAGCTCAACATTAAGAAAACAAAGATCATGGCATCCGGTCCCATCACTTCATGGGAAATAGATGGGGAAACAGTGGAAACAGTGTCAGACTATTATTTTGGGCTCCAAAATCACTGCAGATGGTGACTGCAGCCATGAAATTAAAAAACGCTTACTCCTTGGAAGGAAAGTTATGACTAACCTAGATAGCATATTCAAAAGCAGAGACATTAGTCTTTTGGACTCTGTGGGAGAGGGAGAGGGTGGGATGATTTGGGAGAATGGCATTGAATATGTATAATATCATATATGAAACGAGTTGCCAGTCCAGGTTCGATGCACGATACTGGATGCTTGGGGCTGGTGCAATGGGACGACCCAGAGGGATGGTATGGGGAGGGAGGAGAGAGGAGGGTTCAGGATGGGGAACACATGTATACCTGTGGCAGATTCATTTTGATATATGGAAAAACCAATACAATATTGTAAAGTTAAATAAAATAAAATTAGCAAAAAAAAATAGTTCGAAAGCAGAGACATTACTTTGCCAAAAAAGGTTCGTCTAATCAAGGCTATGGTTTTTCCAGTGGTCATGTATGGATGTGAGAGTTGGACTGTGAAGAAGGCTGAGCGCCGAAGAATTGATGCTTTTGAACTGTGGTGTTGGAGAAGACTCCTGAGAGCCCCTTGGACTGCAAGGAGATCCAACCAGTCCATTCTGAAGGAGATCAGCCCTGGGATTTCTTTGGAAGGAATGATGTTAAAGCTGAAACTCCAGTACTTTGGCCACCTCATGCGAAGAGTTGACTTATTGGAAAAGACTCTGATGCTGGGAGGGATTGGGGGCAGGAGGAGAAGGGGACGACAGAGGATGAGATGGCTGGATGGCATCACTGACTCGATGGACGTGAGTCTGAGTGAACTCCGGGAGTTGGTGATGGACAGGGAGGCCTGGTGTGCTGCGATTCATGGGGTCACAAAGAGTCGGACATGACTGAGCGACTGAACTGAACTGAACTGAAGTCATTTTAAATATATGGTGTATGAATTATTTCAGACATAACACAACATATTAGAAAATATTTCATATATGAAATATTAGGAAAAAAACAAATTTCTAAATAATTCTTACCAAAAAACACCACAAAGTTTTCACTGATTTGGTTGAGCTTTTCTATAGCACGTAAGAACTTTCCATCCCTGAGTCAACATTGTTTGATTACAGAATCTGGAGTCAAACTGCAAGACTCTACTACTTTCCAGGTACATGAAGTTGGCAGGTGGTTTTAATTTCTGTGCTTCAGTTTATTCATCTGCAAAATGTAGACAGCAATAATACTTATTTCATTGCTTTTTTATGTGACAATTAACCAAGTTAATATATTAAAGCATTCAAAAGTGTGCTTGGCACAGTTTCGACTCCTTAGGTGAATGTTGTTTCATTTACTCACAATATATAATTTCACATTCTTTGTATTGCCCTGGTTCAAAAGGTTTATTTAAATCTGGGAATCAGAAAAATGATTTATTTCCAGCAGTGCTTTTAAAGGTAAGATGAAAAAATTACAGGATAGATAAATAGATGATAGATTAATAGATAATAAATAGTGATATAGATTTATAGTTAATCAAATGACATCTAGCAATTTTCCACTAATGTGGAAAATGTACACTGATCTTTACTAAAACAAGAGTTCTAATTTTAAGTTTGACTTATTTGATAGTATTATCAACAACAAAACTGAAGTTGTGAAAAATTTTATGCAAATATGTACAAAACAAGAAATAACTCAGTCAAAGCAAGATCCTCTATGACCCACCTCCTAGAGTAACAGAAATAAAAACAAAAGTAAACAAGTGGGACCTGATTAAGCTTAAAAGGTTTTGCACAGCAAAGGAAACTATAAGCAAGAAGAAAAGACAACCCTCAGAATGGGAGGAAATAATAGCAAATGAAACAACTGGCAAAGGATTAATTTCTAAAATATACAAGCAGCTCATACAACTCAATACCAGAAAAGCAAACAACCCAATCAAAAAGTAGGAAAAAGACCTAAACAGACATTTCTCCAAAGAAGACATACAGATGGCTAATAACACATGAAGAGATGCTCAACATCGCTCATTATTAGAGAAATGCAAATCAAAACTACAATGAGTAATCACTTCACACCAGTCAGAATGGCCATCATCGAAAAGTCTACAAACAATAAATGCTGGAGAGGGTGTGTAGAAAAGGGAATGCTCTTGCACTGTTGGTGGGAATGTAAACTGATTCAGCCACTATGGAACATGGTATGGCAATTCCTTAAAAAACTAGGAATAAAACCACCATATGACCGAGCAATGCCACTCCTAGGCATAAACCCTGAGGAAACCAGAACTGATAAAGACACATGTATCTCAACTCATTGTTCATTGCAGCACTATTTACAATAGCTGGAACATGGGAGAAACCTAGATATCTATCAACAGATGAATGGATAAAGAAGTTGTGCTACATATACACAACGGAATATTACTCAGCCATAAAAGGAACACATTTGAGTTAGTTTTAATGAGGTGGATGAACTCAGAACCTATTATAAGGAGTGAAGTAAGTCAGAAAGAGAAAAATAAATATCATATTCTAATACATATATATGGAATCTAGAAAAACGGTACTGAAGAATTTATTTACAGGGCAGCAATGGAGAAACAGACATAGAGAATAGACTTACGGACCTGGGGAGAGGGTAAGATGTATGCGAAGAGTAACATGGAAACTTACATTACCATATGTAAAATAGATAGCCAACGGGAATTTGCTGTATGACTCAGGAAACTCAAACAGGGGCTCTGTATCAACCGAGAGGGGTGGGATAGGGAGGGAGATGAGAAGGAGGTTCAAAAGGGAGGGGATATATGTATACCTATGGCTGATTCATGTTGAGGTTTGACAGAAAACAAAATTCTGTAAATCAATTATCCTTCAATAAAAAAATAAATTTAAAAAAAAGAAAGAACTATTACATTAGATAACAGAATCACTATTTAAGAAGATTTCAACAGGGCTTCCCTGATGGCTCAACAGTAAAGAATCCGCCTACCAATGCAGGGACATGGGTTCTACCCCCGATCTGAGAAGATCCCACATGCCAAGGCGCAACTAGGCCCATGTACCACAAGCACTGAACCTGTTCCCTAGAGTCCTGGAGCCACAAATGCTGAGCCCATGTGCTGCAACTGGTATGCCCAAGAGCTCATGCTCTGCAGCAAGAGAAGCCATAGCAATGAGAAGCCCACACACCACAATTAGAGAGTAGCCACTGTTAACTGCAGCTAGAAAAAAGCCCATACAGCAGTGAAGACCCAGCTCAGCCAAAACTAAAAAATAATTAAAATAAATAAATATTTCAACAAAATGATTACATTTAATGTTGATAATCCTAAAGTAGCATAGATAAGCTCAAACAATCCACAGCTCAAGTGTGGGCTATATCACTTTCGAAACATTTCATGTAATTTTGAGCTGAGTGAATTATAATAGTCACCTTGAATACTTAATGGCCTCACTATTACTGAACTGGGTGGAATACATGGGGTGTTCTGACTCAGTGCTACAGCTGAAGAAATAAGGGGCCTCAGGATGGCACGCAGAATGAGGCAGAGTCTGAGTGATACATTATGTGGCTGAAGAATGTACAACAGAAATATTTCAAACAACTGTCTTCAACTACTTGAAGGATTATCACAGAGGAGGATTTATACTTACTCTACCCAGGTCCACAAGGCAAAATTAAGTAGAATTATAGGAAGTGAGCTTTTTGGCTTGAAAAAATAGCTTCTCACACATAAAGCTGTTTAATGGACTGCTTCGTGTGGCACAGTTTCCTGCTTCTGGAAATCTTCGAGAAATATATAATGATCTATTGATTCATTCCGTCAATCAACAAGCAGTTATTGTCTTACTACATTTTGCAAAGTAGTATATTAGATCTGATGGATATAATAGTGAAAGAAGAAGGACACCAGCATTTATAAAGTGCCCACTGCAAACCTTATACTCTACTAAACACTTTCCCCTAAGTGTCACTTTCCCCTATACAGGTATTATATTGCTGTCTTTATTGCAAAGCCTCCTCTATACTATAGGCACACAGACCTTTATAGAATAAAAATATGCTCATGAAATCCCCTCCTTAAAACATGTAATCACTTTCCATTGCTCCTACAATAGATAAGACTTAACACGGCCTAAAGGACTCTGGTTCCCACCTAATTGTAATCTCAGCTTCTCTCCAGTCATGCCAACTGTTCTCAGGCCCTTCTACAGGGCATATAGAGTTTTTAACCTACATTCACTCAGCTCAGAGTCTTTGCACATTTTGTTTGCTGAACCTGGTGACATTCTTCTCTCCCTTCCTTACTTGGTTCACTCCCACTTTCCTTCTGAACCAAGTTCAAATGGTTCATTGTTAGGAAGGAAGTTAGGAAAAAATCTAACTCCCACAAATAAGTAAAATCTATTATTGTGTCTCTTAGTACCGTGCACGTCCCCTTCAAAACACTTACCATTGTATAATTTTATATTTTTTTGCATTATATGGTCATATAATTTAATATTTGTTGTTGCTATTTATCTGATATATGCCTCCCCCACTTGCTTGAAAGTTCCAGAAAGGCAGAGTTTGTGTGTTTAACTTTGTTTTAGGAGACGCATATCGACTATGAGAACAGATTCTGCAATCAGAACACCTGGGTTTGAATCCTTGTTTTGCAGATTACTAGCCATGTGACCTTCACAAATGCTTAACTGCTTGGCACCCTAATTTCTTCATTCATAAATGGTAGTTAGGAATAGAACCTATTGTCATGATTAAATGAGTTCACACATGAAAAGTACTTGGTACAGGTACCATATAATAAATATTTCCCATTATTAATATTATTTGTTGTTGTCTCTCAGAGTTCCACTCAAGGCCTAACACATAGGAAGCACTTACTTATATATGTTGAATGAATGAATAAATGATGAAACTGAGATGGAGAAGTTATAAGAGTTAAATCTTGCCTTCACACCCAGGACTGTCACAGTCCAAAGACTATGTGCTTCTTGTTATATCATGTCTTCCCATTAGATGACACGACAGGGGAAACAGCAAAACGCTCTAGGAGCCCAGAGGAAGGAGCAATTGATTCGACTGAGCGGATGAGGGAAGCAGAGCTGAACTCACTTTTAAAGAATGAGTGGGATACTGCCAGGAAGAAACAAAAGTAAAAGGTAGTCTTGGCAAAAGAAAGAGTACTGGCAAAGGGGGGCAAAATACTCAGGAAATCAAGAACAGTATGAGCTGAGTGAATGTAGGTTAAATTATGACTAAATTAAAGGAGAGCCAAACATAAATGCTAAGAAATGTAAACTTTAATCTGAAAAAAACTGAAACCATTAAAGCCTCTATTCAAGTCACAATCTTATGAATCGTTCATTTTTTTGCTTTTGCTTTTTAACTTATTTTGGAAGTATTAGATAGTTCACTGGACACCAGCAATCATTTCAATTAACATTAAAATAGTCCCAGCAAGGTAGGATCAGAGTGTTGACTCTAGGAATGGAAATGGGAACAGAAAGTAGGAAGGAAAAAGCAAGACCAATTGCTCCAAGACAAGGAGTTTGACACATTAACTCTGGTATATTGATGTAGTTGAATACAGAACATTATGTAGTCATTAAAGTGATATATGAAGAATATTCAACTACATGAAAAGATGTTCATACCATTAAATTTAAAAAGTATGCTCTAAAAACATTACAGTATAAAACATTTTCTATAGAAATATTAATATACTCTGTATATCTTTATTAGACAAATGTATTTTTAAAATAACAGACTGTATTCTAAAATCTTACTGGTCATCATCTTTGGATAGCAGAATGAGAGCTGTATTTTCAACATTATTTTCTTCTTTCCGATCTTTTTTTCCTAGCATTTCTCCAATGAACATGGCATGCATTTATAAAAACAAATAGTAAACCATATTGATAAAAAGTAAAAAGCACAGGAAAACTCCAACAGTAATCTGGGAATTAGAAGCATCAAAACTTGGAAGCAGTTAGATAGGGCCGCTGTGGAGAAGGAGAAGATGGAGAAAGAGGATTCTGAATTGTCTCAGCATAATTAGGAGCCCAAGACACTGAGACCGTGTGATCAATTTGTTCTGTAGTGCAGTAATATTGTTTCTTGTCAATGCTTTGATGGTTTTCTTCTCTGACCATACACCTTTCTCTCTTGCAAACACAATGCTTGTTACCAGCATTTTTTTCATCACTGAATTAACGTCTTCGTAGGAAGCAAACCAGACATGAGCTTTCACAGAAGAATACAAGAAAAAATTATAAGTTGTAAAATTTTCCCTGGATCCTTCTGAGGCATTAGCAATGAATGAACGAACACTCACAACTTGACTGTAACACCATATTAAACTCAGATATCCCTGGGGCTTTGGACATTTGAAAGACTTGAGCAGTTTTAAATAGAAATAAACTCTAGCTTAAAAAAAAAAATCAACCCAATATAAGGATATTGTATCCAGGACTTTACTTTGGGGGGCTCAGAAGAATCTGGGTATCACACAGTAGAAAGATAACAGGAAGAAATACTTAATAGTATCTTAGTGTAATTGATTGATCTAAGACTTGGTGATAAAAAAATCACCCGAGAAAACAGGGAAGCATAGCATTCTAACCCACTGAAGTCTTGCTGCCTTCTGAGCGACAGATATGACATCTCAACATTGTATTTAATTCTTAAATATCTGCAAAGATGGTAAGATGCTGAGAGCATGATAATTTGCAGAAAAAGTATAAAGCATCACATTCAAAGAAAAGCATCACTTTGAAAAGGCACAGACAGGAATACATTTTCTTCATGTCTGCACTTTATCTAAGTGCTTCTATAAATTGGTCATTGTGATTTTTGGTTACTGTTAATCTATATATTAGCTTAAATCTACATCTTTATCCTTGACCTCTAATCCATTCTCCTATTTCATTTTTCTCACTATCTACGGGACAATTACTTGGGCACTTCCTCTCTCTCTGAATCTATTATCACCCCTTCCTAGTATGTTCTTTGCCAACTATCCTCATTACCACTTATCCTTGAGATTGTCTACTGTTTGTTAATAGAGTCTAGCATTGTCTTTCTGACATGAGAAAAGAATCAACTGTGTCTCAGTCATCTGTCCAAAATGCAATTGCATGGAATATGGGAAGCTACTCCTTGTGCAGTCTTCCATGCCTTAAGGACAAGCCAAGTTTGATTTTGAAATGGCCTATTAATATCACTACTTAGGAACAGAGTTTTAATGTAAAATCTTTCAGAAAAATCTTTACTACAGCAAAAGGAATACGTAACTTCAGCTTTCGTATAGATTTTAATGGATTTTTAATCTACTGATGGTAGTCTGTAAATTCAAGCTCAAAGGAAACACAAATGCAACTCAATGGGAAGTTTTATTGGATTGCTTACAGAGAATTATGGTTATGATCAAAAGCCAGGAGTGAGCAAAGGCTGAATGCGTCTCCTCTTTTTCAAGTGATTTGAATCCTTCATTTCTTCCTTTGCACTTCCTAAGGTAGAATTTAAATGAATAAGGCAAAAAGCCTGAGACAGGTAGCATGAAGATGAAGCAAGAAAGCATGGTCTGGGGAATTCTCTGGTGGTCCGAAGGTTAGGATGCAGCGTTTTCACTGCCTAGGTCTGGGTTCGATCCCTGGTCAGGGAACTAAGATCCCACAAGCTGCACTACATGGCTAAAAATAAATTGAAAAAATTGTTTTAGAAAGTAAAGTTTTGGAAAACTCACACGTGATAAAGAGCTCTCAGAATAATCAATATTTTGAGAAATATATAGCCAAGGACTGCTAACAATTCATCCAATGTATTCTGTTCTTTGTAATAGCAAATGCATCTATTACGTATAGACTGCGTGGAGAAACAAGATCAGTCCACTAATATATATTTATTTAAAGAGAAAAATGAAAATAATATTTTGAAAACAGAGTGAAAATTTTATAAATAGGAAGACATTTAAACTGGGCCTTGAATCCTGGCTAATAGCTCACTAAACATCAAATAAATAAATATTTTAATAACAAAACCCAAAAATGATTTGTTGAAAATTTTATTCCATTAGCTTCAATACTACTGCATGAGTTGTATTCCACAGAAAATATTATCTACAAGGATAGAAAACCTAAAGGGAATGCCTATCCTAAGTCAAGTACACCATATCCTATCTTGCTTCTGCTACAATAAATTTTCCCCATACATGTCTCAGTTTCCTCTTACTCCCTGACAGTCACTGGAAACTAGCTCAGTAGACAGGGCTTTGAGACGGCTGTTAGACCTTAAACTCCAATAGTACAGACATTCCGTATCCAAGTATCCACAGAAGTCTCTCCCTGACTTCTAATTGCTGAAATATACGATGAGAGCATAATAAACAGGAACATCCCTGTTGTCAAATACTTCAAAGGCCTAAGAGCCTGAGATCTCTCCATATTAAATAAAACCGTATTTGTCTTTTAAATTCTTAAGTTTGAAATACTATGGAAATTACTTTTTGTAAGAGAGTGCTTTCTCACATTCATGTAGTCACCAATATTCAGCATACATACACTTCTTTGGGATGCTGTTGAGAGGTGACTTCAAGTATTCTCTAACACTGTACCAACTATGAGTATAGTGTAAAATGAGTGTGTAGTTTTTCTAAGTGAGGACACCAAGTAAGCACAAGTGTCCTCAAGTCTCACCTAGTAGAGTCTCACCCAGGAGTCTCACCAAGTCTCACTTAATATCCAATTCTCCCTCAGTGGAAGCCTGCTACTGCCTTCAGATGAGGTCTTTGTCTTTGAGAAAATCAGAGTATCAAAACCTACAATGCCTTATTATTAACTAGCTGTTCTTTTTTAGTCTATAATTCTAGTTCTTACAATCCCTTCATTTCTCAAGTCCTACTGTATTTCTTTTTCATTGACACTATATACTATTTTCTGCCTATGAAAACTTTGTGTAAAGAATTTTATGTATATATACTTTATAAAAAATGTTATGTTTATATGCTTTATTTATGAACTTGCTAGAGGAAACACTGATTGAAATCGCTCAACCTAGCCAGGCACCATAGTAACTCTTTGCAAGAGTTATTTTACAACAGGAAGTCCTGGTAAGGAACATGGAACTAACAAGCCACCACCAACCCCAAAAGTTCAGCAAAGGTCAAAAGGAGACACCACATGTCCTACTACCTCCCAGAATCCTCCTCGCAGGATCCCACTTGGCTGAGAAACACATGTATCACTAGGAAAGATTCTGAGTCAGAATGATGGGCCAGAGACTACCCAGAAACTAATCCTTTCACCATAAAACACAAGACTGCAAGTCATGTAGCATAGCAGTCCTCCTGGGTTCCCTTATTCTCCTGCTCTACACTTGGGCGCACCTTCTCAATAACGTCTCTTGCTTTGTCAGCATGGATGTCTCCTTAGACAATTCACTTCCAAGTGTTAGACAAGAGCCCACTTTTGGCCCGTGGAAAGGGCGCCCCTTCCTGCAACAAAATCAAGACATTGCCCAAATATTAAGACATACTGAGAAAGGTTGAGAGCAAGTGGAGAAGAGGACCACAGAGAGTGAGATAGTTCAAAGGCATCACAATGGACATGAGTTTGAGTAAACTCCAGGAGATGGTGAAGGACAGGGAAGACTTGTGTGCTTGAAGTCCATGGGGTCATGAAGACTTGGAGACAACTTATGGACTGAACAACAATTGAAACAAGTTTCTAATACTGGGACACATTCCAAACATTCAGCTTACCAAATGGCAGATATCTTACAGCTCTTAACAATAAGAAAAGAAAGCCTTCTACTTGGAATAGAACAACGCGTATGTTAATTCAACAGCAAAACTTTAAACAATGATACAATTACCGTGCAAATATATGTTTGTTTGTTTTCAGGTAGGCAATGAGAAAAAATTTAAAGTTCCATGTATTAGTCAACTGTCCTGGTCAGAAAGTTATGCTTCTTTTAGAAATAAAGATTAGCATTTTTGGAAGATAGTGTGACCAAAGAAATCAATATTGAAAATGCCAAATTAAGCCTCAATCTCAGGAAACTAAGCAGAATTTCTGTATTGGGATAGAACCCACTGAAGAAAGGAGATTCACTTTTCTTTCCAAACACCAGGACATTTGTGGACACATGCATGTACATAGATAAAAGGAGAATACAGGCATTACTTAAGCACTGGCTCATAACATTCTATGAGGGGAAAGATGTCAGATGCAAAAAAATCCTGCTCTGAAGACAAGAGTTCATAAAAACCTATATGGAGTCTCCTGTGCAGAGCCCTCTCTGATGGCTCTTTTCCTCTATCATGAGAATGTGGCAAGATGGAGAATAGGTGGCTTAGTCTCTGAGGGGATTTTTTAAAATACTGTGGCTCCTTCAAGCCCCAGTGACAGTCAGTGTCTGTGACATCATGTGCTATCAGCGATATCATATGTCTTTATGACTCAGGTTGTCTTTGAAGCCACTGTTGGCAACAATTGACTCAGGTAAGCTCTGTATTTCATCCAGGATTTGAGGACAACCCAATATTTTATACATCACCAAGAAAAAATTTCTGAGTCAATTAAATTAAGTCATAGATTTAAGGGGCTTCCCAGGTGGTAAGGTGGTAAAGAATCCACCTACCAATACAGGATATGCAAGTTCAATCCTTGGGTTGGGAAGATCCCCTGGAGAAGGAAATGGTAACGCACTTCAGTATTCTTGCCTGGGAAATCCCCTGGACAGAAGAGCTTAACCGGCTACAGTCCAGGGGTCAAAGATTTGGACACAACTGAGCATCTGAGCATGCACACAGAGATTTAAGATTCATCACAGTGTCATATGTTTAAAAAGTGCTAAAATGTGTCTTAAACCAATGAATTTTTATGCAACTTTTGTACAATGATTACAGAAACTTGAAGAGGAAAAGGGGGAAAAGGTAATTGATGGCTGAGGAAAAACAGAAGAAAATAAGGTAGTAATAACCTTTTAGTTTGAGGTAAAAGTGAAGAAAAGAGTGAAGAGAATAAGAGTCATGTTCTCAAATTGATGTAAGTTCTCTCTTCTCCTGCCCTGTGTGAAACTGGGAGTGAGATAGGAGGTAGCTGATAAGAGATCTTAGAGCAGGAAAGCCAAAGAGAGTGATATTGATATGAGTTACTTCACTCTCTGGTCTCCAACCAGGCAGACCCCAAGGTCTGAGTCACCACAATCCCACTTTTTAGTACAGTTTTGTAAACTTAATGTTTGTGTTTGCTTCCTTACTGAGTCCACACTTAGCTTCCATGGTCTCTGTCACCAGGTTCTTTATCTTGTTGAAAATAGTCTCCTGGGATTGTCTGCTACTTCTGTCAAGGGTCTCTGATACTCAGAGCCAGCTTATCATTTTGATCATTCCTAATATGTGTTGATGGAGTTACCAGTCATGACAGGACACCCTTACCTCCAGGAAAACTGCACTGCCCACAGCCAGTTTGACAAGATTTTTTCCTACCCTGAGGTCACTGATGCTTCATAGGTATGAGCTTCCCCATATTGCTAAGATCTGCTCCAATCACCTACTCTTTGTGGCTGACTGATACTCAGTTTTCAGCCTTCTGCCATCCTAATGACAACTGATTCTGTCAGGTCCAGATACTCTCAGATTAACTGGGCCTGGCAAAGAAGTATTACAGTCTTACATTTATTTACCTTACATGATTTAGATGTGGTAAAAAGATGAACAAGAAAATAAAACTATCTAGTATTGGGAAAAGAACATTATAGAGGCTATAACAGAAGAGAATTGTTCTACCACACAGAACCCAGAAAAGCTTCAATCTCAAACTAAGATTCCAGAAAATCTATGAAGAGTGATTTCTAATTGAGGGTTATATGTAGAGTCAATCTGATGAAAGATAAAACATTACTGAGGTATAAACCACAAAGTCCTACTGTATAGCTCAAGGAACTATATTCAATATCCTATGAAAAACCATAATGGAAAAGAACATGAAATATATATATATATATATATATATATATATATATATATATATAACTGAGCTTTGCTGTATGGAAGGAATTAATACAACACTGTAAATCAACTACACTTCAACAATATTTTAAAATATAAATAATATTAGTGAGGAAAGTACTATATTATAGATTAGAGTTTACTTCAAAAGGGAATGTGTTTTTTTCCCTTTGATTAAAACTGTTTCTGTAGGTAGGTCAAAATATTACAATCATGCCTATTCACAATGAAAAAAAAAACTGAGACAAGTTAAAGCAACTTACCCATTTGGAAATCATAGACTTTGTAAGAGCCAGCATTAAAAAACAGCTCTTTTGACACATGAGCTTATGCTTTTTCTACTATATAATGCTGTTGGCAGGATAAGTTTTGAGACTAATGGATGAAATTTATGCTTGGTCTAGAACTAAATTACTCTGAATTTTGTTTTATCATTTCCTTGTTGAATAGATAAAATAACAACAAAACCAAAAAAAAAAAAAAAAAAAAAAGCTTTCAACCCAATAGGGATATAATAGGATAAATACTTGGTACAGTGTTTTTTGGACCAAAAAAAGTATCTTCAAGAGTAATACATCAAATGCAGTTCTTTTAATATGGATGGCATCCAGTAAATGTTGATTTGATAGAATTTTATCTTCCTGTAGATTACAAAAAAAATGATCATGAGTGAAATATCTAATTCAAAACATGGCCATCAAAAGTATGACATATCAAAATATTGCTCTTAAAATCAGAGACATATCCTTCTGCCTTACAAATCCAAATTTAACAAGCTTATCAATGGGAGAAAAAGATTGACATTTAACATGGAAATGAACCATGTCATTCTTGGACTCAAATGAAACTTTACCAGTTTTTAATTCTAAGTGAACTAACACTTCTCATGTTCTCTTGTGATTCCCTCCTCAAACCCAGCAAGTGACATTCATCTTCTCTGCCTTCTGGAGTTTTCCTCCAAGGTAAAGGAGGTACACTGGGACCATATCTCAAAGAGCAGCCCATGTCTGTCACCGTATTTGTTGATCCTCACATCATTATTCACTTCTTTTGTTCCTTTATACGTGTCTCTTCAAATATGAAACTAAAACCATGTAAAAAGGATGGAACATAAACCATTAAGGCAGGCTAAAGTAATGTGTATCTAACAAAACTATTCAGTTCTATTCCTGTACAGCCTAAGGAAGACTAAAAGCACACAGAGCTTAAAACCAAGGAGAGATCCACCCCCCAAAACTACAGCCCCATATATGCAAGCAAAAATAACAATAAAACCCCAAACAAACAAATAAACAAAAACAGAACCTGCAGGAAGACACTGGAAGGCATAATGCAATTACCGGATTTGGAAACTGACCAGGACACCGTGGTTAAAACCCTTTCTGCTACAAAGGTTCCGAGGAATCTTTAATGACTACAAAATGGTTAGGACTTCACATCCACACGTCATCTGAAGGATGATGACAACCAGCAGTTAGTCCTCCCTGCCATCACCCAGGGACCAGAGTCAATTCTGACTCCGAAAATAAAGGGCCACCTACAGAAATCACTAGCAACGTTCGCTATCCTTGGCTGCCTTTGCTAACTGACCTACGTGAAACAAATTACTTAAGTATTTCAAACATCACTGCCATATTCTAATTAAAATACACAGTGGTATCATTCCTCATCTCTCTATAGATTTATGAATTAATGCTATGCACACTCCTTGGGTAAAAACTGTTAAGTCCTACTCCTCGGTTAATTCTGAGTAATGAGTATGCACCTATCAAGGAGGCTTTAGATGACTACTGTTTAAACTCCATGTATGCTTACTATCACACTACTTTATTTTTTCCTCATATTTTTTAAGAAACTGACTCAAGTGCAGTAATTAAAATACATTACAGTAGTGCAAGTGAAATTTGGAGCCTTGCCAACATTTTCAAGAACTTATAATTTTCTTTCTCAGAGGAAAAAAAGTAGTTTTGACATCTTTGTGCAAAACAGTCACTAACAGTTACTTACAATTTCAGGAAAATCACTGTTTTAATCATGACCTTTCAGCTGTCCTTGATTGAAAAAAAATTGGCCACCTACAGAAATAATTCTGTTGGGCCTTCATCTCTCTTCTGATTGATGGCCTCATGTGGTTCTACATGTTCACAATTACAAATAAAACTATATAAAACTGGCAGAGCTTAGCTTCCATCTAAGTAGATAAGAATAAAGGATTTCTAATTGACAATAATGGGGACATTCTTTAAGTGACATCTTTCCCGTGTACCTGTATCAGAATCAAACAGTACATTTCTCTCGGATTAAATGTGCACCCTTTTGGACACCACTCACTACAACCACTAATTTAGCAACCATTGTGTAAAAGACATTGTATTATACTCTGTTGGGGGTGATAAGATGTGAATAAAACATTTTCTGCATTAGAGAATCTATTATCTGATGAAACCCTCAACAGACTAACTACTATGTAATAAATATGGACACTATATATATACAGAGGAGCCTGGCATGCCATGGGGTTACAAAGAGTCAGACACAACTGAGCGACTAAGCACATTTTCATAGCACATACATATATATGTGGAGATGTCTGCTTTCACATACAAAGATACAGATAAAAATCCAGTTTGCTTAACTATATTTATATAAAAAATATACTTCGGGGGCAACAGATCAATATATATTTGCTGCTATTTAGTCGCTAAGATATTAGAAGTCCCTAAGTTGTGGTCATCTCACACGCTAACAAAGTAATGCTCAAAATTCTCCAAGCCAGGTTTCAATAGTACATGAACCATGAACTTCCAGATGTTCAAGCTGGATTTAGAAAAGGCAGAGGAACCAGAGATCAAATTGCAACATCTGTTGGATCATCAAAAAAAGCAAGAGAGTTCCAGAAAAACATCTACTCCTACTATATTGACTACGCCAAAGCCTTTGACTGTCTGGATCACAAAAACATGTGGAAAATTCTTCAAGAGATGGAAATACCAGACCACCTGACCTGCCTCCTGAGAAATCTGTATGCAGGACAAGAAGCAACAGTTAGAACTGGACATGGAACAACAGACTGGTTCCAAATTGGGAAAGGAGTACGTCAAGGCTGTATATTGTCACCCTGCTTATTTAACTTATATTCAGAGTTCATCATAAGAAATGCTGGACTGGGTGAAGCACAAGCTGGAATCAAGATTGCTGGGAGAAATATCGATCACCTCAGATATGCAGATGAAACCACCCTTATGGCAGAGTTGAGAAGAACTAAAGAGCCTCTTGATGAAAGTGAAAGAGGGGAGTGAAAACATTGGCTTAGAACTCAACACTCAGAAAACTAAGATCATGGCATCCCATCCCATCACTTCATAGCAAATAGATGGGGAAAAAATGGAAACAGTGACAGACTTTATTTGCGGGGGCTCCAAAATCACTGCAGATGGTGACTGCAGCCATGAAATTAAGATGCTTGCTCCTTGGAAGAAAAGTTATGACCAACCTAGTCAGCATATTAAAAAGCAGAGACATTACTTTGCCAACAAAGGTCCATCTAATCAAAGATATGATTTTTCCAGTAGTCATGTATGGATGTGAGGGTTGGACTGAAAAGAAAGCTGAGCAGCGAAGAATTGATGCTTTTGACCTGTGATGTTGGAGAAGACTCTGGAGAGTCCCTTGGACTGCAAGGAGATCCAACCAGTCCATCCTAAAGGAAATCAGTCCTGAATATTCATTGGAAGGACTGATGTTGAGGCTGAAACTCCAATACTTTGGCCACCTGATGCAAAGACCCTGATGCTGGGAAAGATTGAAGGCAGGAAGAAAAGGGGACAACAGAGGATGAGATGGTTGGATGGAATCACTGACCTGAGGAACATGAGTTTGAGTAAACTCAGGGAGTTGGTGATGGACAGGGAGGCCCGGAGTGCTGCAGTCTATGGGGTTGCAAAGAGTCAGACACAACTGAGTGACTGAACTGAAGTGTTAGTCCATGAGTTCTTCAATGGAAATTAAAACAAAGACATCCTGCTAGTAAAAGGTTGTTCATACATATACCTTATAGGCAACAAAACTAGAGCTGGCATTCAGGACCCCATTAGAATTTTATTGTAGCTCTGTGAGGTTGGATAGCTTTCAGGAGTTCAGTATTAGTCAATACACCAAAAAAAAAAGACTTGAAAATATTTTCTCTCTGCATTCAATTTCTATGAGTAATCCTCAATTTACAACATTATGCCTAACCCAGAAATTGAATTAATCAATACAATTATCTTCTTACACATCCCTTTTGTCAACTATAGGAGTTTATAGACTAGAAAAAAAAAATTAGATTCCTTAGGTAGTATATGTAATTGCAAGATTCAGCTGTATTGAAAGGCTGGCATTAGAAATGGCCATGGTATAGTCTTTAATATTATGTTTTGGACAATTACAAAAATTAAGTGATCCTTATCTCTAAAACACAAATCAATGATCTACTAGCTACAATTTAAAATAAATTGCTTTATGGAAGACAACACTAAAATATGTATGTGGTCAGGTCATGAATACTGAATATCATGTGAAATTCTACACTTAAAATAGTCATCTTTTCAAAAACAAGTAAATTCATATTTCTGGAAATAACCAACTTGTTCATAAAGACCAAATCTTAAAAATCCAGCTCACTTCCTGTTGCTGCAAAATTCTTAGCAATGGTCTAAAGTCATGATTTTAACATATAAACTAAGAGGAGCTAACAATTATTCAGTTAATTTAGGCCCATTTAATACTTTCACATGAAATAGTAAAATAAATAGAGCAAAAGATTTTATACTAATTAGCTTTAACATACATATTTACTTTGTGCGTACAATAATCGTTGGCATATTTATCATTAAGAAAGGAAAGAGAAGAATGCAATATACCTGCCCAATTAAAATTAAGAACAGTTAATCAGTATGAGAGAAGGTTATACACCTAAATGATCCTAACTGCTTAACTCTCTAGTTTATATACACAGTTTCCCAAATTTTCTCTTATGGAGCTAAACCAAATTGGATGAGAATATATACAATTGATTTCAATGTTAAAAGTCTATAAATCCTTGCTTAAAAAGAATTCAATTAACCAAATTAGGAAACACTGGTGTTAGGGATTTATTAAAAATAAACCCAAAACCCTCAAGAAATATCTGGAGTGAATGTAGTCAACCTAATTGTTGACAGTTTTCATACATAAAGCCACTGATAAGTGTTTATTTGGTTTGTCCAGGCTTTGTACTACCTACTTGGAAGCACATGGTTCTTATATATAAAGTATTTGAAGATCAGTTTCTTACCACAACAATAGTTTATATTAACCACATTCACAATGATATAATAAAACAATTCTCTGTACTACAGATGTGTAAAAACAGAATAGCATGGCATTAGCACTGAGCTAGTCAGAATTCCTGTGAATTATCATTGTATTGCAATGTATCTTACTGACATCAACTCCACAAAAAAAGCCTTCATTTTCTAAAGGGAGAAACTGAGGTAGCAGAGAAAACACTAGTAAATTTTTGTCAAAGACAGATGGATCAGATTTTTTAAAAATCCACACTACAATTTACTGTAGTTTTCAACCAAATACTCTCTCACAACTTAAATGTCAACCTCTTGTTTTTATTCAAATGTTGGGATAAATGAATAAGTAGTTTCCTGGGATTATAGCCTCATAAATGCAAAAGCATACTACTTCCTGCATATAATACTCTGACTAGCAATTTTTTTTTTCCATCATGGTACAAGATGGAACATATACAACTCAGAATGGTCTATTCTACAGGAAAACATTTCTATCCCTATAACGAGTCATTTGTCAATTAGCATTTTGGAAGATAGAGGCAAGGTTTAATCACTTGACAGTTTCTCTAAACTTGGGTAACATTGCCTCAGTTCCCCATTTCCAGACCAGTTTAATATCTCCTTACAAGCAGGTGTGTGCTAAATATGTGCTGAAGATTCTATAGAAAATATCCCATCCGAAGATGGATATCTTTCCATTCAAGAGACATACGTGTGTGTGTGTGTGTATGTGTATGTGTGTGTGTGTGTGTGTGTGTTTTAATAAGCATAACCATGCAGGAGACCTGAAGAAACTAAGAAACTGTCAGTTTGAAAAGAAACAAAGAAAATTTGGTTTATTTTAAATAATAAAAAAGAAAAATTTGGTTTCTTTTAAATAATTAAAACACTTCCTGTTCCTATTCTTATGCTATAGGAAAACGCAACCTGTTAGGGAGATAGAGAAGTATGGTGGAGAACTCTAACTGACCATCTGATATGCTTTACCAGTAATCAAGTAGAACAATTAAATGCATAAATAGAACCCTACTAAAAGCACTCAGATACAAGTAGAACTTGGGGGAAGATTCAGTGAAAGTCCTTTCAAAGGGGACAGCTCTGGCTGTTTTGGTCGCTTTGTTCTTTGCTGTTTGTGCTTTTCCTATGTCCTGCCTTGATGTGAGATAGAGCTACACTGCTAAAGCCATACCCGGTCTCTTGTGATCTTTAGAATGAGGATGTAGCCTAAGTGTGGCGGAAGAGAAAACTAGAGGGAGTCCGGATGCCTCAAAGGATGGTGAAGCAGCTTGCACTGCATCTGATCCTCTTGTATGGTTAAAGAAAAACTATCTTGTTCAAACTACCATCACTCAGGTTTCTATTATTTGAAACTGAATACAATTCCTAAGCAATAGAGACTCAGAATTTGGTGGCATAAAAAATCCTATGGTGCCCACATATGTGCTTCAGGGTTGCCTGCTCTCTTATTTTGCATCAACTTGCTCATCTGTAAAATAAGGATAATAGCGATACCTTTCCCAAAGGGCTGCTCTGATAATTAAGCAACATAATCTATCTGACACCATAAATCAAGATCTAAGTGTTTAATGATTATTATTCATTATTATTAATTGTATCAGGCTACCACCCTAGAGGAGGGCAGCTCATTCATGATTGAAAAGGAGGCAAAAGTCAGCCAACAGGATATGGTAGACAGGGAGCCCAGACGTTTTACCAAAATGACTATACAACACGGGGACATAACAGTGTTGAAGAGAAAGGGAGAGACAGAGAGAGAAGAGTGGTGGTTTGAATTTATGGAATCTGGAACTTTCATGATAATCCAGTAATTAAGAAACTACCTTGCGATGCAGGGGACATAAGTTCAATCCCTGGTCTGGGAACTAAGATCCCATATGATGCTGAGCAACTAAGCCCGTGTGCTACAACTACTGAGCCCACATACCACAACTAGAGAGTTCATGCTCCACAAGAAAGATCCTGTGTATCACAACTAAGATGCAACATAGCCAAATGAATCAATAATACGTATCAGTCGTGTCTGACTCTTTGTAACCCTATGGACTGTTGCCTGCCAGGCTCTTCTGTCCATGGAATTCTCCAAGCAAGAATACTAGAGTGGGTTGCCATTTCCTTCTCCAGGGAATCTTCCCAACCCAAGGATCAAACCTGCATCTCCTGTTTGCAGGGGGATTCTTTACTGCTGAGCTACCAGGGAAGCCCATAAATAAATAATAAATCTATGGAATTCTTTTCTACTTGGATAACGATTTGCTATTTTTCAACCAGACCTTCAGGACGTGGTACACACTTTGAAGCCCTTCTTTCCATAAAATTTAAACATATTCTCTAGTTGTTTATTAGAATCTCCTATTTGTGAACGTGTTTGTATCTATTGTGTTGAAGAACAATAATAACTAATAAACTCTGTGTGATCTCACTGTGCACCCCATGAGGACAGTCTGTGTCTTTTCTCTTTACCATTGGGTTTCCTGCATAATGATCTGTGAAATAATAATACTATGTGTTAACCCCCCATTCCTTGTATGAAAGAAAGTGAGGAAAGTGAAGTCACTCAGTCGTGTCCAACTCTTTGTGATCCCATGGACTATAGCCTGCCAAGCTCCTCCTTCCATGGGATTTCCCAGGCAAGAACACTGGAGTGGGTTGCCATTTCCTTCTCCAGGGGATCTTCCTGACCCAGGGATGGATCCTGGGTCTCCTGCATTGCAGGAAGACCCTTTACCATCTGAGCCACCAGGGAATCCCACGTATAGTCTTTCTCAAATGAGTCACAAGAAACCAGAAAAAAAATATCTGCTTTTACGTATGGAAAACCATTATTTATGTCAAATAGTGAAAGAATTTGAGTGTTATGGGCACTTTTAACTTAAAAGGAAGAGTCACCAGGGAGAAGAGACCTCAAATACTAATATGAGGAACTCACATTCCTGCTCCCACAGGTCAAGTGCAGGTTAGGTTGGGGTGAGAATAGGAAATCGTATAAACCCCTCTGTTTCTGAGGCCTGCTTTCTAAATGGCCCTCTGTGAGATAGCAGCCTTGTAGCAGACATCCCATGACAAACTGAAGTAGGGAGAAAAGGCACAGATATGGCTACCTAGAGGGTCAAGGTTACAGAGGCTGTGATGTCCCCTCTTAACTTGCCGTGGGATGGGAGTTAGCCAAGAGGGAACGCTGATGCTCTGATGGGGGTCTCACTGAGGGTTCTGATAAAGAGATGCAGATGGAAGCCTCAGCATGACCAGTGTGACTGAGGGCCTGAGAGATGCATTCAGCGATGAGTGCCCATGACTAGAGATCATGACAGGACAACTGTAAAACTCATCTTCCCCAGTAATGAACAAGTGAGGGCTGCAGAGTAGACATCACTTCTCACCTTTCCTCCCACCCTTGAGCAGTTAAATATATCAATAGCCATTTCCCAAAACCAAAACACTGGATTGGTTATTTCATAACCCACAATTAAAGCACACCACAATTTTCAGTCGTAAGGGCCAATTCTCTCTGAGTCATATATCGAACCAATTAAACCTAGAATCTCTGTGTCTGAAAGGATGGCTTCTAATGAAAAAGGTGAACGCTCCTGTCCTCTACATCCATTCATCTCTCTCTCTGTTTGGTAAACCAGGGGGAGAAGTTCAACTGCATGGCTTGGAAGGGAGCCCATGCCAGCAGATTGTGCTGGGTAGAAATAACACTAGTCTGTCTAGGTAAGATCAGTGCCAATGGTTCCAACTAAAATTAGAAAAAAGAAGACAGTACCTTGGCTCATGCTTATGTTGGAGACAAGACTCTAACTCCTACTAAAGCCAAATGATGGCAATTCAATTCCTGCCTGCCAGTTGCAAATCCCTACACTACCACTGCAGTGCTATCAAAAGACATTTGCAATCCAGGGCACCTCTCAGGAGAGAAGTGATTTCTCAGGTTAGTCACTTAATGGATTAGCAGTTCAAGTGCTAGCAACTCAAAGGTATGCATATATTCGTTCTGAGACAAGAAAGGATTTTCCAATCCTATGGGCAGACCATCAAAAAAAAAAAAAAAAAAAAAACACACACACTAATAGAACCTTATCTATCTAAGGTAGGCAGAGAATATTATTCATTTATTAATTGCAGTGTTAAACAAAAAATAATCAAGGAGGGAATAAACTCACTCTATTCACAAAACATCAACAAAAGACCCGCAACACTTTTCATGCATTTCAACAAATATAATTTTGCTCTAATCTCATACATGTCATAAGGCACCACGCCGTAGTGCAAAGAAAGCTGGGCCTGAAATCAAGAAATCTGGGTTCATTTTCTGGCTCTGTCGCTTATTAACTGTGTAAAATGATAAAACATTTAACTTCGCTGAGCCTCATTCCTTGTCTAGAAAATCAGTGACTTATTAATAGGTAAGCATCATCCAGCACTTAGATTCAGTATTAATCTCTAAATCAGTGATTAGACTAAAGTTTACATTTTATATGGTCTTTATAAATCTCTTAAGTCTTTAATAAATCCTAGATTTGGAAGTCAAATATATGTAACAGACAAGGAACTCTTCAGAAAATATGTTAGTCACTCAGTATTGTCTGACTCTTTGTGATTCCCCTAGACTGTAGCCTATCAGGCTCCTTTGTCCATGGAATTATCCAGGCAAGAATACTGGAGTGGGTAGCCACTCCCTTCTCTAGAAGGAACTCTTGATCTAACAGTAAAGAACTAAATAGGGTTTTGTTTTGTTTTTTTATCTACTCTGTCATGGCAATACACACATTCCTAAATAGGAACAATATTTGTGTGTCTTAGTAGATACCATCATCTTTTTGGCAAATGTCAGTCATATAAAGCAGAGAAGGCAAAGGCACCCCACTCCAGTACTCTTGCCTGGAAAATCCCATGGACAGAGGAGCCTGGAAGGCTGCAGTCCATGGGGTCGCACAGAGTCGGACACGACTGAAGTGACTTAGCAGCAGCAGCGGCAGCAGTCATATAAAGACTCTGACATCACTCAAAGTATTCTTCAAAGGGAAGAGAGAGGAACTTCTTCAATGTCCCAGAGTACTTTAGGAAGCTAAAACTCTCAGGGGCTGGATGAGATAACACACTCAGAATATTCATCCCAAGGTCTCTATCAGATTTCAACTGCTTTTCATTCTACATAGGTAAGAATGCTTTTCATTCTACATAGGTACTATTGCTTCTAACTCTACTCCCAGGATTCTCAAGCAACCCTACAGAATTTTATTCAAATTACCATAATGCTCAAAATGCTAATTAACGTCACAACAGAGCATCAGAACTCCACTGCTTGCTGTTCAGGCTCCTTTGGACCCATCCTCTTCCAGTGAGTGTTACCTAGCCTCGGAAGCAGATATCTAGTCTCCTTGGTTGGTGCTGGACTATCAAAGAACCATCTTCACTGAAGACAATTCATAATCTGGCCAAAGGATAATCTCTATCGGGACTACTGGCAACAAAGTTCACATTTTATTTTCAGCACTTACTCTTGGGATTCTGGGCAAGTACTACAATCTCTGTGTTAAATGCTATTGATAATGATGCTTCTTGAGTACATTTACTAGCAGAGTTATATATCTCCAAGTTTGCAAAAATACTTCCACTCCATATTGTACACTAGTGTGGAAGGAAAAATCTATTCTTTATTATCTTTTAAGTCACAGATCCCTCTGAAAAATCAAAGAGAATAAATCAATCTAGTCTTCCATCAGGAAAAACATGTCCCTGAATAATCTTATTTGCAAAAATGCCATGTATATTAAAGGGTTTCTCTGATGCTAGAAGGAGGTAAATAAACTCAAGTGAATGCTCTGGACCAGACTACACATTCTTTTTGTATTTATTAGCTATAGGATTTTGGAAATGTTGAATCTGGGTTTCCTCATCGATAAAAACATAGGTAATGAAATCAATCTCCTCACCTACATCTTCCAATGATGTTAAACATGAAATTTTTGAGTAGGAATGTATGTGAAAACAAGGTTCTTGTACACAGAATTCCATGAAACCACACGTTACAATCGACCCTTCATCCTAGCCCTTTAATGCTGTCACCAAGCATGTCTCATCAAGCAAGGCCATCTCACTGGCATCATCAAGTTCACCATCATTGCCAAGCCCTGTTTATAACTTAAGACTCTGGACTCTCAGAAACCACTGACTGGCTGTGCTATGTACTCTGCTCGTACTTCCTTTCTAGTTTTTGTCTGATTACTGATCTCTTCATACACATCCACTGAACTGAATATACTAGCTCTATCTTCCCTCTCTGGAAATATTTTTATACTCTGGAGTTTGACACCTACCAGAAGATACTAGGTCCTTCACTGGCATTAAATCCTGATCTGTACTTGAGTGCTTCTTAAAATCATTGTTGTCGGGCTCCACACTTGACATCTCTGCTCTACTCTATTGATGTGAATAGTTAGAAATCATAGTGCTAAGATCATTATCCCTATTTTATTGGCAAATAGACTATAACATGCAAAGGCATAATAAGTACCCACAGGTTTACACAGAGTATGACAGAGTCAGTTAACAGAATAAGACCAAATTCACAGTGCAACATACATGATACTCTATGATGACATTTTGTTCTGAGAGCCCAGAATGATGAGCCCAGAGCCCAGTGATGGTATCCTCTTACAAAGCAAATGCTTTCTTTTATGATAATAAAGAAGAATGGATAATATCTACATACATCTTATTTAAGGTACATATTTTAATTTTTATTTTTCAATTTAACATTTCATTTTGAAATAATTTCACATTTAGAAAAAATTTCAAAAATAGTACAAAATTCCCAGCTTCCTTGCATATTGAAAGTGAAAGTGAAGTCGCTCAGTCGTGTCCGACTCTTTGCGACCCCATGGACTGTAGCCTACCAGGCTCCTCTGTCCATGGGATTTTCCAAGCAATAGTACTGGAGTGGGTTGCCATTTCCTTCTCCAGCGGATCTTCCCGACCCAGGGATGGAACCCAGGTGTCCCGCATTGTAGACAGACGCTTTACCATCTGAGCCACCAGGAAAGTCCTCCTTGCATACAAATATCAAATTCACAGCACAATGAGCAAAAGCAAGAAATTAACAGAAAACAACTGGCTGATATACAGACCTTATTGAAATTTCAACAATTGTCTCACTCATGTCCTTTTCTTGGACCATGAGCTGATATTTAGCTATCCTGTCTTCTTAGTCCCTTTTCATTTGGGACAATTCCCGTTTTTATTTGTTTTGCATGACCCTGACACTTTTAAAGAGACCTGCTCAGTTATTTTGTAGTATGTCTGTTGGTTTACAATTGTCTGGTATTTCCTCATGATACAATTCATATTATGCATTTTGGGTAAGAAAATAACAAAAATGATTTGCTGCACCTTTCTCAGTGAGTCACACGAGTGGCACATGATGCTGGTTAGTCTCCTTACTGGGGATACTTTGATCACTTGTTTTAGATGGTGTCTCGCAGGATATTCCACTCTAAAGTTGCTCCTGTCCCCTTTGTAAATAACAATCATTCTGAGAAGATACATTAATATTTGGACACTATGTAAGTATCCTATTTATCATCAGATTTTCACCACTGATTTAGCATCCAGTCTGACTCTTGCCTGGGAAAATTATTAATGTGGTATTTACCAAATAGTCATTTTCTATCTCCATCATTTCTTGTACAGTTATTAATTGGTATTATACTGTTATAAAAGAGCTTTCCTTTCTCTCCCAATTATTATTTTTTTCAACATTTTATAGCATCATGGACTATACTGGGTATAATCCATTATTATCATATTTCCTTGCTCAAATGTTCCAGATGTGGCCATTGTGAGCCACTTCAATTTGACTCCTATGTCCTTTCCACATGCTTCCATCCTTTTTAAGTCATTCCCTACTTTCTTGAACCACAAAATGTTCCAGTTTCTCATCATATAATTTTCCTGTACTTGTCCTAAAATCATTCATTTCTACAAGGGTTCTCAGTGTCCTTTACTGGAAAATGATGCTTAGAAACCAAGATCTAGGTACTAGGAGTACTCATCAGTATTGAGGTATTATTGCTTTCACATCCTTCCAACAGACAGAGATAGAGAATGTACAAATGGATACACACACAGACACACACACAATTACTTCTTTATAACACACGCCATGAGCAACTGATAACTCAGATTCCAATTCAACATCACAGGGTTCACTTTAGCCTTCTTTTATGGTGAGAAAAATAACCCTTATTATCCACAAGCCCAGGATATAACCAAGGGTTCAGAAATGTTCACTTTCACCCCTGGTTCTGAAAAACAGAATCATTAATCTATACTGTGTGAAAAATAAATTTTCCTATAAGACTACAATAGTTATTTTTTTTAATCTTAAGTTATAAAATCAAAACTCTGTTTGGCAAAGTTATTCAAATGAACTCTTTTCCCCCTTCCCTCTTCATTTGTAATTTGTATGAATACAATTTGCTACTTTTTTGGGTTTTTGGTTTGCGAGGCTCCTTGAATATCCAAGCTCATTTTAATTACTTATTTTTGAGTACGTGAAACTCAGAGCTATATTAAAAAAAAAGGATATTCAGATAAAGTATCACCCTCCTCTGTCACAATTTCTACCTTATTTTCATTCTATCAATACCCATTCACTGAGCCCAACCTCTATAAGTAACAGCCAATTTCAGGAGTCTCTGACTTTTGTTTCCTATTTTCTCCAATTATCAGATATAAGTATGTTTTCTTATTCCCCTTTAATTCTAGATATTATTTTTCTGTATTTTTTTCTCACTTAGTAGTATAGGCTGAAAATTACTCTCTATCCATTTATTCTTTTCACAGCAACATGGTACCTCATTATGAGGCGATGCCATAGCGTAATCATGTATTCAACTATTCTCCTACGTAGGAACATTTAGATAACGTTTAATATTTTACATTTATAAACAATGCCACAATGACTAACTTTGGGCATGTGATTCTACATTGTTAAAGACATATCTGCAAGATAAATTCCTAATAATGGGATTGCTGGGTTACAACGGTATATATATGTAGGTTTGTTACCCATCATCTAATTCCTGTCCTAGATCAGATCAGTCGCTCAGTTGTGTCCGACTCTTTGCGACCCCATGAATCGAAGCACGCAGGCTTCCTTGTCCATCACCAACTCCTGGAGTTCACTGAGACTCACGTCCATCAAGTCAGTGATGCCATCCAGCCATCTCATCCTCTGTCGTCCCCTTCTCCTGTTGTCCCCAATCCCTCCCAGCATCAGAGTCTTTTCCAATGAGACTTGTACTAATTTTCATTCCATTCAGCAATGTATGAGAATAAAGTCTATGTTTTTAACTGTTCCTCCAAATTATTTTAGCAGAGGTGCTGAGCAGCATTTGAGTATTGATTTATGCTTATCTCTTCTCTCTGACTACAGGTATCATTTAACTATGGTACTAACAATCAAAGAGAAAGTTTACATAAATGTAAAAGAAGAAGAAGAGAAAGAAGGAGGAGCTGGGAAATTACTCTTGGGAAAAAATAGTTGGCTTTGACCACAACATCTCAGAGTAGAAATGCAGAGCATCATCCCTTTAGAAGCTTAATAAACAAAGATTTTACAGTAGTTTTTTCCCACAGTCAAGATTAAGCCCTGCCCCCTTTATGTGCACAAGACCAATAAGAATACAGCAACAAGTGGCAGGCACACTGTATTTGAATTACCTGCTAACATTTCTGTCTTGCATTAGATTTAAATTTTGAAGTGGAGACTATATATTGATCAACCTATTTATCCCAACTCCTTGCACAATATTTAACATGTAACCTTCCTGATAAAAGTGTGTTAGAAGTTCATTAATATAAAAATAAACAAACAAACAAATTAAAACAAACCTTTTCCAAGTTCTCACTCTGTGCCAGACACCATCCTTAAGGTTTTACATGTATTGTCTCATTATGTCCATGTGACAATCAGACAAGGTTGGTTTTATTATTTCCAATTTATAGATGAGAAAACAAAGACTTAGAGAAGCCGTATAACTTGATAAAACTGATACATCATGAAAAGAAAAGAGTTGGAATTTGAGTGGGATTTGAATTGAGGTCTGCCCCAGTCTAAAGCACATACATCTGGCTGCATGCATGCTCAGTTACGTCAGCTCTTTGTGAACCTATGGACTATAGCCTGCCAGGCTCCTCTGTCCATGGAATTCTCCAAGCAAGAATACTGGAGTGGATTGTCATGCCCTCCTCCAGGGGATCTTTCTGACCCAGGGATCGAGCCCACGTCTGTCTCTTAAGTCCCCTGCATTGGCAGGCGGGTTCTTTACCACTAGTGCCACCTGGGAAGCCCTTTGCCTGACTGGCACTTAGAAACAGGAACCTTCCTGATGCTCTACATTTCACATTTATGTAGGTAAGTTCTTGCTGTGCCCTCTGTAAGGCCAGAGCTAGTTCTATATTATGGATTTCAGGCCAGCGTGTCACTTATTAAGAAGGGAAAGAAAGGAGGTAGTTTAAATGGTTTCCGAATAGACTCTTAAAAAGCGTTCTGAGACTTCTTTACCTTTTGGCAAACAAAGCTTTGGCCCCTCTGATACAGGCACACATTTATTACACCCTTGCGACTGTGGTTTATGTACAAGTATCCTATTAAAAGAGTTTAAAAAAAAAAAGAAAAAAAAAACTGAAATGCGATTCCCTTTCCGACAGCAAAAGGAAAAATAAAAAGATGTTCTTTGCCCTCCTGTTCTAATCTGTGTTTGGAAGTCAAGCCTGCAGTTCCCAGAACTCTATCACCAGCTTGTTACATTTCCATAAATCTGTCCAAGAATACAACACTGTTCACCCAAAAAAAAATGTAATATAAACTGTAAAACACATGCACTTGATACCTGGATCCAATTTGCCCTCATTTTGTATATATGTGAAAATAAAGTGACGCTTTAAGTCTTTGAAACAACATCACATTATTTAGATAAGTGCCACCAAATCATTATTGAAATTCTGATAGCATTTGCCTTACTGGTAAAAGAAAATTACCTGTAATGCATAGTTTAAATAATTACTTTTAAACAAAAGCTTCTTTTCTACGTTGCTTATTTATCTTTTGAGACCAACTCAGCAGGGCTATGTATTTTATTAAAATTGCCTTCAGACTGCTAATGGCAGGGCGTCTGTTAGCACAGGAAAAGTGATGGCAGTTTGACTCCTATTCCTAATATTGGGAGTTAGTCCAGACACTTAAGAGCCAGAACTCTGCTGTGCATTTGACTATGTTATCAACACTTTACTTGCTAATGATACTAGTGACAGCATTTCAATATGATGGGTCAGACTTAAATAGGAAAGCTTATAATTGTGCTTGCAGAACCAAAGAAACTCCCTCCCCCACACACAAAACAATCCCTTTTATCAGCAGATCAGCTGGTGTTAAGCTTCATGACTGGGAATTATTTGGTAAGCTTCTGTTCAATATTTTCTCTCCTTCACCGCTTCCCACCTTGAATGGAGAGCCTCCATCAGCACCTGATATCTACCCGTTTAGAAAATGACAACTGAGAGCCTTCCTGTGGAGCAGCAGTGTGCCAACTACCCAGCAGAAGGTCACACTGATGACTTCCCTGTGGCTTTTATTTTCCCCAGGGAAATCCGCAGCCAGGACTGACTGCTTGCCAAATATGCTGAGTGCCACAAACCAGCAGCGCTAAGAACCCCCCAATCTACTTGATGGGAAGCAGTAAGCAACTGTGCTGAACACCTGTGTCAGCTCCTGTTCCTGGGGACACCCCAGGCAAGCACTCATTCAGCATTCAGGGAGCGAGCTCCCCTCTTCAAACTGGCATGCCTGTCCAAAAACTTCTCGGTAGTCATATGATAATAGCTATGTTTGTCAGATCTCTGTACCATCAGTGTGTTTAACTACTGTTAAGGAGGATGATTTAAATCATTCCTGAGTTAAGTATTTCACTACAAGCATCCAAAGGGAATCAGCACGATGAATGTATTTCCTATTGTGATAAATGTAAAAGTAACATTCTCCATCACTTCCCCCAACCAACTTGAGGAAAAGCAGACATCGTCTGAAATCTGGATGCTGCTAAGTAGCTTCAGTCGTGTCCGACTCTGTGCGACCCCATAGACGGCAGCCCACCAGGCTCCCCAGTCCCTGGGATTCTCCAGGCAAGAACACTGGAGTGGGTTGCCATGTCCTTCTCCAAATCTGGATGGTGTGATTCTATAGATGGACAAGATTTAAATCAATGAGCATTTTTCCTATAACTTATGGAGAATATATGCTAAATTGAGCCAGTGGAAATTCTAGTCAAGAATGGACAGAGGAAAACTTAATATAATTAAAAGATTGACATGTGCCACAGGTTAGGACTCAGGAAGAATATATGAATGAATGAACCAACAAATTAAGGAACACCTAAACAATTTTCAATATATCAGAAAAGTTCCATAATCCGGAAATGATTATATTCTAGGGGCCAACTGACTGTGCACATAGTGTTGATGATTTGCAGACCACGCAGGCAGGACTTGTGCAGAGAACCAAAATACATGAATAAATAAACCAAAGCCTACTTCAGAAGGACCTAGTTTGTCAAGCAGCAAACTACAAGTCAAACATCAGAGTTTTTTGCATCCAAACCATTCCATTTGGTCTTCTCCAAAATTCCACATGGCATTCACAACTGTTGGTCTTTCAGGCTATTTCCTCATTCTAAACTGTTCTTCTAAGGAGGCAACTTTTACTATTGTTTAATCTCATAGAGCTTCATCCTCAACTCCCCCTGCCTGGTTCCAGTATCTTCAACATATCAACACTGATATTTCAAAGGTACAGACTCAAAACAATTCATGTACTTCCCATCAATAAAAATACATAAATAAAGACAAAAATGTTCTGGATTTCCTGTACCAGTGAATTGCAAAACTTTTATTTCAATCACTCAAGGTTAAAATATATCCCTTATTGCACCAGGAAATCTAGCCCTATTGATTCCATCTTAGGATTTCTGCTCCTATCTGTCCCCAGGTTTTACCATCTTGGTCCTGACTTTCTGGATCTCTAGCTTAACTACCACAATAATGTCCCACCATCCCCTTTTAGCTTCTCCCTTTCAATCAACCTCATACTGCCACTATATTAGTTAATTAATCCAAGGCACAGACCATATCACCACCTACATTCCCTTAAAAACAAACAAACAAAAAAAATTAATGGCTCCCCAAGTCCTGCTGAACTAAGTCTAATCACTAGCATGAGAGTCCAAGTCCTCTTTACAGACTTTGAATTGTAAAGTCTCTTTATGTTGTAAAGAGCCCACCATATCTTTACAGTCACCATCCCCCTTTTGTATATACTCTGTGCTGTATCCAAACAACCCAAGCTGAAAAAGACACTTAAGACAACAGGACCTTAATATATATGTGTGTATATACATATATATATATATATAATTATATTAATATATGCTAATATACTATATATACTAATGTATATTAATGTATAATGTATACATACTTTATATATACTAACTAACTAACTAACCCCTACCAGTATCTAACATCTCTGCTAGGAAAATCACACATATCCTTAAAGACTCAGCTCAAATACTGTTTTGTCTATGAAACTTTATCTTTTCTATAAACCCTTATAGAATGCCAGGTTGCAGATCTTATGTAGCCTTTTTGACATTATGTCTCACACTATAATATTTGGTTTTGGATCTTCTAGCTAAATTCACTTAGCACGTGCTATGAGCAAAACACTTGGAAAGATATTTTGGGGATACACTGGAAACTAAGATTCACTCAGCAAAAGGCAAATGAGAAAAAAAGTTTAAGTGGAGTAGAAAGTCATTCAAGCAGTTGGATGAACTCAAGGGCCAAATGAGATAATGACTGATAATAACCACATGGATTTAGTATAAAGGCAATTACTGATGACTTTAGCAAAGATTGGCATGAGAGAAGTAGAAGAGGATTGAAGAGCAAAAGAAGAAAGAAAATGGAGACAATAAGTTAAAACTTTAAGGATATATATATATATTTATAAGAAAATAGATTTTATATATTCATTTATAAAAACAAAATGTATTACATGAATATTCTAATAGCTATATAATGAGAATCTAAGCTTATATTCCTACTTATAGTTTTAAAATACTTTTTCATGCATTGACTCAGAATTCTATGTCAGAATTCCGGTATGCTTGCCTGGAAAATCCCATGGACAGAGGACCCTGGTAGGCTACCGTCCATGGGGTCACAAAGAGTTGGACACAACTGAACAACTTCACTTTCTTTCTTTTCTTTCTCAGAATTCTGAAACATTTCTAGTAAACAGTCATTGGGCAGTTGGAAACTGCTGCTGTCAGACAGCTAGGAGAAGGCAACCCTACTTCCTAAATCCCTTTTTAAATAATCATTTTGATTCTTTGGGGGCTTCCCTGGTGGCTCAGACGGTAAAGCGTCTGCCTGCAGTGCAGGAGACCTGGGTTCAATCCCTGGGTTGGCAAGATCCCCTGGAGAAGGAAATGGCAACCCACTCCAGTACTCTTGCCTGGAAAATTCCATGGACTGAGGAGTCTGGTGGGCTACAATCCATGGAGTCGCAAAGAGTCGGACATGACTGAGCGACTTCACTTTTCACTTTGATTCTTTGACGTGACAGCAATGAGAATTTTAGAAACAACCTTGCCTTCCAAATGTCAACATATCTTTTTTTTTTTTCTGAAAATAAATATGAACAATTTCCTCTGTTATTTATAAGCATCCTTATTTTTCTTTTATATTAAAAATGGTCACATCTAACATGATTCCTAATTCAACCAAATTTGATTTACACACCATGCATACTGGTTCAACAAATGTAATGGAACTGCAGAGATAATGGTAGCAATACAATTCTCCTTATGGGAGAAGCAGTGCTGGTCACTTAGCAGGCAAACACAGGTTAAAGACCCTAAGTCATCTGGCTGGTAAGTTTCAAAGCTGATTCCAGAATTCATGCCCTATATGTCCTATGACGGTTTTAATTTTTTAAACTATTCCACATTTTCTTCTTACAAATAGCCTCATGGGTCATGTGATCATTACAATAAACCATAACATAATTTTCAAAAATTAAAAAAAAAAAGCAGAGATATTACTTTGCCAACAACAACAAAAATTCTCCCTTACAACTGGAAGATAAAAATTCATGACTTTTATGGACTTACACAACCTAATTTCAGTTTAAATTAAAAACAACAAACAAATGGAATTTCAACTATGCAAAGCAACTAACCAAAGTTACACAAACTTCTTTAGAAGATACAGAAACTTCTATTATATATCCTTGTCATTAATACACCTATTATGAAACAATAAGTTATTCTACAAAACCCAAGAATATGATTATAAATCAAAGGAATTTTACAAATTAAGGACACAAAAACAAAAAGTGATAGCTATACTATTTAACATGAACTCCTTGAACACAGTCATCAGTCAAAATCATAATCAGATAATGTTGCCCTAATCGTTGTTAAAGTTTATTTTCATTCATAATTTATATTCATACAGAGTCAGACACGACTGAGCAACTGATCTGATCTGATAAAGGAAAAATTTTTTAATGTTTTACCCAACCTGTAAGTCCAAGTGATCCTTAAACCATGCAAGCCACATCATGCCCTTTTATTGGCTAAAGTCCCCTTAATGATCCCCATGTCACTCAGAATAATAGTCAAGATCCTGCTGCGGTATACCAGACCGTACATAATGAACATCACATCATGCTTTGTCATCTCTTACTTGTCCACTCTTCACTCTACTCTGACTGTACTTGTCCACTCTTTACTCTCCTCTGACTCTACAAATACCTTTCTTGACAATCTTTCAACATAGCAAGCATGCTCCTTATACTCGCTCTTCCCAATGACTATATATCTTCACTCATATCTCTAAACACTTCCCCCTCTCATGCTGCACTCAGGTCTGTGCTCCACTCTCTCCTTAGCAGAAAGGCTTTCCCTAGACATGGTATTGGATACAGTCTCCCATCATTCCGTATTTATTCTGCTTTATTTTTTCCTTAGTATGTATCCCTATTAACATATACATTAAATTTTTCATTTTAGGTGTTCCTTCACTAGAATGAAAGCTCCAGGAAGGAAGGAACTTCTGTTGTATGAATGAATGAATGAATGATCATCTTTTCATTTCATCCAACTAAATAGGAAACTTCTCCAGAGACACAACAGTAAAAAAACAAACAAACAAACAAAAAAAACTTAATGTTCTTGAGTTCTTTGAATATCAGTGCAAAGTGAAGTACAAGTATCAGTGGCATTCCTTATCAAAATACATACTGGTGAAGATGACATAGGACGATGATAGTTTCTTATCTGCATGTACAATGTTGGGGGCAGAACTGTTTGAGTTCCACAGCTGTAAAGCACACAATGCACTATATTTGCATCATGTCAAGAAACACAGATTTATCTCTGCTACTAATATTTCCTGTGACAGTGGGAGGCAATGTAGGTTTGTAAAACAGGTGAATTAGACTGAGGCTCTCTCTATCCTTCAAGACTATCAGGAATCTATGAGGTATTTGTCTCTTCCTTCTTGATTTTGCTTCTAAACATGCAAAACTCAAACAACAACTGTGTTCAACTTAAGGTCAATATATACATAACAGCCAGTGTCCAAGAAAATTCACCACCGTTGGGTTTCAGTATGCTTCTTTCTAATGTTTAGTCCAATGATAGTTACAGATTGAAAGTCAAGAGATGTTAACTACCAGAAAACTCCTTATGAAAGTATCACCCAAAAGTGCTTCTCAACTCTTTAAGAATCACTGCAGACATACTTATAAACCCAATTTCTTGGGCATATCATTGTAAACACAGCTTTTTGAAGGACTCTTACCTAATTTAGCTAAGAGCAGAGATCTGAGTATATACGATGCATCAAGATGCACTTGCAATTATCTTTCCTTTAAGCTGGAGGGTGGTATTCTCACAAGATACATAATAAAAATCTGTCTAGTTCTTAATGCTAGAAAATGACTAAATCTCTGAAGCATCCAAGCAGAAGAACTTTAAGCTGAGCTCCATTCTGAATAAACCATTTCACTTGAAGAGATGTGATCAGACTGAAGAACAAACTCATTTATCTGGGTGATGAAACATGAAAAAAAATACTGGTAGCTGCTCTCCAGGAGACCTGGGTGTGGAGACACTAAGTCAAACTCCAGGAGACTTGTGGAAGTGGTAACACTGGAGGGCTTATAAGAGAGGACCACCAAGCTTCTATAAATAACTAAGCCATAGTAGCAAGACTTATCACCACTGATTAAGACAACACAGGGAGGATTCCCTGAAGCAAGAAATCAGTCATCACAGGTCGTCAGTCATTCATGGTGACTCTCAGGACCATGGGGACTGCAGAGACCAACATGGCTGTGCCCAGCTTACTGAGGAGTGTGACTTACCCTAAACTTTCCATATTAGATGACAAAGGCCCACAGTAGACCCTTTGACTATTGAGATTGTTCTATCTACAGATAAATTATTTAATTAACCTTCACTTTATATATGGCAGCCAACATTCAGTAGTTAAAATTAGCATTAGTAAACAGACTCTAAGAATATTGTGAGTTCTTAGAGGTGTCCTTGCACCGAGAGAATACAACAGAAAAGAAAGGAAACTTGACTTTCATGACCCAAGTGTTCTCCCATTACAATTACATAAGTAATGACATTTTATATGTTTTAAGGTTTTGATTCTGAAAAAGTCATGGAAAAGGCTTTATTTCAAAACTATTCAAATAATATTCACATTAGATAGATAACAGAAATCAGGGTAACTCTGAATCTTATTAGGTAAGAAAATTTTCTTTGTTCCTGAAAATCTCTTCAAATTACTTTTTACCTTCAAATTTTAAAAAGAGAAGGCCCAAGTGCTGGACCTATTATACAAAGGCTCCAGTAGGTAGCTGCAACACTGAAGACCACACCAAATAATCACAGATAAGAAATAAACAAGTGGCAAGAGATTAAAAATTCCAAAATTAATGACAAGAATGATCAGCAAATGATAATGTAATATCCTGACCTGCTGAGTCTCCAATCTCTCCCACTCCTGATGTCCTTGATATTATCTACTTCTTGCAATGCTGAGAAAAAGAAAAAAGAAAGAAATGTATTTAGTGACAAATCAAAATAATTTCAAAAATACTCAGGTGAAAAAAAATAAATTGTACAAAGGGAATTAAAGAAGATTTCTACTACATAACTTTGGAAGAAATATTAAGTAATTTCACTGTAAAACTTTTTTCTAGACCAGATTTATCCTAACAATGCAAAGTTGATTTTGCATCTAAATATCAAATAATATAACACATTTAATACTATATTAATAAAAGATAAAACCATATGATCACTTCTATAGATGCCAAAAAGCATTTGAAAAATACCAATACCCTTTCATGAAATAAACATTCAAAAAGCTTCCCTGGTGGCTCAGATGGTAAGGAATCTGCCTGCAATGCAGGAGACCTGGGTTTGATCCCTGGGTTGGGGAGATCCTTTGGAGAAGGGGCTGGCTATACACTCCAGCATTCTTGCCTGGAGAATTCCATGGAGAGAAAAGAGTGGCAGGCTACAGTCCATGAGGTCGCAAAGAATCGGACATAGCTAAATGACTTTCACTTTCACTCCTCAACCTAATACAACTATGAAAACCTCACAACTATCATACTTAGTAGTAAAAGACAGACTGATTTTCCCCTGCTATCAGAAATAAGACAACAGTACCCACTCATATTACTTCTATTCAAGATTAAAAGGGAAGCTACGTTCAGGTATAAATCGCATCCAGATTGAAAAGGAAAAAGTAAATTATCTCTATTTGTAGTCAATGTTATTTTTATCTAGAAAATCCTAAGTATTGACATTTTATTTTTAAAAGATGATTAAAAGTAATGAACACTATTAAAACTAATGTAAGGTTGCAGGATACTTGATCAATACATAAAAGTCAATTGGATTTGTATGTACTAGTAATAAACACTCCAAAAATAAAATTAAGAAAGCATTTCCCTTACAACAACACGAAAAAATAAGATGCTTAAGTATAAATTTAATAAGTGGAGGATTTGCATATTAAAAATTAAAACACTACTGAAAGAAATGAAAGAATATCTAAGAAAGATGAAAAGGCACCCCACATTCATGCACCAGAGAAGTGAATATTCTTAGCATGAAGTACTCCACAAACTGATCAGTGTGTCTAACACAATCTCTATCAAAATTTTAGCTGGGCTTTTTGGTAAAAACTGACAGACTGTCCTTAAAATTCATACGGAATGCAAGGGATCCAGTACACCTAAAACAATCCTATGAAAGAAAAAAAGTTGGGGAATACATCCTTCACAACTTCCAAACTAAAGCCAAAGCTACAGTAATCAAGACAGTGTGGTACTGGTATAAGGATACAAATACAGATAAACGACATAAAATTGAGAGTATAGGAACAAACCTTGACATTTATGGTCAATCAATTTTGACACACTTGCCCAGACAATTCAATGGGGGGCGGGGGGAGAGGTAGGGAACAGTTACAGTATGACAAAAAATAAATAAATCTAGTCTTTGTTCCTGGTTCTTGACAGGCAGCTTTGAAAACCCTTGGAATTCTCTGAGTGATAGGTATGACTTCATTATGCTAGTGACATGACCCTTAAGAGGATTCCCAGACCGCTTCAGGCTGGGGTAGGATATCAGAAAAAGCAGGCAAGTGATTCGAGGGCTGGAACACTGAGACACCTCCCACCCCCAACCCCTGACCTTCTCCCCTACACTGACTTCTAGGGGGAGGAGACCAAGAGGCTGGAGACTGAGTGTACTGACATGACCAATGACTAAGCCAGAACACATCTATAATTATGTCAATAAAAGCTCCAAACAACAATCTCAGAATTTCCTTCCTGTGAACAGAATGATGTTCAAGGAGGATGGCACACCCTGCCTCCACAAGACAGAGACTCTTCACCAAAACCCTTTTAGACGTGTCCTCTACCTCTTCTGTTCATCTGAATCCCTTACAATAAAAGTCATCATAAGTAAGCACATTCATGGATTCTATGAATCATTCTAGTGCATTACTGAGCCTGAAGAAGTGTCATGGGAATTCCTAAGTCTATATCCAATTCACCCTGGGAAAAGTCTCCCTTGCCTGGGGACCCCACTTGTAGCTGTCTTCTGAAGTAAGGGTAGTCTATCTGGGGACCTTACCCATTAGCTTGTGAGATCTGGTGCTAACTCTAAATAGTTAGCATCAGATTGATTGGAATGATGAACACATTGGAATATAATCATTTTTCCAACAACTGGTTCTGGGAAAATTGGATATCTGTATTCAAAAGAATGGAATTAGATTCATACTTCAAAATCATATAAAAATTAATTCAAACTGAATCATATAAATAAATGTAAGAACTAAAAATCATAACGCTATTAGAAGAAAGCATAAATTTTTGTAACCCTGAGTTTGGCAATGATTTTTCAAATATAACACCAACAGATAAAATAAATAACAAAATAAAAAAATTGATAAATTGAATTACATCAAAATACAAAATCTTTGTTTCAAAGTACACCATCAAGAAAGTGAAAAGGTAACCTACAGAATGGGAGAAAATATTTACAAATCATAGATCTGATACAGGACTTGTATACAAAATATAGAAAGAACTCTTACAACTCTACATTAAAAAGTCAAACAAACCAATTAAAAAATAAGCAAAGAATCTGAATAAACATTTTACCAGAATAGGTATAAAAATTGTCAATTAGAACATGAAGATACTCAACATTAGGTAAATGCAAGCCAAAATCACAATGATATGCTACGTCACATCAACTGGGATGGTTATTTTTTTTGGGGGGGGGATGGTTATTTTTTTAAAAAGATAATAACAAGTGCTGCTAAGGGTATAGAGAAATTGGAAAAAACATACATCACAGATAAGAATGTGAAATTCTTCAAGTGTTTTGCAAAATAGTTTGGCAGTTCCCAAAAGGTTATAGAGAGTTACCATATGAGCCAGCAAGTCCACTCCTATGTTCATACACAGAGAAATGAAACATATGTCCATACAAAAACTTGTACTCAAATGTAATCCCACTTAGAATAGCCAAAATGTGGCAACAGTCTAAATGTCCATCAACTGATGAATGAGCAAACAAAATGTAATATATCCATACAGTGACATATTATTCAGCCATATAAAGGAATGAAGTATGTTACAACATGGATAATCTTTGAAAATATTATACCAAATGAAAGAAGCCAGTAACAAAAGACCACACATTGTATGATTTCATTTTTAAGAAATGTCCAGAATAGGTAAATTTATAAAGACACTGAGCAGTTAGCAGTTCCTTAGAGTTACAGGGAGAAGAGACTTGTGAAGTAATAGCTGCTGCTGCTGCTGCTAAGTCTCTTCAGTCGTGTCCTACTCTATGAGACCCCAGAGACGGCAGCCCACCAGCCTCCCCGTCCCTGGGATTCTCCAGGCAAGAACACTGGAGTGGGTTGCCATTTCCTTCTCCAATGCATGAAAGTGAAAAGTGAAAGTGAAGTCGCTCAGTCATGTCCGACTCTTCGCTACCCCATGGACTGCAGCCCCACCAGGCTTCTCCATCCATGGGATTTTCCAGGCAAGAGTACTGGAGTGGGGTGCCATTGCCTTCTCCGGGGAGTATGTTAATGAATATGTAGCTTCTTTTTGTTAGATGAAAATGTTCTAAAGTTATATTGTGGTAATACTGAACTTCTCCTTAAATTTACTGAAAAACACTGAATTGCACACTTTTAAATTAGTGGATTGTATAGTATATAAATTATAAATCAAAAAAGCAAGTTTAAAAAATTTCATAGATAAAGCAAAGGCACATTAACACATTAATCCCACATTTAAAAGGAAAATTACCCACATCTGTCTTGAAAAGTCTATGTTCAGATGATACAAAAGATATTTAATATTTTGATAGGTATTCCTTGACCAATAACATTAATAGCATGTCAAGATTAAAAACCAATAATAAAATAAAAGGAAAGCATTCTACTTTTAAATTAGTCTTCAGAAATTAGTCTTTCAATAGGACTTTCAAGTGTGGCTACTGAAAATTAAAAGTGGTCCAAATTTTTTGAAAAAATATTTGAATCATCTATACCAGCAATCTTATACATGTTCATCCCAGTGTGATAGTTGCTCAGTCATGTCTGGATCTTTGCGATCCCGTGAAGTGTAACCCCTTAGGCTTCTCTGTGCATGTAATTCTCCAGGCAAGGATGCTGGAATGGGTTAGTCATTCCCTTCTCCCAATGATCTTCCCAATCCAGGGGTCGAACCCAGGTCTCCCACATTGCAGGCAGATTCTCTACGGTCTGAGCCACCAGGGAAGCCTGCACACATTCTTATGTAATTTCATTTCTGGAAAATACATACTGAATAAAGAATTCCAAAAACAAGAAAAGGTATGCACAAATATATTCATCTAGAAATTATTAGCAACATAAAAATAGAGTGAGTCAAAGTGGCTAACAATAGAGCATTGGTTAAATAAACTACAGATTATCTCCTTACTAATTTGCTGAGGAAAAGAGGCTTAATAATTAGCAGAACCCAGATTCAAATACAAATTCCTCTGACTCCAGCATCCAAAAGTTTCTAAACACTAATTTTGTTCCAAAATATTAATGTTCTGAAAGATTAATTCTGGTTAATAGACCGAAGATCAGTAGTTTATATAACTAATGATACATACACAGGCTCACATACAAGATACAAAAACAACTCAAAAAAGAAATGCCAAAATGTTACAATGTTAGTTTTAGAATAGAAAAGTTTCTTAGTTTCTTTTGCTAATTTACATTTTTTAAACATTTTTCCAGTAAATTATATAACTTTCATAGTAACAAAAAGGTTACTAAATAGAATATCAAAACTTTTATACAAAATGTACACTGCTATTTAAGTGTGCCGATAAAACAGCTTTGAAAAGGTTCTGAGTTGGCACCTAGTGCCCTTTTAATAACCCCATATTCCTCCCCAGAACACAGACATCCACTGGAGTACTCCATCCAGGTCTATTTTCTAAATATTAACCAAGACTTTAAAAAAATAACTAACTTATTTTTATCCACTAGACACTTCATCTACACTGGCTCTTTACTTCACAACCACTCTATGAAATGTGCATAATTAGCACATAGCAAAGGAGGACACTGAAACTTATTTGCTCATAGTCACATGGTCAGCATGTGGCAGAGATAACAATGAGGTATCATCTCACATCTGCCAGAATGGCTATTATCAAAAAGTCTACAAATAACAAATGTTAGAAAAGGTATGGAGAAAAGAGGACCCTTGTACACTATGGATACACTATGGAGGTGCCTCAAAAAACTAAAAATAGAACCACCATATAATCTGGAAATTCCACTCCTGGGTATATATCTGGGGAAAAAAGGACAAGACTAACTGGATAAGATACATGCACCTCAATGTTCACAGCGGCACTATTTAAAATAGTTAAAACACAGAAGCAACCAAAATGCCCCAAAAGATGATTGGAATATTACTCAGCCATGTAATTTGAGTGATGTGGATGGACATAGAAAATATTATACTTGGTGAGATAAGTCAGACAGAAAAAGACAAACACTGTATGGTATCATTTATATGTGGAATCTACAAAAATACAAATGAGTGAATATTCAAAATGAAAACAGACTCACAGATACAGAAAATAAACTTGTTGTTACCAAAGGGGAGAAGGCAGGGTGAGCAACAAATTAGGGGTATGTGATGGCATTACCGATTTGATGGACCTGAGTTTGAGTGAACTCTGGGAATTGGTGATGGACAGGGAGGCCTGGCGTGCTGCAATTCATGGGGTTGCAAAGAGTCGGACAGGACTGAGCGACTGAAGTGAACTGATTAACAGATACAAACTACAATGTATAAAACAGATAAGCAACAAGGATATATTGTATAGCACAGGGAATTACAGCCAGTATCTTATAGTAACTTATAATGGAATATAGTTTGCAAAATTACTGAATCACTATTCCTGTCTTTACACCTGAAATAATACAGTATTATAAGTAAACTATACTTCAACTAAAATTTCTTGAGGTGCCATCGCCTTCTCGGAATAGACCACATGCTGCTGCTGCTGCTAGGTCGCTTCAGTCGTGTCTGACTCTGTGCGACCCCATAGACAGCAGCCTACCAGGCTCCCCTGTCCTTGGGATTCTCCAGGCAAGAACACTGGAGTGGGTTGCCATTTCCTTCTCCAATGCATGAAAGTGAAAAGTGAAAGTGAAATTGCTCAGTCGTGTCCGACTCTAGCAACCCCATGGACTGCAGCCCACCAGGCTCCTCCATCCATGGGATTTTCCAGGCAAGAGTACTGCAGTGGGGTGCCATTGCCTTCTCCATAGACCACATAGACAACTTCAAAAGATACTTGTCCATGTATCAGTTCCCTATTGCCTTCTCAAGTGCTGGCCAATATATCAAACAAAGTAACTGTTACTAACATGGATGTGAGCTAGTCAGATTAAACTGGGAAAAGTACAAAAATTGGAGGCACTCTCCCACCACCTGTCACTATCCCTTCTTCCTTTTATTTGCTGCATAGCACTTATTATCTCTAAAACTGTTGTTTTTTTATCTTTTAATAACCTTGCCAATTTTGTTCATTGCTTTTACCTTTTGCACCTAGAACAGTGCCTGATTTAAACTGGAGTTCAAGAAATACTTAGAAGATGAATAAACAAATGTACTTAGAAACAGATGCAAATTTCTCTCTTTCCTAAGCCATATGTCTCTTGCCAAATCAAATAGCCTCTCATTTTTTAGTTTTTTACTTTAATTATGCTTGATGGCACCAGTACATGTGAAATCTTTAGTTTCCCCAACCAGGAATCAGACCTGTGCCCCATGCATTGGAAACTCAGATTATTAACCACTGGACCACCAGAGAAGTCCTCGACATCTCAGCTTTTATATGTCCACTTCTTTAATGCAATACTGCTCAAGGTTGTTATGAGTTTAAATTCATTCATTCAAAAACTATTTATTGAGCACCTATTACACGCCAAACATTAGTAGCATGGAACAAAACAGACAAGAATCGCTTATGCAGCTCATAGTCTGGTGAGGGAAGATAAACAAGAATGTAACATAAAATATTAGATTCTGACAAGTACTCTGGAGACAAACAGCTGTTGGTAGCAATCTGAGAGGAGGAGTCACAGTTTTAAGCAGAGTAACTGAGAAAGAGGACATTTGAATACAGAGGTGAGGGAGTGAGAGGTACATATCAGAAAAGGAACTTTCAGTCAACAGGAAAAGCATGCTGGCATGACTGTATTTTCAGAGTGGTTGCAGTGCCATGAGTGATGAATGAGTATGAAGAAATGAGGTCAGATAAGTGAGGCAGGGAAAAGGACAGACTGCGTCAGGCCTATATGCCATTGGAAAGATATTAGCTTTTATTCCTAGAAAAATTAGCAGTCTTTGGAGGGGTTTGAACAGAAGTAGGATATTCTATGGCTAAAGTTTTTAATGGGCTCAGTATCTCTCAACAGAATTGCTACTGGCATTTTGGGTGGCCAGCTCCCCTCTGTCCTGACCTTCAAGCACACAGCATGTCATTTAGCATCTCTAAGCTCAGCTCACCTACTGCCAGTAGTAATCCCCAGAAATTCTGACAACTAAAAATGGCCGCACTTATTTCCAAAGCTCTCTTAAGAATACACCATGGTAGTGGAGAGTCTGTTTTAATATTCCATACTTTATGTCATCTTGAGCTAAAGTGAGAGTGGTAAATTAGAATACATATTTTTTAGAGATAGGATTTGCAAATGGATTGGATATGAGTGTGAGTTCTGTTCTTCACTGAAATTATGAAGACAATGTATGGAATTGATCTGGTGAGGAAAGCAGGCATTCAGTCAAGGAAAGCAAAAAAACTCCTATGTAAAAGCAGATATATCTATATTTTATGCAAAGAATTTTGTGAAATGAAATAATGAGCAGTCCTGAACTGATGGATTTTGTTACATTTTATGAAGTGTATTTTACGAAGGAATAGAGTTAACAGAAATAAACATTAGATAAATAAATGAATAAATGGTTGCTAATTAATAGTAGTCTATTAACTAGTCTACGCAATTTGATTATATCAAGAAAATTGTCGTGTGTTTTTTTTTTTTATATATAACCCAAAGGAATGAATTTAATTGTGGGATTTAGAACAATAAATGGTGTGTGAGTAGGCAGGCTTTTAATGCTGTTAAAATCCCACCAGGCCCTCGTTGCTTGGAGTAGATGCCCTACAGTGAGATTAGACACTGCCTTGGGAAAACAGTGAGTGCCACAACTCTCCTATGTGAACCACCAATTCCAAGCTATGGAGTCAACTAGTCAATACATGCAACCTTTACTACATTCATGGCCATTTAAGGATTTCAGAGAAAAGCTGTGTTCAAACGTTGTTCAGCTCCTCTTTACTGGTAGAGTTGAGTCATTCTTCCATAGACAGAACAAATGATCGGAATCAACACAATAACTGATAGACGCAAACATACAATTTAGAGTTGCTGGGAGGAAGTGTCCAATTGCATCACCGCTAGAACCTTATCCCTAGGAGTAGCATCCTGCTTGCTTGCCAAAGTAGAAAAGCAGCATTTTGAACAGCAATGCTCATCGCATAAATCTGAAGATTCTTTCTAAATGTGTTAAATCACCAAACCCACATAGTTAGAACAATTTTATTCTCTTTGGATTTATACCACACTTAGGAACATTCTGCTTCAATATTTTCTATCAATATTCCCTATGATTTGTTACAGGGGAGGGATGTGTCTTCCAACAGAAGTCTCTGTACACACAGGTACAAATGCATGCTTCCTTCAGAACACAGCATCATTTTCCAGCCTATTGTTAGACACTCTCTTATTCTCAATAACATTAGTGGAGGGGAATTGAATGTCAATTCTTCAGTCAAGTTCCATCTCCAATCACCAGTTAGCGAAAGAAGTCAGAAGGTTCATACAAAGGTGGTTGCTTGAACTAAAGTGGGAAGGAACATGATAAATAAGTACCAGTGGCCGACAGATGCCCTACAGGCTTCACATTGTTGTTTGAGGGGAAGGACATAGTGTGTCATAATGAATTACCATTAATTTGAGCCAGCAGTACTGTTAGATTGAGCCCAGCAACCCAGGATGACAAACAGCGCCTGCAAGATCATCTAATGAGGGGACAAGACTGCTCCAGTAGTGCCGCTTCACTCAATTAGTGGACAAGGCTTTTAATGCCGCTCTGCACAACTAAAGCAATTTTGATTACTTAGAGCTAAGTCTCCATTTAGAATGTTTTGGAAGCTGAAACAGGGTTTCTTCCTTTTTTTTTTCCTAATATAATTTAGCTTGAGAGTATTTGAATGGTAATAAGCTATTTGAAAGCCAATCACATTATTTCTTATTTTTCCCTAAGTAATATTGAAATATATTTTTTAAAAGTTCAAATGATAGAATTTACTCTAGTAAATGAAATGTAAATAAGATAGCAAATGATTAAGGATATGCAGAGGGTGTTTGTGTGTGTGTGTGTGGTGTGTGTATGTGCGTGTGTGTGTGCGTGTGTGCATGCAGCACTGTGTGTGTCTGTGCCAGAATTACAGTTGGTGAATTTCATTTCATCAGCCAACATTATCAGGAGGGTTGCATATTTATTCTATATATCCACATTTTTAAAAAATTCCAGATCTTGCCTTCTTTGGCTGGGAACACTTATATTTCAGATCTTTTGATATGGGGAACTGACTTTTCCACTTCATTATTTTTTTCACTATGTCACTGCATGATGAAAAGCACTGAGAAGCACAATGGTACGACTTTCTTTAATAACGTGATCATTGACTTATAACTAAAACCTTACCCTCCCAGAGTCTCCTTAGGCTTCCTAAAATTCCTTTCATTCTCATTAGAAACATACAGGGTGCTCACTCTATACATCATTCTATTATCTTCCAGCTTTTTACCCACTATGTGTATTTAATCCTTGGTCTGCTTATACTGTGTGAAATTCTATGAAATTTTACCTTTATAGACAGAAAGTCATTAGATTAAAAAAACATGACTCAAGTCCTTAATGAATTATGCAAGACACACAGTAGGTACTCATAAAATTTTATTACACTGAACACAAATACTACAGATAAAAAAAGTGAACATCAAGATTTTTCATAGAGAACCCTTCTTCCTTTGCTTCCCTTAGATGAGGAGTAACATCAGGATCAAGAGTTAATAAGGAGAAACCATAGCTATATCTACCCATTGCCAAAATCAAAGCAAGGGTGGGGAATTTTTTAAAAATCCATGGCCTAAAGTAGGCCCCATAAAAACCAACTTTAAAATGATACACATCTTCATATCTTTGTTTACAAAATAGCCCACATGAACACGTAGAATCAGAATCATCCAGGGCAGATGCTAACAAATTTTTTAAAATTTCTTTAATACTTTGAACCACTGGAAAACCAACTGGTTGAATAAATAAGAAACAATCAGATATTTTTTCTTCTTCCTTTCCATAGGCATATTTAATTTTCTCAAAATAATTTTAATAATTTCTACTTTCTTGACTCCTAAAGGATTAACTTGTAAAGCATGTTGCACTCCTAGGGAGCTACTCATGTATTAGTAGAAAATGGTATATTACTAGCATTGTTTGTGCTGTAAGTACAAATTAAAAAGAAAAAACAATATGACTCAGGAATCAAGTAATACTTTCAATAATGTGTTACATTGTTAACAGTCTCTCTTCACTTAGACACTGGCAAAATATACGCCCTGATTCTGTACCGGACCTTGTCCCAGAGTACATGATATGAAATCACATCATTGATTCAAATTATTGCCAAGGTTGATAAAACCTTAGTCACTAAGTCTGTCCAACTCTTTGCAACATAATGGACTGCAGCATACCAGGCTCCTCTGTCCTCCACTCTCACAAAGTTTACTGAAATTCATGTCAATTGAGTCGGTGATGCTATCTAACCCTCTCATCCTCTGCCAAACTCTTCTCCTTTTGCCAATCTTTTCTAGCACCAAGGTCTTTTCCTATGAGTTGGCTCTTAGCATCAGATGGAAAAAGTAATGTTTCCTAAGGCCCACTTGACTACACACTCCAGCATGTCTAGCTCTAGGTGAGTGACCACACCACTGTGGTCATCCAGGTCATTAAGACCTTTTTGTTACAGTTCTTCTGTATATTCTTGCCACTTCTCCTTAATCTCTTCTGTTTCTGTCCTTACCACTTTTGCCCTTTATCATGCCTGTCCTTTCAAGAAATGTTCCCTTGATATCTCCAATTTTCTTGAAGAAATCTCTAGTATATCCCATTCTACTGTTTTCCTCTATTTTTTTTTTTCATTGTTCATTTAAGAAGGCCTTCTTATCTCTACTTGTCCTTCTATGGAACTCTGCACTCAGTCAGGTATATCTTTCCCTTTCTCCCTTGCTTTGTGCTTCTCTTCTTTCCTCAGTTATTTGTAAAGCCTCCTCAGATAATCAGTCACTTTGCCTTTTTGCATTTCTTTCTCTTTGGGGTGATTTTGGTCACTACCTCCTGTACAAGGTTACGAAATTCTGTACATAGTGCTTCAGTCACTCTGTCTACCAGACCTAATCTGTTGAATCAATTCATCACCTCCACTGTATAATCATAAGGGATTTGATTTAGGTCATACCTGAATGGCCTACTGGTCTTCCCTACTTTCTTCAATTTAAGCCTGAACTTTGCAATAAGGAACTCATGATCTGAGCCACAGTCAGATCTCGCTTTTTCTAACTCTTGCTTTTACTGACTATACAGAGTTTCTCCACACTCTGCTGCAAAGAACATAATCATAGTTTCACTTATTCTCCTCTCTTGACAAAAGGAGTAATATGAGAAAGGGAAAATGTATCCATATTAGTTGTAGAAATTAAAGATAAATAAAATGTGAAGATTAAATAAGAAAGTAGCAGTAATATTTATAATTCAGTAAGTATCAATCTCTTAAATGCTTCCCCCTTCACTTTCTCTTTGTCCTCTAGTACAGTAATGGTCCAAAGTATCACCAACAATGATCACCATTCAGCTTTCCATCAATGTTAGTAACTAATACCATACATATTTTCCATCCTTGTTGATTAAATTTTATTTCTTAAATATATATGATATTTGCATAGCCAAAACTATATATACAGGTAACTCCCATGTGTGAGTGTGTATGTATGTGTGTGTGAGCACACTCAGTCATGTCTGACTCTTTGCAGCCCCATGGACTGTAGCCCACTGGGTTCCTCTATCCATGGGATTTTCCAGGCAAGAACACTGGAATGGGTTGCCATTTCCTCCTCCAGGGGACCTTCCTGACCAACGATCTTCAGGACCTGGGGATTGAACCAGCGTCTTCTGAGTCTCCTACATTGGCAGGCAGTTCTTTACCACTAGCGCCACCTAGGAAGATCTTAGGAGACTTAGTTCCATCTCTATCACTTCTATTTATTCCCTCTAACACATTATATGCAATTATTTTCATTAATTCTGGCTTATTCTTCCTGTATTTCTTTTTGTAAAAATAAGCTAATATATGTATTTATTCTTATTTGCCCTTCTTTCTAATGCAAAAAAAAGCATATTGTCTCCAATCTTTGAAGTTTCAAAAAATTTTTATATAAATATATTCTAGAAATGTCTCCATGTTCATGCATAGAAACCTTCCACATTATTTTTTAGAATTGCATGTTACTTGTATGGACATTCTTTAATTTATTAAACAGGTCTTTTATGAATGGGGATTTAGGTTATTTCTAATATTTGGAATTGCAAATAATGTTACAATTAATAAACTGAAATAATCTTGTTAACTCCTCATGTAATTCTCAAGAAACCACTGGTGGGTCAGGAGGTTGCCTTGATCTACTTCAGCTGGTGTCAACTGATATCACATTTCTGACATGGGAGAGGAGTACAGTTAGGAAGCCTGAATTAACTGTGATGCTTTTACTGAAGCTCAAATTTATTCCTAGTCTTGAATATAGATATTCATGAGTAAAACAACCATGAAATAGTTTTGGTTTATATGAAGGGACAGAAAATGAATTTTAGAACTTTTTTAAATTTTTCTTTGTTTCACAAGACTTTCTTGATATGCTAAAGTAATCTAAATCACTAGAAATCCTAAAAACATAAGAACCAGAAAACATTCTCTTTTATACAAACATCTAGGTAGCAAGGAGCAACCCTTAACTTTCCTTACGTTTAGAATCTTAGGAGCTTGAAAGTAGTCATTGAATGAATGAATAAATGAGTGAATGAATTATTCAATCTACTGGACCCAGCAAAAGTCTGACATTAAAGCTTGGAAACAATCTAGAGGAAATATAAGCCTGAGCTATTGTTCTGAAGGCAGGCATATGTACTTAGCAATAGCTTTGTTCCACTCTTCCAAAAATAAGGCAGCCTATAAATAATACCTGAGAAGGCAATGGCACCCTACTCCAGTACTCTTGCCTGGAAAACCCCATGGATGGAGGAGCCTGGTAGGCTGCAGTCTATGGGGTCGCTGAGGGTCAGACCCGACTGAGCGACTTCACTTTCACTTTTCACTTTCATGCATTGGAGAAGGAAATGGCAACCCACTCCAGTGTTCTTGCCTAGAGAATCCCAGGGACGGGGGAGCCTGGTGGGCTGCCATCTATGGGGTCCCACAGAGTCGGACATGACTGAAGTGACTTAGCAGCAGCATGAATAGTGCTCAGGTCGTCTTTGCTGCAGCCCTGATGTAATGGATGGACACGAGTCTCAGTTTGTGGCTTGAGGTCACAGTGGTCACATTCCCCACTGTTGTTGTAACCTTTGAAGGAATGATGACTAATGGCTTTGAGAAAGAGTAGAAGTTAGACAATAAGTCCAGAGAAAACTTCCAGCAGCAAGAAGATGTACTTGACAAGTGCCTTTGAGGCATCACACCCTTGCTGGAGGGACCAGAGATTCCTCAGAGGAGAAGAAGAAAAAGAGAAGAAAAAAAGAATGGTTGTGTTAGTGTCTGCCAAAAAAATAAAACTCTGAGAAATCCCCGAGAGAACCCAGAGGATGGTAAAATGTACCCTTCCTAAGACTGCCGCTGATTTTACCTTTGCCCTTGAGTAGAATGAAGTGAAGTGAAAGCCGCTCAGTCATGTCCAACTTTTTGCAACACCATGGACTGTAGCCCACCAGGCTCCTCTGTCCAAGGAATTTTCCAGGCAAGAATACTGGAGTGGGTATCCATTTCCTTCTCCAGGGGATCTTCCCAACCCAGGGATCAAACCTGCAATGCAGGAATCTCCTGCATTGCAGGCAGATTCTTTACCATCTGAACCACCAGGAAAGCCCTTGGTTAGAATGGAGTAGAATGAAGTACAGCTAATGTTCAGAGGAAAACCCAGGGATTTTAATAAAGATGATGAAATAGGTTAAATCTTTTGCAACAAGACTTGATTTTTAATACCAGATTTTGTTATTCACTTGCATCATTTTTAATTCAAGTATCTGACTCCCCTCTCTTCCTTTAGGGAGAAAAAAACCTGGGGTGTCAATGGCTCCTTAAGCAGCAAGATCATGGCTAATATAAGCATTTTGTTATATCATCATCTCATTATCACATGCAGGGCATTAATCGAAGCACCTCATTTAAGGTGGGAAAGAATTTGCTAAGGGAAGATGATTCAACACAGTCTCTTCCGATGAGTACTGTCATCTCCAATCCCTTTTAGGAATAGGTGGAGATGTAACTAATAATAAAGTGTGAACATTTATTAAGTTTATTCATCAATAACGTAACATGTCCCATTTTTCAAGGGTTCTAAAGTCACCATCTCATCCGTTTTTCTCTGGAACTGCCCTGTCACATCGTGATATGTACATACACTGAATTTATTTCTTTTTTAAAAGGCATCCCAGAGAGACGAGATGTGGACGGGTGTGAAGAACGGATCTGGGGAACCAAATGGGTGCAGATGCCTCCATTGACAAAGGGAAAAGGCATATGGCTTCCTTCCTTCCTGGTGTACCCAGGGCTCAGAGAGCGCTCTAGATTTCCCTGTGATAAGTGTCTGCTTGCGAGCGCCACTGGGAAGATATTTTGTATGCCACAGAAAACCAAGATGTTTGCATTCCCACCAATCCAGGGATAAGGCATTTTCCTCATACAGACACAAAACATACAGTATATGAATGTTTAATGGAGGCTAAAACTGGGAGAGGAACAGAAAACAAGAACAGAGCAGGTTAAAAAAATATCTGGTTTCTCTCTATCAAAATACTAATTAAAATTCATGTTCATGGGGATGATTATACATATGTTTTTGAACTAAAAGTCTAACCTGGCACTATTTTTTGGCCTTATTTTTGTGACAACATTTTTGTCCATATGGCATGAAGTGAATCATTTTACATCTTTTTTTAAGCTCTATGTGTTTTTCTTGTTGTCTATTCCCTCTTCTCCCACCACACACACACTGGCAGCCGCTACCAAGTTGCCAAATGCCAACTCAACCCTGCAAGCTGGCTGCGTAGAGCTATATAGTACTGGCATTTTCCTTTCTTTGCAGAAATATTCTCTCTCTTTCCCCCTCTCTCTCTCACACACACACACCACCAAAGCACCCTGAATATTCCTCCTTCATTTCCATGCAGATCTCATGGTTTCTCGGATTCTGCGCAGCTCCAGTGTGTGTGGCACTGGCTGCTGGTCTGTGCGGCGGCCTCCCCCAGCTTACGCAGTACCTCTGGCCTGCCTTCTCTATGGCACTGCGACAATTAGTGGTTCACTTAAGAACTGCTAAAAATTAATGGTTAATCAAGCCCATGTAATTAATTTAGTCACAGCAAAGTGCAAAAACCAGTATTGTCTGGTTGTCCCCTTTTCTTGCTCTCTTTTAATCATCATAATCCAGGCTCCTGCTTTCTCAGACAGAAGAATACTTCTTCTCTGCAGCCCAGGCGTGCTGCCTGACCAGTCAGGTCCCGGATGGCACACGGTTCCTGCATGTGTTGCCTCCACAAGTAGCAGGCGCTGCTTGAGTTTTGTGTGGAAGGGCAGCTACTCTACCTAACAAATGTAACTTTAACAACAGTAAAACAACCTAATAGCTTAGCATGCCAGGGGGCTAATGTGGCGGGCCATTTACTGCTGCACTAAATAGCCCCGGCTTGATTCTCATTGCCAAGTGTCGAACTGAGAATTGCAAGGCAGGAGTACCTCCTAATTCATTAGATAAAGGGGGTCATTGCTTATAGGGCCCGGGAAACTGTAGAAGGGTAAGAAATTGAACAAAACATTCCTCCTTTCAAGCGCCATCAAAACCTGGGCTCCCTTGATCCTCAGAGTCACTGAAACATGACAGCTCTGTTCCTGGCATGCATATGCCAACTTCTAACTTTGGGCAATTGAGCTTTATTTGGCGATGTTCATCTGGAAAGAGGCTAAAAGGGGGAGGGCTCCTAGTACTACAGCTATTATTTATTCTTTGTAAATCACTTTGACACCCTTGAAACAAAAGTAACAACACAATAACAAAGTATGATTTAGCCTTGGCTGTAAAATGAGCCACTACTAAGCTGTCCTAACCAGCTATCTGCCTCCTGTGCCCTGGAAAATTCACTGTGGACAGTTGTGACCCGGCTAATAGGCTGGGCAGGAAAATGACTACTAACAATAAAAGAGAGACTCAAATTCTTGTTAGCATTGTTACATCTCATAATATTATTTGTCTTTTATTCCATTTTTTAAAAAATTTCTTCCCGATAGTTATAGAGTTCTAAGTTCAAACTGCCCTGAATAGTCACGGGAAGGTTATGTGGACAAAAATTCCCTGATCTTGTTGTCATGAATAGAAAAGAAAAATCATCAAAAATTTCCAAGGAGATCTCTAAAATGGGACATCTTTATTTCCTGAACGTTAGCCCTAAAACAACTGATTTCTCTAATTCCTGCCATCACTCAGATTGGCCTTGAATTACCTCCCAATAGGCCTCCCACATGCTTCTAGATGAGACTGTGTAATGGGGGATCTGTTAATTAACTAGAAGCAAAGTTGCGCGGTGGGGATCAAACACTGGATACGTCCTAAAACTCCCACAGAGAAGATGAAATGCAGCGCAAACTTTAAAGACTTCCCGTCATTAGCTGAGACCTTGCTGCTCCTGGCCTAGACCCCTCCTGTTTCAGAGAACAATGAGGACAATGATGGCAGAAATGAAATAGTGTGGCCAGGAACAAAGGAACTAGCTATTTACCCGTAGAAAAAGAAAGGGCTGGGGGAGGGGGGGCGGGGAGAAGAAGGGAGAACTTTCTTTTCCTGTGGTTCCTGTCTACTTTTAATTAATTTATGACTGCCAGGGAAATGCACAGAGAGCACACCCAAATGCATGGCACGGGAACACACTGTTAATATCTGTAATATCTCCTGTTTACTTCCAGGAAAAAACATGCAATGGGCTGGGGCAGAGAGAGAAATTGAGGAACAAGAGACAGGACAGGGGGCACTGAATGGAAAAGGACAAATTGCTGGACTGAACTTTCACTCCTACGATCAGGGTTCAATCTGGAAGATGATAAAAACAAAAGAAAACAAAGCAAGACCGTCCCAGGAGTAATAAATCCACCTAGATCAGATCTCAGGAAAAGAAAGGAACCTCACACAGAGGCTAAATTTTGCCATTTTTAGAGGTCTCCTAGTAATGTCCGTAGACATATACTTAAGTATTTTACTAACAAAAAGCACACATCATATTAGCAAAAGTACACACAATATTGACCTGCTGGGGTTTTTGTTGTTGTTGTTTCCTGAAGATGTAAACAGAAAAATCAAAAATCAAAAGAACTATCGAGCACTACTGAAGGACCTTGTGCTCATTTTGCATTATTTATTTTTGAAGAATTCATAACAGGAGTTTTTCCATATATCTAACCTTCAAGGCTTCCATAGGGTTAAGAGAACAAATAACAACAACAATACGGTGCACAGAGATGACGCCTTGGTTCTCTCTGCCTCGTGTAGAAGCTCTTGCTTTGAGGTGGACCAACAGGATGCACAGGGAAGCCTGGTGTGCTGCAGTCCATGGGGTCACAAAGAGTCAGACACAACTGAGTGACTGAACTGAACTGAACAGGATGAAGGGAGCCATTCTTTCAAGAGGCTGAAGGTTCTCCTCCCTTTCTTCAAATTTCATTTGAAAATAGTCACAGTAGAATTATTTTCTTTTGAAAGGTCAGTGACAAGTCTTACTTCTCTGTTTCCAAGCCCCATGCTTAGAATAATCAGTGGAAACTCAGCACATGGATGAAACAAGAAAATCCCCAGGATTATGTTTTGTGACTACTTCCCTTACTTCTCATTTATTTAATATGAAGGGTTTAGACTTAATAAGCTCAATCACAAACATAACTTGGGAAAAAAATTCTTAAGCACATAGTTCACCCAACTGAAATTACTATGTAATCAAAAAGGAGTGTAGGTTAGAGGTTTATCATTAGCTGCCTGTACATTCTAACCAGCATTAAAAACAAACAAAAAGACTCAAACTTGAAGTGACATACACATTGTCAATTATTGAGAATCTTATCTAGCATCCCCACACATGAACCCTCAAAAGTAAAGGATTCCCCAGTATGTTTCATGTTTGATGACCACGCCAGCAACCCATGATAATATGGCAGAACAGCATGATAGAATAGGAAGGAAAGGGCTAGAATTATATTAATGACATGTAAAAACTAATGGTGTGTCTTAGGAAACATTATTTATTCTCCTCGGCATCAGTTTCCATGAGGATAATGTCTCCTGATTACTCTATAGGGTTGTTCAAAGTATCTAATGATAAAACATATTTCAAACACTTAAAAAACCTTCATTTTCACTTTGACACTCTCACTATTTCTAGACTAGTGAAAGTGAAAGTGAAGTCGTTCAGTCGTATCCGACTCTTTGCAACTACATGGACTGTAGCCTACCAGGCTCCTCTGTCCATGGGATTTTCTAGGCAATAGTACTGGAGTGGATTGCCATTTCCTTCTCCAGGGGATCTTCCCAACCCAGGGATTGAACCCAGGTCTCCCACATTGTAGACAGATGCTTTACCGTCTGAGCCACCAGGGAAGTCCTTTTGGGTCCAAAATACAAAGTATTTAGGACCTAGAAATCTATAACAGGATTACCAATTCCTTTTAGATTTCATAATTCTCTTCAAACTTTTTTAACAAGTCTAGAAAATCGATCTATGAACAATGACTTTCTGTAATTTATGCTAGTTAACTTCATCTTGTGTTCATTCATTTTTTCATGAGTTTTTTTTCTCTTGATCAATTTACTATGATATCCTGTAAGCAAGATTATACTGTTGTTTCCAAAAATACTCATGATTCCCCTAATTTCCACTTCATTCAACAATTAGCATATTTCTATTTATTCAACACTCAATTTATGCAATATTCTCTAAAACACTTAATATCTTTTGTTAATCTTTTTGCCCTTATGACAGTTTGGAGAGAATTCTAGAAATTTCCTTTACATTTAATAAGAATTCTATAGGTGGTATTAAAATAAAAATAACAAAGAACAATAAGACTGGGCCACACATGATGGCTGTTAATGTTTAAGGGCAATTTCTTAATACAAAGAGAAATCTTCTAGTACTTAATACCTTCAAAATTCAAGTAAAAAAAAAACATAAAATAAATATATTCCTAAAAGATGGAGGAATCCTGATCATTAAGATTTTAATTGCTAGGGGACTTCCTTGATGGTCCAGTGGTTAAGACTTTACCTGTCAATGCAAGGAGTATGGGCTTGATGCCTTATCAGGGAGCTAAGCTCCCATATACCTCTCAGCCAAAAAAGAAAAAAACATAAAACAGAAGCAATATTATAAAAAACTCAATAAATACTTTTAAATACTTTTTAAAAATCACCAAAAAAACATTATAACTATTAAAGCAGCACTTAGAAGAAAAAGGCAGGCTTGTTTCTGACTCTAAGGACAATGATAAGAGTGAACCTCTTGATTTAATTAAGCATTCTATTGGATAGCAACATAATCTGACCCCCTGGAGAAGGGAATGGCGACCCACTCCAGTACTCTTTCCTGGAGAATTCCATGGACAGAAGAGCCTGGTGTGCTACAGTCCATGGGGTTGCAAAGAGTCAGACCTGACTGAGCGACCAACACACTCGTAAGAATTAGCTGGATACCACCGTCTGGTGTTCTGTTTGACATATGCTGCGTTAATCATTTTAAAGCACTTTCCAGTATTTAGAAATTAAGAGAATCCATATTTCTGATACCTTTCAAAAACTTGGAAGACCTGGCAAAGTTATGCCCACCCTCTCACATGGCATCAATCTATTGGTATTACATGGAAGCTGCCCATGTGACCGGGACACATATCCAGACCTCACCAGTTCTGTCTGGCTCCTATAGTCAGTTGAATTTTCGACACGCAAGATTTTAGAGTAGGCTTTAGGGTACTGAAGAAGTAAAATATTCAAAACCTCTTTCTCAGAACTTATTGGGTTGGCCAAAAAGTTCTTTTGAGTTTTTTTGTAATGTCTTATGGAAAAACCCAAATGAGCTTTTTAGCCATCTCAACAGATTTTATGGTTGTTCCTCTTATGCCAAGCCTTATTATAAAAGAGAAAAATGCAAAAACCAATAGAAAAATACAAGCTAATAGTCACACAAAAGAAATGAGTAAATGAATATAATGTTTAAAGTAAATGCAAAGAAAATACAATAAGGATACAAAACTTTTATGTAGTTGTTGTTTAGTCACTAACTTGTGTCCAACTCATCTGTGATGACATGGATTGTAGCCCACCAGACTCCTGTGTCCCCGGAGTTCTCCAGGCAAGAATACTAGAGTGCGTTGTCATTTCCCTTGTCCAGGGGGTCTTTACAACCCAGGGACTGAACGTGCATCTCCTGCACTGGCAGGAGGATTCTTTACCACTGAACACCTGGGAAGCCTATAAAGCTTTTATAGAACATACTAATATGTAAATTACAATTAAAAAAAGATGAGATACACAAAGAAATTATAACCAAAAATAAAAGTAACAAAATAGGAAAAAATTGTCTATAATTATGAAAACAAAAAAAATATAAAGAAAAATTAGTAGCCCACCAGACTCCTCTGTCCATGGGGATTCTCCAGGCAAGAATACTAGAGTGGGTTGCCATGCCCTCCTCCAGGGGATCTTCCCAACCCAGGGATCGAACCCAGGTCTCCTGAATTGCAGGTGGATTCTTTACTGTCTGAGCCACCAGGGAAGCCCATGAATACTGGAGTGGGTAGCCTATCCCTTCTCCAGGGGATCTTCCAGCCCAAGGAATTGAACCAGGGTCTTCTGCATTGCAGGCAGATTCTTTACCAGCTGAGCTACCAGAGAAGCCCTTAATATACCAAAAGCATACCATAAAACAATAGATTAACATCATAAACTAAAATACATTAAGCAAATGCAGATACAAATTACAGAACTAGAGGATCAAAGAATAAGAGTGAAAATGTAGCAAAGTAAAAATAATATACTTAAGTTGGCAATGTAGGATCCAAAGTCTACCATTTTATTACATAAGCAGACTTTAATCTGAGGCAACTGTGGACAGGGAGCCAATCCTCCACAACCTTTGTTTTCTTGAAGGGACTACCTACTTGGTAAGGTTTGAGAGTTCTCAGAATTTGAAACATTCAAAATATGAAAGCAATAGAACGAACTGTCAACTATGCTATTTGATCCTACTTGGATGCTATGTAACCAGCACAAGGCAGGCCTATATGCATATTTGGCATTAAATAACCAGATAGATTTTTAAAATAGATCCCTAGAAAGAACAAGCTGGAGACTATAAGCAATCTTTTCCAATATGTTCAATTATGAACAGATCAAAGACTGGAGCTTGTGTCGTGATTTTTATGTAGGAAAATATACTCAGTAGAATAAAGAAAGGTACACCTTGCTTTTCAAAGAATCAGGGACAATCTTTAAGGAAATTTTCTTTGTTTCACAGGCTCTTTACCCGTATCCAGTTTTGGCTGTCCAAATCTAAATATGGAATCCCAGGCCAACTTCCTCATCCTTCCTATTGTACTAGGGCTATTTCCAACTTCTCTCCTATAATATGTGCTCACAAAACTAGGGATAACTTTAGTATCCATTTAAAGGGTCCTGCCAGAGGACCTATAATATTTGACTACATAATTAGGCAGGCAAATATTTCATGGATAGTGATATTTGAAGTTTTATTTTTCCAGTGGCACAGGAATATAAAGGATTCTTTGTACTTGAAATTCTCAAATCACTGACATTTATCACATAAACAATATCAATTTTTTTAACAGTCAGTAGAATATAGAACTTTCTAATATATATCACACATGTACCTGTCATCTTAAAGACAGAGAGCTAAAGATAAACTTTGATGACTTAGAGTTATAATAAGAAATATCACAATCATTCTTTAAAGGACTATCAAGGTTTATACATTTGTTAAATGCTACGTCAGTGGTTTTCAACAAGAGTAGATTTTGTGCCCCCAACCCAACCTTTGGCACCGTCTGGAGACAATTTTGTTTTCACAATTGTGGGGGAAATGGGGGGGCACCTAGTGGATAGAAGCCAAGATTGCTGCTAATCATACAAAAACGCACAGAACATCTCCTCCTTCAGATGCACCACATCGTTCCCCCCCAAAAGAATTAACCAGTTCAAAATGTCAACAGTGTGGAGGATGTGAGTCCTGTACTACACTAAATGGGATCAATCTAGTCTGACTGCAGCACTTGCATTGAATTTTTATGTTTTATTTTGTTTAGCTTTGTCTCCTCCCCTGCACCGGCTCACTCTATGACACCTATGGAATGGCCCTTCATCTTTATGATTTGCTACATTATTCTTCTGTGGACCTGGAAACCCTTTTTTCAAGCTTATTCAATCATGTAACCTATGAAAAAACAGGCTTTAGAACTATCATATGCGTACAGATTAGTAGCTCAGAGACATAGGCTAATTAAATTATTTTCAATTTTCTAAGCTTAATTTTGGCTTTTATCTATTCTAATTCCTAGAAATCACCAGACTTCAAATATGTATTGCTGCACTTTATTCAAAACTAAGAATCAATAAACAAAAAACACATAAAATAAAATAATAACAGAATGACTGTATTAATCTGTATACTACTAATACAGGATTGATGATATCTTGGAAAAAAGCTGATCTAAAATATGCCTTTCGTCCTTAGTTACAGAATTATTGTAGCCAAATGAACCTCATAAACAAGACCTGGGGGAGGAAGGGCAGAATGTTTACCTTTTTAAGAGTAGCCTTTATTGTATGTGCTTATTTTTTATGTATTTAATTTTAACATGAGATTTAGGTTGATACTTCAAAATGCTAATGATATAATTTTCATCTAAGTTTCCACAGTTAGTCAAATTTAGCTATTTAAGGTAGTCAAGAGTAAAAACTGATTTTTTTACTTACATACAAGATATATATAAGGTAACTTATACATAAGGCTTCCTTTAATTAGTTAAAAATTATGAAACTGTAATAGATTACTTAGCATAACCCATCCCGGGTAATAGAGAAGATTAACTGTATCACGTGATAGGACTTGTACCATCCTTCTTGTACTCTGTTCATCTGTATACCTAGTGCTAAGGAGCACTGCTTTGGTCTTCTAACCCCAAACATTAGTCAGTCTGAAATTAATTAACTTAATGACAAAAGAGTTATCAACTGTAAATGTGAGAAGGCTCTGAAGATAAAATTTAGAAATTCCACAGGAAGAAATTTCAAATTCCAGATTATTGCAGGCCAGCCGGAGAAAACTGGACCAGGAGCACAAAGACCTGAAACCTGATTCACTGCAGCTGCCCCACCTCAGCAAGTCTCTACCTGATTTATATACACAGGGCTATTTGGTTATTGTTTCCTTATCTTCTACTTAGAAGGATCTGAAAAGAAGCCATGGAAACCAGGGGAGGAATATACGCAAGAGGCAGAGTTGGACAAGTTTGCAAAGCACTTGACTGGCAATAAAAGACATTTATCAGACACCATTTCTTCTTTGAAAGTTTTCAGCCTCTAACCATATGGACACTAACCTGTATTTTTGTCATTATTCAGATAGAGTGCTACAAGAGCATTGAAGCAGGTGAAAGTAATAAACACATTGGGGAGTTCAGTGAAAGGTCAACCTCTGCCAAAAAAATAATAAGTTGGTATCTATTAATACAACTCCCCAAATAAGGTAGATGTGGAATGCTCAGTGAGTCCAGAAGTGAATCCAGAACAGGGTATCAGGTGGGAAAAGTAACAAGGAACTTTGTCAAAGCCTCTTGAACATTAGAGGTGCAAATACCTTTTGAAAATGAAATGTTTGCCAATAAATTGCTTATTTTCTTTAGAAACTGGTGCAATAACTCCAGAGTATATCTCCTGGTGGTTTATGTATATCCTGAATTAAGTGCGTTATTGGATCTGAATAAATGTTTTCATTTCAGGCATCCATGGGAAGTCAGGGCAGCTGAATCACTTCACTGGTTTGAGCAGGGTGGTCCTGGGGTGAGTTGGAGTTAGAGAGGTGTCCATTAAACTTTCCTGAGGCACAGTTCACCAGAGCTACACTAGATCTTGTCTATCCAAGACTTGGGGCATTATGATGCTCCAGTATTCCACAATTTTAAAAAGTAAGCTAACTAGGTTACTTGATGTAGAACCAAATGAACCTCAATTTATTAACTGAACTTTAATTGGTCAATACCAAAGTCATTAATAAAGCAAGTTTAATTCATGTATATATAACATTGGATACTAACAATAAACATTCTAACAATTAGAAGTCCAACTTTATTTTGTAATATTCTTCCAACTAACTTACAATTTGAACAATTCAAGCTCTAAGCCTATAGACCTTCCTTAAAGTTGCTTTTAATAAGTAAAGTGACAATCAATAAAAAAAATTATTAAATACTTAAAATAAACAAGCTGTACTTTTCAAAACAGGAAGAAGCTTTTTAAAACTCATTTACTATTTCATTTAATTATTTATTTCATATGTAAGAATTTTGTTCACACAGCTACCCTACAAGGTCATTCTGGAGTATCTTTGTCCAGTACTTCCAATATCCTCCACAGCATCATGTGCAAATGATGATCACCTTGTAAGTTGTATCATTAAAGTGAAATTATACATTTTAAGTAAACTAAAAAATTTTTGACATTCATAGTGGAATGATGACCAGAATGGATCAAGTCAGTCCATCCTAATTTGAATTTAGGATAACAAATATAGCAGCTATATTTTTTTAATGCAAAGTATGGAACATTTCCACATGCTTAAATGAAGAGCAATGGCCTCTTTTCTCTTACTTTCTTTTCCCTTTTTACCACCCCTCTCCCACTCTCACTCCCACCTCTAATGGGACAGTACTGCCATAGATGTATGCATTCTGCACCACTGTGGACAGTGGCGACTTTTGAGACTATGAAGGAAAATGATCGGGTAGGGGAAATGGAAAGGCCAGCACAGTCTCTAGGCAGACCTGATCCTTCCTCTTCACAGCCCAGAGAGGACCCTGCTGGCCCACAACAACTAAGAAGCAACTCAACGGCCATGATGTTGGCAACTTCAGCTGAAGAGGAACAAATCTCCCTGTAATTCAAGGTACAAAAAGTACAAGTTGAAACTGCCCATTCCCTTTTTGGTGAATTCCTTCCAGAATGACAAAGAGATTCAGTATAATTGCTAATGCACCAAGACAGGAAGGTTTTGGAAAACATAAGGTTAGTGGAAGAATGGATTACAGATGAGGACACTTTAAGAGTGAAATAGAGGGCCTCCCTGGTGGTCCAGGAAGACTTCACCTTCTAATATTGCAAGGGGTGTGGGTTCCATCCCTGATCAGGGTGCTAAGATCCCACATGCCTCAAGGCCAAAAAAAAAAACAAATCATGAAAAAATAACAGAAGCAATATGGTAACAAATTCAATAAAGACTTTAAAAATGGTCCAAACCAAAAAAAAAAAATTTTTTTTCTGAGTAAAATAGTACATCTTTCCTGCCATGATAGATAGTAGAGAGGCAGAGGGAGGCAAGGAGGATGAGACAAAAAACTGGGGAAAGGAATAGGAAGCAAGGAATAAAAGCTGTCTTACAGGAAGCTAAACCCTATGCTAAGCACTTCGCAGAGGACAGTCTTAGTGCCCTGAGGTGACTTGTTATCCTGAATGAAGCCCAGTGCTTGGGCTCTCAATTTCTGCTTTTCTGTCCTCTTGCTGTTGCTGCTGCTAAGTCGCCTCAGTCGTGTCCGACTCTGTGCGACCCCATGGATGGCAGCCCACCAGGCTCCCCATCCCTGGGATTCTCCAGGCAAGAATACTGGAGTGGGTTGCCATTTCCTTCTCCAATGCATGAAAGTGAAAAGTGAAAGTGAAGTCGCTCAGTCATGTCTGACTCTTTGCAACCCCAGGGACTGCAGCCTACCAGGCTCCTCCGTCCACTGGATTTTCCAGGCAAGAGTACTGGAGTGGGTGCCACTGCCTTCTCCTCTGTCCTCTTAGATCCTACATACTTTACATTGTCCAAATCCTGAACTTAGCCTTGGACATAATAGAATCCTAATTCCCATGTGCACGTGCCATCCTGAAGTGTACTTTAAAGCAGGACTTCAACCCATCTCTAACATCTGATGAGAGAATAAAAAGGCTTAATCACATATAAACTGCCTTTCCTGGATGTTGTTTTATTTCCCAGTTGTTCCTCAGCCTGTGAACCACAGGAGCTAACAAAGGTTTGACAAATGAAGAGATGTGCCTTTTATTTATAAGCATCTGTTTTTATATTAACTACAACAGAACTACCAAATTTTGGTCAGGGTGAGAGATAAAGGTAACAACCTTCAGAATCCCAACATTATAATTATTTAATATTGCATTACAACTGCTCTTCAGAAGAGGTTCTGAGTGGAATAAATATGGAAAGTGAATTACTGCACTCCACTAAAAGGGAGCATCCCTCTAAATAACTCAGAGTAACTGCAGTCATTGATTAAACTATTTATAAATGCTTGGAGTATAGCTGCTATGGCAGGAGCTCATTTAAACAAAAAAAAAGACACAGTTTTCAAATTCTATACTACATTTTCTTAAGAACGGTAAGGGATAAAGCAGCAGCTAATGCCACAAAGATATCAAATTTTATCTTCGGCAAAAGATTTAAGGTTTCACATTGTTGCCCCAAACTGCATATTCTACTTTTCTTTTGTCCAGACTTAATCTTGGCCTAGTGTGCCTCATTTTTATAGGACTTCTGAAACTCAAAATCGCCAGCATGGGGAGAGACCATTAAAGGCAGAGGCAGAGGTGTCTCCTATAAGCACAACATGTGACTGGGTAATATTGTCTGGATTAGCAGCTTTACAACCTAACTAAGCCCTGGAGCTACAATTATCTGGTTGCATTAAACTGAAATCACCTGAAAAACTTCACACCAGACAAACGCTTGGAAATGTCTAATCTAACACTCAGAAGAGAAATGGCTAAAGACAAGAAACAAAGTTTTCTACTAGGAAAAGTCTTATCTCAGAGCCCGAAGATGGTTCAGAATGTCTGAAGACATCCCTACAATTTATTTTTATCCCATTTAAAATTTTTTTTTAAAAAAAGGAGATTTAACCTGCCCATTCCCTTTCAAGCCAATGTCCCAAGTATATACGCTTGATGAGGGTATAGAAGGCATAAGAAATAAAGCTGTATTGCCACAGAGGGAATACGCAGCCCCAGATAAGAGGCCTTATGCTAATTTTAGCAAAATGTATGTATCTTTTTATACACATAAAGTTATGGCACTATATAAAGAGATCCTTAAATGTGACATAGCCTGAAATCCTATTTACTGCCTGCCTATTCATTTTAAAAAATAAAAACTCCAAGTAGTGGCTGTATTCGTATTAACCTGTCTCAAAAAATCATTTTAGTTTATCTAAGGTGTTTTTTTTTTTTTCTTTAATGTGTAAGATACAGTAGCCAAATTTCAAGCTAAAAATTAAAATTCTGATTTTAGTAGGAGGTCAATGGTAATTCAATGGCAGACCATAACACCTCACTCACCACTGTTTGCTTCTTGCTCTTCATTTGTCAATACTGAAAATTCACTGTGTCATGTTGCAACAAATTCTAAAAAACTACATGTCTCCAAAGAACAATCAGTTTTCTGTACATAAACACAATGTTTAGTGATTTGGCTATACTGTGTCTTGAAGTCAAAAGCCAACACTTTCAGGTGATGAAATTAAATCCTTATACACATGCACGTATTCTACTTCTTTATTTTACACATTACTGTTTCACTGGCCAAATTCCTATTTAGATTAGCTCTCTTTCCCTCCCCCAATAAAATCAGTATAAAGGCAAACTTCACTTTCTATCCCAAACTAGTGTCTAACTATATATCTCAAGACTGGTAAGACTAAAAGCTAAATTTCACCCCAGATCACTTATTGTCTGGTGGCAAATAGAGGAAATTCACATGTAAAATAATGTGATTCCACTAAGTGGCTGTTACTATTAAACAACATCTATGGTAACGGGGTTGCTTTTCATATGGTCATTCTGTTTGTCCAGAAAAATTAACAGGCAATGCACATTTTTAACTTAAGATACTTATTACTGTATTGATTTTTCTTAATGGCATGATTTAAAAACAATGTATAACTCAAGTATTCACTGAGAATAGATTACTAATCCTCTTTGACATGGTTACAGTTTCACTTAAGCATAATGGTTTATGTGTATTACCACGAAACAGAAATACTGATTAGATGAACTTTGAATCCTCTCCTTCAGTTTTAACAAATCTTTAACAGTAGAGAATGCCCAAGCACACCTGTCCATTACTGCAAAGAATATAAGGTCCATTATAAAGATTTCCCTTAGTTATAATTAAGCCATGTTATTTTGTAATTAAAAAATAAAGTATAATACCAGAATATATCAATACATCTAAAACAACAAGATATTTTCTTACCAGTTCAATAAACATAGCTTTGGGCACAACTTAAAATAATTTCAATATAGATAATCATATTTGAAATACAGGAGGGACTTTGCCTGATTTGATTAGAAAATCCTCCTTGTCCCTATTTTATGATTTAAAATAATTACAATGAAAATTTAAAACTTAAAATACTTTTCACATTAAGAACAAAATTTAGGAGAATTGAAAACAAACTCCCACTCTGTTACTGGCCATGACTTTGGCAGGAAAGCCTCTTAAATCAGAACAAAGGTTCACATCCTGAGATTATCTAAAATGAAGCTCAGTGACAAATAAAAGCCATATTCTACTTTTACTATTGTTGTATAAGGTATGCTCCATGGATCAAAGCTTCATTTCTAGTTTTCAGCATTCAGATGACCAGAGAGGCCCCTGCAGAAGACACTGGGGAAAATTTACTTCACTTTCAATCTCTACAGAATATTCAAGCTCATTAGGCTGCCACTCAAAAACTGTGTAGCTAAAATCTACAACATGCAGGTCTGGCAAACAGCAAAGTTACATTTGCAGGATATCAGTATTCTGGATTTCCCTTCAATTTATATTTCTAAAATATAGCAAGTATTGGATGATTCACAAAAATCAACCAGTTGCTAAAAATCTCTGGCTGTTATTAAAGCCACTGAAAAGAAAATAAGCTTTCTTACTGTAGACAGTGTTAATTTGGTAATGAACTTTGGGACACTTAGGAAAAGTAATATTAAAGAAGACCAGAAGTGTTGGTTAAAGACCTGTGAATCATCTCTGAAAACCAAAGTAATTTATTATTGTTAAAACTGCAATCTTCTCTTTGGGCCTGTTAGCTGGTCATCAAAAGTCATCTCGTCTATTTTGTAAACTTAGGGGAAGAAACTCAAAGGTTTGCACAGAGAAAGAAGTGTCATAAAGATGGGAAGAGTATTAATAACATTTGAAAACCTTAAACTGAACTAATTGATTTGGAACTAGATACTGGTTAGAAGCTATTTTCTGATATAGAAATGGAGAAAAATGTTTAACCTGGCTGTGGCTATAAATACTGCATCTCTTCTAAATTAAATCAATGTTCTTGATGAAACTAATTTCCTACCTGAAAAGTATTAAAATAATTTCATTAGAAAAGAGGTTTTGCTACAGTTCTGCACATTGGTCCACTGAAGCAAATGCTTCAATGTATATGTGATGATAGGCAAACTGTTTTTACAAATAAAAATGAGGTCATTTTGTAAACACTGGAAGATATGAAATAGACTAATACGAAAGGCCCATTTTCAACTTTCTATATCAACCTGATCTTTATTCCCACTGAACTGTATAAATATAGCTTGTTTCCTCTTCTTAAACCATCCTATTCTATTCCAAACATGTATATACAGTAATAACCAAAGTAATTAAAACTGCAATGAGATATCACTTTTCTATCTAACTGATAAAATTTTAAAAGACCAGACACAGTGCTAATAGCTGGGAGGGTAACAAATCCTCATATATAGTTAGTGAGAGTATAAAGTTGTACTCTTTCTGAGGGCAATTTGGCAGCATGTGTGAAAATTCTAAATGTATATGAGTTTAAACTCAGTAATTCTTATTTCTAGTAATTTTTCCTATCAAAATAATCACCTAAGTGTGCTAAGATACATGAATAAAAATATTCATTTGTAACATAATTTGCCAAAGGAAATAATGGAAAACAACTCTTATGTCAACACAAAATTAAGATTATGACACCATTTTAAAGTGGGGGGAGATATCTTTACATACAGTAACAGGATATAAATCACACTACTAAAGTGGTTATTTCTGGAAAAATGCAATTGTGAAGACTTTTGCTTTCTCATTTGTAATGCCATTACTTTGAATATTAGTTTTACAAGTTTTTCTTTTACAATCAGAAAGAAAGCAACAAAAATTTAAAAATACATGTATAGCTCCATGAACTGGGGACTCTAGCTAATTTACTTTTATATCATAAAACATAAATTATTTAGATAAATGCATGATTTACTAGAGATGTGTTATAAGGGTTTTAACAACCAAAGCTCTATTTCTCTGTTGCCAGCTTATAAATAATCTCTATTATTTCTTTTGTTTCAGAGTCTATAATGTTTAGTGTAAAATATATTTTTCTGAATGTTCAGTTTCTGAATGTTATAAATATATAAAATAATACTCCAATTTAAGGTAATAACAGCAATTTCTGTCTTATATTTATCTCAACCATAACCAAACCATTAAAAGTAGGAAATGCTCAATAATACACTCTTCAGTAATTCAAGAAGAAAAAGAATTAACATTAAAAATGTTATTCCAAACATGAACTATTTTACTTTAACTGGTTAATTTCTTAATTTTGCATTTTCTATGAATGATCCTCTTTTCATGTAACCAATCCATGTATCACTCTTTATGTATTGCTTGCATATAATACTTAAATAAAGATCATTCTAAAAATCCTAACTTGTTACATAGAATAGTAATATTAATGATTTAACTAACCACTTAACATAAGAAAACAAGATTTTGCATGAAGTATACATGTAGCTATTATATAATTTTAAGATATAAACATATTATGTTTATAACTATATCTACCAAAAGTCCTTTAACATAACCCCAGAGTAAGGTCCCAGTATTATTTAATAACAGTTTATACACTGAACTGTACTTGGAACTTCCACCTAACTAGTAATATTCCTAATTCTGAAGTAGCCAAAACTACCTCATGTTTTTCTTTTCCACTCATGATCTGTGTGCCTCTGTTACTAATTTGCAAACCGATCAAAATGACCATCCAACAATGTTGCACGTGTGTGTGTTCAGTCACTTCTGTCATGCGTGAAGATTTCAATTGTGAAGGTAGCCAAGTTGGTATAAAGGTTGATGGTTTTATACCAACCATTGTTTCCCATATTTGGAGGCAGAAACAGAGAAAGAAGAAAGCTCTTCCACACTGCTTGTTGTGTTGTACTTCACTAATCTTGAGTCTATGAGTTTGCCATATAATTTCGAGTAGATCTGGGTGGAAAGTCCAGGGGTGCTCTGTTACAGCCTAAATAAAGATGACTTCCTGGGGTTGATTTGAGACATGCAGATAGTAATGGAGTCTAGAGATACATATGAAGCCAACGTAGGCAGCTTTGTACTCTGCTGGCTTCCTTTGCCTTTAGTGACAGAGAGAAGGAAATATCCATTTTAGACTTTTTTTTGTCTTAACCTATGAAAAATTCAACATTCTATTTAACCAAAAGATAAAATGGATTCAATGATGAATTATATATATCAAGTATTTTGTGTTTATTAGTTCATCTGCGAAGCACTAATATCAGTATCTAGCATTGAGTGAACATTTCAGATTTGAGCCAAGTTCAGCCTTTGGCCATGACATCTATGCCTTCAACATTATGTAGTTGGTATGCATATACATTAAAAATTTTGGTTTTATCTTGTTCAATCTTACATTTTAATAATATTTCTCATAAAACATCTACTTAGGTATCACATCATGTTGACTGTTAAAAATTGCTTATTTTAATTTTTTTGAATATTGTTTTTCCTGTTTATTTTCTCAAATTATTTATAAATACTGATTTTTCAAAAAGACTGTTAGAAGTGCAATATTTTATAATGGTCATATCAGTCACTGTCAGTCATATAAAATTTCAATGTTTCAAACTAGAAAAACAGCTCAAGGAAATTAAAATAATAATTCCACATCAATGATTACCACCCTAGTATCATACCACCTGAGTGAAACTGCAAGAGACTAAGAGCCAGGAATACATTCTCATGTTATCAACTTTCTTTTTTTAATTCTGAAAATTTGGCTCTTCTTGCCTCAGTTCCTCCATATTATAAACACTGAATGTTGGCAGCTAATCAAGTAATGATTGGAAAGTGCTTAAAGCTTAAATATTCTTGGAAGAGAAGTAGTGTACAGGTGCAAAGTAAAAGATATTTTTTAAATGTTTCCCACAAATTGAGGGAAAAAAAAAATTCTTCTTGGGCCATGTTTACAAAAAAATAAAGTATTAAAACACCACTATAATTGTAGGGAGATGAGCTTGCCTGGGGTGGATTCACCTCACTTATTTATTATCATATACCCCTAAATATTTCCAAAAAGTTTTGAGACAGCTTGTAATGAAATACAAAGTAAAAAGACTATAGGTAAAAGAGAAAAGATTTATGAAATAGTCATGTCAAGACATGAGAAGTTCTAGCAACTGGGAATAAAAATTATAAGATTCCTACCAATCATTTTCAAAATAGAAATATAGTGGCATATGAAAAGAGCATTAAAAATAATAAAAAGTATGCCTATTCCTCAAGAAAAGAGAAATGTATCAGCTATCAACAAGAGTGATTTACTTTTGGAGATGCCACAGAAGGAGTGGTCATTTGTACAATGTGTGTGTGTATGTATATATACACATTCTGCCAACACTGTGCTGGGAGGTAGAAACGACAAGGGGAGAAAGAAAGGCTTGGTCTCTGCTTGGAACTCAAAGTACCAAGGAAGGGAGAAGGACATTAACTCACTAACCACACAGCAAGATAGTTCTGGTGGAAAGGAAGGTAATATGAGGGTGGATAATAAGGAAACCACAGCTAGACTCAGACTTAAAGAAGGCTCCTTGAAGAACTTAGGCTCAAAGTGAAATCTGCATGACGACTATGAGTTCACTCAGAACAAAGTGAGAACAAAGCATGAGAGAGAGATAGGGACAGAGACACATAAATAGACAAATAAACAAAAAGACAGAGACAGAGAGACAGACAGAGACAGGGGGAAAGAGGCAAACGGAGACAGAGAGAGAGAAATAGAAAAACACGCAAAGACAGAGACAGAAAGAGAAGAGTTCGTGCTAAGTCCTGGGGCAGGAAAGAGCTTGAGACTCTTGAGGAGTGGAAGCAAAGATCACAGCAGTTGAAGCAGAGAACACTGTACGATAAGGCTGAGCCAGAGAAGCAGAGACTTGTGGGCATATTAAGGCTTTACTAAAAAGCAATAAGGAGCTCTTAGAGCATTCCAAAAAGCAAACCACGAGTCAATTTCTATAAAACCTCTTCCCATATTATCTCTTGAAGTTTAGGGTCTGGGAAAAGTCTTTCTGGAGCTAATTGTTCCAGATGAAGTTTTACTGAACTTGTTAGAAAATAAATGGTTGAGGAGAAATTGTGTTGCACCTCCCTTTTCAGAGGAGGAGAAATGGGAAGAACAGAATTTTCTGGAAGCCCTTTTTGTGGACTTTGGACAGGAGACTTGCAGAGGAGATCCAGGTTTGGCATGTGGTGATTTACCTCTGGAGAGTAAATTCTTAGAGTGGTTCCCCAAACACCAGGTTCAGAGAACCCATATTCCTGAGGTGACAGATTGACTACCCATTCCAGTATTCTTGGGCTGCCCTGGTGGCCCTGATGGTAAAGAATCCACCTACAATACGGGAGACCTGGGTTCGATCCCTGGGGTGGGAAGATCCCATGGAGAAGGAAACAGCTACCCACTGCAATATTCCGGTCTGGAGAATTTCATGGACAAAGGAGACTGGCAGGCTATACATGGCATACATGGCAGACTCCACGGAGTCACAAAGGGTCAGACACCACTGAGCCACTTTCACATTCAAATAGATTGTAGCAGTCAGGGAGCTGGGAGGCAAAAATAGATGGAACCCACTGCTTTACTAGTAGGAGGAAATAGGTAGCTAGTTTCTTCTCTTTTTCTTCTTTTCCTCTGTTTAGCCTTGCTAGGTCCACTCACTGTCTCTCCTCGACAGTCATCATCCGACTGTAGCTTCTTTATGTCTCTCTCTCTCTCTCTCTCTCCAGAGCGTTTCTCTCTAACTTGGTTAAGACTGCTTGATTGTGTTTTCCAGAATATTTCATTCTGAGTGAACGTATGAAAGCTGTGAAGGACATAATGAAGAGGATCTTTTTGTTAAAATGATCAAAGGCAGGTGGTACGTGGAGCTGGTGGTTAAAAACATGTCCCTTCAGTATAAAAGATGCTAAAGAATGGCTTGTGCAGCCTTACAGGTCCAGGATTCCCATGCCATTGATCATCTCTCTGGACTGACAATATCTGTCCCAAAGCAATACTTCCACACTTACCCATCATATTAGAACAGAGCCTAAGAACACAGCCTGGTAACTGCTTTGTCTTGAATGAAACTTTTTTTTTTTCCTTCTGTTCTGTGGAGGGAAGACTGATTACAAAGAGTTCTTTCACAGGCTTGTGTTTACCCTACAAACCAAATGCCCTCCCATTTAAATGTCCCCCTGGGCAATCACTGGTTCTGGTCTTGGATTTGTAAGGTTGATAAGACTCTTTCCATTCAGTTCAGAGTCAGGCATGAATGAGCAAAAATTTTCTCATACAGCGAAAAATGGGGTCTACAGAGAAATAGGGGGCACACGAGTGTTGATTCCCACAAGCCCCTTAAAAATAGAATACCTGTTTTCGACCTTTCAGGGGTAGGTTTCACTGTTGTTTCTTATTTCTGTTCTGACATCGAATCAGAAAGCAGCCTGAAACTTGACTCATCATTACATATGGCCTATTGACAGTTGACAACAACTTTACTCATCATTACATATGGCCATTTACAGTTGACAGCTGTCAGCCAGGCAAGTTCACATACGTTGCTTCACAATCACATGGCATCACAAAGAGTGGGGTGAGATCCCAGGCCAACATGCCACTGATCAGCCTAGAATGAACCACTGCAGCTGGAAACCACCTCTCTGAAATAAAACAGGTCCCATACTTGCACATTTAACCTCAGTATCTCACCACTAAAAACCTACCATCACATTCAAATTAAATGGTCTTTTATTTCACGCAGTACCCTTAGAACACTTTTGTTCTGGTACTTATTTCTGATACTAGTGTTTTTCTTCCCTTTCTATTCAAGTTAATTTCCTACAGGAAAAGAAAAAGAGAAGGGAAATGGTACTGTGGTCTTTAGACCACAAGGAAACCCTGTTTCTTAAGATACATAAGTAGGCATATGTCCAGTTTAAATTCAGAGAATGAGAGATCATAGGAGTTAGGAAATAATAAAATCACAAAGATATAAGACTTCAGAAATCTATCTAAACTGCCTATTTTCAAAACCAACTCCAGTTTGAAGTACAGCAGAATAAAGTTGCCGTCAGTAGCACAAATTGAAAGTTGAAAGTCTGTAATAGTAAAGTTTTGTTCTCTGTGTGTATGTGTGTGTATATAAATTTATGAGGCAGCATCTTCCCCAATATAATTTATTCACCTCGCACATTTTACATCATCATTGCAGTATTTATGGCTACCTATTCCAAGCAGGTCTCAGGGAAGGAATTTTAGTCAAGACACAAATCACTTGCAGCTAGTGATTTCTAACCTTTATTACCCCTGTAAGATAGACAACTTTTGAGACACAGCCTAAACATGTCAAAAGGTTGGTTTTCCATTAATATCAGCAGGAGCAGAAAATGACACTGCAGTTGTCCTTGGAACAGAGAAGCTGACAGATTTGCTGAAAGGTTCAGCCATTGTAGGATTTTGTTAAAAATCTAAAGGCTGCAGCATTTCCTTTTGAAGTTCTGAAACATCTTGGAATTCAAAAAGCTCAACAAAGAATAACATGGACAATTGGGTTTTTCAAAACTCCATTTTAATTTAGTTTTTCAAATATGATGCCCAGTCATTTACCATGTCAACTTACTCAAAGATACAAAATAAGTTCATTAAGAATTATCACTGAAGGTACCCAAACAGATTTCCAATTCTGAGAATACATGCCAAGGTCTAATATATTTAATTTAAACGTTCTACCTTTCCCCTGGGCATTCCCAACAACTCTAATTGAAAGGCATTTAACAGAGGCAGGCCTACAATTCTGAGTATTGTATACTGGGTCTCAAATTGAAGGTCTTTCCATTCAGAGTGTGAAAAATCAGATTCCAGATCACTTGTCCTTTATAATTCCTGTAATCTTTTCTAGTTAAACTTAACATCTGAGTATTACAGTAAAAACCAACATCCAGGACTAAATCTCCTAGAGTTGGCAGCTATATTGTTCTATACTGGAAGGCTCAAAAGAGAACTGTACACTGTTTGGGTAGCAGACAGAAGCTGAGTGAGTCAACTGAGATTAACACAAAGACTTACTTCTACTAAGATTTTGTATAATTAAACCTACTGTATGTATTTCTTCAAGATAAATGACAGTTCTTAGCTATTATTCCTATCAACCTGGTATTTAGGAAACTATCTTGGTTCATTCTTATCCTAATTTTTATGGAGCTGATAAAATTTTAACTTTTTATCTAACTCACAGCCAAAAGCATACAAATGTTGAACAACTGCAGTGTGGGAGACCCGGGTTTGATCCCTGGATTGGGAAGATCCCCTGGAGGAGGGCATGGCAACCCACTCCAGTATTCTTGCCTTGAGAATCCCCCGGGCTACAGTCCATAGGAAGCAAAGAGTTGGACACAACTGAGCGACTAAGCACGGAGAAGGCAATGGCAGTCCACTCCAGTACTCTTGCCTGGAAAATCCCATGGACAGAGAAGCCTGGTAGGCTGCGGTCCATGGGGTCGCTAAGAGTAGGATACAACTGAGCAACTTCACTTTGACTTTTCACTTTCATGCATTGGAGAAGGAAATGGCAACCCACTCCAGTGTTCTTGCCTGGAGAATCCCAGGGACAGGGGAGCCTGGTGGGCTGCCATCTATGGGGTTGCACAGAGTCGGACATGACTGAAGTGATTTAGCAGCAGCAAAGCGACTAAGCATAGCATAGCACACTCAAGTCTTCTTTGGGAAGAGATCCCAGTCCTTATTGAACTCAGCTGGTCATTTATTTTTTTTTTACAGATTAGATCACCGCTTTGTTTTTGTTTGCTTGTTTGTTTGTTTTTGGCTATGCCAAAAGGTATATGGGTTCTGAGCTCCCCCAGCAGGGATTGAACCTGTGCCACCTGCATTGGAAGCAGGAGTCTGGACCACTGACTGGATAACTAGTGAAGTCCCTGTCAAATATTTTAGAAAGGAATCTACAAGGCATATATTCTATCAGAGCACAATATACCTCATAACCCAAACCCAGTTCTTCAAGGAAGCGCTGCTTTAAAAAAAAAGTAGTTTTCTTTCTAATTTACCAACGTAAGTTTACTATTTGTTTCCGTTGTACAGATCTCAACATTATAAAATGAATAAATATTGACAATGAGAAGAAAAGAAGATGGGGAAAAAAGAAAATATCTTCTCTATACTCAGAAAAATGAACACAGTTCCCTAGAATATAGACTCATTTCTCTCATTCCATAAAGGATAAAAAAAAGACCATAAAAAATTCTAATTGTATCAGATCGATGGAAAATTCAGAAGACGATGAAACCAGTTAATTTCCTAAATTCCAGGCTTACAAGAATAGAAGCAAAGACCTATGAAATTTTACCTCTAAGTATCTAAGCCCAAAACAGTTGCTGTTAAAATTCGCCACACTTGTCTTAGTTTTTACATAGAGAATGTGTTTGGTTTCACAGGTAATTGGTAGCCTTGAGCACATGTAACTTACAATCACTGAATGAAAAGATTTGCTTTGGTGAATTAAAATGGAACAATTTCTCTAAAATAAAGGGGAAAAAGGCCAAAAAAAGTTAAGGGGATTAATAGGCAAGTGTTTCATCTATTTTTGCATTTAATTTGATGTTCTGAAGGCTCTAGGCATCTAAAAATATAACTCTTTTATTCTTATAAGTCTGCAAGATTTGGCTTTTGGAATAGAAACAGTTTAGGTGGAGAGGGAATTGTTGAATTCTGCGTCTATGTTTAAAAAAAAAAAAAGAGGGGGTTGACCATAACCCGAGGCCCTAGCTCCTGCAGAGTGCCTGTTGTTATGAAAGCAAGGTGCTCCACACGATCTAATCATAGCACTAAACCTTGTTACAAGCCCTTTTACAGCTCCAATATCTGGGTTACATGGAAACACGCTGGAGAGCCTCCTTGTACTATGAAATAAATGTCATTCTGACTGGCATCCTCTCTTCCAGCAAGTAATTTCCCTCCGCTGATAAATCGATACAGCAAAAACAAATGAGAACGCACAATGGGCACAGTGAGGATTACATTTTTATTCATTTCAGAGCCCCTGCAGCCAAGTTTTTTAAGCACAATAGCAGAAAATGATGCACTTGAGCTAGGAAACAAGAGAGATACATAGAGACATTGAGATAAGAAAAGAAAGACCAGAAAAAGGAAAAGGGAAAGAAATGGGAACAAAGAGAAAGCCAGGAGACAGAAGGCAATTGTGTCCCTACCAAGCAGTTCAGACACAAACTTTTGTTAGAGAGTAAGATTATTATTTAAATTCCTGCCCAGCTCCTCATAGACAGGATTGGAGAAACACAATTACATCTCTTTTTTTTTTTTTTTCCACTTCTTTATTCTGAAAGTTTGCAGATAATTTGAAAAGGATCTGAGATCTTATCTTTCTTTGATTGATTAATTATTGATACCAACATGGGAACCACACATGAAAACTTATCTAGTAAACTCTGAACTAGAAATGGTACAAAAGACACAATAGATCCTTATTCATCTCTGGAAGTCCCCTCAAGTCTTTTTTTTTTTTTCGCCTTTAAGGCAAAGATGGAAAAGGCAAAACAAAAGAGAAGCCAGAACACAGTGTCTATTCAAACAGGAATGGGAAATTCCTATACAGATATCTTTAAGATTGACTTTATAACTCCCCAATTAGTTGAATGCATTATCAGATAAAAAGAATGTGGCGCACACTTTAAAGTAAAAATCTGAAAATCGTTTGTCTTCAGAAAGGAAAATAAAAAGATCATTTCATAAAACCTTGAAAACCCTATATTTTCCTGTAAACAGCTAGTATTATATTTTCTGTTATTCATCATGGGGTATTTAATCCTTCCTAAGACAATGGAAATAAAAACAAGATTATAAAGTCCTAACAAAGCTTTGTAGATGATGCACTATTGTAATCCTTAAACTCAAAAATAGTTCTTTGGCAAGTTGTTCAACTATCCGTGCCATATCATCTTCATCAATAAAAATAGGGGTGATGGCAAAAGGGACTATCTCAGGGTATTTGAGAGAATTAAACTAGCTGGTATAAGTATAGTGTTTAAACATCTCCCAACTCAGAGTGCACGTCAGTATGATCACCACCATTTACCATCACCATTACCACTACCATCATCATCATCATACCATCCATTGCTTCCCAAGCTACAAGTAGTTATCTGGGTGTTATCAACATTTTCTGTTTGACCTATAGGCTAACAATGTATTCATATAATATATTCTTGGTGCCACTCCACAATACTGAACTAGATAGACTCAAGGTCTCATCTGCCCACAGTTTTTAAATATTCTTAACTGTTTTGTGATCTTCCAGAGTCAGTACACTCTCTTGGAAGAGAAAGTCAGAAAATGCATCACTATATTCAACCCATTCTTGGAATTTAATTTATTCTTTTTACTGTTTTCTTTACTAAAGTCTAGAAAATTATGCGTACTTTTTCTTCCTTAAAATATCTATGTAACTAATATTTCCTACTATCTTTACAATGCTAATTCTAATATAGGATTTAATATATTATACTTTTAATGTTGTTTGTGATCTTTCTCCTTGGCTCTAATTTGATTACCCCTTTTCTATTAAGTGCTTTCATTAGCATATATCTCCTCCATCATTCATCACTCCACTCCATGGACCAACCATGTCACTTTTTGAGAAGCAGTAAGAAAGAGTAATAGATCACACTGGTTCTTCATTTGTATCACAAACTTCAGTGACAAACAAAGAGAAACAAAAAAAAGAAAGCAAGCAAAAGAGTGGAGGTGGGTTCTTCCGGACTCTGTCATTCTTTCTCTCTGGTATAGTCATTAAACACAGGTGTTTATAGAGCTAAATCAATGTCTCAATATTTTTTTTCATTAACATCCTCCAGGATGAACCTTTCTATACATTTTTCTCTTAAGGCTTCGCTGTGAAATTTTAATACACAAGATATATTGTATATTTACTGTATATGTATCTGCGCTTTTAGCACTCAAAGGGTAAGTCTTTTTAGCTCCTAAAAACCAAGTTTTGCCTGTTTAGTGCAATACCATCTTGAGAATTCATGGACTAATTCTTCTTATGAAAACAGATTTCCACTTAGCAAACTGGGTCCCATGTTATTGTGGAAGGTGAGTTGAAATTCAGTTAGAACTATGTTTGTGTGTTGTGTGTTTGTGTTTTGTGTTGAGCAAACCTTTAAGTACTCATCTATGGCTGTATAATTCATTTTATCCCAAATCCAAAAGAGTACTCTGAAGGTCGAAGATCTATGGTAGTTCATGAAAGATGCCTAAGAAGCTACAAAGCAGTTTAAGGACAAGAAGAAAGGGGGATGCAGAGTAGAGTGGAAGTGTTTCCAATTAAAGCAGCTAGGGAATTAGGTAGGTGGAATGTAATTATCTACATTGGAGTTTGGCCAGGCTTCTGGGCTCTTTAAAAAAAAAAAAGCTCTAAGATCTTTAACGAATAGAGAGGTAGGTCCAAGTTTAACATCTCATCCAAAAAAAAAAGAAACAAGATTTCTAAGTCCTTATTTCCCGGAACATAGGTGGTATTCTTCTTTAATGAATGTGAAACTGCTGATACATCCCATATTTCAATTTGAAATAATTATTTCATAAAGCAATGACCTTGGAAATGGGAGTGTTGAAGAAGAAACAGTAAAATAGCTCCAGCAGTCAATAAAAGCAGAGGCACAATTTATAGCAAATAAAAATCAAACCTGCAGTGTTTTGAGATACAAGTATTTGCTAAGTCATAGCAACAGCTATCTAAAAGTGAATGTGACGTCAGTTTATGCTTTTTTTTTTTTTTGGTTACCTGAAGAAGTAATTCTTATAGCAGGTTAGTTTTCTTCCAAGTGTACAAACCCTTCCCCAATGATGGGGCCGCCAAGGTGGTGTAATGAAAACTGATACCCTTTGCAAACCCAGGAAGCCCAAGATGTGTGAGCAATAAATGTAAGCAGACATTATACCCTTCATAATCAGGCTGAATGAAGATGTGAACTGAATAAATGCTTGAGAAAATTCATAGCTTCTATTAGATGCAAAGATCGAAGTGTTAGACACCTTTTAGCTCAACTTTCATTTAATTTGCAGCTTTCGTTTCTGGAGTCTGAAGGGAGTGAAAAATTCTTCTCTAATTTTTTTCCTCTTTCATGACTTGACCAGAAAGATGAAATTGGGGTACTTTAATTACCATTCAGAGCCAAAGCTTGCCCTTTGATATGGAAATCCCACTTCTGCGACCGCCTTTTCCTGGCCCTTCTCCTCTCAGTTGCCCACCACGAATTTTAAGTAGCTTTGTCACCAGCTGATCCTGCAAGCTAAACTGTAGCTCTTTCCTGTTAAGTTTTGTTTAAGTTACACTATGCATCTTCCACCAGATTGGAAGAGCTGAAAGCAAGGAGGGAGGAGAGAGGGGAGGAAAAAAGCAGAGAGAGAGAGAGAGGAGAAGAGAGCATGAATGAGAATATGACTGACTCAATCCATTAGAGTTGCTGAATTATAGTTCCTACCCTGTCAGCATGAAGCGTGGCCCATTCTGCACAAAGCCTCTCACTTTAAACACACACCCAGAGCACACACTGATGAAAGCTGCCATGTACAGCTACCCCGTGATTGTCATCTGCCTGCTGCATGACTCCCGGCTTTGCTATAATTATTAATTGCACTTGTCAACTGTCATTAATTCCTCTTTAGCATCCCTGTCTTTGAGTAATTAGACAGAAAAGCCTCACTGAGCTCATTGTTTAGAGTCCCCTAAAAGAGTCCACTGGGCTTTCCTTGGAGAAAACCATCAGGAATACAATAGACCACTTCTCAGTTAACCCTTTGGAAGTGTGAAGAGAAGTAGAGGGCTTTTTACAGGTTTGGGTGGCCAGCTTGCCTTGTGAGTACAGAAAAGTCATGCTCAGCTATCTTATACCTTGACCCATATTCTCAATCTCACTTGCAGGGAAGAGGTATTCAAGGTAATCAAAAAGTCAGAGAAAGTTCTTATGAAAAACAAAATTTCCAAATCAGCATCTTCAAATTTCTAATCATTTTCTCATTTGATCTTATGCTTTGTATTTTGCAGAAATCATGTTCTTCAAAATAATATGTTCCTATGTTTACCATATAGCTTTATGTATACACCACATGTATGTATACATGAATGATGCACAAAGGTTTTCCAGGTGTCTTTTGGTTTCTCTATGTCATAATTTGGCTTCTAAATTTTAGATTGACAGGATAGAAGCTCCAGTTTTTATTTAGTCCTTTTTCCAACCTTCCACGCAAGGAGTTGGGTGACAATGCTTTTAATTGTACAACTGGTGACTTTTGAATATATTTTTAAATTTTATTTTAAAAGCCCATGGCCTCCAAAAGTTCCGTGAATTTGGCTAGACTCAGCTGATAAATGGAACGTGGTTTACATCAGAGTAGTAACTATAAATGAGAATTACTATGTTAGCATGTTGAATGACATAATGCATAAGAAAGCACTTTAAAAACTGCAAAGTGCTATAAAACATCATAATAGCATTTCATCATTATTGGCTTATAAAACTAAGCTCCTTTGACACTTTTAAATTTATGTGTAGCTTTAAATGCTTGGGCAATCAAAAATAAGTCAAGATTGAGGATTATTTAGCTGTTTTCTAAAAATAACATTGATAATAATATCAAGATAGATATTAGTTGTGTAAGCAAATAATAGAAATACTAAACAAATAGAAATGTTAAATAAATATTAGAAAATGTCTAAACAGTAAGGTTGATTGAACTAGCTGCTCCACTGTAAAAGAAAACTCATAAGAATTTCTCTGAAAAATAAACATGTATAGAGTTTTGAAAAATGAACTACAGTAAATATGATCACTAGGGATGATTAGAGCTCCTTCTTATATTATCTTAGCTATAATATTTCTTTCAGATGCTAGGTGAGTTCTTTCTACCGGTAATAATACCACTTATTGAAGTCTAGATATGTGTTCTATGTACCTTATACATCAATCCATTTGATGCTCAAATGCCCACGAAATAGGTACTATTATCTCAATTTTAGAGATGGAAAAACTGAGCAACAAGTAATTGAGGAAGTAGTTCAGGATCTCACAGCTAGTCACAGTAAGTCCAAAAGCCCCTACTCTTAATCACTCTTCTAATCCACCTCTCCAGACGTTAAGGTACTATCCTATGTAGGTTTCCATTCACTGGGTAATGGATTGTGATTTCTGGTAGTTTTTCCTAAAGAGAAAAATACATTAAAATATTTCACATTTTGTCATAAAAGTGTGATATAAATATGTGCTGGACACTGTAGGGACCTGCCATCCCATACATTCAAAGTGGAAGCTGTGTGTATGTGTGTGTGTGTGTAGGGGGAGACAGAGAAAGAAAATAAGTTAGGGATTACTCTAACTATCCTTGGGCACTATTATTACTGTGTGTAATTGCTAGGTTAATACAAAAAAATCCACTTTTATTTGCATAACTATATATATATTATAATATATATATAAAATACACACATATACACATGTGCTGAAGAATTGATGTGATCATACTGTGGTGCTGGAGGAGACTCTTGAGAGTCCCTTGGACTGCAAGGAGATCAAACCAATCAGTACTAAGGAAATCAACCCTGAATACTCATTGGAAGGACTGATGCTAAAGCCGAAGCTCCAATACTTGGGCCACCTGACGAACAGCCAGCTCACTGGAAAATACCCTGATGCTGAGAAAGACTGAAGGCAGGAAGAGAAGAGGATGACAGAGGATGAGATGGTGGGATGCATCCCAATTCAATGAGCATGAATTTTGGCAAAGTCTGGGAGATGATAGGGGACAGGGGGGCCTGGCATGCTGCAGTCCATGAGGTTGCAAAGAGCTGGACACAACTTAGTGACTGAACAACAACACAGGCACATAAATTCAACTCTTAGTCTAGTTCCATGTACTGTTTATTGAGTATTTACTGTATATCCAGTCTATGCTAAAAAGTTTGTAAGGCACTGAGTGAAAAAGGAAAGCATAAATTATGATTTTTAATTAAAAGGGGTTTTCAGACTTACTGGAGAGACAGATCTCAAGAACCATACAATTAACATACTACAAAGTGCTAAATGGAATACAATCAATGAAATAGATTAAATGAAAGCGCTATGATCAATGACAAGCCATTACTGGGAGGGAAAATACAACTTATTAAAAGGAAAAACTTTCTAAGTATCAGAGGTGTCCAACACTGAATCTGACTGAAATGAAAAGAAATGAAATACCCATGACCAAAAACATTCAACTGAGATTCAACTGAGATTCAATGAAAGAATTTCTGCATTGGTTGTGAGGTTGAACCAGCCTAAAAACTGTCCAGGGTCATCTTGCATGTCTTAGATTCTCTAATTCCATAGGATAGGTTTTTAGCAAGGGAGGAAACTTTATTTTGTTTGTTCTCTTGAAGAAGTCTGGTATTCAATTAGACTCTGAAAGAAGAATTGAAGTTTAAAAAGTGACAAAGAGAGTAAAGAAAAAAAAAAAAAAAAAGAATTCCAAGTAGAATTACAGGTGCAAAGATACAGAAGGAGAAATAATAAACTCTTGGGGGAAAAACTTGAAGAAAGCTACCTCACTGATACAAACAGTAACTTGAGGGAGTAGGGGTGCTGTAGGAAGTAACAGAATAAAAGCTGTCTCAGCAAAAAGGAGACAAACCCAAAAGGCATGATCAAGAGGCTTTTTTTTTTATTGAGTCAATGGTAAGAGATGGGTTGATTGAGGGCAAAGAGTATGATGGATAAAAGGTAACTCAGGAGACAGGGCTTGGTACGAGCTATATGGGGATAGAAGGCTGGTTTTGTCTATTAACTGTGGACTCAGGCAGATTACTTGACCTCCCTCTCACTTAGTATCCACGTCTCTGGATTGTAGATAACGGTCAGAGTTAATCCACAGAAAGAATTTAGAAAAACCCTAGCACACAATGAGTACTGAATAAATGTTAGCTATGATTATTATTACAAAACACTCACTGCTAACCAATATGTTTTCACTCATGTCTAATTGATGTAAAAACTATGGTAAAGGAGAGAAGAGATGTTTTAGGGTGGTATTTTTCTAATAGAGATGCTCCAAAGTAGAATGAACTTTCTTGGGATGCATTAAGCTTTTTTTTAAAGGATCTACGATGAGGAGGGGAAATTATCTATAATAATGTTGAAAAGAGGTTTTCGGCAATGAATGGGAAGGTGGATCATATGCCTCTTAGCTCTCAAGTGTTGGAGTTCTGATGATAAATCTGGAAAGTTAATCGAAGATTCATATTTTAATCTCTGGAGGGACATTCAATTTAGGTAATAATGTCCCTCAACTTTGGGTTCATGAAATAGCATACTATTAAGAGTATAAGATCCAGAATAAGACTGTCTAGATTCAAATTCAGAAGCTGTCTTTTAATTCTCTTGTGTAAGCCTGAGCAAGACTTTAAAAATTTTTTGTGCCTCAGTTCTCCCAAATGCAAAATTGAGATAATAATAAAACATCCCATAGAACTGTCTGAGAGCTAAAACGGTTGACACATGTAAAATGCTTATAAAGTGCTTATGAGTGTTCAACATATGTTAGCTATATCTAGTCACTGAGATTTAAAATATAGACTGTGACAAAATGGGAAACACTAAATTTTAGAGAGAAAAAATTAACTGCAGTATATCTAAAACAAGAGTATATTTTTAACTCTCTTTTTATACTTTTACTATTCACTCTCTATAATGCCTAAATCAATGTGGCTAAAATTTTTAGAATAAAAGTTAGCTGAAGGAGGTCCAAAGGCAGTAACTTACAGAATAAAGAACTAAGTCATGAGGATGTAATGTACAGAATGGTGACTGTAGCTTGTACATAATGCTGTATTGTATATTTAAAAGTTGCTAAGAGAGAAGATTTTAAAATTCCTGGGCATGCTATGTCGTTTCAGTTGTGTCCAGCACTTTGCGACTCTATGATCCATACCTGCCAGGCTGCTCTGTCTGTGGGATTCTCCAGGCATGAATACTAGAATGGGTTGTCATGCCTTCCTTCAGGGATATTCCTAAGTCAGGGATCTAACCCACATCTCCTGCGTCTCCTGCATTGGCACTAGAGTATTCTACCAGTAGCGCCACCCGAGAAGCCCTAAAATTCACTATAAAAAAAAAAATAAATACATACATACATATGGGGATGGCTGTCAACTAGGCTTACTGTGGAGATCATTCCACAGTACACAAAATATTGAATCACTGTGTTGGACATTTGAAACTAATATAATACTGCATGTCAATATATACCTCATTTTATTTTAAAAATGTATACTCAAAACAATGACAATAGAGAAAAGAGAAAAGGATGAGAAGAAAAAAAAAGAAAAGAGAAAAGAAGAGATGGACTCAGCTAGACTTTAGCTGATGGACTCAGTATAACAGTTTGGTAGTATATCAGCCATAAAGCTTTATAATAAAGTGTCATTCAGATGAATTTGTAGAATCACCGTGGTTACCAGCACTATTCTCATCAAATGCATCTATAAAGTTACTATTGTGGAATTTATATTACATTTTATTTTTGGTCTCTTGAATTCCAACATTTCCCCCTCTCACCCAAAATCTATATCATGCCACACACCATATAAAAGCTCTGTTGTAGGGGGAAAAGCATGCTAAATATTGACATTTTTCTTAGGGAGAAAACATATCAATGGACTCTTACTATTTATTAAAATCAGATAAGATTAGGCATAATGTCCCTGGATTAAACAATCTGAAATTTACAGACTGATTATGTGACTGCTGTCTTAATATTTCTGAGCCAAACTGAACCTCATGGTTTTTCTCAGCCCCTTTGCTCACATTGTCTCAAGTTCTCCTCATTTCCACCACTCAAGGTCCACCTCAGATATCACTGTCTTCAGTTCAGTTCAGTTCAGTCACTCAGTTGTGTCTGACTCTTCGCAACCCCATGAATCGCAGGACGCCAGGCCTCCCTGTCCATCACCAGCTACCGGAGTTCATTCAAACTCATGTCCATCGAGTCGGTGATGACATCCAGCCATCTCACCCTCTGTCGTCCCCTTCTCCTTCTACCCACAATCCTCCCAGCATCAGGGTATTTTCCAATGAGTCAACTCCTCGCATGAGGTGGCCAAAGTATTGAAGTTTCAGCTTTAGCATCAGTCCTTCCAATGAACACCCAGGACTGATCTCCTTTAGCATGGACTGCTTAGCTATGTCTTTTGGAATTCTCACTTCTTCTCCACAGCTTGTCCCTCTATCATTCCCTGTGTGTGCAATACCTGTCTTCTCTGATACATGAAATATAACAGAGGATACCAGTTAAAAGTATATGACATGGTGGAAATAAAAACAAAAGGAGAGGTACAATGATGGTAAATACATTCCATCTATATCTACACCTTTGGCTAGGGAGACTCCAATCTTGGCACAAAGCTTCTTGTAGTGAATGACTAAAGGAACGTTGGTCAGTTACACAATACACAGGCATCATCGGACAAAAACAGTCTAGTAACTACAGTCATCATCCAGTACACATCCAGCACATCATCCAGTACACATCCCCACAACTTATTTTATAACAGTAAGTTAGTATCTTTGGACCTCCTTCAGCTAACTTGTCTACTAAAAAATGTAGTCACCTTGACTTAAGCATTAAAGAGGATGAACAGTAAATGCATAAAATGCATGAAAAGAGTTTAAATGTGTACTCAGGCTTTAGATGGGCTTCCCAGGTGGTGCTAGTGGTAAAGAAGCCACCTGCTGATGCAGGAGACTTAAGATATGCAAGTTCAATCCCTGGGTGGGGAAGAATCCCTGGAGGAGGGCATGGCAACCCACTCCACCATCCTCGCCTGGAGAATCCCAGAGACAGAGGAAAGCCTGGCAGGCTATGGTCCATAGGGTCACAAAGAGTTGGACATGACTGAAGCGACTTACCAGGCACACACACATGCTTTAGATATATGGCACTTACTATTTTCTATAAATAAATATTTATATAAATATATATATATATATATATATATATATATATATGTATATATATCAGGAACAGCATTTGATAAGAGGAGTTAGAAAATTCTCGCAAGTAGACTTGAAGAATGGATATGGTAGGTTGCAATGAAATATTTCTGCATCACAATTCTTGGTAGACATAATGAAATAGGCAACTTCATTGTGACACAACTCTTGGTAGGCATAAAATACCCATAAGGGATTCTTCATATAGCAGCCCTCAGTGAGGACCAGTGATACTTCATTAAAACATAAGTCATAAAAATTGCTTATTTGGAGTCATCAGAATTCAGGGACACAGCTCTTTGCATCTCTGTCTTAGTTCAGAGGTGGATTTCAGGGTATCTCAAAAGAATTACATATCTCTCAAACCATATTTACTAAATACTATATCTCATCATAATCAATCTACCAATCTAATCACATGGACCAAAGCCTTGTCTAACTCAATGAAATTATGAGCCATGCCATGTAGGGCCACCCAAGACACACGGGTCATAGTGGAGAGTTCTGAAAAATGTAGTCCACTGAAGAAGGGAATGGCAAACCACTTCAGTAGTCTTGCCTTGAGAACTCCATGAACAGCATGAAAAGGCAAAAAGATAGGACACTGAAAGATAAACTTCCCAGGTCAGTAGGTGACCAATATGCTCCTGGAGATCAGTGGAGAAATAACTCCAGAAAGAATGAAGAGATGGAACCAAAGAAAAACAACACCCAGTTGTGGATGTGACTGGTGGTGGAAGCAAAGTCCGATGCTGTAAAGAGCAATATTGCACAAGAACCTGGAATGTTAGGTCCATGAATCAAGGTAAATTGGAAGTGGTGAAACAGGAGATGGAAAGAGTGAACATCAACTCTGGAATGGGTGAATTTAACTCACATGACCATAATATCTACTACTGTGGGCAAGAATCCCTTAGAAGAAATGGCATAGACATCATAGTCAACAAAAGAGTCCAAAATACAGTACTTGGATGCAATGTCAAAAACGACAGAATGACCTCTATTTCCAAGGCAAACCATTCAATATCACAGTAATCCAAGTCTATGCCCTGACCAGTAATGCTGAAGAAGCTGACATTGAATGGTTCTATGAAGACCTACAAGACTTTCTAGACTAACACTCAAAAAAGATGTCCTTTTCACTACAGGGGTCTGGAATGCAAAAGTAGGAAGTCAGGAAACACCTGGAGTAACAGAAAAATTTGGCCTTGGAGTACAGAATGAAGCAGGGCAGAGGCTAATAGAGTTTTACAAAAAGAACAAACTGGTCAGAGCAAACATCCTCTTCCAACAACACAAGACAAGACTCTACGCATGGACATCACCAGATGGTCAAGACCGAAATCATATTGATTATACTCTTTGCAGACAAAGGTGGAGAAGCTCTATACAGTCAGCAAAAACAAGACCGGGAGCAGACTGTGGCTCAGATCATGAACTCCTTATTGCCAAATTCAGACTTAAATTGAAACAAGTAAGAGAAACCACTAGACCATTCAGGTATGACCTAATCAAATCCCTTATGATTATACAGGGGAAGTGAGAAATAGATTTAAGGGACTAGTTCTGATAGAGTGAGTGATTAACTATGGATGGAGCTTCGTGACATTGTACAGGAGACAGGGATCAAGACCATCCCCAAGAAAAAGAAATGCGAAAAAGCAAACTGGCTATCTGAGGAGGCCTTACAAATAGCTGTGAAAAGAAGAGAGGCGAAAAGCAATGGTGACAAGGAAAGATATACCCATTTGAAAGCAGAGTTCCAAAGAATAGCAAGGAGAGATAAGAAAGCCTTCCACAGTGATCAGTGCAAAGAAACAGAGGAAAACAATACAATGGGAAAGACTAAAGATCTCTTCAAGAAAATTAGAGATACCAAAGGAATATTTCATGCAAAGACGGGCTCGATAAAGGACAGAAATGGGATGGACCTAACAGAAGCAGAAGATATTAAGAAGAGGTAGCAAGAATACACAGAAGAACTATACAAAATAGATTTTCACAACCCAGATAATCACAATGGTGTGATCACTCACCTAGAGCCAGACATCCTGGAATGTGAAGTCAACTGGGCCTTAGGAAGCATCACTACAAACAAAGCTAGTGGAGGTGATGAAATTCCAGTTGAGCTGTTTCAGATCCTAAGAGATGATGCTGTGAAAGTGCTGCATTCAATATGCCAGCAAATTTGGAAAACTCCACAGTGGCCACAGGCCTGGAAAAGGTCAGTTTTCATTCCAATCCCAAAGAAAGGCAATGCCAAAGAATGCCCAAATTACCACACAAGTGCACTCATCTCACACACTAGTAAAGTAATGCTCAAAATTCTCTAAGCCAGGCTTCAACAATATGTGAACCATAAACTTCCAGATGTTCAAGCTGGATTTAGAAAAGCCAAAGGAACCAGAAATCTAATTGCCAACATCTGTCAGATCATCAAAAAAGCAAGTGAGTTTCAGAAAAACATCTATTTCTGCTTTATTGACTATGCCAAAGCCTTTGACTGTGTGGATCACAATAAACTGTGGAAAATTCTTAAAGAGATGGGAACACCAGACTGCCTGACCTGCCTCTTGAGAAATCTGTATGCAGGTCAGGAAGCAACAGTTAGAACTGGACATGGAACAACAGACTGGTTCCAAATAGTGTAAGGAGTATGTCAAGGCTGTATATTGTTACACTGCTTATTTAACTTATATGCAGAGTACATCATGAGAAACACTGGGCTAGATGAAGCACAAGCTGGAATCAAGATTGTGGGGAGAAATATTGATAACCTCAGTTATGCAGATGACACTACCCTTACAACAGAAAGCAAAGAGGTATTAAAGAGGCTCTTCATGAAAGTAAAAGAGGAGAGTGAAAAAGTTGGCTTAAAGCTCAACATTCAGAAAACTAAGATCATGGCATCTGGTCCCATCACTTCATGGCAAATAGATGGGGAAACAGTGGAAACAGTGGCAGACTTTATTTGGGGGGCTCTGAAATTACTCCAGATGGTGACCTCAGCCATAATATTAAAAGATGCTTACTCCTTGGAAGAAAAGTTATGACTACCCTAGACAGCATATTAAAAAGCAGAGACATTTCTTTGCCAACAAAGGTCCATTTAGTCAAGGCTATGGTTTCTCCAGTAGTCATGTATGGATGTGAGAGTTGGACTATAAAGAAAGCTGAGCACCGAAGAATTGATGCTTTTGAACTGTAGTGTTAGAGAAGACTCTTGAGAGTCCCTTGGATATCCAACCAGTCCATCCTAAATGAAATCAGTCCTGAATATTCATTGGAAGGACTGGTGTTGAAGCTGAAACTCCAATACTTTGGCCACCTGATGCAAAGAACTGATTCATTGAAAAAGACCCTGATGCTGGGAAAGATTGAAGGTGGGAAGAGAAGGGGACGAGAGAGGATGAGGTGGTTGGATGACATATCTGACTCAATAGAGATGAGTTTGAGTGAACTCCGGAAGTTGGTGATGGACAGGGAAACCTGGTGTGCTGCAGTCCTTGGGTCACAAGGTGTCAGACGTGACTGAGCGACTGAACTGAACTGAACTGATTTGTCCTCTCTGGGTTTCTCCAAGACATTGTGGAACAACACATTTTAAATTATTGTTTCTAAAAGATGTGAAGTTCAGGTTCTCAACATGGACAAACGGTACAGTAAATGTTTATGATTAAAGCACTGGCCAGCTGACACCATCTTGAGAAAAGTGGCATCTATGGAAGACAGCATCCAGGAGAAGTTCTCAGAAGTGATTTATGAATCTTTGCATTTTGCCTTTTACTAGAGGTACTGATGCACTCACCCTCAACTATACCCTGATACCTTATAATATTTTTTAGGCCCAGTATCCCTCTTGCCCTAGTTGGGAAAATTCCCCTAGCTACCCACTCCAGTATTCTGGGCTGGAAAATTCCACGGGCAGAGGAGCCTGGCAGATTACAGTTCATGGGGTCGTAGAGTCAGACACAGCTGAGCAACTTTCACTCACTTTCACTTATCCCTTTTAACATGTTGCTGTATCCTCTGCCACCACCATCAACATGCTTGACATGCTGATGATACCAACAACTGCTACACAGAGATGTCTTCTGCTTCCTTTTTATCCAACCAACTCTTGATACATTTACAACATACTGGAATGGAAAGATGGTAGGCACGTTTAAAATGGGTCTGCCATCAACACACTTGGTGTGCATCACATATCACCTCCAAAATGTCTCATAAGGAAGGAAATTACTAAAAAGACAAACCAGTACAGAAGGTGTGGTACCATATTTCTATCCATCATCAGTAATTTTGTTCAAAGGGAACTGAAGCAGGTAGTTAAAAATTTTAAAAGTTAGATTAAAACCCCAGTTAATGAATTTCTTGGAGATTCCTGTGCAAGTATTTAGTACATGTTTAACTAAGACAAGCTTGCTGAGCAACATTTATATATTTCTCAAGACTACTGTTTCAAACGAGAGTTTCCTCAAAGAAATTTTAAATCAGATTTTACCTCTGGTCACATTCGTGGACACTTATACTTTTCTAGTGCCATGCAGCCTTAATCCTCCTAAAATTTTAGATTGTAATTCCAAGAGTTATTAGGTTGGAAAACAGCTTCTGGGCAAATGATGTTATTCAGAAAACTTTTTATACCAGAAATAATAGTTGGATTATTTCTGCCTCACAGATATCTTAAGGTCTGGTTTTTAATGTAAATTGGGTATTCTGACATAGACATTTCTTGCACTTAAATAATAGTACTCTTGAAACAAAAGAGAGAGTAGGGATAAAGATAATAAATACAATGGTTTGTTAAATAAATACAAATGCTAAAATTAGCTTTGATCTTCCATTTCGGTTTAGTTTACTTACTCTTCTGTATTCTAATGGCATTACATAAACATTTTAATATTTTTTATTTAAGGGTCTATCAACATTGTGGGTTCTATTAAGTCAGCAACTGTTACTCCTTTCTAAAATTGTTAGTGTTAATGGATACATTTTCTTTTAAAATCATATTGTTTACTGCTGAAAACATACTGTTTACTGTTGAAAAACTATTCCTAAAAGTAAAATTCTTTTATGCTTTTAAATATCAGTACATATAAAATTTTAAAATAGAGTAAATGGTCAAGCACGAAAATTCATGTATCTACCAGAGGTATGTTGGATAGTGGAAGAATATAGAATTCATTTTGTGAAGGATTTTTTTAATCCAAAGAGATGAGTTCATTTGAACAATCTATCAAATATACTTTATTTTATTTTAACAAATTGCTTTGTCTTCTGGATTATCTTATGGTAATAATCACTTTTTTATTGGATTCAGTTATGAAAGTGAGAAAAAGGGAGAAATGCAGGAGAACTTTTTAAAAACCCAACTGCAGTTACATCTATGAATTCATAGATGAATTATGATCATGAAAATGAGATAACTGCTTCATTTTTTTAAAAGGGACGATGAAAATGCCAGGTGAGTGGTAGAAGAATTTAATGATGGTTTTCAAAAGTGAGTATCTTAATAAGAAGTGATTTCTATTGTCCATTACACAAAATATTCTAAAAATCTGACTTCTAGGGTATTATTCTCAGTGACACCGGGACAACAAGTGGAATTCAAACAAAGGCAAAAGTTGGCACAACATGAATGATCGAATGACGTAACACAAGACAACTCTGAAGCAGTATAACCCCAAACCCACCACTGGCATTTTGTGAGTAAATCCCAGATAAACTTGGTGGCAGTATTATAGTATATTATCCTAGTCACGTAGACATTAATATACTGAAAATTCTGAAAAACATTTGGTCTTCCTAATTTCTTCTCTAATTAAAATAGCAAAAATATTTAGATATGCCTACATAGCAATCTATGTCTATAGAAATTACATAATTTAAAAAAAAGAAATGCTATCACTAGAAAAACATTTGGCTTCCCTTGTGGTTCAACTGCAATGAGTGAGACCTGGGTTTGATCCCTGGGTTGGGAAGAGTCCCTGGAAAGGCTACCCAGTCCAGTATTCTGGCCTAGAGAATTCCATGCACTGTATAGTCCATTGAGTCCCAAAGACTTAGACATGACTGAGTGACTAACTTTCAACTTTTTAATACAATCTCTATCAAAATTCCAATGGCCATTTTTCACAGAAATAGAAAAAACAATCCTTAAATTTATATGGAACAACAACAACAACAAAAAATAGCCAAAGCAATCATGAGATAGAAGAATAAAGCTGGAAGTATCATACTTCCTAATTTCAAACTAGTATAGGAGAGTTCTGACAAAACGTGGTCCACTGGAGAAGGGAATGGCAAACCACTTCAGTATTCTTGCCTTTGGAACCCAATGAACAGTATGACAGGGCAAAGAGAAAGGACACTATAAGATGAACTCCCCACGTCAGTAGGTGCCCAATATGCTATGGAAGATCAGTGGAGAAATAACTTCAGAAAATATGAAGAGATGGAGCCAAAGCAAAAACAACACCCAGTTGTGGATGTGATTGGTGATAGAAGCAGGTCCAATGCTGTAAAGAGCAATATTGCATAGGAACCTGGAATGTTAGGTCCATGAATCCAGGAAAATTGGAAGTGGTCAAACAGGAAATGGCAAGAGTTAACGTTGACATTTTCGGAATCAGTGAACTAAAATGGACTGGAATGGGTAAATTTAACTCAGATGACCATTATAGCTACTACTGTGGGCAAGAATCCCTTAGAAGAAATGGATAGCCATCATACTCAACAAAAGAGTCTGAAATGCAGTAATTGGTTGCAATCTCAAAAACAACAGAGTGATCTCTGTTCATTTCTAAGGCAAACCATTCAATATCACAGTAATCCAAGTCTATGCTCTGACCAGTAATGCTTAAAATTGAAGTTGAACAGTTTTGTGAAGACCTGCAAGACCTTCTAGAACTAACACTCAAATAAGATGTCCTTTTCATTATAGGACACTAGAAAGCAAAAGTAGGAAGTCAAGAGATACGACAACAGGGAAATTTGGCCTCAGAGTACAAAATGAAGCAGGTCAAAGGCTAACAGAGTTTTGCCAAGAGAATACACTGGTCATAGCAAAAATCCTCTTCCAACAACACAAGAGACGACTCAACACATGGACATTACCACATGGTAAATACCAAAATCAGACTGATATATTCTTTGCAGGCAAAGATGGAGAATCTCTATACAGTCAGCAAAAACAAGACCAGGAGCTGACTGTGGCTCAGATCATGAACACCTTATTGGTAAATTCAGACTTATATTGAAGAAAGAAGATAAACCACTAGACCATTCAGGCATGACCTAAACCAAATCCCTTATGATTATACAGTGGAAGTGAGAAATAAATTCGGTGTATTAGATCTGATAGACAGAGTGCCTGAAGAACTATGGAGAGAGGTTGTGACACTGTAAAAGAGGCAGTGATGAAGACCATCCCCAAGAAAAAGAAATACAAAAGGGCAAAATGGTTGTCTGAGGAGACCTTACAAATAGCTGAGAAAAGAAGAGAAGCAAAAGGAAAAGGATAAAAAAAGAGACATACCCATTTAAATGCAGAGTTCCAAAAAACAGCAAGGAGAGATAAGAAAGCCTTTCTCGGTGATCAATGCAAAGAAATGGAGGAAAATAATAGACTGGGAAAGACTAGAGATCTCTTCAAGAAAATTAGAGATACCAAGGGAACATTTCAAAATTTCATGGAAAAATGGGCACAATAAAGGACAGAAATGGGATGGATCTAACAGAGGCAGAAGATATTAAGAAGAGGTGGCAAGAATACACAGAAGAAATGTACAGAAATCATCTTCATGACCCAGATAACCATGATGGTGTGATCACTCACCTAGAGCCAGACATCCTGGAATGTGAAGTCAAGCGGGCCTTAGTAAGCATCACTACAAACAAAGCTAGTGGAGGTAATGGAATTCCAGTTGAGCTATTTTAAATCCTAAGAGATGATGCTGTGAAAATGCTCCATTCAATATGCCAGCAAATTTGGAAAACTCCACAGTGGCCACAGGCCTGGAAAAGGTCAGTTTTCAATATAATCCCAAAGAAAGGTAATGCCAAAGAATGTTCAAACTACCACACAATTGCACTCATCTCACATGCTAGTAAAGTAATGCTCAAAATTCTCCAAGCCAGGCTTCAACAGTATGTGAACCAAGAACTTCTAGATTGTCAAGCTGGATTTAGAAAAGGCAGAGGAACCAGAGATCAAATTGCCAACATCCACTAGATCATCAGAAAGTGAGAGAGTTCCAGAAAAACATCTATTTCTGCTTTATTTACTATGCCAAAGACTTTAAGTGTATGGGTCACACCAAACATGGAAAATTCTTAAAGAGATGGGAATACCAGACCACCTGACCTGCCTCTTGATAAATCTTTATGCAAGTCAAGAAGCAACAGTTAGCACTGGACACGGAACAACAGACTGGTTCCAAATCATGAACGGAGTACATCAAGACTGCATATTATCACCCTGTTTATTTAACTTATATGCAGAGAACATCATGCGAAATGATGGGCTGGATGAAGCACAGCTGGAATCAAGTTTGTTGGGAGAAATAGCAATAACCTCAGATATGCAGATGACACCACTCTTCTGGCAGAAAGCAAAGAAGAACTAAAGAGCCTCTTGATAAAAGTGAAAGAGGAGCAGATGACATGATCCTCTACAGCAGATCAGATCAGTCACTCAGTGGTGTCCGACTCTTTGCAACCCCATGAATCGCAGCACGCCAGGCCTCCCTGTCCATCACCAACTCCCGGAGTTCACTCAGACTCACGTCCATCGAGTCAGTGATGCCATCCAGCCATCTCATCCTCTGTGGTCTCCTTGTCCTCCTGCCCCCAATCCCTCCCAGCATCAGAGTCTTTTCCAATGAGTCAACTCTTCACATGAGGTGGCCAAAGTACTGGAGTTTCAGCTTTAACATCATTCCTTCCAAAGAAATCCCAGGGCTGATCTCCTTCAGAATGGACTGGTTGGATCTCCTTGCAGTCCAAGGGACTCTCAAGAGTCTTCTCCAACACCACAGTTCAAAAGCATCAATTCTTCGGCGCTCAGCCTTCTTCACAGTCCAATTCTCACATCCATACATGACCACAGGAAAAACCATAGCCTTGACTAGACGAACCTTTGTTGGCAAAGTAATGTCTCTGCTTTTCAATATGCTATCTAGGTTGGTCATAACTTTCCTTCCAAGGAGTAAGCGTCTTTTAATTTCATGGCTGCAGTCACCATCTGTAGTGATTTTGGAGCCCAGAAAAATAAAGTCTGCCACTGTTTCCACTGTTTCCCCATCTATTTCCCATGAAGTGGTGGGATCCTCTACATAGAAAACCCTAAAGACTCCACCAGAAAATTACTAGAGCTAATCAATGAATAGAGTAAAGTTGCAGGATATAAAATCAACACACAGAAATCTCTTGCATTCCTATACACTAATAATGACAAAATAGAAAGAGAAATTAAGAAAACAATTCCATTCACCATTGCAACGAAAAGAATAAAATACTTAGGAATATATCTACCTAAAGAAACAAAAGACCTATATATAGAGAACTATAAAAAACTGGTGAAAGAAATCAAAGAGGACACTAATAGATGAAGAAATATACCATGTTCATGGATCAGAAGAATCAATATAGTGAAGATGAGTATACTACCCAAAGCAATCTATAGATTCAAAGCAATCCCTATCAAGCTACCAATGGTATTTTTCACAGAGCTAGAACAAATAATTTCACAATTTGTATGGAAATACAAAAAACCTAAAATAGCCAAAGTAATATTGAGAAAGAAGAATGGAACTGGAGGAATCAACTGCCTGACTTCAGGCTCTACTACAAAGCCACAGTCATCAAGACAGTATGGTACTGGCACAAAGACAGAAATAGAGGCCAATGGAACAAAATAGTAAGCCCAGAGATAAATCCAGGACCTACGGCACCTTATCTTTGACAAAGGAAGCAAGAATATATAATGGAGAAAAGACAATCTCTTTAACAAGGGGTGCTGGGAAAACTGGTCAACCACTTGTAAAAGAATGAAACTAGAACAACTTTCTAACACCATACACAAAAATAAACTCAAAATAGATTAAAGATCTAAATGTAAGACCAGAAACTATAAAGTTCTTAGAGGAGAACATAGGCAAAACACTCTTGGACATAAATGATAGCAGGATCCTCTATGACCCACCTCCCAGAATACTGGAAATAAAAGCAAAAATAAACAAATGGGACCTAATTAAAATTAAAAGCTTCTGCACAACAAAGGAAACCATAAGCAAGGTGAAAAGACAGCCTTCAGAATGAGAGAAAATACTAGCAAATGAAGCAACAGACAAAGAATTAATCTCAAAAATATATAAGCAACTCCTGCAACTCACTTCCAGAAAAATAAACGAGCCGATCAAAAAAAGGGCCAAGAATTAAATAGACATTTCTCCAAAGAAGACATACAGATGGCTAACAAACACATGAAAAGATGCTCAACATCACTCATTATCAGAGAAATGCAAATCAAAACCACTATGAGGTACCATTTCACACCAGTCAGAATGGCTGCGATCCAAAAGTCTACAAGCAATAAATGCTGGAGAGGGTATGGAGAAAAGGGAACCCTCTTACACTGTTGGTGGGAATGCAAACTAGTACAGCCACTATGGAGAACAGTGTGGAGATTCCTTAAAAAACTGGAACTAGAACTGCTTTATGACCCAGCAATCCCACTGCTAGGCATACACACCGAGGAAATCAGAATTGAAAGAGACACGTGTACCCCAATGTTCATCGCAGCACTGTTTATAATAGCCAGGACATGGAAGCAACCTAGATGTCCATCAACAGATGAATGGATAAGAAAGTGGTGGTACATATACACAATGGAGTATTACTCAGCCATTAAAAAGAATACATTTGAATCAGTTCTAATGAGGTGGATGAAACTGGAGCCTATTATACAGAGTGAAGTAAGTCAGAAAGAAAAACACCAATACAGTATACTAATGCATACATATGGAATTTAGAAAGATGGTAATGATAACCCTGTATGTGAGGCAGCAAAAGAGACACAGATGTATAGAACAGTCTTTGGGACTCTGTGGGAGAGGGCAAGGGTGGGATGATTTGTGAGAATGGCATTGAAACATTTATAATATCATATGTGAAACGAATTGCCAGTCCAGGTTCGATGCATGACACAGGATGCTCGGGGCTAGTGTACTGGGATGACCCAGAGGGATGCTATAGGGAGGGAAGAGGGAGGGGGGTTCAGGATGGGGAACACGTGTACACCCGTGGTGGATTCATGTTGATGTATGGCAAAACCAATACAATATTGTAAAGTAATTAGCCTCCAATTAAAATAAATAAATTTGTATTAAAAAATTGAAAGGAGAGTGAAGAAGTTGGCTTAAAGCTCAACATTCAGAAAACAAAGATCATGGCATCCAGTCTCACCCTTCATGGTAAATATTTGGGGAAACAGTGGAAACAGTGACAGACTTTATTTTGGGGGGCTCCAAAATCACTGCAGATGGTGACTGCAGCCATAAAATTAAAAGACGTTTGCTCCTTGGAAGAAAAGTTATGACCAGTCTAGACAGCATGTTAAAAAGCAAAGACATTACTTTGCCAACAAAGGTCCATCTAGTTAAAGCTTTGTTTTTTTCCAGTAGTCATGTATGGATGTGAGAGTTGGACGATAAACAAAGCTGAGTGCTGAAGAATATATGCTTTTCAACTGTGGTGTTGGAGAAGACTCTTGAGAGTCCCTTGGACTGCAAGGAGATCCAACCTGTCCATCCTAAAGGAAATCAGTCCTGAATATTCATTGGAAGGATTGATGTTAAAGCTGAACCTCCCACACTTTGGCCACCTGATGGGAAGACCTGACTCATCTGAAAAGACCCTGATGTTGGGAAAGACTGAAGGCAGGAGGAGAAGGAGACAACAGAGGATGTGATGGTTGGATGCCGTCACCAATTCGATGGACATGAGTTTGAGTAAGCCCCAGGCACTGGTAATGGACAGGATAGCCTGGCGTGCTGCAGTCCATGGCATCGCAAAGAGTTGGACATGACTGTGCAACTGAACTGAACTGATAGTTCTACAAAGCTATAGAAATCAAAACAGTATGGTACTGACATCAAATAGGCAGACAGCCCAATGGAACAGAAATGAGGGCCCCAAAATGGGAAAACAATAGACTCTTTGATAAATGATGTTGGGAAAGCTGGACAACTGTGTATGGGAATATGAAATTGGACCCCTATCATATACCACTCACAAAAATAAACTGGAAATGGATAATAGATTTGAATATAAGATCCCAAATCATTAAACTAGAAGAAAACATGGAGGGGGGAAAGCTGCTTGATTGCTACACTTAAATTTATAGTTTAAAAAATATGTATTTCTTCTTAAAATAAAAATGTATTTTTAATGTAGAAAGGTGGCTAATACATACAATTAAAAAGGTGAAATTCTTAAAAAATCAGATTACAGATATTTGTGTAATCTAGCCATTGAGTATTTTATTTATTTTAGCATATATTTTGTCAGTATTTTGTGTATGCATGATACAAACCCTTTGTGTGTAAGTGTGCATACACATCCATGTATCCATTCAACAAATATTTCTTGAATATTTATGATGGTTCTTTTTTCCCATGTCCATATACCATTTTTACATGAAATTAATATTCCATCATACAAAAATACTACAATATTTTTAATGCAAAACCCATATGTTTTATAAATTGCTGTTCTAAATTTTGTTACTACACACATTTTATATATATATATATATACACACACACATTTTATATATATGTGTGTGTGTGTAATATAAGGTAACTCTCTAGAGCATAAGCATCAACATTAACAAATTTTAACAGGCACTGTGTGAACTAAATCTTTGGTGCAGCAGTACAATGGACACTACTATCCTCAGTAAATGAGAGGCTTCATGTCACTGAAATTTCTTCAGTAATCGGTTATGGTGGTATTTTTAATCTTTGCCAATTTGCTAAATGAACTAGGCTCTCACAATTTATTTGCATGCCTCAAATTTTAGAAAAAAATTTTATATATCTAGCCCCCATCTGATTTCCTCCTTTTAATTCAATATTCAGGTTATAACTCTATTTTCCCCTTAATTTGTAAGCAGTTTAAATTATATTTTAATTTCATAATTAACATATTAAATTGCCAATCGTATTTGTAAAAAATAGCAATTTATACCATTAAACCCAGTATATTGTAAATACATTTCTCAGTTTCTCATTTGTTTGTCTCTTCTATCATTTAAGGTGCAAAGGTTTTATAATTTTGTGATCAAACCTAGAAAAAGTTTTCCTTTGTGATTTCTGCCTTTAGTGTGATGCTTAATAATAACTCAAGTCTCCCTCCACTTATATAAATACTCACCAACACTCTCTTAATACTCTTATAGTTTCTTTTATTAAGAATTTAAAATTTCAATCCTCCTGGAATTTATTTTGACAATGGTATAGAAATCTAACTTTTCTTCTAAATACTTAGAAGAAAATTGTTCATTCCTTTCACACAGATTTGAAATGCCTAAAACAACACTGTATAAAAAAGCTTTACCGTGTTAGGAGGAAATAAAATTTCCTAATTACAGGTCAAACATCATGTTTACATTGCTATGCTATGCTATGCTAAGTCATTTTAGTCATGTCCGACTCTGTGTGACCCTAGAGATGGCAGCCCACCAGGTTCCCCCGTCCCTGGGATTCTCTAGGCAAGAACACTGGAGTGGGTTGCCATTTCCTTCTCCAATGCATGAAAGTGAAAAGGGAAAGTGAAGTCGCTCAGTCGAGTCCGACTCCTAGGGACCCCATGGACTGCAAGCCTACCAGGCTCCTCCATCCACGGGATTTTCCAGGCAAGAGTACTGGAGTGGGGTGCCATTGTCATTTCATATCATATTATGTTATAAAACACCAATTATTCACTATAAAGTATGTATTGTTGTTTAAAATTCTCTAAAAGATACATAGATACATGCATCACCTAAGAAGATTAAAATCATGGTTCCTAATGACTTTAAAAATTAGAATATATTTATTACATTTTATAAAGAGTCTCAGCAATTCAACTTCACTAAATTATGCAAAATGTATTTTCATTTACAGAATGTGACTGTGGGCAAGACTTCTTCCATTGAAAAGAGATATAACCTAATTATGCAAAAAGTTTTATGGAGATGGTTTGGGTTCAAGGTTTTTTTCTAAAATTAAATTATTGTTGTTAGAACTGCTTCCTTATTGCTTAGTATTCTAAGGAAAGATACAAAACTACTGAGGAATTGCTTGCTTATATACATTATTTTAAAGCCTTTTGGTCAACAATTCAGGCATTATTTTATTTAGAAGGAAAAATCCTCTTAATTACAAACAACTGCTGAATAAGGGAATACTATTCAAACAATTATTATTAAAGGATTTAGATATATTATTATCTGACTTTTAAATAAAAGTAATAAAATTCTAGTTTTTCTGTGATTTTTCCATGAATCTCTCTCATTATTTTTTATCAATCAAGAAGCTAAAAGCTAGCCAAAGGAATTTTACATAAACTATTATTTTCTCCCAAGCTAGTATTTTAGGTCTGCTTCAAGAGGATCAGTATCGGCTACTCAAGTACCAATATCTCGTTCCAAGACCAGTACAATATCTCAACGGTGAATGCATTATGTTACTTAGGCTGATGTACATTTTGAAATGAACTCTGCAATTCAAATTGTGCTAATAAAATTCTCCCAGTGCATTATATGTACATACACTTGAAACACCCCAGAAAACAAGCTTAATAACTTTATGCTAAACTATGCAGATGGAGCTTAGGTATTTGTAGGTAGAGCATAAAGACAATCAAGCATAATTAGGCATTTAAATAAATAACTTTGACTTGAGAAGAAATTATGAGTCTAGTGCTATTAGATTTAAATATGCATGGTGTTACTTATAAGGTTAACTTGAGAAAACTAGGCTGAAAGTATATTAAAAAAAAGGAATTTTACTCAAGAGACTGAGGTGCAACAATAAAAGATGACCTACAGTGAGTTATAAATGGTTATGAAGAAGGAGATATAGAAATTTTATACAATTCAGGAAATATAAGATCACATAATGAGTGCTTAATTAAGAAATGAGGTTTTCATATCAAAGACCATACTTTTAGGAATGGATTCTACCATATGTCAGTAAAGAACTGTGGATTAAATTATAGAGCAAGGACCATTAGTTGCACAGGTAAGTGACATCACAAGCCTGTTATTCGTATTTACTATGAAAATTGGTGTCTTCTTTTCGTGTGGATTTTTTTTTTTTTTAAATAATAACCAGGGTTTTGATTTCAGAGAGTCATTGGATTTTGCCACGGCCTTTCAGTCTTGTTAATTATTATGTGCTCAGAGTAATGCACATTTTTATCCACAGGTGGCAGACCTTTTTTAAATCAACTTCAATCATATTCAGCATTTTGTTTTGGTGGTTTTTTTTTTTTTCTTCTTAAACTGCCACCCACATTAAAATGTAAGCATGTGCTGCTCTGAGTTCTCATTAATGTTGCACAATTTAGATGATAGATTTGTCAACAAAGTGGCTCATTCTCAAAGGCCACTGAACCCTGTCGGGATAAATGCCTTAGAAATTGTATATTGCAGAGTAATCTTTAATTATAAAGAACTCACTTGACAATTTACAATATATTGGGATTATTCTCTTTTTTTTTTCAGGCAGCAAAGAGTTTTACTTTCTAGATAAGGTTGACTGGGGGAAAAAAAAATAGTGAATCTGATAAACAGTTAAAGCAAAGAGCTTGCTTATTTGCAAGTAAAAGAGAGGTGACCAAAGGTGTACCCAAATAACAATCACTTAAGTTCACCAATTATTAACTGGCTAAGTGGTTAAAGCAAACAACTATAAATGCAGTGACATTTTAAAAGAATGTTAATGCAGAAGGAAATAAGCAAAACAAAAATAACTTGCCACCAATGGTATAACTAACCAGTATCCTCAACTTACCTCTGTAGAATCTTAGATTTACAAGCCTCTGTGTAGAACTTATTTTTGGTCAATGCAGTATAAAATCAGATATCCAACAAAGCCTTTGTGTGGGTATTGTTGATGGGTGCAAAAAGGTTTAACCTGCCAATGCATTCAATTTATATATAAATAAAATATTTATAATTTTATAGTTCTCAAAACATTCTAGTCAATCTAATGGCAATGCCTGAAATCCTTTATTACATGTCTTAGAAAAAGAACACTGAAAAGAATACATGCCTATTTTTCTAGTCTATTAGTCTTCATTTCCAATGTGGGAGATTCTTTACAAACACCTTCAATTATTTTACCTAATTTTGAAAGATATGTCGGTTTATGCTATTTGCAACCACAGTTCTCCCTCATGAAAATATATACCACTAAAGAAATAAATAAAACTTACTATAACTATTTGCTGTATTACTTTAACACTTATATTGAATATGTGTAAACCATATGTACAGTTGGGCAAAGAAGAAGAAAGCACACACCCACATAATCACCAGAAGGGCACACTCTCCCCTGGACCCAAAATGCTCCCTCACCCAAATTCTCCTTCCATGATCTCAGTCTCTTCCTCATTCCTAGAGATCAGCACTCTCTGACTCTTACAGTAATGTTTCCCTGATTGTCTTTATAGGTTTACCATCCATAATGCATCTCTGAAAAACACAATTGTTTGCCTAGAATCAACCATAGATCAACCATACATCATCCTGTTTGTATCATGTCTTTGCTTTTCTCTGCTTAATGTTAAGGAGATGACTAAAAGCCTTCCATTTTCATTGCTTCACATCATGACTATTCTACAATTGTCTATGTTGTTCATGAATAGTGAATTATTTCTAATTTTTGGCAAATACAAATATTTCTACTGTGAACATTTTTGTAAGTATTTCCTGATACGTGTATGCACATATTTAGTTCTTGTTCAGTCACTAAATCATGATCATTTCCTTGTGACCCAATGGATTGCGGCACTCCAGGCTCCTTTGTCCTCCACTTACTCCTAGCATTTGCTCAAATTCATGTCCATTGAGTCAGTGATGCCATCCAACCCTCTCATCCTCTGTCACTCCCTTCACCTCCTGCCTTCAATCTTTTCCAACATCAGGGTCTTTTCCAATGAGTTGGCTCTTCGTATTAGGTGGCCAAAGTATTGGAGCTTCAGCTTCAGCATCAGGCCTTCCAATGAATATTTAGGGTTGATTTCCTTTAGGATTGATTGGTTTAATCTTTTTGCAGTCCAAGGGACTCTCAAGAGTCTTATCCAGCACCACAGTTAGAAAGCATCAATTCTTCAGCACTCATATGCACATATTTTGCTGGGATACACATACCTAGGATTGCTATGCTTAAGTAGGAGCTATCTAACCAAAAGTAGCTGTTCCAATTTCTGTTCTGATCAGCCCTGTATGAACACTGCTATTGTTCTGCAATCTTGTCACTGCTTTGACCTGTTAACCGTTTTAGTTTTCCCCATTCTGAGGCATATGTAGCCGTATCTCACTGTGAATTCACTTTGTATTTCCTTGACTATAACTGATATTAAGCATTTTTCATATGTTTTGACATTTGGACGTATTGTTGGCCATTTGGATTTCTTTTTTTTAGCCATTTTTCTATTGGATTATGTGACTTTTCACATTGATTTATACTTTTAAAATATCTATTCTGGATATCAGTGTGTCAATGAAACTTTGCAAATTTATTCTGCCACTCCATGTCCTCTCTTTTCACTCATTTTTATGTTTCATTTTCTTGATAAACAATAAAATAAACTACAACCTATGTAAATGATGAACTGTGGGTGACACTAATGTGTCAGTTAGAAGTTGTAAAAAATGTACCACTCTGGGGGATGTTGACATTGGTGGGGGATGTTGACGTTGCAGGAGGCTAGGCATGTGTGTCTGTAGGGGGGTTGTGGGGAGTGGTATATGAGAAATCTCTAAACCTTCTGCTCACATTGCTGTGAACCTAAAACTGCTCTTAGAGATTCAGTTTAGTTCAGTTCAGTTCAGTCGCTCAGTTGTGTCTGACTCTTTGCGACACCATGAATCGCAGCACACCAGGCCTCCCTGTCCATCACCAACTCCCGGAGTTCACTCAGACTCACGTCCATCGAGTCAGTGATGCCATCCAGCCATCTCATCCTTTGTCGTCCCCTTCTCCTCCTGCCCCCAATCCCTCCCAGCATCAGAGTCTTTTCCAATGAGTCAACTCTTCACATGAGGTGGCCAAAGTACTGCAGTTTCAGCTTTAGCATCATTCCTTCCAAAGAAAGCCCAGGGCTGATCTCCTTCAGAATGGACGGGTTGGATCTCCTTGCAGTCCAAGGGACTCTCTAGAGTCTTCTCCAACACCACAGTTCAAAAGCATCAATTCTTCGGCACTCAGCCTTCTTCACAGTCCAACTCTCACATCCATACATGACCACAGGAAAAACCATAGCCTTGACTAGACGAACTTTTGTTGGCAAAGTAATGTCTCTGCTTTTGAATATGCTATCTAGGTTGGTCATAACTTTCCTTCCAAGGAGTAAGCGTCTTTTAATTTCATGGCTGCAGTCACCATCTGTAGTGATTTTGGAGTCCCCAAAAATAAAGTCTGCCACTGTTTCCACTGTTTCCCCATCTATTTCCCATGAAGTGATGGGACCGAATGCCATGATCTTTGTTTTCTGAATGTTGAGCTTTAAGCCAACTTTTTCACTCTCCTCTTTCACTTTCATAGTGTATTTTAAAAAATAATGTAGAATGTGTGACTTTTTATCTAAGGAATATGTCTCTACATTCAGGTCATAAACTTATTTTCCTAGATTTTCTTATAGGAAATTATCTCAAGAGATTCTCTTTTATTACGTCTTATACTAACTGAAATTGATATCTGTGTGTGTGTGAGATAGGGATTCAATTTCATTTTTTCCAATAAAGAGTCAATTTTCCCAATACCGTGTATTTTTAAAAGTCTGCTATTTCTCTACTGCTTTGAAGTGCCACCTCTCTTATAAATAAAATGTCCATATATGCAAGAGTTGTTTCTGAGCTCTCTACTGTTGTTCAGTCACTCAGTCGTGTCTGTTTCTTAGTAACCCCATGGACTGCAGCACACCAGGCCTCTCTGTCCCGCACCATCTCCCAAAGTCTGCCCAAGTTCATGTCCACTGCATCGGTGATGCCATCCAGCCATCTCATCCTTTGATATCCTCTTTTCCTTCTGCCCTAAATCTTTCCCAGCATCAGGGATTTTTCCAATGAGTCAGATGTTAGCATCAGATGACCAAATTACTGGAGTTTCAGCTTCAGCATCAGCCCTTACAACAAGTATTCAGGGTTGATTTCCCTTAAGATTGACTGGTTTGATCTCCTTGCTGTCCAAGGACTCTCAGGAGTCTTCTCCAACACCACAGTTCAAAGGCATCAGTTATTCAGAGCTCTGCCTTCTTTATGGTCCAGTTCTCACACCATACATGACCACTGGGAAGACCATGGCCTTGACTATACAGATGTTTGTCGCAGAGTAATGTCTCTGCTTTTCAACGCACTAAGTTTGTCATAGCTTTCTTGCCAAGAAGCAAACGTCTTCTGATTTCATGGCTGCAGTCACCATCTGCAGTGATTTTAGAGCTGAAGTAGAGGAAATCTGTCACTACTTCCACCTTTTCCCCTTCTATTTGCCATGAAGTAACTGGCCAGATGCCATGATCTTAGTTTTTTTAATACTGAGTTTTAAGCTGGCTCTTTCACTCTCCTCTTTCACCCTTATCAAGAGGCTCTTTAGTTCCTCTTTGCTTTCTGCCATTAGAGTGGTATCATCTGCATATCTGAGACTGTTGATGTTTCTCCTTCCTATCTTGATTCCAGCTTGTAACTCATCCAGCCCAGCATTTCTCATGATGTGCTCAGCATATAGGTTACACAAACAGGGTGACAACAGACAGTCCCATAGTACTCCTTTCTCAATCTTGAACAAATCAGTTATTAAATAAAGGGTTCTAACTGTTGCTTTTTTTTTTTAATTTTATTTTTAAACTTTACAATATTGTATTGGTTCCGCCATATTAGTGAAAATGAGTAACTATTGCTTCTTAACTGAGCTCTCTAGTGTCTCTCATTTCTCTACTTGCCTACCCCAGCAGCAATGCCACTTTCGGAATTTATAATACTTTATAAATTAACAGGCCAAGTAATCCTACCCATATACCCCCTTTTCAAGAATGTTTTGATTCTTCTTGTCTTTTCATGTTTGAATCAACTTGTCACATTACACATCCACTCACACACATACACACACCCACTCACACTCACACACATATGCATACACATGGGTGAATACACACAAAGGCATGCAACCTCACACACACATATACACACAATCCAAACAAATAACAAAGACAAAAACCAACATAGACAAAACAAGCAATTGGCATTTTGATTGCAAATCTACTTGGGATTAGGGGACATTGTTATAATATTGGCTCTTTCTGTACATGAATATGGTATATCTCACCATTTATTTCATTTAATAAATACTAAAATCTTTCTCAAACTTTCAGAATTTTCCTTATACAGGTACTACTCATTTCTTGTTACTAAATACTAGGTAAAAATTGATGCTGATATATAGAAATATAGTTGATTTGTACATATTGTATTGTTTGCACCAAATTGAAATGCTCATATTAATTCATACCATCTGCCAATAACAATGGTTGTTTCTTTTCCAATCCCAATAGTTGCATTTATCTTGCTTTATTGTATTGTCTAGGCTCTATAGGTAAAATGCTCAATGACAAATATCCTGATATTGCTCTTGATCTCATTAGGAAGGATTTCAACATTTTACTATTTTAATTTATGATTGCAATAAGTATTTCTTATCACACTAATATAGCTCTTCCCTGTTTTTAGTTTTTAGGAACTTCAAAAATAAGGAATAAATGATACATTTTATTAAATCCTTTTTCTGCATTAACTGAAATAACCAAGTGATATCATCATCTTTTAATTTGTATTACACTGGCTGATTTTTTTACATGCTAACAAATGCTGATTTTCTAGAGTAAACAAACTTGCTCACGATTAATGAACTTTTTAATATATTGCTGAAATTGGTTTGCTAATATTTGATTGACAGTTTTTCCATTTTATTCATGAGAGAGATTTGCCTGAATATCCTTTTTTTATACTATTTTTGCCAGGTTTTGTATCAAGATTATATGATCCTTATAAAATAAATTGGGGATTATTACCTCTTCTTCTATTTTTTGGAAAAAAAAAAAAAAATTTCAAAGGATTAAACTAATTTCTTCCTTAAATTTGCCTGTAAAGCCTTCTGGGTTTGGAATTCTTTTGTAGGAAAATTTTGATTACTAAAATTTCCTTAATGTTTACAAAATTATTCAGGTTATCTCTTTTAAAGTAAATATTGCTAAGTTATGTATTTTTAGGAATATTTTGATCATTGATGTATTTTTCTAGGAATTTGACCACTCATCTAACTCTTCCTATTTCCCAATATTAACCTGGTAATGTGAAGTTCATGATACTCATTTTTAGCTGTTTAATATCTGCACATCTGTTGTGATGTTACTTCGTCATTTCTGATACTAGATATTCCTCTCTTGCCACTTGTTCGCTTGTTCAGTTTCATCAGAATGTTGAAACATTTACTCAGCGTTTGTAACAATTTTTGGCTGCCTTGCTTCTATTCTTTATATGTTTGCTTCTGACCTCATTAATTATGTACTTTAATTCATTTTTTTTTCAGATAAAGTCTTGACTTACTAATGTTCAATTTATTTTCTCTAGTACATTTAAGGTATAAATTTCCCAGTAAATGCTTCTTATAGGTGTTCTACAATTGTTACATATAAGATGTACATTTTTAGTTAGTCTAAAGTATTCATAATTATTATTGTGATTTCTTTTTAATTTTTAAATTTTTTTCTAGCTATATTTTTGTTATCACCTGCAGCTTAATTTCACTGGTATAATTCCAATTCTTTGAAAACAGTTGAGACCTAATTTATGACTCAGCATATGGTCAATTTTTGTAATTATTCAATGTGTTCTTCAAAATAATGTGAATTTTACTGTTGCATGCAAGGTTCTATATATGTCTACAATGTCAAATTTCTTAGTCTTATATTTCAACTCTATCCCCCTCTACTGATTCTTTTCTATTTCATTCCATCAATTACTAGTTAATATTCACTGCTACTGTGGATTGTTTATTTCTCCCTGCTATTCTGTTAAATTTTCCTTAATCTGTTTTGAGGTTATGCTCTTAGGGACACTTAGATTTAATATCATTCTATCTTCCATTCAAATTGAAACTTCAATCACTTAAAGAGTAACTTTATCTCCAGTAATGGTTTGGTTTTTAAAGTCTATTTTGTATAACCAGTGTAGTTAAACCAGTATCCACGTGGTATTTGCTTGAAACTATTTTCCATTATTATTTACATTTTATATGTGAGGAACTGGTACTTAAGGAACATACCCAACAGTAGCAGCCCTAAGTGGTATAGTCAGAAACTGAACCCAAACAGCATGTCTGCAAAGTTGATGCATCTCAACATTATGCTTCTCTTATAAATTCCAAAGAGTTAAGTCAGCTTAGCTTCAGAGAAAAAAAAAAAAAAAAAAAAACCTGATTCTAATTTCTGCCATGAATTTCTCACAAATTGCTAATTGTGGCTTTTCACTTACTTCCAGAAAAACCTTCACTCCTTTAATACCCTAATACATCATAATATGGTTACAAAAAAACTCCTAAAAAAGAGAGAATATTCTTAATCCAGAATTGCAGTACTCAAACTTGGTCACTTACACACAAGAAAGAAAAGTCTTTTAAAGTTTCACATTTTGTCTTTGAAATCAGAATGATTACCAACAACCTTAAGGTGCTTGTCAAATGCCACTGAACAATATCTCAATCTGTCTTAATCTAAAAATATGTAGCCAGGCTGCAACACTACCAAGATTTCTGAGAAACTGTATATGCCTCTACTGAGAAGAAAAGCTTATGCAATCTGACTTCATGAAAAGCACTCAAAAAGGATGAGTGATAAGCTGTTTCATCTCTCCTTGAAAAGACACACACAGAGTATTTTAAAGAGAGGCACTAAGCAACTTATGTAACCATTTGGAATTCTATACTTTTAATATTTCTCAATAATTAATGCTAAATCATATTTGTTAAAAATGTGCAAACTATAAAGAAAATTAAAGTTGCTAATAATTTCATGATTTCTAACAACACAAGAGAAGACTCTACACATGGACATCAACAGATGATCAATACTGAAATCAGACTGATTATATTCTTTGCAGACAAAGATGGAAAAGCTCTATACAGTCAGCAAAAACAAGACCAGCAGCTGACTGCAGCTCAGATCATGAACTCCTTATTGCCAAATTCAGACTTAAATTGAAACAAGAAAAACCACTAGACCATTCAGGTACAACCTAAATCAAATCCCTTACCGTTTTACAGTAGAAGTGAAAAAGAGATTTAAGGGACTAGAACTGATAGAGTGTATGAAGAACTATGGATGGAGGTTCGTGGCATTGTACAGGAGACAGGGATCAAGATCATGTACAAGAAAAAGAAATGCAAAATGGCTGTCTGAGGAGGCCTTACAAATAGCTGTGAAAAGAAGAGAAGCAAAAAGAAAAGGAGAAAAGGAAAGATATGCCTATTTGAATGCAGAGTTCCAAAGAACAAGGAGAGATAAGAAAGCCTTCCACAATGATCAGTGCAAAGAAATAGAGGAAAACAATACAATGGGAAAGACTAGAGATCTCTTCAAGAAACTAGAGATACCAAGGGAACATTCCGTGCAAAGATGAGATCAATAAAGGACAGAAATGGTATGGAACTAATAGAAGCAGAAGATATTAAGAAGAGGTGGCAAGAATATACAGAAGAACTGTACAAAATATATCTTCACAACCTAGATAATCACGATGGTGTGATCACTCACCTAGAGCCAGACATCCTGGAATGTGAAGTCAAGTGGGCCTTAGGAAGCATCACTAAGAACAAAGCTAGTGGAGGTGATGGAATTCCAGTTGAGCTATCTCAAATCCAAAAATATGATGCTGTGAAAGTGCTGCACTCAATATGTCAGCAAATTTGGAAAACTCCACAGTGGTCATAGGACTGGAAAAGGTCAGTTTTCATTCCAAACCCTAAGAAAGGCAATGCCAAAGAATGCTCAAATTACCACACAATTGCACTCATCTCTCATGCTAGTAAAGTAATGCTCAAAATTCTCCAAGCCAGGCTTCAGTAATATGTGAACCATGAACTTCCAGATGTTCAAGCTGGATTTAGAAAAGGCAGAGGAACCAGAGATCAAACTGCCAACATATGCTGGATCATCGAAAAAGCAAGAGAGTTTCAGAAAAACATCTATTTCTGCTTTATTAACTATGCCAAAGACTTGACTGTGTAGATCACAATAAACTGTGGAAAATTCTTCAAGAGATGGGAATACCAGACCACCTGACTTGCCTCTTGAGAAATCTGTATGCAGGTCAGGAAGCAACAGTTAGAACTGGACGTGGAACAGCAGACTGGTTCCAAACAGGAAAAGGAGTATGTCAAGGCTGTATATTGTCACCCTGCTTATTTAACTTCTATGCAGAGTACATCATGAGAAATGCTGGGCTGGATGAAGCACAAGCTGGAATCAACACTGCTGGGAGAAATATCAGTAACCTCAGATATGCAGATGATACCACCCTTATGGCAGAAAGTAAAGAAGAACTAAAGAACCTCTTGATGAAAGTGAAACAGGAGAGTGAAAAAGTTGGCTTAAAGCTCAACATTCAGAAAACTATTATCATGGCATCTGGTCGCATCACTTCATGGCAAATAGCTAGAGAAACATTAATAACAGCGGCTGACTTTATTTTTCTGGGCTCCAAAATCAACTCAGACGGTAACTGCAGCCATCAAATTAAAAGACACTTGCTCCTTGGAAGAAAAGTTATGACCAACCTAGATAGCATATTAAAAAGCAGAGACATTACTTTGCCAACAAAGTTCCATCTAGTCAATGCTATGGTTTTTCTAGTAGTCATGTATGGATGTGAGAGTTGGACTATAAAGAAAGCTGAGCACTGAAGAACTGATGCTTTTGAACTGTGGTATTGGAGAAGAGTCTTGAGAATTCCTTGGAATTCTCTGGAAGATTCTGGAAGGAGATCCAACCAGTCAATCCTAAAGGAAATCAGTCCTGAATATTCATTGGAAGGACTGATGCTGAAGCTGAAACTCCAATATTTTGGCCATCTGATGTGAAGAGCTGACTCATTTGAAAAGACCCTGATGCTGGGAAAGATTGAAGGCAGGAGGAAAAGGGGACGACAGAGGATGAGATGGTTGGATGGCATCACTGACTCAATGGACATGAGATTGAGTAAACTCTGGGAGTTGGTGATGGACAGGGAGGCCTGGCGTGCTGCAGTCCATAGGTTCACAAAGAGTCAGACACAACTGAGCCACTGAACTGAACTGATGATTTCATAATCCAGAGCTAATATTTAATGTTTCTACTTTCAGCTAATTTTCTATGCATTTGTAATATATATTTATACTTTAGTGTATATATGTGTGCGCATATGTGTATATGTGTACACCCACACTTTTGCAGATACACTCTATATTTAATGTGTATTCTACTTGTTTCATTTAACATTACATCATGTATAATTTCATATGTATTTAAAAATTCTTTGAAAATATATTATTGACTGTATAATACGAATACACTCAGATCTATCCAACTATTGCTATATTGCTGAACAATTTATTCAACCTCAAAGTATTTGCATTATAAATATATGAAATGATCATAATACATAAAGTGTGTCACTTTTAATTATTTCATTAATTTAGAAATTCTGGAAGTGAAATTACCAAATAATGTTAGTTGGGCCCTAATATCTAGTCTCTATTATCCAACAATAGTAATTTCCTCAAATTTATCTTCCAAAATAAAACTATATCTTCTAAACTCTTTTTAAGTGTGTCATGGTCAGGCAACTTTGTTCTAGTCAATTGAATATAAGTGGAACAGCTATGGACACTTTTCAAAAGATATCCATATAGGGAGAGAACATAAATCTTCTAGAAATATTCCCTTCCTGCTGCCAGAATATTTCCTGCTGCTTTTAAAACTGGGAAAGGAGTATGTCAAGGTGGTATATTGTCACCCTGTTTATGTAACTTACAAACAGAGTACATCATGGGAAATGCCAGGCAGGATGAAATATAAGCTGGATCAAGATTGCCAGGAGAAATATCAACAATATGCAGATGATATCACTCTTATGGCAGAAAATGAAGAGGAACTAAAGAGCCTCTTGTTGAGAATGAAAGAGGAGAGTTTCAGCAAAGAAAAAGGTGGCATAAAACTCAACATTCAAAAAACTAAGAGCATGGCATCTGGTCCCATCATTTCATGGCAAATAGATGGAGAAAAAGTAGAAACAGAGACAGAGCTTATTTTGGGGGCTCCAAAATCACTGTGGACAGTGACTGCAGCTGTGAAATTAAAAGATGTTTGCTCCTTGGAAGAAGATCTATGACAAACCTAGACAGCATATTAAAAAGTAGAGACATCACATTGCTGACAGAGGTTCATATAGACAAAGCTATGGTTATTCTAGCAGCCACATACAGATGCAAGAGTGGGACCATAAGGAAGGCTGAGTGCCGAAGAATTATGGTGCTTTTGAACTATGGTGCTGGAGAAGATTCTTGAGACTCCCTTAGAGAGCAAAGAGATCAACCGAGTCAATTCTAAAGGAAATCAACCCTGAATATTCACTGGAAGGCCTGATGCTGAAGCTGAAGCTCCAATACTTTGGCCATCTGATGCAAAGAGTGGACTTATTGGAAAAGATCCTGACATTGGGAAAGATTGAGGGCAGGAGGGAAGAGGGCGACAGAGGATGAGATGCTGGGATGGCATCACCAACTCAGTAGACATGAGTTTGAGCAAACTGGGAGATCGTGAAGGACTGGGAAGCTTGGCATGCTGCAGTTCATGGGACTGCAAAGAGTCGGATACAGCTTAGCGACAATACCAACAGGGAAAGAGCATAAATCTTCTAGAAATATTCTTTTCCTGCTGCTAGAATATTGACTTTATTGCTGGAGTATCAATACTGGATATCCCAAAACATGAGGTAAAAGTTTCAGGGAAACAGAGCAGAAGATGAAGGATCTGGGTCCCTAATGACTATGGCACCTCCTGATCATCTCTTTACTGAGTACACAGACTTCACGTAAGAAAAGATAAAGTTCCACCTTTTTAAAACAATTTGGATTACTTCCAACCAAACCTTTCCAAACTAGCAAAGTGAAAATGTTGCATAGAATGCTTTGGAAACATTTAAGGCTCTTAACAGAGATAGTTAAATTGTTTTGTGGAAAGCGGAACAAATATAAACTTTTTCCAACATTACTGAACGCACCCAACTCCCTACATTCTTTTACAACATTATTCCAAACTACTTTTTACTAGTTTGAGTTTAAGTGAAACGTAACTTTGCATTTCTTTTACTATCCTTTTGCACTAGAATTGCATTCTTCATTAATTATTTGTTCTTATATCTTGTTATGTTTTAAATTAAGATGTTACTGCCTTTCTCATAATAATAGCTCTTTACATAGGATGTTTGCTATATTTATTAAAAGTAGTCCTAGTTTTCCATTTCCCATTTAATTTTATTTATATTTCTGTCTTTACTTGTAAAACTATAAAAGTTTAAGTTCTGCAATAATTCGTGACTTATTCCAGTTCCATTTCCATTCTGTTATCATTAAAGCTATATTCACAATGCTTTCTCCCATATTACTTTGATTCATTTGTCTGTGAATATATAAAGTCTTATTTATGAATATTTTAAAGTATTTTGGGGATTTAAAACAATTCCATTTTTAAAGATGATAAAAAACTACCATTGAATGTAAGGGTTTTCACAAATAAACTTGTATCTTGAAGTTCTAGAAACATAAATCATATGACTTTTCAAGTGGATTAGGAAATAAATTTGAATTCATTCGCAGAAAGACAACTTTTTTACTATTCTCTTCAACTAAACAGAAAGGTAATTCCTTTTCCATTTTACTGGTAACAAATTTCTAAACAATAGGACACCTTTCCTCCAACCTTTTCTGCTCTCATTCATATGATAGTCAGTCAGTCATGGAACTATAACAGGATTTTTAACTCCAGGTCTGTGGTCAAACATTCAATTCCTATTCCCAAGAGTATAATTTTTACAAGCATTTCATAAACACACACACAGACAGATGCCCAATAAATTTTCCTGCCAAGCAAATTGGAAAATACCTGTTTGGCCTCAGCAAACTTGTACTTTTGTATGTGTTTACAAAAACATACCCTGAAATACTTAATAGCCTATGGGAAGTTTTGTAAAATCTGTGACCTACCCATTGTGACCCAGAGTATTTCTTTTTCAGCAACAACAAAAAGTAGCAAAAAATGTTTTTTTTTTTTAAATTTCAGTGAAGAAGAAAAGCTTTTGCAACTTTAAGAAATGTGTATCTCATTAAGGAAATGAAAAGAAAAGAAACGTTGCTTACATCTGCCAGTTTAGAAACATTACCTTCATAATGAGTCTGAAAATTATAATTACAAATTCAGTTGTCATCTGAACATAAAAGACTATGTATTATAGCTTTATATGCATATGTCACATATTTTACTTATAAATTAAAAATAAGGCACATAAACTTCCATTTTTAAAATAATCAGTTTTTTCAAAGGTGTGTATTATGTGTTTTATGAGTGTATCTTTCTCCTACCCAGTGCAGTGCCAAAATTTTCTGTTCAGGCTTCAGAATCTTGTAAGTAGATTCAGACAGGACTCGTGTCATTAGCAAGAGGAATCTAGAAAAAATAAAAGTAGACCATTAACAGTGCACTGTTCCTTTTTACTAAATATATCAAGATATAACTCTTTAGAAGCATGAGATGTCTAAGGTTTTCAAATAAATTTATATATATATATATAAATATCTATTTATATAGATACATCAGCCCTGGGATTTCTTTGGAAGGAATGATGCTAAAGCTGAAACTCCAGTACTTTGGCCACCTCATGAGAAGAGTTGACTCATTGGAAAAGACTCTGATGCTGGGAGGGACTCAGGGCAAGAGGAGAAGGGGACGACAGAGGATGAGATGGCTGGATGGCATCACTGACTTGATGGATGTGAGTCTGAGTGAACTCCGGGAGTTGGTGATGGACAGGGAGGCCTGGCGTGCTGCGATTCATGGGGTCGCAAAGAGTCGGACACGACTGAACGACTGATCTGATCTGATCTGATAGTTATTATTTACTGAAAAAGAGGCATTACTTTGATATCATAATACCATAAGAATTAATCCAAAAACTATACATATAAATTCTGTTAAAGGCATTATATATTAATTTGCTGTTTTTGTTTAGTCACTCAGTTGTGTCAGACTCTTTGTGACCCCATGGACTGCAGGATTCCAGGCTTCCTACTGCCCTTCCTCCTGCCCTTCACTATTTCCCAGAGTTTGCTCAAACTCATGTCCATTGAGTGAGTGATGCCATCCAACCATCTCATTCTCTGTCACCCCCTCCTCTGTATTTATTAATCGTAAGTTGTTCATTTTGTATAATTTTGATATAAACATCCTGAGTATACTTCAGGACAGGTAGCATTAAGGTTCTTCTTTCTTGGAATGAGTTATGAAAAATTTTCAAGTGTCCTCATAGTTCCTTTCTTGGATTGCACTCAAAAGTGTGACAGCCAAGGTCAACACAGCCACTGTCTAGTGGGAGCCACTCAGCTGTCTCTACACTGACATTCCTGCTTGTGTCTCTGTGCCTGTACTGCCCAGTCCAGTTTCAAAAACATTGCTCTTGCCACCTTGAGAAGTGAATGGAACTCTGGCTGTTATCAGTTCCTTAGGTTAAACAAAAACTGTCTCTGGCAATCGATTGAAATTCTCAAGAATCAGACTTTTGAAAGCAAGGAATCAGTCCTTGGTGGTAGCCACAGCCTTGGTGCCAGTTCACCGTCTTTACTATCAGTTCAATTTATGGAGAATTGAGTCATTCATCATCATTCTTATTATGCCATTGATTATTCACTATTTTGGTCACATGGCTTACGGTATTAGGGTAGTTTCATTACCATATTGTTATCCATCTAGACCATGATTAGTAGAGGGGCTTTTACTTCATTCCAATATCAGATCTTTTGTTAATAAGCACAGAAATCCAGAAGTCACCACATTGACAGAAGACTCCACATCATTTCATCAATTCACTAATTACTGCTTTGGAAAGTATTTAAAAAGGAGAAAAGTTATTACATTTTGAACATCAGAAGTTATGCTGCTACTTGTTTGTAACAGCCAAGACATAGAAGCAACCTAAATGTCTATTGACAGATGAATGGATACAAAAGATGTGGTGTGTATATGCAATGGAATATTACTTAGCCATTAAAAAGAATGAAATCATGCCATTGGCAGCAACATGATAAACCTGGAGATTGTCATATTGAGTGGAGTTAGAAAGAGAAATATCATATGATACTGCTTATATGCATAATCTAAAAAGAGATGATAAAAATAACTTACAAAGCAGAGCAGACTCACAGAGAACTAACTCATGCTTAAGAGGAGGTTGGGGGGAAGATGGGTTGAAAGGTTAACTAAGGAGTCTGGGATCAACATGTAAATACTGTTATATTTAAAGTGGATAACCAACAAGGACTTACTGCACAACACAGGGAACTCTGCTTAATATTTTGGAACAACCTAAACGGGAAAATAATTTGAAAAAGAGTAGATATGTGTATATGCATAACTGAATCTCTCTGCTGTACACCTGAAACTACCATAACCTTGTTGGGCAACTAAACTCTAATATAAAATTAAAAGTTTTGAAAAAGAGAAATTATGCTGTTGCAGTAAAATATGGCACTCCACTCCAGTACTCTTGCCTGGAAAATCGCATGGACAGAGGAGCCTGGTAGGCTGCAGTCCATGGGGCCGCTAAGAGTCGGACACGACTGAGCGACTTCACTTTCACTTTTCACTTTCATGCATTGGAGAAGGAAATGGCAACCCACTCCGGTGTTCTTGCCTGGAGAATCCCAGGGACGGGGGAGCCTGGTGGGCTGCTGTCTGTGGGGTCGCACAGAGTCGGACACGACTGAGGTGACTTAGCAGTAGCAGCAGTAAAATAAAGGTTGTCTACACATGGTCTGCCAATTCTTTTAAAAAAAACTGTCTATTTTAATTAAAAAAAAATTATACTAAAAAGGTACCCCAAACTTTACTTTTATCAATTAACTGAAACATCACATCTAAGCAACTATAAAGACACTGCCACAGTAGAATTTACTTAAAAATGAAACCAAAAAATTTGTCATATCCCATAAGTGGGCAATACAGAAATACACAGCTGGTAATTTTACCCACAAGAGGGAGCCTGTATTTTTATATTTTTGTCACAGAACATGAAAAACCTGAACTAAAATATGTTCTAAAAAAATGTTTGTTGATACCATAATCTTTATGTAAGGTCAAGTTTTAAGCTAATCAGATTTCAGTTGGCATATTTTTCTTTAACCATAATATATCAGTATGTCACAAGACTGGAGTGATGATTGGAATTTTTAAGATTTTCATACCTATATTGTAATTAGGTGTTTTCAGATATAATAATGAAGATGTAGCTTCCAAAGCAGCCTAAGAGGAAATTCCTTTCAGGTAGTAGTAACATTAGTTGAGCGAAATTGACTAGAATTATTATAAGTGCTTTACATCTAAATTTAATAACATAGAAATGAAGTAATATTTCAGTCATCTTCTTATCAGAAAAGAGGCTTATATAAACCAGTAATTATCTATGTATTTTTGGAACAGGCAACACCCGACTTTAAAAATTATGCTGGTCATTCTCACCAATATCACTTAAGACTTGCCTAAGAAAGGGTATAACTGACACGACAGCAGGATGATCTTTCCTTTCTTAGAGTTGAGAAAAAGACCCTTGAAAAAAATCTAAGCTGTATTCTTCATATCTTTAATCTCCATAAACAATATCTTAAATTATTAAGTCTCTAAATAAATGTGCTCTGAGCTTTAGAACACAAAATATATCCACCAACTTAAAAATTACCTTATAAAAGATAGTTTTGGCAACTCATCAACTGAGAGTGATCTGTTCTGTCACATTCAGAGACATAGTAATAATCCAGCTGAAATTTGTTTTGTGATCCCTTGTAAAGTGCAGGGAAGCCAGGTGATAAAGTGTCCCTGTCTCCTAAAGTCCTCTCCTCAGCTCCTTGACAATATTATATACCGGGGGGCAGGAAGCTGAAGAAGAAAGGGTTAATCCCCGTTGTTCTTCCTTCTGAAATTCCAACCTACCCATTAAATCATTGTTTTTTCTCCCACTAGGCACCATGAATCTAATGGACCTAAAATCAATATCTTATAAATGACATAAAAATATATTCATTTTATGGACTAATGTACCCTAGTGTCTGAATCCTATTCACAACCTCTACTTTAAAAGAGAACAACAGACCTACTTCTGCCAGTAAAAGGTTACTCAGTCACTGGTGACATGCTGCAGAATGCACTGTCGTACTCCAGTGTGGCACGAGGGCAAGATTGGTGGCTGCAAATCCACCACTGTTGAAGCTTGAAACCTAGTGCAGTGCACTCATGCTGCTGCTGCTGCTGCTGCTAAGTCTCTTCAGTCGTGTCCGACTCTGTGCAACCCCATAGACGGCAGCCCACGAGGCTCCCCCATCCCTGGGATTCTCCAGGCAAGAACACTGGAGTGGGTTGCCATTTCCTTCTTCAATGCATGAGAGTGAAAAGTGAAAGTGAAGTCGCTCAGTCGTGTCTGACTCTTAGCGACCCCATGGACTGCAGCCTACCAGGCTCCTCCATCCATGGGATTTTCCAGGCAAGAGTACTGGAGTGGGGTGCCATTGCCTTCTCTGCACTCGTGTTAGGATACACAATTACGAAGGAGCATGCGTGGAGCTTCCAAGAGCTCCGCCATCTTCCCAGGTGGATTTACACATTTCTGTTGTATTAACTTGTTTTGTAACTTACATAAAATTTTCAGTGCATCAAATCATTACAATACTGAGAAAGCAAACACCACTTCTTAGTGACTTCTATAATGATTGAGGAGACTCAATTAAAAAAAAACCTAAAAGACCAAAATGATCACTAGCCTACCAGAGAGACACTGGCCAAAAAAATGTAGCCTGAGATCACATCACATGAAACCATAGTTTCAAGCAAGCTCTGGGGAAACTAAGGGCATTTCACTCAGTGAAACAACCAAAAAAGATACAATGACTGTCTGTTGGTTTTTACATAGCAAGAAAATATGCTGGGAGTTCCCTGAAGGTTCAGTGATTAGGACTCCATGCTTTCACTGCCGTGGCCCTGAGTTCAATCCTTGTTGAGGGAACTAAGATCCTGGCAAACCATGTGGTATGGCAAAAAAAAAAAAAAAAGAAATGATGAGAAGGTTTTACACTCATATAATATTTTTACTAATCCAAAGGACCCACACACTTCCCTCAGAAGCTATTCTTTTTATAAAGTTAATTAGTTTTGGTTGTGCTGGGTCTTCCCTGTGGCGCTCAGGCTTCCTCTAGTTGCGGGGAGTGGGGGCTCCTCTTCACTGCACTGCATGGGCTTCTCATTGTGGTGGCTTCTCTCTTGTTGCAGAGCACAGGCTCCAGGCACATGGGCTTCAGCAGCTGCAGCTCGAGGGCACTGGAGTGCAGGCTCGGTAGCTGCTCTGTGACATGTGGCATCTTCCCCGATCAGGCATGGAACCCATATTCCCTGCACTGGCAGGAGGTTTTTATCCACTGTACCACCAGAGAAGTCCTCTCAGAAGCCATTCTTATGCTTAGTTTTAAACAGAAAACTTCCGTTTACAATTTATTCCTAACTTTATTTTGAGAGTATCTTCTTCTACTTTTAATATTTTTAAGATATCAAATGTAAAGCAACCCTGTAAAATACAAATACTCCTGTACTGTAAAGATTAAAAGTATAGCCAAAAGAAAGACAAAGAAAGAAAAAAAAAAAAAAAAAAAAAGGCCAAAAACTAAAGATCTATTTTCCTGGAAAAAAGTATCTGACTTTCTGTTTTGATGGGTACAAACTGAAATAGAGAATAACCAATAGGAAAAGCAACTTTAAAACAGATATTTTTTGAGAGAATTCTAGCAACAGGTCAGTATGAGGTTTCCTGTTCACTTTTATGGCTTAAAATCCACAGAGTTATAAAACTACAAAAGAAAAAAAAAAAAACTGTTGTTCTTTTTTTTTTTCCATTTGCCAACCAGAGTCATTTATCCCCTATTAGATAAAGTATAATAGACTCTACGGAAAGGGTCATTGGCCTTCCATTTAATGATATTGCCAGCCCCAATCTGCATTTTCCCGGCAATGTCCCTCAACACAGAATAAATGGCTGATCTCTTCACAATAACAGCTGATTTCTATTTATTAAGCTAAAAAGGTCACCATTTTCTACGGCTGGGCCGCCCTGCACTATTGATAATTTTATGCATAAACAAATGGCAAATTTGTGCCCCATAAATATGCATTAGCAATTACTTTTTCCTCGGGCAACGCTCACCGCATGCAAATGTGTACCTCACAGGGCCTGGGAGCTTTTGTTTTAGCTCTTGAACAGTGAAACAAAAGAGCACAATAAACAATTTTAAAATTGCCAATCAATAAGCAATGCAGATGCAAAGGTAAATGGCAAGAAACTTGCTTAGAAACAACTAAACAAAAAGTGAGGAGGGGGAGGTAGTGGAAGACTTTTCCTTTTTATTATTTCACTTCTTTCTCTTTCATAGTGAAAAGGCTGGAGCCCTCTTGACACAGAACAGCTAGATAGGCTGGTGCTAAATCAGATGCCAGATGGGGAAAATAGAATATATACACATGTTGAATCAACACACATACAAATACACATACACACACACACACACACCCCCCCCTCAAAAAGGAGTAAAACGGTGTTCTGACATGATTTCAAATGCATCACCGATTCAAATTTCAGATTTTTCAATTTCAGAGATTCAAAGGATTTTTAAGCTGATAAACTGAGAGGCACTACACCGATGCATAGCTAAATCTTAATGCTGCTGCATTTTGCCATTCTCTGTTTTCTAATAAAGACAAGGGAAACATACATTATCAATAAGTAGGATATTTTTAGGGACATGAGGAAAAGGAATCAATAAGGAACATACTGAAAAGAAATAAAAAAGCAGCTCACAAAACAACTACAAATCCAGATGCTTAATATCAAAAACCTTTACCTCAGAACAATTCAACAGTACTGGGGGGCATCCTTGATGATTTGGTGGCTAAGACTCCAAACTCCCAATGCAGACAGTTTGGGTTGGATCCCAGGTCAGGGAACTAGAGCCCACATACCACAACTCAAGGTTCCCATGCTGCCATAAAGACTGATGATCCCAAGTGTCGCAACGAAGACCCAGCGCAGGCAATAATAATAAAATATTAAAAAGAACAGCATTGGGTATAAGGATAGAGATAGGGAGCTAACAAGGACAGAAGCAACAGACAGGTGTAAGAAAGCCAAAGGAGGGAAATGTTACCTAATTTGAAAGTGAAGTGAAAGTGAAGTCACTCAGTCGTTTCCGACTCTTTGCGACCCCATGGACTGTAGCCCACCAGGCTCCTCCCTCCATGGGATTCTCCAGGCAAGAGTACTGGAGTGGGTTACCATTTCCTTCTCCAGGGGATCTTTCCAACCCAGGGATCGAACCCGGGTCTCCCGCATTCCAGGCAGATGCTTTAACCTCTGAGCCACCAGCGAAGGGGCACCTAATTTGAACTTGAACATAAACAAGAAAAAGTTGACATTTTTTAAAGAAAAATAAACTTTTATAAGAGGTTTATTTGGCCCACTCTATCATGCACCATTCTGGATCCATTTACCCTTGGATCTTGACAGAAATCTCTACAGGTTGGTATGTTTCACAGCACAAGGTACATAGCAGTTAGGAAACTGAACCAGTTAACATAAGGCGGTGCTAGGCCTGACCTTTGACCTAGTCTGATGCCTGCACCTGCCACTTCACCACTGCCTGGTCTGAGTCTGCCATCCACCCCTGAAAACATATCCACTTTAACCCCATTTAAAAAATCTCTTCCTCAATGTGTTGGTGCCTTTGCCTTTGTGTGAACAAGTCAAACTGTATTAGAATTTTTAAATTCAGGACTTAGGCCAGTTTTCAAAACTAAGCTACTAAACTACTTTTGTACAATATACAAATGCTAATTTGTATATTAGTACAAAGATACACTGGGCCTCCCAGGTGGCTCAGCAGTAAAAGAATCCGCCTGCTAATGCAGGAGAGGTAGGTTCAATCTCTGTGTCAGCAAATTCCCCTAGACAAGAAAATGGCAACCCACTTCAGTATTCGTGCCTGGAAAATCCCATGGACGGAGGAGACTGGTGGGCTAGAGTCAATAGGGTTGCAAAAATTGGACACAACTAAGTAACAGAGCATGCATGCATGCACACACGCACACACACACACACACACATATATTAGTACATTTCCACTGAGACCATGCCATAGTTTCAATAATCATTTAATATAATAAAAAGTTTTGTTCTTACACAATGGTTTAGCCAGTATTAACAAGAAAGTAGTAAAGATAAATAAAAGTATTCTTGGCCTAAATGCAAACAGGCAGACATGAAAATCTAAAACCAACAATAACTCTGTCCTGTTCAAAGTCAAGATACTCTTCACAGGGGCCTCTCTGAATCTCTATGTGGGTAAAAAGTCAACCTCATTCTTTAGAGGAGGCCATGAAACTTCTCCTGGCAATACTTCCTCTGATAATGTCAGTGTTGGGAGATCAGGGCTGTTGCTGGCATGTCAACTGACTGTGTGAATAAGAGAAGATGCCCCGAGGTGGACAATTCATAAAATATATTACTTGCACAGTCATATATGATGACCCCAGAAGAGATGTCATATTTTTCTTTGTTAGAAAAGTGTTATTTCTAGTATTATAGAATCAAACGCCATCTTTTTTAGAGCTAAAGATTTTTTTTTTAATTGGGGTGTAGTTTGGGATTTCCTAGTGGTTCAGATGGTAAAAAATCTGCCTGCAATGCAGGAAAACTGGGTTCGACCCCTGCGTCAGGAAGATCCCCTGGAAAAGGGAATGACTAGCTACTCTAGTATTCCTACCTAGATAATTCTACAGACAGAAGAGCCTAGCAGGCTCCATGGGGTCACAAAGAGTCAGACACAACTAAGCAAGTAATATAGTTATTTTACAATGTTGTACAACAAAGTGAATTGGCTATATATATATATATCTCCTCCCTCCCATGCCCCCCCATCCCATAGAGTTAAAGACATTTGAGAATCAAGTGCCCACTTATTATTACAAAATCAGTACAGCTGGATTCCAATAATTTATATATCAATTCAAATAATTACAAAGTTAGTGTACTCCCATTTTGCTATCTTAATTATCAGTCTTCAAAGCTGAACATGAAAAACTTGAGCATGGTTTTTCTTGATCAACTAAACACATTCAATGTGTGCTGAAGAGCATCACTACAGAAGAACCCATGTTGTCATTACCATCATATCTTGCCCAAGTCCTCACTCTCCATGCAAGGTAAGGACTTCAAACTAAAACCACAAATACTCCAACTAATCTGGAGTTTGTCTGAAATTTATCAGTGCTTGTATAGTCAACCATGTAGACTGCATGTAAATGAAAGTGTGCTAGAAGTGTGCAAAAACTTGGTGTGTTATATGGACACTTCAGTATCCAAAGGCTCAATGTGACAGAGGCTGGGTCACATAATTACATGATGTGTGCCCAGTCCCACTTTGATAGGAACAAAATTGTGGTAGAGAGTACCTTGTGACAGACTGAGAAAGTCAGAGGAGCAATGGGAAATTCTAGAACTTTGTGCAAGAGGAAAGTCACTGCCTTATTTATCTTGGGTGAGGGTCTGCCAGCGTCTTTGCCTAAGATCCTTTCTTTGTCCATCTCCTGCTCTGCTGACCCCTGACATGTGCTCACTCCTGTGGGTTAAGTTTCCCTGGCCCCCCTGGTAGTCAACTTGGAGGTGAATTAAGCTACTGGGAGTAGGTAATCTGGAGCTCGGTGTAAAACTGCGTGGGAGCATGCATGGGTGTGTGTGTGGAGGGGGTACAGGCAGCCACGTGCGCACGCATGTACTCCTGTGTCTCCTCTCTCATTTACTATTTAAAAACATTTTATCATAGAGACAATTACATATTCAAAATAAAGACTTCAGAAAAACAAACTCCCATTGACTGTCTCCAAGGTTCGACACCTCTCGACCCTCTGCTGTTTGAATCTCTCCCTCTTTCTTCCCTTTGCTGTGCCTCAGGCAGCAGCCCCATTTTTACCAGGCTCCACCTCCTGCTGAACAGGCTCCCATGGTTCCCGCTTGTGTCCAGTGACCCCAGCAACCCTGCGATCATCCTGCCAAACTCATCCCTTTTGTCTCCAGCATAAGGGTGGTAGTAACTTCTTCCTGCTCCTGACCTCTAGGTTGCTTTTTCACAGTTTATTATTGTCAATGTGCAACAATTTCTCACTATTAGATGCCCCTTTTTAAAATAATCACAGTGGCTTCTGTCTTCCTGCTGACCATAAAGAGTGCTTATTTTATTTCACTTTTATCACCCACTGGCAGAATCATGATTTATCCTTTATTCATAGTTCCCTTGAAGCAGGTCAAGGCCACCTAAGGTATAAGACCCTTTCAACAGCATGGAGCCCAGCATGCTGGTCCAATATAGTCCGTGCCCAAAGTATGGTTCCCTACATATAACATTCACAATGGATTCATGTACCAATCTAGTCTTATTCCATATCTTTCGCCAATTGCTTATTCATATCTTGCTTTTTTTTATTTATTTGTCTTAATCTATGGAACAATGAAGGAACAACAGTGACCTACTACTGCCCCTAGAAATTCTACCCAAATACCTAACATTTTGGGAATCTGGTCAGTCTATTTTAAGGAGGTAGCTCAATCTGTCATGAAAATATATTTTCCCAGTGGTAGATGGCAGAAACTAGTTAACCAAGTATAGACATGTTTAATATGTAGGTATTTGTTTATTAAAAACAAAATATGACCTTCTGATGTTAGGAATGTGCGTGTGCATACACACACACACACACACCATAAAAATGACTGACGCTAGATGGCTCTTACAAAATTACATTTTGAAAAATTATGGGACTATGAATCAAACATATAGATTAAATTTCCCTGAAACAGACATGTGCTTAATAATTAATGGGAAAGGATACAAATAATATTTATGATTTTATCCTACTCAAAACACTTGAATAATTATGCAGTAATCATAGGGCTAGATGAAGACATACTTATCAGATTGGAACTCTAATCTGTAAGGAAATTTTAAAACATAAAAGGATCTTAAAATTGAAATAACGGAAATAAATCCACACACTAAAACTTTAACCTACTTTAACATAGTCCTTTGTTTATAAAAATTTTCAGACAAAAAGATCTGCTTCAGATAATCTTCAGATAAGTACACAAGACTGTAATTTTTAATGGCAGCAATCACAATGCAAGCCAGGATGAGATGTGGCAATGGAAAGAAGAGAATATAGTTAATAACTATTCAGTATCCACATTCAAGTTAGATATAACCAATGCTCTATATGTAATAAGGCAGTATTTTAAATATGGGTTCCAAAACTGATTTTCATCCAGTAGACAGGGAATTGGATCAGCATTCAAAACTCAGAAAAGCCAACCAGAAACACAGTGGGTATGACAACTGTGCTAAAACAAGTACAAAAAGGAGGACAAGATGCATTGAATCTGAAAAAGATTCAACTTAAGAACAAGAGAGCACGTCTCTGGTGGTTCAGTGGTTAAGAATCTGCCTGCTAATGCAGGGGACACGGATATGATCTCTGGTCCAGGAAGATTCCATGAGCCTCAGAGCAACTAAACCCATGCCTCACAACTACGGAGCCTGTTCTCCACAAGAGAAGCCATAGCAACGAGAACCCCAAGCACAGCAACTAGAGAGTAGCCCCGGCTCACTGCAACTAGGGGAAGCCCATACACTGCAAGGAAGACTCGGTGTGGCCAAAAATAAAATAATAATAATAAGTTGTGAAATTTTTTAAAAATGACCAAGAAAGGGCACCGATCACTAAGTTCAATCAGATATTCAAAGGGCTGCCATTTGGAAAAATATAGACAAGACATATTGTCTCATGTTCCACATGAGAACAAAGTCATATTTGTGTTTTTGTTTTGAAGGCAGGATTATGAGGAGGTAGTAGATTTCAGGGAAGCTCCCACTGATTTTTTAAAAGGGGGAAAAGTTTGTGGCAATTCTGCATTAACAATGTTTCAGCATCAAATAGAGAAAGGATATTCATTTTTGACCAAAGATAAAGCTATTAAAACTCACAAAGTATTTTTAGTTAATAAAAAGACACATAACGTCATAAGTCAGAAATATGGTTACTAAAATCAGCAATATCCATTTTGAATAAATTTACAATATTAACCTTATTTTCTCCTCTTTAAAGTCTCTAGCTACTCAATTTATAGATACTTCTTGGATACTGAAGAAACACGAACAAAGTACTTATGCTTTTTGAACACTGAGCATGGCTTCCTCGCTGCTGTCAGCCAAGCCTTTCCACCACTCCTTCAAGCGTGCCTTCTGTCACAGCCACTCAGCACACGGCAAGCAAGAACACAGAAAAGTGAGCTAAGCAGGGCTAAAGGGCAACTTCAAAAGAAGTGATTCTCAAATCCTTTTTTGTGATACCCCAGGGTTCCTCTAGTTATTTCAAGGAATGCTCTAAAATTTTCAAGAAGTTCTTAAAACAAAACCATTTTATTCTTCTCAGCCTAACAATTACAGAGCTCTTTAGACTTTTCAATGCATTTTCACTTAAACTATCAGATCTGATCCTTGCGGCAATCCTTAAAGGTAGGGATGACTGGGATGATCCCTCTCTTACAGATTAAAACAAATCTGAAAAATTGTGATGTGACTCCCAAGTCACTAAACTATAAAGCAGCATAAAAAAAGGCAAGAGCCCAAGTCCTGTCTTCTTTCCTCTCCACCATGCTTTGTAACAGAGTATCTGCAGTGCGTGTGTGTGCAAAGTCACTTCAGTCATGTCTGACTCTTTGCAACCCCATGGACTGCAGTCAGCCTGTCCGTGGGATTCTCCAGGTAAGAATACTGGAGTGAGTTGCCTGCCTTCCTCCAGGGTATATTCCCAACCCAGGGATTGAACTTTTGTCTCCTATATTGCAGGCAGATTCTTTACTGCTGAGCTGTTGGGGAAGCCCACCTGCAGTTTGGAGAGGTCATTTTGAAATCCTTCAAATCATGGAAGCATTAATTTATTTCTGGAGCTGTGAACGCTGACCAGGATTATGCTACACTCTGTATTTACCTTCTTATTCGTTGATAGATGTTCCCATTTTTTAAAATGGAAATAGCACAGTGGTTCTCCACCAAGGATGATTTTGCCCCTTGGGGGACATTTGGCCATGTCTGCAGAAATGTTTGACTGTCACACTGATGGGAAGGGGGGACACTACTCTAGACCACAGAAGCCAGGGATGCTTCTAAACATCTCTCAGTACATCTGGGACAGCTCCCCACCACAAAGAATTATCCAGTCCAAAATGTAAATAGTGTTAAGAAGGAGAAACCCTGGTTTAGCAGCAATTTTATTTAAGCCATCTGTTTTTGTCTCTTATTTTTGTTATATAATCATAATAATGCTTTCAGATTGTAACATTTCCTGAGTCCTAATGACTGGTTTGGCATTAGGCTATCAGCTCTTCGGTAGTCACTAATTCCACAAAATGCCCTCTGCCTTAATCTTTGCTCTTTGGCAATACGTTGAACAGTGGTTCAAGTGACAGAGGTCACCATTACTGAGATAAATGGATCATAAAATAATTCATCATGGTATTTATAACACTTTGCTTATAAGAATGTTGAAAATAAAGCAAAGTAAATGGGGAAAGTCAGAAGCATACATTTCAATAATATGAAATGAAAATGGAAATGTATTTCAGCTATGCAAGTGACCTTTGACTTCCCTGTTATGTACAGCTTACATCAGATAATCACAACAATGTGCATCCAATCTTAAAAATAAATTTGGTTATCTTCTGATGTGCTAAATTATTTCAATAAGCATCATAATAAGTAATAATATCCTCTTTGCAGAGAATGTCACCCTTCGCCTTTGCCCTGTTAAAACCTTCCCCGAAGCAATGGCTCTCAACTTTTGCTTCCTATGGACAGGGTCCAGGCTATCTTCTTTGGGCTTAGTTCCAGTCTTAACATGAGCCAAATAGAGTCCCTGATTTGGAAGCAGCAAGTTGTCTCAGTCATAAGGACACATTACAGTATCTCCTATGTATTTTGTATGTAGTATTTTGCTTCCTTAGTCTTTACCTCTTTGGTGTCTTCAGATATGTCAGCATTTGAATGATGAATTAGGGTTCTAAATGTGAACTTTTTAGTTCACATTCCGTTTAAGATTGGAAAAGACCCTGATGCTGGAAAAGACAGGAGGCAAAAGGAGAAAGGGGCAGCAGAGGATGAGATGGTTAGATAGTATCACTGACTCAATGAACACAAATCTGAGCAAACTCTGGGAGATAGTGAAGGACAGGGAAGCCTGGTGTGCTACAGTCCATGGGGTTGCAAAGAGTTGGACATGATTTAGCGATGTGCTTCCCTGGTAGTTCAGCTGGTAAAGAATCAGCCTGCAATGCAGGAGACCCCGGTTTGATTCCTGGATTGGGAAGAGCCACTGGAGAAGGGATAGTCTACCCATTTCAGTATTGTTGGGCTTCCCTTCTGGCTCAGCTGGTAAAGATTCCGCCTGAAATCTGGGAGACCTGGGTTGGATCCTTGGGTTGAGAAGATGCCCTGGAGAAGGGAAAGGCTACCCACTCCAGCATTCTGGCCTGGAGAATTCCAAGGACTGTATAGTCCACATGGTTGCAAAGAGTCAGACACAACTGAGCAACTTTCACTTCACTTCAGCTCAGTTCAGTCACTCAGTCGTGTCTGACTCTTTGTGACCCTGTGAACCACAGCACGCCAGGCCTCCCTGTCCATCACTCACTCCTAGAGTTTACCCAAACTCATGTCCATTGAGTCGGTGATGCCATCCAACCATCTCATCCTCTGTCATCCCCTACTCCTCCTGCCCTCAATCATTCCCAGCCTCAGGGTCTTTTCAAATGAGTCAGTTCTTTGCATCAGATGGCCAAAGTATTGGAGTTTCAGCTTCAACATCAGTCCTTCCAATGAACACCCAGGACTGATCTCCTTTAGGATGGACTGGTTGGATCTCCTTGTAGTCCAAAGGACTCTCAAGAGTCTTCTCCAGCACCACAGTTCAAAAGCATCAATTCTTTGGCACTCAGCTTTCTTTATAGTCCAACTCTCACATCCATACATGAAAAACCATAGCCTTGATTAGATGGACCTTTGTTGACAAAGTAATGTCTCTGCTCTTTAATATGCTGTCTAGGTTGGTCATAACTTTCCTTCCAAGGAACAAGCGTCTTTTAATTTAATGGCTGCAATCACCATCTGCAGTGATTTTGGAGCCCAAAAAAATAAAGTCAGCTACTGTTTCCACTGTTTATCCATCTATTTGCCATAAAGTGACAGGACCGGATGCCATGATCTTAGTTTTCTGAATGTTGAGCTTTAAGCCAACTTTTTCACTCTCCTCTTTCACTTTTATCAAAAGGCTCTTTAGTTCTTCTTCACTTTCTTCCATAAGGGTGGTGTCATTTGCCTATCTGAGGTTATTGATATTTCTCCTGGCAATCTTGATTCCAGCTTGTGCTTCTTACAGCCCAGTGTTTCTCATGATGTACTCTGTATATAACTTAAATAAACATGGTGACAATATACAGCCTTGACGTACTCCTTTTCCTATTTGGAACCAGTCTGTTGTTCCATGTCCAGTTTTAACTGTTGTTTCCTGACCTGCATATAGGTTTCTCAAGAGGCTAGTCAGGTGGTATGGTATTCCCATCTCTTTAAGAATTTCCACAGTTTATTTTGATTCACACAAAGACTTTGGCATAGTCAATAGAGCAGAAATAGATGTTTTTCTGAAACTCTCTTGCTTTTTCGATGATCTAGCATATGTTGGCAGTTTGAAATCTGGTTCCTCTGCCTTTTCTAAATCCAGCTTGAACATCTGGAAGATCACAGTTCATGTATTGCTGAAGCCTGGCTTGGAGAATTTTGAGCACTACTTTCCTAGCATGAGAGATGAGTGCAATTGTGCGGTAGTTTGAGCATTCTTTGGCTTTGCCTTTCTTTGGGATTGGAATGAAAGCTGACCTTCTCCAGTCCTGTGGCCACTGTGGAGTTCTCCAAATTTGCTGGCATATTGAATGCAGCACATTCACAACATCATCTTTCAGGATTTGAAATAGCTCAACTGGAATTCCATCACCTCCACTAGCTTTGTTCCTAGTGATGCTTCCTAAGGCCCACTTAACTTCACATTCCGGGATGTCTGGCTCTAGGTAAGTGATCACACTATCGTGATTATCTGGGTCATGAAGATCTGTTTTGTACAGTTCTTCTGTGTATTCTTGCCACCTCTTCTTAATATCTTCTGCTTCTGTTAGTTCCATACCATTTCTGCCCTTTCTTGAGCCCATCTTTGCATGAAATGTTCCCTTGGTATCTCTAATTTTCTTGAAGAGATCTCTAGTCTTTCCCATTGTATTGTTTTCCTTTATTTCTTTGCATTGATCACTGAAGAAGGCAGCAACAGAAAAATAACAAATCTTTTCAATAATCTATGAAAGCTACAAACCTGCTGTATAGAAATACAAACTTCTACATTGAAAGACCAATCTCAACAGGTCTTTTGTGTTTCTCTACCTCTTGTGAAGTAGCTTTCTTCCAAACTACCTTTTCAAGGATGCTTGTATAGAGAAAACCTTAGAAGATAGAGGCAGAGTCCCCCTCCAAGGCATAGGGGCAGGTTTGTTCCACTGTACAGTATAATAAGGATCATGTTTTGTTGTTGCTGTTGTTGTTGTTATTGTTTAGTTGCTAAGTCATGTCCAACTCTTTGCAACCACATGGACTTCAGTCCACCAGGCCCCTTTGTCCATTAGATTTCCCAGGCAAGAACACGGGATCATGTTTACTCAGTGGCAAAGTTAGGTATGCTTAAATTCCTAATATAAAAGAGTCAGGTTCCCTAAGCTCAGGCCTTCTCCCCCTGAACTGTATGCATCGCCAGGCTCTCTCTGAATCACTTCAGTTCTGTTGCTCAGTCGTGTCCGACTCTTTGTGACCCCATGAACTGCAGCACGCCAGGCCTCCCTGTCCATCACCAACTCCCAGAGTTTACCCAAACTCACGTCCATTGAGTCGGTGATGCCATCCAACCATCTCATCCTCTGTCATACCCTTCTTCTCCTGCCCTCAATCTTTCCCAGCATCAGGGTTTTTTCAAATGAGTCAGATCTTTGCATCAGATGGCCAAAGTATTGGAGTTTCAGCTTCAACATCAGTCCTTCCAATGAACACTCAGGACTGATCTCCTTTAGGATGGACTGGTTGGATTTCCTTGCAGTCCAAGGGACTGTCAAGAGTCTTCTCCAGCATCACAGTTCAAAAGCATCAGTTCTTCTGCGCTCAGCTTTCTTTATAGTCGAACTCTCATATCCATACATGACTACTGGAAAAACCAAATCATCCAGACATGACTACTGGAAAAACTGGAAAAAACTGAATGGTGATTAGGGTTCAGGGAAGTAGTACAAATGCTAACACTCTGGCTACTACTATTGCTGTGAGTGAAAACTGCCCTTTGTTGCTGATCCAGGATTTCAGTGTCTTCTGTCAACACCTATCAAACTGTGGCAGGCTAATGCATTAGCTTGCAAATAGGGTAAAAATCTTAGACCCTTCAAAGTTCTTAAAGATGCACATAAACAACATTAGCATACTCTTCCAACAGATGGCCACCTAAATTCAGAAGGACCTATTTTTTTCTTAGTAAACAGAATGAAATGATCGTATATTAAGTTTATTTCAACAAAAAGGTATTTGGCTAATAATGGTAATAGTAGTAGCCTTAATTGATTGACTTGTATAAGTCAGGTGCTTTGTTAGGAGCTTAACAAATACTACTAACTAGTTTAGTCTGACAATAACACTGATGTGCTGTATGCTTAATCGCTCAGTCGTGTCTGACTCTTTGCGATGAGGCAGCCATTGGCAAGCCACTCCAGTACTCTTGCCTAGAAAATCCCATGGACGGAGGAGCCTGGTAGCCTGCAGCCCACTGGGGTGGCTAAGAGTCGGACTTGACTGAGCGACTTCACTTTCACTTTTCACTTTCATGCACTGGAGAAGGAAATGGCAACCCACTCCAGTGTTCTTGCCTGGAGAATCCCAGGGACGGGGGAGCCCGGTGGGCTGCCGTCTATGGGGTCGCACAGAGTCGGACACGACTGAAGCGACTTAGCAGCAGCAGCAGCAGCAGCCATTATTATCCCCATTCCACAGGAGGAAACAAAGACCTTTGACACCCTTGGTGGCCCAGTGGCTGAGACCCCATGTTCTCAAAGCGGGGGGCCCAGTTTTGATCTCTGGTCTGGGACCCAGATCCCACATGCTACAACTAAGTTTGTATGCTGCAACTGAAGATCCCACATGCTGCAATTAAGACCTGGTGCAGCTGGATAAATTTAAAACTAAATACTCTAAACAAAAAACTACATAAATGAAGTGACTTGGCCAAGACTACATAGCCAGTTGGTACTGGAGCAAAGATCTGCATTCAGGATGGAATGTGAACTTGGCTTGTCTTTTTAATCAACTTTGTTTTACATGTTCCACTCCGAGCCTCGTATTGGTGGTACAGAGACATGGTCCCTGGCTTTGAGGGACTCATGGTTTAAAAAGGGAGAGAAAGTAATAAACAACTAACTTCAACAGAATGCCATAAGTATGTACAGGGAAGGGACCTGGCCACCTCAGGAGTCGGCAATGTCTTCCAAATGAAAGGATGATTGAAATGAATCTTGGCTAATCAAGAGTAGGCCAGGTGAAGAAACAGGGGCAATGCATTTCCTGATTTTTACATGTGAGGAAACGGATCCCCAGACACAAGGCTAGTCACACTGCTGCACTGAAAAACATGGTGGCCCCTTGACGGCTGATGAATTTTTATTATTCCCTGCTTTCCTCAAAGATTATTCCTCACTGCTTATCAGCACTAGGCAATGCTAGTATTATCTCATGTTTATACTTTTCTTTTTTTTTTTTTAAATCTGAAGTCATTAAGCATTGGGCATTCAAGGACATAATACATGAAAACAGTGTCACAAGAGTACTGCTTTTCTAGGATCCCCTAAGCGCTGAAAGGGTTAATAAATCACTTGGAAATTTAAATGTCATTTTCTGTTAGAGTTTATTGAAGGACTTATCATGATTATAGACAAAGTTCCAACAAGGTCAACACCAATGTTCCAAAGGCATGAGCAGGTAAGCTAAAGAGAGATCAAATAAATTGTTTCAATGTTACAGCACAGGCAGTTCTCACGAATGTCTCTGCAACCGGTCTGACTTCCATTAACATAGTTAGAAAGTCTCTGATAGGAGGAAAATTACTATAACTTCAGATATTACTCTAAGGAGCTAATGCTGTAGAATAGAAATGGAGAGATGTAGATAAATCTGCTAATGTTGATCTTATTCACACAAAGTGTGCATATAGGAACAGAAATCAGAAGCAAGAAATTCAAGAAAATAATGCCCAAGATTTGAGTCCCGTTGCAAACTTTCTTGGAGAAGGAAATGGCAACCCATTCCATATTCTTGCCTAGAGAATCCTGTGGACAGAGGAGCCTGGTGGGCTGCAGTCTATGGGGTCACACAGAGTCGGACATGACTGAAGCGACTTAGCAGCCGCAGCAGCAACACTTACTAAGTTGCAGGAATTCATATACATTTTAACAGAGATTCAATACGGTTTAGTGGACAATAATCAGAATTGGCAAGTGAGGTAACAAGGAGTATGTTTATCAAAAGAGTGAAATATTACTACAGTATGCCTGATGGATTCGAGTTTGACTTTTTTAGGACAGTTAACACCACCACCACCACATGTATTTAGTGTCACTATACTAAAGACAGTAGGATGGCTGCTGGGAACAATGGAGGAGAATATGCCCTATATCTGCCAGTGGTCTAGTGGAGCTGAAGGTAGCAGTAACACACGGCTAAATAAGTAACTACTGTAATTTACCCCACAAACATTTAGCGAGTGTCTGCTCTATCCTTAGTGATAACTAAAGAAATCTAAATGAAAGGTCCAAGTAAGGATGGGAACTAAAGGAAAGAAAAGGTGCTAATAGCTTCCTGCATTTCAAATACAGCTGCTTCCAGTTCTTACCTGAGCCAAAAGTGAACAATGGGGACAGGGTACTAAGATCAATGACAGTCCAGGATCAGAATCACTGACATCAACGTTATCAATTTTATCCAATCTCATCACACTGGGCGATAAATTTACTGTTGAAAAAGATGGGTATTTTTCTACAGAATCTGACTAAAAAGGAAACTAATTCTTGAGGTTTAATTACTTGAAAAACCAGTTGAAGTTGTGTAAATAAAACTTTGACTAGGACTTTTAAAAAATACTCAGAATTGCATTGGGATATTCTATTAATTCAATCAAGTCCCTAGCCACATGGCAAGTATTTTTCAGTATTTAAAGGAAATCTAAGGATATGGTTGATTCATCACTCTTTTAAGGGCTTCACTGGTGACTCAGTACTAAAGAATCCAGCTGCAATGCAGGAGCCATGGGTTCAGTCCCTGGGTTGGGAAGATCCCCTGGAGAAGAAAATGACAACCCATTCCAGTATTTTTGCCTGGGAAATCCATGGACACAGGAGCTTGGTGGGCCATAATTCTTAGAGTTGCAAAAGAGCTGGACATTACTTAACGACTGAACTAGGACAATGATCATTCAGTATGTAGCATTTATCCAAGTGTGATAAAATGTGTCCCCATTAGGGGAGGATAAAGTTTTAAAAAGCCTGAAACTTAAATGATTTGGGATGCCTTCTTTAAAAAAAAATACAAAATTATGATCTCTTCACAGTAACCATAACTTCACAGAGAGAGTTTTGTGTACAGAGTAGAATTTTACAAAAATAATTTAATTAAGAGAATTATACATATAAGAGAAAGATAACTCAATCTTTCTAATAGCATGGTTGATAGATTTTATTTTTCTCCCTGCTGTTATAGACAGTCGAGGAAAGATTTTTGGTAAGGCTATGTAAAATTTTTGGACTATACCAAATTCATGAAAGCCTTTAAAAAGTTTCTTATGAGATACAGGATTTGGAGGAATTTTCCACAAATTAGCTTCTGGCTCCATACATTCATGCTTTTGGACTGGGGTGCTGGAGAAAATTCTTGACAGTCTCTTGGACTGCAAGGAGTTCAAACCAGTTGATCCTAAAGGAAATCAACCCTGAATACCCGTTGGAAGGACTGATGCTGAAGCTGAAGCTCCAATCCTTTGGCCACCTGATGTGAACAGCTGACTCACTGGAAAACACCCTGATGCTGGGAAAGATTAAAGGCAAGAGAAGAAGGGGGCAACAGAGGATGAGATAGTTGGATAGCATCACCGACTCAATGGACGTAGGTTTGAGCAAACTCTGGGACATAGTGAAGGACAGGGTGGCCTGGAGTGCTGCAGACCATGGGTTCACAAACAGTCAGACACAACTTAGTGACTGAACAACAACAACCATACATTCAAACTCAGCTTCTCTTCCGTGATTAATATATTTCCATTCTGGTGACAGAGAAGATGTTCATAAAACAGTGTGATTCTGGCCCTAAAACTTGCAGTTACACTTAGATAAGTCAGCAGTAGGATCATTCTTAGGAGCCCTAGGGAACAGCTACAAATAATACAACCAGCAATGAGAATGGCTGTGGATGATGTAAATATTTCCCACTCAACCTAAATGAACTTCATCCCCAAATCAGTTTTTCTTTACATGATCCCCCAAATGCCCTAATCCTTCCAACACTACATATTAAGGTGAAAGTGATGGAGAAGAAGTTGGAATACAAATAGATGGTGATACTAATCATTTTGCAAATTTAACAAACACACGTGCCCATGTGAACACTTAACTAGGACTCAACCAGGGCCATGGAATGAACTTAAGCTTCCCTCGCTTCAGGGTAAAACTACCTCGGGTTCTCATCAAAGCTCTTTAATTTTTGTGACCTGAAAGCTCAGGTGGTTGCCCTGGCCATTAGTTAATTCAGTTAACATAAACTATTAAATGTTCTGTAAATCTTTTGCAACAATTCCTTTAACATGGCACTGGATGTATCTACAAAATGAATCATCACAATGCACAAACACCTCTGGATATGCCAGCAGAGATGGAAGAAGGGTACGAACCCATGAAGGGCTGCTAAGTGGCAAGAAAAAGCTAAATTATGAGCCAAAAAATTAGAAGAAAAGAATCTTCATGAGTTCTGTAATTTAGAGATATACATTAATATTCCAGAAAGTAGGCTGGCAGGACTGTCAAGTTTTACTGATTTTCCACTTTCACTCTAATTTGGTTTAAGCCAAGGGGAATATACCACCACCCTGCTGACACAGCATATTGATCCCAGTTCCTGAAGATTAAATTATACTTTTCTATTTTACTATGAATTCAGACATGTCCGACTCGTTGCAATCCCATGGACTATATAGTCCATGGAATTCTCCAAGCCAGAATACTGGAGTGGGTAGCCTTTCCCTTCTTCAGAGGATCTTCCCAACCCAGGGATCAAACCCAGGTCTCCAGCATTGCAGGTGGTTTCTTTACCAGATGGGCCACAAGGGAGAGCCCCACTATGAAAAAAAGATTGTTTATTAAGTTCTTTAACATTTCTCACAAAATAGCATACAGTATCAAATTTAGTTTATCTCTTATGATTGTCTTACAATGTATTTAGTTAAATAAATTACCACAACACAAGAAATCGTAACATAAGAGAAACAATTACATTAAATAACAAAGTGTCATTTTTAACATTAGGTCAACAACCTTCAGTTTAGTTCAGTTCAGTTCAGTCCCTGAGTCCTGTCCGACTCTTTGTGACCCCATGAATCACAGCACGCCAGGCCTCCCTGTCCATCACCAACTTCCGGAGTTCACCCAAACTCAAGTCCATCGAGTTGGTGATGCCATCCAGCCATCTCATCCTCTGTCGTCCCCTTCTCTTCCTGCCCCCAGTCCCTCCCAGCATCAGGGTCTTTTCCAATGAGTCAACTCTTCGCATGAGGTGGCCAAAGTATTGGAGTTTCAGCTTTAGCATCAGTCCTTCCAATGAACACGCAAGACTGATCACCTTCAGAATGGACTGGTTGGATCTCCTTGCAGTCCAAGGGACTCTCAAGAGTCTTCTCCAACACCACAGTTCAAAAGCATCAATTCTTCGGCACTCAGCTTTCCTCATAGTCCAACTCTCACATCCATACATGACCACTGGAAAAACCATAGCCTTGACTAGATGGACCTTTGTTGGCAAAGTAATGTCTCTGCTTTTGAATATGCTATCTAGGTTGGTCATAACTTTCCTTCCAAGGTGTAAGTGTCTTTTAATTTCATGGCTGCAATTACCATCTGCAGTGATTTTGGAGCCCAGAAAAATAAAGTCTGACACTGTTTCCACTGTTTCCCCACCTATTTCCCATGAAGTGATGGGACCAGATGCCATGATCTTCGTTTTCTGAATGTTGAGCTTTAAGCCAACTTTTTTACTCTCCTTTTTCACTTTCATTAAGAGGCTTTTTAGTTCCTCTTCACCTTAAGTCCCATAAAAAAATAAGATATGGAAGTTGCTCCTCTAAAAGCATCAGAAATACACACGTTTGTAACTGCAGATTCAGAATGCTAAACAGAATTCTGAAGGGGGACCACACAGAACCTGATCAAACGTATCCATCTGTTTGTCTTCATGTAAATAATGCTCACACAACCAGTGCTGGGACCTCTTCTAGGACAGGCCCTGAGACTTTCATCACATCTGTCATTTCCCCTGCTTACAGCTGCCTCATAAGTAACTCAGGGGGTTTTCTTCCTTAACACTCCAACAGCATCCTAAGAAAACAGCACCAACCAAGAGCAATTTCTCTCTTTCTCCACCCTCTACCTGATTTTTGCCGCAGTAACTAATATTAATATCCAGTGTAATGTCCTGTTATGGAAATGTGAACATCTCCAAGCAAGTGCTCCCACTCTGAGAAGCAGGAACCTCTTCCACTTTCTAAGGCTCAGATGTGGCTCAGGAAATAAAGTCATCAATGCCCAGAGTCCAACCATTTGAAAGAGTCTACACGACTGACACCGCTAACAAAATCTCCAAGAGAAAGACAGTACATGTTAATCTTTATCTGTTGGTGGATTAGATTTTTCCATGGCTGCACCTTACCGAAGGCAACTGAGTCCCCCTGAAAATAAAATGATGTTCCAACATACAAAGGGGCTCTGATCTGACAGAGGCTGAAGCTGGCAGCAGTCAAGTAGGGAAATCTGATATCTGGAAACTAGAGGATGCACTGCTGCTGGCCATGCCACTGGCCTACTTCTCTATTTTCTGGGTTCTTTCTTCTTCCTGAAAATACACCAGGTCTTCACATCCACAAAAGGTAAAAGATGGAATTCCACTGACACAACATAGTCAGTTGGGAAACTGACAAGCATTCCCAGGCCTGCAGGATTTTAGTCATGATAAATCTATAGCACAAGTATATGATGAAATATAAAATGATAAAATATACTACAGATACATTTAATAATATATATGTATGTATGAACTTAAAAGAAATATGTGTATCCACATATATGACTCACACACTTACATTTCTAATTTCTTGAATTGGCAGCAAATTTTTTCTATGCTAATTACTCTTTATTGCTGGAGGACCTCAGACCATAGTATTCTCCTCTATGACTAACTTTTTTCCTCTAATTCCCTCTTGTTTAAACACACTCATCAATTTAGAAAATTAAGTGAAGGAATAATGCACATACTGGTTACCTCTGCTGCTGCTGCTGTATGCTGTCAGCTCACTCATGTCTGACTCTGTGAGACCGCATAGACGGCAGCCCACCAGGCTCCCCCGTCCCTGGGATTCTCCAGGCAAGAACACTGGAGTGGGTTGCCATTTCCTTCTCCAATGCATGAAAGTGAAAAGTGAAAGTGAAGTCGCTCAGTCGTGCCCGACTCTTAGTGACCCCATAGACTGCAGCCTAAGTGGTTACCTCAGGCATCCCCAAACACAAATCCTAGAATTTTAAATAATACTCATGGTGGATCTAGCCCAAAGAAATTAAAAAAGAAAGTGTGCGAACATTAAACTTTGCATCATTTGTATACACTAAAGCAAGGGTCCCCAACCTCTCAGTCACAGATTGGTACCTCCTGTCAGATCAGCAGTGGCATTATGCAATGTGCTTGAGCCATCCCGAAACTCTCCTCCCATCCCTGGCCCAGTGTGTGGAAAATTGTCTTCTATGAAACCGGTCCCTAGTGCCAAAAAAGTTGGGGTCTGCTCCACGAAAGGATATTTTGCTCTGTGAGGTCTGTTTTACATCCTACTTTTCATTTGGTGCATCTAGTATGCAGGCTTTAGACTGTATAAATCAGGATTTGTACGTGGTACCCAGCAGCCTAATGTTGTTATTAAGTGTTAAATATAAACTTCCTTTTACCTAGAGTATTATTTTGGAAGATGTCTCATCTTTGAAATCTCACTCATGAAAAAAATAAAGGAAAACTAAGTCTAAGAAATAACACATCTTAAAATGATGCTGGAGAAACTTCATAATATCCTTCACTAGAACCCTAGACAAAAGTTTATCTGAGACCATTCACTTCACTTCACTTCATTTCAGTTGCTCAGTCATGTCTGAGTCTTTTCGACCCCATGAATCGCAGCACGCCAGGCCTCCCTGTCCATCACCAACCCCCAGAGTTCACTCAAACTCACGTCCATCGAGTCAGTGATGCCATCCAGCCATCTCATCCTCTGTCATCCCCTTCTCCTCCTGCCCCCAATCCCTCCCAGCATTAGAGTCTTTTCCAATGAGTCAACTCTTTGCATGAGGTGGCCTAAGTATTGGAGTTTCAGCTTTAGGATCATTCCTTCCAAAGTAATCCCAGGACTGATCTTCTTCAGAATGGACTGGTTGGATCTCCTTGCAGTCCAAGGGACTCTCAAGAGTCTTCTCCAACACCACAGTTCAAAAGCATCAACTCTTCAGCGCTCAGCCTTCTTCACAGTCCAACTCTCACATCCATACATGACCACTGGAAAAACCATAGCCTTGACTAGACAGACCTTTGTTGGCAAAGTATGTCTCTGCTTTTCAATGTACCATTACAGGACATTTAACTTTTGAAGAGCAGAAATATCTCTTTATAAGCTGATTTTATTTCTTTAAGATATAATCATCTGCCTCATCTTTTTTCATGAAGTTTTCAGTAGCAATGCTGCAGAACAACTTCACAGGAAAAGTTAACTCTGTCACCACATGATTCTGAGATCTCCTCACTGAGAAATTAGGGAAGTCACAAACATCTAAGACTACATTACACTGTGCCCACGATACCCCTTCTCCAGTACCACCTGCAAAACTCTGTGTCCTTGGTCAGGACCAAATACCCAACACACCCAGCCAGGCTCCACAACCATCAGTCTTGGACAGGTACTTTTCATGCTAGTTTCTCTCTTCACCCTTGACACGTTTGTCAGGGATAAGCATGACCTGGAGATTTAAATACTTATTCTGTAAAACTCATAAATAAGTAAGGAAAATACCCTTTGAAGATCTGAGAAGCAACCGCTGTGGCATTCTCATTGTGATTCGTGATGATCCAACTTTCTAACTGTAGTAACCACATAAAACAACGGGGCAGTAAAAACAACACAAAATCATTCTTCTATGCAACCTTGCTCCCTAGACCTCCTAATGAAAGCCTGATCACTTCCCAGTTCTAGAAGGCAAATTTGTACTCACCAGATATTGTGATCTTAAGAAAGAACAGTTTGAAAAAGGCTAAACCATTTTATTTCCTAGATTATATAATTTCTGCCACCTAGGACACCCACACTGGGCCGACACAGACAGACACACAGACGAACACCTACACACCAACGACTATTGATCCCTAATCCACACATCACCCCAACTTCCATACAATTCATTGAATTAATGATTTTTTAATAATTTAACAGCCATAGTCATAAAGGTAGTTTCACCAAGTAGTTTACAGATTTTACTAAAAGGAGACTAAAATATAGTTTAGAGTCTTTCTTATTCATCTACTTAAGGTTCTTCTTTGTAATTAAAATTGTGGATCTAACCTATAATTCAGTCACAATCTTGAAGAGTGACTGATGCTTATTACCAAGCAGGCTTACTTAACATGATGTATATTTCAGAGGACAGCACTTATGGTTTTTAAATCACTGGATCTTTCTGTTCAAAATAATCAGGGCTGAGCTTCATCTTCTGCAGTTTTCTCATTCTCAAAAGGCTTTTTTCTCTCTTTCCAACAAAACAAGCTGTTCTTTCCTTTCTCTACATATCACGAGCTACAAAAGCAGCCCAAGACTGTCGCATGGGGATCTGGAAACAGGATTTCATTAACTACTACACTAAATCAATTAACCAAAACATGTAAAAATTTCCTTAAACATTGCTAAAGCTATAATATGGCTTAAAATAATGAACAGATCCTTCATAGCAGGTAAATGACTCAACAAGCCAATAGGGCATGATTCTTTTAAGACTGTCTTTTGCATTCTCGCTGCAGTTCTGGTGCTTCAGGTCAGGGCAAGAACTTGAGGACCTCCGGCACTGTGGAAACTCAGCCACTGTGGGTCTGGAACTGTGCGTGAGTGCTCAGAACATTTTCCTAAGGAACAGAACTGCACCAGGGCACAGTGTACCAGCGGCTGGCTGACAGCAACCGCCCTGTGCTCCCCGGGGGGAGCATTGCTTCTTCAGGCACTACCACCCAGAGGTACTCCTCAGTCAGCTTCCACTCCCCCCTCCCTTTCCCACTCCTTTTTCTTCAGATTCTCACTTCCTTATATGGATGACAGCTTTGAATACATATGCAAGTGAACAAACTCTCAATGGAAAGTCATTCACCACCACCCTGCCATATACATTTCTCCAGGTTTCAAAATGACAATGTCTTCAACAGTGGCAATTTAAAAAAATTATTTGTATTTACTTACTTGGCCGCACCAGGTCTCAGTTGCAAGCATGTGCTATCTTTGGTTGTGGCATGTGAACGCTCAGTTGTGCCACGTGGGGTCTAGTTCCCTGACCAGGGATCAAACCCCTGCATGAGGAATGCAGAGTCTAAGCCACTAAACCACCAGGGAAGTCCCAATATGGCAATTTTAAGTTAAAAGAAACTGTATTTTAAAATATCTTACAAAACTTTCCCAAATTTAAGTTCCAGTTTCAAGCCTATGAAAATATATACGGATTCTTAATATTTTTAAAAAGTATCAAGATATTTCATTCCATGGAAGTGAGGAATAAAGTAAAAATCAGCTACGTAGAAACACTGTTGTTGTTCAGTCATGTCCAACTCTTTGTGACCCCATGAACTGCAACATGTAGAAATGCGATATTAAAATAGTCTGTGGTTGTCCTACTAGCAGTAGGGTCAGTAGCACTAGCAGAGCATTTGCTATGTGTAAAACATTATTTCCAGTATCTAACATGGTTTTTATTTTTCATTTAAATCTAAGAAAAACACTATGAGAGAAGTGCTTTGACTCACCCACTTTTTACTACCCCACACAGAGGTGCATTGTTAACTTTTGTGCTTCTGGTTAAGTCTTTATCCTCTTGTGTTATCTCCAATAGTCTCCTACCACTGGTCTTGGAGGAAATCACATTTCCATCATTGGCCTGAGTAGCTTTGACTCTCAATTCCTCCAGAACATGAAAGAGTAATTTCATATTAGTAATTTACAACATGCTTCATATTTGAGGTTAAACCCCTAACTTCAAATGTCAGAATAAGTAGGAAAAAACAGACCTAAATCTAAAAGAATGAAGGTTTACACAAAGTATCTCTCATTTTTGGTATCCAGCCAGATGAGAATCTCATATTTTAAGTATTTTTCCTTCATAACTGGAAGTGCTTATATCTGGGTACATTAAAAAACCTTAGAGATTATAGCCTATCCAGGCAGGAGTTCACATTTTACGACTTATTGTCTATTGTTTAAAAGATTTAAAATTTTCTCCACAGCGTCTTCAAATCTCTGGAGAAAAGAGGCTATATAAATTCAAAATAAACAAATCCTAGACAGTTTATGTGGTCACACTTTTGATTTTCCTGATATGCCTTTCCAACTGACTCATGAACATGAATTCATTTAATAAATTAATTTCAGAAAAAGAAAACAAACCTATCCCTAGTGAATGTCATTGTTTTTTACTGTGTCAACTAAATGCTTCCAAAGTCCTGCTTCAAACAAAGGTTTATTATTAGCAGCAAAAATTTATCTCCTCTGATTTGATGCTTATCATCTTTGCCTCCCTTGATTTTATGACTCCTTCTTCTCCTTTCCACACAGTATTTAATTTGCTAAGACTAAAGAGGGCATAAAAACCCTTCATTTTCCGAAGACAATCTCAAAGGTAAATAAAAATCCAGAGGCGCTTTCCTAAAGGAACAAAGGTTAGTACAAACTTTTCCTTAAGTGCTTCAGTGAGAAAGAAACAACGTTAGGCTTCAGGGAATACCCGAGCACCAAGTCAAACACTGCTGTCATCAACAATTTTAAACTTATTTTAAAATAACTTTCACAATAGCCACAATGCTGTATCTTTAAAGGTTGACAGAATTCTGAGACTGAAATCCTGCCAGTGGTAAGTTCTGGGTTCAGAAAAATAGAAAAACACGCCAAAAAAGGGAAAAACCTGAAGAAAGATGAAGGGGAGACCCTACATATAAGAATTAAAGTATCCAGGAATTCAGATATATCTTCATTGACTGTACACGTTAGCTAGTTACAGGAAGCCTTAAAAATGGTGTTAAATGCACCATCTGGAATCCTGTAAAATGAACTTTTACCTGATGGTTAGTGGCAATTTATTACTAAACACAAGAGAGACGCATGAGCTTTTTTGGACTCATATAGGACATTATCCTTGCAACAAGACCAATATTCACTAAGCAACATATCCCCTGAACAGTAAAACAGACCATTCAAATCATGGTAAAGATCCTATAGCATAATGGATTTCAGTCTGTGAACCGAGAGACTTTTTATTCCTTCTGTTAATCTCTCCTTACTTCTTTCTTCCAGGAAGCCATCCAGGAATAGTTCTTCCAAAACTTTCAACTTTCATATTTTGGGTCTCAAAATCAATATACTGCCTATTCATATAGTCCTAAATTCCTGGGTAACCGAGAGTCTACATGTTCCCCACAAGTTGTGAGAACCCAGAGATATGATTTTAATGCTGGGGCAGGAGGGGATGGGAATCAGGCACTCAGTTGAAAATTTCTTTCTGCTATACCATCCTGTGCCTGTGCATATTTTATATATGTGTACATTAGCTCAAAGTTTATCAGCATGTTGACCTCCGTCTTTCAAATGATCCTGGCAAAGTTTTACACAGAAAAATGTTCCTCCTCAGCCCTGCCACTACAAATGCCAGAAGTAACAAAAGCCCAGGGTCTCCAGACTTTTAGCCCAACCTAGAAGTTGCCTCAGTACTTCCTGTCATGAGCCAGCAGCAACTGTCACCTTCTGCCACGTGGAAGATGGATACACAAGGAACCTGCAGGCTTGGCTTCCTAATTCACCCCCAAATGAAAGCATGAAGTCACTGCTGATCCTGACAGTCTAATGCCAATATCAGTTATTGAAAAAAGTATTTCACTTCAAGAGGCAATTTAATTCGCTGAGACATAGTCCACTTTGTACTGAGATGCCATGACAGCTGTCTTAAAAAAGTTGCTCAAAATGCCCTAAGTGTCTGGATTATTCACTGAAAGCATCAGTCTCAGTGGCTCTATCTTATAATAACCATGAAATTTCTAATGATAATGATGAATACATGGTAAGATATATTATGCTAACCATGAATTATGCACATGCCACATCTCCACAATTAAGTAAAAGAGCAAGGGCCAAAATGTAACTCTCTAGAAAGTTTCCAGCAATGATAGAACAATTGACCAGCTAGTTAATAAAATACTGTTCTAAAGCAAAGCAAACAAACAAAAAACATTCAAATTCCTCAGTCCCTCTAACAATGAGTGGTTCTGACCTAAACATATTTATTTCCAAAGTTATCCTTTCTCTGTTATTAAAAAACTATTCATTTTATTTATTTGTGGCTGCCCTGGGTCTTTGTTGCTGCACACAGGCTTTCTCTAGTTGCTGCACGCAGGGGCTGCTCTCTGCTGTGGTGTGCAGGCTTATTGCAGGGTCATTTCTCTTACTGCAGAGCACGGGCTCTAGAGCACAGGATCAGTAGTTGTGGCACGCAGGCTCCTTGCTCCACGGCATGTGGGATCTTCCCAGACCAGGGGTAGAACCCGTGTCCCCTGCATTGGCAGGCAAATTCTTAACCCTGGACCACCAGGGAAGTTCCTATTATTTTTTTAAACCAGTGTGAATGAGCAAATATATGCTCATGCAGTCTTGGGTAGAGGATGGAGAAAGAGGCATTTTCCTGTCTCTACAAGAAGTCAATAACTCTATAGATATGAGGGATAAAATGACTGCAATCAAAGCTGATTTTAACACATCGAAAATGTTTTTCTTCAGTGCTGTTCTTTGGGCAATATATGTCAACTGGATCAGTTTCAGCAAAACCAGAAGCAAGAGTAGTTTTTGCTGTAATTTATATATATACAGTTAGTCATATCCACATATACAAATATACATTCATAAGGTCTTCATAAAAGCTCAGTAAATTTAGTATAATAATTTTTTCCTCTGTTAAGTCTTTGTTATTTAAGCCCCAAAATAAAATATGAAAATCCAACTGGTTGAAAGTTCTCATCTTTTTGACATGTCAGCTGTCTCTTACATCTTCCAGTCAGATGCAAGAGAGTTCAGACATGTCCTAAAATATCCCCTCAGGTATTTCTATATCGTATATATGCATTCCCATTCTCTCCCACACCTCTCTTTCTCTCTGTCTCTCTCCCTCATACACACACACACACACTCCTACATATGCGCCTCTGTAGGGTTCATTCAACTAAAAGAAGATACAACAAAATAACAAAATGCATATGTAAATTTAGCTTCATTGTTTATTTATTCACAAATATCTTGATTTCTTGGACTGCTGAATATATCTGCAAAGACCCATAGAGAATAATTTTATACAAGTATTTTTCACTATAATTTGTACTAAAACCACTTTGTAAGAAAGGACTTGGAAAATGTTTTCAAAGAACTTCAAGGTGATGCTTGCATAAATATAAGTCATATGAGGCTTTGGGGCTTCGCTGATGGCTCATCAGGTAAAGAATCCTCCTGCAATACAGGAGACACAGGAGACGTGGGTTTGATCCCTGGGTTGGGAAGATCTCCTGGGAGAGGAAATGGCAACCCACTCCAGTATTTGTGCCTGAAAAAGCCCATGGACAGAGAGCCTGGTGAGCCACAGTCCATGGAGTTACAAAGAGTCAGACATGACCGAGAGACTAAGCACATACTAAGCACTACAAGGTCCTAGGCCACCGGTGTGGTTAAGAGAATTTTCTCAGAGTATCCAGAAAAGACACACTGCCAACTCTACTGCGAGTTTTAATGTGGCTGGGTGTTTTAAGCTGCAGCCCACAGAAAATGGTAGAGTAAAAAGAACTGCCAAGGATTTTAACACTGAAAGTGAAGAGAGGATATAATCATTGTTGCCCAGAATCAGTCTCCTAAAATGAGTGATTAACTAGGGACAGGGTCCAATGTGTCACAATGGGACATATCAAAAGCCATTATACAAGGACAGCTGATGACAACGGCGCCTGGAGTAGGGAAAATGAAATTGCTGACTTCACATTAGTTATGGGGGAAAAACAACAAGAGGAACGACAACAAAAAACTAAATTTCTAAAAACAACACACATTCAAAAATTGCACCAAATCTAAAAGGACATCAGGATTCATTATGAACTAGAAGGGCCAAAGGAAAGAGCATGCATAACATAAGACAAATCTCACAAAGGAGGCCATTTTTATATCTACTGTTATTAGAGAAAAGACATCAAAAAACATGGAACACAACAGATATATATATATATATATGCATCCGTTGATATGTGAAAGAGAAAGGATATAAAATATAATACCCAGATAAATGTTGTAGCCATACACTCTTAATAACACCAAAAATATATGAAATCTATACACATCCAAATAAAATCCAGAAATCCCTTAAAATGACTGATTTGCCTTACCCCAAATTTAATAATAATACCATAGTATGCTATATTAATAGTATAGAGTAGAGGGAGAAAGAAGTTAGATGTGATGCTAACGAAAGTCAAAAAGTACATATCTATTTGACCACTGAAGAATGTCAGCTGAAACATATTCTGCCCCTGATAAGAGCAAAAGTACTCTTAATCACTGGAATTAAGGAATCCATTTATAAACTATAGTATCAAAAAATAGGTCATTTTAAAGGTAGCATTCCTTAAAATATGACAAACTGTAAGAAAAAACTTACTTGATTTATGAATACCATAATATAGGTATTCCAGGTATAATGATTACAGGTTAAGACAGCTTATACAATTTCTCTTATTACTTGCATTAAATGATTGTGCTTTCAGCACTGTTCAATAATAATTTACATGTTCTCATGTAAATAAATGAGAGACATCACATTCCTTCACTGTATTCTATTTGTGATCATTGTTTTAAGCAAGTCAGTAAGTTCAGCCCACACTCAGGGAGAGAGGGTTATACCTCGGTATCAGTTTCAGGAAGTGAGGATCCTGGCAAAAGACATCTTTAAAAAAAAAAAAAAATTCACTTATTTATCTATTCAGCTGCTCCAGGTCTTAGTTGCAGCATGTGGGATCTTTAGGTGTGGCACACAAACTCCTAGGTGCAGCACGTGAGATCTAGTTCACCAACCAGAGATCTAACCTAGGCCTCCTGCATTAGGAAGGCAGAGTCTAAGCCACTGGACCCACAAGGTAAATCCCGTGAGAGACATCTTAAAGACCACCAGTCCCAACAGGTGGGGTTTCCCAGGTGGCTCAGTGGTAAAGAATCCACCTGCCAGTGAGGGAGACAAAACAAACATGTGTTCAGTTCCGGGGTTGGGAAGATCCCCTGGAGAAGGAAATAGAAACCCACTCTAGTATTCTTGCCTGGGAAATCCCATGTACAGAGGAGCCTGGCAGGCTACAGTTCAAGGGGTTCACAAAGAGTCGGACAGGACTGAGCACAATCCCAACAGGTAAACTTAAAACTCAGTAAGTTCTATGTATTAACTGTTTCATTTTTGAAAATTGGGAGAAATAAGCAATTATTAAAATCTATGTTCCACTAAAACACAATGCTGAGGCTACTGAACTAGTGGAATTCTAAAGTTGTTTCCAATTCTAACACACAGAGGATCTATGAATTTATGGCACATACCAGACAAAAATATATCAGAGTACATATGTTTAATAAGGCATGATTAAGTCCAGGAGTTCAAAAGAGAAAAATAATTGGTAGGAAAGAATAAAAAAAAAAATATTTGGACAGGTAGATTTTAGAATAAATAGAATTCCAGTAAAAGGAACAGCATGAACAAAACAGAAAAGCATGGAGGTAGGGAACTAGGTCTTATTAAAGAAACTGAAAATGGTCTTGGTTTTAGTGTAAGGATGTATGTCTGGTAGAGGAAAGAGAAGGATGAAGCTACAGTGGGAGAATGGATTAGAACAGAGGATCATGAATTCCAAATCAAAGAACTCAGCTAAAGAGGAGGCACAGAAGATTTTTGAGTAAAGTGAGACTACCTGCAGAGCTGTGATTCAGAAATAAACATCTGGCAGCCACATGGCCTGAAGGAGGATCATAGCTCTTGGAACAGAAGGGGGAGTCCATTCCCCAGCAGTGGGTTCTATGGACTTTTCTCCCTGGCCATACTCTCTTCTTGCTCTCCAGTTTAGCTCAGATGTCTCTCCTGATCTACATTTCCAACATGCCCATTCACATGTCTCCCAGTTTATACATGATCCCTCCTCTCCAACCTGCTCTCCTCTTTTTTTCCTTCTTTTTTAAGAATTTTAAAAATATTTGTTTATTTGGCTGCCACAGGTTGTGCATGCAGGATCTTTCATTGTGGTACATAAGCTCTAGAGCACATGGACTTCGTTGCCCCATGGCATGTAGGATTTTAGTTTCCCAACCAGCAATTGAACCCCAGTTCCCTGCACTGGAAGGCAGATTCTCAACCACTGGACCACAGGGAAGTCCTTTATATTCCTTTTCATTGTCCTCAGTGCTGTGGCTGATTCAGTGCTCCAAGACTCCACCTCCCTAACCCCCAACCTTTCGTTCAGCCTGGCTACCAACATCACCCATCTAACTCCTACCTTCAATTCCCAACATCCCTGGCTTATGTCAGGTCTTCAGAAGGTCCTGCTACCACAATGTAAAGATAACGGAATAATGTGGAGGCATCTTCCACCCCAATTGTTACCTTTGTTTGGAAGATCCTGGAAGACTTTTGACAACCTAATCAAAAGGATGAGTTCAGAAGACGCAGGAAGGACAGATATTAGATTTTCTACCACTCTGGTAGAATGGTGGCCTGAGAGTCAGTAATTATGCTATTATGACTAATTATGTTAATATAAGATAATGACGTCAATAATCACATTAAATAGTAGAAAATAAAGGAAATGATATTGCTCAAACACATGAGATTGTGTTCTGATGTTTATCCACACTGTGCAAAGGGGCCTCTTCGGGGATTGCTGGAAGTCCTGGAACATGCATAACTGTAACAAACAGCAATGTCAGTCCTTAGAACTGAACTCAATACGCTTTGTGACAGTGATTATGATTCTGTTGGACACTTGATAAACAGGGATGGGGAGACACACATCATTTCTGAAATATCAGTGGCATGTGATGAAAATGAATCTGCTTTAAATTCCGTAAGCAGATAGAGAGTGACCAGCAGGAGGGAGGGTGAGGCAGACTCATTCAGTTTGGCTTAAGAGATGAATCTTCCTGCGATTCCTAGGTGAATGCATAGGAGAAGGAGAGGTGAGGAAAGTTATCTTTCAGCTCTCAACCTCAGACTAAAAATTTCTTAAAAAACAAAACAAGACCAACAACAACAACAGAAAAGATCAGAACACTTCCTGGGAAAAGGAGGGGTTCTGTCCAAGGACATTAAGAATCAGAAAGTGTAGCTCTGACCTGTTTAAACAGGTTTTGGCAGGTGTGAACAGTGTACCATGCACTGCTTAAAGCACTGTCGGACTAAGTCCCACACCCAGCAAAAATTCTCCTGAAGCTGGTATTCAAGACTGGCGAGAGCTGGGGAGGGTGGGGAAAGTTGGCATTTGCTGCTCACCTCTGAGGAGCCAGAGGAGCCAGGTACAGACTGGGTGATGCCTGCACCACCAGCTCAGATCCTGGAGATAAGAAGATGGGACTTGGCACAGCAGTTCAAAACTAGTTGTGTTTTTAGAATGCTGGTAGCAGAGTGACCTCAAAAGGAACCCCTTACCCATGATACTTCCATCAGCCTAAGAACATGCAAAAACCGTGATTTGGAAAACTAGATAATACCCCACAAGGAGAACAGAGTCGTGGCCTCCTCACAGAAGGAGAATTTCTTAGATGCTCTAAAGCAGTTAGGAAGGACAATCACTCTTCTGGCTTCGCTGGAGAAGAGGAATGTTCATTGTTTACAGATGGCATCCATGAATAGAAGCCACGACCCACAGGGAGAAAGGTACAGAATGCTTGGAGAACAATCACTAGGAACTTTGGGGGGGTTCAGAGAGTACAGTATTTCCTCCTCACAGTTAGGACAGCTGAAACCCAAGGAGGGAAGGGAAAGAAAGAAAAGTCCTTCTGGAGAAAGATCTATCCCTGGTGGGAAGGTAGGCTGAAGAGAGTAACTACCCCTCCATTCTCCCCCTTTAAAGTGAAAAAGCATCAGAAAGGTGCCCAATTCTTAGACTCAGGGCAAGAAAAGAACTCAGAGAAAAAAAGAGAATACAGCTGGAGATAATGGGTGACCTCCATCAAATTTTATTCTGTCCAACATCGTCAACTAAGACCAATGCTCACCTTCCAAAGATTTCAGGACTGATTAAAGATGGCAGCAAAAGTTAAAATGCTGCTCAACTTCCACATGGATTCAGTTGTGGTAATGTTACAGGGAAGAGCCAATTATGACTCCAAGTTGGATCTGTTTCTTTAACCTTTGCTTCTCATTGCTTTTATTCACTAAAAGGATACTGTTTGTACATAATGGCCTGCCTCAGGGAACCCTGCTCCTCTGTCTGAATATTAAACCCATGTGTCTTTGTTTAGGATCCTGTCCACCTGTGAGTGGCTACAGGAAGGGAGAAATGAACACATCCTGTCCCTGAGGCTTACCATTCTAGGAGATATCTGCAAGGTTAATGACCTTTTTACTTCATTTCTTCACTCCTCATCTCTGTATTCTATAAAAAAAACCTGCCATTCAGACCCAGATAAGATGGTTATTTTGAGACATTAGTCTGCCATCTCAGTCAGTGGCTTTCTGAATAAAGTATTCCTTGCCCCAACACCTCATCTCTCAGATAACTGTCCTGTCATGCAGAGCAGAGAGAGTTTGTACTAAGTAATAGTAAGACCACTCTGAGGAGAATTACCATGCTCAGAGGATCTTGGCTGGCAAGAACTCACACAGGTAAAACACCGCAGGGAAGCATCCTGCAGGGCTGCATGTGAGAAAGTTTCCAACGTCGATCAATATTTTTGAAACTTGTGTTCCATTCACCAAGTAACTGCTATATATATGTACAAAGGAAATAAAAGACTTATGTTTGTCTTTAAAGACAAATGTAAATATAGCCATATATGTGTGCGTGAGAAGATAATTTTTAAAACAAATTTTTGAAGTATGATAGTATATTTACATTTTCATATAAGCATGTGTGATTGTAAATTCACAGTAACTAGAGTGAATGAATACACAAACAAATAACAAAGATTTGAGCAGCAACTTTTACATTACCTCTCCCCCAGTCACCAATGTGGATTTTATTTCTTCTTTTCACAAATGTATAGTAGACCCTCGTTAAGTTTCTGGGAATGATGGCCTGCATTCTTCTGCTGCTGCTGCTAAGTCGCTTCAGTCGTGTCCGACTCTGTGGGACCCCATAGATGGCAGCCCACCAGACTCCCCCATCCCTGGGATTCTCCAGGCAAGAACACTGGAGTGGGTTGCCACTTCCTTCTCCAATGCATGAAAGTGAAAAGTGAAAGTGAAGTCGCTCAGTCGTGTCCGACTCTTAGTGACTCCATGGACTGCAGGCCACCAGGGTCCTCCGTCCATGGGATTTTCCAGGCAAGAGTACTACAACTTCCCAATTTGCAAACAGAAAAATATTTTTACAAGAGCTTGTTGTTCATGCTTCACTGTTCTATAGAGAAGCGGTATTCCCTGAGTTTAATCCCACACCACAAGCTAGCAACCTTTCCAGCTCTTACTAAGTTTGATTCTCTCACATGATGGTCATGCTTGAGGAAAGCATGGGCAGAATCCTAAAGCCTTGGCTACTGGGCTGCAAAGGCTAGTCAGAATTCCTCTCTAGTTAGTAACGACATTGAACCTAATAATGGTAGATTCCATTGACTGGGGGCTGACCACATACCAGACTCTATAAATTAATGGCATTATTTATGTCACCTGTTTATGTCACAGCACTCTCACAATTTTTTAGACAGGTTTCACGCCCCCAACTTCAGATGACGAGGCTGTAGTTTGCAAAGACTGTCCAAGTGTGCAGTGGAGAACTCAAACCAGGTGTTCCTGACACCAGGGCTCAGATTTGTGACGACCGTGCTACACCATGTTTCCACTAGTTCCAGTCTCTGAGGCTTCCAAAGCACATTTCAGGTGTTTGCGTCAGGAAAATTTACAATAACAATGTGACATCACAGAGTTCCAGAGACTAATGGGAATAGTCAAAACTATGAATGTTAATAAATAAAATCTCTGTTGCAGGATATAACAAACCTCTTCCTTACTTTGCCCTTTTTCTAAAATTGTTATATTATTCACAGTATACAACTTTCCTGAAACAAGAGAATTCAGTTAACTTCTTAAGCACATACTATGTAAGTACACACTGGGTTAGGAACTTTCATACACACTGTCTCTACCATCATCCCCACCAGCATCCTCTGATGGAGGTATTATTTTTCCTATTTATTAGTGAAGAAACTGAAGCCTAGAAAGATCAGCCAAAATATCATACTCCTAAAGGACAAAGCCTATGCTTTTTTCATGTATATATTTGTATATATTTTTATGCTTACAGGCACAGAAAAGTGAAAATGTTACTCGCTCAGTGGTGTCCAACTCTTTGCAACTCCATGGACTGCAGCCCACCAGGCTCCTCTGTCCATGGAATTCTCAGAGCCTGTCTCAATAAATGTTGAGTACTAAATGGATCAAATGGAAGAAATGGGCTCTGGAAGGGACAGTAGTGTCTTTCTTGTTTACCACTGTCTAGGGATTTCCCTGATAGCTCAGTTGGTAAAGAATCTGCCTGCAATGCAGGAGACCCTTGTTAGATTCCTGGATCGGGAAGATCTGCTGGAGAAAGGATAGGCTACCCACTCCAGTATTCCTTGGCTTCCCTTGTGGCTCAGCTGGTAAAGAATCTGCCTGCAATGCATGAGACCTGGGTTCAATCCCTGGGTTGGGAAGATCCCCTGGAGAAGGGCAAAGCTACCCACTCTAGTATTCTGGCCTGGAAAATTCCATGGACTATACATAAGTCCATAGGGTTTCCAAGAGTCTAAGACTGAGTGACTTTCACTTTCACTTTATGCTAGATGCTCACTGAATGCTTGTTGAAGGGAGGGAGGAGTTCTTCACATCTCACTCTCTTTTGAGCTTAGAGCATGTAGACAATTTCTTTATCATCTTTCTATTTATAATATCCAGCACAGTACCTGACACTCGGACACACTTAACAAATAAACATTGACTGTAGGATATCTACTGAAATAACAAGTTAAACATACACACCCATACAACTTTTTAAGATAGCAAGAGACTTCCAAAGGCAAAATAAACATAAGCCAATGATCAAGTCAACAACTACAAAGGAGCAGATAAAATCAAATGGAATAGAAAATCAGAGAAGCTGATTGTTGAGTGTACAGAGACACTGCCCTGGAAACTCACACACACACAGCACAGTGTAGCCCTACAGAGACGGTTAAGTATTTAGATTCTTTGAGTAGCCAGGTCCCATACCATTTAATACCTTAAAAGTAAAGGTCAGAACACTGAATAGAATCACCAATCAGTGTGCAAAGTAGTGCTGTTAAGTACATAGAGAAACTGAATTCACACATTCCTCTCCCTTTTGGCTGTGATTTTTCAACCATAAACTGTAGAGAGCAGTAGAATTATAATATCACCATAGATTGGATGCTCTACTTAACAAAATTGGTCATATTCTTATTTTCTTCTTCCTTGGGGAGCCTTCATCTCAAGATAACTTTTAAATAGAAACAACCAGCTTTTCCACAGAGCCTGATTATCAATTTGCACCTCTGGCAAAGGGAGGCCTAGAACTCTATTGTTTTGTTAATTGTCAATTTGCATCTTTGAAAGGTGTTGCATTTTCTCTTCTTTCTAGCAGGTTAAGACTAATTCTGTATGTTAATAAATATTATAAACACTTTCCACAGAAATGTAGTTTGCTAAAAAGTATGTTATTATGGTTACCCTCAATTTTCCTCTACTTAATTACACCTTAGATCTTAAAGTTGATTTTATGAAAACTAGTTAAGCTCTGATTTAAACTTTTTCTTCAAAAACACCTTTTGTTTTTCAAATAAACATTTAGAGAAAATGCTATTTAAAGCACCAGTTATTGATAGTCATGAAAAAGCTACAAATTAATTAAGAAAAATTTTCACAAGGATATCTGAGATTTTTACCTTGAATAAATGATGTGAAAATATGCCTCCCTTTTCTTCCTTCTTCAGACATAGCATAAAACTTATGCTAAGAAACCAAAAATCCATTTTACAAGGTAACAGAAAAGATGGAAATAGAAGTTGTAAAAAATATTAGGAAAAGGAATACAAATAAGATACAGGTTATTCCCTACACTTGTGTTTACAAGCAGCTACTTGAAAACTAAAAGTTCTTAACATACCCTATCAGTACAAGTTCCACTACTTGCTTTGGAATGATATGATCTCTTTGATATGCTTGTCAAGCAGGTATTTTTAATCCATTGCAACATTTTCCCTATCTGACTGCTAGATATAAAATACTAAGTCAAATATGGTAACTCTCAAGCTTTTGAGCTGAGGGAGGTAGTGTTTAAAAAGATCAAGTGATCATTTCCCACTAAATCTAAATGAGATTTCTGTTGCTAAGAAAACAACTTCACATGTAGCTTAAATTTACTAGATTTATTTATATTCTACCTTTTTGCTTAAAGGGATTTGAGAGGGGCAATCTCTATTTGTGTTTCTCAACTTTGGTTTCTGAAGTGCAAAATCACAGAAAAACAATATCTGTGGATCAATAACAAAGATAATATATTTTAATGTGTCAGTAAAGTGCTCTATAAAATAGGAATGTCACATGTGTTATTTATTACTATCTATGGGCTTGCTCCAAACCATGTCATCTCTCCAAAAAGCATGCACTTAATGATATAAACCTTATGATAAATATTTAAAAGCTTTCTTGCATGCATCAACACCCTGAAAAGAAAATTTAACATTTAAATTAACTTTGTCAATTCAGCCCATCCAAAGGCCTCAGGATATTTGTGTCTTTTACACACACACACACACACACACACACACACACACACAAATATATATATATATGTATATATTTATATATGTATATGTCTGTGTGTATATATATATATATATCATACTTTATACACAAATCTATTGTGTAATGCCTCTTAACATTGTTACAAGTGCCTTTTCATGAAATCTATGATATTCATCAAACTAAATCTATCTGGGGGGAAAAGTCAGGATAAAAATGATATTTTAGCTACTAGAAGGAGAAGCCTTCTACAAAGAACCAGTGAAGTAATGAAGTACAAAGAACCAGCGAAATAATAAAGAATTGAGGAATAAATTCTACATGCAAAAAAGTCAATCCCGTCAAATAATATATCCGAGAAATAGGCAAGACTCATTAATAGCTTAAGTGGTTCTGAAGGACTTTCAGTGTTTTTGTTCTTACCTCTTTTTTTTCCTTCTTATTTAAAAATACATATACTTCCCAATTTTTAATGGATCAGGGACAGCAGATATTCACTGCTATAGTTCATAAACTTTTTATCCAACATCTACTACGTGCCAACTTTGTTGAACTAATTTTGAAAAAAAAAAATCAGATTTTGCATGTAGAATATTTTAGGAGTAGGACTGAACATACACATACATACACAAATGAGTTTTCAGTTTAAGTCAAACCTGATATCTTGGGGCACAATAAATATAATTTAATCAATTATCACCAAAGAATAATTTTAATCATGTTATGTAAACTGATTGGAATCACTTTCAGGTCAGTCTGTTAGTAAAAGTTTTGAAGATGGAAGTCCACATTTCTTTAATTCTTGAGATCATTTGTTACATATACATCCCTGCGCATGCTTAGTCAAATCCCCATGAACTGTAGCCCGCCAGGCTCCTCTGTCCATGGGATTTTCCAGGCAAGAATACTGAAGCAGGTTGCCATTTCCCCTCCAGGGGATCCTCCTGATCCAGGGATTGAACCCATGTCTCCTGCATTGATAGGCAGATTCTCTACCACTGCTCCACCTGACATCATTTATTTCTTTCTAAAGTTTGAAATGGTTCTCATGAGACACCTGATCTCTTACAGAATCCCAGAATCAGTGCTTTCCTTCTGTCATGAAGTGACTATCTACCTCCTTTTTGGTAATGAATAAAGGTGTGATTAGGAATAAGAAGTCTGAGAGGTCTTTTAAAACAACAGCAACAAAAATATATACTTTGTCCCAGGCAAATATTTAGAAGTGTATGAAGTTAATAAACTATCCAAAAATATACATGAAACTTAATAATTTTATGAAATTTCCTTTAAAACAAGAGATTAAAAAATTCTATATAAATTTAGCTCAAAGAAATTGGTACTTGAGAAAAGAAATTAAAGCTTCTGGTTTATGTAGTGAATAGAATGAAAAATAACTTCTTTTCAACTGACATTGAGATCATTGGTTTTTTTTCCACTCACTGATGGTAGATATATGGAAACTGGATTTAAATCACAATATAAAGGATATGAGCAATATGTGTAGAAACTTTACGAGGTTTCTGCTAAGTTTTTAATCTCAACTTTTCCATTTTAGGTCTTATGATTATGTAGCTCCCTTCTTCAAAATGTTCCAAGAGTTCCCCATAATTTGCAATAAAATCTTAAACCTTTTTCCTGAGTTAGCTAGTGCTAAAGGACTTCTAGTCTGGGTATATTTTCACTGTTTAACAATGTATTGCGTTTATTTGTGCTTCAGGGTTTAGTCCTTGTATTCATATTCACATTCCTTCCCGCTCTTGCCATTTTGGTCCACGCTCATTTTCTTGCCGATGACTCTCACATTTATATTTCCAGCCCACACTTCTGTTCAATATTTCTTCTTGGATATATAATTGGAATTTCAAACTTATGTTAAAACCTGATCTATTATTCATCCTCAAACCTGCTCTTGTCTTCAAATCTCAGTACATGAAAAGGCCCTCTTCTCGGTTACACTGGTCCAAATCCTCAAGTCATCTTGAGACCTTTTTTTTTGCCTTCCTTAAATACTCTATCCTCATTTGGGTCAAGGAATCTTGTTGACTAAACCTTTAAAATACTGTAGGTTTTGTCCACTTCTTACCACTTCCACTGCTACCACCCTGATTCAATCCACCATGATCTCTTGCTGGCTTATTGTCATATCTTCCCAAGTGGCCTCCCAGTTTCCATTCCTTAAGCAAAATCTGTGTCTTCTCCATACTAAAGCCAGAATGATCCCTTTAAAAGCTCAGTCAATTCTCTGCCCCAAACCCCCGTCAAGGTGTCTCATCTCATTCAGAGTGAAGGACAAAGTCCTCACAATGTCCTACACCACCTGTAAGACCTGGCTCCCAATTATTTTCTGACCTGTTGTTCACTCCTCCCTGCACTCTTCTCCAGCCCCAAGGACCTCCTTGCTCTTCCTTACAGACATGTTCCCATTTGCTAGTCCTTGCTTTATTATGTCCATTTACCTGTCATCCCTCATGAAGACAGAGATTTTTATGTTTTGTTCATAATTTTATATCCTCAGTACCTAGAAATGTGTCTGGAACATAACAAGTGTTCAGCAGTTATTTGTTGTTGGATACTAACTTGACTGTCCCTCTGTGTCATGCTGTGCTAAGTCACTTCAGTCGTGTCCAGCTCTTTGTGACCCCATGGACTGTAGCTCACCAGTCTAGTCTGTCCATGGCATTCTCCAGGCAAAAATACTGGACTGGGTTGCCATATCCTACTCCAAGGGATCTTGCTGACCCAGGAATTGAACACACATCCCTTATGTCTCCTACATTGACAGCAGTTTCTTTAACACTAGCATCACCAGGGAAACCCAACTAGTCTCTAAATTCTTTGTTTTGTTTATCCATGCACCCTCAGTGTCAGAGTTCTTGGTCCATAACAAATATTCAACAAATACTAATCAGTGAGTTAATAGATTAATTAATGAACTAGTGAAACTCTTTAGCAAGGAACAAAACTTGCAGATAAAGAAAACTTGAAATCATGGGAATTACCTATTTACCCTCCATGTAACATTTGTGTTCTCTCTATGCCTCTACAAGGATTTTTTCAATCTTCCTTTTATTTGAATCTTCTGAGCTCTTACTATCTAGGGATAGCTAAGTTACATAGCATTTTAAGCAACTAAATAGCTGAATTGAAGTAATAATACTTCTGTTTTCTCTTCTTCTTTATACCCATCTATTAAATGTTAAAAGCTTTTGCAATGATCATATATTACTTGCTAGTTAAAAGAAAAACATGCAAGACATGAAAAAGCAAAAAGAAAAATACTGAAACTTCATTTAATTCTTTAATATTAGTATGTTGAGAAAATGCAAGTTCACCATACATATTTAGAAGGTGTCTTCACAACACAATCATTTACATGATTATGTAAAATGGATGCATAAAGACAGGTCTTCCTCAAAACTTCAAATTAATACCTATATAGGTTATAATCAACTTCACTCCTCCCCATCCCTTACTGAATCTTTTATGACTTTCATCATCAGAGTCAAGAGTAGAAACATCAAAATAAAATGTAAAAGTTTCCTTTAAAATAATTGTTCAGCAAATCATTTAGGAAGCTTTACTAATTTCCTCTAGTTTCAAATACAAAGGGAAAACTAGTTCAGATAAAAACCATCCTTCCTGCTCCTTTCCAGCATGAGGTCCTCTTTATTCTCAAGGCCTTCGGCCCAAATGAAAGTTAAACTTTAAGTCCCAGAAAGAAATCTTGAAAGTGCCAAATATCTGTTCATCTAACTCAGCCTTCAGAAAACAGAGGCATGTGACTCTTTTTTGAACCTGCCTTCAAAGCTAAGGATCTTCAGCCACAGGCTTCTCTTTCACATCACTTGGGGCCCACTGGTGATCAGACAACTGTGCAGCCGCCTGTGTTACCGCCAAAGCTTTGTAGCCTCTGCCGGCACATCCATGCTGGGGACAGGCACCCGGGCCACTGAAGGTATTCTCTTGGTTGGTAATTACAGAATGAAAATCACCGGAGTCCTAACATGTGAAGGAAGTGCCGGGAAGCAGGATTCTCTTAACACGATTTGACAATGACTACTTTAATTTATAGCTATGTCTTTGGGATAAGCAGAGGGACAGAGGAAGGGGTGAGGTGGGAGGTATGTAGGGGCTGTCAGCATGCCGCCCAGTCCTACCTACCAATCAAATGTTCTGAGGAACCACCACCTCTGGCATTCGTGTGAAACTTTGTCTAGTGAAATACATTCATTTGCCTCTTTCTGACATTTAACAACAGACTTGACACTCCACAATGTATCTGAATGATCTGCCATGAGAGCACTTTTTCAAAAATTGCCGAATTCCCACACAATTGGCAAAATTTTCAGGACTTTTTCAACTCACTTATCAGCAGTGCCTGGAATTCCCTACTAGGGTACTCTAACTTTTGGATGAGAAAGTAGGAAGGAAGCAGAAAATCTGCAGAAATACAAATTAGTGCACAGAAATTCACAAGCTTCAATATCCCTTAGCATGTAAACAGGAATAATGAAATAGAGCTGTGCCAACTATATTTAAATTCCACATGTCGTTTCAAAACATATTTAGAGAGAAATTAAAAATTTTTAAGTTAAAAATAAGGCTTGCTTTAAAAAGCATTCCTTATTAGGTAGGAAAGCCTTCAATTTTTTTTTTTTTTTTCTGGAAGCATAATAGAGTTTCCATTTGTACAAAGCTCTTCCAGTCTGGAAGCAAGAAACTGGTATGGGCATGAGATAATTGGTTCCAAGATAAGATTAAAACAAATGGAAAGCTTTTTATAAGTTTTGGTTTTTAAAATTATAGTAACCTTTTGCCCTGGGGTCAGCATCTTACAATCTTGATTCTAGGAAACCAAAGAGCCACCAAACCGCTAATATGAAAAAGAAGAAGCCAGTTCTCTAGAATCATAGAATTTCAATGTATTATAGAGGAACTTCTAAATGAAAGAGATAAAGAAAGGACTGAGAGTCTTTTATTTCACTCCAGGACAATAACTGACAGTTGTATTGAGCAATGAGTGTCAATCATAAAATATGTTCTGTATATTATTTAAAGAAAGGAATTTTAGGAACTTTTCCATCTGAATGGTTTGCCCTGAATGAAAAGATTCAGTTATCTAAAACACTGTTAACTTCAAAGACTTGAAATTTTGAACACGACAATTATTATCTTGAACTTCACTTTGTAAAGCATACTTAAACTTTGAATAAATCTTTGTGCAAAATAAAACAGTATAATCATTATCCCAGTAATAAGAAACAATTTCCTAAACCCTTATTGATACTACTAAGTCACTTCAGTCATGTCCGACTCTGTGCAACCCCATAGATGGCAGCCCACCAGGCTCTACCATCCCTGGGATTCTCCAGGCAAGAACACTGGAGTGGGTTGCCATTTCCTTCTTATTGATACTACTAAGATATATAATGAATTAAGATTGAGGGCAGGAGGAGAAGGGAGAGAGAGAGGATGCGACGATTGGATGGCATCATTAACTCAATGGACGTGAGTTTGAGCAAACTCTGGGAGATAGTGAAGGACAGGTAAGCCTGGCATACCTTTGCCACCCCATTGCCCATGGGGTGGCAAAGAGTTGGACATGATTTAGCAACTGAACAATAAGAACAAAAGCACTCTTGGTCTGGCCATTTAAGATCTTCATTTTCATGCCTTTCCATTTGTCCTTAAGTCTCTTCACCTAATGTCAGCAAAATACCCACAAGAATTCTTTCCACTATTGCTGGAAGTAATCCAACTTTGAAATCTTCGGCTCTCATATGAGATTCTTACACAATCTACATCTTAAGAAACTATTCATGACTATGAATGAATTCAAACTATTCACTCAGTAATGCTGGCAAGACTCCTCTTTAACTTCATCAAGTCATTCAGGCTGTTCCACCCTCCTTTTTCTTTCACGATCAGCCACCTCTTGGCTTCATTTCTTTCTTTCTTGTAATTCAGCATTTCACCATGCTATTTGCTAGCACCCTCAATTCTTTGTTCTTTTCTCTTTCATCCAAAATATTGTTCAAATGTAGATCAAACAAGGTAAGAGGACTTCCCGCTAATTGCTCTTATCTTATTCAGAATTTTATTTATTTGAAATAAAAACACATCACAGTCTTTTTGGAGCAGGATACAGTCACACAACCAAGTTCTAAGAGTGTAGGCAAAAAATATGTGTGTAATTTCTTGGATGGGGCATTAACTGAAAAGGAAGAGGCATGCCTTTCTTGTTCTCCTCATTTTTCTCAGTGTATGATGTATGACTGGAGCACCAGCAGCCATATTGTATCGTGAGTTAGCTTTGGAAATGTTATGCAATCACACAGAAGAGCCTGTGTCCCTGAAACCATGGAGGGTCACATTAGTTCTAGACTGTCTATCTATGGATATTTTTTAAACAAAGAAAGAAACTTTTATCTTGTTTAAGTCTCTGCTTCTTTTGCCTGTCCTATTACTGGAAGTTGAATACAAGCTTCACTAATTATGCTGATGATCTGCCTTCTCCACATTTAGACTTCTCAATGCCTCAGTTTCCTCTTGTGTTAAAATAAGAATAATAACGATACTTAGATAATGATGCTTCAGTTCAGTTCAGTTCAGTTCAGTTGCTCAGTCATGTCCGGCTCTTTGCAACCCCATGAATCGTAGCATGCCGGGCCTCCCTGTCCATCACCAACTCCCGGAGTTCACTCAGACTCATGTCCATCGAGTCAGTGATGCCATCCAACCATCTCATCCTCTGTCGTCCCCTTCTCCTCCTGCCCCCAATCCCTCCCAGCATCAGGGTCTTTTCCAATGAGTCAACTCTTCACATGAGGTGGCCAAAGTATTGGAGTTAACAATGCTTAGTTCATGAATTTGTTGTGAAGACTAAGGATTTAATCAGTGCCTAGTACAATGGCAACCCACTCCAGTACTGTTGCCTGGAAAATCCCATGGATGGAGGAGCCTGGTGGGCTGCAGTCCATGGGGTCGCTAAGAGTCGGACACGACTGAGTGACTTCACTTTCACTTTTCACTTTCATGCATTGGAGAAAGAAATGGCAACCCACTCCAGTGTTCTTGCCTGGAGAATCCCAGGGATGGGGGAGCCTGGTGGGCTGCCATCTATGGGGTCACACAGAGTTGGACACGACTAAAGTGACTTAGCAGCAGCAGCAGCAGCAGTACATACTAAACAATCGAAAATGCTGGTTATTATTATTAGTAATACCTAGGTGTAACCCAGCCTTGTTGAGAAAATCTGCAGAACTATAAGGACTGGTACTAATATTGAGCTGTCAGGGGTAGAAATATCTTTCATTTGCTTTTAATAACCGAACCATTTCCTCCACTGATTATCTTTTACATTAACACCCTGTTTGTGGGCTTCCCAGGTGGTTCAGTGGTAAAAATCCACCTGCCAATGCAGGAGACACAAGAGACAAGGGTTGGATCCCTGGGTCAGGAAGATCCCCTGGAGGAGGGCATGGCAACCCACTCCATTATTCTTGCCTGGAAAATTCCATGCACAGAGGAACCTGGTGGCCTACAGTCCATGGGGTCACAAAGAGTCAGACATGACTGAGCAGACATATATATATATACATATATATATATATATATATATATATATATATATATATATACATACAGTCCTTACACTTATAATTCAGGTTCCACCTCACCAGATAACAACTCATCCTACAAACTGAGGCCCCTAAGGCCTTCAATTCCCTCCATACAGAGTGACCTGCCTCCATCCCTCCCTGCTTCTCACCCATGCTGCCTATTAGTCTTCAGCCCTTTCTGAGAAGGAAGTACCTTGTCCAGGCTCATCCCTCTGCTTGGTTCTGCATGTTGTGCTCCCCCCTTCTTATTTTAACACCTCTCTTGTATTCTCAGGGCTTCCCTGGTGGCTCAGACAGTAAAGAATCTGCCTGCAATGCAGGATACCTGGGTTTGATCCCTGGGTTGAGAAGATCCCCTGGAGGAGGGCATGGCAACCCACTCCAGTATTCTTGCCTAGAGAATCCCCATGGACAGAAGAGCCTGGAGACTTCAGTCCATGGGGTCGACTCAGCTTTTGCTTTCTTATTGACTCATCTCCCCTTTGTCAATAAACATGCCCCGGTTTCTACCAGTATCAGCATGAATATCCATGCACCTGTCTTGGGCCAATGTATTCTCTCCATTCCTTTTTCATCTGCATGTTCAGTAAATCACCAACTGTTCTGAGAACATTTAAGATTACTCTTTTAGCTTTCACATACATAATACAATATTGTTAGCTATAATCATCAGGCTATACATTAGATCCCCAGAACTTACTCTTCTTATAATTGAAGGTTTGTACCCTTTGAACAGTGGTCACATATGGTTGTGAGAGCTGGACCGTAAAGAAGGTAGAATGCCAAAGAATAGATGCCTTTGAACTGTAGTACTGGAGAAGACTCCTGAAAGTCCCTTGAATATCAGGAGTATACTAAGTATGCAAAACATCAGATAAAAGAAAATAAAGTACATACCTAAATTTTAAAATAATGCTTTTTAGAAAAGATAATGTTTTTGGGAAAATGGTGCTGATAGAGTTGCCCCACAGAGGATTGCCACAAATTTTCAAATTGTAACAAATTCAATTATCTGCAAAGTGTAGTAAAACAAAGCATAATAAAATGAGGTATGCTTATATGAATACACACACACGCACACACATATATATATAGAATTAATTAATTAAAAATAGGACTATCTTATGAACCGGCAACCCCACTCTGGTTATATATCTAAAAAATGAAATTATGATCTCATAGAAATATTCACACCCCCATGTTAATTGTAGAATTATTCACCACAGTAAAGATATGGAAACAACCTAGTGTCTGTCAATAGATGAATGGAGATATATATATATATATATATATATATATATATACATCTTCTTTATCCATTCATTCATTGAATAATTCAATCTCCTTACTGTTTATTGGTCTGCTGAAATCCACTTTTTCTTCATGATTCAGTCTTGGTGGGTTGTATGTTTCTAGGAATTTATCTGTTTTTTCTAGGTTATCCAAATTACTGGCATACAGTTGCTCATAGTAGTCTCTTTAAGATTCCATGCATTTCTCTAGTCATGATGTCTCCTTTTTCATTTCCAATTTCATTGTTTTCAGATTTCTCTTTTTTCTTAGTTTTATTACTAAAGGTTTGTAATAAATTTTTCTTATTGCTTCAAAAAATCAGCTTATATTTTCACTAGTTTTTCCTATTGTTTTTCTGGTCTCTGATTTCTTTCTACTCTCATCATTGTAATTTCCATCCTTCTGTTAATTTTGGGCTTAGTTTTTTCTTTTTCTAGTCCCTTGAGGTATAATGTTGTTTATTTGAGATCTTTTCTTTTTCTAAATGTAAGTATTACTGCTATAAACTTTCCTCCTAGAACTTCTTTTGCTTCTTCTTATAAATTTCAGTATTATGTTCTTCCTCTTTTATTTGTTTCAAGATCCTTTTTCTTAAATTACCATTTTGATTTCTTCTTCATCCTACAGTTTTGGGAGTGTTTTGTTTAATCTCCACATATTTGTAAATTTACCTCCTGATATCAATTTCCAGTTTTGTACCATTGTGATTGGAAAAGATACTCAGTATGATTTCAGTGTTCTTAGACTTTCTAAGAATTTTTTTTGGTGACCTATTACTTGATCTCTTCTGGAGAATGTTAGGTGTAAAACTGAGAAGAATGTGTATTCTGCTGCTACTGGATGGAATGTTCTGTAGATATCTGTTGGATCTATAGTTCAAGTCCAGTGATTCTATACTGATTTTCTCTCTGGATGATCTATCCATTGTTGAAAGTTAAGTATTGAAGTCCCCTACTATTATTGTATCATTGCCTATTTCTCCCTTCAGATCTGTTAGCATTTACTTAATATATTTAGGTATATTTAGGTTCTGATGTTGGATGAATATATACTCACAATTGTCATATTCTCTTCATAAATTGATTACTTATCATTATAGAATGACCTTCTCTGTTAAAGGTTTAGTGGAAAGTCTATTTTGCCAAAATAATTAACTTCCAAAATATGTAAGCAGCTCACACAATTTCCATATCAGAAAAACAAACAACCCAATCAAAAAGTGGGAAAAAACCTAAACAGACATTTCTCCAAAGAAGACATACAGATGGCTAACAAACATATGAAAAGATGCTCAACATCACTCATTATTAGAGAAATGCAAATCAAAACTAGAGTGAGACCCTACCTCATACCAGTCAGAATGGCCATCATCAAAAAGTCTTCAAACAAAAAATGCTTGAGAGGGTGTGGAGAAAAAGGAACTTTCTTGCACTGCTGGTGGGAATGTAAACTGATACAGTCACTATGGAAGATGGTAGGGAGATTCCTTAAAAACTAACAATAAAACCATCATATGACCCAGTAATCCTACTCCTAGGCATATACCCTGAGGAAATCAAAATTGAAAAAGACACATGTACCTCAACATTCATTGCAGCACTATTTAAAATAGCTAGAACTTGGAAGCAACCACCTAGTCCATCAACAGATTAATGAATAAAGAAGCTGTGGTATGTATATACAATGGAATACTACTCAGCCATAAAAAAGAACATATTTGAGTCAGTTCTAATGAGGTGGATGAACCTACAGCCTATTATACAGAATGAAGTAAGTCAGAAAGAGAAATATAAATATCAGATCAGATCAGTCGCTCAGTTGTGTCCGACTCTTTGCGACCCCATGAATCGCAGCGCACCAGGCCTCCCTGGCCATCACCAACTCCCAGAGTTCACTCAGACTCATGTCCATGGAGTCAGTGATGCCATCCAGCCATCTCATCCTCTGTCGTCCCCTTCTCCTCCTGCCCCCAATCCCTCCCAGCATCAGAGTCTTTTCCAATGAGTCAACTCTTCGCATCAGGTAGCCAAAGTACCGGAGTTTCAGCTTTAGCATCATTCCTTCCAAAGAAATCCCAGGGCTGATCTCCTTCAGAATGGACTGGTTGGATCTCCTTGCAGTCCAAGGGACTCTCAGGAGTCTTCTCCAACACCACAGTTCAAAAGCATCAATTCTTCAGCACTCAGCCTTCTTCACAGTCCAACTCTCACATCCATACACGACCACAGGAAAAACCATAGCCTTGACTAGCCAGACCTTTGTTGGCAAAGTAATGTCTCTGCTTTTCAATATGCTATCTAGGTTGGTCATAACTTTCCTTCCAAGGAGTAAGCATCTTTTAATTTCATGGCTGCAGTCACCATCTGCAGTGATTTTGGAGCCCAGAAAAATAAAGTCTGACACTGTTTCCACTGTTTCCCCATCTATTTCCCATGAAGTAATGGGACCGGATGCCATGATCTTCATTTTCTGAATGTTGAGCTTTAAGCCAACTTTTTCACTCTCCACTTTCACCTTCATCAAGAGGCTTTTTAGTTCCTCTTCACATACTGACACATATATATGGAATCTAGAAAGATGGTGCTGATGAATTTATTTTCAGGGCAGCAGTGGAGAAATAGACATAGAGAACAGACCTATGGACACAGCAGGGAGGGGAGGAGAGAGAGGGTGAGATGTATGGAGAGAGTAACATGGAAATTTACAATACCATGTGTAAAATAGATAGCCAATGGGAATTTGCTACATGACTCAGGAACTCAAACAGGGGCTCTGACAATCTAGAATGGTGGGATGGGGAGGGAGGGGACATGGCTATACCTATAGCTGATTCTTATTGATGTATGACAGAAAACCACAAAATTCTATAAAGCAATTATCCTTCAATTAAAAAAAGTGCCAAAAAAGTCTATTTTGTCAAATATAGGTATAGTCATTCCTTCTCTCTTTTGTTTCCCACTTTCATGAAATATCATTTCCATCTTTTACTCCAACCCTATACGTGTCCTTAAAGCTGAATTAAGTCTCTAATAGGCAGCATACAGTTGGATCTTATTGGTTTTTTTTTTTTTTAATCCTCCCAGGCATTCTATATAGTTTAACTGTAGAATTTAATCTATTTATATCTAGAATAATTATTGATAATGCCATCTTCAATTACTAAAACTAGCGATTTTTAATTGTTATTTTAATTCCTTTCTTTCTTTCTCCCTCTCTTACTGCCTTCCTTTGTAATATGCTTTGATTCCCTTCTCTTTATCTTTTGTCAGTCTACTGTAGAGTTTGTGGTTACCAGGAAGCTTCCACAAAACATCTTACAGATATAACAGTCTAGTTTATAAAATAAAAACTTAACTTTGATCACATCCAAAACCTTTTTGTTACCCACGTTAATGCTTTTGATGTCACGATATATTTTGTTATAGTTTTTACAAATAGCTAATTTTTAATACTTTTATTAGCTAGTTTTAATACTTTCGTTCTTTACCTTTAAACAGAATTGCTAACGCACCATCATATTACAGTAATAGAATCATCTGAATTTGGTATATACTTATCTCTACCAGTGTGTTATATATTTTCATGTTTTCATGTTAAATAGTGCCTGTTCATTTCAGCATTGCTTATAATGCAAGCCTCATGGAAATGAACACTGTCAGCTTTCATTTATATGCAAAGGTTTTTTCCACCTTTATTTCTGAAGGTCAACACAGCTAGATAGAATATTTTTGGTTAGGCAGTTCTTTTTCTTTCAGCATTTTGAATATATCATCCCACTCTTCCCGGGTCTGTCAGTTTCTACTAAGAAACCCATAGACAGCCTTTAACTTACAAGCTTCTTTTCTCTTGCTGCTTTTAGGGTTATCTGTCTTTGATTTTTGATATTTTTATTACAATACATCTTGGAGGAGAAGAAGAACATGTCAGGAACTTGGATATCCAAATCTCGTCCCAGATTTAGGAACTTCTCAACTATTATTTCTTTACATAAGTTTTCTACCCCCTTATCCTTCTATCCTTTTGAAACTCAGAATTCACACATTGCTTCTTTTGATAGTATCCAAAATCATCTCAAGCGTGTTTTCTCCACTCTTCTTCATTTTTTTCTTTGCTCTCATGTGACTGAATAATTTCAAAATTCACGTCTTCTATTTCATAGATTCCTTCTTTTGCTTGATCCATTCTGCTGTTGATGGATTGATTTTTTTTTTCATTTCATTTATTACATTCTTCACCTCTAGAATTTCCATTTGGTTCTTTAATACGATTTTATCGTTGTGCTAAACTTATCATTTTGTTTCAGTATTATTTTCCTAATTTCACTGAATTGTCTTCTGTATCTTACTTTAGCTCATTGTACTTCCTTCAAACACCTTTTATGATTTCTTTGTTGGGTATAAATCGCAGATCTGCATGTTTTGGGGTTCAGTTACTAGAGATCCTTTGCTGATGTCATGTTTGCTTCATGTTTCATGTTCCTCTGAATTGCTGTCTTCTCATTTGAAGTAGCAGTCACTGTCTCAGGCTTTAGTGACTCTTTTTCTGGAAAGAAATACCTCCCATTGAGTCTGCTAGGGATTCTGAGGCTTTCTCAGACCTCTATGGATATGCCTCTTCTGCGCTTCTTGCTGCCTATTGCTGCAGAATTCTTACACTTACATGCCCTCTCTGGATTCTGCAACATACTAAAACAACTGACAGCTTCCCTGCTGCCTTCTCAAGAGTGATTCTAGAATGTAAGCTTGTGATCTCTCCTTGACCCACAGCTTTGGGCCAGCTTTCTGTGTATGTTTACTAGCTAGCTGCCAAAATACATCAGGAGCATACAGAGGGTACCAGCCATGGGGTAGAGAGGGTTGTTGGTGAAATGCACAAAGACTGTGGGTGCCCATGGGCTAACTGGAGAGGCTGCAAGCAAGGAGTCCCCAGGGGTTCCGGAGCAGGCTTTTTGATGAAACACATGTCACAGTAGGATTCACATCCCTTTAATGTCCTCCAGGAGTCCTATTTTTCTAGTTTCTTCCCACCTCTAGTCAAGTGACACATGATTCAGTGCTCCTCTCTAATGTGTTCAAGCTTATATATATTTTCCCTAGTCATATGTTGGAACTTCTCATTCTGGAAACCTGTACTTCCACAAAGGCTTTCTTGTTCATGGGTAACTGAATGAAATAGTGTACTTCAGGAGCTTCTGGACCATGGCTGATAGTGCTAGAACCAATTCATTGCCTACTGCTGGGTCTACAAGTGGGACCAAGGCCTATGTGCCCATTACCAGATGCACAGAAGAACTGTACAAAAAAGATCTTCGCAACCCAGATAATCACGATGGTGTGATCACTCACCTAGAGCCAGACATCCTGGAATGTGAAGTCAAGTGGGCTTTAGGAAGCATCACTACAGACAAAGCTAGTGGAAGTGATGGAATTCCAGCTGAGCTATTTCAAACCCTAAAAGATGATACTGTGAAAGTGCTGCACTCAGTATGTCACCAAATTTGGAAAACTCAGCAGTGGCCACAGGACTGGAAAAGGTCAGTTTTCATTCCAATCCCAAAGAAAGGCAATGCCAAAGTGCTCAAACTACCACACAATTGCAGTCATCTCACACACTAGTAAAGTAACACTGAAAATTCTCCAAGCCAGGCTTCAGCAATACGTGAACCATGTTGAACAGCAGATGGTCAAGCTGGTTTTAGAAAAAGCAGAGGAACCAGAGATCAAATTGCCAATATCTGCTGGATCATCGAAAAAGCAAGAAAGTTCCAGAAAAACATCTATTTCTGCTTTTTTTGACTATGCCAAAGCCTTTGACTATGTGGATCACAATAAACTGTGGAAAATTCTGAAAGAGATGGGAATACCAGACCACCTGACCTGCCTCTTGAGAAACCTGTACGCAGGTCAGGAAGCAACAGTTAGAACTGAAACAGTCTATGGAACAACAGACTGGTTCCAAATAGGAAAAGGAGTACGTCAAGGCTGTAAATTGTCACTCTGCTTATTTAACTTATATGCAGAGTACATCATAAAAAAACGCTGGGCTGGAAGAAGCACAAGTGGAATCAAGATTGCCAGGAGAAGTATCAATAAGCTCAGATATGCAGATGACCTTATGGCAGAAAGTGAAGAAGAACTAAAGAGCCTCTTGATGAAACTGAAAGAGGAGAGTGAAAAAGTTGGTTTAAAGCTCAACATTCAGAAAACGAAGATCATGGCATCTGGTCCCATCACTTCATGGCAAACAGATGGGGAAACAGTGGAAACAGTAGCTGACTTTATTTTGGGGGGGCTCCAAAATCACTGCAGATTGTAATTGCAGCCATGAAATTAAAAGACGCTTACTTCTTGGAAAGAAAGTTATGACCAACCTAGACAGCATATTAAAAAACAGAGGCATCACTTTGTCAACAAAGGTCCATCTAGTCAAGGCTATAGTTTTTCCAGTAGTCATGTATGGATGTGAGAGTTGAAGTATAAAGAAAGCTGAGCACAGAAGAATTGATGCTTTTGAACTGTGGTGTTGGAGAAGACTCTTGAGAGTCCCTTGGACTGCAAGCAGATCAAATCAGTCCATCTTAAAAGAGATCAGTCCTGGGTGTTCATTGGAAGGACTGATGAAGCTGAAACTCCAATACTTTGGCAACCTGATGTGAAGAGCTGACTCATTTGAAAAGACCCTGATGCTGGGAAAGATTGAAGGCAGGAGGAGAAGGGGACGACAGAGGATGAGATGGTTGGATGGTATCACCGACTCAATGGACATGAGTTTGGGTAAACTCTGGGAATTGGTGATGGACAGGGAGGCCTGGCGTGCTGAAGTTCATGGGGTCGCAAAGAGTTGGACACAACTGAGCGACTGAACTCAAATGAACCAGATGCACAAGGAGGGAGTCCTCCTAGATATGATACTGGATCTTTGCATATGATATTGGATCTACAGCTCCCACAAAGTCACTTGAACCATGAATGAATGTCTAATTGTTTTTGAGGCAGGACATGATGAAGACTATCTTGTTCAGCCATGCTCCTGACATCATTCCTCATGCATTTACTTCCATTTCTATTAGACTGCTAAACTTCCAGTGGGCAGGTACAGGCTCTCCTTCACTTTGCATTCTCAGTGCGTGTGTGCATGCTTGCTCAATAACTTCAGTAGTGTCTGACTGTTCGCAGTGCTATGGACTGTAGCCTCCCAGGCTCCTCTGTCCTTGGTATTCTCCAGACAAGAATCCTGGAGTGGTTTGCGTGCCCTCCTCCAGGGGATCTCCCCAACGCAGGGCCTGAACCTGCATGACATGCATCTCCTACATTGCAGGTGAATTACTCACCCACTGAGCCACCTGGGAAGTGCATGTCACAGTGATAAAACTCTGGGATAAGCACATAAATATATAGAAAATATTTGGAAAAAATTACACACGTTGCACAAAGGCACCAAAGGTAGAGCAATCACTACTTTAATAAACAAGCGTTCTCTCCCCTTATCCTATCTTTAGCTCTGTCAGTTTTCATACAATCAAGTTAAAATTTTTTTATTAAATGTTTCTTAATTGTTCCAAGCAAACAGCTTTAGTAGGAATATTCTTTATTAATTTTCCCTTTAGAGGTCTTATTTTCAACCCTTTTAAAAACCTTGAACCTTTCTAATAGGATCACACTATTAATGCTTTCAGAGTTCACACTAAAGTGCTCTCCTTCAACAGATACCTCCAGTTTCTATTCTTTAGAACAGTCTTATCCGGTGTCCTTGTTCGTAGTTTTCATCTTTTCCCTGACTAATGTACAAGCAGATTTAATCTCCTTTTGCACAAATATGGGCATATTTTGACCATACACCTAAACCAATTCACCATTAAGTCATGAAACTTTTTTCTGTGACCAATCTAATACATTATTCAGATTCTAAATTTTCTGTTCAATGTTCCATCAATAGGATGTGAGCTTAGCTTTTCTTTCTTCCTGTCTGGGTTATACTAAGTTATACACATTCCTTTTCCCTGATTCCTCATTAGCAGGCCTGTTTATGTGAAAATATTAGCCGGTGTTAATGCTATAGCCAGAAGGTCAGACACATTCACTCCTTGCAAAGCTGAGTGGTTCATCCACAGATTTGAAATACTTAAGAATTCAGTTCTGATACCCACACATGATAAGTGAGTAACCAAAGCTTGTGAATTAATAAATTTCTTCATTAATTAATAAAATTTCATGTACTTAGGTACTGCTACTTCAATTTATGTTTGAACAGAAAAATCTCAAGTGGGTAATCATGCTGATAGAACTCTTACTAATTATATTTGCATGAAATTTGAAGATTAAACATTAAATAATTGCAATTAAAGAGACACATGAAATATAATTATTGGTATCTTCCCAAAGATAATCACATAAAAATGAATATCAGAAGTTTTCTTATACTGAAGTGTTTAAAGATTTATCATATAAAAGTCAAAGAGTATACTACATTAAATCTGGAAATAAGCTCCTAGATCTATATTGTTTTTTTTAAATTTCAGGTCCATGAATATCATAGTTTCATTTCATATTCATACCATACTAGAGACTATCTTAGTTTTGCAGTGTTGACTCAACATATTTGAACACATAATTATTTGGGCTATCTAGATAGAATGTAGAAAAATAAAAATATATACTTACAGAACAAATTTTAACATTTCAAGGAAGCATCTTTAGGGTTACTATAAGTAGAATATTCAGTGAGCACCTGCAGTACGTTGGCTAAAGAATCTTTCATTTAATTCAACATTGAATTAAAACAGAAATTGGAAAAAAAATACATTATATGCTGTGAATGAACTTCAAAAGGTTCAGAAGTTGGCCCTGATATACTCACAATCTCATCCAAACTGGAAGTCTGAAATATTATGTTGAAAATGGCTTAAAACTGTCTTTTTTGAAAGACTACAGGACCTTTATTTTCTCCTTCCCACCAGACTATAAATGCTGGAAGAACAACCTGTCTTATGGCATTTTGGGCACACAATTTCCCTTCCCAGCAATAAATTGGAAGTACAGAGTTTATGTCTGTTTGATTCCCATCTGTCAACCAAACAGCAGTGAGATCAAATCCATCATTCAATTTCTAAGGCTGTTTATTAGTTATATGCTTGATCATGCCCTTTTAGGAATCCCATTCATAAGAGGCAAAAGTCCAGCTAGCAACCTATGTCACACTGATAGTAAATTTAAGTTAGACGTACATATGTTTTGTTATGTATGTACAGCTAACTTAGTTTACTGGCTGTCACAGATTGTCATTATTAGCAAAGTATACTTATATACTTCCTTAAGGTGTTCTTTCTGATGTTAACACAAGTGAAAAAGATCTCCTCACCCAAGATGTGGCTGCTAAGTCGCTTCAGTCGTGTCCGACTCTTTGCGACCCCAGAGATGGCAGCCTACCAGGCTCCCCGGTCCCTGGGATTCTCCAAGCAAGAACACTGGAGTGGGTTGCCATTTCCTTCTCCAGTGCATGAAAGTGAAAGGTGAAAGGGAAGTCACTCAGTCGTGTCTGACTCTTAGTGACCCCATGGACTGCAGCCTACCAGGCTCCTCCATCCATGGGATTTAAGGCATTTAAAAAGCATAAGAACTAAACAAGATAACAAAGTCTGTGGTAACAACTATTGCCAATAAACGATGTTCATTGTAACTGGAGGTATTATGAATGGAGGTAATGGAAATAATGGCAGCTTTGAAAGAAAAACTGCCTGTGTGTGCATGTACATGTTTGTGAGTGTATGTTGTGTGTCCCCGATTATCCATTCTAGTGCAAGTTATTCATCAATGCTGACCTAAATTTTCTTTCCTATAGAAAGTCTGAAACAGTTATGTTAGTGTCTCATGGAGCTGACGTTTCTCACAGATATTATACTGAATTGTCTCACATTTTCTCTATGTTATACCTTTGATAACAAGTTAAAAGTGTAAGAGGGGAAAAAAAATTACCTGCAAACAACAAATTCTTCACTGCACAGTCAAGTTTTTGCTTGGGGAATAAACCAAACTCATACTCACAAAGGGATAGGGCAGATGAATTATTTTATTCATTCTCAAATTAGTTCAGTGAGACTATAGAGTCAAACAAACAGGTAAGGATGTGTTAATTGCAGGATGGAGATATATATATTATTATTATTTTCTACTGGCGTATAACTGCTTTACACTGCTGTGTTCGTTTTTGCTGTACAATGAAGTGAATCAGCTATATGTATACATGCATCACCTCCTTCTTGGACTTCCCTCCCACCCCATCCCACACATCCTGGTCATCACTGAGTACCAAGCTGAGCTCCCTGTGCTATAGAGCAGCTTCCCACTATCCATTTTACACATCATAGTGGATATATATCAAACCTAATCTCTCAATGCCTCTCACCCTTCCCTTCCCCCTATGTCCACTCATTTGCTCTCTATGTCTACATTTCTATTCTAGCCCTGAAAATTTGATTTCATTAACTACTACATAGGCTAAATCAATTAACCAAAAAATATAGGTTCATATGTAGCATTTTTTGGTTCCACATATACGCATTAATATATAATATTTGTTTTTCTCTTTCTGACTTACTTCACTTTGCATGATATACTATAGGTCCACAGAATTACCATATAACCCAGCAATCCCACCACTGCACATATACCCTGAGAAAACCATAATTTAAAAAAACACATATAACTGCAATGTTCATTGCAGCATTATTTACAACAGTCAGGACATGGAAGCAACCTAAATGTCCATCGACAGACAAATGGACAAAGATGTGGTAATATATATAATGGAGTACTTACTCAGCTATAAAAAGAAATGAAACTGAAAATACATATATTATTAAGTTAGTGACAGACTAGTGACAGAATTAGGTTCAAAACTCCAGACATATATCATATTAATTTTCTGGAACTTCAACATACCCTTTGTTTAAGGTAAAATATTAAAAACTAGCAGATTGTTATAATACATTAATAGTAGTATTCAGTTCAGTTCAGTCACTCAGTCATGTCCAACTCTTTGCATCCCCATGAATCGCAGCACTCCAGGCCTCCCTGTCCATCACCAACTCCCGGAGTTCACTGAGACTCATGTCCATCGAGTCAGTGATACCATCCAGCCATCTCATCCTCTGTTGTCCCCTTCTCCTTCTGCTCCCAAACCCTCCCAGCATCAGAGTCTTTTCCAATGAGTCAACTCTTCACATGAGGTGGCCAAAGTATTGGAGTTTCAGCTTTAGCATCATTCCTTCCAAAGAACACCCAGGACTGATCTCCTTTAGAATGGACTGGTTGGATCTCCTTGCAGTCCAAGGGACTCTCAAGAGTCTTCTCCGACACCACAGTTTAAAAGCATCAATTCTTCGGCGTTCAGCTTTCTTCAGAGTCCAACTTTCACATCCATACATGACTACTGGAAAAAACATAGCCTTGACTAGATGGACCTTTGTTGGCAAAGTAATGTCTCTGCTTTTCAATATGCTATCTAGGTTGGTCATAACTTTCCTTCCAAGGAGTAAGCGTCTTTTAATTTCATAGCTGCAGTCACAATCTGCCGTGATTTTGGAGCCCCCCAAAATAAAGTCTGACACTGTTTCCACTGTTTCCCCATCTATTTGCCATGAAGTGATGGGACCAGATGCCATGATCTTCGTTTTCTGAATGTTGAGCTTTAAACCAACTTTTTCACTCTCCTCTTTCACTTTCATCAAGAGGCTTTTTAGTTCCTCTTCACCCTCTGCCATAAGGGTGGTGTCATCTGCATATCTGAGGTTATTGATATTTCTCCCGGCAATCTTGATTCTGGCTTATGCTTCTTCCAGCCCAGCATTTCTCATGATGTATTCTGCATAGAAGTTAAATAAGCAGGATGACAATATACAACCTTGACGTACTCCTTTTCCTATTTGGAACCAGTCTGTTGTTCCATGTCCAGTTCTAACTGTTGCTTCCTAACCTGCATATAGGTTTCTCAAGAGGCAGGTCAGGTGGTCTGGTATTCCCATCTTGGGAGCAATAAAAAAATGGGACGACAGAGGATGAGATGGCTGGATGGCATCAACGACTCGATGGATGTGAGTTTGAACGAACTCCGGGAGTTGGTGATGGACAGGGAAGACTGGCATGCTGCAATTCATGGGGTCACAAAGAGTCGGACACGACTGAGTGACTGAACTGAACTCAACTTAGCGTTACTGTGAACTTGCAGTGAATTAATACACGTAGAAGACAACACAATGTTTAGCTTCTGGTAAATAGTCAATAAAGGTTAGTTATTACCAAAGATAGTATATTTTATATTTTAAAAGTTATTTAATTTTTTAAGGGCCCTATTTTTCACATGATAATACAAATATTTATTTCTCCTTTTCTCCTTAAACATTTGATGTACCAAGGGTGTGACTAATAGTTAACTTTGGATATACTGTTTTCTTTTTTTTTACTGTTTTCTTAAATCAGTTCAGTTCAGTTCAGTCACTCAGTTGTGTTCATCTCTTTGCGACCCCATGAACCTCAGCATGCCAGGCCTCCCTGTCCATCACCAACTCCCAGAGTTTAATCAAACTCGTGTCCATTGAGTCGGTGATGCCATCCAACCATCTCATCCTTTGTCGTCCCCTTCTCCTCCTGCCCTCAATCTTTCCCAGCATCAGGGTCTTTTCAAATATGTCAGCTCGTCACATCAGGTGGCCAAAGTATTGGAGTTTCAGCTTCAACAACAGACCTACCAGTGAACACCCAGGACTGAGCTCCTTTAGGATGGACTGGTTGGATCTCCTTGCACTCCAAGGGACTCTCAAGAGTCTTCTCTAACACCACAGTTCAAAAGCATCAATTCTTCTGTGCTCAGCTTTCTTTATAGTCCAACTCTCACATCCATACTTGACCACTGGAAAAACCATAGCCTTGACTAGATGGACCTTTGTTGACAAAGTAATGCCTCTGCTTTTTAAAATGCTGTCTAGATTGGTCATAACATTCCTTCCAAGGAGTAAGCGTCTTTTAATTTCATGGCTGCAGTCACCATCTGCAGTGATTCTGGAGCCCAAAAAAATAAAGTCAGCCACTGTTTCCACTGTTTCCCCATCTACTTGCCACGAAGTGATAGGACAGGATGTCATGATCTTAGTTTTCTGAATGTTGAGCTTTAAGCCAACTTTTTCACTCTCCTCTTTCAGTTTCATCAAGAGGCTGTTTAGTTCTTCTTTACTTTCTGCCATAGGGCACCCTTATGGCAGAGAGTTTTCTTAAATAAGAGGCATGAAAATCCTAGCTCTAGCAATCATATAACCGTATAACTTTGAAAAAGTTCATGCCATCACATATCAATTTTGAAAAACTATTTGTATAAAATAAATTCATAGAGTGTACTAATGGAACATAATAAAATTTTATATATACTTAAACTACTGACTGTGAGGATAAAAATGTAAGCTTTCAGTTGGACTTATACTATAAAATTTTTTAAGTTATATAACCATAGATACAAAATATGAGTGTGATCTTTTATAACTGATTTATGACAGATTCAAATACCTACAACATTTTCAAACAAATCAATATTTATCAGATTTCAGATACAATATTTCAAATATATCCCAGTCACATAAATCAGAAAGGGAATACACATTTATAAGTGTATTCCAATATATAAAGAACAGTACTGAATAGCTTCATCCTGTGTCTCTGTGGAGGAAGAAAAGCATTTTCATGATAAGAAGATGTATTTTAGGGAATTCCCGGGTGATCCAGTGGCTAGAACTCTGCACTTTCACTTCCCAGAACCCAGGTTCAAACCCTAGCAGGAGAATTAAGATCCCGCAAGTTGCACGGTGCGGTCAAAAAGAAAAGAGATGTGTTTTAGATATAATATAAAAAAGAACATTCTCAACCATGTGAGGTATATACATACTGAAATAAACCCTACCCATAACTGGTAAGAATGAGGGTTCCAGAATGAGATGCATATTTGAACATACCATCTCTCAACTAAAGGTAATAAAATCTTCTTCACAGCCCTGTCATGAGGATTAAAAAAGAGAGCACTTTATATCAGAGTAATGACAGTATTCACCCCAGAGACAAAGATATATGTGGTTGGGTGGGTGTGTGTGTGTGCACACACGCAAATGGGTGTTAGGTAAGATATTCAGTATTTGGTATTATTAAGATTTATCAGAAAATTTTTAATTCAAGTCTCCCAAGTTTAGGCTGAAATGATATTACAGTTAATCACAGTCCTAAGAATCTATAACCCAACAGGTTACCTTCATCTTTATCTTTATGTTCAGTTCAGTTCAGTCGCTCAGTCGTGTCCAACTCTTTGCGACCCCATGAATCACTGCACGCCAGTCCTCCCTGTCTATCACCAACTCCCAGAGTTCACTCAAACTCATGTCCATCAAGTCGGTAATGCCATCCAGCCATCTCATCCTCTGTCGTCCCCTTCTCCTCCTACCCCCAATCCCTCCCAGCATCAGAGTCTTTTCCAATGAGTCAACTCTTCGCATGAGGTGGCTCAAGTATTGGAGTTTCAGCTTTAGCATCAGTCCTTCCAATGAACACCTAGGACTGATCTCCTTTAGAATGGACTGGTTACTATATCTCAAGTCCCCATTTGACAATATAACCAGGAACAAGTGAGGATAGGGAAATACATATTAGGAGTTAGGAAGAAGACCTGAATTTGAAAACTGTTTCAACCATGTACTCACTCTGTAATTTGAAGACAACTTCTTTACCTCTCAAAGCCCAAGTTTCACTATCTATAAAACAAGGAAACATGTTTGTTCTTATGAGAACAAAAGATCACATGTACCAAGTGCCTAGTGGAGCACATCTGGCACAGAGTGGGAACCCAGTAATATTTGCTTCCGTTTTTCTTTTTCCCACAAAACTAAAGAAAAATTCTCCATCATATTCATACCATTCCTTATATATTTAAAGCCATATTAAAGTTCTTAACTTGAGCACCTGCAAAAATAAAAAGGATTAAGAACAATCTATGATACAATTTGTAGAAACAGACGTTGTGTGAATTCTCTTTTGACTCCCCATATACAACTGACTTGGAGAAGGAAATGGCAACCCACTCCAGTACTCTTGCCTAGAGAATTACATGGACAGAGAAGCCTGGTGGGCTGCTGTCCATGGGGTCGCACAGAGTTGGACATGACTAAAGCGACTTAGCATGCATGCATGCACTGGAGAAGGAAATGGCAACCCACTCCAGTATTCTTGCCTGGAGAATCCCAGGGACAGAGGAGCCTGGCGGGCTGCCGTCTATGGCATCACACAGAGTCGGACACGACTGAAGCAACTTAGCAGCAGCAGCATACAACTGACTACTCATTCCTCGAGGGCTCACTCTGCCCTAAACAAAGTATCATGATTCCTATATATTTTATTATAGGGCTTGTGTCTACATGCTTATCAATGTCTATTTCACAAGAAAAGAAAGGACAATTGGCAAATAATTGGTGTATACTAAGCATTCTCATGGAGAAGAAAATGGCAACCCACTCTAGTATTCTTCCCTGGGAAATCCCATGGACAGAGGAGCCTGGCAGGCTACAATCGATAGGGTCACAAAAGAGTCAGAAATGACTCAGCAACTAAACAACGACAACAAAACATTGTTGACAGGGAATGAAGCACTGCTGTTGCAAAGCCCAGCATGTTCCTGCCTAAGGGTTTTGCATTTGCTCTGTCTTTACCTGAAATACACCTCACTCAGATGACTCTCTATCTCATCTTCTTCGGTCCTCATCTTAAATTTCACTTTCTCAGAAAAGATTTCTCTACCTACCATATGTTAAATGTGTGTGCACACACATATATTCAAACACATATAAGACATACCAAGTCTCCCTTTTCTCCATCTATCACTATCTGACTGACATAGTACAAATTGAATTTGGTTATGTTGTCATCTGTTTTCCCCATTAGAAGGCAAACTTCATGAAGGTAAAGTGTCATGCCTGTTTTGTTCATTACCTAACATTTAGCACAGTGTCTGGGACATAATAAGTGCTCAATAAATATTTATTGACTGAATGAACAAACTGCACAATGAAAACATTTGGAAGAAGAAAGATGAGAACTTCTGATGAATAACAATAGACAGATTTAGAGAAATTTAGAATGCATGTGACGATTAAGCTGATCCCTTGATATTGCATAACTTCTCAGAACTCATTTTATGTTACTTGATATACTGCAGTTTTAATTTCTTAAGCAAAGGAGCTTTGTTTCTTCTCATGGAAAACAAACCAACTAGATTTACCTAGTATTAAGTTATCTCCATTTTTCCTTATCAACACAGATCAAAATATGCTGAAAGTATTTTTAAAGACAAAAGATGATGCAATTACATCCCCTTTGATTTACAGATGAAGAAACTATGAGCTGGAGAGATGGAGGGTTCTGAATGTCAGTGTTAGTGCTACAACTCAGATCTTCTAACCAAACCTCAGTACACTTTGAAAACATCTACTGGTCCAGAAATTATAACTAATAAAATCTAAGTTCTCTTTGTCGCCTACATGGTATTTGTGTCATTTGTACTATGTTTAGCTGTTAAATAGCCAGTCTCAGCTATTCAAGGAGAAGGCAAAGATCTACCCTGTCCATAGCAAATCCTGTTTCCTAAATAAGCCCTCCTCTTAACGTCTACATTTGAAACATTAACAATGTGTCCACCTGGACTTCTTGGAGGGCTCTGGTTAGAAGGGACAATATATGCTTTGGTTCATCTATGGAACAATCAGCTTAAGGAGTTGTATTCAGATATTATTAATGTTTTCAAACCCACTTCCTATTTTCCTGCTGAAATCCCTGCCAAGCACACACTTCAGCAGACACTAAAATAATTTGGGTAGTTGACATTCAATCCAAATTTTCTATGGAAATCTGCCAGATTTGACATCTGTGAGAAAGTGGGTAATTTTTATTATCCACAGAGAGCAAAAGCTTGGTTTGATATTTCTCTACCTCCACACATCTCCCTGTAGTGGAGCTGCTACTCAGATATACACAAAAAGTGAGTAGCAAGGAAAATTATTTAACTCTTTCACTCTTGTCTTGATTGCAAAGGCTTAGTCAAATTATTTTTAAAGGCATACTAGCCATGAATAAATCAAATTTCAGAGGTGTGGGAGATGCAAACTAGCTTTATTATCATCAGTACATTTTCCCTAAAAACTATTTAACTATGTTTTATCTTTCGCTTTAAAAATATTTGTCTTTAAAGCCCCCCCTCACTTGATTCAAAAAGTAAAGCCAAGATTTCAAGTTGATTTTCTTAGGATGTTTTTAAAAAGCCTAATTAGTTGACTCTGTGGCACTGTGGTACATGCAAAGTCACTTCAGTCATGTCCAACTTTTTGTGACTTCATGGACTGCAGCCCGCCAGGCTCCTCTGTCCATGGGATTCTCCAGGCAAGAATACTGGAGTGGGTTGCCATGCCCTCCTCAGACGATCTTCTGGACCCAGGGATCAAACTCACATCCTTTATGTCTTCTGCATTGGCAGGTAAGATCTTTACCACCAGTGCCACATGGGAAGCCCCAAGAAAGCATGTTTAAAAATCATACAAAAATAATTTGATTGATATTAAATTTAATTTCCAAATGGTAAAGTCTAAGATGTAGGCTTAACTCCTTAAGGTTTCTTTCATCTCTTTAAAAGAAAGACAAACCTAGAGATTGTCATGTTCTTACCTGTTACATACTAAAATGTTAATAAGATTTATACTTTAAAGAAAGTCACTAGTGTATGAATAATGCAGAAACATTAGTTCACTACATTAAAACAGAAATATCTCTCCCTTACTAGTCCAATCTAGTTGTTCAGCATGACTCAGATTAATAAATAAAAATGACTGTGGTATCTGATTCTACATTGACAAAAGATTAGAAGTAGGTCGGGGGAGTTGAAAGCATGTCAAACTGCTCATTTTACAAAAGTAGAATTCAAACATTGGTGATGTGTTCTTAACTTTTAACACAAGGGAAAAAAATGCTTTTTCAAACACATATTTTAAAACCTAAAGATAACCAGTAATAGAATTATAAATAACATATATAACTCCCAAATCACTGAAGGAAACATAAAATAAGCACACCCTGCATTACAAAGAACAAAAAAGAAAAGAAAGCAAGAAAGGTATTAGAAATAGACAATGCAGATCTAAAAGAAGTTGTGACAAGTAAGATTAACACACCAATTACGACAGTGAATGGAAAGTTCAATTTCCCTTTAGGGAAAAAAATATTCGGGTTGGCTTAAGAAACAAATTCAACATTATATGTCTATTAAGAGGCACACCTATGAGAAATGTTTGATATAAAGAGGAGTAGACCATGCTTAAATGGGGATATGACCTAGGTCATCCAGGCAGGAAGAAGGCTCTTTTCTAAAACAGTAATAGATGGACAGCTGAGACTGTTCAGCTGCGTATGTGAAACATAATCAGGACCTTCATTTCTCTAGGATCAGTCCTGCCTTGGTCTCCTTTTGTTGTTGTTCAGTAGCTCAGTTGTGTCCAACTCTCTGTGACCTGATGGACTGTAGCACACCAGGCTTCCCTGTCCTTCACCATCTCCCGGAGCTTGCTCAAACTCATGTCCATTGAGTCGGTGATGGCATCCAACCATCTCATCCTCTGTCGTCCCCTTCTCCTCCTGCCTTCAATCTTTCCCAGCATCAGGGTTTTTTCCAGTGAGTCAGCACTTCACATCAGGTGGCGAAAGTATTGCAGCTTCAGCTTCAGCATAAGTCTTTCCAATGAATATTCAGGATTGATCTCCTTTCGAATTGACTTGGTTTGATTTCCTTGCAGTCCAAGGGACTCTCAAGAATCTTCTCCAACACCACAGTTCAAAAGCATCAAATTCTTAGGTCTCAGCCTTCTTTATGGTCCAACTCTCACATCCATACATGACTACTGGAAAAACCACAGCTTTGACGACAGACCTTTGTTAGCAAAGTAACGTCTCTGCTTTATAATACACTGTTTAGGTTGGTCCTAACTTTTCTTCCAAGGAGCAAGTGTCTTTTGATTTCATGGCTGCAGTCACCATCTGCAGTGATTTTGGAGCCCAAGAAAATAAAATCTCTCACTGTTTCTATTGTTTCCCCATCTACTTGCCATGAAGTGATATGACTGGATGCCATGATATTAGTTTTTTAAATGTTCAGTTTTAAGCAAGATTTTTCACTTTCCTCTTTCACCTTCATCAAGAGGCTCTTAAGTTCCTCTTCGCTCTCTGCCATAAGGGTGGTGTCATCTGCATATCTGAGGTTATTGATATTTCTCCCAGCAATCTTGGTTCTGACTTGTGCTTCATCCAGCCTGGCATTTCACATGATATACTCTGCATATAAGTTAAATAAGCAGGGTGACAATATACAGCCTTGACATACACCTTTCCCAATTTGGAACCAGCCCATTATTCCATGTCTGGTTCTAACTGATGCTTCTTGACCTGCATATGGGTTTCACAGGAGGCAGGTAAGGTGGTCTGGTATTCCCATCTCTTTAACAATGGCTTTAGCCTAGTCAATGAAGCAGAAGTAGATGTTTTTTCTTAGATTCTCTTGCTTTTTCTATGATCCAACAGATGTTGGCAAATTGATCTCTGGTTTCCCTGCCTTTTCTAAATCCATCTGGAAGTTCTCAGTTCACATACTGTCGAAGTCTAGCTTGGAGTTCTTTACTTTTCTCAATAGTATGTGGCCATGACATTTTGCCTCAGCTTCACTACAGAACCAGTTTCCTAATTATATATCTACAAGGCACCACTTAAACAAAAGCTCATGAAGCCTAGATTCAGTTCAAGGTTCTATCTTTGGAAGTAGTTTGATACATGAGAGACACGGCAAGCATATATTTTGAATGAATAAATAAAAAATGTTCAAATATGTGTGTTTATAGTTGCCAGACATGCTAGAGATCTAAACACAATCATTTCATCTGATTCATCTCCTCTATCAAAATTCCACTGAAATTAGTAAACCATTTTTTTTTTTTTTGGCTGTACCTTATAGGATGTGAGATTTTAGTCTCCTGACCAGAGATCAAACCTACACTCCTTGCATCAGAACTGCAGAGTCTTAACCCCTGGATCATCAGGGCAGTTCAAGTAAAGGCATGTTTTAAAAGTTACAAACCCCAAAACTGAAGAATAAGAGAGGAAGACTATCTGTTGTCAAAAGATCTCACCAAGTTTCTAGAAGATGGAAAGCAGATGGAGAAGCAATGACTGGTGAAGCTACCATAAGTGAAAATATAAATACACATGGCTGCATCTGGAGAGTGAGCCAATTTCTCTATCACAGCTTCAATAGGAGATACTAGGTACCATGGAGCAGTAGAAATGGGACAGAAAAGAAGGGTACTCTCTGATCAACAGAGTAAAATAAAATGGAATCAATTTAATATAATACTATAACCCTGGAACACCTCTTCTATGTGCAATAACTTAATAGACATATTATTCGACTACTGTGCTCAGTCGTGTCTGACTCTTTGTGACTCCATGGACTGTAGCCCACCAGGCTCATCTGTCCATGGGATTTTCCAGGCAAGAATACTAGAGTGGGTTGCAATTTCCCTCTCCAGATTTAACTAACAGAATGGGGAAAACAGCTATTTGGGATGAATGTTACATTAATTTCATAATAAATAAAAAATGATTAAATGAAATAATTAAAAATAAAATTAGAAGTATATGTGAGGGGTATATGCATTTACATTTTCTGAATGCAAAAGCAACAGAAGAAATCAAAGAAATAAAAATAGAGATTTCAATGCATAAACAAAAATTAACAGATTACACTAAAAATGAAAAGTTAGATTAAAGACTGAGAATATGTTTATAACAAATATAAGGGAAATTTTAATATATGAAGAGGAGTTATAATCGCATCAAAAATACACCTCAAGAGAAAAGTGGACAAAGGATGTAAAGGAAAAACTTGCAGACTAAGAAATGCAAATGGAAATAAACATATAAGCTTCACTAAAAATCAAAGAAGTGTCAAATTAAAATCAAAGGACACCTCGCTGCGCCTATCACTTTGCAAATGCTCAGGCTTGGCAAAGGGACGCTGAACAAGGCACTGGTTTACACTGCCCACGGAAAGACATCCAAACTCGAAGAACAATGCTGTACTATTGTCATTTAGTAGTTCCAGTTCTGAGGATCTGTCTTCAGCAGATAATCAAAGTTATAAGTGAAGTTTTATGCACAAAGATGTAATTTAGAATAAGCACCTTAAATGCTTACCCATAAGAGGATGGTCATACAAGTAAGAATACATCCTATACACCAGAATATATCTACACGATGACAAATCACTGAGTCTCATTTACTAAGAATATTTCATTTCACTGAAAATTGATCAAAATACGTTGTGATAAATGCAATATATAATATCATATATATAATTATGATCCCAAATATATAAAAAAATCAAGAGATCTGGGATAAATATCTATAAAAAAGTTATAGTGGCTTTTCTCTGGCTCTTGATTTTTACATTATTCATTATTTTCCAAACTGTCTAAAATGTGAAAGTAATGTTTTTATCCTAAAAAGATAAACATAACTATTATGAAAAAAAAATCCTTAGATCTTAGCTCTTTTGTCTCCATTTCACCCATCCTGATGCTGCAAACCACAGCAATGAATTCCTTAGCATCATGTAAGAGAAACTCCTTTTTCTACCATCTCAAAATTCTTCAAGACTAAGAGATGTAAATCTTTACAATATGCAGCCACCTTGTAGCTATGACAGAGATGGGAAAGTGGCAGAAGGGGGAGGTGGTGAGGTTTTTCCTTCCCAAATCATTCTCCATCCACTACTTGATTCCAACAATCTCTAAAGAGAGGTCCCTGTCTTTATTTTCATTTTATTACCAGTAGTAATAGCCTTTATTGAGCATTTAGCATGTGCTAGGCGCTGTTATGGGGCTTCTCAGGTGGCGCTAGTGGTAAAGAACCCGCCTGCCAATGCAGGAGACAAAAGAGATGTGGATTCAATCCCTGAGTCGGGAAGTTCCCCTGGAAGAGGGCATGACAACCCACTTCAATAATCCTGCCTGGAGAATCCCCATGGACAGAGGAGTCTGGCAGGCTACAGTCCAAAGGGTCGCAAAGCGTCAGACACAACTGAGGCGACTTAGCACACACAGGCACAGGCACAGTTACAAGTGCATCACATACACTAATTTACTTAATCCTCTCAACAACTCTTACTATCCCTATTTGATAGCTGAGAAAACTGAGAATGGGAGAAGTTAAGTCACCTGTTTGAGGTCAGAGGGTAAGCAAGATACTAGATTCAAATCCAGGCCCAGAGCTCCAAGGCCTACCTTTTTAACCCTATGCTTTAAGGAATATGTACGTGTAAGAATTAAAATATTTAATCAAATTCAGGAAAAGGTATGGAAAGCTTATCCTTTTTAAGGGACAGATTCCAACTGGGAAGAGAGTGCTGGCATGAAGGACAGACAGGTGACACCAAGAAATGTACAGAAAATTTAAATTGTGACATTGACTATAAGCCTCACTATTTTATGGCTGTCCTTAACTCCATATATAAAAAGACTGGTCACATTCTCTGTAGATGTTATTTACAACTTCTGTTTTCATTAGCCAACTTTTCAATATAATCTCAAGAATTAGGAATGTGTGCAATGAGCTCACAAGAGCCCCCCAGGATATTTTAAAATTTCAAGAGAAACACAGCAACACCTCTTGGACACTGTGTGAACTACTACTATTAGCTGGCTTGGGCCTAACTACATAGAAAACATAATTTATATTGGTGTAAAGCACCAGAAAGAAATGACTGCAATACTGAGGGTGCCATGAACAAAGAAAGCTTGAAACTTTTAAAGTAGCCTATGGAATTTACTAAGATGTTAAGTGTTACTGACAAATGGGATTTGTGTGCTTTACATTTTCTGCCTTTGATTTATCCCGAACTTTCTAATTCCTCTGTGAACTCTTATTGTTTTAGTAAAACAAAAAGTTATTTAAAAAAAAAATAGGAATGTGAGTATTTTATCAAGTATATTTTCAATAGCTACTGGTTCCAGGTTAGGAATATTACTCTTTATGTATCAGTAAAATTAAAATTTTCTCGGCAAAAACATGAAATTCACAACTATTTCCTAAATTTAGACTTGGAAATAAATAAAACATAGGGATGTGATTTTTTATGTCAAATGATTCAGACAATGATTCAAAGCTGTACCAAGAATTGTTCTGAAATCCAGGGGTCAAGATCAAAGAACCTCCATTTATGACATTCACTGAGAAGAAAGCAAATCAAATAGGAAATTTTTGCATGGAGACTCAGATCATTCAAATGCAACTGAATATAGTATTTAAGCACTTCGGTTCAGTTCAGTTCAGTTCAGTCGCTCAGTCACTGAAGAATCTCTTAATGGTAGTAATTCTTACTTCCATAATGTATGTATAATATAAATCATTTTTCTTGACTACCTACATAGAGTATGCCCCCTAGAAAAGAAACTTCTCCTTCCTGTTAGAGGCCTAAGACATAAGAATAAAACTAAACTATCTGAGAAGCAGTATAAGAGAGAAGAGGGAACGACCTGTAGGCACAGCTATCACTCCAGAGCAGTGAGTCCAATCCTCTTTTATGAATGAGAAACCAAGTTGAGCAGAGAATGAAGATGGGGCCCAGACATCTCCCAGTCAAATGAAATTCTCTGGGCATTTTCCAAGCAAACAAATTTTATAAAAGGAGCTGTGTCAACCAAAATAAAAACTTTTTTGTGGTGTTACACATCAAATGCAAGCAGTGCAAGTCTCAGGTAAGCCACACTTAGATATTTACTAAAAGGAAAGTCAAAGAGTCTGAGATTTCAGGATTTTCTGCTGCAGTTGATGATTTAAATGACAATCAGATCATCATAACTGCAAAGCTTAACCAATAATCACCCACTTAGCGTTTTGGAAAAATCAAAGACAGTTACATCTCTAGGAAGAATACTAACAAAGTTTCTTTTCTTGACATAGCTTTCAGAATCTGAGGATATGAAGGACACCTTACTTCTTGTAAGTTCTTTAATCAGACACTATTTCCAGTTCACAAGTCTCAGATGTATTAACACTGTTATCCAGTTTATTGGCTTTCTATCTCTCTGAATCTGACTTAAAAGATGGGGGCTCTCACATTGCCTCCTTTTGGCTTGGGAGACATGTACTACTTGAGTTCTGGAAAATGACATTGCCACTAGAGCAGGAAAGAAAATTTTTGCTAATGGGTAAATCCTTTAAGGCACTGAAACTTTATTAAACCTGCTTTTTATCAAACAAACTAAACAGGTCACACAATATAAATTGCATGTAGAATTATTTGGCATTAAGAAACGATGCAAGAACTTTCTGGAATCACATGTATTTAGAAGGTAACAAAACAAAAATTTTTTGCATAAAAAAGTGAGTTATTTCAACTAGACTGAGATGTACTTCATGTTTTTTTAAACGTAAAAATTAAAGGAGTAGAACATAAAAATCACTCATTTAAAGGATGTCAAAGATGTTTCCTTTCCCTGGTTTTTGAAATGCAAATATAAATAACAGAAGCTTTACCTAGTTGAATATAAATCCTGTAAAATCCTGCATCACTGACTCATTCTAAGCATTATTTAATATCAAGGCTGGAATTTATAAGCATTCACATTTATAAAATTGATTTTATAGCTATTATAAATATTTTACTTTATTGATGATTTACTTAGATATTTTGATTATTGCCTACACTTTATATATACAAGCTATTTGAAATTCTTTGCTGTTTACTCGCTAAGTCAGGTCTGACTCTTTTGAGATCCCAATTACTGTAGCCTGCCAGGCTTCTCTGTTCATGGGATTTTTCAGGCAAGGATCCTGGAGTGGGTTGCCATTTCCTCCTCCAGGGGATCTTCCCAACCCAGGGACTGAACGAAAATCTTCTGCATCTTCTACATCGCAGGCAGATTCTTTATCAGTAGGACGTGTTAAAAAGCTAAAAGATCGAGATACCTATAAAAGAAGACTACATCAAATGAGTGCATGATCTATTCTTCACATAAAATTTATTCCCTATTCTGTACATATAGAATACATGCAGATACATGCATATCTATGCATATGTGTACACATATGTATATATTCTAAAAAGAATGAGGTCAAGACCAGAAATACAGTGAAATGTAGAAAAATGAAATAACTCTTTTGGACCTATAATCAGGAAATAAAAGCTGATGTTTAATTCTCTGGCACTTGAACATCACCCTGTACTTTTCAGGTTGACCAGAGTCATGTCTGGATTTTAATTTCTGGTTGACTATTCATTCTTTACTCCACAAACTCTGGATGATCAGGTACTGCATGCCAGGCAGTATGCTTGGGGTCAGGTGCAGTGCTGAGCAAAGCAGTCAGGTTCCCTGTTCTTCTGGAACTTACAGTCTACTGGCAGAAACAGACATTATACAGATAAGCAGCCTGGGTCTTCCCCTGTCCCTGCGTCTCTCTGGGTCTGTCTGTCACACACAGTAACAGAGCATACAGTGACTGAGGAAGGGACAGGACAGGAAGCAGTGCAGTGCAGTGGGAAGTATGGAGGATAGGGGACAAGAATTGCACCCCACTCTGGAGAACCAAGAAGGATTCACGGCAAGCCCTTTGGGCTTCGACGGATATTGAAGTGGGAGCCAATGGGGCATGAGTATGTTGAGGCACAGCAGAAAGCCATCTAAGCAGATGGAGCCATGGAACCATTAAGGCAGATGGTTCAACATGTGCAAAGGCCCTGAGGTGAGAAGGGCAGGGTGGTTATTAGTCAGGGCCAGCAACTTCAAGCTTTGTTAGAGAGCTGGGTGTTTACTGAGAGTGCAACAGGGCCACTGAGGGGTTCTTCAGAGGAGTGATAGCGTCAGATTTGCATTTATCACTGGATAAAATGAGGAAAATGGAACACAGAAATAACTGTACAGAAGGACACCATTATGTGGTAACTGTATCAGTATAGCCTCCCAATGCTGGTAACTCACAATGGAATTGCAGAGGTGGATATTTTTTCAGTAGTCTTATATGGATGTGAGAGTTCGACATAAAGAAGACTGAGCACCAAAGAACTGATGCTTTCAAACTGTGCTGCTGAAGAAGACTCTTAGAGTCCCTTAGATAGCAAGGAGATCCAACCAGTCAATCCTAAAAAAATCAACCCTGAATATTCACTGTAAGGACTGATGCTGAAGCTGAAACTCCAGTACTCTCTGGCCACCTAATGCAAAGAGCCGACTCATTGGAAAAGACCCTGATGCTGGGAAATACTGAGGGCCGGAGGAGAAGAGGATGACAGAAGATGAGAGGTTTGGAAGGCATCACTGACTCAATGGATATGAGTTTGAGCAGACTCAGGTAAACAGTGAAGGACGTGGAAGCCTGGCATGCTGCCGTCCATAGGGACACAGAGAGTTGGGCACGACTAAGCAGCTGAACAACAACAAGATGGCAAGTGGACATTTGGAACAAGGTAATAATCAGATTTAGGGGATGCTGTAATGTGCCACAAAGGTCCCCTTTAGGGTCCAGGCAGTCATTTGCCCAGCTGTGAGAAAAGCTGGCTGCAGAAGGCTCACAGTTGAGTCACTTCTGGAAAACAGAATTTCCCCCAGCTGAAGGAACTGCCTTAACCAGGTAATGTCCTCTCCAGCACTGTGGTGGTGATGGTTTAGTTGCTAAGTCATGTCTGACTCTTGCAACCCCTTGGACTGAAGCCCACCAGGCTCCTCTGTCCCTGGGATTCTCCAGGCAAGATATTGGAGTGAGCACCCATTTCCTTCTCCAGGGGATCTTCCTGACTCAGGGATCAAATTCAGGTCTCCTACAGTGCAGGCAGATTCTTTACTAACAGCCAGCCAATACCCAATGTCTGGATGTGAGGGAGTGGGGCCGGTGGCACAGGGGCTCAGCCCCCTTGCCTCAAAGGGAAAACTTTGAAGGGATTAGCTTGCAGATCATACCAGCCTCTGACTAATCTTGGTTGCCTCATCTCTTACAGATATTCCGAGAGCCTCCTCCATAAACTGCCTGAACATCTCCCTCTCAGAGTCTTTTTCTGAGGAACCCAGGCTAAGACAGCATACCAGGGGTTTCCTGTTTGTTTTTAAATCATCATATCAGTTAATTCACACTATTTCGTAGTAATAAATATTATCTAATAAACTGCTTTGAAAAGTAATGTATTTACAGAATGGGTATTTAAGATAATCTTGCATGCATGCTAAATCACTTGAGTCATGTCCAACTCTTGCAACCCCATGGACTGTACCCCGCCAGGCTCCTCTATCCACAGGATTCTCCAGCCAAGAATACTGGAGTGAGTTGCCATGTCCTTCTCCAGGGCATCTTCCTGACCCAGGGATTGAACCTGTGTCTCTTACATCTCCTGCACCGGCAGGCAGGTTCTTTTACCACGAGCGCCACCTGGTCACCCCCTAACATCATCTTAGACTAAATATTTAGAGTGAGCCAAATAAACACGACTCCCTATGATATTACTATAGCAAAGCTTTGGCACTGTATTCACTACGCAGGGAATTAAAACCCAAGCAAGAAACTAGCTTGACCCAGTTAATCTACCTACACATTTTTTTGTTCATTGGTTTCCCACTAAACCTGGTAAACACTACCATTAAAATATCTGGGAGGTAAAGCTGGTGAACAAGTGTGTGACTCTGTGTGAACCAGTAGACACTAAATGGGCTTGTCTGATCTATACAACAGAGCGTTCAACCCAGCGATTTGAGCACATCCTTTCTGCTTCATTGGTCACCAATGGATTTTCTGTTAAGTTCAATTGAGTCTGGCACTCTTTTTAGCCTTTCTCTTTTGAGGGAAAGGCTGATGCTGTTTAAAGGTCTTACTAAAAAGCAGAGCCCTTTGATTGAGAACCTCAAAAAAAAGAGTATATCAAGAGCACACCTTTTAATACAGAGCCGCGCACTCCCTTATTTTAAGCCCAGCAAGGGAAGCCTAATTGTCGGAAAGATTTTTTATTAGTTCATTTTTACGAAGTGTGCATCCCCACCGAGGCAGTTGAATCCGGGGAGAAGACTCAGTGAGAACACTGATCCATTGTACAAATTTCGTGTGCCCGGTGGTCCTGCCCTAATAGCCATTTAGGCAATCAAATATCAGTTTTGCTTTTTTTTTTTTTTTTTTCTGGTTAGTCCCTACTAACCTAGGAAAAAGGCACAGCCTTATAGAAATGTCATGATATCAAAGTCCTTATGTTGTGGGATAATTTTAAAAGATGATTAGGAATCCACTTGTAATAGAATTTTAGTTTGATAAGGTAAAGTGGAAACAAAAGCACCTGATTAATAATTTTTAAAAAATCAAACATCGAATCTTATTGGCTCTCTACTTTTATAATCACAATTTAAAAAAAAATCTACTCAGAGATATGTCTGTCAATTGTCTGTTCTCAGACCCCCTCCCTGCTCTATACCACAGGGGGTTAAATCTCACATATAATATTTCTTCAGGCTCCATAGCTGGTTTACGTATTAATAAACAAGATTTGTCCAGTGAGAGGAACTGGAGGAATAAAGTAAGGTGTGAGGAGAGAGAAACCTTCTCTTTGCTTCAGGAAGCATCTCTAACAATAGCTGCACTTCCTTGCGGGATCTAGTTCCCACAAGGCCCTCCCTCTGAGGGGAGCCGCCACTGGACAGCCTTGGCTCCTGAGCTCTGGGAATACTGTCTCCTCCCTTGGTTTCTCCATCTCTAAAGTTGGCAGCTGCTTCCTATTACTGAAAATCTCCCATTTTAACTATATTAATTCACTTTCTTAAATTTCTTCTATAGAACTCTCTGACATGGACTCTGTTTTCCTAATTGGTGCCCAACTGACACATAAACTACCCCAATTCTTTTAAAACCAGGTCCTAAGCTACTACACCATACTGTTCGAAGGGTTGTTTCCAATTTTTTTTTTAATTTCCTTATTGAGGCATAGCTGATATATAGTATTAGATAAGTTTCAGGTATATAACACAGTGGTTCATAATTTTTAAACATTATATTCCATTTATGAATAATACAGGCCTTCACAGGTGGCTCAGCGGTAGCGAGTCCACCTGGCTTTGCAGGAGACTAAGGTTCAGTCTCTGGGTGAGAAAGATCCCCTGGAGAAGGAAATGGCAACCCACTCCAGTATTTTTGCCTGGTGAATTCCATGGACAGAGGGGCCTGGAGGGCTACAGTCCATGGGGTCACAAACAGTTGAACATGACTGAGCGACTAAACAACATTACTAATTATTATAAAATATTGGCTATATATCTAAGGTTTGTTTTTAATTCATTGTGCCCAGAACTTGTTGGAGCTCTCAAATTCTAAACCTCAAACACTGTGATTAAGTTATCATATCAGCCCATATACTTTTCTTGATTCTGTTTTTTTCTTCTCCTAACTATTTTATTTCTTCAGCTTTATGGAGGTATAATTTAAAAATAAAATTGTAAGATATTTGGAGTTTACAATGTGATGATTTGATATAGGTACACACTGCAAAAGGATTCCACTCATCAAGTTAATTAACACATGCATCACCTCACCTATTTATTTATTTATTTTTTGGTGAGAACATTGAGGTTCTATTCTTTTAGAAAATTTTAATTATACAATACAAAATTATTAACTGTAGTCACCATGTTATACCTAAGGCCTTCAGATCCTATTCATTTTATAATCTTAACATAACTTAAAGGCAATATTTCCTGGGTCTCTAGTTTTGATTCTCTTCTTTTCTCACTCTGTACAGTCACTCTTAGTGACATCAACCAAACTCTTTAATCACCAATTTCTAAAAAAATCTACCCTTCCAACCTAGACTTCTTCCTGAAATCCAGACCTAAATATCTCCTTTTTTTTTTTAAACTAGATATCTTCACACAAATGTCTTGCATGCATCACAAATTTACTCTGTCTTCAACTGAACCAGTTATATCATCCAGTCAAACTTGTTTCTTTATTTGCTATTAAAATATTAATGTTCCTCGTTACCAATATCAGATACTTTGACATAATCCTAGGACTTTCCCCTTTCCTTTGTATCCAATTGGTCAGTAAGTCTCATAGATTATAGATATGTAATATCTCATATATTTTCCCTATTATCTATTTCTCCTGCCACTGTCTTAATTTAGAAACTTACTTCTTGTTTGGGCCACTTCAAGAGCCTCCTAACTGGCCTTCCTATCCTTTCATCCAGCCCCCCTCAATGCAAACAGATTGATCTATCTAAACTGTGATTCTGACTATCATTCAAATATTTTGTATTTATTTAAAGGATCCCAAAAAATAAAATAAAATAAAATAAAAAATAAAGGATCCCAGTAGCATTCAAAATAGAACACTGAATGGTATATTACAAGGTTTCTTATCTAAGCAATACCAAATTTTCTGGATTCATTACTTCCCCATACCTGCACTTCCCTCTATCCACATCAAACTTATCTCACCCCATGTGTTTCCCTAGTACCTGCTTAATATCATTTATGCTTGTGGTTTGAATGCCACCATTTACAACTAGTAACTCAATTGTTCTAGAAAGCAAGTTCAATAGTCATCTCCTTTCATTTCAAAAAGAAAGTGTAGAGAAGGAAAAGGTTAACACATTATGGATCTAAAGTGTCAGATGAAATGTGTCAGACCAATGGCTTATAGAGTCTCCTGGACTGGGCTTGGCTTGCTACTCGCCATCTTTGTTTTCTACTCCCTATGACAGGTCTGCCTGCATCACTTCTCTACTGGTTCTTCCCTCTGCAATTTATCCCCTATCCCTTATAATCTTTGAATCAAGGTCATGGCAACATAAGGAAAAAAGATGCAGGATAAATCAGCCTGCTCCTTGGCTCTCCTTTCTTCCAACTCATGCCCTTTTCTATCTGAGCTGCAGTCCATTAAGGGAAGACAAAATGAGGACACAAAAGATATATATATCTTTTGAGCTAGAACTGAACTAGGGTATTATAATATGTCTTTGGCTATGCCTTTAATCTTCTCTGAGCATCATGTTTGGTGGATTCTATCTTATTCACAGTTATATCCCCAACACTAAGGACAATATAGGCATTTGGCAGATACTTAATAAATATTGACTAAAGAAATAGCTAAATGAATATTCCTGCCAAAAAACAAGCTGCTCTTGGTCACAGGTAAAATGTTCGAGGGGCTGCTTTGAGGGTTAAGGATCCCTCAAAGAGAGAAATAGACCATGGAGAAAAGGAAATATTGGTGGGCACAGGGGAAGCACTATTGTGGCCAGGAAGACAACTGTATCTTGTGTACATTGTTATTAATACCTTGGCTGTTATCGGCAAATCAGTTTTAGTACGACGTTATAACTTTGGAGGACTAAACAATTTAGATGCTTGAGAATAAGTTGTCATGATCATCAAGCAGGACTCAGTGGCACCTTTAAAATCCCTTTATGTTCCTATCCTTTCCACCCTCATTGCTCCTTGGACAGCTTGCAATTTGGTGTTTGAAATAAATAGAAACAATATAAGGGAGCAGATACAGCATCACCAAGGCTTACTGCTTCCTCTGAACAGCATGGGCCGAGTTTCCAAACTGGAGATGAGAGCAGATGGTGGTGCTAGTCGTAAAAAATCTGCCCACAAATGCAGGAGACATAAGAGATGGAGGTTTGATCCCTGGGTCGGGAAGATCCCCTGGAGGAAGGCATGGCAACCCACTCCCTATTCTTGCCTGGAGAATCCCATGGACAGAGGAGCCTGGCTGGCTACGGCCCATAAGGTCACATAGAGGCAGACACAACTGAAGTGATTTAGCATGCATGCATGCACAACCAGTGTCACACAGGTTAACATGATGACACAAAGTCAGAGAGACCTGCCTCTGTGAGCTGATGAAAGAGATGTATCCTTTTTCAAACATTCAAATAACTCTATAGTTCTCATCAGGCTTCTGTGCTGCTCATCTTAAGTGGAATTGGCCAACTGAAAGGGATGTGCTTGGGTGGTCTTTTTTTAGAGCACACCAATGTGCTCAGAATAACAGAAATATTTTTGACAAAGGTCAAAAAGGCTTCAGGTGGAAACACAAAACAAAGGCTTGTACTTTAACAAGCAAAACTTGGGAGGATGTTGATTTTGTACCCAATCATACAGCATAGGATTGAAAGGTACTCTTATCGCAAATGAAACCATCTGGGCCCCAGTTTCACCATATAAAGAGGAAACCTAGGCTGCTTAGAAAGCCCGTCAAACTTGTACAAAAGAATGTGTACACATACCATATGGTAAGAGAGTCTTTTAATGACTCAAGATACTCCTATTTACTCAGTCTGATAACATGCTAATGGCCCAGTAAAGGTTCTTCTGTTTAAACGCACTGTGATTCTATAGAGCCATGCTTCTCCAACTGGAGTGTCAGACTCCTGAGGGTGTGTGGAGCTGGGATGGGGTAAGAGAACACCATGGGTGAGATGGGCCATAACTTCCTGGTGTATCAGACTAGGAAAACAAAGTGAAATAATCGGAATAGAATACAAACAGTATTTTATTTTAGCATGAACAGAGTTATACCGTAGGAAAGAATGCAACATTCACAGACAAGTTATAAATATTAAAAGTTCACAGAGCTTTCACTTTCTTTCTAACACTTCAGAGGGCCAAATCCTCAGCACTTATATCTGACCACACAGACCCCAAGGCCCAGCTCAATTTCTAAGTGCCTGAACCCCCTCCAGGGACTCCAGCCACTAAACCCCTTTTCTCAGCTACTTTCCCTCCGCACAGCCAGCCAAAGAGTACTTCCTTGTTCTACTGTTTCACATGTCAATTGGATTTTCCAAAAGTTAAAAATCTCATTGAGAACAGGGTCATGGGCTTTACAACCCTTTACCTGTTATTGATTATATGAATTATTACCAGAAGTAGTTTCAATAACAAAACTATAATATTGACACTCGAAATGCAAAAGTGCAAAATTAATGTTGATAATTCTAAAAGAATTGTTGATAATGATTATTGGACTTAACCACTTATTCTGTGACCTCAAAGTACTTTAAAATATTAAATATTTCCATCCTCATTATCTCTCTTGAAATACTTATTGTTAAATTGCATATAATAAATATGAATGAATAGACATGAATAAAACTGCCACGAAGGAGGATATATAACCCTCAGGTTCTACTAACTTGATATGGCGTTTATTCACATTAGTAACACACTTGTTCTGCTGCTCTTTAATCCTACCTATTCCTTCTGTTCCAGTATTGCACATTCAGTGTAAACAAGGCAGACCAGGAAGGTATTCTGTTTGTTTAGCTCCACAAATCACTCATACAGCCCTATCTCAGTGTTTGGTCCAAACACAGTTACTCTTCATCAACTTGAAGTTTCCATGTACATCTTATCCCGTTACACATCTATTTCTGCTTTTCTACAAAGCCATAGGTCCAGCCTCCCAGGTTCAGGTTTCCCAGTCTCATAGGTTCAGGTCTCTCTACTGAAATGTGGAGGAATGAACATCATCAGTGAAATTGGCTTAATTAACCCAGAATTTTCCACATTATTGATAATCTGAGACAAAATCAGATGAGAACTGGGTGAGAAAGGTCAGAAAAGATCTTTCAATACTGCTTTGCCATTCTGAACTCCAAAGAACAGAGAAGAATAATTCAAAGTAGGACTCATTTGAAATAGAAAAAATATATATGATGCAGAATATAGTATAAATGTATTATTCTATTAAAGTAGATAAACATATCTTTAGGATTATGAACACTTTAACTAATGGCTTTTTCCATCAAAGAAAATCAATGTATAAGGGGTATTTAACAATAGAACATGTTTTAATTTTAGCAACTTCTGCTTCCCTTAAGAAAATGTATTTAAATGATGACAGCTACCATTTTGATAAACTTTTAAATTCTGTATGTTAACACTTCTAGGATGTGACTACAGTATTAAACTATTTGTCATGAATTGGCACTGCTAATTGCAGTGCTAGACAATTTTCAGCAAAGTTAGCAATAATAATTGCTTAAACTCCGGAGTTTCTCAAATCCCTGTGGTGAGGATTGATGAACTGATCTGGCCGCAGAAAACTTCCAGAGACACTTTGAAGTAGTTTCAAGTGTAAAATGTATGCACTGTTTTATGTAAGGGTTCACTAGTATTTACCAAGGTAGACAGGTACAAAGGGAAATTCTTTCAGGCTGCAGTCGTTCCAGAAATAATACAGCTGATAAATAAAGATGAAATCTCACCAAATTAACATACCGCTTCTGATAATTTTCTTAAATTGTGCAATAAGAGATCCTTGAATCATGACATTAATTTTGTTGTTGTTGTTCAGTTGCTAAGCCATGTACAACTCTTTGTGACCTCATGGACTTCTTTGTGCCAAGCTTCCCTGTCCTTCACTATCTCTGGGAGTTTCCTGCAACTCATATCTATTGAGTTGGTGATGCTCATGACACTAATAGGTATGCCAATTAATAGTTCTGAAACAAAATGAGTATTCTAAAGTTTGTGATAGGGACTTCCCTGGTGCTCCAATGGCTAAGACTTCGAGCTCCCAATGCAGGGGGCCCGGGTTCCATCTCTGGTCAGGGAATCCACATGCCACAACTTAGAGTTCGCATGGCACAACTGAAGATTCCACATGCTGCAACGAAGAACACCGAGGATTCGGCGTGCCACAGCTAAGACCCAGCACAGCCAAATAAATACATAAAGTTTGTGATCTCCTTTCAGATGAAGCTAAAGAATAACAATAATAAAGCAGTCCAAAACCTTTCCATGTCCGCTGGTTCTTCTATGACCAGCCCCAAGTATATCACCCACTACAGTGTTGCTGTCACATTGACTCCTTTTTCATTCAACACAGCTCTTCTTCAGCCCAGGGATTTATTTATATGTGCAAATCCCTCAGCCTGCAGAGCTCTCTCCATGGCTTTGGACAGAACTGGCTCCAAAGCACTGCGCACATCTCAGGCACATCTTTGTTGAACAACTTAGCAAGTAAGGTCCTTGCCTGGGCCCAGGTCTTCTTCGTCACCTAATCCTCCATAATTTCTTTTTAATGGTTAATCTAATGAAGTACATACCTAACATAAAATTCAGCACTTTAGCCATTTTTCAGATGGCAGCTCACAGGGTTAGATATGTTCACAATATTGCACCTGTCATCTCCAGAATCCTTCGCATCATGCAAAACTAAAACTCTATGCCCATTAAACAAGATCCCTTCCCTCTGCGCCCTAGCCCCTGGCAACTACCATTCTACTTTCTGTCTCTTATGTTTTTAACTACCCTAAGTATCTCACATAAGTGAAATCCTGTAGTGTCTGTCTTTTGGTTAATGATTTATTTCACTTCGCATAATGGCCTCAACAATCATCCATGTTGTGGCATATGTCAAAACTTCCTATAAAGCTGATAATAATTCATTATATTACATATACCAGGTTTTATCTATTAATCTACCAATGGATACTTGAGTTGCTTCCATCTCTTGGTTGTTGTGCTTAATACTATTATAAACACGGGTGTATAATTATCTCTATGAGATCTCACTTTCAGTTCTTTTGGATATATACACAGAAGTGGAATTGTTGGGTCATATGCAATACTTTGGCCACCTGATGCGAAGAGCTGACTCAATGGAAAAGACCCTGATGCTGGGAAAGATTGAGGGCAGGAGGTGAAGGGGATGACAGAGGTTGAGATGGTTGGATGGCATCACCAACTCAATGGTCATGGGTTTGGTAGACTCTGGCAGTTGTTGATGGACAGGGAGGCCTGACGTGCTGCGGTTCATGGGGTTGCAAGGAGTCAGACACAACTGAGAGACTGAACTGAACTGATGATAAATCATATGTTTAATTTTTGAGAAACTGCCATTCTATTTTTCATAGCAAATGTGGCTCAGACCATGAACTCCTTATTGCCAAATTCAGACTTAAATTGAAGAAAGTAGGGAAAACCACTAGACCATTCAGGTATGTCCTAAATCAAATCCCTTATGATTATACAGTGGAAGTGAGAAATAGATTTAAGGGACTAGATCTGATAGATAGAGTGCCTGATGAACTATGGAATGAGGTTCGTGACATTGTACAGGAGACAGGGATCAAGACCATCGCCATGGAAAAGAAATGCAAAAAAGCAAAATGGTTGTCTGGGGAGGCCTTACAAATAGCTGTGAAAAGAAGAGAAGTGAAAAGCAAAGGAGAAAAGGAAAGATATAAGCATCTGAATGCAGAGTTCCAAAGAATAGCAAGGAGAGATAAGAAAGCCATCCTCAGTGATCGATGCAAAGAAACAGAGGAAAACAACAGAATGGGCAAGCCTAGAGATCTCCTCAAGAAAATCAGAGATACCAAGGGAATATTTCATGCAAAGATGGGCTCGATAAAGGACAGAAATGGTATGGACCTAACAGAAGCAGAAGATATGAAGAAGAGATGGCAAGAATACACAGAAGAACTGTACAAAAAAGATCTTCACAACCCAGATAATCACGATGGTGTGATCACTGACCTAGAGCCAGACATCCTGGAATGTGAAGTCAAGTGAGCCTTAGAAAGCATCACTATGAACAAAGCTAGTGGAGGTGATGGAATTCCAGTTGAGCTATTCCAAATCCTGAAAGATGATGCTGTGAAAGTGCTGCACTCAATATGCCAGCAAATTTGGAAAACTCAGCAGTGGCCACAGGACTGGAAAAGGTCAGTTTGCATTCCAATCCCAAAGAAAGGCAATGCCAAAGAATGCTCAGACTACTGCACAATTGCACTCATCTCACACGCTAGTAAAGTAATGCTCAAAATTCTCCAAGCCAGGCTTCAGCAATATGTGAACCATGAACTTCCTGATGTGCAAGCTGGTTTTGGAAAAGGCAGAGGAACCAAAGATCAAATTGCCAACATCCGCTGGATCACAGAAAAAGCAAGAGAGTTCCAGAAAAGCATCTATTTATGCTTTATTGACTATGCCAAAGCCTTTGACTGTGTGGATCACAATCAACTGTGGAAAATTCTGAAAGAGATGGGAATACCAGACCACCTGATCTGCCTCTTGAGAAATTTGTATGCAGGTCAGGAAGCAACAGTTAGAAATGGACATGGAACAACAGACTGGTTCCAAATAGGAAAAGGAGTTCGTCAAGGCTGTATATTGTCACCCTGTTTATTTAACTTATATGCAGAGTACATCATGAGAAACACTGGACTGGAAGAAACACAAGCTGGAATCAAGATTGCCAGGAGAAATATCAATAACCTCAGATATGCAGATGACACCACCCTTATGGCCCAAAGTGAAGAGGAACTAAAAAGCCTCTTGATGAAAGTGCAAGTGGAGAGTGAAAAAGTTGGCTTAAAGCTCAACATTCAGAAAATGAAGATCATGGCATCCGGTCCTACCACTTCATGGGAAATAGATGGGGAAACAGTGGAAACAGTGGCAGACTTTATTTTTCTGGGCTCCAAAATCACTACAGATGGTGACTACAGCCATGAAATTAAAAGACGCTTGCTCCTTGGAAGGAAAGTTATGACCAACCTAAATAGCATATTCAAAAGCAGAGACATTACTTTGCCAACAAAGGTTCGTCTAGTCAAGGCTATGGTTTTTCCTGTGGTCATGTATGGATGTGAGAGTTAGACTGTGAAGAAGGCTGAGCACCGAAGAATTGATGCATTTGAACTGTGGTGTTGGAGCAGACTCTTGAGAGTCCCTTGGACTGCAAGGAGATCCAACCAGTCCATTCTGAAGGAGATCAGCCCTGGGATTTCTTTGGAAGGAATGATACTAAAGGTGAAACTCCAGTACTCTGGCCACCTCATGGGAAGAGTTGACTCATTGGAAAAGACTCTGATGCTGGGAGGGATTGGGGGCAGGAGGAGAAGGGGACGACAGAGGATGAGATGGCTGGATGGCATCACTGACTCGATGGACGTGAGTCTCAGTGAACTCCGGGAGTTGGTGATGGACAGGGAGGCCTGGCGTGCTGCGATTCATGGGGTCGCAAAGAGTCGGACACGACTGAGCGACTGATCTGATCTGATCTGATACCATTTTACATACCCATAAACATTCCAATTTCTCTACAGCTTTGCTGACACATTATTTTCTGGGTTTTTTTTATAGTAGTCTTCTTAATGAATGTGAGGTGACTCCAAACTTCCTTTCTAGCATATATCTACTTTTTAAAATTTATTCACGTTTTAAATTTCTTACTGAGACAGTTTTTGAGATATAATTGCCAAAGAAGATTAAGATGTTGATCCAAAAGATGTGATAGATTCTTTCTCAAATGTTTCTGGTATAGTCTATCATTAAAATAGAAAGCAGAGTCGATTAAACTTGAATACTCTGTTCAGCGAGCAGTAACTTTGCATGTAGAGCTGAAATGGTTCTCAATTATTTTTTCTGCAGAAGCCTTAGAATTTAGTTCAGTCAAACCTGGAGAGGGGTCTATTCTTTCACTCACTTACTCAGACAACTTTTAGTTAACTACTTAACCCTAATTTCCTCATGCAAAAATGGAAATAAAAGAACTCACTTATGGAGTTGGGCTATATATTTGCGCGAATATTAAATGACCATATCTGGGACGTGGAAGGCATTCAAGAAACCATAGATATTATTTTTTATTATACAACTGATTATCCCCTACATTGTTCAGTTAGAAGATCCTTGCACAGAGTCATGAAATTTAAACAGCATCTATTATATCGTTTATAGGGTATGAACTAAATGAAATCTAAAAATTTATAAACTTGTTCATTAAGTCATGATTTCCTGCTTTATAATCTGTATCTCTATTCTTGTTTTAATTACCATTGTATCCCCAGGTCAAGCAAAAGATTTACCACATAAAAGACATACCACCTAAGAGTTAATATCCCTGGCAGTGATCCTAAGTATGTCCCTGGCTAGGATTCCACAAATTGTCCACACTTCTGAGCAGGGTTCTGTGTGGGAATATTCCAGCAACTCCTAGAAAAGAGTTAAGAGATTGAGAGACATCTTGAAGTCTTTCTGTCTAAGAAGTAGTCCCAGATCATTAGCAGTTTATAGAGAAGCACTGAATAAGAGTGGCCTTTTGGTAACTAGGTTGAAAGAACTGCTTAATTTCTTTCCACTATACTTAAAGTATCATTTTTATTGTTATTAAAAATTGCTAATGTCAACTGAATGAACATGTTACCCAGTTCAAAGCAGCCTAAACTGCTGAGGTAAGAAATTATAATGATTAGTTATTAGAGGGAAAACCATTACATGAATGCAATGGGGAGTTACAGAGCAACAAGTAGATAATTTCTGTCTAACTACTGGGTAATTAATGCAGTAAGAAAATAACATGTACATATTGGGAATGAAGAATTATAGATTATTTGCACTTATTTTCTTTCTGTGGCAATTAAATTAACTATCTTTGATTTCTCACCTGTTACCATGGTTATTTTCGGTGATTTGGGTCATTAATGTCTTGAATATAACAGTTACATTAAAATTACAGCTCTTTCAACTTTGCAAAAAGATTCTGAAGCTACTGTGAAAGAGAAAGCTGTTGGCTTACGGAAAAAGAGCTGCCTGTTGAATGAAACTGTTTAATCATCTTAAAGCTAAGAAGTCCCACCCTTTGTTCCTTCATGATTTTCCCTAGTAGCATCACTGAGATTGTGTTCACCTAGGACTGCAATGAATTGGCAGGTGTTCTCGGGAGAGTAAATTCTAACTATGCCTACTTATGCTGTTAATACTTCCTCTCAATAATTAGAATAAGTTCTCTCCACCTCACTCTCAAAAATTCTGGAAAAAATAATATATATTAATTATATGATGAAAAACATATACTGAAACAAAATCAGCCCTTAATTCTCTAAAAATAAATGTGAAAAACAGACTGAGCTCTGGTGGAGCCATAATAACTAGTTCCTGCTCAGGACGTGGAACATTGCCATGAGCTTTCTCTTTAGAACAAATATCCCAGTATTGATGGCTTGGTGCTGACTAGATGTGAGGGAAAATCCTAAAAAAAAGCAAGGCTCTACTTTACTGATTTTAGTCATATGTTCGAGAGTTCTCCTTCACCCACGTCTGGCTGTGCCCTTCACCCCTGGGCTCAGTGGATGTCTCATTCACCCAGGGGGGAGGGGCACAGCCAGAGGTGGGTGACAGAGAACTCTCAAACATATGAGGGACATGACAGGGGCTCCACTTTCTCCAAACACATTTTAGAGAACATGTTATCCTTGAAAAGCAGATAATAATAAATACCCTGGCTTAATTGAACTCCAGGTCTTAAATCTTCTCCAGGAGCTGTCCTCCAATAACCTGGGTGGACAGGTTATATGTGCCAAGACAGGAATCTGACAGTCTGATTCACCACATCAAATCAGAGATTCGTGTACCCTCTGTGGAGCTTTACTTGAATAAACAGAGGAGCCCAGAAAATGGAGTCTTCATTTTCAGTGAAGAAACTGGAGGGGCTTCTTCTCTGCCCATATTTCTTGCACCATGCTATGCACAATTTTAGACCTCATCTCAAGAATGCAGCAACACCTAAAGCAACTGCTTTTACCCTCCTCTTTGACCTCATGCGTGCTAAGTCACTCTCGGAGAAGGCAATGGCACCCCACTCCAGTATTCTTGCCTGGAAGATCCCATGAACAGGGGAGCCTGGTAGGCTGCAGTCCATGGGGTCGTGAACAGTCAGACATGACTGAGCAACTTCACTTTCTCTTTTCACTTTGATGCATTGGAGAAGGAAATGGCAACCCACTCCAGTGTTCTTGCCTGGAGAATCCCAGGGACAGGGGAGCCTGGTGGGCTGCTGTCTATGGGGTCGCACAGAGTTGGACACGACTGAAGTGACTTAGCATCAGGATGCTAAGTCACTTTAGTCATATCTGACCCCTGATCCTATAGACTGTAGTCTGACAGGCTCCTCTGTCCATGGGATTCTCCAGGCAAGAATTCTGGAGTGGGTTTCCATGCCCTCCTCCAGCATATCTTCCCGACTGAGGGACTGAATCAGAATCTCTTATGCTTCCTGCATTGGTATGCAGATTTTTTACCACTAGCATCCTCTTTGATCTCAGGAGAGTAGAGAAAAGGGTTGAAGCCAGGCCTTGAGATATTGCTGGAACAGAGAGTGAGATATGGTGGCAGGCTGAGAGATTATCATGCCTTACTGTGGAAAGGAACATTGTAAGAAAAATGATAATGCTCTACATATACCTGTAGAACTGGAAACAGTATATATGGGAAGAGGGTAAGTGCTTTTGCATAAGTGAACACTTTTCTCCTGTGGATTCATTTATTCTTTTACACAACAAATATTTCTTAGGAACGTACTACCTGCTACACAACTGTTCAGCAAGTTAGGAAATCAGCGGTGAACAAAATAGACAAGGTCCCTACTCTTATCAAGTCTACAGTCTCACAGATGAAAATAAAATTAGCCAAACCATTGTATTAATGGGGCTGGTGCACTGGGATGACCCAGAGGGATGGTACGGGGAGGGAGGAGGGAGGAGGGTTCAGGATGGGGAACACGTGTACACCTGTGGCAGATGCATGTTGATGTATGGCAAAACTAATACAATATTGTAAAGTTAAAAAATTAAATTAAATTAAATTAAAAAAATATCAATTATAAACTGTAAAGATGTTCTGAGAAAACATTTAGGATACACAAGCTTAGGATATCCAAAGTAAGTGAATTATTCTATACAAGCATATAACAGACAGAATGATTATATCTGGAACATCAGAAAATACACTCCTCAGCAAATGTCATTTTAGCTGATCTGAAAAATATGAGTCAGAAGTGAAGAGCTTCATAAACAGAAAAGGAAACTCAATGACCCAAAGATGAGAAGGGAGAGCACCATGGGTATGAAAATGAAGGATGGCCATTCTGTTGAGAGTGCAGAAAGTAAGGAAGAGAAGGAGAGACTAGATCATATAGAGCCTTGCAGGCCAGTGTAAAATTGTGGTCTTTATCCTAAGCACAAGAAAGCCATTGATAGGTCTGCACAAGGGAAGACTTACAACTGTATTTGCATTTTTAGTCTCTTTGCAGGTACTGAGTACCGACTAGAACAAAGATTGCAAGAATGGTGAAGCAAGATTGTCAACTGGGAGGTTACTGCAGAACCAGGAAAGATGGCATCTTGGCCCAGGATGGATGGTGGTGGACATATTAATAAAAAGAAGCTGATGGATGAACAATTAGGCATAAAATTAACCTCGGATATCCAAAGTAAGAGGGAGGGTGACTCTTGGTGTCTGGCTAACACAACAAGATGTGGATGGTGTCATTTGTTAAGATGAGGAGCATCAGTGAAGAATCAAGTTTGGGTGGATGAAGAGGAGTTCAGTCTTGCCTTTGAAGGTCTAAAGGACACAGAGGATTTTTTTTTTCATTTTCATGATTGATATCATGAAAACAAAGGTCTAATCAAAAACTCATAACTCAAACTCAGGGTGAGAGAGGAGAATCTCTGACTTTGTCTTATTGTTTGCTTGTGAGTATGTGTGCTTAGTCACTCAGTTGTGTCCAACTCTCTGCAACACCATAGACTGTAGCCCACTAGGCTCCTCTGCCCATGGGGTTTTTCAGGCAAGAATCCTGAAGTGGGTTGCCATTTCCTCCTCCAGTGGATCTTCCCAACCCAGGTATTGAACCTGCGTCTCCTGGAGCTCCTGCATTGCAGGCAGATTCTTTACTGCTGGGCCATTGAGGAAAAGTATTGTTTGCTTACTTTTATTAACTTTAAAAATAAAAACTAATAACCCTATGTCTGTTACTTTAATTTGGTTTTTAAGCTTAAAATTTTTTAAAGCTTCATTCATGTAATGAAGTTACAGGACTTTTAAGCTGGAAAAGACCATATATTAATAAACGGTATCAGTCAAAAAACATGGTCCCTCAAAGCTTGCAATTTACTCAGTGAGTGAATGATAATGTTAGAAAGCAGCCAGAAGTCTAGTGAGAACCAGAGAAGCTTTCTTCCTCTGACAGGGACAGTGTGGCTCCTAGCCTGGCTGACAGCCCCCATCACCAGGGGGGTGGGTATTGGGAGCAGGGGAAGAATCTTATACACACACACGCTTGTCCCCCACTCCTGAGCTTTTCCAGTCAACCTGAAGTGACCCAAGGGTCTGTACTTTTAAATGCCTTCCAAGTGACTTGATGATTGACCAGATTCAGTTTGGCAACCCACTCCAGTGTTCTTGCCTGGAGAATCCCAGGGACAGGGGAGCCTGGTGGGCTGCCGTCTATGGGGTCACACAGTCGGACACGACTGAAGTAACTTAGCAGCAGTACCCCATAAATATACCAGGTATCCCATACCAGCTCTCCTTGGGGCTTCTCACGTGGCACTAGTGATAAAGAACTCACCTGCCAATGCAGGAGACACAAGAGACACCAGTTCAATCTCTGAGTCACGAAGATCCCCTGGAGGAGGGCATGGCAACTCACTCCATTGTTCTTGCCAGGAAAATCCCATGAACAGAGGAACCGGACGGGCTATATAGTTCATGGGGTCACAAAGAGTAGGACATGAATGAAGCAGCTTAGCACACGTACATACACCAGCTTTCCTTAGGCCATTTTATAAGATTTAAAAAAAACAAATGGATATTTATAAGATATTTTAAAAAACATTTATAAGATATTTAAAAAACAAATCGCTTTTTTCCCCTAAGTAAATGCTTCCAGTTTAGTAAGGCAACTAAAAGTGTTCATTATGAAAAGTATTCATCACTGGAGTGAACTCCAAGATTTTAAATTCATTTTGAGGTACATGTGAATGATAAGAGGCTTCTTCATTTCTGTGGAAAAATAAATTATTTCCAGTACAAAAAATGATCCAATATAAATATCTCCCTTTTATAAAATAATAATCCCTTAGCTGTATTAAGAAGACTCTTCTAGAAGCTTAAAATAGTTCAATACTCCTAAGAGTAAATGTCTAATTTTGGTATTTTACTTTAAGTGTTTGAGTTTTTTTTTCTTTTAATAAAGATACAGTAGGGCCAAATCAGGTCCAATTTATTCTTTGAGGATTATAAAACACTCAAAAGTATAAAAAAGGGATATTTTGTAGGCAAGAATGAACACTCATGAATACCAGATTTTATAAACAATACAAGTGATAGTAACTTGGAAAACTGAGCAAAATTCAACGACGACAACCAGTATAACAGAAAACAATCCCTTAGGTATTGATAATCATCCTAGACTTTGGTGAAAGGAGTCATAAAAATCAAAGTTAAGTGGAGCAGTTACACAGGACTTGGAGGATCGCGTGAGCAGGGCGTGGGGATTGTAGGTAGGGACTGGCACATCTGGCTTTAGTAGAGAGATGAATATGGGGAGCTATTTTCGTCTGACTGACCATTATGCCACAGAAACATGCAAATGCTTTCCTGGTTTCTTTCTCTTCAAATTCCATTGTACCTTTGTTTCTCTCTGTTCCTCCTCCTCCCTCTCTCTCTCCTTCTCTCTTGGTGGCCATTAACTATACTGACAGTTTGACAGGCTGAAATAAGGAAATAAAACACTTAAACATTGTTTCCTGATGTATGCATTCATCTCTCCTGCCAAACACAGATATTGAGGAGATACTTCACTCCTCCTGTCAGCTTACTAAATTACACCCCAGCTCACAGGTCTCTCAATCTCAGTGAAGCTCCCTTCCTTCCAGAAGAATATGCAAGAGCTTCCGTCTTTTCGCCGAAATCCTTTCCTTTATCATTTTTAATAGTGAATTTTCCTAAGCTCTGGGTTGGATCTCTGTAAGGGGCTGATTATCTTCCTACTTTTTAAAAGCTGGCAGGGTTCAGTTTTATTTTTTAGAGCGCTTTCACTTAAGCAAGGGCAAATGGATCCTGAACCTGGTTAAAGGTTTCTTTCTCAGAACCAACCAAGAGTTCCAACTTTTTAAAACTAGGTACTCATTAACCTAACACTGATTTAACACTAATTCTCTTGCCAGGTCCAGTGATTTAAAGAAGGCTGATCAGGCTTCTGACATCCCCAAAACATGCCCGACCACAAATAATAGAAGCTTCTGCCATTATTATTTGCATGGGGCAACTAGATTTTTCTGTTCAGCAAACGTTGAAAACCTTACAAATTAATAATTAACTTCTTCCAGAGGTGGCTGTTGTAGATTAAATTTTGAGAGAATAGTAGCTAAGAGGGAGGCATTAAAGGAGAGAAAAAGATTTTCAATTGGTTATTCACCTCTTTTTCATCACCATTAACATGAAGAAGAAATTTCAAGGTGAAATATTCAAGAATTTGAAACAAAAAGAATAATAGAAGTTAACCTCTAAGACTTTTTATTTGCTTCATTCTTTTAACTGCATTTATCCAGTACCTACTCTATGCAGTGCTCAAGTATATATTCTCTGAAAGATGCTGAGGACAATCCCACATCTCCTGTCTGGTTCCTAAGATACTTGCAGTCTAGAAGAGATGCCACACTTGTAAGTAAGTAGAACACAGGTGGAAACTATTCCCAAGTGGAGCCAGAAATAAAATGTGATGGAAATCAAAGAACGAAGAAAGCAGCCCTGCCTCCACCACCCACACTGAGAAATTCACAATACAGTCTCCCTAAAAGATCAAAACATTTCCTCTACAAGACTTACACATTTTACTGTAATTCCTTGTCTTTTTGTTGCTGTTGTCGTTATGTATGTTGTCTGTTAGGCCATAAAATCTGTGAGGCCTTGTGCTTTGTCTAGTCTGTTCATGAATGTATTTTCAAGAACCCAGTAAGCTGCAAGTAATGTGTTCCCAATGAATATCTGTTGAATGGGTAAGTGAGTCATCCTGTGATAATAAATAGTGAATGAATCTGAATCTTCTAAGGAAGATTTTCTGAATTTCTGATTGATATTAATTCCCTATCTTATTGAAGATCACCAATACGACAGAAGACTTGTGTAAAGTTGCTGGACACTCCAGTGATCATAGATACCATATATAATTAGCACAACTGCCAAAACAACCATGACCAAATGACAATTTTCGTAGAGCTAACAGGCCTCCTTTTACTTACAAGGCCCCTCTTTTGCAATATGACCACCTTCAGTGATTACAGGATTAATCACAGAGGTGAGTAAATCTCTCTGCAGCGTTTCTTTCTCCTCTTTGCTTCATATTTTTCCCAAGAAATAATACTTTCAAAAAATAGCCTTGCACCATCTTCCAAGAATTGTAATCTAGTTATTGCTAGTATAAATTATCCATAGAAGTGAAAGGTTACTATAGTAAAGATTATAAAAATGTAAAGATAAGTTACTCAGAAAATCCACTTGCAGAATAGCTTCACCAGATGAGATTAAATTATTTTACAATAAACTATTTGGTATCCAAATCATTTTGCTTTATCAAAAGTTATCTGAAATATTAGCTACTATTCATTAAGCATTTATTTATAAGCAAAACACATGGTGCTACATGAATATTTCTTCACTAAAGCCCCACAATTACCTTATAAAAGAGAAATTTTATCCCCACATCACAGATAAAGAAATTGAGGCACTGAAAGATTACTCTGAAAGTTGAGGAATCCAAGTCCACCCTGCTCTGAAACTCCAACAAATCATTTATATTCTTTGCTCAGCACTCGTTATATAATGCAGTGATTGTGTTTATTTTGGCTTAAAATTCACAAATATTTCACAAGAAAATTCTTCTCAGTAGTGGTCATAACTTAGCACTTTCGAGTTAGTATCACATGCAAAGTTCAAACTTAGTTACCTGGCTTGAAAAAATATACAAATTATAGCATTTGCTATCTCATGATAAAGTCTTAAATGTCTGATTCAAAAATGCCATTGTGATTATAAGGTGGCAAATTATGCATGAGGCTGGTGGGGGCGAAGCTCTGAGAACTGGGTCTTGCACAGGTTTCATGGGTAAATTAGGACATATGCAATAGGATTTTGGACTAATTTCTCCTACGTGCCTCTTGTCTTGTCTTCTCCCACTGTTTTCTCAAATGTCTTGGCAACAAATTAATATATTACCCTTTAAAATGTTAGAAAGAGTACTTTGGGGAAAATTACTCTTCTTGTTCTTCCTGAACCATACATCTGGGGTGAGATATGAATAATTCTGATCCCCAAAATTGCACTCTTTCTATTATAATATATTGCATGCCAGTAATTTCTTCTGGTTTTAAGAGTCAAAAGAAATTCCATTTTTGCCATACTCCAAAACCCTTTTCTAAATTTAATTCATATATTTGATCAAGGGATTAAAAAAAGGCTAAAATTTTTGTCCTCAATCTCTAAAACACCAAAATGATTCTATGCATATCCTACCCTTGACCAAAACAGACATCTGAAAGGCATTGAAACAAAAGGACTATCTCTTTTTACCACACTTACATCTTTCCTGAATTTTATTTTAAAAATATTTACTCATAATAACACTAGATCTTTATATCATATAATATGAAAACCAAAGTAGGAGAGTGAAAAATAGAACTAGTAGAATTGCAGGGACAAGAAAAAGAAGGAAGAGAAAAAAAAGAGAAGAAAGAGGATGTTGAATAAATAAGAGGAGAAAGATTCTTTTTGTTTTGTCCACATCTTTTGGTAAAGTTAGAGGTTTGCTTTAAAATAAAATAGTTTTTTCAATGCTCAATGACATTTTATTTCTAGGTAACTTCCTTCTGAAATAGGTTAATTACAGAGGCAATTAGTCTAGCACACACAGGATGTCACTATTCCCTTATATAAATAGAATTGGCACGCATGTTTCAGGCAGAGAAAAATATCTGTAAAGACCAGATTTCAAAATGTAATAGAATTTTGTGCTATTTTGCCAGTTTGGGTTAAATTTTCCTATTGTCATCATCCTTATTTACTGAACAGCCTTTATGTTTTATTATCATCATAGAAGCTCTCTATGTAAGTAGGAAGGTCTACTCAAATCATAAAGAAAAAAATCCAAAATGAACAAGTATTATGACATAAAGTAACTGAACAGGAATAAGTAAGGTCTTATTAGCAAGGCAAATATAGATAGGAAAGAGGGAGCTGGAACTGAAAAAGCTAATTCTATATTAGTTTAAACAAATGTTCTAACCTATGCAGTCTCCTAGGTTTTTTGTACAATGACTTTATTTTACATATTCAGACTTTGGAAATTAGTAACTAGCATCCTTCTGACAACCAAAGGCATAGTACAAGAGCTTTGCTAAAAGCTGAATATATGTAGCGCTGGGTATCATGATCCAGTCCGGGGACACATGGAATTCACAGGAAAAGTTGTTAAATCATTAATAATGGCATCCATTTTAGCCTGAAACTCCTAACTACTGATTATTGCTTGCCTATTTATCAAAACCAAAATGATAAAGTGCTCTTCAAAAGAATAAATTGCCATATCTAGTACTAAATACATATTCATAGAGGGCACTTTGTCCTTCTTGATGGTGGCTACCCAGGATGACAAAACGGCAAGACACTGATGACATGCTAACATCTATGGTTCATTAGCTCCCCGTTTACGGCAGTAACAGTGAAAGCAAGGTCTTTGGGGCAGATCCTCATATTAATCAATACATTCCTCTCTCTTCTATGACCATAAAGTATTATCCTCGGTTTGAGCAGCTGTCTCAAATAAGGTTTGCTATGGGTCACAACAGTGTCTGAGAGAGATACATAGTGACCATGCACTCAAATTTTATTTCCTAATAATGATGGTCACCTTGCATTCGTCTCATGCACAAAGCACTGCATACTGCCTACAAATAAACCTAGGAGAGTATGTGCTTCAGCCATGGGGTTACTCCATGGCTGGGGTTAACCCATGGCATGGGGTTACTCCATGGCTGGGGTTAACCCATGGCATGGGGTTACTCCATGGCTGGGGTTAACCCATGGCATGGGGTTAAGCCATGGGGTTTAAAAATTGGCGCCACCTCTTACAAGCTGTTGAGTCATAGTAAGTTACTCAATTTCTCTCAATTCCCTCAGCTGAAAAATGAGTATGCGAGTACCTACTTCACGAGGTACTTAGGAAGCTTAAATTAGATACTACATGCAAAGATCAAGAACAAAATCTGGCAAAATGAAAAGTCCTCAGTAAATGATAGTTATTATAACATTCTGTAACTTATAAAAAGTGATGGAGTTTTTCTGATTTTTACATCTGTGTGTGCATATTTAAATCAGAAAAGCTTGCATTTAAATTTAAGCTCTTGTAAGAAAATGCAGACTTTTCATTGGTGGTGAAAGTCTACAGGATAAGTTAACTGAGGTTTATAAAGCCTTCTATCAGCAATAGCATCATCCCCTCGGCTAGTCTGTACAGCAGTCTCTTTGGGGTTTCAATCTGGCTTACCTGAGTATATTGCAGCAGCACGGCAGACACAGGCTTTCTTCTACAATGAGTCCAAGACTACCACTGATGACGTAGGGATGGGCAGGGGATGAAGTGATCTCCCTTCCAGAAGGTGAACGGTGGCACCAAGAACTTCTTAAAAGAACTTTTTTTGGTAAAAGATCATTGGCTTTACTGCTTCTATCTGACCTTTCTGCCCTATTTCCCCAGGGAGTTTGCTAGTGGGTGGGTAAGGGTAAGTCAGCTTTGCAGCTAAGCCAGCTAGGCAAATAAGTTGTTTTGACTATAGTGCCTACAAATATAGAGATACGTGCATACGTATATTCTTTCCATGCATGCACCAGGATAGCTCCAGAAAGTATGATAATTCAAAGTATATTACAGAGATTAGAGAGAAACATATTAGAACGTTTCCTTCTCCGTAACAACTAAATAAATCATGTTTGTTATTACAAGTCACACACACCCACACGTACACAGTGGTTTCAAGTCTCAAAATCTTTCACTTGGGGATTGCCTGATGAGACTGAGTCCTTTTGGGCAGGAGAGGAACCTCTAGGTTTTAAAATTACTGCTCTTGTATCAATATTTTCAGCTACTGTAACAGGCTGATTTGGACTGACTTTACGGGTAACCAGATCAATCGTGTAGACATTAATACTTATGAGGGCATGTGGAAAGGGAATCAGCCAAAACAGCCTATGAAATGGACTATAAAATCACTGTCAGAATGGACATTATCAACACAATAGAATTCTTCACAGCCCAGTTCTTCTTTACACAAACGAGGGCATAGAACAATTCAAATCAGCTCTGATGCCAGAACTGTGTGATCAGGTAGCGTTAATAACCAGGAGTAGCAGAAAATTGCCGTGAATCTGGCTGGTCAGTTATATGAGTTACTCTTTCCTTCTAACTCAGCATTTTAGATGACTTTGGTATTTAGCAATTAGTTGGACCTAATATGACCAATTATTCTGAGACATTTTTCAGATTCTTTAGGATCTCAGAAAATCACAGCAAGTTATCAAGGTGAAAAAATAAGGGCTATTAATATAACAGCATTATACACATAATAAAATGTCCTGCTCCACCAGTAAAACCAGATGATTTGCAAAACTCCATTCCTCACATAAATGCAAAAAATGTAATTAAATACTATTAATTCTATTGTGCCAAGTCACTTCAGTCATGCCCAACTTTGTGCAACCCTATGGACTGTAGCCAGCCAGGCTCCTCTGTCCATGGGATTCTCCAGGCAAGAATACTAGAGTGGGTTGCCATGCCCTCCTCCAGGAGATCTTCCCGACCCAGGGATCAAATTGATGTCTCTTATGTCTCCTGCATTGGCAGGCAGGTTCTTTACCACTTAGTACCACCACATCATATACATATATTATTACAAAAGTATACACATGCAAATAGTTTCTATTCTATTCTTACCTTTATCTTTACCTAATACTATCTAAATATTGAAAAATTCACCTGTGAAATGATGTCTACCTAAATTTTCTGAGTTAGTTTTACTAATTCTTTTCTGCTATTTGCTCTGCTTTTTCCCCTTCTCTCTCTCGTTTCTTGATTTTACTGGGCAAAAATTAGTTATAATTTAGCCTCTTTTTTTTTTTTTTGCTACATACAGTTTCACTTTCCCCTCTCACTCCTTATTTATTCTGCCATCACTCCTGGAAGATAGCCATAAGCCACGCTGGAGAAATGCCAGGGTGTCCTGATCTTGCACGGTTTGAGTGCCTCCGTGTATATCTCAGCGAGGCTTACCCAAGTCACCACTTACAATATTGAGTAGAAAGTGCAGGTTGGAATAGTCAGCATTTATAAGTCAGCTGGTTACATGATACAAAAATATATAGCCAACTTCAGAATTTATAGCAATAACATTTATGTATCGTGTTACTCCTAGAACAATCCAATTTATAAAGTGCCTATTGTGTATACATAAGGAACAATCATAAATCATTTACATTAAACAGTGTCAACTAGCAAAACATGACTTTCCCCCTAAATTCTGCACACTGAGATTAATGAGGTTTTTGAAAGGAAGCACACTAAAAAAAAAAAAGAAAGAAAGAAAGAAAAAAAAATCCAACCAACTCTGATTCATCTTAGGCAGATAACATACCCATATAAAGGAGCAGGTGTCTGTAGTATGATTTAGAAGACCTATGGAACATCTCTGGAAAATATTAACCTTCTCTGAAGTAGAGAGCCGTCCATGAACTGAGCTAGAAACGTGGCAAGAAACCAAGTCCGTCATCAACCTCAAGCTTTCTTTTATTTCCTTCTCAGTAAAGAATGGAATTACAACAAATAAACAGAGAACACTTCAGGCCCTATTTGACCAGTTGTCTGACATGTTTTCATCTACAGGCATTTTGAGAAAACCTGAGAGAAAGCATGTAGATTACCTGCTTTGTCTCTTTCACTCCTAGTTGGAGAAAAATTCCTATCAGTGACGAAAGCAATCAAGAGTCCTAAAGTGAAAAGCAAATATGTATGCAGATTTTTCTCCCTCTGTTCACTCCCTAGCTTATCCCCTTCAGACAAGCAGTCTACAGATATCTATACTTTGGGGTCTTGAATTAAAACCCATTCCTTCTCTCTAAAAAGCCCTTCAAATAAATAATATGGAATGTTTTGACTGTTCACAACTGTAAAAGTATTTAATCTTAACTGAAACCTCATACCTACACAACTGAATTGGACATTATATAAGAAAAACACAATTTGAATTTCTCTTGCAGAAATTTGCTTCTCTATCTTCCGTCTTTTGTAAAGATTACAGGAGTTATATTTTATCCCTGCCTTAACTCACAACCTTAAAAATAACCATTGATTTGTTTTAGCCAAAATGGAAGAGTAACACTTGTATTAAATGTAAAAATGTTTATTTCTTTAGAAAAAAACTTCATTTCTCCAAATCTATTAATGACTAATTTCCCTATAATTAAAATGAAAACTGAATCTGAAAAACAGAGACAAATGTATAGCCAGAAAATCTATAAACTAGTTTTCACTGAATGAACTACCTGCCGTTTCCTGTTCACAGATAATTGACACTGTGTAGATAGGCTGTAATCCAGAAAGCAAAGCAAAACAAAAACCATACAGAGAGAGAGAGAGAGTGGTAACTGATCTACAAGCTTCTGAATTGAAATAAGAACTGATGGTAAACTGAGGTTTCCAGGAGAAGGGTTTTAAAAATAACATGCTAATCTGGAAAGGCAGATACACTATGGCCTTTGTAGAAAGATTCTGAAAACTGGGCACCCTCCCAAACAGCTGTATTTCACTAGTATTAATTGGTAGGGGAAAATATAATGCATTTCTTCACGACTGAGAGTATTCAACTTAACAAGGAGCAGTGACAACTCACTTCAGTCATAAGCAGATTTCAGTTAAAAGCTTATCCATTCATGAGGAAGGGTGTTCAAACTTCAGAGGGTTCTGCTTGTGTAAAGAGACAAAAGGGAAGACAGAGAACTTTTCTTCAGTTAACATGTTTATTCTCTAAAATTATCTGGTGATCTCGGAATTCTTTCCTATTTTTGATTCACTTGAGAAGAAAAACTCTTGTGCTCAGTGAAGCAATTTTAAAATCCCAGGCTAACCCCTTCTTCTTGTCAATACACTGAGAAAACTATGTAAAAATAAAGCATAATTATGTCTCCCATCTGGGTGGCTGCCACTGTAGTTCTCTGCATTCTAACAAGTTGTTTTCTTCCCAATATTAATGAAAAGTAGACAATGATTACGTAAGCATTTTTAAAGTACTAGTGTGTCCTATGATTGACCTACCTATATTTTCCACCCGTTCTCTCTAGATTTTTCTAATAAAATAAATTTTAAGGAAATAACTGACACTTCACCAAGATGTTCTAAAAAATATGACTAGAAAGAAAAGAAATCAGCAACTCAAAAGGACTTGGGGTCAATTATCAAAAAAAAAATTTCCTTTACAAATTACTTTCACAGACCTGGTTAACATTTTTCAACTGAACTGACTATACTGAAAGGATTTAGGATGCATGTAAACAAAGATGCCGAAAACAATAAAAATTGTTGATTCAACATTGAAAATGTTCTTTTTTCTCTAATGGAAACCTAACATTGCCAGTAGGAAGTTCTTAACTTGAGTAAAAGACTTTTCCTCTTCTCCTTATACAAAATAATAGCTAAAGAAATAGCTTCAGGCTGATATACTACATTCCCACTTTAGCTAATAAGAAAATATAACTTCTTTTCCATTTTTAACTTGAAAACATCGTTTAAACAATTAGCTAAGGATGAGAAATGCTGGGCTGGAAGAAGCACAAGATGGAATCAAGATTGCTGGGAGAAATATCAATAACCTCAGATATTCAGATGGCACCACCCTTATGGCAGAAAGTGAAGAGGAACTAAAAAGCCTCTTGATGAAAGTGAAAGAGGAGAGTGAAAAAGTTGGCTTAAAGCTCAACATTCAGAAAACAAAGATCATGGCATCTGGTCCATCACTTCATGGGAAATAGATGGGAAACAGTGGAAACAGTGTCAGACTTTATTTTTGAGGGCTCCAAAATCACTGCAGATGGTGATTGCAGCCATGAAATTAAAAGACGCTAACTCCTTGGAAGGAAAGTTATGACCAACCTAGATAGCATATTCAAAATCAGAGACATTACTTTGTCAACAAAGGTCCGTCTAGTCAAGGCTATGGTTTTTCCAGTGGTCATGTATGGATGTGAGAGTTGGACTGTGAAGAAAGCTGAGCACCGAAGAATTGATGCTTTTGAACTGTGGTGTTGGAGAAGACTCTTGAGAGACCCTTGGACTGCAAGGAGATCCAACCAGTCCATTCTAAAGGAGATCAGTCCTGGGTGTTCTTTGGAAGGAATGATGCTAAAGCTGAAACTCCAATACTTTGGCCACCTCATGCGAACAGTTGACTCATTGGAAAAGACTCTGATGCTGGGAGGGACTGGGGGCAGGAGGAGAAGGAGACGACAGAGGATGAGATGGCTGGATGGCATCACTGACTCGATGGACATGAGTTTGGGTGAACTCCAGGAGTTGGTGATGGACAGGGAGGCCTGGCATGCTGCAATTCACGGGGTTGCAAAGAGTTGGACACAACTGAGCGACTGAACTGAATTGAGTATACACAAAATTAAATTTTGTTCCTTTATTCAGGAAATGCCAGAAACAACAAATTTTCCTATACGACTGTGGATATCAATGTTGGGTTTTGAGGGGTATTTTGGTTCTAAACAGAGAAGGCAATGACACCCCACTCCAGTACTCTTGCCTGGCAAATCCCATGGACGGAGGGCCTGGTGGGCTGTAGTCCACGGGGTCGCTAAGAGTCAGACACGATTGAGCGACTTCACTTTGGTTCTAAAAGGTATTGATTCAATGTCACTTTCAGAATATCTTAACCTGGAGTCTATATATTGCTATTAAATCTATAGGTTTTGGGAATTATATGTAAAATTTCATGTAATTATATGAATTATATGTAAAATATACACATCATTGTGATTTTTCCTACAGCCAATCATTCTTTTTGACTACCTAGCATCCATGCACCCTCTTTCTGTGAACAGGACCCCATTTTCCTCTGTAATTCAACCTTAATGGCTAATTCATGGAAAATGATGAAGCTGACTGTATCTCCTCCTCCAAGAGAGATGATGATGTTGTTTAGAGGCTAAGTCGTTTCTGACTCTGTAACCCCATGGACTGTAACCCAGCAGGCTCCTCTGTCCATGGGATTCTCCCAACAAGAATACTGGAGTGGTTGTCATTTCCTTCTCCAGGGGATCTTCCCAATCCAGGGATCAGATTGGGAAGATCACCATTGGCAGGCAGATTCTTTACCCCTGAGCCACCAGGGAAGCCCAACAGAGATGCACAGAATGACTGTGTGATCTAACCAACGCAAATTAGTACAAACAGATTTTGATAGGTCTTCTGGGAAAAAGTCTCTCTTTTTTCTGTTTGATCTGAAGCCTGCGAGGATGTTATAGCTGAAGCTATGCTGCTGCCACCATCCTGCTACCAAATGAAGCCAGAGACTGGGGCTACACTAGTGGAAGGTCAGAGATAGAGAAAACATGAGTCTTGTTTACAGTATTTTAATCTAGAAGTTAGTTCTGTGCCTATATTTTCTTTCATTTCTTTAGGAAACACAATAATTTATTTTTTAACTATGAAAGTGTGGTAACATATTTATAAATAGATTTTCTATACTTTAATAAATAACACACACACATGCACATTCATACCATCTCACTCCACATATTAGCATAGCTGACTTCTTCAACTTAAATGTTACTGGCCTTTTCTGACCTTTTCAACCTAAGGTAAATTCCCCGCTCTGTCTTCTTCATTCTGTTCATCCTACCTGTCAAACACCTATTGTCATATACCTAACTATTGTCATATACCATATATGTGCCATATACTAGTTCTAATTCTGGTACACAGGAATTCGGTCAGTTTTCCAGTCCTTTTTCAGTCAAAGTTTGCACAGTGCAAGATTACTTCTCAGGAGATGGAGACAGGGAGAGAAAAAAGAGAGAGACAGAGAGAGACAGACAGACTGAGAGAGACAGACAGACAGAGACACACAGACAGTGAGGGAACAAGGGGAACAAGATTTTAAAAACTGAAGGTTCAAGTAGAGAGCCATGTAGTAAGTTTCATCAATGATGGAACAAATCAAAATTCTGATTACACACATACAAGAAAATACATTTAAGCAAATATCTATAGCATAGATCAGGAGGAAAAGATTTTCATGCATTTTGATCTCCATTTCAACCAAACTTAGCTGACATAATTATGGAGCCCCTCAAAGTAACTGCTGGGGTTTAGCTGGGGTTTACCACTTCCTTTGAACTGGCTCTATAAATGCCAAGAGTGAGTATTTTAGATTAAATGAATAGATTAATAAACATCTTTGGCATATCCATTATTAAGGTTGATTTATGTTCTCTTGCCAGCAGTAATTCAAGAAAATGCCATGCTATTCAAAAGACACTGCACGTCATTCTCACTACTTTGCCAATGTTATGACACCATGCAAGTGCGACAATATCTATATTCTTTCACCGAACTAAGTATACACAAAAGCTGATAGATATTAAACCACTTAAAGTTTGCATGGGCATCAGCACAGGAACCACTCATATTTATAACTCTGATAAATGGCCTTTCATTTATAAATTTATAGTGTATCCATAATTTCTTTAGGGAACCAAGAGGTTCATTCAAAAAATTGCCACAACATTTATCTATCTAACGATGATAGATATGGTTTATGAAATTAAATGCTTTTAAAAATTAAAATGATATTGCTAAGAAAAAGGACATGTTCTTTTCTGGTTTGCTTACATTTTTAGATGATCACAACTGCGCTCTCAGCACTTACAATATTTAATCTAAATAGAATATTAATATATTTATTAAATACACCCAAATATATTGTTGTTAGGATTGTGAGGCATCAGTATGAACTACTGGGCATCAAGTTCACTTAAATTTATTATTTTATTTTCTAATGCCATTCCTCTGCAGTAACCTTATGAAATATATAAAGTATCATTAGAATATAATATTTCTTATTTAGATTTAGTACTAATTACTAATTACTGTATTTAGTTTTTCAGAACTACTCCCAGCAAACTTCATGGCTTATTGTAAGCATAGACTATTAAAACTATAACACATAAAATTACTTAAATAAAATGTATATTTGCCAAACATCAATGTTAACTAAATAAGGAGTCCTATTTTTAATCCCAATATACACTTTGTTCAGTCGGAGAAATCAATGAAGGAGAAGATGAAAGATAACAATTAGCACTAAAGTAACCAAGAGAAAAACAGAGTAGTCAAGGTTCTAAGTGCAAAAAGGCAATGTACCTCGTACTACTTGTGATTCATTTGTCATCATTTACTACCATGAGTAAGTAACACACACAAATCTCTGCTTTGGTTTTTTCTAGAGTCATTTGCTTCTTTTTAATCTATCCTATTATTATAGAATCTACCAAAGAGTGAACCTTAATTATTTGATTTGGCTACGTGAACAATAATCTCCAAATTGCAACTTTCTTTAGCATTAGCTCATCCACTCCAAAAAAATTGTTTCAAATGCTTGCAAAATTTCTATGCAACATATTTCTTACATACTGAGTGCTCTGTATTCTGCTTTAAAAACAGATAATAATCAAAATAAGAAAAAACAAGCAGTTTACCTACTCCTGTGGACCGCTAGCTCCTTGTTGGCAGGAACATCCTTATCATCATCTTTGGGTCACAGGTGGCCAGCACAGCACCTGAGATACAATGTATACCTGTAAATGTGTTTGAAATAATTAAATGATACAGTGGTGACTAGAATCCACTTGGATGGTATGAATTCAATAAAGCAACCAACCTATCTACCTAACCTTTTCCTCTATATCCTATATTATTAAAATTTCAATATATAAGAACATTATGAGTATATGAGCAGTATATATTATTAAAGTAGCAGTATGAATGAGCATACATATTTCATGTATATACATATATATGTATGTATGTATGAATGTATATATCCATGAGAGCTGGACTATAAAGAAGGCTGAGTGCCAAAGAATTGATGCTTTTGAACTGTGGTGCTGGAGAAGATTCTTGAGAGTCCCGTGGACTGCAAATAGATCAAACCAGTCAAACCCAAACAAAATAATCAGTTCTGAATATTCACTGGAAGGACTGATACTGAAGCTGAAGTTCCAATACTTTGGCCACCTGATGTGAAGAGCTGACTCACTGGAAAAGACTCTTGAGATTGGTAAAGATTAAGGACAGAAGGAGAAGAGGGTATCAGAGGATGAGATGATTGAATGGACATAAGCTTGGGCAAACTCCGGGACATGGTGAGGGACACAGAAGCCTGACATGCTGTAGTCCATGGGGTCACAAAGAGTTGGACACAACTTGGTGACTGAACAACAACATATATTCTTAGGGCTTCCAGGGTGCCTCAGTGGTTAAAGAATCCGCCTGCCAGCTAGGCAGAAGCAGGAGACTCAGGTTAGATCCCTTGGTCAGGAAGATCCCCTGGAGGAGGAAATGGCAACCCAGGCCAATATTCTTGCCTGTAAAATCCTATGGACAAAGAAGCCTGATGAGCTATGGTCCATGGGGCTACAAAGAGTCAGACATGACGGGGGGACTGAAAAAGTGAAAGTGAAAGTGAAAGTCGCTCAGCCCTGTCTGACTTGTTGCAACCCCATGGACTGTAGCCTGCCTGGCTCCTCTGTCCATGGAATTCTCCAGGCAAGAATACTGGAGCAGGTAAGCTGTTCCCTTCTTCAGGGGATCTTCCCAACCCAGGAAACAAACCCAGGTCTCCTGCATTACAGGCAGATCCTTTACTGTTTGAGCCACCAGGGAAATTATGCATGCATATATTCATATACGTTTGAATGATAACTTTATCCTGAAAATTCAATTCTCAAAAATAATTGCTTCTAAATGCTTTGTTGTTGTTGTTTAGTTGCTAAGTCTCATCCAACTCTTTTTGACCCCACGGACTATAGCCTGCCAGTCTCCTCTGTTCTGGGATCTCCCAGGCAAAAATACTGGAGTGTCTTGCCATTTCCTCCTCCAGGCGATTCTCAACCCAGGGATTGAACCAGAGTCTCCTGTGACTCCTGAATTGGCAGGTGGATTTTTTACCATGAGTCACCAGGGAAGCTCCTTCTAAATACGTATTCCATTACATATTCTTATTGTCTCTGGTTTCAGTGGAGGCCATACAATCCAGTGTTTGAGATCATGTACATCAGACTTATGCTGACACATGTTCCAACAACACAAGAGAAGACTCTACACATGGACATCACCAGATGGTCAACACTGAAATCAGATTGATTATATTCTTTCCAGCCAAAGATGGAAAAGCTCTATACAGTCAGCAAAAACAAGACCAGGAGTTGACTGTGGCTCAGATCATGAACTCCTTATTGCCAAATTCAGACTTAAATTGAAGAAAGTAGGGAAACCCACTACACCATTCAATTATGACCTAAATCAAATCCCTAACGATTATACAGTGGAAGTGAGAAATAGATTTAAGGGACTAGATCTGATAGACAGAGTGCCAAGAACTATGGATGGAGGTTTGTGACATTGTACAGGAGACAGGGATTAAGACCATCCCCAAGAAAAAGAAATGCAAAAAAGCAAAATAGCTGTCTGAGGAGGCCTTACAAATAGCTGTGAAAAGAAGAGAAGTGAAAAGCAAAGGAGAAAAGGAAAGATATACCCATTTGAACACAGATGCTAGTCCAAAGAATAGCAAGGAGAGATAAGAAAGCCTTCCTCAGTGATCAGTGCAAAGAAATAGAGGAAAACAATAGAATGGGAAAGACTAGAGATCTCTTCAAGAAAATCAGAGATACCAAGGGAACATTTCATGCAAAGATGGGCTCAATAAAGGACAGAAATGGTTTGGACTTAGCGGAGGCAGAAGATAGTAAGAAGAGATGGCAAGAATACACAGAAGAACTGTACAAAAAAGATCTTCATGACCCAAAAAATCATGATGGTGTGATCCCTCACCTAGAGCCAGATGCCCTGGAATGTGAAGTCAAGTGGGCCTTAGGAAGCACCACTACAAACAAAGCTAGTGGAGGTGATGGAATTCCAGTTGAGATATTTCAAACCCTAAAAGATGATGCTGTGAAAGTGCTGTGCTCAATATGCCAGCAAATCTGGAAAACTCAGCAGTGGTCACAGGACTGGAAAAGGTCAGTTTTCATTCCAATCCCTAAGAAAGGCAATGCCAAAGAATGTTCAAACTACCACACAATTGCAGTCATCTCACACGCTAGTAAAGTAATGCTCAAAATTCTCCCAGCCAGGCTTCAGCAGTATGTGAACTGTGAACTTCCAGATGTTCAAGATGGATTTAGAAAAGGCAGAGGAACCAGAGATCAAATTGCCAGCATCCACTGGATCATTGAAAAAGCAAGAGAGTTCCAGAAAAACGTCTACTTCTGCTTTATTGATAATGCCAAATCCTTTGACTGTGTGGATCACAATAAACTTTGGAAAATTCTGAAAGAGATGGGAATACCAGACCACCTGACCTGCCTCTTGAGAAATCTGTATGCAGGTCAGGATGCAACAGTTAGAACTGGACATGGAACAACAGACTGGTTCCAAATAGGAAAAGGAGTATGTCAAGGTTGTATATTGTCACCCTGCTTATTTAACTTATATGCAGAGTACATCATGAGAAACGCTGGGCTGGAAGAAACACAAGATGGAATCAAGATTGCTAGGAGAAATATCAATAACCTCAGATATGCAGATGACACCACCCTTATGGAAGAAAGTGAAGAAGAACTAAAGAGCCTCTTGATGAAAGCGAAAGAGGAGAGTGAAAAAGTTAGATTAAAGCTCAACATTCTGAGAACTAAGATCATGGCATTCCATCCCACCACTTCATGGCAAATAGATGGAGAAATAGTGGGAACAGTGTCAGACTTTATTTTGGAGGGCTCCAAAATCACTGCAGATGGTGACTGCAGCCATGAAATTAAAAGACGCTTACCCCTTGGGAGGAAAGTTATGACCAACCTAAACAAAAAGCAGAGACATTACTTTGCCAACAAAGGTGCATCTAGTCAAGGCTATGGTTTTTCCAGTGGTCATGTATGGATGTGAGAGTTGGATTATAAAGAAAGCTGACCATGGAAGAATCAATGCTTTTGAACTATGGTGTTGGAGAAGACTCTTGAGAGTCCCTTGGACTGCAAGGAGATCCAACCAATCAATCCTAAAGGAAACCATTCCTAAATATTCATTGGAAGGACTGATGTTGAAGCTGAGACTCCAATACTATGGCCACCTGATGCAAAGAGCTGACTCATGTGAAGAGACCCTGATGCTAGGAAAGACTGAATGCGAGAGAAGGGGAGGAAAGAGGTTGAGATGGTTGTATGGCATCACTGACTCAATGGACATCAGTTTGAGTAAACTCTGGAAGTTGGTGATGGACAGGGAGGCCTGGTGTGCTGCAGCCCATGGTGTCACAAAGAGCTGGACAGGACTGAGTGACTGAACAGCACGGACACCTGTTCAAATCTTGTTTCCACCATTGACTGTTTACAAGGTTTTGGATAAGGCACTAATCTTTCTAAATACCAGTTTGCCTTTAAAACAAAGACAATGTTAGTGACTTTTTAATGAGATTCAAAGAATCAAAAGAAACAATGCACACACACTGCCTGACACACAGAGAGCCCTCAAAAAGTAACATTAAAGTACTATTTGTATTCTCTCCTCCTTCCCCCACCCCGACCCACCCCAGCCCTTAAGAACAGCTAACTTCACCCACAGAGAGGGCCTTTGCCTTTGGCTATGAGGGAAGTGATCTCTAGGGCCTGAAAATGTCATGTAGGACAGGAATGTCTTTGTTTGCCTGAGGGATTTGGCCATGGGGTCTCTCAGGTGACGCTAGTGGTAAAGAACCTGCCTGCCAATGCAGGAGACCCAAGAGACACAGGTTTGATTCCTGAGTTGGGAAGACGCCCTGGAAGAAGAAAGGACAACCCACTCTAGTATTCTTACCTGGAAAATTCCATGCACAGTGGAGCCTGGCGAGCTTTAGTCCATGGGGTCGTGAAGAGTGAGACACAACTGAGCGACTAAGCATAAAATAGTCTAATAGTGTGATTCTATGATGAGAGTCGTGGGTCATGTGGTATCAATTTTGCCTCCAAAACTACTTGGAGACTGAAGGTATTAGCCCAGCACTGATGTCCATAGACTATCAGCCCCACGAGAGGTATGTGATCAAATCCCAGTAAAAACTCTGGACACCAAAGGCTCAATGAGTTTCTGTACTTGGCAATGCTCCATGCATACTGTCACATGTCAACGCTGTGAGAGTAATACATCCTGCCTCCAGAGGGCAGGACAACGAAAGCTCTGTGGTTGGGTCTCCTAGCCTCAGATTCAGCATTTATATACTGCTTTTCCTTGGCTGTATCTTCTCCCTGTAATAAGCTGTAACCATGACTATAACAGCTTTCACTGAGTTCTGTGAGTACTTCCAGAGAGTTTTCAAACCTGAGTGTGGTTTTGGAAAATCCTCAAACGTGCATTTGGTGTCAAAAATGAGGGTGGTCCTATGTGGAGGACTCCTTGGAACTCTGTAGCTGACTAAATGTACGGTTGGTTAAACTCTCACATGTTCTTTCTTTAGATCTAGAAAGCCCCAAAGCTTTGAAAGATATCTTATTTTATTACTCAAGTAAACTTAACAAAACCCCCATTTAACAGTGAAAATCACTTTAAATTGATGGAGTTTATGTATAGATTGTATGTTGGTTTATTTTTCCATGTATAAACAATAAAATCCTACTCCAGTAATAGACAGAGAAATATTCTGTTTGTTTTAGTTACATAAACAGCAATACTATTTAGAAATAAATGAGTCCCATACCAGTAAAATTTCTAAAGATCAGTAATAGTAGCTCTGTTAAGTTCAGATATTAGAAAGTTAACTTAAGAGGTACACTGGTTTTCAAACAAAATATTAATTAAATCACATGCTCTTTTTGCATCTCCTAAACACAGTACTCAAGAGGCTATTTACAATCTTTTTTTTTTTTCCAAATGTCAGTTTGGTAGGCGGAATTTTTAAATGGTCCCCAAATTCCCCTCAACTTGTGAACACATTTCTTGGCACAACATCCAGAATTGTGAATATGATGGGTTTTATTACCACGAATAGGTTGTATTATATAACACAGTTGACTGTAAAACAGGGAGATTATCTGCATGGGTCTAACCTAGTCACATAAATCTTTTAAATCTTGGTCTAGAGGGACTTCCCTGGTAGCCCAGTGGTTACAAATCCATCTTCCAGTGCAGGGGACATGGGTTTGATTCCTGATCAGGGAATGAGGATCCCACATACTATGGGGCAACTAAGCCCATGCAAACCACAACTAGAGAAGTCCGCTTGCTGCAACGAGAGAGTCCTGCGTTTCTGCCGCAGGAACTGAGGATTCTGTATGTATTCTATTGACTGCTCTTCAGTCCTTTACTCTGAAAACAGTATCAGTTATGTGCTAGGTTTTGTTCACCATATAAATCCCAGTTATCATTACCAATACTGAAAAATCATAGCCGCACTCTGAATAAGAAACCCCAAAAAAGGTACTACGTCATATGCTACAGACTGAATATTTGTGTCCTTCCCAAAACTCATATGGTGAAATCTAATATCCAGTGTAACAGTATTAGGAAGTAGGGCTTCGGAGAGGTGCTTAGTTCATGAGAGTAGAACCGTCATGAATGGGGTTAGTAATCTTATGGAAGATACTCCGAAGAGCTCCCCATCTGTCTCCTTCCACCAGATGAGGGCACAGTGAAAAGACAAACACTTAGGAAGCAGGCTCCCACCAGAAACTAACTGTGCTGGCGCCATAATCATGGGCTTCCCAACCTACAAAGTGTGAGAAATAAATTTCTGTTGTGTTAAGCCACCCAGCTTATGATATTTTTGTTATAGCACCCCATATGGACTACGACAAAAATGTATACATTGTCTTTTCAATAGATCATTTGGAAAACTCAACTATCTCCTATATGGAAGGTGTTGAGAAGGTAACTCTTAAATATGCTGTGAATTATCTCCAAATTTTCTTGGGCCATTTTAAGGGTAGGAGTAGGCAGTGACTGTACCTTCTTGAGGCTTATGTGGGAAACCAACATATGTTCAGTGCAGAAGACACAGAATCTCTAAGTATCTGAAGTGAGATTGGGGGTCACTTAAAAAGACTCTCAGAGTCTTCGTAAAACATGCTACTACAATTGGTCCCTGTCTCACTCCCTTCTTATTCATTTACTATAACGCTGCCACATTATTTTTTATAAAACACAAATCTTATGTTGTACCTTTACTGAAAATGAACAATTTCAATTGTCTTCAAGATAAAGGCATTATTTCACAAATACATTAAATATTTTAGGGTTTCTCTGGTGGCTCAGACAGTAAAGAATCTGCCCGCAATGCAGGAGACCTAGGTTCAATTCCTGGGTTGGGAAGATCCCCTAGAGGAGGGTACGGCTACCCACTCCAGTATTCTTGCCTGGAAAATCCCATGGACAGCCTGGCAGGCTACAGTCCATGGGGTTGCAAAGAGTTGGACATGACTGAGCATCTGAGCACTCACTCAGATTATGAATGGTTAGGTCCTCTTGGGAGAAGCTCACAGTAGACCTAATCCCTTCTGTGTAGCAGAATCTACAGAATATATACCCCATGCAGGGAGAGTGTTCTAAATTGAGAGCAGGAACCAGGCTTGGAAGTGAGGACTAACCTGTGCTACCCACATATCTTAGGTCTGCTGTGTGATAATGACTCCTTTCTCTCGAACCCTCTACCTCAGTTATGAGCTCCTGGGCACTCAGCCCAGAGGTGACCCTCCAGGATGCAACCTGGGAGATCAGATACTAGTTAGAATATAGGGGCTGTTAATCAGCTTACTTGGAGAAGGCAATGGCACCCCACTCCAGTACTCTTGCCTGGAAAATCCCATGGGCGGAGGAGCCTGGTGGGCTGCAATCCGTGGGGTTGCAAAGAGTCGGACCCGACCGAGTGACTTCACTTTCACTTTTCACTTTCATGCATTGGAGAAGGAAATGGCAACCCACTCCAGCGTTCGTGCCTGGAGAATCCCAGGGACAGGGGAGCCTGGTGGGCTGCCATCTGTGCGGTCGCACAGAGTCGGACACGACTGAAGTGACTTAGCAGCAATCAGCTTACTTAGTGAGACCACAATCTTGAATGAGAAAATTTGAAAGTGAAAAGCAGCTTCAAGATTTTCAAAACATTTCCAGTGAAAATGTAAAAGCAAAATGTAGATGCTAAGGAAAGAGAGACAGTATGGGAACTCTCGTGCATCTAGAGAGGGAGAGAAGAGACCTCATGAGCAAGGAGAGAGATAGAGCTCAGAGGGGGCCCAGGCTCTCCTGTGTCATGGTATCTAACCTATAAGGAGGTGGGGCTGGAGAATATCAGCTGGACAAAAGGCACCCAAGGGTCTATGGGCTGTCGGTCCTCTTTTCACGGACATTACTTGCTGGGGAGGGGACAGGAGTGGACACAAGCCTCTCAGGAAATCCCTCTTGTAAGTCTTACAGCCATCGAACCTGGTGAGGGAGAAATGGAAAAACAGAGGCTGTAGGAGCAAGGAGCCTCAAAATGTCTGTGCTGTGGTCCATCTTCCCCAGTCCCAACACACACTGGCCCACGCACAACACAGAGGAGGAAGGGGAAAGGAAGAGGAACCTCAAGTTGAAGGCCACGGGAGGCCCGCAGCAGCTGCTCCAGCTCATATCCAGGTGGGGCTAATTGCATCAGCAAGGACAGAGGCCCACAATGGCCGAGGGAAGATGCCAAGAAGGATACAGGGGACAATGCCAGGGCCAGCATGCATACATGTGACCATGTGATGCTCCACACTCCTGTACCAGCTGCAATGATACACAAATTCCCCAAGGATTTGTTGTTGTTTTTTCAGTGGGGCTGGAGTTGGGTGGCAGCCGAAGGCACAGATGTGAGCAGTCATGCTTCCTGGGGTCATGTTAGTACAGGGTTTCCATCTGAGAGGACTGTGGCCTTATATTTTATATCCATGGTGCCCCTCTCACCCTACCCCGCTCCTGGGCCTGGACAGGGAAACAAAGACACAAATTAACAAACGGATGATTTGATAGTAAAGACACTGAGTTATTTTATGCTATTTCAAGTTGGCTTTTTATTACCTTTAAATCTGCACAGTAGGGTTGGGACTCAGGAGCAAGAATACATTATGAGAACAGCTCCATTTTCTTTGTATATTAGAGTAGAAATGATAAATTTTGACCCAATTAGATGTGTCCCAAAATTATTACAATATCATATCATATCATTTTCCTATTTGTGTGTCAGTTGCTCAGTCACGTCCAACTCTTTGCTACCCCATGTACTGTAGATCTCTCGGCTCCTCTGTCCATGGAAATCTTTAGGCAAGAACACTGGAGTGGGTTGCCATTCCCTTCTCCAGGGGATTTTTCCCAACCCAGGGATCCAACTGGGGTCTCCTGCATTGCAGGTAGATTCTCTACTATCTGAGCCACCAGGGAAGCCCATTTCCTTATTTAAATTACTCAAATTGCCATAAAAATCTTTTTTTTCTTTATACCTTCTCGAAGCAAATCCACTTATTCACATACTGTTGAAAGTTTCATGTTAGCTCACTCAACAAACAAAGCAACCAAGAACATCACTTTTTTAAGGGTTGGTAAGAAAGATGACCACTTAAACTCCCCTGCCAGCCCCAAGCATCTTTCCCAAGTATCCTCTTGAGAACTCTGCCAAAAAGACACATGATCTAAAATCTTAAATTGCTAAAATCTGAAATATTAGGGTAATTTCCATCATTTAAACCCTTAAAATGTTTTCTTTGTGGTTCCTTCTACAAATTTCAAGAACCCTCACATGTTCCATTTAATAACTCCATACTACTACTACTACTACTACTACTACTACTAAGTCACTTCAGTCGTGTCCGACTCTGTGTGATCCCATAGAAGCCCATCCCTGGGATTCTCCAGGCAAGAACACTGGAGTGGGTTGCCATTTCCTTCTCCAATGCATGAAAGTGAAAAGTGAAAGTGAAGTCACTCGGTCGGGTCCGACTCTTAGCGACCCCATGGACTGCAGCCTACCAGGCTCCTCCACCCATGGGATTTTCCAGGCAAGAGTCCTGGGTGGGGTGCCATTGCCTCCTCCGAATACCTCCATAGGTACATGCATACTAAGTCACTTCAGTCGTGTTCGACTCTTTGTGGACTGTAGATCGCCAGGCTCCTCTGTCCATGGGATTCTTCAGGCAAGAATACTGGAGTGGGTTGCCATATCCTACTCCAGGGGATCTTTTGGACCCAGGGATCAAACTCAAGTCTCCTGCAGCTCCTGCACTGCAGGTGGACTCTTCACCGCTGAGCCACTGGGAAGCCCAACGCCAGAGCACTTGTTAGCAGCACTGTGCTGTCACTGGCACTGTACTGGAACTACAATTAGAATCTATCTGCTAGCTTCGTGTTCTGGACCTTTTGGGGTACTTTATTCATCACATTAAAGTGTGGCCTACACAATTCCCAGAGTGCCACCCTTCTCTAATATTCCCACCACAGGTAGATGGTAAGTTCTCATGCTATCTTATTAACCTTTCTAAATCATGAATGTAATCACAAACAATGTTAACTGATTTGCCAATCATGGTAGGAGACTGATAGTTCTCCTACCGTGATAGGATTATTCTCCTATCATAGATTGATAAGAGAGTCACCTTAGGAGAACTGATAGTATGAGGAGCAAGAAACAAGAACTTACAAGAAGAGCTGGATGATTCATTGTACTCATAATCAAACACTGATCATTTGTAGTAGTTCCTATGAACAGACAATATACAGCCTTGAGGTACTCTCTTCCCAATTTGGAACCAGTCTGTTGTTCCATGTCCAGTTCTAACTGTTGCTTCTTGACCTGCATACAGATTTCTCAGGAAGCAGGTCAGGTGGTCTGGTATTCCCATCTCTTTCAGAATTTTCCACAGTTTGTTGTGTTCCACACAGTCTAATGCTTTGGCATAATCAATAAAGCAGAAATAGATGTTTTTCTGGAACTCCCTCTCGTTTTCAATGATCCAGCGGATGTTGGCAATTTGATATCTGCTTCCTCTGCCTTTTCTAAATCTAGCTTAAACATCTGGAAGTTCATGGTTCATGTACTGTTGAAGCCTGGCTTGAAGAATTTTGAGCATTACTTTACTAGCATATGAGATGAGTGCAACTGTGTGATAGTTTAAGCATTCTTTGGCATTGCCTTTCTTTGGGACTGGAATGAAAACTGACCTTTTCCAGTCCTGTGGCCACTGCTGAGTTTTCCAGATTTGCTGGCATATTGAGTGCAGCACTTTCACCACATCATCTTTTAGGGTTTGAAATAGCTCAATTGGAATTCTATCACCTCCACTAGCTTTGTTCATAGTGATGCTTCCTAAGACCCACTTGACTTTGCATTCCAGGATGTCCGGCTCTAGATGAGTGATCACACCATTGTGATTATCTGGATCATGAAGATCTTTTTTGTATAGTTCTGTGTACTGAGTGACTGAACTGAAAAAAGAGACACTGTGCTAAGTGCTTTACATGTTATTGTTATTATTTACTCACTATGTCATGGTTGACTCTTTACCACCCCATGGACAGCAGCACGCCAGGCTTCCCTGTCCTTCACCATTTCCCGGAGTCTGCTCAAACTCATGTCCATCGAGTCAGTGATGCCATCCAAACATCTCATCCTCTGTCTGACCCTTCTCCTCCTGCCCTCAATCATTCCCAGCATTAGGGACTTTTCCAATGATTCAGCTCTTTGCATCAGGTAGCCAAAGTATTGGAGCTTCAGCTTCAGCATCAGTCCTTTCAATGACTATCCAGGGTTGATTTCCTTTAGGACTGACTAGTTTGATCTCCTTGCAGTCCAAGGGACTCTCAAGAATCCTCCCGAGCACCATGGTTCAAAAGCATCAATTCTTTGATGCTCAGCCTTCTTTATGGTCCGGCTCTCACATCTGTACATGACTACTGGAAAAACCATAGCTTTGACTATATGAACCTTTGTTGGCAAAGTGATATCTCTACTTTTTAATACTCTGTCAAGGTTTGTCATAGTGTTCCTTCCAAGGAGCAAGTGTCCTTTAATTTATTACATGTCATATCTGGCTTAATTCTCACAACAGCTCTATGGGAGGGGTACTTTTATTATACACATTTTACAGGTGATAAAACTGGCACAGGAGATTCAGAAATATGCTCAAAGTCACAAAGCTAGAAAGTCTCTAGTTAACTATGAAAATCCTACTAGTTGCAATCAAAACAACCCAACCAAACACAGTGAAAAGTGCAAGACAAAAGAAATCCCCAAATCACTGTATATTAGAAATGTTCAACATAACCATTTCTGGAACTAGTTAAATAAGAATGCAGAAAAGTTATTGCTCAAAAATTTTATTTTCATGAGGTGGTAGTATACATTTAAATGCATGCAAAGTTAAAATTGGAAAGGACACAATCATTTTTCATTCCTTCTACAGGTAAGGAAAATTAGTTAACTAGGGGAATGGCCAGAGAAGGCAATGGCACCCCACTCCGGTACTCTTGCCTGGAAAATCCCATGGGCGGAGGAGCCTGGTAGGCTATAGTCCATGGGGTCACGAAGAGTCGGACACAACTGAGCGACTTCACTTTCACTTTTCACTTTCATGCATTGGAGAAGGAAATGGCAACCCACTCCAGTATTCTTGCCTGGAGAGTCCCAGGGACAGGGGAGCCTGGTGGGCTGCCGTCTATGGGGTCGCACAGAGTCTGACACGACTGAAGCGACTTATTAGCAGCAGCAGTAGCAGCAGGGGAATGGCAGGACTGTGCCCAGACCCCAGAGCTCCTCTTTTTTGACCCAGTGCTCTTTTTAGCGTGTTCCTAACCCTTTTGGGAAAGGCAATAGTGGTTGACAGTGCAGACTGTGATGTCAGAATGCTGTCTGAATTCTTGTTCTCATTTACCAGCTGTGCCATCTTATGCCTCAGTTTCCACATCTGTAAAATGTCATAATTCCTACCGTACAGTGTTGTTGTAAGGATTACACTAATTAATACATACAAAATACACAGAACCATCCCTATGGACTGTAGTCTGCCAGGCTCCTGTCTCCATGGGATTCTTCAGGCAAGAATACTGGAGTGGATTTCCATGCCCAAGAACTTAAGTTTGGTCTTTATTATTATTACAGTATCGCATTTGGGGGCGGGTGGCGGGGGGGAATGCGGTGAAAGGGAAGCCAAAACATCAATCGGCACCCAGAAGTATACAGAAGAGAATAGAAAAGGCATGTTAATACCATTTGAGATATCCCACTCTTTCCATCTAAGAATTCTATTCCTTAGCTCTCCCCAGCACACCACATAGATAACTGGGAGTACATTTTTGTCAAGACTAGAGATAGAGGAAACACTGAACAAAGTAATTTATGAGCCAAGTTTTAAGGAGGATTCCTAGCTTCCAGACTTAACTTTATCATTTTCAACTGGATTCTAGAAAGTCAGGTCAGGTCTCCAACTCTCAGTTTCCTTCTCAGAACTTTCCTATAAGCGTGATACTTCTGGAAGGTTTGCAAGTTTTCATTAATAGCTGCAGCCAAGAAGGAGATTTCTGATCTTAATTTTAATCATTCTAACCCAGTGAACAATATATAACCTTTAATTACCAAATCTTTTGTTTTCTTGTTTTGCATCAGATTTCCTGCCATTATTAACTTAGGCATGATTATAGGAAAACACGTGTAATTTGCAATTCAAAACAGTCTCTAATCTTAAAAGAATTTCCATGGGTGGAAGAAATGGCGCACAAGTCCCCTAGCTCTGTCCCTTGCATAGCCCACCACTTGCTCAAGGGATCCTAACTCATAAAGGAGAAGTGCTGTACAGCTTTAAAATGACTTCATTCCCATATTTACATATTTTTAATAGGGCTATGATGAATCTCCTTCCGCTTGACTCCTATTTTGAGCTGTGATATTTTAATCTCCATTCTTGCTGCAACTTAGCAGATGAATGTGCAGTGTGACAGAGCTCAGAGGAAATAGTATAAATAAAGCAAAGTGGAGCTATGACATCTCACATTTTATAGCTTTTTTATTGTAGCCGAAGCATAAACAGAGCACAGCTGTGTTATACTTACCGCTGTGAGCGCTCCCTCCATCCTCACCCCCTATTGCTTTTAAAAAGACAGAGCTCTTATTCAGAAAGCTTTGGCTGTGGGTAGCATGGCCCCACCAGGGACAGCCTCTACCCCAAACCTCTACCTTTGACTCATTTCTGCTCTTCCAGATGCAGATTTGTGGAGTTCCACATCATCCCTCTGACTGAAAAGCAACATGACAACCCCAGCCCAGCCTGCACCGCAGCAGAAGCACCCTACTCCTACATATTGAAGACGGTATCAGAGCCAAAGCTATAATGTTCACTCAACACAAGCATGGGCTTCCCAGGTGGCTCAGTGGTAAAGAATCCGCCTGTCAATGCAGGACACGTGGGTTCAAACCCTGGGTCAGGAAGATCCTCTGGAGAAGGAAATGGCAACCCACTCCAGTATTCTTCCCTGGGGAATCCCATGGACAGAAAAGCCTGGTGGCTATAATCTATGGAGTCGCAAAGAGTCAGACATGATTGAGCGACTAAACAACAACGACACGTACCCAGGGATTGAACCCAGGTCTCCTTCATTGTAGGCAGATTCTTTACCATCTGGGCCACCAGGGAAGCCCAAGGCAGGGGATAATAATTCATCAACACTCTCCTAATAGGAGACACACAACTAGCTGGAAGTATTCAAAAGAGTGCATTCTCTTAGTGAAAGCCCCTTTTGGAGTGAAAAAGCTGTATTTTTCGCTTTCAAATGAACTATTAATCATGTTTGGGTGAAGGTTGTAAATGCCAAGAAGACCAAACACAGTGAGAGTGAGAAGAGTGGTATTAAGATGCACAAAATCGATACACGTGCTAACGTAATAAATTCTCAGGTTGGTTACATATTTCACAAAGGTCAAAGCCAGAGGAAAAGACAAATTGCAAGCATCTTCTACACTCTGACGAATACGAGGTTATATACGCAGGGTTGATTGGTCCAAGACAAGCAACTGATCTAACAGTAGCCAATCAGAGTTCTTCCCAGAGATATTTTATTTAAGTAAAATGGAAAAAATCATCAGGCTTTGGAATTCCCGTGCTGTCATCGATGGTGCCATTTCCTCCCATATGGAGAAATTTCTACTGCAACAAGAAAGAGCAAAGTCCACACCCAAAATGACATGGACACAGGAGAAGTGTACTGAGCCATGACAGAGTATGACTCCCTGGTTCCAACCATTCCTGAGGCCCATTCAATCTCCTGCATCACCCTGAATGTAGTCATTTGCCTTCCTTGTATTCTTTTACCCAACCAATTCCAGCTTTTTTTTTTTTCCCTTAAGCTGCCTCAAATTGGGTTTTATCACTTACGAAAAAAGAATCCTATTTCACCTTCCAGAAGAAGATTCTTTTTTCAGCTGGGTTAGGATTTATTCTTTCTTTTTCAAATACCACCACACTATTTATGGGAAGGAAGGAAAACCCTCTGGGCTTGTAGAGGAATATGTAATGAATTTCAAAAGACACATGCATCCAAGTGAAAAGAATATAGGGGCATAGTAGCCTCTACACCAGTGAAGTGAAATGAGAGACGGGAGAAAGAAGATTGATTTGCATCATCATTAACATGGAAGGAGAAAAGAGGGAGAACACAATGACCGCGAGAACCACCTCCATTGACATACGTCATTGTTTCAAAACAACAGGCCCAACTGGGCTAACACAGGAGCAAAGTTGGTATCCCAAGCTCTCCAGCTATCTATCCGCCCAGAGTCACTCTTCTGCCAAGCTCATTGTTTACCAAGCTGCCAGCCCAGCCCAGGGATCTGATTAGCAATTTGCACTTTTGTGAGAGGATTAACAGAATTCCTTTGTTTTGATGTCGGATTATCAAACTGCATCTTTAAAGAGGTGTGACCTCATCCAGATTCATAAGCCTGCTCCCTCGAGAATGACTTGAATTTTCCTCCACTTGTGTAACATATAATTTCATAAAGGAGTTACTGTCAAAACATGGTACTCAATTCTTGATGTGTGCAAAGAAGCACATTTGTAATGTAAATAACCTCAGAAGTTTTGTGATATTTTAAAATAACCCATCTGGTGGGAAAACAAGGATTTTCAACCCATTTGGTTCCAGCACTAGTAAATTAGTGCGCATCTAGCTCTGATAGAACCCGCAGATAAACCCCCTTCCCCAGCTAAGACTCATGATGCTTTTATTTTTAAGGGTGAGTATTTCTAATCAACTCATACTCTCGACAAATCTTTTAAAAAGAAAGCAGAACACACATGAGAGTAAACTGAGGCAAACCAAAGAATTTGATGGCTACAGCCAAAATGGTAATGATCTCAAATTGTTTACACTGCATGGTTTATACATCCAGCTTTACCCAAATATAGAGATGAAGGAGGGAAACACAATAAGAGTTTTGCATTTCTCAGTCTGTTCAGTAACAGGCAACTCATCAAAAAGAAAGTCCCTAAAATTTCCACTGAAGTTTGAAACCAGTAAAACATCCAAGGGGGAGGACCTCTATAGGACAGTATGCAACAGGTTGTGGAAAAGTAGCCTTCAGACTCTGCACTAGTATAATGTTTGCTTCAGATGGCAATCACAAATGAAATGCACAAGAGCAATCCAGCCTCTGAAAGGCATGCATTACTGGTGAGAGAACTGCGTCTTGGGAAATACATAAATGCCCATTCAGCTACAAGTGGCAAAAAGGGCAGTCCAGCCTCAGCTAATGACCCCAAAGCCAGACACTGCTGCAGATCAAGGGGCAGTTTTATTCCTTGACAAAGGAATGAGAGCATTCTGTTTTATAAAGAGGAATCAAGAGTATTAAGTGTGTTTATTTTAAATATTAATATAGATTTGTTACCGCAAACTTGATAGATTGGGGACTGTGTCTTTAGGGACCTTTCAACTGTAAGAGTGGCTTGAGGTAAAGAATCTGCTTGCCAATGCAGAACATGCAGGAGACATGGGTTCAAACCCTGGGTCAGGAAGATCCCCTGGAGGAGGAAATGGCAACCCATTCCAGTATCCTTGCCCAGAGAATTCCACAGACAGAGGAGCCTACACAGCTACAGTCCATGGGGTCACAAAGAGCCAGACACGACTTAGCGACTGACCACGCAGGCACACTCTAGGCAAGCCCTGATAAATAAGATGTCAGGTGTGCTGATCTGTTTGTAAATACAGCATATACACACAAGACTATTAAATCTATGGTTCTTAATGAGTGGCTGTGTGAATTAATGAATTCACTTGGAAAACCATTTTTAATACAATCAAGTCATGCACCCCAACTTATAGCCTGTAGGTGGAATGAGAACATACTTTACTGAAAAAAAAATCTCAACTGTGACTCTGTAAATGCCTCTTAAACAGCCCTCACTTATACTTGGAAATAGGTCTTCTATGTGGATTATTTGCAAGTCTTGCCTTATTAACTAAACTGAAGTGCTCTTAAAAAGGTGGATCATGTCTCTTATGAGCTTCCTACAGTAACCTGTGGGGCTTCCCTGGTGACTCAGCAGTAAAGAATCCGCCTGCCAATGCAGGAGATGCAAGAGACGTGAGCTCCATCCCTGGGTCAGGAAGAGCCCCTGGAGGAAGCATGGCAACCCACTCCAGTATTTTTGCCTGGGAAATCCCATGGCCAGAGGAGCCTAAAGGAATACAGTCCATGGGGTCACAGAGAGTCATACACAACTTGGTGACTAAGTAACAATACAACAGTGATCTGCACAAAATTTTGTTCAAAAAAGTTGGATAAATAAATTCAGAAGACTTGTGTTTAACTAATAGGGCTGTGATAGATGTTATTAAAGCAGACAAATTCTTTAGGGAGAGCAGAATGAAAAAAAAAATTTTTAATAACTTGACTTTAACCCCAAAGCTACATGGAATTCAAGAAGAAAACAATGTGCATTATTTATGCCTTCTCTAGCCATAATTACAGAGCACCAGCCATAAATAACCTTGAAATATTCATTTATTCAATATATATTTATTGAATGTCTCCATTTGCCAGCAACTATCCTGGGCTCTAGAGATACAGCAGTAAAGAAAACAGACCAAGTTCCTTGCCCTTGTGCAGCTAATATTCTAGGGAGGGAGACAAAAAATTAACAAGAGAAATGAATAGCTGCATTACTGTTAGCTGTTGCTATTGTTTAGTCACTAATTCGTGTCCAGCTCTCTGAAACTCCATGGACGACAGCCTGCCACGCTCCTCTGTCCATGGGATTTTTACAGGCAAGAATACTGGAGTGGGTTGCCATTTTCTTCTCCAGGGGATCTTCCAATCCAGGGGATTGAACCCATATCTCCTGCATTACAGGCAGAGTCTTTATCAGTGAGACACCAGGGAAGCCCACTAGGTAAGTTAAGGAAGTGCTGAGGAGAGAAATTAAAGCAAGGGATGATAGAAAGTGTTTAAGGGAGGATTAGATGAAATTTTACAGGAGAGACAAGGGCCTCACCTAGGAGTCATTTGAGTCGAGACCTAAAGAAAGTGCTAGAATGAGTCATTATCAATAGCCTGAGCAAGATCACTGCAGGCAGATGGGACCTCGCAGGGGTGCGAAGGTACTGTGGGGTCAGTGCCCAGCTTGTTAGAGAAAGAGCAGTGGGCAGAGGGAGGGAGGGAGGCAGGATAGGAGTAGAAGGGCAAGCCAGCAAGGAGAGGGGGCACGGCTGCCTCTGCTCTTTGAGCATCATAGTTAGGACCCCACTCAGGAAGAAAGCCATTGGCCTGTCCTGAGCAGAGAAGAACACAATCTGACTAATGTGATTTTTTAAATTAATTAATTTTTATTGGAGTATAGTTGCTTTACAATGTTGTGTTAGCTTCTATTGCACAGCAAAATGAATCATCTTTACATACACATCCCCTCCTTTTGATTTGGAGATATATGTCCCCTTCCTTTTGGGTTTTCCTCCCATTCAAGTTACCACAGTGCATTAAGTAGAGTTCCCTGTGCTATAAGTGTTCCCATCAGCTGTCTATTTTATGTGTGTGTGTTCAGTCACTCAGTCGTGTCTGACTCTTTGTGATCCTATGGACTGTAACCGCCGGGCTCCTCTGTTCATGGGATTTTTCTGGCAAGAATGCTGGAGTGCGTTGCCACTTCCTCCTCCAGATCTTTCCGAGCCAAGGATTGAACCTGTGTCTCCCATGTCTACTACACAACAGGCAGATTCTTTGCCACTGAGTCACTGAGGACACGGTATCCATCGTCTGTATGTCAATCCCAATCTCCCAATTCCTCCCACCCCACCCCTTTCCCCATTGGTATCCAGACATTTGTTCTCTACATCTGTGTCTCTCTATGCTTTGCAAATATGACTAACGCACTTAACACATTCAAGGCTCACCCTGGCTGCCATATAAAAACAGACTCAAGGGGAATGAAGTCAGAAGCCTAGTAGGAGACTTTGGCCACAAGCAGAAATAATGGTGGTTTGGAGCAGACTAGAAAGCAGAGATGAGGAGAGGTGGTCAGAACCCTGGAAATATTTTGAGAGTAGGGCTGACAGAGTTTGGCCCAGGGATTAGATGGACTATAAGTGAAAGGAGTCCAGGATGATGAAAGGTTGGGGTCTAAGCAATGGGGAAAATGGTCTAAGCAAAGGAGCTACTTGGCAGCTCCTTTCACTGAGCTGAGGAAGTCTTCAAGGGGAGCAGGCATGAGGACCATGTCCATAGCTCATTTCATGCGCCAAGTGGAGCTGTCAAGGCCATTTGGGTAGGATGTATATGGAGCTCAGGAGAGAGGTCACAGTGTAAAAGAAATTTATATTACAAGACAAATTTTCCTATCTCCAACCACTAAAAGTGGTTGTTTTCCAATGAGTCTGTATTTAAAAGATGTGGCAGAATTTGCAGTATCTTTAACAACAGTCTTTCAAAAAGTACAGAAATGTGTATATAGCCATTTGATTTTAATAGAGACAATTCCTTAAAGTTCACCATACGCTGGTAAATCATAGGCAGCTAAATTCATACAGTCAATGTATGTAATAGATGTTAAGGTAATGGCCTGGGTTTGCTGGTCTGACTTGATATATGACTAGAATTTATTTAGATATTCCAGGACAAATATGTAGCACCATGGCTAGATAGGTAGGTCTCACTTTTTGGGTTTTTTTTTAGGAACAATAAGGAAACTTACACATGTGCTTCTGAGGGTCTGTTGATAAGAGCTCATGCTGAGTATATTTTAAGTTTCATGTTTTATCTTTATGATGTATGTGGAATTTTAAAAATAAATCTAAAAGGTTAAATGTTTTAAAGTATTTGCTAAACTACCTGACTTTCCCCCCAAATCTTTAGGTAAAGTTGACTTTGAATATAGTAAGATACTTTGCAATCGGTATCATCACTACCATCATCATAGCTTTTTAACTAAGCCCTGCCAGGTGTTAGGCCTTGTGCATTTGTTTTACACTATATACCAGGCCCTGTACATTGTTTTGTATGTGTCAAATCACTTAATTCTAAGGACAAGCCTATGTTATTCATAAATATTTCTTACACTAAAGCCACATGTCTCCTGACAAAAATTTATAAATAGAGAACTGTCTTCTCCTTCAATGTGAAAAAGCAACAGAAAAGACTAAAACAACATACATAAATATCTGGAGTCAGAAAAAATTGAGAAAGCTGTACTCCTGTACACTTGTAATATATATAACTAGGAAATGCCTATCTGAACAATTATCCTATACCGAATGTCCTATACCAAAACAAATGACCCATACCAGTGAAAAGCCATCCATCACAATGAACTAAAAATAATCAGAGTTGCAAGTTCATAAAAATTAAATAGCACTTGTAGAAGTAAAAAACAAGTAATTTAAAACTATTGGATATTAGGGACTTCCGTGGTGGACGAGAGATTAAGACTTCATGCTTTCAATGCAGTGGCTGGGGTTTGAGTCCCTAGTCAGGGAACTAAGATCCCACATCTGCATTTTTTTGGTGTAGCCAAAAAATAAATAAATAAAACATAAAACTATGTGCTTTTAGTAAATAATAAGTTTTACTGTACAAAATATTGGGGGGTATAAGGCACTTTCTTAAAAAAAAAAGAAATTTTTAATCAAGTATTTATCAGATATAATGTTGATGTCCAGAAATAAATAGATAGAAAAATACACTTCTGCAGTCTTGAGTAGTTCCTCCAAATCCTTCATCCATCTAAGCTGGCAGAGCATGTCAGTGGTTTATCAGACACCGTCCACATTTGTAAATGAGCCTCCTCCTCGCGGTATTTTAGCTCTGGACCATGTAATGATTACACTGCTATATATTTAATGTACTAGATATGAAACACGGACCCAAGTATCAACTTTAGAAAATCCCAAAACTCATCAAATACCTCCTCTAAAGTCATCCCTATAAGAAGCCTGCAAACCACGGGGTTGCTAACTACGGCACCTCTATTAACATGGTCATTCTAGTGACCCTCCACTCTTCTAACATGCTGTTCATCATACCTAGTGGATCCCGTCTCTGCAAAGGGAGACGTTTCAGAAGGCATGCTTCTGGGTGAGCACAGGGTCAGATGTGGGTTACCTGGGGCTATCACTCCGCTTATAAATCCAGAAAGGGTCCTGGTGAAACACACAGGGGAGAAGACACACACGCTTCTTTGACATCTTTCGTGCATCACGAAAGCCGACTCTAATTTTCTTAGAAAGACTATTAAAGGGCGATCTTTATACTGGCATTTTAAACTAAAAACAAATAGCAGGGCTAATATATAATATACATCCTCAGTGAAATTAAGTAGGCAAAGTTTATTTCTCCAAATCCTACAATCTTCTTTGAGGACAAGCTTCTTTCTTGTTCTTCTGCCACTTCTCTGACCACATTATAGTCCAATTTATTTGTTCAGTGAGATTGAACTCAAGTACACAGTCCATATTTACACTCTCCCTTTGCTTTCTCTTCCTCATCAAAAGGCACCTACTCTTTGTTCTTTTAGTCAATGCCCAAACCTTAAACTTCCAAGATCACAGCTGCCAAATGATAATACAATCAGTGCCAAAATGCCAGTGGTTAAAGACAGAAACTTGGAATTGCAAGGGAATCTTCAGAGGTAATTAATTCAATCCTTTTCTTAAAATTGGAGCCCTCTTTGCTATGTCACTATCATCATCTCGGATTCGGGCCAACTCTACAGCCAGAGATCAAAATTTACTTAATTTTGAGGCAACACATCCAATTTTAACCTTCCTTTCCTGGTCTCAGTTCTCCAGCTACACAGAATATCTTATGTTTTACACACCAAGATGCACCCAGCTCTGTGCCCAGGGATACTGATTTCAACGAAATCACATCAAGAGACTTCTTTGTTCCCAAGCTTCTGGATGGGTTTTGAAAATAAGAGTCACGAGCAGGAGATAGAGAATAAGATGAGTGAGGTCAGGATACGTCTTTCTGCAGCTCTCTCCTTACAATGGTCACAGTCTGGAGGTGTATCCAGTCAGGTGGGCCTCTCCAACCTGCTCCCCTCTGCTGATCCCCTCAGGCCCAGAGATGGTATCAAGCCTGCAATTTTTACCCCCAGAATATCAACCCTTGTCTGTTCTTTTTATTAACAACTTTATTGGATATTCTACATATACCATACAATCCACCCATTTTAAGTGTACAAGTCAATGGTCTTTGGTATGTTTGTAAAGCTGTTCAACCAGCACCACAATCAATGGTGGAACATTTTCATCACTCTAAAAACAAGCTCCGCACTCATTAGCAATCATGCCTCCCCTCTTTCTTTCCAATCCTTCAGCCCTAAGGCAGTCACTAAATCTGTTTTATAGATTTAGCTATCTGGACATTTCATATAAGTGGATCATACAATATACGTTCTCTTGTGACTGGCTTCTAATTCACTAAGCATAATGTTTCCAAAGTTCATTCATGTTGAAGCAGGTATCAATACTTCATTTCTTTTTGTTGCCAAATAATATCCCACTGGATGAAGAAAACTTGTTTTACCTGTCCATTCGTTAGTTGATAGATATTTGGGTTGTCTGTTGTCTCCACTTTTGGCTATTGTGAATACCTCTGCCATGAACTTGGTGTACACATTTTTGTGTGGATGTTTTTATTTCTCTTCAGTTAACCTCAGATTGGAGTTGCTGGATTATACGGCAACTCAACCTTCTGAGGAACTGCCTAGACTCCTTCAAGCAACTACCCACGTAACATTGCCATCAGTGATATATATGGCTTCTGCTGCTGCTGCTAAGTTGCTTCAGTCGTGTCCGACCCTGTGCAACCCCATAGATGGCAGCCCATCAGGCTTCCCCGTCCCTGGGATTCTCCAGGCAAGAAGAACACTGGAGTGGGTTGCCATTTCCTTCTCCAGTGCATGAAAGTGAAAAGTGAAAGTGAAGTCGCTCAGTCATGTCCGACTCTTCGCGACCCCAAGGACTTCAGCCTACCAGGCTCCTCCGCCCATGGGATTTTCCAGGCAAGAGTACTGGAGTGGGTTGCCATTGCCTTCTCCGATATATGGCTTCTAGTTTCTCCATATCCTCACCAACACTTGTGATTATATCTGTATTTTATATTGTAGCTGTCTTAGTGCATGTTAAGTGGTATCTTACTGTGGTCTTGGTTTTTTAAAAATTCTATTTATATCCTTATAACGACTACCTTTATTAAATTCTCCTCAAATCATTTAAGTCCATCATGTTTCCTGCCAGACCCTGAATGACTCAAAGGCTAATCATTTTCCATATTTTTGAAGGTTGTTTTGAATCCTCTTCAAGTTTTTTCTTCAAGCTAAACAACTCCTCTTTATATGAACTCTGTTTCCAGATTACTTATCCCCCTAACCCACTAGCGTTAGACATTAAATTACCAGTGTCCTTCAAATTATTTCACCCATGAGTGACATATATGAGCTGACCAGTATACATTTTACCAGATGATTATCTCATTGCTCATGGACACTATATTCCTTCTATCAATGCTGTTAAAGATGACAATACCTCTTGTTTGAGCAGTTAAGTCCTACCATTGGCTTATACGAAATATAAAATCAACCAGATGATCTTGATAATGTACTATCTATTCAGAGAGATTTAAAAACTAAATGGAGAATTACTTTAACACTATTAAATTTCATCACTTTAAGTTTTAGCCAACATCAAGCTTATCACTGACTTCTGAGTCATTTGCTTCACAGCAGCAAATGAGATAAAATGGGCTAACATGCCAAATGTTTCTTTGCCAGAAAAGGCAATCAAAGCATTAGTTTCCTCTCTTTCTTCATCTAAGCTCTTAATGAAAATAATAAAAGAGGATAAGCCAAGAAATACAATGAGTGGCACCTGACTATAGAGCTCTCTTTAGGTTGATAACTATATACTAATCTATATCTTTTACATATGGTTCTTCAACTGCTCATTCATATTACCACTCTGTCAAGCAAACTAATTTCCTTTCTCTCAAAATTTTATAAGATATTATGAAACTACATTTTATAAAAGATGATAACTGACAATAGGGTAGCTCTATTAAAAAAAAACATTACGGTAATTTTGTACAGTTGGCTCTTAGAGAACCCATACTGACTTCTTGTGAACACTGTTTTCCTTCTATGTTCAGAAATGATCTACCTTATAACACAATCTAAGATTTTACTGCAATCCTTAAAACATAACATTTTAAAAATATAAACTTTTCTTCCATTTTAAATTCAGGCTAACATTTAGTCATCTTGAGTCTTCTAAACATCTTGTCTTCTTGTCTTCTGTGTCAAATTTTACCAAAAGTGGGTTTTGTAAAACAATATCTAAATAGTAACCACTCCCATCATCGTATACCTCCTTCCCCAATAGGTATAATTATGGGCACTCTGATAATTTAATATTTGAGATTAAAAAATCTAAATATGTATCAGCCTGGCTTGTTCTCCTTTCTGGACCCCCAAGAACCAACATACAAACCTTCAGCTAGGACTATTCATAGTATATGAAATCTATACCTTTTGGTTGCTTCTCATTAACTCTACTACTGTGTCTCTAGTCCAAGCCAGGAGCACATCTAACTGAACTGCCAAAATTATTTCCCCAGTGACCTCTCTACTTCCATTTTTGTCCTTCTTCATCTACTCTCCACCCAACAGCCAAAGCAGACTTTCAAAAATGCACATCTGACCAAGTCACTGCCTCACTTACACCAGCTTCTCATCACATTTAGAATGAAATGTCCATTGACAGATGAATGGATAAAGATGTGGTACATAAAAGCAATGGAATATTCCTCAGCCGTAAAAAGTGACAGAACCGGGTCATTTGTAGAAATGTGGATAGACCTAAAGACTGTTGCGAAGTAAATCAGAAGGAGAAAAACAAATATCATATATTAATGCATATATGTGGAATCTAGAAAAATGGTACAGATGAACCTATTGGCAGGGCAGGAACAGTGATGCAGACACGGAGAATGGACACGTAGACTTGGTGGGAAGAGGAGAGTTAGACAAACTGGGACAGTAGCACCGACATAGCCTCACTATCCTGTGGAAAATAGATAGCCGGTGGGAAGCTGCTGTAAAGCACCGGGAGCTCAGCTCAGTGTTCTGTGATGACCTAGATGGGTGGAATGGCGGAGGAGGGGATATATGTATACCCATAGGTGATTCAGTTCACTGTACAGCAGAAAGTAACACAACACTGTAAAACAATTATCCTCCAATAAGAAAAATTCAAGTAACCTGCCCCCTGCCTTCCTCTCCAACTCCATCTCCCTAACGTTCCCTCCCACGCTCACCATCCACCACCTGCTTAACTACATTAGGTTTTTTGCTGTTCCCAGAAATTAACAAGCTCAGTGTCTCTTCTGGGACCTTACTTTTGCCATCTCCTCTCCCTAAAGTCTCCCCACATGTCCTTACATGACTTCTCATCCCTCAGGTATCGTGTCATCTCCTCAGAGAACTCTGCCTGCTCTCTTTATCTACAATAACACTTTCAGTCTTACTCTCTACTCTACTGTATTTCCTTCATTCAGTTTATCACTGTCTTGAAGTATTGTACATTTATTTGTTTATTTCTATCTCCACCTTTAGAATCTAAGTACTTTTGAAGCAGGGCTTTTTCTATCTTGTTCACCAATCCACAATCAGCTGCCTGTAATAATAACCAACACCTAGTGAGCCCCCAAAACACATTTTTTAAATAAATTGAATAAGAATCCCCAAGGAACAAATCTAATAATATAAATTCTGATCTTGGTAGAAACCAGGAGAAACACGCAGGGCTGAGAGCAGTTTTGGTAAATCTTCCCATCACACTATGCTACAAGATACCCACATGAGAGCACAGTCCTCGTTCACAAACTCCATCAATCAAGAGACCAACAGGTCTGGTCTGAAGCCGCCGATATCAGGGAACCGCAGCACACAAGAGCCTTCAATCTCCAATGTGGTCCATAAGTATTTTTTTCCCCTATCTCAGCCACCACTCTCCCAATTATAATAAATGAATAAAGTAGATTGAAGCTAAGGAAAAATAAAGCAAAATTAGAAGCTGGCAAAAAGCAAACCCATTGCCTGGGGCAGCCTGGGGCTGACGGATGATGACAGCTAGCAGACAAATCCTGTTCCCCATTCTAAATTCTGTCTACTAAACAAATTAGCAAGCTCATCAATATCTGCACGGCATTTACCTTCTGCGGCAACAGCTGCTGCAGAATCACGATGCTGACTTTTGGGGTTGTGGTCTGGCCGATGGGACGCATTCATTGGCCAAGCAGGGTCGGAGATGACAGAAAGACAACCCAATATTATAGGAGACAGTGTGTCAAGGGCTTGGAGGATAAACAGCTTGAGAGTCCCCCTACTGAATCTACTACTTGCCCCTGCCCCTCCCCCAACAGCTAGATGTTTACATGATGAGATGTGAAAAGTTCATTCTTGTGCTAGTAATTAAATGTAAAACTTATAATAAAGACATTAAGTAATTAAAAAGAAACTTGTGACATCCGTAATCTTGTATCTGGACAATGCTTTAAAACATGATTGTTTTCATGAAAACATGATCATTTTCATTCAGTGTAGAGATTATATTCTAAAATGGCAAAAATCTTCTCTTTTAAAAAAAAATATGACATTATACTGTCTTCTATTGTAGCATAAGAGAAACTTTGTGCCTCATCTTCAAAGAAGAAGCGATAAGACCAAACACAAGATATGCACACATGTTCAGTCTTGTCCGACTCAGCGACCCCATGTACTACAGTCCACGTGGATCCTCTGTTTATGGAATTTTCCAGGCAAGAATACTGGATTGGGCTGCCATGACCTCCTCCAGGGGATCTTGACCCAAGGACTGAGGCCACATCCCCTGCAACTCCTACACTGCAGGCAGATTCTCCACCTACTAAACCACCCGGGAAGCCCAAATGCAACATATACAATACAATAAATACATCTTACCCTAAAAGTTTCAAATGAAAACAGCAAAGGAGGAAAGAAAGGGCTTTTATGATTAATTTTACAGGCAATGTTTTCCATGCACTTACATGAAGTTAAGGATAGCAAAATATTCTTAAAAACATCCTGCACTGAGAAAACATAAAACTATGAGTGGCTTAGTTAATGATACACAATAGCATTTCAGAACTCAGACTCTGACCACCATTAATTCATTAGGGGAAAGGTAACTGGAAGAAATGGCACCCCACTCCAGTACTCTTGCCTGGAAAATCCCATGGATGGAGGAGCCTGGTGGGCTGCAGTCCATGGGGTCTCCAAGAGTCGGACACGACTGAGCGACTTCACTTTCACTTTTCACTTTCACGCATTGGAGAAGGAAATGGCAACCCACTCCAGTGTTCTTGCCTGGAGAATCCCAGGGACAGGGGAGCCCAGTGGGCTGCCATCTATGGGGTCTCACAGAGTAGGACACAACTGAAGTGACTTAGCAGCAGCAACTGGAAGAAAATGGAAGACAGCAGACTGCCTGAATCTATGCCCAAGCATTTTCTCATTAGAGTCCTGAAATTCTTCAAAGTGTGTTTTATCACTTACAACCAGGGAAACCCTGCAACTCTTCTGGCAAACCATACCCCTTCACACTAAGTGACAAAAAAGGGTAGAAACATCAGAGAAATGTCTGTCGAGAGAAGACAAGCCTGTTCTCACCTGAGAAAGAAAAAAAGAAGGTCATCAAGACTCTTCCTATAGCTGAGCGAACCCCAGACACAGGACAGAGAATGCCAGGTACATATCAGCTTCCCACTCACTGTTGCTAAACTCTACTGATTTCAATAATCTGCACAGAGGCTGCCTCCCAAGTCTTATTTGTGTAGGCACCTCCCTCCTCCCATGTAACTCAGTCAGTAAAGAATCTGCCTACAATGCAGGAGACCTGGGTTCGATTCCTGGGTCAGGAAGATCCTCTGGAGAAGGAAATGGAAACTCACTCTAGTATTCTTGCCTTGAGAATCCTATGGACAGAGGAACCTGGTAGGTTCCCAGTCCATGGGGTTGCAAGAGTCAGACACAACTTAGCCACTAAACCACCACCTCCCTCCCACAATGGCATTGCCATTCCCAGCCAACACCTGTTGACTGTCGAAACCAAACAGAAGAAGTGGCTACTACTGGGGAGAGATGTGAAGGTTCTTGACATTTGAAGAGATGAGCCCAGGGCAGGTGTGGTTATTCCTACCTCTCCTCTGCTCTCAGGCATTGGGTAGTGATGTTGTTTAATCACCAAGTCGTGTCCAAATCTTTGTGACCCCATGGTCTGTAGCCCACTAGGCTCCTCAGTTCAGTCACTCAATCACGTCTGACTCTTGCAACCCCATGAATCGCAGCATGCCAGGCCTCCCTGTCCATCGCCAATTCCCAGAGTTCACCCAAACTCATGTGTATTGAGTCGGTGATGCCATCCAGCTATCTCATCCTCTGTCGTCCCCTTCTCCTCCTGCCCCCAATCCCTACAAGCATCAGAGTCTTTTCCAATGAGTCAACTCTTTGCACGAGGTGGCCAAAGTACTGGAGTTTCAGCCTCAGCATCAGTCCTTCCAATAAACACCCAGGACTGGTTGGTCTCCTTTAGGATGGACTGGTTGGATCTCCTTGAAGTCCAAGGGACTCTCAAGAGTCTTCTCCAACACCACAGCTCAAAAGCATCAATTCTTCAGCGCTCAGCTTTCTTCACAGTCCAACTCTCACATCCATACATGACCACTGGAAAAACTATAGCCTTGACTAGACGGACCTGTGTTGACAAAGTGATTCCTCTGCTCTTTAATATGCTATCTAGGTTGGTCATAACTTTCCTTCCAAGAAGTAAGCGTCTTTTAATTTCATGGCTACAATCACCATCTGCAGTGATTTTGGAGCCCAAAATATAAAGTCAGCCACTCTTTCCACTGTTTCCCCATCTATTTCCCATGAAGTGATGGGACCGGATGCCATGATCTTGGTTTTCTGAATGTTGAGCTTTAAGCCAACTTTTTCACTCTCCTCTTTCATTTTCATCAAGAGGCTTTTTAGTTCCTCTTCACTTTCTGCCATAAGGGTGGTGTCATCAGAATATCTGAGGTTATTGATATTTCTCCCGGCAATCTTGATTCCAGCTTGTGCTTCTTCCAGCCCAGCGTTTCTCGTGATGTACTCTGCATATAAGTTAAATAAGCAGGGTGACAATATACAGCCTTGACATACTCCTTTTCCTATTTGGAACCAGTCTGTTGTTTCATGTCCAGTTCTAACTGTTGCTTCCTGATCTGCATACAGGTTTCTCAAGAGGCAGGTCAGGTGGTCTGGTATCCCCATCTCTTTCAGAATTTTCCACAGTTTATTGTGATCCAAACAGTCAAAGACTTTGGCATAGTCGATAAAGCAGAAATAGACGTTTTTTCTGGAACTCTCTTGCTTTTTCAATGATTCAGCAGATATTGGCTCTTTTGTCCGTGCCAATTTCTTTGGCAAAAGTGGGTTGCCATACCTATTTTATTAAGGCATTCACCAAGTTGTACAATTGGCATTTATACAAATGGCAATAACCCGATCAGACTTGAGAAAACATGTGTAAGTCTTTTGTGGACACGTCTGGAATAGTAAGTACCTGTAAGAGCTGATCAATGCCCATGAAGGTATGAGCAAGAGGGTGTCCTCTTGTTCACATTTCCCTGAAGTTAAAAATGACTATGTAAACACAGTAAATGTGCATTACGGCAAACAGCAAAAATAGTATTTTTATTTTTCCACCATCATGAATTCTTACTGGCTTTCTATAGAAGTCTAAAGTATTTTTTTCCAAATTACAACAGACGTTTTCACTGGATAGTGGGCTTCCAGAGGTCAGAAACAATCTTTTCTCCTCTAAAATAAAGCTTGATGATCTTACGGATTCTCAGTAAAGGCTTGTTGATTAATGAGTATTCTACTAAGGCCAACTAGATACTGATGATCCTCCCACTTTTCTTCCCGTCACTCGCTGTACCTTTCCTTAAAATGAAACTTGTTTTTACATGATCAGGCCCTTTCTTCTTCCATAAATAAGAGCTTTATCTAAAATGTACCACTACAGGGGTGGAGACTACATGGATATTCACTCAGGCACAGAGACTGGAGGATGAAAACAGATAACACAGAACTGGATTTTTTTTTTTGAGGGAGAGGGGTCCCACACTGAGTGGCATGTGGGATCTTAGATCCCCAACCAGGGATCAAACCCATAATTCCTGCATTGGAAGTGCAGTCTTCCAAGTGGAGAGTCAACCACTGGATCCCCAGGGAAGTTCCAATAACTGGAGGGTGTTTTTATTTTTAGAATTTTATTTTATTTTTTAATTTTATTTTACTTTATTTTTTAACTTTACAATATTGTATTGGTTTTTCCATTTTTAAAAAAAAGAGCTACTACCATCTTGTCAGCAGCCTCAGGTCTTTGGAACCCAGAAGCCACAAGTCAGTATCTGGTATCAGTCTTCTAGCAGGCTTAATCAAGGGAAATTTTAAAATAGTCATTTTAGAGATGAGAGCATTAATGATGACTCAAAGGAAGTAGAAATGATCAGCAAAAAAAAAAAAAAAATTCTTTCCCTTTTGCACTCTGACTTTTCTGTGTGATGTCAAGTGTATGAGCAAGTTCTCTGGGTCTTACTTTCCTTATCTGTGAAGCTGCTGGATAAACCACTGAACTTCATTAACTGTCAATAATCCTAATAGGATTAAAGTGAAATATTTCTACATTTTGTGACCCTTAAAAGCCCCAGAGGGTGCCTAGCATGTGAAATAACACTATAGCATCCTCTTTATGGAAATAAACTATCAATAATGTGTATTCAGAACTGCTACTCCCTCATTCCCTATTCTGGGGCACTGGAAAGAAGTACCCTGTGTTATTTTGAGGACCCTGACAGGCTGGTACCTTGTCACACTCCTGCTTCTAATCTTTTAGAACTCTCAATCTGAAACACTCTTTCAAACAGGCATTTCCTGGGTACCACTAGCACTGACATCAAACCTTCAGTTCAAAGGTCACATCTCTCTCCCACTCCCCTGCCGTCTGTGTCTGGCCTGACCTCACCGAACGAAATGCCCTCTTTATCTCAAACAAGTATAGGCTGCTATGAGAAGGAGTCTAGAGAGGGAGATTATTGGTTGCAATTGTTTGAAAGATTCTAATAATTGCAAGCAAGGGATCCATCCTCTCGTGTCACATAAGTTGGAAAATGGGTCAGACATAATGCATTTGGTTAAGTGTCTAAACTGAAAAGGTGCTATTTTATTTTAAATGGCATAGTCTTTACAAAGGCTAAGGTTACTGGTGCAATGCTCTCTCATTTTAAAATGTATCAGGGACATGCCCTCTGAGGGTCAGGCTTTCATTTGTGGATGTTAATTCTCAGCTGCCTGCTTCTCGTCCTTCATTGTACCCTGTGTCTTAGCTGGGCACGCTCCTGACTCCCTGCGCTATCCAGACGGTCCATGTAAATAGTGTTTATGTTAAGGAAGTCATGTTCAGTGTGACTGGAGCACACAGAAACTGATGTTGTTGTCACTTTAGATTAAGCTCTTATTTTAGTACAGGAGGCAATTGGAGCAGGCAGCTGAGTGGCCGAATGAAATATTCAGCTCATTTCATTTAGAGCTGCCCGGTTTCCATTGTTCATGCTGGCAAGTCTGGTTAACCCTGTCGGTGCTGGCACATAGCAGCCCCCGACTCACTCACACACTCTCCAGCTAACACATTTTAGGTCATCCATCAACACATCTAGAAGTAATCTAGTGCAATAGGTAGGCACAGTCACCCCTGGACGCATCGTGATGAACTCCTGTCCATTTGGGTGCCCCAAATGAATGCTTTCAAAGGGGGATGTATGTGCACAGAGTGTAAATTTCCAGTTACAACTGGGAAATGGGTGAGCACTGAGATGCTTAGGACACCAGGTTTTCTTTTTTTGAGTCAGCTAAACTGTTAAAATGAAATAATGTGTTTACCAAGAGAAGATGTTGGGCTTTAAGTCCTGGGAACATGTTAAGTACTGCCCTGAGACAAGGAGCTGTTGAAAACACAGGTAGACACCAGCATCATCCCTAAACCAAGGCCCTGCTGTTGCTGCTGCTAGGTCACTTCAGTCGTGTCCGACTCTGTGAGACCCCATAGACGGCAGCCCACCAGGCTCCCCCGTCCCTGAGATTCTCCAGGCAAGAACACTGGAGTGGGTTGCCATTTCCTTCTCCAATGCATGAAAGTGAAAAGTGAAAGTGAAGTCGCTCAGTTGTGTCTGACTCTTAGTGACCCCATGGACTTCAGCCTACCAGGCTCCTCTGCCCATGGGATTTTCCAGGCAAGAGTACTGGAGTGAGGTGCCATTGCCTTCTCCGAACCAATGCCCTAGCTACATAAATTATTGTTTGAAATGTACTATTTGGAAGGACTTGTGAATAGAGAGTCTTAATAATAACACTTTGCTACTTTCCTGGGAGTGCTGATTGTGTCCTGGCCATTTTTTAGAATTTAAGGCATCTGTTTAGAGACTCTCCCACCAATACAGAATAATTCAGCCCAACCAAAAAAATCAGCTTTTTTCTCCCTCTCCCCATCTCTCCTTCCCTCCCTCTCTCTCTTCCTGTCCTTACACATTCTCCTTCCTCCTCCTCTATCCTTCCTTTTCTGCACAACTTAAATCAGAAAAGGTGGTTGAGGGACATGATACAGTAAATATCATTTTCCTATATCAAGTCTCTGGTTAAGTTTTTCACCCATAAGAAAATGCTTTTAAAGTGAATGACCATCATTTCAAGATCCTGGGAGAATAGAAATTCTTCCTAGCTACAACTTACTGATATTACTTTATGTTCATATAAAGTACCAGTCATCAATGAACAGAAATAACTAATTGCTACTATGGAGTCTGACTCAACTCCAAAAACACAGTGAAGGATAAATACACACTAGGCTCTGTGCTGGGCTAACAGTCACTTTAAACTTCATGGTATCTAAATATTTGATAATTATTCTGTAGATCCAGGTTTTCTGGAGCCTGAAAGCTTATGTGATTTTAGAAAGAGAAAACAAATTGAAATGTTTAACATGAAAGTGAATATTTAGTTACAATGGAAAAATCCTAACAAATTAGTACTTGAAAACGCTGAGATGTATCACAAACATCACAAAATCTGGGGAGAAAACACATAATACTCATATTAATTAACTCCCTGACCGTATTTCTCTAATGCTTTTCTCTCCCACAGTTGTTAGCTGCATATTCTGATTGCCTCTTTGTAAATATTACTTTCTATAGAGAAAATGGAAAGATAATCCATTCTTTTATCTAGTGTGCTTACTTAAATTTTATCTTTAAATTCTTATTGAATTTTCTTTTACTTATTTACTTATTTGCTGAGAAGCATGTGGGATCTCAGTCCCCTGACCAGGATCGAACCTGCACCCCTTGTATTGGAAGCACAGAGTCTTAACCACTGTACCCCCAGGGTAGTCCTTTAAATTGTATTTTTAACTATTCATAATTGTGATTCAGAAAACATGCAACCGCACAATGCAAGATGCTTGCTGCCTATATTACTGCTATAAGTTTGTACCCTAAAAACGCAGATATTTGAGAAATTCTACTTATGCAATATTCATCAAAAAAGAAAAATTACACAGTGCATTAACAATACTACGAACTGCATTAGTCATTAAATTCCTAACAGGAGAGAACTTCTATTGTGACTAAGCATTGAAACAAACCAAAATCCAAACTGTTTATAACATTATACATCTAGTAACAAGAAAGGTTCTCCATAGGGTAGCTTCTGGCTCTATACGTTTCAAATCTAGTTACAGTAGATGTCAGGACTGTAGAACGTGTCCATAGGATAATACGGCCTCTGTTTCCTTACTTGTGTGTCACATGGCTCCAGCAAATTGGCAAAGTGGAACATCATCAATAATGTCACTATACATGGAAGAGTAACATAACTATGTCCCATTTAATTTAAAATCACTGTATCACCAGCTTGATCCCCCTTTGGTAGACCCCCACTACCACCACCTTGGAGAAGGAAATGGCAACCCACTCCAGGATTCTTGCCTAGAGAATTCCATGGACAGATTAGCCTGGCAGGCTACAGTCTATGGGGTTGCAAAGAGTTGGACACGACTGAGTGACTAACACCACCACCAAAATAAAGCCGTTATCTCTCCAACGTCTTCACAAAACAGAAAAGGAATGGGGGGAGGTTAAAGTGAAGGCACTGGTCATAAACGATTGCAGTGAAAATAGCTTAGATTGCAAATTTTACAAAATATATGGTTCTTTGAATACATGGCCTATACAGCATCTCCAAGCCTGGGAAAGAACTCATAGGAATGAAGGGCCCTGAAGCTTAGTTTTCCCTCTAGTGAAATAATTTAGTTCTTTTCTGATTGAACAAATTTTTAAAATAATAAATATCAGATATTTGTCAATAATTGTAATTATAAGTATCTATTAAAGGAATCTTATTTTAAGACATAGAGTCCAATTGGTAATTAACAATAATTGAAGAATTCAAAAAAATACAAGAGAATGGTATTTGGAGAAAATTTTGTTTTTGGAATTATAAAACTGTTAGTACCAATTTTCTAAAAAAACAAAGACCTTCTGCGTCTAAAGTATAAACAAAATGTGGCATTAAACAAAAAAAAATTTTTTAATTGCCACATATTTCAGCTGCTAAAAAACAAGATAGCTGTTGAGAAGAGCATGCTGAGTTAGCCACTGGCAGGAAAACTGAGGAAATGCACATTTGGAACTCTGTTTTCCAAAAAGCCTATGGAATTAAATAAGAGAAGAAAGCAAATCCAAAATTTAATTTTGATAGAATTTTCTCCTCTGCTGACTCTCAGAAACATACAAATTGCAATCTTATAACACATTATCTCTAAAAACTGCAAATACCTTATGTGTGTTATATAAACAGTTACAGCATATTTTTCCATTAAACAAAATATTAAATCAAAACATTCTATGTACTCATAATATTAAAAAAGGTTTCTATATTTTTAATATAAGGTTTTCATAGTGAGTTCATTCATTTGAATTATCTTTGAATATGCATTAGAAAGATACTAATTCTGCACACTCACATTGACTAAAAAGATAAAACATAAACTTGGAGTCCAATGATCAATTCTTAAATCCAATGCATAACTCAGCATGTTCATTAAAGCAACTAAACTTAACTAAAGTTTTCACAGACTCCTCAAACTATTCATTAAGAGTTTAAGGGAAAATTGATCTTAGATTTAGGAACCAAATTCCATTTGAAACTTTTGAGATAGATGCCCCAATCTTTAAAGTGGGTGAAATGATCGGCTTGTTAGCTTTTCAAACTTCCATGCCTTTCTAGTTTTCTTTTCTTTCTTCCTCCTCCTCTATTTTCTTGAAACCATAGGAACTGGGTGGCCCTGCCACAAAATTCTTAGCAAATGAAATGTGAATTAAAAAAAAATATATTTCAAGACATCAAGTTTTTGAGGGAGGGTAGAAGAAGAATTAAGACGTTTTTAGAAAGTTGCTGAAGAATAGCAAAGCTAAAACCAAAGCACAAACTCTCAACAGTTAGAAGAAGCAGAACTTACTGAACAGAACCAACTATATTCAACTCAAAGTCAACAACAGGGAACATTCAAAGTCATTTCAATACATATACCAACAGACCAAATTCTTAGCACATGAAATGTGAATTATAAAAAAAAAATATTTCAAGACATGAAGTTTTAAGGGAGGGTAGAAGAAGAATTAAGACGTTTTTAGAAAGTTGCTGAACAATAGCAAAGCTAAAACCAAAGCACAAACTCTCAAAGGTTAGAAGAAGCAGATGTTAATGAACAGTACAAATTATAGTCAACTCAAAGTCAACAACAGGGAACATTCAAAGTCATTCCAATACATATACCAACAGACCAAATTTGTACCTGCCAAGTCTAGTTTCCTGTTTCACTTCTCTGGTATCTTAATCTAAACAGACAAAATGCTTCATTGCAATAGTATGGCTACCCAGATATATCCTAACTTCCATTTGCTATAAAGAAAAAAACAGCCAACCCATTCACATGTAACACACACACACACACACACACACACACACACACATGCGTGCATTTTGATGAGTTTTTCTAAGTTGTAAATTTCCAGAGGTTCAAATAACATATGCAACAGACATGAAACTTATTATCAGACAAAATATTTTAACAAAGCCTAAAGACTCTGATGCTGGGAGGGATTGGGGTCAGGAGGAAAAGGGGACGACAGAGGATGAGATGGCTGGATGGCATCACCGACTCGATGGACGTTGAGTTTGAGTGAACTCCGGGAGTTGGTGATGGACAGGGAAGCCTGGCGTGCTGTGATTCATGAGGTCGCAAAGAGTCAGACACGACTGAGCGACTGAACTGAACTGAAAAATGACACAAATGTCATTGTCTAAACCAGGAGTATGGCCTGTGATCCAAATCAAGCTCACTAACTTTGAAATAAGAATGGTTTAATGAAAGAACATTTATAATCAATTTGATGACAGAGAACATTACCACTAAACTGCAACTAGGTGCAATGTCTCTGCTCTCAAAAACAAATACAGTTTTTCTCATTATTATACTTCTATATTAAAAGTTTACTCAATCATTGTATTTTGAACTATGTCAATAAAATATTTTTGGAAAAAATTTTTCCTGCTCTTAAAGAGGTTACATAATATCCTCAATTTCACCTGCTAGCCTAAAAATCTAGAATATTTACTATCTGGTCCTTATAAGAAAAGGCTTGCAGATACTTAGTCTATCTAAAACAATCTAATCTACAAAATTGTTTTAGCCTCATCTATTCCAGCTCTTATAACATGGGTATGTATGCATGCATTTAGAGTGCACAGTATCAGTTCAGTTCAGTTCAGTCGCTCAGTTGCGTCCAACTCTTTGTGGCCCCATGAATCGCAGCACGTATTATAACTACTCTCATAAAAGACTTACAACTATCTCCTGTGTGTGTGCTTAGTTGCTCAGTCCCGTCCCACTCTTTGTGACCCTTTGGACTATGGCCTGCTAGGCTACTCTAAGCATGGGTATTTTTAGGCGAGAATACTGGAATGGGTTGGCATTTTCTCCTCGATGGGATCTTCCTGACCCTCCCAACTACCTCCTAATGCTCCCTAAATCATTACCAGGAAAAGACCACAATAACTACCCCTGAAAAGTAGACTTCTATGGAGAGTTCACAATTACAGATCACATTTATCTCATCTTCATAGTAAAATGAAAAAGAAGCACTGATTTTACCCTATAATTTAGTTTCAAAAAAAATAAAATTATAATGTCCAATGTTAGTGGAAGTGAAGACCAAAAAATCCATTTCTATATCAGCTATAGCAGTGTTGGATGGCACAGTCTATCTGGAAAGTCTATCTAGTAACAGATAACAAAATGTATTAAAATACTTACACAATTTGATATGGTAAATAAACTTTTGTGAATTCAAAAATATGAAAACATACATAAAGATGTTCAATAAACCATTACTTGCAACTGTGACATGATGTTACCATTTTTTTTCTTATCAATACCCCGACTATCCATCAAGTTATAGCAGGGAGAAATCTTGGCCCTATTCTTTCCTGCACACTAGGAGCCGATAATTTCCGCCCCTTAGTCTTCCACATCTTTTCTACTTCATCTCTACAGCTACTATGTTGGTTTAAGAACTTGCTATCCTCTTCTGGATTCCTGCAGTATCATCTTGGGACTAGATCTGGAAAATGAGATCTAAGCTTATACAATTTGGGGACCCTTTAAAGAAAAAGAAGGTAAATCTGTAAATGCAAAAGGTGTGTCACCAATGCTTCTATGAGAGAGGTTTAACAGAGGGGTGGTAATATAGAAATAGAAGTACTCGTAATCAGCTGGAGCTAAAAGCTCATACTTTTGGCAAATTTTATGAAAACACAGGACCACAAGAATACATTTTGGAGTCTCCACCAAAACTGCTAGAGGTCCTTGCAAGCCAGGTGGGGTTTTTTTTTTCTTTTTTCTTTTTTTTTTTTTAAGCTTTTTGGTATATCTGACCCCTTACCAAACACTTAGTTCTTGAAGCTTGCAATTTCTAAGCCACCCATCCCATCATATTGCTGATAATCAATTTTTCTAAAATGCAATTCTAAACATATTCCTGCCCCATTTGTAAACCCTTCTTGCCAAAAGGATAATTAGTACAAAGCACTCCATGATATCACCTCCACCTACTTCTCCAACTTCATTTTCTAGACATGCTGCATTATTTACAGTTCCTTATGATGGTATTTCAGTCATACCATACCTTAGCAAATGTTCCTGCCTCTAACTGTAATGTATTTTCTTCTCTTTTCTGGCTAAAAGATTTCTTCTTTTTTTCTGTTAAAATTCTTTACAAATCTGAAACTAGAGTTGAAAGCAATTTCTTTGGCCCATTCTCCTCCAGCTTTGTACTTAGCACACATTACAAGGACTTATCATGGTCTGTTTTCCCTAATAAATTACAGTCTCCTTCAAGGTGGAACCCTTGGCCTAGCCATCTTTATTTCCCAAGTGCCTGCATTAAGCACTCAGTAATCCTCAGCTGAACAAATGAATAGAAAAGGAAGAGAAGCAAATATACTAAAAGGTTACTATTATTGCTTGTGGTTATTGGTATTGTTAGTAATTTTTTACCCTCATTTTAAAACATTTTTGCTATTTGGCTATATTTGTTTAAAATAAAATAAATAAATAAAATATAAATATAAAATAAAATTTTTATTAGAGGTTTCTTCTGATTTTCATTAGATCTCGTATCTAATTCTCTTAATTCTCTGCACACCTGTGCCAGGCTTATTTAGAGGGCCAACAGTCTACCTTACTTGAAATAATGTTTAGATTCCTATAAACAATTAGCTAAATAAGTATCATTAGTGCAGCTTCATTAAAGCATATTTTTCTTAAATATTTCTCAGTACACATATTTCTCAGTAAGTGAGCATCTATTAGAGTTTTGGCAAGAAAAATCTTAAAATGGACTTATTTCCATAGGTATATATTTCAAGCACTAACGGAAAGGAATAATAAAAATGTTTTGCCATCTGGAATAAAACAGCTCTAAATACTACAAGACTCAAATTATGTTCATATTCATGAAGACACATTTCCGAATCACTACTATAATTCCTATCTTCCACATAAGATGCACTAAAGAATTGTTTTTATAAGGAAAATATCCAAAACAATCTGATAATTTTCCTAAATATAACCCTCATTGAAGTTGAATATATTTTAGTAAAGCTATCATTATCATTATCCAGTAAATGCCTGCAGGAACTTCAGAGCAAACATTTTATTCATTTTCTTTTGCATGATCTAAATATGTTATTTATTACACACTGTTTAACTATGCTCTACATGAAACAGACCACGTACACGTGGCATATGTAGATACGAATACAGGTCAAGAACACAAACTGCAAACCACAGGTCACAGGAATAACATCACCAAACTCACACTGACACCCTTTTAGTAGTTCCAGATCCAGGTGAATTCTTCACAATCTATACCTCTAGTTCAAGTACAAATTCATTTTCTAGTCCAGAGTATTACAGTTTTAGATTGAACCTCTTCACAAACCTGTTCCTTTATGTAAGGTATAAAGTGTAAAGTTACTCCTTTGTGTAAGCTGTAAGGTTATTACAAGTTCATGAGATAGTTTGACCTATGTCTTAGTCTGAGCTCCTTCTTTGGGTGGATCCATGCCCCAGCCAATCTGATGGGTTGTTTAAAGGAAAACTAGCATTCTCCTCTTTGCAGAGGACTGCGTGCAAAAGTTGCCTGAGATGAACTGTGGTACAGCAGAAAGAGCTCAGCTAGAGAGTCACAATGTCATGGCGTGGAATCTCCACAATGGCATTTCAAGGGCTGTGTGACTTTCAAGTTATTGAACCTCTTTGAACCCTAGTGTTATGGGCTGAATGGTGTCCCCCTCCACTCCAAATTCACATGATAAAGTCCTAACTCCAGGTATCTCAGTCTGACATTTGTTTGCCCTTTTTTTTTTCTTTTTATTTTTTAAACACTATTATTTTTCTCATTAACAGACTTTATTTCTGTCTTAGGTTTATGAAAAAATTGAAAAAAAACATAAAAAGTTCTCAAATACTCCCTTCTCCCCACCCTCAGTTTACCCTGTTATTAACATCTTACACTGGTATGATACTTTTTTTTTTTCCACAGTTGATGAACCAATACTGAAATGATTATTAACTAAAGTCCATTGTTTACATTTGAGTTCTTCTTTTGTGTTGCACGCCTCTGTGTACTTTGACAAATACAGAATGGCATGTCTCCACCATTACAGTATCATGTTCAATTCAGTTCAATCGCTCAGAAGCCCCATGGCACCCACGATAGTACCCTTGCTTGGTACATCCCATGGACAGAAGAGCCTGGTGTGCTACAGTCCATGGGGTCATAAGAGTTGGGCACAATTTACTGACTAAATTAATTATTTGTACTTCTCTGGTGGCTCAGCTGGTAAAGAATCCACCTGCAATGCAAGAGACCTGGATTTGATCCCTGGGTTAGGAAGATCCTATATAGGATTAGGGCCCAGACTAATGACCTCATCTTTGCATAACTAATTATATATGCAATGGTCTACTTTTAAATGTCCCAGTGATACTAATTCTATACTAACTGATCCACAAAACAGAATCATAGGGAACACTTCCAAACTCATTCTATGATGCTAGCATTCAGTTCAGTTCAGTTCAGTGGCTCAGTCGTGTCCGACTCTTTGCGACCCCATGAATCGCAGCACGCCAGGCCTCCCTATCCATCACCAACTCCCGGAGTTCACTGAGACTCACGTCCATCGAGTCAGTGATGCCATCCAGCCATCTCATCCTCTGTCTTCCCCTTCTCCTCCTGCCCCCAATCCCTCCCAGCATCAGAGTCTTTTTCAATGAGTCAACTCTTCGCAAGAGGTGGCCAAAGTACTGGAGTTTCAGCTTTAGCATTATTCCTTCCAAAGAAATCCCAGGGCTGATCTCCTTCAGAATGGACTGGTTGGATCTCCTTGCAGTCCAAGGGACTCTCAAGAGTCTTCTCCAACACCACAGTTCAAAAGCATCAATTCTTCAGTGCTCAGCCTTCTTCACAGTCCAACTCTCACATCCATACATGACCACAGGAAAAACCATAGCCTTGACTAGACGAACCTTTGTTGGCAAAGTAATGTCTCTGCTTTTGAATATGCTGTCTAGGTTGGTCATAACTTTCCTTCCAAGGAGTAAGCATCTTTTAATTTCATGGATGCAGTCACCATCTGCAGTGATTTTGGAGTATCATGTATGATATGATAAAGCTTAACTGCCATAAAAACCCCGTGTTCCATGTATTCATTCTTCCCTTTGTTTCTCCTTTCTCTACCTCTGTAGTTTAGGTAATATAAATGATCCTGTGTTTTTAATTTCAAATTCCATTTGTTCATGTGGTATATGGGAAATCGATTTACTTTTGTATATTAGTCTAATGTAGAAGCAAGACTTATCCAGGAGTCTTTTTATAAATTATTTTGAATTTTCTACATAGACAATTATTTAGCCTGTCAACAGTTTCATTTTTCTCTTTCCCTATCCAAGAAGTGAAGTCGCTCGGTCGCGTCAAACTCTTTGCGACTCCATGGCCTATACAGTCCATGGAATTCTCCAGGCCAGAATATTGGAGTGGGCAGCCTTTCCCTTCTCCAGGGGATCTTCCCAACCCAGGGATCAAACTAGGTTTCCCACATTGCAGGCGGATTCTTTACCAGCTGAGCCACAAGGGAAGCCCCTTCCCCATCTGTGTGTATACATACATATTTTTTCTTCTCTTAATATATTAGCTAGGAATTTCCAGTATGATGTTGAATAGGAGTGGTAAGAGGAGACATCACTGTCATATCCCAGAGTGACAGGAGAAGGAATCTAGTTTCTCATCATGGAGTATGCTTTTAACTGTAGGTTTCTCTATTCCTAGATGCTTGAAAGTTTATCATGAATGCATGTTGGATTATGTGATAATGCTTTTCTTATCTATTGTTATAATAATATGATTTTTCTTCTTTCAGTTCAGTTCAGTCATTCAGTCGTGTCCAACTCTTTGTGACCCCATGAACCACAGCACGCCAGGCCTCCCTATCCATCACCAACTGCCAGAGTCTACTCAAACCCATGTCCATTGAGTTGGTGATGCCATCCAACCATCTTGCCTCTGTCGTCCCCTTCTTCTCCTGCCCTCAATCTTTCACAGCATCAGCGTCTTTTCAAATGAGTCAGCTCTTCGCATCAGGTGACCAAAGGACTGGAGTTTCAGCTTCAACATCAGTCCTTCAATGAACACCCAGGACTGATCTCCTTTAGGATGGACTGGTTGGATCTCCTTGCAGTCCAAGGGACTCTCAAGAATCTTCTCCCAGACCACAATTTAAAAGCATCAATTCTTCTGCACTCAGCTTTCTTTATAGTCCAACTCTCACATCCATACATGATTAGATTTTTTTTCTTTAGCTATTAATATGATAGACTATAGCAATTGATTTTTGAATGATGAATGAGAGTTGCATATTTGGGATAAATCCTGTTTGATCATGGTGCATATTTTTTGTATACAATACTGGATTCAACTGCTAGATATTTTGCCTACTTTTGATATTAGGCTAATTCTTTGCCAACAAAGGTCTGTCTAGTCAAGGCTATGGTTTTTCCAGTGTTCATGTATGGATGTGAGTGTTGGACTGTGAAGAAAGCTAGCTTCTCCAGGGGATATTCCCTACCCAGGGAATGAACCTAGGTCTCCTGCATTGCAGGCAAATTCTTTACCAACTGAGCCACCAGGGAAATCCAATCCTATATAACTGGTTTTATACAGCTAAACTAAACTACAACAGCTAGCTTCCTCAAATGTTAAATCCTTACTATAAAGGATGCAGTGCCATTATATGGATTTAAACCCACAACACAGATATTCAAAAAAGGGTAGGCAATATTTTTTATCACACAGGATGTAACATTTGAGGTATTTCATTTCCTTGAATCTTACTTCTTTCTCCATTCAGTCAGACAAGTTGCTAAATTATTGGCAAGAACTGGGAGATTAGGATTGACATACACACACACACACACACACACACATATACACACACACATACATACACACACACTACTATCTATTTCACACAATGTATAAAATAGAAAACTAATGAGAACCTACTGTAGAGCAATAAAACTCTACTCACTGCTCTATCTTGATCTAAATGAGAAGGATATCTAAAAAGGAGGGGATATATATATATATATACAGCTGATTTACTTTGCTGTACAGCAGAAACTAACACAGCATTGTAAAGCAACTATATTCTAATAAAAATTTTTTTTAAAAAAAAGAAAAGAAAATCGTTGGCAGAGGAGGGAAGCATGGGGGATATAGGGGTGTCAATTACTGAATTTTGAGTTTCAAAAGTCTAAGACTGTCTGAGAAATTAGAATGACTCTCATGCATTGAAAATAGACTTAAAAGAGATCCTCCTATTTACTGAGGTAAAATCGTATTTAGATACTTTTGAGTGGAAGATAAGGTAGTCAAGCCATGTACAGATATTAGTGAATCTCAAAGCAAGCTGCCACTGGGGTGGCTAAACCTTTATCCCTCCCCCAACCACTCTCACTCTTCCTGCTGCTGCCTAGTCCCTTCAGTTGTGTCTGATTCTGTGGGACCATACAGACTACAGCACACCAGGCTCCTCCGTCCATGGGATTCTCTAGGCAAGAGTACTAGAGTGGCTTGCATGTCCTCCTGCACGGGATCTTCATGACCCAGTGATCGAACCTGGGTCTTCTGCATTGCAGGTAGAGTCTTTACCACTGAGACACCAGGGAAGCCTCTAACTCTTCCTCAGATCAGATCAGATCACTCACTCAGTCATGTCCAACTCTTTGTGACCCTATGAATCGCAGCACGCCAGGCCTCCCTGTCCATCACCAACTCCCGGAGTTCACTCAGACTCATGTCCATCGAGTCAGTGATGCCATCCAGCCATCTCATCCTCTGTCGTCCCCTTCTCCTCCTGCCCCCAATCCCTCCCAGCATCAGAGTCTTTTCCAATGAGTCAACTCTTGGCATGAGGTTGCCAAAGCACTGGAGTTTCAGCTTCAGCATCATTCCTTCCAAAGAAATCCCAGGGCTGATCTCCTTCAGAATGGACTGGTTGGATCTCCTTGCAGTCCAAGGGACTCTCAAGAGTCTTCTCCAACACCACAGTTCAAAAGCATCAATTCTTCAGCGCTAGCTTTCTTCAAAGTCCAACACTCACATCCATACATGAACACTGGAAAAACCATAGCCTTGACTAGACGAACCTTTGTTGGCAAAGTAATGTCTCTGCTTTTGAATATGCTATCTAGGTTGATCATAACTTTCCTTCCAAGGAGTAAGCGTCTTTTAATTTCATGGATGCAGTCACCATCCGTAGTGATTTTGGAGCCCAAAAAAATAAAGTCTGACACTATTTCCACTGTTTCCCCATCTATTTCCCATGAAGTGATGGGACCAGATGCCATGATCTTCGTTTCCTGAATGTTGAGCTTTAAGCCAACTTTTTATTCTCCACTTTCACCTTCATCAAGAGGCTTTTTAGTTCCTCTTCACTTTCTGCCATAAGGGTGGTGTCATCTGCATATTTGAGGTTATTGATATTTCTCCCGGCAATCTTGATTCCAGCTTGTGTTTCTTCCAGTCCAGCGTTTCTCATGATGTACTCTGCATATAAGTTAAATAAACAGGGTGACAATATACAGCCTTGACGAACTCCTTTTCCTATTTGGAACCAGTCTGTTGTTCTATGTCCAGTTCTAACTGTTGCTTCCTGACCTGCATACAAATTTCTCAAGAGGCAGATCAGGTGGTCTGGTATTCCCATCTCTTTCAGAATTGTCCACAGTTTATTGTGATCCACATAGTCAAAGGCTTTGGCATAGTCAATAAAGCAGAAATAGATGTTTTTCTGGAACTCTCTTGCTTTGTCCATGATCCAGCGGATGTTGGCAATTTAATCTCTGGTTCCTCTGCCTTTTCTAAAACCCGCTTGAACATCAGGAAGTTCACAGTTCACATATTGCTGAAGCCTGGCCTGGAGGATTTTAAGCATTATCTTACTAGTGTGTGAGATGAGTGGAATTGTGCGGTAGTTTGAGCATTCTTTGGCATTGCCTTTCTTTGGGATTCGAATGAAAACTGACCTTTTCCAGTCCTGTGGCCACTGCTGAGTTTTCCAAATTTGCTGGCATATTGAGAGCAGCACTTTCACAGCATCATCTTTCAGGACCTGGAACAGCTCAACTGGAATTCCATCACCTCCACTAGCTTTGTTCGTGATGCTTTCTAAGGCCCACTTGACTTCACATTCCAGGATGTCTGGCTCTAGGTCAGTGATCACACCTAGTGGAGCTTAAATGATCAGATGTTAAACTAGGAGATTCAATTAAGGCACCTTCATTGAACAGGCATGAAATTCCAAAGAAAAGGGCTAGACCAAAACCAAAAATTTTTTAAAGTCCTAAGAACTGGCTGCATGCGTAGTAAGTCATTTCAGTCACGTCCAACTCTTTGCAACCCTATGGACTGCTAGGCTCCTCTGTTCATGGGATTTCCCAGGCAAGAACACTGAAACGGATTGCCACGCCCTCCTCCAGGGGATCTTCTGAGATCTCTTTTGTCTCCTGCATCGGCAGGCAAGTTCTTTAACACTGGGAAGAACAGGTTGGATGGCTCTAAAACCCAACAAGACAACATAAAGGATCAAAAGAACAGAGGTGAGGAGAAGCATTATGGAATGGTTCTTGGATTGAGCTGCTGCCCTGTGACAAGCCCCACCTCACTGAAGCAGGGGGGCTAGAAGGGGCTATTTTCTCTCTCAGGTCTTTAGGGAGGCCTCAAAAGAACAGTTTAGATAGCATGGATGTGCCCCCTGGAGCTTAGGAAACCTGACAGATTGCAGACTGGCTCCCACCTTGGGAATCTCGAGGACAAGGAGGAGGTAAGGAACGGCTCAGTAATTTGAGAAGTACCCTTCAGCCCTTGGAGGTTCACGAGATGTGTGTTTTCGTGATGCAGGTGTGAGCCGAGGGTGACAGAGCCAGCCTGAAGCCCAAGATGGCCACCTGGAAGTATTCTTTATATACTCAACATGAGTTCATGTGGGCTGGACTAGCCGAAAACCAGGAGATGAGTAGGGAGTGGACAGCTACAGGAGAAGCCCTGTCCAAGCCAGGAGAGTTAAAGACAAATGGGCCAGCAGGGGAGCCACCAAAGTCCCCCCAAAGTAGCCCAATGACTCTCAGTTTTAAACATCTGCCAGGCCCTGAAAGCTGGAGACAGGTTAACATGGTACCTGTTCACATAAAAAACATCGCTAAGCCACTCATTTCCTTTTCTTTCCCTTGTTTCAATCCCTTAGGATTTAGCGATAGCAGCCAGCAAATGGGGGAGGAGGTGACAGATAGAGAAAGAAAACAGCACACCCTCTCCCTCTGCAAGAGCCCAATCCAAATATGGACCTCAGAGAGGGGATGAGAGATGATTTGATATTAAATGAACTTGCAAGCTACTATTATAGCCTGAGATCGGACCATTCTAATTTCTGAATGTAGACAATGTTTGTGATTTAAAATGTAGATAGAAATTTTTTAAATCTAAGAGTAATCTTACCAGGTATGGAGCCTACTTGAGGCCTAAATTTCATGCAAAGGCAAGAGAATATCCACTTCCCTTTTCCCAGTGCATTTTAAAGAAACAACAGGAAAAAAAATGTAAATTGTGTTTAGATTGATTTCCTAAGTTGTGCTGTTCAAAATATTTTAACAGGGTTGTTCAGTTGCTCAGTCATGTCCATCTCTTTGCAACTGCATGGACGGCAGCACGCCAGCCTTCCCTGTCCTTCACTATCTCTTAGAGTTTGCTCAAACTCATATCCACTGAGTCGATGATGCCATCCAACCATCTCATACTCTGTTGCCCCCCTTCTCCTCCTGCCCTCAATCTTTGCTAAATATGATGGTATAAAATAATGGCAGATGGAATGGATTTTCTTTCTTGGATGAGGTCTGGACCTTTGAAATGACTAAGTGATATATCGCAGGTGGACCTGACCAGGTCTGCCAAGGACTGCCTGGAGTAGCATGACCAGGAGCAATAGAACAAGGCCCAGGGGCTTCACAGTGTCATGCAAGGAGCACAGAGCTCTATGCCACCCCAGAGACTTTCTTCTGGTTCAGCAGCAGCACACCATCATGCATCCAGGGAGTATCTGGAAGAAGCCAAGAGAAGGAAAGGAAAAGATGCTCAAAGAAAGATCAAGGTGTGCCTCAGCAGTGGCTCATGAGTGCTGATGCAGGATAAGAGGACAACCATGACTCGTGGAGAGATGAGAGCATAGGAGCAGATATGTCACCCCTCACCTTCAAAATCTTACCTAGAATTAGGATGCAACCTCAAATTGCTTCCACGTGGCCAGACGAAGGGTTAATATATAATTTGGATCTAACTGTAGAAAATAAAACAAGTTACATTCCTTGCACACTCAGTTGTGTAGACACATACCTGCCACGCGTGGTGAAGCTTGTCCAACACTTCTAAAGATCCTCTTGAAGTGTGTCTTTACACCGTGGATGATTAAGAAGCCTACAAGAGAATCAGAGCTAAGTCACTTAGAGGCAGTTTCTTGGGGTGAGGAGGTTGACTCTTAATTTTTGCTGTGTGGGGAAATGCCAGTGGATGGGATTCAACTGAGCCTGACAGACTACACAACATCCACTACTACAGAACTCTTAAATTCCATCTAGAACATTATAGATCCATCAGCAGAAGGAAAAAAATAGAATGAACCAGCTTGTTTCGTCTGATTTTGAAAATCAAATGTTCCAAATCCCAGGAGAAAACATAGGAAAGGGGAGGAAATGGGGAACTTGAAGTTTCTATCCTAAAAACTCTGAAATTTTTAAAAGCATCAAGTCCATTTCTAATGAGAAAGTGAAAGTAGCTCAGTCGTGTCTGACTCTGAGACTCCATGGACCGTAGCCTGCCAGGCTCCTCTGTCCATGGAATTCTCCAAGCCAGAATACTGGAGTAGGTAGTCATTCCCTTCTCCAGGGGATCTTCCCAACCCAGGGATCAAACCCAGGTTTCTTGCATTGCAGGTGGATTCTTGACCATCTGAACCACCAGGGAAGCCCAAGAATACTGTAATGAGTAGTCTATCCCTTCTCCAGGGGATCTTCCCAAGCCAGGACTCAAACTGGCGTCTCCTGCATTGCAGGTGGATTCTTTACTACCTGAGCTACCAGGGAAGCCCGTTTCTAATGAGAGAAGAAACATAAATTCAAGTAAGGGAATAGATTGCGGTAGGCGGTCCTATTTTAGAGACAGTGTTCAAGGGAAAAGTCGCTCTGCTAAGGTAACATTTGTGCAGAGACCAGGACAAAGTGAGCAACTGGACAGAGGCACTTTCCATGCTGTGGGGACAGCGAGAACAAAGGCGCTGTGGTAAGAGCCCAGGAACAGCAAAGAGGCCACTGCGCCTGCAGTGGGATATGTCCAGGAAAGACAAGCAGGATGTGAAGGAAGTAGGAAAGGGCCGAGGAAAGGCTTCGAATTTTAATCTAGAAGCCATTAGAAGGCTGTCTTTGTCTTTAATCAAATATTATAACGTGACACCACTGTGTATTTGCATGCATTTCTCAGAAATAATAGAGAGAAATCCCCTATATCTTTTACCCTGTTTCCCTCAAGGGTAACATCTTACAAAGCTACAGTCCAATACCCAAACCGAGAGATTGGCATGGGTAGAGTTAAGATACAGAATATTTCCATCACCAGAAGAGTCCCTAAGATTGTCTTTTGAGAGCCCTCCTATCCCACCTCCTTCTTAAACCCTGGAAACCACTAGTGTACAATTTCTATAGTTTTGTCATTTCAAAATTATCATACAAATGAAATCATACACAAATCTCTGGTGATTCAGCCAGGTTGGGTATCAATACTTTGTTCAGTTATATTGCTCAATAGTGTTCTCTGGTCCAGATCATTTAACCATTCACCCACTGAAAGCCACTACACTATTACACTATTTCTAGTTTGGTGTTAAATAAGCAAAGCTACTATAAACATTGGCACACAGGCTTTTGTATGAGCAGAAGTTTTCCTTTCTCTGAGATAAATGCCCACAAGAGCAACTGCTGGATTCTATGGTCATTATAAGTTAAGTTTTCTTTAAAAACCTGTCAAACTGTTCTGTAAAACGTTCTATATCATTTTACATTCCATCAGCCATGCATGAGTGAGCTGGTTTCTGCAATCCTTGCCAGCATTTGGCATTGTCACTATTTCTTATTTTAGCCATTCTGCTGTTCTCTAATGATTAATGATGTTGAACATCTTTTCATGTGCTTAGATGCTAGCTGTATATATCCTTTCCCATGAAATGTTCCTTCATGTCTTTGGTCTATTTTCTGATTGGATTGTTTCATTTTTTTATTGAAGCATTTTGAAAGATTATATTCTTAATACTAATCCTTACTACAAGTCTAAATATATAGTCTGAAACTACTTTCTCACAGACTATAGATTATCATATTCTTAACACGGTACTTCACAGAGTCCAGTTTTCTGATTGGATTGTTTCATTTATTTTATTGGTTTTGAAAGATTATATTCTTAATACTAATCCTTACTACAAGTCTAAATATATAGTCTGAAGCCACTTTCTCCCAGCCTGTAGCTTATCATATTATTAACAGGGTATTTCACAGAGCCCAAAGTTTTTAATTTTGGTAAGTTGAATTTATCAATCTTTCATTTTATGAATCATGGTTTTGATACAAAGTCTAAAAACGCTCTGGCTTGCCCTGGATCCTGAAGATGTTCCAATTTTTTTCATAAAAATTTTATTTTTAACTTTTATCAATACATTTAAGTTCTTGATATATTTTGAGTTAATTTTTCTATAAGTCTAAGACAGGTGACCCACTCCAGTGTTCTTGCCTCGAGAAACCCAGGCATGGGGGAGACTGGTGGGCTGCCGTCTATGGGGTCGCACGGAGTCGGACACGACTGTAGCGACTTAGCAGCAGCAGCAGCAGCAGCAGCAAGACAGGTGAAGTTTCACTTTTTGCTTATGGATGCTCAACAGCTTCAGTACCATTTGTGGAGAAGGCTATGCTTCCTCCACCGAACTGGTTTTGCACCTTTGTCAAACATCAGTTTATATTTGTGTGGGCCAATTTCTGGGCTCTCTGTTCTATTTCATTGTTATACATATGTATCCCTCTGCCAAACTCTCATAGTCTTGATTACTATAGCTGTATGATAAATCTTCAAATTGAGTAGATTAATTCTTCCCACTCTATTCTTCTATTTAAAAATTCTTATAACTATTCTGATTTCTTTGCCTTTCCATAAAATTTTTAGAAAAATCTGATCTACAAAAAAGAAAAATTGTGCTGAAATATTGATACAAACTGTGTTAAACCTGTACATCAAAGAGAATTGATATGTTTGTTATGGTGAGTCTTCTAATCCATTAACATGGTATATACCTATTTATTTATATTTTCAATCAGTACTGTATGACTTTTAGCATATAGTCCTACACATGTTCTGTTAGATTTATAACTAAATATTTAAATTTTTGAGTGATTATAAATGGTATTGTATTTTTAATTTTGGTGCCCAGTTGTTCCTTGTTATTATACAGGAATATAGTTGATTTTTGTATGCTTATCTAATATCCTACTACCTTGCTGAACTCACCTATTAGTTTTGAAAGGTTTTTTTTTTTTTTTTTTTAAGTCCCCTAGGGTATTCTACATAAACAATCATGTCACCTGAAAATAGGGACAATTTTATTTCTGATTCCATTCTGATCTCTATGATTTTAATTTCCTTCCCTTATCTTTTTGTACTGGCTGGAAGTTCTAGCAATATATTAAGTAAAATTGGTGAGTGCAAACATTCTTGACCTTGTTCCTTATCTGAGGAGAAACAATTCAGTCTTTCATCATTAAGGGTAATGTTAGTTATAGAATTTATGCAGTCTTTTTCAGATGCTTGGTGTCAAGGTGAAGTTCTCTGTTCTCATTTTTCTGAGAATGTTTATCATAAATGGTTGATTTTGTCAAAAGCTTTTTTCTGCATGAATGGATAGGATCATATGGTGTTTCTTCTTTAGCCTGTTAACAAGGTGAATTGCAAGTACTGAACCAACCTTGATCCCTGGAATAAATCCTACTCAGTCATGGAATGTATATATTGCTGAATTCTATTTGTTACATATACTGCTGAATTCTATTTGTTAATATTTTATTAAGGATCCTTATGTCCATGTTCATGAAGAATATTCTCTCTAGTTTTCTTTTTTGTTCTATCTTTATCAGGTTTTGGTATCTCAGTAATACCACTTTCCTAAAATGAATGGTTTTCTGGAAGAGATTGTATAGAACTGATGCTAAACTTCTTTCAATGTTTGTTAGAATTCTCTAGTGAAACCATCTGGGAGTGGATTTTTTTTTATTGTTACAATTTTTTGTTCAATCTCCTTAAAAGTTTTAGGGCTATTCAAACTATCTATTTAGTACTGAGGGAGTTGGGAGGGATTGGGGGCAGGAGGAGAAGGGGACGACAGAGGATGAGATGGCTGGATGGCATCACTGACTGGATGGACATGAGTCTGAGTGAACTCTGGGAGTTGGTGATGGACAGGGAGGCCTGGCGTGCTGCGATTCATGGGGTCGCAGAGTCGGGACATGACTGAGTGACTGAACTGATGTCATTCGAGGAGTTGGTCCATTTCTTCTAAGTTGTCAAATTCATATGCATAGAACTGTTCCTAGTATACACATGTCCCTTTGATGTCTGCAGAGTCTGTAGTGATACACTTTATTTCATTCTTCACATTGGTGATTTGTGTCTTATCTGTTTTTTTCTTTGTCAGACTTGTGAGACGTTTGTCAACTTCATCAGTCTTTTCAAATAACCAGAATTTTTTCATTGTTTTTCTGTTCCCGATTTTATTAATTTTTGTTATTATGATTTCCTTCATTCTGCTTGCTTTGGACTTCAGGTACATTCAGCTCTTCTTCTAGGTTATCGAACTGTGAGTTTAGATTATTGATTAGAGACTTTTCCTTTTTTCTAATGTATGCATTTAATGCTATAAAACATGCCTTTCAGCACTTCTTTACCTGTGACCCACAAATTTCAATGGTGTATTTTTATTTTCAATCCATTCAATGTACCATGTTCCTTGAGACCTCCTTTACGGCCCATGGATTATTTATAATGTGTGTAGCTGAATTTCCAAGTGTTCAGAGATTTACATGTTATTTTTCTATTAATGATTTCTAATTTGATTCCATGGTAGTCAAAGAATACATTCTTTAAGATTTTAATTCTTTAAAAAATTTTGAGACTTGTTTTCTGATCCAGGATATGGTCAAATATATTACATGTTCCATGGTCACATTAAAAGAATGTGTGTTCTGTTCCTGTGGGGTAGAGTGCTCAGTGAGTACCAATTAAGTCTGTTGGTCACTGATGCTGAGTTTTTTAATATCTTTGCTGATTTTCTGTCTAGTTTTCTATCCATTGATGAGATAGGGGCATTAAAAATCTTCATTTATAAATCTATTTCTTTTTAAAAAAATATGTCATTTTTTTGCAACTCGGTAATTTAGGGCACACATCTTTAGGATGACTGAGTCTTATTGATGGTGCAACTCTTCTATCAATATATAATATCCCCCCTCTATCACAAGTGTCTACTGTATCTGATATTAATATAGCAACTCCTGCTTACTACTATTAATGTTTGCAAGATACTTTTTACCAATTCTTTATTATCAACTTGCCAATATCACTATATTTGAAGAGATTTATGCTTCCTTGGTGGCTCAGAGGTTAAAGCGTCTGCCTGGAATGCAAGAGACGTGGGTTCGATCCCTGGGTCGGAAAGATCCCCTGGAGAAGGAAATGGCAACCCACTCCAGTATTCTTGCCTGGAGAATTCCATGGAGAGTGGAGCCTGGTAGGCTACAGTCCATGGGGTCGCAAAGAGTCAGACACGACTGAGCGACTTCACTTTCACTTTCACTTTATGAAGATACAGCACTGTAGTTGGGTGCTATTTTTTTAATATGCTCTAACAATCTGTCTCAATTGCTGTATTTAGACCATTTACATTTCATGTAATTATTGATATGTTAGGCCAGAAGCCAATAATTTCACTTTGTTTTTGGTTTTTCATTTCTCTGTTTTCTTTATCTTATTATCCTTAAACATTTTTTATAATTCAATTTTTATTTATCTATATTTTTGAGTGTCTTTCTCTATAGCTTTTCTAGTGGTAGCTTTAAGTATGACATCAAACTACATAATATATCATAGTCCGAGGGTGTCATCGTATTAACTGTTTGAGTGAAGTATGTCATGAAACATGTCCTACTGAATATTTCTGCAAAAATGTGAGATTTGGTAAATCAAAAATCTAAACATCAGAATAAATGTAGCTATATGAGATATGGTAGTTTTCTCCCTAGACAGTCCTATTTCCCCCTACCTAGAACTACATACACATTCATACCTCCACTAAAAAAGATAATTGAAATGTGAATTGGGATTAGTCAGGGGAAAAAATACATCACTCTGAATTGAAACACCAAGATTTCTGTCATTTGATGTATACTTTTTTGGATAGACAACTTTAAAGATAATGTTTAAGAGAATGTGTTTTATAATACAGTAAAGTGGATAGAAATCTGAAAAATGGTTAAAGTCTGAACAAATGCATTTAGCAAGAATGCAGACCATCAACCAGTCATAATCTGTTTCAATTTTAAGTAGGCTTAAAACAGTTACCTAGGCTATTGTTCACCTTTTATAGAAAATTCATTTCAGAGAGATGAAATTAACTTGCACAAGGTTATGAGAGAGTCAGTGACAAAGTTGAGCATAGCGCTAAGGTCTGATAACACTGAACTCCAAAACCAGGAATAAAAATATTAAATTTTTATCTGTAGTATATCAACAGTCTGCTTAAGAATGAAGTTATGCTTCATTTCCTTAAGGAAGGCAAAATCAGAACATGGCAGATGGAATATCATCACTCATCTACTTTGGAATTTAACCAAGACTCGGGTTTAAATGTACCCAAATGTAGCAATGTGCCAGAAGTAGCAACTGATAGCAAATAAATGGCCCAACCATACATATTACTGCAGGCACTGGTCCACAAGAAGTTCCCAACGTGAAACTGTAAGAGCTAGCATGTCCTTTTCCATTGTGTATCAGTGAGTTTTTCCCCATCTAACCAGACTATCACAGAGGAACAAATCTGAAGGACACTGACATATTTTCCACATTTGCAGTTTCTGTTCACTTCAGATGTAAAAACACTTGAGTATGTACAAAAGGGGCAGTCCTCAATTCCTAAAATATTTTTTATACTCCCTGATTCATTTTAAAAAAGATCAAACTTCTAGTTTGTAGCTCTCAGTGACAGGTTTCCTCTTTTAGTCACGAAAGCTTCTATGATCCAAACTTTGGAAAAAATTCTTTCTCTACATCTCCCATTTATATTCACAGTTAGATACTATAATTAAATAATAGAGTTTTGCTTACTTGGGCTCAAATCCATTAATTTTTTTTTCTTATTTTTACTCATCTCTTTCCTCTGAAATGTCTCCCAGTATTATTATTATCCTTGAGCACACAAATACACAGATGTGTGAATCTATAATGAGGTCTTCCTATTTTTTTTAGGATAGATTTTGCTTTATTAAATGTCTAAATTGTCTCCACTTAGATACTATCTAAATAGGAACAAATGTCCTATCCTACTGAGAAAAAAAGTCATCTTTTAACTGCTGACCTCCTAGCCAAGTATATGTATTATGTTTACTCCAGGGAAAAACTTGGTTCACAATTGACTTGGGTTCCTTGACCTGATGCCAGCAAAGGATGAATGTGCTAATGGTCTGCACCAAAGTGAGAATTCAAATGCCCTTCCATTCAAGCCCAGTGGATTGGCCAAATGATAAAGCACCACTCAGCATCTTACACAGACAGGCACCTGCCCTCCTCTCATGTGCTGAGGAGCAGGACAAGAAGACGTGAAGGTCCTAAACACGCCAAGAGGGAAGGATGTGAATTAGATAGTAAAGGTAAGTTACACAGCTGCCACTGCGTCCAGCTCTAACCAGACAGAACTTTTTTTCACAAGAGGAAAGGAAGCTTGCAGAATTCGTATTCACACGTCCAATGCTGTGCTCTCACCACATGCCTATGAGACTCCCTTGTCAACAGAGCTTTTCCCTTGCCTTTCTCTCCTTTTCAGGATTCCTACTCCAAATCCCCAGCACACTTAGAGCAATGACCTCAGAGACATTGCTATAGCTGATGCAAATTATATTCCTTTGTTTACCTCCTGGAGTTGGGATGGGAAAGGGAGAGAAGTGTAAAAGCTCCAAAGGGGCAGCTAAAACCAAACCAGCTGAAGAAAGCTGTGGCTTCACATTTTTTCACTAGTTTGCTGTGTCAATGCCCCTTGCTAATTTAGAATAGCCTTTGTGACGTTTTACATGAAAATGTTAAAAGGTAAACCCCTATGCTGATGGTCTTGGATCATCAGTATGGTGAAGCTATACTTTTACCAGTGAAAAATCAGTGGGTGAGCAGACAACCTATAAATACTTTGTTCGTTGTTAACAGGCCACATTTCTATATAAGAGGACTTACTTTCCTTTCCAGCCAGAGTACAGCAAAGATCAAGCATATACACTATAAAATAACCGACATCTAGTGTGGATAAGATAACACATAAGATTGTAATTCGTTTTACAGCACAAATTATTCCTGATTAGAAGCAAAATCCTGAAAATACACTAAATTCTAAATTTTGAAAACAGAGTAATCCCAAATCATCCCCTCCACAGATATATTAACGACTGAATGGATAAAGACATAAAGACTACATACCAAGCTGTGGAGTAGGCTGGTAAACTGGGTCTCATCCTTTACCTCTGCCCACAGACTGAAAGTGCAGAGTGAACACAGTGTCCAGGCCACCTCTATAAATAAGGTGAAACTCCTGGTTCTTATGTTAGTGTCATAGACAATTCACCCCATCTCTGAGGACTCAGTCAAACTAACTATATATTGTTGAGTAATATCTGTAATGAACTTTGTTAGAGGATGGGGGGGGAAACAAAGTCATTAAAACATATTAATAAAGAAGCTGTGATCTAACTACTTCAAAGTCAGAAAAGTCATTAGCAGAGAAAGAAGTAAAACAAGGAATGCATTCCAGAATGTTAGGGAAGGAGTTGTTACGACAAAACACGCATTTGTGTGTCAATGTGTAACACAGTAAATAGCACCTAAAATACAAAAACGTCAAAAATGATAGAAAACTCATCTTAGACATTGGAAATTCTTGGATCAGAAGGAAATGAACAGGAAGAGTTAGAGTCAAATGGTGGGTGGTCTCTCCTAGAAACTGAGAGGACAGGAAGAACCTGAAGAGCAGGGTCGGCTGGCAGGCCTAAGCAAGAACAGGGCAGGCACTGGATTGTGGAAGGAGTCAGAGATAATAGGGCTGCACACTTTGATTTCAGGAGCTCAAGAATCAGGGCTTCAGCATCCACAGCTCAGTTTGTCCTGGCTCAGTCTCCCCAGGTTGACCAAGGGTCTTTCTGTTGACAGATCTTGGATTAGTCCATGTAACATACTCATGAATCTCCAGGTTCTACTCAGCTACCTCCCCAGGCAATGGAAGGAGATTTCAGTGGCCATTGGGCTTTTCCTCTGCAAATTTCTCCCCAACGACAACATCTACAATTTCTTTGTCAGGTGTACTGTCTCTGGAGCCACAAAAAGCTATGAAAGTATTCAAATACAGAGATCTGGGTGAAAAAAATATACATATGGTGCCTGAAACACAACCTTGGGAAAGCAAATCCAGTTACTCAACTAGCGTGTAATAACTTCAGATGATGGTTCATTTCCTGACTTGGTAAAAAAGCTGAGATTCTATGAAGCACTGAGTATCTGCAAAGGACTGCTCCTGAAGATACATAAAATAAGGTCCTCATAGAGGAAGCTATTTTTATTGTAATCACTGATACTCAAACACAGTTTAATAAAAAATACGACAATATAGAAAAGGGATTACCAGCATCAACTTTGGCATTTGTGCTGAGTTGAATCTCTCTATGTAGGTGATCTTGGACAAGCTACTTCATCTCTAAGCCCAGGTCTTATCTGTAAATTAGAAATAATATTAGCACTTACCAGAGTCATTGTCTACTCAGCATCTCACTGAAAAAACCATGCTGCTCCTATTCTCAGGCCTCATGGTTCAAATAGGTTTGGCCTACACCTCACTGTGCTGCATTTTAGGGATGACTGTTCAGGCCTGAGCAATCACTGACCACTTCTGAGAAGCCATGGGGTTCCCCATCACCCTAACAATGGCCAAAACACATTCTCTATCTCCCTTTCCTTCTCTCTCCCCCTCTTGTTCACTTGTGTGCACTCTCTCCCTCTCTTTCCTCCTCTCCCTCTCTCCCACCCCCTCTCTCTCCATTTCTCTTGTTTTCTGTGACTGACTTTACTGAGGACTATTCACACCAAATAATGTTACACAAGAGGAAAGCAAGGCTAAGACGTGAGATGATAGAGCAAGATGAATGCCTGGAGATATCCTGAGAGTTTAAAGATTATTTCCTGTTAGAGTACCACTATACTCCCTTTCTTACTTCAACTATTTTGAGATAGTTCTTTGTCTAACCTACTACGTGGAGTTTTTCAATATGTATGTGAGGAAGAAATGAGATAATGACCATAAACACATATTACTGTGTTGGGCATATAGCAAATGCTTAATAAATGTGAGCTATTTTTATGTCCAGAATGAGAGATTCTTAAACTTGCTTTTCTAAGATGACCACATGAAAAGAAACAATTTTCACGGGACTCATTAAGATATCAAGGGTTTCTATTTTCAAAAAGGTCATAATCAATAATAAAAGATGTTAATAATAGCTCAAAGACATAGAAGAAGTCTCAAAAGACAGCAGATGACTTGACCTGAATAGAAAATACTTAAAGTATTCAGAGGAAAGAGAAAAATGAACCTCAGGCTGGCCTGCTTGCCAAAAGGCATCACAGACATAGTATTGAGCTGGGTTTTGAGGAGCAGAAAAGATCTGAAAAGTTGGAGGGAAGAACAGACAATATTCTAGCCATGAGTCTAGAAAAATTTGGGTGATGATGCTAGAGCCCAGGACACTCTTTGACCTATAACACCGGGCTTGAGAGGAAGGAAGGAAGAAGCCATCAAGGGAAGCTTAATAAAAAACCCAACGCAGATGACGGTTCTTAAGGGCAAGTTTAATCATATTTCAAAAACATTGCTTTTCACTGAACTCACTGGAGGTAAAAAGGTGTAACATTAGGTTGCTCATGCAATTCACACTCATTTAAAAAATCAGTGAAATTTTTGGAAAGATTTTTACAACCAAATCACACCTCTTTGGATATATCATATTGATTTTTTTTTTCCAACTGTAATTGCTCATTATTTTATTCACATTCTACAGCAAAAAAAAAAAAAAATGAACATACAATTGAACAAATAAGCCCTAAGGCATAATATAACAGATATTGTCATTTTCTCCTCAATATCCCTTCCTTAGCACGTTAGAGCTTTGCAGTTTGAGGAAGTGAGCCCGACTTCTGCAGTAGGTCCTATTAAATTTAAGGGAACCACGGTTAATCCCATCCTCCTTGCCAGTGATGGCTTGGTGAACCCACACCTACGCTGCTGTTGCTGCTAAGTCGCTTCAGTCGTGTCCGACTCTGTGCTACCCCAGAGACGGCAGCCCACCAGGCTCCCCCGTCCCTGGGATTCTCCAGGCAAGAATACTGGAGCGGGTTGCCATTTCCTTCTCCACACCCATACTAACCTATGAATGGCATTCTCCTGGAATCATGGTTTGAATACAGGAATGGACATATGACACAACATGAGACAATGAAACATAAGTGAGATTTGCTTCTGGGAAAACATTTCTTCAGTTTTATGAGAGAACCCTTAAAAGAGATGGTCTCTTTTCTCAACCTCTACGGGTGTCAGAGCTGGAACTGCAGATGCAACCTGCTTTCAATTTAAGAATAAATCTGACGTACAGGGGATGGCAGAGCTCAGGGAACTGCAGAGATAAGACGCGGAAAGCACAGGACAAGTTCAACCCAATTATCTGCCCTACCTCTAATGTCTGACTATGTGAGATACCATGTTTCTCATTATTAAATCTGGTTGGGCTTTAAAAAAAAATACTATCCTAATTTCTTTAAAAATACTTCCAATGACATGAGTATCTTTGCAAATGGCTGTGATCCAACAGGGCTTCCCAGGTGGTACTAGTAGTAAAGAACCCACCTGCCAATGCAGGAGATGTAAGAGAGGTGGGTTCAGTCCTTAGGTTGGGAAGATCCCCTTGGAGAAGGAAATGGCAACCCACTCCAGTATTCTTGCCTGGAGAATCCCACGGACAGAGGAGCCTGGCAGACTACAGTCCATGGGGCCACAAGGAGTCAGACACAACTGAAGTGACTTAGCACGCAAAGATGCACGCATGCACACATGATCCAATGCTTCACCTCATTTCATGGCTCTCTGGTTAGTCTTAGAGCCTCTAGAAGACCTGAAAGAGCAGAATCAGGACAGGTAAACAGGAAGAGGAGAGGTTCTATATGTATCTGTAAGCACTGGTTGAGGTGGTCCATTTCAGATGGCAGAACACCATCCTCTGAAACAACGGAGTAGTTAGTTGTCAGAGTCACACAGATTGGTCCAGGCATTCTTGTCAAAAGACGGCCCAACAAAACTGAACATAAGCAAGGTTCTGATAAACACAAAAACTTTAGATCTTACAGCTCCACCCTTCCTCTTTCCTCCTACACAGCTGCTAAGAGTAGGGGCATTTTATTCCCTGGTCATATTAGGAAAAAGAGTTCCGTATGGATGATGCACAGCCTAAAAAGGGGTTTCTGAGCAAGCAAATGTTATAAAATCTGTAACATTCTACATTGCGCTGCCAAACAGTGCTGTGGGGTGCAGAATCCCAGGACTACAATTAACTGTTTAAGCCAAATATGACATGGGCATATTAGCTCAGTAAAATGATGATATTTGCTCCCTAATTTTTTACTCCCTCATTAAAAAAAATCATTTTAAATGTTAACCTCAGAAATACATAAGTAATATAATGTATATGACAACTTCTGAGGAAATTAGAGTAGCAGATAAACACTGATAAATAGCGATCAAGATGAAGCAGTTAAGCTAAAAAAAAAAAAAAATGAAAAGCAGAACTCAGTGTGTAAGAGGCTGTAAAAACAGTCACTTGTAACAGATTCGATCCCCTCAAGCCAAAGAACCAAACACAAATACAAACTGTGAAAGAAGACTCTTCCCACGGTACTAAGCCAAAGAAATAATAAGATCAGAATGATTTTTAATGTATACAATGCGATTGATAGCTAGAAAACGATACTCATCCATGGTTGAAACACGGTTCTCTAAAAATATTAGTAAAACTTCTGATGGACTTCACATATGTTAAAACAACTTTAAATGTATTTTTAACGTGAAATTTGAGAACCCCCAAAATAATAAATACTTCAGCACTAGAGGTGAAAATTCTAAGCACATAAACTAGCACTGTCTGTTTAGGCTTAAATAATGACCAAATCAATAGAAATGAACATATGAACATATCTAGTGCTCAAAACACAAGACTGCTTAGAGAAATAGATGGGGGCAGGATACGTACAAAATTCAGAACATCTTGACATACCATATAGAAAAGAAGCTAACAAAGATGACAACAGTTATGTCAAAAGTACTCAGAAGCCAGTTTGAAGAGGTTTGCATTGGTCAAAGATGAGACAATTTGAGCTCAGAAGGTATAAGAACTGCAACTGATTAAGCCCATCAATATGCTTAAATTCTTGAGTTCACAGTGATACTTAAAAGGAATTACTTGGTTATATTCTAAGGATGACACAAAGTTGTTCTACCTAAGTGGTAAAATATTCCCCACCTTCAGATGAAATGCATTCCTGTTCTCTTCTTGTTTGATACCCCCCAAAAGCTAAATAAGATACAAACTTTTGTTACTGTTGTTAAAAATCTATTAGCTCCAAATATTTGACTTTGTTTGGGTTTCCCAGGTAGAGCAGCAGTAAAGAATCTGCCTGCCAACCCAGGAGACACAAGAGACCAGGCTTGATCTCTAGGTTGAGAAGATCCCTTGGAATAGGAAATGGCAATCCACTCCAGCATTCTTGCCTGGAAAATCCCATGGACAGAGGAGTCTGGAGAGCAACAGTGCATGAGATCGCATAGAGTCTGACACGACTGAGCACACATGCATTTTGCTTTGTTTATAAAGATAATGGGGCATTCATTATACTAAAATATTCTCTCTTTTCTCTGTAGATACTATCAAAATGAGTAGACAAATGTACTGCTTCTAATATTTCTTTTTTTCTGCAAATCAAATAACCCCATTTCCAACATGAGAGACTGTTGGCTACATTTTATGCCACCAGTCCTCATCAAACCTGGACAAAGGGCATTCTTCTACAAGGTTTATCATTATTGCAGGTTGGTCACAACTACAAATTTAAAAGCTCACTGTAAGCCTATCTGTAAAGGTTGACTGCATGCAGACCTTAGTCAAGGTAACATCCGTTCTACAGAACCCAAGAATAGGTCCACGGAAGTCTAGACAAATAGGTGCAACAATGAGTAGGAGGAAGATGTTTACTGCTTTTAATGAAAATTATTCATTACACTCCTTGCTGAGGTTTCTTCACCCACACATCACAAGTGGCATGTCAAATTTCAAAGGTATTCTCAGAAAGTGGTCTATATAAATAACGGATATGATCAGAGTACCAGTTTTGATCAATATTTGGTTGTCCTCTGTACTTTTCATCCCAGTGACATAAGGAATGGCCAGATGATTAGTTCTAGCAAAGAAATATGAGAAGGGATGTTTGTTGTTCTGGAATAAAGTATTTAATTGCCAGTGTTCAACTTCTCAGCCCTTTCTCCTTTGACTTGGGAGTTCATGGAAACAGATGTATATAAAAATCCTATAAAATTGAAATTTCAACAGCTGGCCACAGGACTGGAAAAGGTCAGTTTTCATTCCAATCCCAAAGAAAGGCAATGCCAAAGAATGCTCAAACTACCACACAATTGCACTCATCTCACACGCTAGTAAAGTAATGCTCAAAATTCTCCAAGTCAGGCTTCAGCAATATGTGAACCATGAACTTCCTGATGTGCAAGCTGGTTTTAGAAAAGGCAGAGGAACCAGAGATCAAATTGCCAACATCCGCTGGATCATGGAAAAAGCAAAAGAGTTCCAGAAAAACATCTATTTCTGCTTTATTGACTATGCCAAAGCCTTTGACTGTGTGGATCACAATATACTGTAGAAAATTCTGAAAGAGATGGGAATACCAGACCACCAGATCTGCCTCTTGAGAAATCTGTATGCAGGTCAGGAAGCAACAGTTAGAACTGGACATGGAACAACAGACTGGTTCCAAATAGGAAAAGGAGTACATCAAGGCTGTATATTGTCACCCTGCTTATTTAACTTATATGCAGAGTACATCATGAGAAACGCTGGACTGGAAGAAGCACAAGCTGGAATTAAGATTGCCAGAAGAAATATCAATAACCTCAGATATGCAGATGACACCACCCTTATGGCAGAAAGTGAAGAGGAACTCAAAAGCCTCTTGATGAAAGTGAAAGTGGAGAGTGAAAAGTTGGCTTAAAGCTCAACATTCAGAAAATGAAGATCATGGCATCCAGTCCCATCACTTAATGGGAAATAGATGAGGAAACAGTGGGAACAGTGTCAGATTTTATTTTTTTGGGCTCCCAAATCACTACAGATGGTGACTGCAGCCATGAAATTAAAAGACGCTTACTCCTTGGAAGGAAAGTTATGACCAACCTAGACAGCATATTCAAAAGCGGAGACATTTCTTTGCCAACAAAGGTTCGTCTAGTCAAGGCTATGGTTTTTCCTGTGGTCATGTATGGATGTGAGAGTTGGACTGTGAGGAAGGCTGAGTGCTGAAGAACTGATTCTTTTGAACTGTGGTGTTGGAGAAGGCTCTTGAGAGTCCCTTGGACTGCAAGGAGATCCAACCAGTCCATTCTGAAGGAGATCAGCCCTGGGATTTCTTTGGAGGGAATGATGCTAAAGCTGAAATTCCAGTACTTTGGCCACCTCATGCAAAGAGTTGACTCATTGGAAAAGACTTGATGCTGGGAGGGATTGGGGGCAGGAGGAGAAGGGGACGACAGAGAATGAGATGGCTGGATGGCATCACCGACTCGATGGACGTGAGTCTGAGTGAACTCCGGGAGTTGGTGATGGACAGGGAGGCCTGGCGTGCTGCGATTCATGGGGTCGCAAAGAGTTGGACACGACAGAGCAACTGAACTGAACTGAAGCCAGTCTACGGTGTAAAACTGACCTGCAGAATCACCTATAATCACAACAGATCTTGTAAATGAGATTTTAGGATTGTTTATAACAGCAGCATAACTTATTTTAACCTAAATGATGTGCTAGAATACTGCATTTTCCCCAAATATCCTTCTCACAGACATCTAATAAAAATTACCCACATACATCAATTTACTGAAGCCAACCAAAGTAGCTAAATTCTAAAAATGTAAGGATTTAGAATTGATATTTTCAGGACTGTGACTTGTTTGCAAGTATTATCTATATTTTATGAATTTATTCTAAGATTTCTCTACTAAACAGAGAATGGCACGAATATAATGCGTAGCAGCCATTCTGAGCCAAGTTCTACCTTAAGAAGTACAGAAGAACATAAGGTAAAGAGCAGTGGCTGGTGACACTTTATAAAGTCACTCAAGTCTCAACTGATTCTGAAATAAACTGATAAGGCCTATATTTTCTTAACCTCCTAATCCTTGGAACCAAAAGCACTTGGTAAATGAAATTTTTCTTTCATGATTTCCTCAAATCTACTTGCTCTGATTAATCTAGTATATACTACCAAAGAGCACTGAAATGACAAAAGGTTCATTGTGAGATCTCAGCAAGACTCAATCCAAGACTTTTGTTTGATGTTTTCCCTAGGTAGGACTACTAGAGAAATTTTAAAGTGAAATTTTGTATCCTTCCATATTCAGAGAGCATTTCGTATAACAAGCGGGGTGTAAAAATCATACAACGTTTCCAGGAAATACAATCATCTTTTACCCAAAGCCTCAGCAATCAACAGTTTGCAATACCATTCCCTGTTGAACACCCAGGTATTTACTTGGGTCATGAACCAAAATGGCAAATGCCCAGATATTTCTATTCAAATATTTCTATTGATGGATGTCACAGGGGCGTAACTGGACGCGGTGGTGACAGCAACGGACACATCATTGATTTGAGGGCGGCTGAGGACTAATGGACTCGTTTCCTCAGCCGTAAGGGTGTCCTAGGAGGTCTGTCCGCCCAAAATGACCTGGTGGCTTTTGAGAGCCCCAGGTACCACCTGACATTGCACAATGATAGAGCGGCATGGAGAGTGGAGATAAGGGCTCCAGCGCAAACCTTTGCCAGGAAAATCCACAACATTTCACTTTTAAAAAAAGACGGTGGGTAATAATTTTATAGGTTAATTATTCCCTTGGGCTCCACAAAGAGCTAAAAAATATATATTTATATAAGATCAACAGCCACCAATCCGCTACCTGTGGCCCCTAAAAAATATTATAGTGGAATTCCAGGAGCACAGAGTATGAGCATCTCCAAATTGTTGAGAAAAGGACCTTCAACCTAAGAATTGACAGCACAGCTTTAAGAACAGATAAAGGACTGCCTCAAGGATCTGTCTTGCTTCCTTACTTTTTTTAAAGTAATACCTTCATTTGCATAGTAATAACCCAATTATGGTAAGATTAGGTGACAGGAATCTCATTATTGCTATTTCCACAAAACAGTCAATATTCTATTCAATATCTTTTAATGTTACACACCTTAAAACATAATTATTTCAATATACCCTCATTCATCTTTAATGTAATTTTCTTTTTTAAAAACCTTGCCATAATTGTTGGTTTCTATGGAATATATTAGTGTTTAAACAAGCACTTTTCCCCTCAGGCTGCTAAGAGAACAAGCAAAAGCAACCAATAGCTTGGGGATATTTCTGCCATTCCTCCCTGCCTCCCACCCTAACCAAAAGTACATCCACCAAAAAACCAAAGACCAAAACACTGCTACTGAAAACCTACTATAACAACCTCGGCACTCTTTCCAACATTATACTTTCCCCTTCCTCTCTTTCACTTCAGGCTCCACAAAAGATGCTTCCATAATGAATTTTGGTCTTAAAGCTACTTTGAAAGTGTTAGCAAATACATTCTGTTAAATTTCAATATGATCTGGGCTCTTTACTTTGTGTTTTTTTATTTTCCAGACCACATTGTCATACATCAAAAAAAAAAAAAAAAAAAACTCCCACATCCGAGACAGCTGACATACTGGGCCAACCATCTGCCTGGCACAGGTTTACCTGCCATAGGCTTTTACAGTTTCAATTACAAGATAATCAGTACAATAAGTGGCTGGTTACTAGATTAACGGTGGGAACAAAGCAAGGGAAACAGAGGAGCAAGAGATAGGACTGTCTACATTAAGAGACTACAGAGCCACGCATGCTATTACTTCACAATGATATCAAAATTAATGTAGAGTGAAAATAGCAGTTAGATTTTGTCAAGAGAGGAAATCATATCAAAGGGCTGTGGTTTGGAATCTGGAGTTAACGCTCCTTGACTAGTGGCCCTGCCGACTACACATTCTTGAGGATGTTAATCTGTCTGTACTTTGTGAATGAGCACTCGTTATTCATGAGTGTAACAATTAATTTGTAGAAAGAAGTACTTTATTCTTTAGTGGATACCAACCAAGTTTTCTCAAGAGATAAACTTCAGCCACCATGAACATGATTCATTGGTAGGTTTTACATGTTCTGATGCACAGAAGCTCAACAGGCTGACATGCTCCTGAGAGCTCGCCTAACCACAGCCTCCCCACCGCACATCCACACCAGCAAACCACACCCTGCTCTTCCCATTCTCAATCGCTGAATGAAACAGCAAAGCTGGCCAAACACCCTTCTGCATGCTTCATGAATTTCAGGGGACACTAACTATGCATTTGGTCATTTATTTCACAAGAATGGGGAAACCACCATTTTTTAAAAGGAGTTTGGCTGCTGTAGACCACTTTTCTCCCCAAAGAGAAACTGTAAAAGCAAATTTCTGATTTAGTAGGGCTTTACTGGAATAAGGATGTGTGGCTAATCTCTTTCAAGTCGCTGAACTGCTCCTCCAAAACTACTCATACCAACAAGAACATGAGTCAGACGTTGACTACAACCCCCACACCCACTTCCTCAGAGAAGAGTAAATTCAGGGCACATTTTGAGTCAAGATCACCAGTCTTGGTTTGTGGCTAAGGTAGAACCAGAATTCAGGTCTCCACACTGCCATCCCAGATCTCTCTCCATGTCTTCTCCCGTGTTATTCACACTCCAGACTTCATGGGAAGAAAGGCAGCTACACTGCACTGACTGAATGCAGTTGTGTCTCTCTCTCAGTAAGGAGCACCACCCACAGATGGTCAATCAAAAACACCAAAGAGCAGTAACTGAAGTCAGCATTATATATGAGGTATCAGACAATGGACTGTTTTTTATTAAATGTCAGAACTTCCATTTACCTTTGAAAAGCTGAGGTCTAAAAGATATAGAAAATTGCTCCAGATCACAAAATAATCAGTACCAGAGTTAGGAGCCAGACCAATCAAAACCAGGTCCATCTTTAAAAGAAAGCATGTAAGTTGCTATCATAAAAAGTTTACACATACAATCTACTTTGCTTTTGGACCAGACTTTCATGACTTTGTAGTTACTGACTACTCCAGACACCCTCTCGTGGTGCAGAAAGACTGTACTGGGTGAAGGTGGCCACAGACCATTCAATCTCAAGCCACCCTAGCTTTGGGCATATTCCCTTTTTCTGTAATGCCTCCCCCTATTCTGTTGCCATTATCCTCATTATTTATTTACTAAACTGTTATTCATGCCTCAGGGCTTCCCAGAGCCTGCCTGCCAATGCAGCAGACTTAAAAAGGATGCAGGTTCCATCCCTGGGTCAGGAAGATCCCCTGCAGGAGGGCATAGCAACCCAATCCAGTATTCTTGCCTGAGAAATCCCATGGACAGAGGAGGTTGGTGGGCTACAGTCCATAGCGTCGCAAGGAGTCGGACACAACTGAAGCAACTTAGCACGCACACACGCACATTCATGCCTCAAAATCCTGATAAGCTCAGCTGTGAAGCCTTGTCCTACCCCCAACACCTTCCAAGAGAGCTAACCTTCCTCTCCTCTGTGACTTCTGAACATTTAAAAGCTATATTCATTTACTGAATGTCATTTTTGTTGATGTGCCCTCTCCCTTGAGGAAGGTTCCTTGAGGACATTTATTAATTTAGATTGGTATCCATAATACCTATTAGCAATATACCTGAAACGGAGGTGTTGTTTTACAAATATTCAACTAAAGATTAATTCTTAAACTAAAGATACTTGTAAAAATTCACTTATAGCAACTATCACATCCTATCCTGCATGGTAAATTCTTAGGTATGCTCTTTCTATATAAGAAATAGTTCATATCTTTTTCCTTTCACCACACCAAGAGCACCTTACATATTATATCAGGTGTTCCAGAAATGTTTGTAGATTTGAATTCCTTACAGGGTGAAAAAATGGAGCAGGGGGGAGGGCAAATAGGTGAAATCTTACAGACTGCCTTAAACCTAGTTGAGGATAATAGCAAAAATTTCCCTTCCTGAGTCACCTTCAAAGCATGAGGTTTTATTAATATCATGAGAGGGTGTAGAATAAGTACATTTAGTTAAAAATCCGATGACTGAGTCCATGGCAAAAGTGATACTTTTTGTGAGGATTAATTGAGTGCAATCTTTTATCTGTTTCTATTCAGCATATGTACTATGTATCTGCTATGCATCCAAGGACAGCTGCCATTCTATTTACAGCATTATCTAAAAATGGTAACATTAAATCCATCTTCCATCTCTTTGAGATCTTTTTCAACCACAGAATCATCTCAGATGTTCTGCTTTTAGAGCAAAATATATGAGGTGTGAATGTGTATAACAGTAAAAGACTAACAGGCAGAAATCCACGATGGTGGAATTATCCACAGGGGCTTGATAAAACTCCTCCTTTTCCTATCTCAAGACAAGTGAGGGCAAGGAAACTAGAAAACATCAGGGAGCAAATTTAAAAGTAGAAACCCCTGCCCTTACACCCCTATCAGGAGTCAAGGAGACTAAATATTGGTTTTTTTTCAGGGCTTTGCTACTATAGGGATTTTGAACATAGGCTGAAAAACAAACAGCAGAGGTGTGTGCTAATAAACCTTCCAAATACTACAGTGCATTCCAGACTTTTTTGAGAAAGTTAATCTTTCAGCTATTGTGAAGGGGAAAAAAGCTGTTACAATGCTAATTATTTATTGTAACTCTCCACATCACACATCTCAACACAAATCCTCTTGTTAATTTCACTGACAGTGATTCTCAAAGGAGGCACATACCTGGTTCTACATAGGAACATATAGTACTGAACGTCCTGACCAATCTGAACAACTTGGAAAACTTTTAATTCTTTTAATTTCTCTTTTACTGAAAATTAAAAAAAAACATAAACTGTTCTGTCATTTCCCAGCTTCAGGTCCATTTTCAGAATCAACGTGGCAACTCTACATGACAGGACAGGAGGCTGTCCTTTAATGATAGGGATCAAGTAGTTTTGAGAAAAAAGTAAAAGTTCATTTAAATTCTTCCCTTAAAAATTTAAGAGCTTCCCTGATGGCTCAGAAGGTTAAGAATCTGCCTGCAAAGCAGGAGATCCAGGTTTGATCCCTGAGTTGGGAAAATTGCCCAGAGAAGGTATTCTTCCCTGGAGAATTCCATGGACAGAGGAGCCTGGACTGGTGGGCTGCAGTCCATGGGGTTGCAAAGAGTTAGATACGACTGAGCAAGTGACACCTAAGAAGTTAATTTGCTCATAATGCCACTGGTCTGATGAGTATGGAAGTCCTCATTCTAAACATATCTTGCAATGTGGAAGCAGTATGGTGAACTGGTTAATAGTGTACAGGTGGAGCCAGATTGCTTGGGTTCAAATACTTATGCTACCATCTACGAGCTGTGTGACTTTGGACAAGATTAATAACTTTCCGTGCCTTACTTGTGTGGTTCTGAGGAATAAAGTCAGCACACGTAAACAGCACAATGCTGGAACAGTACATGCCATGTAGCACAAAATCAAAAGTTGTTACTTATTTTTATTATTAGAATCACACTCAAAACTCAAAGATAAATTAACTGGTTTCGACACTTCTCAGTAGGGATGGGGTAGAAGAGATGGGCACAAGAGCTTCCATAAAAGAAATCACAATGATTGATTTGCTAGGTGTTGCTTTCTCATCTAGCTATTCTCTTGGAACAAAAAAATGTATGTATCTGAACACAGGCACCAATCTCTCCATTTCAAAATCCGAGTCTTTATAAAAAGGCATGTTTTGTAGATCATCCAGTGTGTTCTTTAACAATGTCTGAGGCAGGTAAATATACAAATGCTTCTCTGTCAGTCAACTTCTAATTTTTTTTTAATTAAACAAGCAAAAAAATGCTAAAGGATCATCAGAATAAATTCCAGTGCACATGTTCCATATATATGTTCACAGTTTGACAAATGACAACTCAATAAAGAAGACCAGTGTGGTAATGAGACATATATCCTATATCTGCCATTGGCATTTTCACTTATTCCACAAGTTAGGTCAGGTGAAATTGAAATGACTAGTTATCAAATTTTCACTGACATGAAATTGAAAAAAAATTTTTTTATAAAAACCAACATTATTCCCAAAAACCAAATCCACCAACACAATTTTTTACCATGTGTTTAACTCTAAAATTTACATTATCATCATTCATCAAATCATTTTCGGAAATCTTGGAGAAGCAATTCAAGTACACATCAATAGTCTATTTGAAACACGGTCTAAAAGTTAAATAGTTGAATGTGGAAAATACACATTATGCCTCTTTTTAAAAAATCTGATGAATACTTTCTGCAAGACACCCAAATCATCAAATCATTCCTGTTATTAATCTTGGGCATTTTCTGACTGGCAGGGCTTCCAGAGTCTGTCTTTAAAGAACCATAAAGCTTTTAAAATACAGTTACCCATACTTTTATTACCAATAAGACAAAAAGGTATGTTTTCAAAAACTAGTATAAAAATTTAACCATAACAAGATTATATTTAAGGAAATTCTAAAAATATGTATATAATATTTATGTGTGTATTCAAGATGTAAAATTCATTAAACCTAAGAGTATCAATAAAATTAAAATGATTATTCACCCTATGAGGTAAAGCATAAAAATAATATATATATATGTATATGTATATGTGTATATATATATATATATATATATATATATATATATAAAAGCTATGGGCAGGAGGAGAAGGGGACGACAGAGGATGAGATGGCTGGATGGCATCACTGACTCGATGGACGTGAGTCTGAGTGAACTCCGGGAGTTGGTAATGGACAGGGAGGCCTGGCGTGCTGCAATTTATGGGGTCACAAAGAGTCGGACATGACTGAGCGACTGATCTGACCTGATCTGATCTGATACAAACGTACAGGCTTCCCTGGTGGCTCAGACGGTAAAGAATTCACCTGCAATGTGGGAGACCTGGTTCGATCCCTGGGCTGGAAAGATCCCCTGAGGAAGGCATGGCTACCCACTCCAGTATTCTTACCTGGAGAAGCCCCATGGACAGAGGAGCCTGGCAGGCTACATACAGTCCATGGGGTCGCAAAGAGTTGGATACGACTGAGCGACTAAGCACAAATACATACAGTTATGACCCCCTGCTGAGGAAAACAACAGTGCTTCATCACGAGGACCCCAGTCCTAGGAGTTAAGAGACCATTTTCTGACTTTATTGTATTCTCCTTGTTGATGCATTATCAACTACATTTCCAAGACACAAATTTTTATTTGGATTATAGAAGCCAATCTTGCATATAACTTATCTTCAAGGACCATTCACAAAATAAACTTTGTAAATCTTCCTTTGTCAGCCATCAGCAGGAACTTTACAATTTTTTTTTTTTTTTGGAACTTTACAATTTATGTGAAGATATTGGACAAGATGGTAGCATCTTGATTCTGCTTATTTCTCAGTTCTGGGCCTCAATCTACTCATTCTTAAAATCAGAATATTGAACTGGATTATGTCTGAATTCTCTTTATACTTAAAAAATTGTATAATTAGATTATCCTTTTCCATACAGGAATTTAACCAAATTTGGCTTTATTAAAGAAAAGATGGTCAAAATGTGCTCCCCATCTCACAGAATAGATACAAAACAAAAAGCTGTCTTAGTAATTTTTAAGACTTCAGACTCATCGTTCATCTACTGTAGACCAGACAATGTACATCTATATCTCAGATGATAAAACAGAGGCTCAGAGAGATTAAGCAATATACCCAAGATTACAGAGGTAGTAAGTGGTAAAACTGGGATTTCAAGTCAGGCCTTTCTGCCTATAAGGCTTGTATGCTTTCCATCTCAGCAACAGGTTCATTGAGCACTGTGATAAGTGAGAGGAAGTTGAGTTGAAAATGTTAGTCACTCAGTCATGTCAACATGGGGTCAACTCTTTGTGACCCCATGGACTGTAGCCTACCAGCTTCCTCTGTCCATAGCATTCCCGAGGCAAGAATACTGGAGTAGGTTGCCATTTCCTTTTTCAGGGGATCTTCCTACCACAGAGATTGAACCCAGATCTACCACATTGCATGCAGACTCTTTACCATCTGAGCCACCAGGGAAGCCCAAATGAGAGGCAACTCTATTGCTAACGCTACTAAGTAGTCCACTGATGCTAAAGTCTCCATGTCTCCCTACATTTCTTACAATAAGTTCTATCCATTCCTTGATACCCAAGATGAGAGTTTATATGTTTAATAGGGAAGTAAAATTCAAGTATTCCACACAAGCTAATGGTGGCTGGATAGAGAAGCAGGAATCAAGGTGAGTGACTTGGTAGCTGAATATGCATTTTTGATGATAATACTACCTCTTGAAAATTACTTGGAGAGTTTGCCGAAGCAGAGAGAAGAAATGGAAAGCGTACTTCCTAGTGCTTTTCAAACTGGACTTCAGGATCTTCTCTGTGAATTGCCAGAGGAAAATTATTCTTCTCTTTCCACTTGGCTTAGGGTTTCCTCACAGCCTCATGATAATATTATTCCACCTTGGGAATCTCAAAGATTGATCAATCAGACATTAAGTGAGGAAGTCCTTTCAGTGTGACATCTTACTATATATTAATATATTCTAAACGTCCTCACTGCATTGTGTTGCAGTTTTCAACAGAGGCTGGAATCCAAAGACTTGGATTCAAACTCTGGTTCTGCCACTTACTAGTGCTGCGTGTTTGGATGATCTAATAAACCTCTCTGTGCTTCAGGTCCTTGTCCATTAAAGAAGGATCCTGCTAGGAAGCTCAAGGAATTGTTGCAGGAGTCAAATGATATATGTTAAACATTGAGAATAGTGCTTGTCACATTATAAGCCCCCAATAAAATTTAGCTGCTAATATTATTATCAAAAGACAATAGGATATGAGAATTCATATTTTTTATATTAATAGCAACTCTGATGATAAGGTACTGTTCCTAGTAGCAGTATTCTTAGTGGATGGAAAAAAGTTGTATTCTAACAAGCTGCACACAAAATCCAAGGTATGCATGGCATTTTGTTAAAGAAAGAAAACACACACACACACAGTCTGATTCAATTACTCTTTTTATAAAAACCCCAAAAGTTTGATATTCCTAAATAAACACATGGAAGGTCTAGATACATTTAACAGTGGCTCTTTGTGAATGAAATTTCATTTGCTTATTTTTTGCTCACCAGTGTTTTCTAAATCCTCTACAATGATTATGTATCTTGTAATAAAATAAATACTTTCCTTCATTAAGATAGGGATTATGGCATGTTTCAAAAATTAAAAGAAAATAAAAACCAATCTGCATGAAGACAGAATGTCAGGTAATAAAATATTATGCCCTGATATGATTTTATGACTTATTGTTTAAGTAAAGAAGGGCTGAGAATCAAGAGGATTATTCTCAAATGGTCAAAATTATGCTTATTCCTTTCACTTAAGCAAAACAGATGATAAAGCAACCCTAACACTAAGTATCTTTAATATCTTCAATGAATTTATAATGCTTTTCAATATTCAACATTCATTAGCTTCTGATGATGTTCATACAGGTAAAATATTACAAACTCATCTTTTAGCCCCCTAAAAATACACATTTTGGTTTGAAGTATACACCTCATATGTGGCTTATGATCTATTCAAAGAGGCTGGCCACAGTGAAAGGTTTTCTACAAAATTTTGCTGAAATTGTTGTCAGTCAGACTGAATAAAAAATAATGTTAAATGGACCTTTGAAACATGCTTTCTGTAGCAGTCAACAAGTGCTATTCTTTTTGATGAAAATAGCAGAAGTTAATTTGATCAGAGCACCTGCCTGACTGAAGACGAACTATGTTTATCTTGATTTGGTCACTACAAAGTGCTAAGGATGAACATTTGCTTAGAGATAGCAATATGGTCATCACTTGAATTCTTTGATGTTTCAGAGGTAAGGATAATCTTGCAGAGACAACTGAAGGGGGCGGGGGGAATGGCAGCAATGAGAATGAAAGCTCATTCTGTAGCCATAGGCTTAAAAATGTAGCCTTGCATCTCATCATCTTCCTGTAACTCTGTAACCTCTCTGTAGTTCTGCATTAGACAATCTCTGAATCAGGCAGATCAGGCTGTATGCCTCTTTATCTATATACTTCTCCCAAAATTTACTTCTCTCATTACAAATCTGAGTTGTTTCCTGTCTAAGTAGTAGTGTTAGGGCTCAGTAATGTCCGACTCTTTGCAATCCCATGGACTATAGCCCATAAGGCTCCTCTGTCCATGGGATTTTTCCAGGCAAGAATACTTCAGTGGGTTGCCATTCCTTTCTCCAGGGGATCTTTTGACCCAGGAATCAAACCCAGGTCTCCTGCATTGCAGGCAGATTCTTTACCAAACTAAATCTTAAGTATTAGCTTTTGGCCTTTTAAGTGAAAATGAAGGCATAATCTACGACATTCAATGTCACTGACAGTATGGGATTATCCAGGCATAACAGCTAGAATAGGGAATTGAGGCCTAAGCCGGGCCTGAAGCAACATTAAATCTTCCTTAATTGTTGGTGAGATATGAAGTATAAATTAAAATGTAGAGTGGCAGCAGTGAGAACGGTAAGAAACATCATAAGGTACATGTTCAATTCGTGATCTTCATGGATCACCGAGTCTGGGATACATGGTGAGGGATTAGAACTCTGGCAGGGTTTTTGATACAGATGAGCATAGAGGTGGTTGTAGAGGCCATAAGAATGAATGAAACTGACCAGAAGGGAACATGTATGATGGGGAAAGAGCTAGGCTTAAACTCTGGGGAAGCCAGACAGAGGTCAGAAATAAGGGCAAACAGCCGTGACTCAGGAAGCATGCTCAGGGGGAGAGAAAAAACCAAGAGAGAGCAGACTCTCAGAGAGAGGGGAAATTTTCCAGCAGAAAGATATGAATCACAGGGTCAAACACTCCGAGATACCAAGTCAAAGAGTGCTGGAACAAGGCCACAGGATTTGCAGATTAGGAAGTCACGAGTGACCTCTGCCAGGAGTAGAAATGACAAAGCATGAGTGACCGGTGACCACAGTGGGAGGAAAGGGAGAGATAGAAACTGAAGAAAGTATTATAGAGAGTGGATTACATTTAAGGCACTAAGATACATACAGAAAAGACAGTCACAGGGCATTGTTTGAATTATTTTGAGCTTTGTAAATGCCATGGTTTGTCCGAGAGGGAAGCTGAGTTCCATGTCCCACCAAACCCTCTACTGAAATCTCAAAAGCACTACCCCCTTCTGATGCCTATGTCAGAAGCTTTCTCTATCTCCTTTATACTTTAATAAAACTTTATTACACACACACACACACACAAAAAGCACAGCTATTGGTACCAACTGCTTTTTGTGGCATCTGGTCCCATCACTTCATGGAAATAGATGGGAATAAATGGAAGCAGTAACAGACTTGATTTCCTTGGGCTCCAAAATCACTATGGATGGTGACTGCAGCCATGAAATTAAAAGACGCTTGCTCCTTGGAAGAAAAGCTATGACCAACCTAGACAACATATTAAAAAGCAGAGACATTACTTTGCCAACAAAGGTCTGTCTAATCAAAGCTATGGTTTTTCCAGTATTGGAAATTCCAGTATCCATCATGTAAGGATGTGAGAGTTGGACCATAAAAAAGGCTGAGCACCAAAAATTGATGCTTTCAAACTACAGTGCTGGAGAAGACTCTTTTCCTTTTTTTAATTTAAATTTATTTAATTGGAGGCTAATTACTTTACAATATTGTATTGGTTTTGCCATACATCAACATGAATCTGCCATGGGTGTACACGTGTTCCCCATCCTGAACCCCCCTCCCACATCCCTCCCCCTACCATCCCTCTGGGTCCAGAGTCCTTTGGACAGCAAGGAGATCAAACCAGTCCTTCTTAAAGGAAAACAACCCTGAATATTCATTGGAAGGACTGATGCTGAAGCTGAAGTTCCAATATTCGGCCACCTGATGCAAAGAACTGACTCACTGGAAAAGACCAATGAGTCATTGGAAATGATGAAAAGTCATGGGAAAAGACCAATGATGCTGGGAAAGATTGAAGGTAGGAGGAGAAGGGGACAAGAGAGGATGAGATGGTTGGATGCCATCACTGACTCAATGGACATGAGTTTGAACAAACTCCAGGAGATAACGAAGGACAGGGAAGCCTGGAGTGCTGTAGTCCATGGGGTCACGAAAAGTCAGACAAGACTGAGTGACTGAACAACAACAACATCTTCGGCAATTGCCGGAGAGACCACTCCCATCTCAGTACTGTCCCTCAGCTCCCTAACGGGATGTGGGTTTTCCTTGCATGCTTTCTCTTCTGCTCTCTCCTGGTGGAAAAACATCCCTTCAACCTCTACTTCCAAAGAGGGCAGCTTTTAACCAAGGGTGGCTCCATCTCCCTGGCCACAGAGGGTGATTCAGGAAGCACACAGAATCCAAAGTGTGCCAGCCACAATAAACCACCTGGAATGACCAGGGAAAAAAGAAGCATCACCTTTTCCTTGGGAGATGTTAGTTAAAAGAGTGGCATAGCCTAGAGCTGCTTCTGTAAGAAGAAAGCTGCCTGCGCATGAAGTTAATTCAGGGACAGAGCAGAGCAGACTAACAGGAAGAGGGAAGGGCATTCTCTTCTGAGGATGCTAGCTAGCTGTGCCTGCTGTGAGCATCATTTCCTACACTTTCTAGGTATATAAGCCAATAAATCTCCTCTTTGGCTAAGTTATTTCAAATTGAATCTTTATCATTTACAATAAAAAAAAATTCTTAACATCATTCACATCTTACCAATCATATGCTCCTGAATAGGACAGTAATTTGTCCTGATAAAATCTCTCTACCCCTACTAGATCATCCATTTCTTTTTTGTTAATATGCATTTGTTTGTTTCTTTGTTTTCAGCTGTCTCAGGTCTTAGCTATGACATGCAGGATCTTCACTGTGATGCAAGAGCTTCTCTCCAGTAGTGGCAGGCAAGCTCAGTAGCTCAGGTTTAGTTGCTCTATGGCATTTAGGATCCTAGATTCCCAACCAGGGATCAAACTTGTGTCCCCTGCATTGGAAGGCAGATTCTTAACCACTGAGTCACCAGGGCGGTCCCTGTTATATACATTTCTTGAGGGCCTGAAAGACCTATGTCTACCCCAATGCCTTATACATAGAATGTGTCCAATGACTATTCACCAAAGAAGCAAATGAGCAAGAGAAGTTCTTTTCCTTCATAACATCAAGAGCTAAAATTAAACAAATCAGCAACTGAAAGAGAAGATGTCCATGAATAAAGTATGGTTTGCTGCTCTTATTTCTCTATCTAAAGAGACTGTCCCAATCATGTTTATTCCTGCCCATCTTCTCAACTCAATTTCCTTCTTACCTTATTCACTCAAGTGAAAGTGGAGTATTCATACTATAAACTATTTTTACAGACCGGGAAATTATCTATCAAAGCAACTGTCAATTTTTTTAGAAGACTAAAATTGCATTAAGAACAAGAATAGGGGCAAACTCATTGCCAGACATGTGTCTTGGGGTCAGGAAATCCATATTCTAGCATGATGCCTTCCATGTGCTATCTGTTCAATAAACATCTACCAAGGTTCAGTCATGTTCAGTAACTAAGTCCTGTCTGACTCTTTTGTGACCCCATGGACTGTAGCCCGCTAGGCTCCTCTGTCCATGGATTTTCCAAGCAAGATTACTGGACTGGGTTGCCATTTCCTCCTCCAGGGGACCTTCCCAACCCAGGACTGAACCTGTGACTCCTGCACTGGCAGGAGGATTCTTTACCACTGAGCCACCTAAGAAGCTACTAAATAAGCCAAAATCTTAGTTGGGGACCATTTGAAATTTTAGTACAATTCCAAGTCCAATTTTGACTGCTGACTTAATAGAGATGAGGAAAGGGAAAGAAGTAAGAGGTGGAAAAGATCTCTCTTGGCTGAGACAGTCATATTTTGCCACTGAACAGTGTCCAGACCTGGCTCTTTCTTTTTTATATATATTTTAATTTTATTGGAGTATAGTTATTTTACAATGTTGTGTTAATTTCAGGTGTACAGCAAAGTGAGTCAGTTATATATATAGTCATTCTCTCTTAGATTCTTTTCTCATGTAGGTAAACACACAATATTGGGTAGAGTTCCCTGTGCTATACAGTAGGTCCTGGCTAGTTATTTATCTTATATATAGTACTGTGCATATATTCATCCCAAACTCCTGACTTATCCCTCCTCCCCAAACTTGGTTCTTCCTTGCAGTGTGTTTATGGGTTCCTCAGAGATTCATCTCCCTGAGGTCCTCAGACTGGGGTTCTTGGGCAGTGACCATGCTATAAATGGTGATTAGAGGCTTCCCCCTCAACTTTTACATCAGAGCATCAAACTGTAGACTCTTTCTGCCTAGGCTGTCTTCCTCCTGGCAGGAAATGTTTCAGTGGGCAAAGGAAGGGAGGCAGAGGCTGGAGGTCCACATAGATCTCCAAGAAACCACACCGTTTTTCCTACTGCTTGTGGAAATGGGGTTTATTTTCACGGCATCATTGTCTTTTGGCCATGGCCTCTTGCCCTTTGATTTTTGCATTGCAGGTGTTGTTCAGTCCCTCAGCTGTGTCCAACTCTTTGCAACTCCACAGACTGTAGCACGCCAGGCTTCCCTGTCCTTCACTATCTCCCCACATCCATTGAGTTGATGATGCCATCCAACCATCTCATCCTCTATTGTCCCCTTCTCCTCCTGCCCTCAATCTTTCCCAGCATCAGGGTCTTTTCCAATGAGTCCACTCTTCACATCAGGTGGCCAAAGTATTGGAGCTTCAGCTTCAGCATCAGTCCTTCAAATGAATATTCAGGAAGGGTTTCCTTTAGGATTGATTGATTTTATCTCCTCACTGTCCAAGGGACTCTCAAGAGTCTTCTCCAGCACTACAGTTTGAAAGCATCAATTCTTTGGCACTCAGCCTTCTTTATGGCCCAACTCTCACATCTGTACTGACTACTGGAAAAACCATAGCTTTGACTATATGTCAACAAAGTTATGTCTCTGCTTTTTAATTTACCGTCTAGGTTTGTCACAGCTTTTCTTCCAAAGAGCAAGCATCTTTTAATTTCATGGCTGCAGTCACTGTCTGCAGTGATTCTGAAGCCCAAGAAAATAAAGTCTGTCACTGTTTCCATTTTTTTCCCACTTCTGCATGTTTCTGACAAGTACCAGAACCTATGTCCCCAGAGGCCAGGATCCATTCACCAAGCTCCCTGTGGGGCTTTCTGACTTCCTTCCACAAGCACTTGTTTTTTGAGGGAGTGTGAGAAAAGGAGAGAATGAGAGAAACACCTCGCACTCTTAATTCTCTTTATAGGACTCTACTACCACACCCTTCATCAATCTTATAGTCAACCTTCCTGCACCTCTCACTCACTGAGAAGTCAAACAAATGAACAAAAAAATCCCAAGATTTGTTAATTCCCTAGCAAATCCTGAATAAATGGATCAATCCACATGAGTCTTGGTCCTCTAGAGCCCTGAAGCAGCTCTGATGCAATACAGCAATTCAAATGTAACACCCTGTTTTATAGGGAAAGTTACTGAATATCCTGGTTTTATTTAAAAAAAAAAAAAAAAAAAAGGACTTTCTATAACTTGGGTCACATCCCACAAACTGAGTTCATGGATCCTCTTTTCCCAATTAATCACCTGAGGAGGCAGATGTGGTAAGAATTCATACAGTAGGGCATCCCACTCACTTTTATCCAGCGGTAGGGCCGGGATGAGAACCTGGGATTTATTTCCCAATCCAAAGCCCCTCTCATAGCACACTGATAGAAGGAACAATAATTTTATAACATAAGCCGAGGAATCATCAGAAATGAAAGAAGAAAGAATCCCTCCTCCTGTCCTTCTGTATAAAGCAAATAATCTTCTACATCATCCTACACCACATGTGTGATAAGGGACTCCATCCTCTCTCTTGTATCGTATTTGGTATTTATGCAATCCTTCTCCTCCTACAGTCCACCTAATCTTATGAAACATAATTCTTTTCCCTCTTCCTCCTCCCTACACAAATTTAATTCCTGATTCTCTTCAAGTATGTGCAAACTATTACACTAACCATCTTGTAAAGTAAGCATCATGCTTCAGCCTAAAATAGCAGCTGGACAAGTAAATTTACTATTTTATATTATCTGAGTTTCCTTTAGCACCTTTTACAACAAAAGTGTTGATTTTTTTCCCCCTTTTGTAAAGTGGCTGTGGCATTCCGAGGCGGCAAGCTACAGGCACAAGTTCATGGTAAGTTCAGAGGAAAGGAATGTTCAAAGAAAACCGAACCCAGAGCATTGTGGGTAGTGATATGGAAAGTTGACAAAACAATGATAAACAATGGGGGGAAAAGAAATAATTAAGTGTTCTGAAGCCCTGTATCAGAGTTTTATGCATTGTTAACTTTTTTTAGGAGACTGTTTTATTGTGTGGGGTTTCATGAAGAGATACTAACCCAGTCTACTGGCACAGCACTCGGCAAGTATAATGATTATAAAACTTTATTTTTTTAATAAAAAAGAAAATGGGCAAATATGTCTGCCTGAGATAAGGCTTTCTGAACAAAATATAATACATGGAAATCCTTTCTTGAAGTGCTTTGTGGATGGAAGGAGGTAGGAAACTTAAAACAGTAGAATTTCAGTAAACACAGAAGTCTAAACAAGGTGTGAAAATCAGACCGTACGCAGCAACGGGCAAAGCAAGAAGCAACAGAAAAGCAGCTAACAGCGTGAGGTAAACACTTTACAGATATACTTTCTAAAGTGCATCTTTTTTCACCGCTGCAAAACTATTTGAGCTGCTGAGATCTGTAAAAGAGACAAATTTTTTATACTGTTAGAATGCAATCCTACCTCAATCATAGCTCAGTCTACCTTTTATGTTATGTATGTTTTAATGTAGATTATGTGCTTCTCCCTTACTTCCACTCATCATTGCAACAAAAATTTTATTTCGTTTCAGGCATTACTTTAGGCACTAGCAATTTGTGGGTGGAAAAAACACAAAAAGCTTCCTGCACCCGAGAACATTATATTCTAGGAAGCAGAGAAGACAATAAACACAACAGATAAACATACAGTATCCTGGAAGATGGTACATACCAAGAAGAAAAATTAAGCAAAGAAAAGAGATGATGTTCAGGGAGTCCGCTGTATTGGAGTGTAAAAGTCCAATGTCCTTTTCTTTGTAGAAGGAGACAATAAGAAGGTTATGTATGATCAGATTTGAACGAGGTAAGAGAGCAAAGCATTGATTTAACTGAGGAGTATATGAGAAAGGAGCAAATTCAAAGTTCCTGAGGTGAGAGCTGTCCCAGTAGCTTGGACAAATATGAAGGAAGCTAGTGTGGCTGAAGGCAATGGCACCCCACTCCAGTACTCTTGCCTGGGAAATCCCATGGACAGAGGGGCCTGGTAGGCTGCAGTCCATGGGGTCACTAAGAGTCAGACACGACTGAGTGACTTCACTTTCACTTTTCACTTTCATGCATTGGAGAAGGACATGGCAACCCACTCCAGTGTTCTTGCCTGGAGAATCCCAGGGACGGGGGAGCCTGGTGGGCTGCCGTCTTTGGGGTTGCACAGGGTCGGACACGACTGAAGTGACTTAGCAGCAGCAGCAGTGTGGCTGATGGGGAAGGAGCTAGAGATGGGATCGATCATAATGTGTTAAAGAGGTAATCAGAAAGATTGGGGCATCCCAGGCATTGTAAGGACATTAGCTCTTATTCTAAGGGAGATGGCAAGACATGGGAGTTTTCTACAACATGGCATGATCTGAGACATCATATGTTAACCATTTCTTTCCAGAAATAGTTATAACGTAAGTTTTTAAAACTTTAAATTTTTAAACATTTATTTTATAGAAGTATGACTGATTTACAATGTTGTGCTCATTTTTGCTGTACAGCAAAGTGACCCAGTTATACATATAAACGTTCTTTTTTATATTCTTTTCCATTGTGGTTTATCATTGGATATTGAATATAGACCCCTGCACTCTACAGTAAGACCTAGCTCTTTGTCAAAACCTTTAGATTTACGGTATGTTTTTGAAAGAATCTTGCAAGCCTCAAAACCTAAAATGATAAGATGGGCTCAGAAGTAAAGATTGAAACGAGATTGTGGTTACAATGACTTCACTCCTTTCAGTGAATACCTAAGATGCTTTACGGATTCAGTGATTTCCATCACTCCTTGTTGAAAATCACTGACTGGATTGCTGGTACCAGCCAAAAAATGTAAACTAGTGTTCATCACACCAAATCAATTTGAGTCTGTCCTATCTTAGAGAAACAATTCACTTTTTTACATAAACCAGGTTCCTACGAAGAAGAAAAGGAACACATATTGTTGACATCAGTCAAGTGTCTGCTTGTTTTGTTCCACACATGTAAGATGCTAGAACAAGAATGCATTGTCATAGTTTTAGCGGTTTGATAAAGCAGCAGAGACTAGTTAACCGAAGGAAAGGCAGTATTCCGCAGATTAAGCTGCACAACAATCAGTATTGACTCGACTCAGATGTAACTGTGCATTATCAATGTAACAGGTTGAGACTTGTGTTTCCTTTGCAGGAAAAACTGTTTTGAAGAACACGGAAAAGTAGCTTTTTCAACATCCATTCAATTATAGTACTATGTGTAAGAGCTGCAAAAATGCGCTGCTTTCTTGTCAACTATGAATAAAGAACTTGATCAGTAAATCCTTAGATTATTACTCCACTAAATGTTAATATTCAGCAGTTTGAGAAGCTTCCATAAACTTACAGTCATTAAACAGGTATTTCACAAAACAAGCAGGCTGATATGAAGGAGGTGAGAGAGGCTGAGCTAGTCCTGGATAGGGGATGCTAGTTTTTGAAAGTTCTCTAAACACCTTTTATATTTCAATGCTACATCCTTCTTGAAATGCCTACATGAGGCAAGAAAAGGGAGCTATTCTATTTCAGAGGGAGGAACAGGGGTCTATGAAACCTAATTGCTATGCCTTTAACCCAGCTAAAGATGTATTTCATAACTCTGACTAGAAGAAACTAACATCTATTAAGCTTTCAACTATAGGTCAGGTGTTTGTGTGTGTGCACGTGTGTGCATGCATGCTAAGTCACTTTAGTCATGCCGACTCTTTGCATGACCCTATGGACTGTAGCCTGCCAGCCTCCTCTGTCTATGGAATTCTCCAGGCAAGAATACTGGAGTGGGTTACCATGCCTTCCTCCAGGGATCTTCCCAACCCAGGGATCAAACCCATGTCTCCTGCGGCTCCTGCATTGCAGATGGATTCTTTACTGCTGAGCCACCATGGAAGCCCATGTGTGCATATATGCATATTTTTATCCCCACTCTATAGATGAGAAATGGAGAAGGCAATGGCACCCCACTCCAGTACTCTTGCCTGGAAAATCCCATGGATGGAGGAGCCTGGTAGGCTGCAGTCCATGGGGTCACAAAGAGTCGGACACGACTGAGCAACTTCACTTTCACTTTTCACTTTCATGCATTGGAGAAGGAAATGGCAACCCACTCCAGTGTTCTTGCCTGGAGAATCCCAGGGACAGGGGAGCCTGATGGCTGCCGTCTATGGGGTCACACAGAGTCGGACATGACTGAAGAGACGCAGCAGCAGCAGCAGCAGCATAGATGAGAAAACTAAAGAAGGAAATATTCACAGGAGATACAGAACCTTGGGCAAGAACAAGAATGTACTAATGTGAGAGTGAATGCAAATAGCATAGAAAGAGGAAGTTAGGAATGGAACCTGAAATCTATTTGAATTCACCTGTAAGTAGATGCTGTCGTATATTCTCCCCACAACTGAAGATCCTCCCTTCAGACTGAGGCTCTCCCTGCCCTAGCTGCCAACAGTACTGAATGTGAACAGCTCATGGCTGAGCCCTCTCTTTAGTCTGAGGTGAAGGGAGCTGCCTTGCCAAAGGCTACACTCCTCTCCAGGGGTAGCAGACATCTAATGACTACTCAATGAGGAAGTACAAAAGAACCCCGCGACTTCAATTCAGGACAGCTCCAAAGGGCCATCCCAACTCTAGAACTCCCCATAGGACTGGCTGAGGCCTCTGTTGCCACTGCATTTCAGTTCAACCTCTCCATCTGCCCCTCCTGCTTCCCCTCCTCTTCACAGGCATCATTCCCAAAAGCACACAACAGTAAACTTTATAATTGCAAATATGAGAGGCTCGGAGTGTGATCCCAAAGGAAGCTGACCAAGGACAACATCACAGCAAGAATCAATGATGATACGTTCCATGCCATCTGAAAGAGTTGAGACTAAAAAGTGGTAACTGATTCTACCACTTTGGGCTACCTTGTGGACTAATGTTAGTTTCTAAAGAAATTCTCAATAAAACAGAAAGCAAATCACGAGTGTTCACACTGTTAAGAAGTATTTATCTTTATGTCAGATAAAACAATTGTGAATCACTGAATTAAATGACCAACTGTCAATTAGTCATTTTACAGTGACTGCAAAGTACATATAGCCCGTGTAGGCTACATGATGACCAAATCTGCATGGTATCAGACATGTCTAATTAATTTACTCCTTATCATGCTAAAACATTATGCTTCTTTGAGAAGATTGTTAGATTTTTAAATTATGTAATTGTGTGTGAGTCCAGGAAGAGTTTTTAAAAAATTGGTACAAGGAAGCAATGTATTTCATAGCAAGAGACAATTGAGTTTTGTGTAGATCCAAAGAGAGACTTTCAAATGGATTATTAAAGAGTTGGTGTTTGAGCATTAAGACCAGGAAATAGGGATCATAAGGACTCAGAATGGGTTAAAGTGGTAACACAAAGAATGTATCAGATATATCTGGGCTTCAGTTAAGATAATGACTTCATGCTGATTTTGGTGAGGTCAAGACAGAGATATAGGCTTCCCTGGTGGCTCAGATGTTAAAGAATCTGCCTGCAATGTGGGAGACTCAAGTTTGACCCCTAGGTTGGGAAGATCTGCTGGAAAAGGGAATGGCTACCCACAACAGTATTCTTGCCTGGGAAATTCCATGGACAGAAGAGCCTGGGGGAGCCACAAAGGGTTGGACACTAAGCGACTTTCACTTTCACAAGACAGAGATGTAAGCTGGATAATAAAATAAAAAACTGAGGTTATAAAATGTTGATCAACCATATTTAGAGGGAAACACTACCTTAATTGATATTAGTTGGCAGGATACATTTTGGTGGCTCCAAGTTCTGCCTCTCACTCAGCCTCTAGTGATCTGCAGAGGAATAGGGACAGATAGAGAGAACTTTGCTTTCCAGGATAGAAGCAAATGCTAATGGGAACAAGGGTTAGCTTCATTTTCTAAGGAGCAAATTCACCATGACAGTCACAAGATGTTACCTGAAGAATTACTATAAGATCTTAATCAGCATTGCAGAATACAACCCTATAAAAATCATATGAAGTAACAAAGATATCAAAGCACAGGGGCAAACAGATTATGGAGACCCCAGAGATAAGTGTTACTCAGAAGAAGTAACCGAGGCTTTAGCAGTCAACATTTAACAAATATTTATTGAGCATCTCCTATGTGCCAGGAACTGCTTTATGCACTGGAGATACAGCTATGAACATTCTCATAGTGGAGATACAGAAGATAACAAAGAAGCTAATAGATTATGAAGAAAATATACTATTATGATGATTGCTACAAGATAAATCAAACATGGCAATCTGACAAGGAGAGACTGATGTGATTCAAGAAAAGGCCTCTTGACAAGCTGTCATTTGAGCTAAGGTCTGAATAAGGAAGGAAAAATCAACAATTCAAAGTATGAGGAAAGAACATCCCTAGCAGAGAGGCCCAACGGTAGAAAAGCCTCATGTGGACAAGCTTGACATTTCTAAGAAACAGAAAGCACAGTCCTGTGGCTAAAAGAGACTGAGTGACAGACATAAAGATTAAGAGTTGAGATCAGAGAGATAAGCAAGAGTCAGCTTATGTAATTATGTACTGATACAAGGGAGAATAACATAATTGTTTAGAAAGATCACTCTGGCTGCTATTCAACAAACCAAATACAGTGTGTGTTGGGGTAGTTAGAACTGACATTCAGAGACCAGATAATATTGCTATAGTCAGCAAAAGTGCATATGTGTATACATGCTCAGTCGTGTCTGACTCATTGTGACTTCATGGGCTGTAGCCTGACAGGCTCCTCTGTCCACATGATAATCCCAGCAAAAATACTGGAGTGGGTTGCCATTTTCTCCTCCAGGGTATCTTCCTGAACCCAGTATCGAACTCCCATGTCCTGTAACTCCTGCATTGGTAGGGGTACTCTTTTATCACTGAGCCACCTGGGAAGCCCTACCAATGATAATAATAATGAGAGACTTCAAGAAGATGAAATAAGGATAATCATAATCATATGATTATAATCATATGATAATAATAATCATAATAAGGATAATCATAACACCTGTTTTTAATGCCCATAATCTCCCCCCTCTAAAACAAGGGAACAATGTAAGACTGCAGATTCATGTGCTAGCAGTAGCACAGATTTTTAAGCACAAAAAAAGCAAACAAAATAATGGGAGTATGTCAAAGACACATAGGAGTCAACATTGAAAAGCTTTAAAGGCCAAAGCTGAAGCAATTTATGCAACAAAATAAATAACGTATTATTGGATTATAATCCAAAGTATCAAATAAATATCTATGAGACTAACTGATATAAATAAATGATTGAATAGATAAACAAATGGGGGAAGGGACAAATCTCCCATATAGAATTTCAAATAATTTATGTATTAATACATACTCCACCTCAAAGAGGTGGAGTTTAACTCCTTAACTCTTGACTGTGGGCTCGTCTTCCAAAGACTACAGTACAAAAACGGGAAAAAAGGTAAATTTACAATGGAAACTTCAGCCAGGGGATCAAGGTTAATGTCATCAGCGATAAGCCATGGTGACAGCATGTGCCTTGACATGATGTGATGAGAATGACACTTCACCTTTAGGATATTCCTCCCTAAAACCTATAACTCCAGTCCAACTATAAGAAAAACATCAGAAGAACACAAATTGGGGGACATCCTACAAAATACCTGATGGTCAAGGTCACAGAAAACAAGGAAAATCTGAGAAGCTGGTATAAGGCAGGAGAAGCTAATGAGACATGACAACTAAAAGCAGTATGTATCCTGGATGGGATCCCAGAGCAGAAAAAGGACATTTTCCCTAAAAACTAAGGAACTTTAAATGAAGTATAGCATTGGGTTAAAAGCAATGTACCAACGTTGGCTCACCAGCTGTGCCAAACATGTCACAACAATATAAATGTTAAAATAGGAGAAACTGCTTAGATGGTACCTGGAACTCTCTATTATGAGATTTATAACCCAAAACAATTGTAAAAATAAAGGTCTAAGGGCTTGGATAAGTTCCCATTGACAGAAGTATAGAACAGAGGAAATGAAAGCCAAAGTCACCTCCATTCAGTCTTATTCGAACATATCCATCATACTTCAAGGAATGCAGAAATGCCAGGTCTTGGGAGATGGAGGCAGGAAAAATGCTCTGGAAATGAGCAACCAGAACAGATGGAGAGTTTAAAGTCATGTCACATGAGAAGCAATGCGAAGTACTGTTTGTTGTTGTTTAGTCACGTCTGACTCTGTGCAACCCCATGGACTGTAGCCCACCAGGCTCCTCTGTCCGTGGACTTCTCCAGGCAAGAATACTGGAGTGGGTTGCCATTCCCTTCTCCAAGGGGTCTTCCTGATCCCGGGATCAAACCTGCATCTCTTGTGTCTCCTGCATTGGCAGGTGGGTTCTTTACCACTAGCACCTGGGAAGCCAAACTCAAAAGTATGGGAGATGCTTAACTTAGAAAACACAAATCACACAGCAACTATCTCAAAATATAGGGAGGAGACAGGAGCTCTCATAAAGGGTGACGATTTGACCTAAGTTTCCAGTTGCAGTATCTTGTGAAAATGGAGGGAAGATTACAAGTGGTAGATTGTCTACTGAAGAAAAGGAAGAACCTATCATAAACCTTCCAGGCACACAAGCAGGGTTTCATAGAGGCAGAGGAACCAGAGATCAAATTGCCAACATTCGTTGGATCACAGAGAAAGCAAGGGAGTTTCAGAAAAACACCTATTTCTGATTCACTGACTAAGCTAAAGCATTTGACTGTGTGGATCACAACAAACTGTGGGAAATTTTTGAAGAGCTGGGAATACCAAAACATTGTACCTGTCTCCTAAGAAACTTGTATGCAGGTCAAGAAGCAACAGTTAGACCAAACATGGGAACAACTAACTGGTTCCAAATTGGGAAGGAGTACAACGGTGTATATTGTCACCATGAGTATTTAACTTATATGCAGAGTTCATCATATGAAATGTCAGACTGGATGGGTCACAAGTTTGAATCAAGACTGCCGGGAGAAATATCAACAACCGCAGATAGGCAGATGATACCACCCTTATGGCAGAAAGTGAAGAGGAACTAAAGAGACTCTTGATTAGGGTGAATGAAGAGAGTGAAAAAGCTGGCTTAAAGCACAACATTCAAAAAACTAAGATTATGACACCTGGTCCCATCACTTCAAGGCAAATAGATGGAGAAAAAGAGGGAGCAGTAACAGACTTTATTTTCTTGAATTCCAAACCACTGCAGATGGTGACTGTAGCCATGAAATCAAAAGATACTTGTTCTTTGGTAACGCTATGAGAAACCTAGACAGTATATTAAAAAGCAGAGACATCACTTTGCCGACAAAGGTCCATTTAGTCAAAGCTATTGTTTTTCCAGTAGTCATGTACGGATGTGAGAGTTGGACCATCAAGAAAGCTGAGTGCCAAAGAATTGATGCTTCTGAGTTGTGGTGCTGGAGAAGACTCTTGAGAGCCCCTTGGACAGCAAGGAGATCCAACCAGTCCATCCTAAAGGAAATCAACCCTGAATATTCATTAGAAGGACTGATGCTGAAGCTGAAGCTCCAATACTCTGGCTACCAGATGTGAAGAGCTGAGTCACTAGAAAAGACCCTGATGCTGGGAAAGACTGAGGGTAGCAGGAGAAGGGGGCAACAGAGGATGAGATGGTTGGATGGCATCACTGACTCAATGAACATGAATTTGAGTAAATACCAGGAAATAGCAAAGCACAGAGGAGCCTGGTGTGCTGCAGTTCATGGGGTCTCAAAGAGTCAAACACAACATAGCAACTAAACAACATTATAAACTTAGCATCACCTGTCCTGGGAGGCAATTGAATGCCATTTCAATACTGAGCATTTGGGCCTCTGCTGGAAAGATACTGTCCAGAACACTGCAGAGGGGACTGATATTGGAACTCCAGGAGACTGTTGAGGTATGAAATACTAAAACTTAATGCTTTCCTGCTTTTCTACCAACAGTTAATAAACGATGAGAAAACTGATTGTACCCAAAACCCATGTCCCACTATAGTAATTTGCATACTGTATTCTAAATTTTTTATAAAGAAATATTTTATATATTTATTTGAGGGCCTTTTCTACCTTTTAAAAGGCATTTTAACTGTCATAGACCTTCTTGGGGGCTTCCCTGGTGGCTCAGACAGTAAAGAATCTGCCTGCAGTGCAAGAGACATGGGTCCAATCCCTGGAGAAGGGAATGGCAACCCACTCCAGTATTCTTGCCTGGAGAATCCCATGGACAGAGGAGCCTGGCAGGCTACAGTCCACGGGGTTGCAAAGAGTCGGGCAGGACTGAGTGATACCACTTTCACTTGGCTTCCCAGGTGGCACCAGTGGTAAAGAAGCCACCTGCCAGTGCAGGAGATACAGATTCAATCGCTGGGTCAGGAAGATCCCCTTCTGTTAATGGAAAAATGTGGAATATTATATCCCTGTACCTCCAGCACAGACCTCACTCCTGAAAACAAGACTCACCTATTCAACTGTTTCTTTGACCTTTCCACTAGAATGATAGGCATTTCCTACTTAAAAGGTCCAAAATAAAACTTCTTATTTTCCATCCAAACCTGCATCTCCCTCAGTCTTCTTCATCAGTGAATACCACCAACCTACACCTGATTTCCTTCTATCTACCCCTCTATGCATTTCATTAGTACACCCTTTAAAATCTATATGTAAAAATGTCTACTCTCCATCCCAACTGCCTCCCCTAATCCAAGCTAGTCCTTGCTAGACTATTCAATCACTTCCTTAACTGCCCCCAACTCTCACTCTTTTCCTTGTAGTTTACTCTTCACAAATCAGCCAGAGATTACACACATACAGTCAAGGTCCTTTCTTTCTTTCTTTCTTTCTTTTTTTTTTTTTTTTTTTGCTGCTCTGCATGGCATGTGGGATCATAGTTCCCTGACCAAGGACTGAACCTATGCCTCCTACAGTGGAAGCACAGGAAACACAGAGTCTTAACCACTGGACCACCAGAGAAGTCCCCCTTTTTTTTCCCCTTTTATTTTTCTCTTCTGAAGCCCTTTCCTACGTATCTCCAATAGTTAACCAACACACTTGGAAAAAAAACTCTAACTCTTTTAATCTGTGGTCTTATCAGTCTCTCTGAACTCTTCTTACCACTTTCCTCCTTGCCAATGCTGCAACCACATTAGCCTCGTCCCTATTACCCAATAACCTCAAGTTCCTTTCTCCCCAGGGATATATTGCACCAGCTGTTCTTTCTGCCTAATATGTTTTCCCCAAGATCTTCAAATGCCGGCTCCTTCTTGCTATTCTAAAATAGCCATTAATTCACTCTTCATCACCGCAGCCTCGTTTATTTCTCTGCATAGCACTTATCACCAGTTGATATTTTCTCCTTGCCTTGTTTACTATGATATTGCTTTTGTCTCTGCATTGTCTGAGAACAGGAAGGCTGTATACCTTAATTATAGCTGTAATCTAGGCACCCAAAACAGGGCCTGGAATATCACAAGCAGTCAGTAAATAATTGTTCAACGAATTAATAATTTTAAGGATACAACTAAAGATGACATCCTGTAATTTGACTTGAAATCTTAAAGTGAGCTTTTCTAATTCCTAAAGAAATAGACCAATATTTTACAATATAACTAAAAATAAGATTAAGACATGATAAACACCAAAATACACTCATCGTATACATTCCCCAAATTCAGCACTGTGTATTTCTGTTTCTACGTGTATGTTTACACTGTTCCTATGACTGACATTATTTCTCCTGGAATTTTTTCTAATCTTCAAGATCACCTAAGTAAATATTAACATCTCTGAAAATATTATCCACTTTTAGGACCCAATCACAAACATTTTGGACCCAAACACAAACTTTCTTGCATTCTCTGACTGCAAATTGAAATCTTTGCACCCCCAAATACCTCATTCCTTAAAGACAACATATCTCAGTGAGGGGTCTAGTTACTATAGGTAAGAATTTCCCAAACTTCACTCCATTGAACACTAGACTTGAGATAATTTGTAAAATTTCCATTAGCTTGGAAAACGTATTATAAAATATACTCACTTTGGAGGGTTCACAATAATATATATTTTTTCTACTTTACTTATTTATTTGGCTGAACCAGGTCTCAGTTGTGGCATGTGAACTCTTGGCATGAGGGATCTAGTTTCCTAACCAGGGATCCAACCTGGGCCCCTGCATTAGGCGTGTTGGGTCTTAGCCACTGAATGACAAGGCAAGTCCCACACGACAGTATTATGGACTGTGAATAAAGTAGGCAATGTATGGGGTTTGCCGTGGTTGTTGTTCAGTCGCTAAGTCATGTCTGACTCTGTGACCCCAAGGACTGAAGCACACCAGGCTTCCCTGTTCCCTGTGTGGAGTTTAACTTTCCACAACTCAAATTTTGTTTTCCATTATTTGACTACAGAATTGACTGTCCTTTCTTTAAGAAACATATGTATTAACATATCATGGAAAATAGCTTGAGATACACCTGAACAGTGGCTTAAGAACACATGGTTGGGAAGTTAACAAGTTGGAGAGCTTCAATTTTCACCTGGGCTCCAAAAGTTATTAGAGGAGACCGTGAGCAGGTAACTGATCCTCAATAAGCCTCCACTTGCCCATCTTTAAAATAGAGTTGAGTATGATTACCACCCAGGATTTGTATATGGATTGAATAATAGTGGCATGGTGCCTGGGGCCTATCAACCATGCTATAATGGTTACTGCCATTAGAATGATAATAATCTGTATTATTCTTGTACATCAGTGAGGTCAGGATTGGAGGTGTTCACATGGGAATCTCCCACAAGATCCAGCAGATACTAGGCAAAGAGACTTAAGGGCTTGCCAACCGAATGCTTGGGGCACAATGTGGCTCAAACACATGTTATGATTGGCTGGCACAGGTCTTGACTGCTTCATTGCCATTGCCTCATATTGGGCTCAATCCTCTATTCCTTTGCACTGATCACTGAGGAAGGCTTTCCTGTCTCTCCTTGCTATTCTTTGGAACTCTGCGTTCAAATGGGTGTATCTTTCCTTTTGTCCTTTGCTTTTTGCTTCTCTTCTTTTCTCAGCTTTTTGTAAGACCTCCTCATACAGCCATTTTGCCTTTTTGCATTTCTTTTTCTTGGGGATGGTCTTGATCCCTGTCTCCTGTACAATGTCACGAACCTCCATCCATAGTTCTTCAGGCACTCTGTCTATCAGATCTAAACCCTTGAATCTATTTCTCACTTTCACTACATAATCATGAGGGATTTTATTTAGGTCATACCTGAATGGTCTAGTAGTTCTCCCTACTTTGTTCAATTTAAGTCTGAATTTGGCAATAAGGAGTTCATGATCTGAGCCACAGTCAGGTCCCCGTCTTATTTTTTCTGACTGTATAGAGCTTCTCCATCTTTGGCTGCAAAGAATATGATCAATCTGATTTCAGCATTGACCATCTGGTGATGTCCATGTGTAGAGTCTTCTCTTGTGTTGTTGGAAGAGGGTGTTTGCTATGACCAGGGCGTTCTCTTGGCAAAACTCTACTAGCCTTTGCCCTGCTTCATTCTGTACTCCAAGGCCAAATTTGCCTGTTATTCCAGGTATTTCTTGACTTCCTACTTTTGCATTCCAGTCCCCTATAATGAAAAGGACATCTTTTTTGGGTGTTAGTTCTAAAAGGTCTTGTAGGTCTTCATAGAACCGTTCAATTTTTTAGCTTCTTCAGCGTTACTGGTCAGGGCATAGACTTGGATTACTCTGATACTGAATGGTTTGCCTTGGAAACAAACAGAGATCATTCTGTCATTTTTGAGACTGCATCCAAGTACTGCATTTTGAGTCTTTTGTTGACCATGATGGCTACTCCATTTCTTCTAATGGATTCTTGTCCACAGTAGTAGATATAATGGTCGTCTGAGTTAAATTCACCCATTCCAGTCCATTTTAGTTCACTGATTTCCTAAAATGTTGATGTTCAATCTTGCCATCTCCTGTTTGACCACTTCCAATTTGCCTGGATTCATGGACCTAACATGCGAGGTTCCCATGCAATATTGCTCTTTATAGCATCGAACCTTGCTTCTATCACCAGTCACATCCATCACTGGGTGTTGCTGCTACTTTGGCTCCGTCTCTTCTTTCCTTCTGGAGTTATTTCTCCACGGGTCTCCAGTAGCATATTGGGCACCTACCATACCTGGAGAGTTCATCTTTAAGTGTCTTATCTTTTTGCCTTTTCATACTGTCCATGGGGTTCTCAAGGCAAGAAATAGAGGAAAACAATAGAATGGGAAAGACTAGAGATCTCTTCAAGAAAATTAGAGATACCAAGGGAACATTTCATGCAAAGATGGCCACAATAAAGGACAGAAATGGAAGAAGCAGAAGATATTAAGATATTAAGAAGCAGAAGATTTAAGATATTAAGAAGAGGTGACAAGAATACACAGAAGAACTATACAAAAAAGATCTACATGACCCAGATAATCACGATGGCATGATCACTCACATAGAGCCAGCCATCCTGGAATGTGAGGTCAAGTGGCCCTTAGGAAGCAACACTACAAACAAAGCTAGTGGAGGTGATGGAATTCCAGTTGAGCTATTTCAAATCCTAAAAGATAATGCTGTGAAGGTGCTGCACTCAATACGCCAGCAAATTTGGAAAACTCAGCAGTGGACACAGTACTGGAAAAGGGCAGTTTTCATTCCAGTCCCTAAGAAAGGCAAGGCCAAAGAATGCTCAAACTACCACACAATTGCACTCATCTCACAAGCTAGTAAAGTAATCCTCAAAATTCTCCAAGCCAGGCTTCAACAGTACATGAACTGTGAACTTCCAGATGTTCAAGTTGGATTTAGAAAAGGCAGAGGAACCAGAGATTAAATCGCTAACATCCATTGGATCATTGAAAAAGCAAGATAGTTCCAGAAAAACATATATTTCTGCTTTATTGCCTATGCCAAAGCCTTTGACTGTGTGGATCACCACAAACTGTGAAAAATTCTGAAAGAGATGGGAATACCAGACCACCTGACCTGTCTTCTGAGAAATCTGGATGAAGGTCAAGAAGCAATGGTTAGAACAGGACATGGAACAGTAGACTGGTTCCAAACAGGGAAAGGAGTACGTCAAGGCTGTATATTGTTACCCTGCTTATTTAACTTATATGCAGAGTACATCATGAGAAATGCTGGGCTGGATGAAGCACAAGCTGGAATCAAGATTGCCAGGAGAAAAATCAGTAACCTCAGATATGCAGATGATACCACCCTTATAGCAGAAAACAAAGAAGAACTAAAGAGCCTCTTGATGAAAGAGAAAGAGGAGAGTGAAAAAGTTGGCTTAAAACTCAACATTCAGAAAACTAAGATCATGGCATCTGGTCCCAACACTTCATGGCAAATAGATGGAGAAACAATGGAAACAGTGACAGAGTTTATTTTTTTTTTGGTCTCCAAAATCACTGCAGTTGGTGATTGCAGCCATGAAATTAAAAGATGCTTGCTCCTTGGAAGAAATTTATGACCAACCTGGACAGCATATTCAAAAGCAGAGACATTACTTTGCCAACAAAGGTCCATCTAGTCAAGGCTATGGTTTTTCCAGTAGTCATGTATGGATGTTGAGAGTTGGACTATAAAGAAAGCTGAGTGCCAAAGAATTGATACTTTAGAACTGAGCTGTCAGAGAAGACTCTTGAAAGTCCCTTGGACTGCAAGGAGATCCAACCAGTCCATCCTAAAGGAAATCAGTCCTGAATATTCATTGGAAGGACTGATGCTGAAGCTGAAACTCCAATACTTTGGCCACCTAATATGAAGAACTGACTCATTTGAAAAGACCCTGTTGCTGGGAATGATTAAAGGCAGGAGGAGAAGGGGACAATGAGGATGAGATGGTTGCATGGTATCACCAACTCAATGGACATGAGTTTGAGTGAACTCTGGGAGTTGGTGATGGACAGGGAGGCCTAGTGTGGTGCAGTCCATGGGGTCACAAGGAGTTGGACATGACTGAGCAACTGAACTAAACTGAACTGGGCTCAATCCATAGATTTATGTTATTAGCCTTGTCCTCCAAGGCATTCACGTTTGCCTGGGCAGCATTCCTCAATGAATGTTTATTGATTTGCCTGCTCTCCATGGATTGGAACTTTTTAAAATTCTGATCCACTGCAAGCACCAGTCCCCCTCAAAACAACACCCAGACATTAACATAGATCTCTTTCAGAAGTGTGGCTCACTAAAGTAATGATTTATACCTTAGCAGCCTAGGTAAGGAAGAAAGTATAATGTAGAGTTTTAAAAATTCTCCAATCTGATATGCACCTCATTTCCCATCTCTGTCAGTGAGACAGACCACAGTGGCAGAGAAGTCCAGAGAAAGAAGAGGTTCCCTGTGACTGTTAACATCAGCTCCCAGGAGGTAGAAGGCATTCTTACATGGAAGGAGCTACATTGATGACCTCAAGAGGGCCATTTCACCCTTGAGTTTCTATGAAACCTTTGGAATTTAAAATAGAGCACTAAAAAGAACTTTAAGAGATCATCAAGGCCATACCCCTGCCTGTTATAATATTTTTATATTTCCAGGTTCAATGTGGAAGTGCAAAGGCTCACGCTGCAAGAGAAATTGATGGGTTAGAGGGCAAGAAAGCTTAGGGGGAGAGAAGAGAAAGGAAAAGAAAAATCTGAGGATAAAGGAATTTATGCCCTCCCAATTAACCTTACTCAGGACCTCGAAATTCCCAAGGCAACCCTGATTCTACCTTTCTTTCTTTTGTTTTCAAATATGGAATTTTCCCCAGGACTAATGTTAGAACTGAGCATATTCTTCCTTTGATTTATGAGAACATTCAGGGAATATAAGGTCATGAAAGTTACCAAACCAGCTGGCTTCAATGCAAAGTAATTAAATAGAAAGTCTTAAAAACTTAAAATCTTTGCTAGACTTATTTCAGAAAAAAAAAAAAGTTACATTTATTTTCCTTTACATTTGAAGTACCCACTTCTTATATTTTTAAAATATTTATTCTAAGTTTACATTAACCTTCCTCCTGATGACAGGAGTGGACCTAATTCAAAAAGACCTATAAAAGAGCAGAAATTAGAGCATCTGTATTTGTGGTTAAAACTATTAGTAGACAACCACATTTCAGGAAATACGTGGTTAAAGTAATTAGATAACCAAAAATGCCTGTTCAGAAAAGCAAAGTTAAATGCTGGAATTTTTTTTTTTTTTCCTAAAAAAAAAGCCACTATGATTTCAAATAAGGAGGAAAAAAAAAAAAAAAGCCTAACGGATTTCTTAAGAAGTTGTGCAGAAATGCATACTTAAGTGGTTATGCTCTAAACATGAAAGCAATCTGCTAAGAGTGGCGTTAAGATGTGGGTTTATGAGTTATCCATATATTAGGTAGAGCACCTACCCCAAGCATTGTACTACGCTACTTGTTGTTCAATTCCTTTGATACTGTCCTTAAATTGTCCTTAATAGTACCTTACAGAGCAGCGCCCACCCAAAGGCTTTCGTGATCCCTCTACTCCAATATTATCTTTAGGAAAAGTCAGATTCTTTGAAAAGCCTCTCAGGTTCTTGGTTGTGTGATTCCTTTGCAGTAGGCATATTCAGATACACATGCTTAGTAATATTTCTAAGGAAAATTATGTTTGAAACTCTGTTCTTATAAGTATAATCCTCAGCACACTCACACAAGTAAATCACTCCTGCATCTAGGATCTAAGAAACAGAGCCAATTTCTGGTAAAGGGACAAGATAGTCAATTAAAAGAAACCAACTGGTAGCAAACTTAGATGGTGAGCCATGAGGCAATTATCTCTGGCTTTAGCTTGCAGTACCAAAGCGTGCTTTAATAGAGAAGCTTCAGGTACTGGTAATCTATCAGTGTCTACATCTCTCTGAGCGTGACATAGCAGTTCTCTCATTTTTGAAGGCTGAGTGTTTCCATTTTCTTGTATCCTATAGACATCCAAGAGCAAAGAGAGTTGCCACATTACATTTCTCCAAATAAGACCATAGGGTAGTCAAATTAATCTAATTATCTGTGACCCAATTTGATAACACTGCTAAAAGCGATGTTAGAGGACTTCTCTACAGTTAAGTTCTTTGTTTTCTCATTCATTTTCTTGTTTTATTAATTTGGCTGAGAAAGAACCCTTTCACAGCAACAGCACGCCTGCTTAGAAATTTTATGCATGTATTTGAACTACTGAAAAAGTGTACTCTGTCTACAGCACTTGGAAAATGCAATGAGGAGAGAGTCAAAATCGTCATGAGTTTCAATAAACATCAGACAAATTCTAAAGATTGATCCAATGCCATTTTCACATTTAGCAATCCAACTCAAGCACATATTTCTCAGGTGACTAATATAACAGATTCAACTGTTGTTTCATCAAAATCAGAAATATTACTTGCTTGTAGCTCTTTTCATGAAGTTGGACACTGTACGTTTTCCATCTGCTTCTTTCTTATATCATATTTAGCCCTCATGTAACACTATTCACTTCAACCTCTTCCTCAAAGATACAAACATGTGGCTGGTTATGGTACTCAAGAAAATATTTTTGTATTCCATAGGAACAGAGATACATAATTTTCTATGGGAATCACTTTCATTTCAATTTTTCCAGTTACAAATTTACTCTGTCTTAATTCAAAAAGATTTAATTCAAAAGCCTTTGTGTGATTTTAAAATTTCTTCTCCAATATACTTTCATTCTGAATTTTTAATGTTTATAATGATCAAAATTATATGCTTGGAATATACCCTTCAACATAACGGCATTACGACTAAATTTTTATTTGAATTATGTTTATGGTAATAATAACCAATGTTTTTTTCATGACATAGGTTAAAAGTCTGCAGCCTCTAATTTGACAAGAGCTCTATTATCACTTTCTGCAAAAAAAGAATAGTAAGACATCTAAAACCTGACACAAACAGAAATCTCTTTCTCTCACTCTCTTTTTTTAAACAAGAATAATGATTATATATGCTGCTTGATATCCCATTTTCAGGGCAACTAAAGGGATATAGAGGTTCAAGCTTCATCTCTTCAACCAAATAAGACCACTGCCAAGTATGCATTGGTATATTTCTATACACTGAACTGCTTTAGATAATAGATAAAGTTAGCTTTATCTACTTCATGGTCTTACCCATTCAGGGCCCTCTGCTTCAACTAACATAAAAATACCTTCACTGCAGGGTCCCAGTCCAGAGGGCTAATACACAGCACACCTTCTGTAAAATACACCATTCTAAAACTTGAAAAATGGTCAGCTAATTAAAGACCAGTGAACGGTTTTGAGACAGGAAGAATTCTCCTATTCAAAACTGAAACAGAACCTGAATGGAATCAAAAAGTTCCAAAGTAGGCTGATATTCTCCATGACTTGTAAGACTATCTATTATCATTTTTCAAATGTCTCACACTGTACCTGAGGTTTTTTGTTTGTTTGTTTTGGTCACAACTACAAATGAAACTTCAAAAGCCAATGCTGTTTTACGTGTGTGCCTCTGGAGAGATGTGTATGAGAGAGATCCCTTAGAAATAATACAAAAAATCTGTCCTTCTGCAAAGTTCAGCACAGATTTCACACCAGAGTATTTTGATTAATTTCACTTCAGAAATGCATAAGTGGAGTGTATGCTCAAAATAACACCCCCAAATACACTCAGAAATTCTGAAGCTTAGCACGCTTCCCAAAACATCTCTGAAAAAGACAGCACTCCAATAAAGACTGGTTTTCTGCTGGATCTGAGTCCATGATCCTGGGATGCTAGGAAACCAGTCTAACCTCAGAGAGTAGAGGCTAGGTCAGTGCCCCTCCAGGACTGAAAACTGAATCTAGCTGCCAGGAAGTCTGGTTGCTGTGACCTCCCAAGTGACTCCTCCTCAGGACCTGCTCTAAGAAGAAGAAGGGGGGCTGCCTTGCCCAAAGTTGTGCCCCTAGTAAGGGTCTGGGGAGACAGAAGCCAAGCACTCTTTTTTAAAATTTTTTATTGGAGTATATTTGCTTTACAATGTTATATTAATTTCTGCTGTATATGTATAGCAAAGTGAAATCAGCTATACATATACATAATGTCCCCTCTTTTCTAAATTTCCCTCCCATTTAGGTCACCACAGAGCAGAGTAGAGTTCCCTGTGCTATACAGTAGGTTCTCATCATTATCCAGTTTATACATAATATCAATAATGTATATATATATCAATCCTAATCTCCCAATTCATTCTACCACCCCTGTCCCTTGGTATCCATACATTTGTTCTCTATATCTGTGTCTCTATTTCTGCTTTGTATAACATCATTTGTACCAAATAAGATCATTTGTACCAATTTTCTTCAGCTTCCACGTATAAGCATCAATATACAATATCTGCTTTTCTCTTTCTGATTTACTTCATTCCGTAAGACAGTCTCTAGGCCCATTCACACCTCTACAAATGACTCAATTTCATTCTTATTTATGGTTTAGTTTTATATATATATATATCACATCTTCTTTATCCTTTCCTCTGTCAATGGACATTTGGGTTATTTCCATGTATTGGCTATTGTAAACAGTGCTGCATTAAACTTTTGAGTACATCTGTCTTTTTGAATTATGGCTTTCTCTAGGTATGTGCCCAGTACTGGGATTGCTGGGTCATATGGTTATTTCTATTTTTAGTTTTTTAATAAACTTCCATACTACTCTCCATGGTAGCTATATCAGTTTTCATTCTTACTAACAATACAAGTTCAGTTCAGTTCAGTTCAGTCGCTCAGTCATGTCTGACTCTTTGCGACCCCATGAACCGCAGCACACCAGGCCTCCCTGTCCATCACCAACTCCCGGAGTCCACCTAAACCCATGTCCATTGAGTCAGTGATGCCATCCAACCATCTCATCCTCTGTCATCCCCTTCTTCTCCTGCCCTCAATTTTTCCCAGTATCAAGGTCTTTTCAAATGAATCAACTCTTCATGTCAGGTGCCCAAAGTATTGGAGTTTTAGCTTCAACATCAGTCCTTCCAAAGAACACCCAGGACTGATCTCCTTTAGGATGGACTGATTGGATTTCCTTGCAGTCCAAGGGACTCTCAAGAGTCTTCTCCAACACCACAGTTCAAAAGCATCAATTCTTCCGCCCTCAGCTTTCTTTATAGTCCAACTCTCACATCCATACATGACCACTGGAAAAACCATAGCCTTGACTAGATGGACCTTTGCAGTGCAAGAGGGTTCCCTTTTCTCTACATCTTCTGCACTAACAATGAAAGATCAGAAAGAGAAATTAAGGAAATAATCCCATTTACTATAGCAACAAAAAGAATAAAATACCCAGGAATAAACCTCTATAAGGAGACAAAAGACCTGTACTTAGTTTAGAAAACTATAAGACACTGATGAAAGAAATAAAAGATGACACAAACGGAGAAATAAACTGTGTTCTTGGATTGGAAAACCTATATTGTGAAAATGACTATACTACCCAAAGAAATCTAGAGATTTAATTCAATCCCTAACAAATTACCAGTTACCAGTGGCATTTTTCACAGAACTAGAACAAAAAATTGTACAATTTATATGGAAACACAAGAGATTTTGACTAGCAAAAGCAATATTGAGAAAAACAAAACCAAAAATGGAGCTGGAGGAATCAGGCTCCCTGACCTCAGACTATACTTCAGGGCTACAGGAATCAAGACAGTATGGCAGTGGCACAAAGACAGAAATATAAATCTGCAGAACAGGACAGAAAGCGCAGAGATAAACCCACACCCCTCTGGCCACCGAGTCTATGACAAAGGAGGCCAGAATATACATTGGAGCAAAGCCACAGCCTCTTCAATAAGTGGTTCTGGGAAAACTGGACAGCCATATGTAAGAGAATGAAATTAGAACATTCTCTAACACCATACACAAAAATAAAATGGATTAAAGACCTAAATGTAAGGCCAAATACTATAAAACTCTTAGAGGAAAACATAGGCAGAACACTCTGACATAAATCACAGCAAGATGTTGTTTGACCTACCTCCCAGAGTAGTGAGAATAAAACCAAAAATAAACAAATGAGACCTAATTAAACTTAAAAGCTTTTGCACAACAAAGAAAACCATAAACAAGATGAAAAGACAACCCTCAAAATGGGAGAGAATATTTGCAAATAAAGCAACTGACAAAGGATTAATCTCCAAAATATACAAACAGCCATGTATCTCAATATCAAAAAAACAAACAACCAAATCAAAACAAAGGCAGAAGACCTAAACAGACATTTCTTCAGAGAAGACATATAGATGGCCAATAAACACATGAAAAGATGCTTCACATCACTCATTATTAGAGAAATGCAAATCAAAACTACAATGAGGTATCGCCTCCCAGCAGTCAGAATGGCCATTATCACAAAATCTACAGACAATAAAGGCCAAGCTCTCATACCTCAAGTGAGATCAACTCTAAGGGCCCAAGTGTCACTAATGGTAAAGAACCTGTCTGCAGATGCAGGAGACATAAGAGAAGCAGGTTTGATCCCTGGGTTGGAGGAGGAAATGGGAACCCACTCCAGTATTCTCGCCTGGAGAATATCATGGACAGAGAAGCCTTGTGGGCTGTAGTACATGGGGCTGCAAAGAGTTGGACACAACTGAAGTGACTTAGCACACCCCCTAAGGGCCACGCAGTGCCCAGGCTCCCTGCAGGATGAGCTGAGGCCTTAGCCAAGGTTGTATCTCAGCCTACCTCCTCACCCTGCCTACTGCTGGGGCCCTTTTTCCCTCGTAGGTGTTGATCCAGAACACACTCCCAATCTCTGACCCAGCACCTCAGGAAACCTGACGTACCAAACAGTATAAAAGGAGCAGGAGGGCAACAAAAAAATATTACAGTTCAACCTTACTTCTTTTGTGCAAGTAAAGAAACTTCAGCCAAGAACAATTATATCATTTGCATTGAATTAAATATCTAGCTAGTCCCAGGGCCAGATCCTCTATCTCTTGACTTAAAAGTGGGCATTCTTTATTAGAAATTATTTTCCTTAACAGACTCTAACTATACTTCACCTAAGAAAACCACATCTGAGCTTAAATCTGGCAAAGTAACAGTTAATAGTTCATCTCTTTTCAGCATTCAACATGCCATATTACATTTCTAGAAACTCTACCAAAGGAGGAGAAAGGTCTCAATGAGTTGGAGGGGTTCAGAGGACCAGGGTGATTAAGGTGGAAACTAACTTTTTTTCTAAATATCTACCAGCACCATGGGCTTCTCAAGTGGTGCTAGTGATAAAGAACCTGCCTGCCAATCCAAAAGATATAAGCAGAAGTAGGTTTGATGCCTGGATCAGGAAGATCCCCTGGAGGAGAGTACGGCAACCCACTCCAGTATTCTTGCCTGGAGAACCCCATGGATAGAGGAGCCTGGTGGGCTACTCTGTAGGGTTGCAAAGAGTTGGACACAACTGAAGTGACTGAGTGAGCGAGCCAGCTACCAGCACCATGCTAGGAGCTTTCCATGTTACCTTACTAATCTTCACAATAACTCAATGATAGAATATTCTCTTTCTCATTTTAGAAATGAATGAACCTGCTAAAAGGAGGTTCAGTTGGCTCACATGAGATTTGACTATGACGCTGTTGATGTGTCCCTTTACCCAAGGCCTCACCAGGACTGCAAATAAACAAGGTCTGTCCTCCCTTGATTCACCATGTTTGCAAGTGTGAAGCTTTCATTATCATTTGTCTTTCAGATTCTCACTAATTAGGTAGAGCTTCACTACATAATATACCTGTTAACTTGACTCACTACAAATAAAAATCAACAACGCCACAAGTTTCAGAATGTTGATTAGCATTTATGATTTCCGAGTGCCAAAATAAATCAATTATTTTGAAGGACTAGTAAAGCTAAGGCACATTCTTATGGTGTTTTCATCAGTACAAAAAATTTACAATGACATCTCTTAACTAGGCACTTAAGAAATCATTTGGCAGTTTACTTTTGGCCAAATGCCATACATTGTTTTAATGTCAGAAAGGAAGCAAAAGTTATTTATAGGTTGATATACAACACTATTAAACCTCAATCTTATATACAGCAACACATTCCAAATTGAGTTCTCAACACTACATTTTAAAGCACAAATCACTGTATTCAATACAAGCATACGAATATCTTCTTAATAAAGTACCAGATGTGTGACAAAGACTCCAAAAGGGGATGAGACAATTAAAAGAAAAATCTAATAATGTCAACATGTATTTTTTACCTTACCAGAAAATTAATTTTTGTGACCTCACTTCTATACCCTGTTTTTTCAGTATCTGTGATTCATTGGAGAATGCTAGTCAATAGGAGGAGAAGACAATGGCACCCCACTCCAGTACTCTTGCCTGGAAAATCCCATGGATGGAGGAGCCTGGTAGGCTGCAGTCCATAGGGTCGCTAAGAGTCAGACACGACTGGGTGACTTCACTTTCACTTTTCACTTTCATGCACAGGAGAAGGTAATGGCAACCCACTCCAGTGTTCTTGCCTGGAGAATCCCAGGGACGGGGGAGCCTGGTAGGCTGCTGTCTATGGGGTCGCACAGGGTCGGACACAACTGAAGCGACTTAGCAGCAGCAGTCAATAGGAACCCAGTAAAATGTGAGTTTATAACAATGGATGCTGTTGTTAACAGTGCTAGACTTTGACATTTTAGTTAATCTAAGTAATTTTTTAAAAGATTAGTGTTTCTTATTTGTTTATATAGACACAGCATTTTTTTAGCCTTGTGGGATTGTGTTTTCATAGTAAGATAAGCCTTCAGATAATTCTCTCTCTGCAGAATTCTGGTATTTGTAATTGTGTGAGCATAACCAATTGGCATAATTTAGTTATAATAAAGTGACTTCTGAATTCCATAAATAAAAGGACATTTACATCTGTGACAATTTTTAAAATAAACTTAAAAAACTTTTTAATGTACACTAATTATTACCATTTTAAAGCGATACAGGAGCCTCTCACTCTTGCGACACAGAACAATATGTCTTATTGGTTCCAACTCAGCATGACATCTTGAGGTCTATCAGCTGGTTTTATTTTATGTTAGGCTTAAAAAACAGGAGGCTTTACATAAGACACAGGAAGACGAGGTGAAATGAGAACTAAGAGACTAAAAATACTCTCTAAACTCAGAATACTACTTTTCACTTTGAGTCTATAATGAAATAAAAGTTAATTCCTTCCTCAAGAGGGCTGTGAGATAAAATACAAGACACCCAAAGAAAATCTGAATTTTAGGTAAACAGTTTTTTAATTGTGTCCCATGCAATATTTGTATTGTGCATATGAATCCACCTGAGTGTCTTTTTAAAATGCAAGTTCTGTATCAGCAGGCCTCAGATGGCACCTCAGAGTCTGTATTCTAATTTGCTAAATCTGGCAACTTATCCTAAATTCCTTGCAAAAGAAGAAACTGCTGAAGATAACAATGTTAAATGCTCACTTGTGGACTAATATTTGCAATTAATGAATGGAATGAAGAATTGGGTTTTATTTACATATTTGTTTCAGTGTTGTCTCTAAAAACTCCAGATTAGTAGCAAAACTAAAAGCCTGAAGGAGAGTTTTGAGAATATTATTTATAACATTATCATCTATGTGTATTTTCCCCCATTTTCACAGATTTATCAAATCAGTGGTATTCAAACTTGGCTAAACATCAAAATCACCTTCAGAGCTTTTTAAAATCCTGATACCTAGCCACATTCTACTCAACTAAATGCTACTCTCTTGGGGTAACCCAGGCATAGATGGTTTTACTCTCCCCAGGTGATGCCAACATGCTGCCAAGACAGAGAATTTGCCCTAAGTTCCTGCCATACAAAGTGTGGTCTGGGAACCAGCAATATCAGCCTCAGTTGGCAACGTGTTAGCAACATAGAATCTCAGGCTCCACCCTAGGCCTTCTGAGTCAGAATCTTAACAAGATATCCAGATGATTCATATACACATTACAGTCTGACAGACAATACTCTGAATCATTTAGTGATAACAACTAAATGGAGCCACACATGACTATCACTATATTATTAACTGGAATTCTATAATGTCTCAACAGACCAAAACTTGTCTGGTTTAGTGCAGTCGTTAAATCATCAGTACTCTGTCGATGCAAATCACTTTGGGCTTCCAAGAGAAATCATATGACCATCCAAAGGGACCCTGGATAGAATGCTGGCATCAATTCCCAAGAGACAGAGGGCCAGTTATGCCCATACCACCTTGAGCATACCTGATTTCACCAAAGGACAGCAGACCTGATCGTGGCCATAATTCCACAACTAAGATATCAGTCTCTAAACAGCAACACTGCTCCCTTTTCTCTGCTAATCCCAATCCTAGTTAGTAAAGCTAATTGATCGAAACATGAAACTACTAAGACCTACTCAAGACCTGACTCATTGGAAAAGACCCTGAAGCTGGGAAAGATTGAAGGTAGGAGGAGAAGGGGGCAACCAAGGATGAGATGGCTGGATGGCATCACCAACTCAATGGACATGAGTTCGAGCAAACTCCAGGAGACAGTGAAGGACAGGGAAGCCTGGTGTGCTGCAGTTCATGGGGTCACAAAGAATGACCCCCAGTCACAACTTAGTGACTGAACAACAACAACGAAAGTGCTTTGCCCCAAAGTGCTGGCATATCTTTGGTGATCATTGTATGTTTTCAATCATAAATTCACAGGTTTCCTGTATAAGTTCCATCAAGCAACTGAGTGCTTTTTTTCCCAAATAATGGTACCTTTTAAGAAGCCCAACAAAGTAACCTCCTAAACACAACAGAACCAAGTATTCACTTTGAGGCTGAAATCTAGGTGCTGGGATTTGGAAACTGTCTGGAAGACTTCCTGCCAAATTGTCTTTCCCACTTGTAACTGGAGTTCTCCTATGAGCAGTAAGCTCTTTGTGTTAAATAGGTCGGTGTTCACTCCAATCCCAAAGAAAGGCAATGCCAAGGAATGTTCAAACTACCACACAATTGTACTCATCTCACACACTAGCAAAGTAATGTTCAAAATTCTCCAAGCCAGGCTTCAACGTGAACCAAAACTTCCAGATGTTCAAGCTGAATTTAGAAAAAGCAGAGGAACCAGAGATCAAACTGCCAACATCCATGGGATCATCAAAAAAGCAAGAGAGTTCCAGAAAAACATCTACTTCTGCTTTATTGACTACACGAAAGCCTGTGTCTGGGTGGATGACAACAAACTGTGAAAAATTCTTTAAGAGATGGGAATACCAGACCACCTGACCTGTCTCTTGAGAAATCTGTATGCAGGTCAGGAAGCAACAGTTAGAATTGGACATGGAACAACAGACTGGCTCCAAATAGGAAAAGGAGTACATCAAGGCTGTATATAGTCACCCTGCTTATTTAACTTATATGCAGAGTACATCATGCAAAATGCTGGACTGGGTGAAGCACAAGCTGGAATCAAGATTGTTGGGAGAAATATTAATAACCTCAGATACACAGATGACACCATCCTTATGGCAAGAAGTGAAGAGGAACTAAAGATCTTCTTGATGAAAGTGAAATAGGAGAGTGAAAAAGCTCACTTAAAATTCAACATTCAAAAAACAAAGATCATGGCATCCAGTCCCATCACTTCATGGCAAATAGATGGGGAAACAGTAGAAACAGTGACAGACTTGATCTTCTTGGGCTCCAAAATCACTACACATGGTGATTGCATCCATGAAATTAAAAGATGCTTGCTCCTTGGAAGAAAAGCAACGACAAACCTAGGCAGCATATTAAAAAGCAGAGACATTACGAAGCTAACAAATATCTGTCTGTGTACACTAATAATGAGAAAATAGAAAGAGAAATTAAGGAAACAATTCCATTCACCATTGCAATGAAAAGAATAAAATACTTAGGAATATATCTACCTAAAGAAACTAAAGACCTATATATAGAAAACTATAAAACACTGGTGAAAGAAATCAAAGAGGACACTAATAGATGGAGAAATATACCATGTTCATGGATCAGAAGAATCAATATAGTGAAAATGAGTATACTACCCAAAGCAATCTATAGATTCAATGCAATCCCTATCAAGCTACCAATGGTATTTTTCACAGAGCTAGAACAAATAATTTCACAATTTGTATGGAAATACAAAAAACCTTAAATAGCCAAAGCAATCTTGAGAAAGAAGAATGGACCTGGAGCAATCAACCTGCCTGACTTCAGGCTCTACTACAAAGCCACAGTCATCACGACAGTATGGTACTGGCACAAAGACAGACATATAGATCAATAGAACAAAATAAAAAGCCCAGAGATAAATCCACACACCTATGGACACCTTATCTTTGACAAAGGAGGCAAGAATATACAATGGAGAAAAGACAATCTCTTTAATAAGTGGTGCTGAGAAAACTGGTCAACCACTTGTAAAGAATGAAACTAGAACACTTTCTAACACCATACACAAAAATAAACTCAAAATGGATTAAAGATCTAAATGTAAGACCAGAAACTATAAAACTCCTAGAGGAGAACGTAGGCAAAGCACTCTCCGACATAAATCATAGCAGGATCCTCTATGACCCACCTCCCAGAATACTGGAAATAAAAGCAAAAACAAACAAATGGGACCTAATTAAAATTAAAAGCTTCTGCACAACAAAGGGAACTATAAGCAAGGTGAAAGACAGCCTTCAGAATGGGAGAAAATAATAGCAAATGAAGCAACTGACAAAGGACTAATCCCAAAAATATACAAGCAACTCCTGCAGCTCAATTCCAGAAAAATAAATGACCCAATCAAAAAATGGGCCAAAGAACTAAATAGACATTTATCCAAAGAAGACATACAGATGGCTAACAAACACATGAAAAGATGCTCAACATCACTCATTATAGAGAAATGCAAATCAAAACCACTATGAGGTACCATTTCACGCCAGTCAGAATGGCTGCGATCCAGAAGTCTATAAGCAATAAATGCTGGAGAGGGTGTGGATAAAAGGGAACCCTCTTACACTGTTGGTGGGAATGCAAACTAGTACAGCTACTATGGAGAACAGTGTGGAGATTCCTTAAAAAACTGGAAATAGAACTGCCTTATGACCCAGCAATCCCACTGCTGGGCATACACACCGAGGAAACCAGAATTGAAAGAGATATGTGTACCTCAATGTTCATCACAGCACTGTTTATAATAGCCAGGACATGGAAGCAATCTAGATGTCCATCAGCAGATGAATGGATAAGAAAGCTGTGGTACATACACAATGGAGTATTACTCAGCCATTAAAAAGAACACATTTGAATCAATTCTAATGAGGTGGATGAAACTGGAGCCTATTATACAGAGTGAAGTAAGCCAGAAAGAAAAACACCAATACAGTATACTAATGCATATATATGGAATTTAGAAAGATGGTAACGATAACCCTGTATGCAAGAGAGCAAAAGAGACACAGATGTATAGAACAGTCTTTTGGACTCTGTGGGAGAGGAAGAGGGTGGGATGATTTGGGAGAATGACATTGAAACATGTATAATATCATATAAGAAACGAATCGCCAGTCCAGGTTCGATGCAGGATGCTTGGGGCTGGTGCCCTGGGATGACCCAGAGGGATGGTACAGGGAGAGAGGTGGGAGGGGGGTTCAGGATGGGGAACACGTGTACACCCGTGGTGGATTCATGTTGATGTATGACAAAACCAATAAAATATTGTAAAGTAATTAGCCTCCAACTAAAATAAATAAACTTAAAGTAAAAAAAAAAAATAAAGGCAAGAAAAATAAAAAAGCAGAGACATTACAAAGCTAACAAATATCTGTCTAGTCAAAGCTATGGCTTTTCCAGTAATCATGTATGGATGTGAGAGCTGGACCATAAAGAAAGCTGAGTGCTGAAGAATTGATGTTTTTGAACTGTGTGTTAGAGAAGACTCTGGAGAGTCCCCTGGACTGCAAGGATATCAAACCAGTGAATCCTAAAGGAAATCAGTCCTGAATATTCATTGGAAGGACTGATGCTGAAGCTCCAAAACTTTGGCCACCTGATATGAAGAACTGATTCATTGGAAAAGACCCTGATGCTGGGAAAGACAGAAAGCAGGAGGAGAAGGGAACAACAGAGGATGAGATGGTTGGATGGCATCACTGACTCAATGGACATGAATTTGAGCAAGCTCTGGGAGTTGGTGATGGACAGGGAAGCCTGTCATGCTGCAGTCCATGGAGTCGGACACGACTAAGTAACTGAACTGAACTGAACTGAGTGTCCTCTGCTTCACCAAACATAAATGCTATATTCCCAAGAAGTTAGCACACTCATTTTCTCAAATCTTAGTGTTGAATTAGTTTATTAAATTGCAGGGTAGTTACCTAAAAGAAGAGATGGATGAGTTCTTGGTTACTGAAGGATTATGAGTTAGGGGAGGGATAGAGAAAGAACCAGACAGAAGAAATATGGGTACCAAAGAAAACCTTTGTCTACAGCATAATTTTGCTTCTGATCTGCCTTGATTAATACCTAAGGATGGCATTTTCAATACCTATGAGCAAAAATTAATGTTTCATATTTGTAAGTTGACTTTGTAACTTATTTTTAAATCATGTGAACTATAAAAGAACTAATGCAAGATGGTAGCCAACTGTTGAGTTTGTCTTTTAAAATAATTTAAGGGAAACCTAAGACATAGTAATTTTTAGTTTTCATATACTATATATCATACCTTACAGGAACATGGAGCTCAAACAGAAAAATTGAGGTTATCTAAAGCTTTTGCGTATATAAGTATTTCTGAGCCTAATTACAGTTTTATTACACTTCATGAAGTGAGCAAGAGAAATTGTGTCTGCATCAGTGTAGTGAAGGAGTTTCTCATCTCAAAAGCCCATCTGTATTGATATCAGAAAAGGGTAGGGGTGCAAAATGACAGCCGCTGGCTTGCCCTTTTACCTTTCTAACAGGGCTGGTGGCAACAATGAAGCTTAATCAATGCAATGGAAGTGACATTTTGCAGTCAAATCAAATTAAATGGAAATGAAAAGAAAATCTGAGGTCCAACCTAAAGGCTGTTCCTCTTACCACTGAGGTCATCTCCATGGCAACTAAATGCTACAAATGTGTAGAGTAAATCCTTAACAAATCTGCAGAAAGCATGTCCAATTGAATATGATAGTGTCTGTCACTGTACTTTGTGGCTTTCTAAAAGCTTACATTAGAAGTAACAGAAAGGACTCCGGCCAGCGAGCAAGTAGAATAGCACAATTAATCTGACCACCCTCAGTGAGAGGGGTGCTCAACTTCTGAAAAAATGAACCCTAAGTAAGTGGGCAACTTAAAGACAGACCAAGTTAAGTGGATTAGGTTCAAACTACAATGTTTTCCACAACTGTTTTTACTTGGACTTACTCAGTTCAGAAATCTCCCTAGTCCTTCTAAAAGCCTTTTCACATCATGAGGAATAATTTGAATTGGGCTACCCTGTCCATTCCTTTTTCTTTTCTCAAGTACTCCCTTGGAGATGCATTACCCTCTCCTTTTTCAGGATGTGTTCAGAGCAGATGGATTGTAGGGTTGTGAGAAAGCAGTCTGTACTGGTACCAACAGGACAACAGCAGTGGTAACAGAGCTTCACAGTGGTTTCCTCTCCACAGATGCTTCCAGAAGATTGCAACTCATCCCTATATGCCCCTAGATAATTTTCTGTACCATGTGGCCAATGCAAACTGACCTGGGTAACTTGGAGTTGGTTTCCTGTTATAGGCCACATTTTGCTGGAGAAAGTAAATCAATATCGCCAAAACATGCACGTGCTGTCATGTCCAACTCTTTGCAACCCTATGGGCTGTAGCCCACCAGGCTCCTCTGTCCACAAGATATTCCAGGCAAGAATCGTGGAGTGGGTTCCCATTTCCTACTCCAGGGAATCTTCTCAACCCAAGGATCCAACCCCGTCTCCTGCATTGGCAGGCGGGTTCTTTACAGCTGAACCACCAGGGAAGCCCCATCATCAAACACACTTGCCCTACAAATGAAAAATCATTAGAGGCTTGCTCTCCTGAGAAAGCATGAATGTTCAGGTATCTGTATGTGTTTGGCTTGAGATTTGGGCTCCTTCTACCAAATGACAATATATTTACAAAAGAAAGAATAGGGAGAAACACTTAAGTATACCAGATTAGCCCAGTGATATGTACCAAATTCACTGTGTGAGCTGTACAACGAAAAATGTTCTTTTGAAGAGAGACGCACCGCACTGAGTCTAATATGCTCTATGCCGGTCATTTAACTAAGCCATGAAAGTGGCCTCTACGTTTTTTTTTTTTTTTGAAAACACTTAATCTGGAGTTTGCTCTTGATGCTGTCACTGTGCAGTATGAAAGATGTCAGCAGATTTATACCTTAGGTAAGAGAAATGGGAGGATGACAATTTGATGTGAAGTGACAGTTTTTGCTCAAATGCATAAAACCATGGGTCATTACATTCTATCCCCATTAAGATAGCAATTCACACTAATTAATTAATTCCAAGTAAGAAATTCTTATTCTCTAAGTGGTGGTGAAAACAGCAACAATGTTGCTAAGGTAATAACAGTACTCCTTTATCAAAAATATAAATTATCATCTTTTTGCAGTAGCACCAATTTCCTTTGGTTTAGGTAGTATATTTAATGATTTTTCACAATCTATATAATAATAACAATAAGACTTAACCTTCATTGAACACTTATTCTGACAGTGATGACAGCCAAGCAAAACAAAAATTGTTGTTCCTTGAAAAAAGTTTCTCCTATGTAGCGCCAATGTTTTAAGGTTTACAATAACTACATACCAATTTTGTTTCATATTATCATCCCCATAAAATTACACTTCAGTGTTAATGGAATATAATACTTTAGTTATAAGGAGTATCCTCTGCTCTTGGAAACTCTCATGCCAGCTCAGTTATTAATCAATAGCATTTAGGGTTACATCTCTGACCTCTCTCTTGCCAATATCCTCAACTGTAAAATAAAGCTTATTCTATAGCCTCTTACCTCACTGGATTACCTGAGCAATGAGATAATACACATGGAAAAGCTCTGGGGAGTATCCAACAATATATAGTCTATATATGACTATATTATTATATTGGAAAGACTTCTGTAACTTGTTCACACAGATCATTTTTGTAATGTTAAGAATATAGTTAAATATCCATATTTACATTCATGGCAAATAGATAAGGAAACAGTGACTGACTTTATTTTCTTGGACTCCAAAATCACTGAGGATGGTGACTGCAGCCATTAAAATTAAAAGACGCTTGCTCCTTGGAAGAAAAGCTATGACAAACATAGACAGCATATTTAAAAGCAGAGACATCACTCTGCTGACAAAGGTTCCATATAGTCAAAGCTTCGGTTTTTCCAGTAGTCATGTATGGATGTGAGAGTTGGGCCATAAAGAAGGCTAAGCGCCAAAGAATTAATGCTTTCAAACTGCAGTGCTGGAGAAGACTCTTGAGAGTCCCTTGGACAGCAAGGAGATCAAACCAGTCAACCATAATGGAAGTCAACCTTGAATGTTCACTGGAAGAACTAATGCTGAAGCTGAAGCTCCAATATTTTGGCCACCTGATGTGAAGAGCCAAGTCACTAGAAAAGACTCTGATGCTGGAAAAGGTTGAGGGCAGGCGGAGAAGGGGGTGACAGAGGATGAGATAGTTAGATGGCATCATTGACTCAATGGACATGAGTTTGCGCAAACTCTGGGAGAAAGTGAAGGACAGGGAAGCCTGGTAGTCCAAGGGGTTGCAAAGAGTCAGACACCAATGAGTGTCTGAACAACAACAACAACAAATTATAGTAAGCCTGAGATTAATTGTAAACTTACATTTTCTTAACTCTATACCTCTGTAGAGTATCCTTTATAGTCAAAATTAATTTCTTTTAGTCCAAGTATAATATTTAAAAGAAAATATTATATAATAACCTAAATAAACACTCTACAATTTGCTTTTCAAAAACTGTTACCTAGCATGAGGTTATTTCCTTAGGATTAGCTTCTATGGGCTGGGGCTGGGCTTAGTTGCTCAGTCGTGTCCGACTCTTCGCAACCCCATGGACTGTAGGCCACTAGGGTCTTCTGTCCATGGGAATTCTCCAGGCAAGAATACTGGAGTGGGTTCCCATGCCCTCCTCCAGGGGATCTTCCCAACCCAGGGACTGAACTCAGGTCTCCCACTTTGTAGGCAGATTCTTTACCGTCTGAGCCACCAGGGAAGCCCTAGCTCCTATTCCTAAAGTCAAATGCTAGAAGAGGAAAAAAAAAAGGCTTAGTTAGACCTTTGAATACTGAGGTCTGATAAGTTTTTATTGCATTAGACCTTTTTGATCATCTAAATGAGACAGAATAATACATTAAAGAGGATTCTTCCCAGCCCCCAAGATTGCTTTCTCCTCTGATTTAGTGCATTATACACGTAAAGCTATATTCACATTTTTCCATATAAGACACAGATGGCCAACAGGAAAATGAAAAGGTGCTCAATGTCATTAGGGAAATGCAAATCAAAACCACAGGATACCATCTCACACCTGTTAGAATGCCTGGCATCAGAAAGACAAGAAACAACAAGTGTCGGGGAAGCACAAGTGGAGAAAAGGAAGCCCTCGCTCACTGTTGGTGGGAACGTAAACCGGTGCAGCCACTATGGAAAACCGTACAGAGGGTCTTCAAAAAATTTCAAAAAAGATCTATCATATAATCCAGCAATTCTACTTCTGGGTATTTATCCAAAGAAAATGAAAACAGTTAACTCAAAAAGATATATGCACCCCTATGTTCACTTGGTTAATTCACATTAACCAAGATATGAGTGAATAAAGGCAACGTGATATACACAGACAATATTATTATTATCACTGAGTCATAAGTATGAAAGTCATAAGAATGAAATCTTACTATTCGTGACAACAACAACCTTGAGAACATTATATAAGTGAAATAAGTCAGACAGATAAAAGACAAATACCTTATGACCTCACTTAAATGTAGAATCTAAAAAACAAACCAAAAAGCACATAAACAGCCAAACAAATAAAAACAAGCTCATGGATACAGAGAACAGCTTAGTGGTTGCTAGAGGAGGCAGGGAGGGAGGAAGTGAAGGGGTTACAAAGCATAAACTTCCAGGGATAAAAAAGTTATGAGGGAGCAATGCAAAGCATGATGACTATACCATAATACTGAATTCCATATATGAAAGTTTCTCAGAGAGTATATCTTACATGTTTTCATCACAAGAAAAAAAAATGTAACAATGTATAGTGATGGATGTTAATAAGACTTACTGTGCTGATCATTTCACAATATATAAAAATACTGAATCATCACACTGTACACCTGAAACTAATATAATGTTATATGTCAATTATATCTAATTTTGAAAAATAAAGCCTTATTTTTTTTCTTTTGTAAAAAAATTTGCCCCACGTTTATCTCCACAGAAGCGTATGGGGCAACTGGAGGTGTATCATCCATTGCAGAGTCTAAGTCTCAGCATTTCAATTGCGAACTCTCTAAGTACTGCTGAATCTGAAAACAAAGACAGGAAGCCCTGCCACAGATTATCACACATCATGCACTCTCAAGGAAACAGAATGACAAGATTTAAAAGTTACTATGTCATATTTACTTTGGAAATTGCCATTATAACTGAAATATGGTTTGACAACACAGTTTTAAATTTCTCAATGCTTAGAGATTTTATCTAACTAATAAACTTGTGGCTTCATAAACCCACAAAGCTCCGGCAAGGCTATCTGATTTGAAAAGGGTGTGAGCTTGCCAGGTGGAAGGAAGCAGATGCCATCTACGGATTGGTGAACCGCAAAGTGTCTGTCTATTTTCAGAGATTACAGGGATGGCTCTGGTGCCACTGGTTAAGATAGCAAATTGATTTCTTCAATAAACCAGTGTTCTCATTCACTCACCACAATTTTCGAAAATTGCCCTTTTGATCTGAAGTTTCCAATCCTGGTCAGGCGTCATTTTTTATTTTGGAACACTGAAATCTACACTCTGTGGCTATTTTTTCCTTACATGACCAGAAACACAAACCTTTCTCTCCCCATTCACTCCACTGAAACTGAATGTGTTTCTTTAAATTGGCTTACATATTTATTGACTTTTCAAATAAATAAAAACTTTAAAACAAATGTAAAGTTTTATCAGATTAAAAGTGTGTTGACACAAAGGAGTTGCCAATTTAGTGCTATCTGTGAACAGATTAAGGACTGCTTCAGATAAGAGGTTTTGATCACTGGTTTTCCTCTAATAGACTGTGGAATCTGCACCCTGGGAAATGATGGAATATTTGTAGAAATGTTCATATCTATGTGTGTTTATATATGTTTATATGATATGTGGGTATAAGCACACATGTGAAAAAAGTGAAAGTGTTAAGTCACTCAGTTTTGTCTGATTTTGCAACCCCATGGACTGTAGCTCAGGCATCCCTGGTGGCTCAGAGGTTAAGAATCCACCTGCAATGCAGCAGATGCAGTTTCAATCCCTGGGGTCGGGAAGATCCCCTGGAGGAGGGCATGGCAACCTACTCCAGTATTCTTGCCTGGAGAATCCCACGGACAGAGGAGCCTGGCAGGCTACAACCCCTGGCAGGGTTGCAAAGAGTTGGACATGACTGAAGTGACTTAACATGTCTGTCCATGGAATTCTCCAGGCAAGAACACTGGAGTGGGTAGCTATTCCCTTCTCCAGGAGATCTTCCCAACCCAGGGATCCAATCCGGGTCTCCCACATTGCAGGCGGATTCCTTACCGTCTGAGACACCAGGGAAGCCCCAGTACACATATACTGATACTCAATATTATGGAATGTGGAACCTGTGTTTGTTTTGTCTTGTATTCCTACTGCTACTTCTAGTAAAAGCTAATATTTTTTGAGAACTTAATATAATGCAAGAATTCTTCTAGTTACTTTATGTGTATTAATAAAAATCCCATGAGATAGGAACTATTATTAGCCCCACTGTACATATGAGGTGTAGAATTTAAAACACTTGTCCAAGTCTCACAGCTAGTAAAATGGGCTAGTAAGCTGGGTGTGTTTTCAACAAGAACCATGTTCCCATGAACCCTGAAATAAGAAGCATTTAGAAAATGCTCCTCTTCTGACCTTCTAGTCGATTAAGCATTTAGGTTATGGAGCACCACTGATAATTCGAAGGTAATTTTAGGAATGGGGGTGAAGCTAACAGCATTGATAGAGATGATGGGGCTGATGATAACAAGGATCTACTACTGAACGAGCACTTGGTGCTAGTAATTGTGCTAAGGGCTCTATACCTCATTTAATGCTCAGAAAGCACAGTGTGAGGCTCCTACACAAAGCCCATTAAATCAAATCATTAAGGATGAAGTCCAAGAAATGTATGCTTTCTAAACCTCCCCAGGGAATGTGATATAGTCAGGTGGAAACTGTAACCTACAGTATTCCACAGTGCCGGTTTTTTTCACAAGCCATATAGTATAGGAAATGCAGCCCATTTCACGTTTTTAAAGTGCACCAAAGATATTTGCTTTGTTTTTAAATGCATTCTCATTACCAAAACTGCCAGGAATGTCTTACTTCCTTCACTTAATTCCTCCCTATGTAATCTACAACCATTCCCTTTTCCATCTCCTTAGTAAAGGTAAGGAGCTAGCCCTCATATCTAGTTCAGAAAAATACAAGGGATTAAAGTCTGATGATGGTCTGATACTAAATCATCTCACCTGAAACTCTAGGGCAAAAGTATTTATACTGTCAGTTACCTTCATTTGTTTCTCTGCTCATTCATTCAACAAGCATTAGCTGAGTACCTACTCTGTCTCGGTCCCTGTGAGAGCCATGGGCACATGAACTCTAGACTTGCGCAGTTAACCATTTGGCAAAGAAGACAGAAACCAATGAACACTCTTCAGCATGTGTGTTATGATGGAGCTATGCACAGCATGCAATGAGCAAACAGAGGCAGAGACTTAACTCATCCTACAGGACCAGGGAAGGCTTCCAGCAAGATGTGTCGCCTAAAGTGAATCATGAATGCATAGAAGTTATCAGCCAGGCTGAGAAAGGAGGAAGAATACTATGGACAGAGAAAACAACAGGTGTTTTGTTGAGAACCATGGGCTATATGCAGGAAACCACAAATAATCCACTCTTTCTGGAGAAGATGGGCTGTATGTATATGTGTTCAGTCGCTCAGTGGTGTCCAACTCTTTGCGACCCCATGGACTGTAGCCCACCAGGCTCCTCTGTCCATGGAGTTTTCTTGGCAAGAATATTCGAGTGGGTTGCCATTTCCTTCTCAGGGGATCTTTCTGACCCAGGGATCAAACCCACATCTCCTGCATGAGCAGACAGATGCTTTACCCCTGAGTTGTACATGAGGGGAAATATGGGCCCATGATCAGTTCAAAATGGCCCCTTACACCACTCTGGGGGCTTGGAGTTTACCCTGGTTGTGACAGAGAAACATGCAACAATTTTAACAGAAAGAGTTTTATGGTCAGATTTATATTTTAGAAAAGCTGGCACAATGCAATGGGCAGGAGGTTTGGAAGAGAGCAACACTGGGGCCCAAAGGAACTGGAGTCACTGAATTCATGACAACCTGTTAATAAGAAAGCACACTGCACAGATATTTAAAGTGGAGTTGTCAGGATCTGGTGACTGACTGGACAGAGCAAGTGAAGGGAATAAAACCTCATAAAGCCTGCAGGGCTCTGAAAAGAGCTAAGGTAGCACAGAGATGAGAGCAGGGGCTCTGGGCCAACGTGCTTGCAAAACCTGGTGCTGTCTTTGTCTAGCAGTGTAATCTGGGGCAAGTTATTTAATCTCTCTGATGTCTTCTCACCTGTAAAATACGGATACACCATGGTATACCTTCCTCACCGGATCAATATGAAGATTTTATTAGTTAACATAACAATATCTAAAGTACTCAAAACAGAGTTTGGAACACAGTAAGTACTATGTCAGTATTACTAGCTTTTATAGATGTGATTATCTAGTGGGATTTGTTCATTTTCCAGGCACAGCCCCAAATATTAGAACTGTGTTAAGACTGATCCTGGACCTCAGAGAATCCAAAAATTTCTCACGTGCACTCAGGTCAGAAATGTGTTTGCGTTTGGTCAAACCCAACAGAACAGTTCTCCTGGAGTCCCCTCCTGTTCCCACTGTTTAGCATGACTTGTATGTCTAATCTCTCAGCTCTTGAAGTCTTTATTATGTTTGTATTGTCTATCACCTCCAGCTTTAACTTTTATTTTAAATATTCACATTGTTCTTCCTTTGCTTCCATTTTCTTGGTCTTTGGAGATTTTTAATAATGTTTCCAAAAGAGATGAATTATTTCTCTACTGAGCTTCACAATGCCTGGCCTGTTTTCACCCTGTTGTAATTTAACCTTTCTCTCCTTTGTTTCTGCTTTGGTTCCTGATTTTTATGTTAGGGTTCTCCTGGCTTCTCTTTTTGGTGGCTTTTGATTCCTAGGTTGGGGTTTCTCCCCCTTGCACACTCATGTTCTAGATTCACCATTTTGTGATGCTTTTTATTTTCACTTGTGCCTTTAGAGCTTTCAAGTCTGTACTAAAACACACAAAGGACCACTCTCTGTGATACCCCTGGTGAGCGCATTATGAAAATGTTAAACAAAAAAACAAAACAAAAATTCCCTAGACACATGCAGCTTATGAATAGATATCTATTCTCTGTGGAATGAAGAAATCTGGTTTTACTTTGCAACGCTCACTTTGTGGGTGCTTGATACACCGAACTAAGCTTGTAAATTACTAGACCGGCTATCCACGGGAAAGGATGAATGCCTCCTACCAAAAATCCTTCCCTCCATCAAGCTAACTGATTACAATTGGAGTTTCCTCAAATGAGCTTGTTTGATAATTTGTCTCATTACTACTGAAAAGGAAATGGAAATCAAGGACTTGAGGGCAGAAAGCAGTAAGCAAATATGATCAAAGGTTATACGGTATGAAAGGCTGATTTAGTGTAAAATAATTTAAAAATAAAAATTAGTGTCATAGCCAATAAGATATAGATAATAAACTTTTCCACTATTAATTAGGCCAGTATATGCTATACAAAGTCGCTGTATGTGAGAAGGCTTTACGGCGTCAAGTACAGATGGCTTTAAATGCAAACCAAAGTACAGATGATATACAAAACCAACACTGAGTGCCATTTATTACTTTCCTACTAATTCTAGGTTTAGACTGTACTTTGAATTTGATTGCCCAATTACCCACATCTATATTATATCATCTCTAAGCATCATTACAACATCAGCTTCAATCTTGTGGGAAGGACTGTAAACAAAGGCCAGTTGGCTAAAGATAGATCATTACTGACACATCCACAATAAGGAGGTAACTAGGAGTAATGAGTATAATCAAGAGAAGTAAATTCAGGCTAAATACCAAGAAAGAATGTTCAACAGTGAGGATGGATTAAGGCAGGAACCTTCCAAGATAAGTGACGGTGATCACTGAAGCATTTACTAAGAACAGCTTTTCATTCGTAAGGGTGCTTGATAAAGGATTCCAAACAGTTAGAGAACTAGAAATGGGGGAACTCTCTGTTTGTAGCTTGGAAAAGTTAAACATAAAGAAAACAGGGTGATGCTGTGACTTCCTCACAAACTAGGAAAACATGCCTTTACAAAATCACCTATTATTGTGAAATATTGGGAAGCACTGTTGTCAAAAGCATTCTGGAGTTCGAATGATCTAAGTCTCAGATCATTTACTAACTGAGGAACTTTAGTAAGCTACTTAATCTGCGGGAGCCTCAGTTTCCACAACCACAAATGAGTGTACAAAAGCCTGATTTGCAGGGTTACTATACAATTAAAATACAATAGCATATAAATGAATCCAAGCATTAATTACCTGGAATACTGAAAACATTAAATAAATGGTATTTTATTTAATAAATAATTATTAGATTTTTAATTCTAAATAATTTTTGTGAGGCATTTTGATCTATTACCATTCACAAATAAGCATTTCTTTTTCAAAATAGTCAATAAAAACTCAACTTTCAGGGCTTCCCTGGTGGCTCAGTGGTAAAGAATCCACCTGCCAATGCAAGAGACCCAGGTTTGATCCCTGTCCAGGAAGATCCCACATGCCACAGAGCAAATAAGCCCGTGCACCATGACTACTGAGCCTGTGCTCTACAGCCCGGGAGCCACAACTACGGAGCCTGTGTATGTATATCAACTCCTGAAGTTCACACACCCTAGAGCCCATGCTCTGCAACAAGAAGCCCGCTAACTGAAATGAAGAGTAGCTCCCACTCCCTGCAACTAGAGAAAAGCCCAGGCAGCCACAAAGACCCAGCACAGCCAAAAATAAATAAATGTTCCTTAAAAACTCAAGTTTCATTGCTATTTCACAGATGATCTGGGACATGAGTTTTAAACCTAGTTTTCTCAGACATCTAGCAAAACCAAGTTGTGATTGGTACTCCTATCTTAACATAACTCATAAAGTTTGCACACATCCAAAGAGCTGGGTCTTTTGACCTCTGATACTCTTGTCATCTTATTCTCTTCAATGTGATAAATAAATGATGAATTTTAAACTTCATAATTAATCAGAACAATTAAGAGCTGGCATTTTCCGGTCAATTATATTTTATTTTGATTTATCTTTCTGACTACCTAACTAGAAATTTGTTTTTGTCTAAATTTTTAATATAAAAAGTTGTTAATATATATTATTATGACTTTCTGCCTTAGAAGTAATATATCATGAACATAATCTAATCTTTCCATTAAGGAGACTCTTATAATACTCCCATCATCATTATTCTGAATATTAATATCATTGAAAAACACTGAGGATGTTAAAGATGTATGAGATTGAGTCATCTCATATTGACCCACGCTCTTGAAACTGTTTATACTAAATAACTGAAATTTGCTTGTTTCTTCAAAATGATAAATGTGGGTCATGGAGGTGGGGGAGTGGTGCCTGGGGTGCTGACAGTTGAAGATGTTTCTAGAGTTCTGGTAAACTGACAACTTAATAAAAAGAAATGTTCATGTGTGTTACTGATGAAATAAATAAGCATATGTTGTACTCCAACTTTTAAAATCATAAATGAACCAATTAAATGAAAATGGTGTAGCTTTCACACATCAGTTATGTTATCAAAAAAGTTTTTCAGTAAGTTTTTGCACTTTTAATAAGCAACAGCATTAGTCAGTAAAAAATAAGAACTCTGATGCATTCAGAGAGACTATAGATCTAAACCAGACAAAACAAAGCCTCATAAAGGTGTTTGTTCATTAATTTTTAAAAGGCCAGACTTTGAGTTGTTATCAAGTCAACTGGCACCAAACTGTACTCAATTTAGTGCAACTACAAAGTGGAACCCATAGTCTACAATGGCAGAGTTTTTGATCACACTAATTAACAGCCATTTTGTTTAAAATAAACAGATACGAGTCTAATTGCCTTTTTTACATAAGAAAGAGAAGATCTTAAAAGTAAAAACACATAAAAAAATTTTTAAAAGATCAGACAAATGCCACTCAAATAGATAAGCAAAGTTGCCTGTGAAAGGAACCCAGAGGAAGTCAGACTGTTCACTGACTGACAGCCCAGTGAAGCAAAAGGAACAGGAGCTCAGACAGGTTGAAGGGAATCATGAGGGCATGGCCTGTAACTACCCATCTTTTCATCATATTTCCTCACAGAGGAGTGTACCTTAGTTCATAATGTGGTAGGCAATAGCAGGCCTGATACTCCTAATTAGGACAGACCTCTGCTAATGGACAAATCATTCCTTCTACCCTAGCATACACTGCCAGCGGAGGATGTACTGCAAAAAAATTTCAAAGATAAATTGTTAACTAAGTTCCAGATATTTTATTTGAATTTGGGTTCAGATGAATAAGTTTATATATATATATATATATATATATATATATATATATATATGGCTTCCCTGATAGTTCAGTTGGTAAAGAATCCACCTGCAATGGAGGAGACCCCAGTTCAATTCCTGGGTCAGGAAGATCCACTGGAGAAGGGATAGGTTACCCACTCCAGTATTCTTGGGCTTCCCTGGTGGCTCAGATGGTAAAGAATCTGCCTGCAATGCAGGAGACCTGGGTTCGATCCCTGGGTTGGGAAGATCCCCCAGAGAAGGGAAAAGCTACGCACTCCAGTGGTAGCTTTTCACTCCAGTAGCTCTTCTGGCCTAGAGAATTCCATGGACTCTATAGTCCATGGGTGGCAAAGAGTCAAACATGACATTATATAACACACATATAAAATGTTATATGTAATGTAACATAAGCCATGAACAAAATAACATAATTTAAAAAGAATACCTATGGTGTCATACATGGTGACTTAATACATATTGCAATATAATAGGTACATCGTTCTGCAATACACAATACCAATTATATGAAATAATATTTTTTAGAGCATCACCTGATTTTAGCCTCTTGAAAGAATTTCCCCCCGTTAGTTTACCCACAGTACGAACTATTCAAAAACATTCATCTTTCCATTACTTTTTATATCCTCTGTTGCTAGGACAGTACTATGCAGAGTGCCTTTCCAAAGTGCCTGGGGGAACCACTTTTAAAACTAAGTAAATATGATCAACCTACACTATTATCTGCATTCAGAATAAGATTAAGGCTGAAACCAATGCTGTGCTTGTTTATGTTTAACAATCAGCTCTTCAGGAGGGGGCAGAAAAAGCCCTGACTAATAGCATTTGCAAATTTCCTGGTGAAATATTTCCTGATGGCTGATTTCAAGGTACCACCCCACATGAAATCACTGACCAGGGAGGTGGGAAGAGGCTCACAAGAGCTGGTGCAAGGCTACAAGAGCCAGTGAGGTCACACCACTGGTTGAACACAATAGCAAAACCCTGCAGTAAGACTGTGGTGTTTTCAATCATCTACATTTGTAAAGTTCCACCATTTAAATTTACTTTTCCCATATTTTTTTTCTCTTTTTTACTTTTTAAATTATGAAAGTATAATAACACATCTACAGGAGATTTGGAAAATACAGAAAAAAATACATATAGTTCCACCATATGTTACAATTATTTTTTAAGTAGCTAAATTAAGATTTTTAGTTGGAGTATCAATATTAAACTCTCAAAAATTAATAGAATAGAAAAGTAGAAGGATGTTTTACGAGTAGACCTGAAAAGCACTATGGACCAATTCAACATAACTAAGATTTATGTAATTTTCACACAACAGTAGGAAATAGATTCTATTCAAGTTTCCATGGACTATAAACTAGGAGACACTGGAGCAGATCCAGGGACGTAAGACAAGGTGCAAAATTGTCACAGTCTAAAGGTATTGAAATCAGTCTGTTCTCTTATCACTGTGGAATTATGTTAGAAATCAATATCAAAAGATTTTTTAAAATAACCCACATATTATCAAGTGCAGTGTGACATTTACCAGGAGAGATCTTTGACTTAGCCATTGAAAACCTCAATAAAGTTAGAAGACTGAAAAAAAAACAGGATGATTGCAGAGAAGAAAACATTTAAATGAGAAATTAATATCAAAGTGAGAATTAATATCAAAGATACTTTTAAAAAGCCCATGTATTTGGAAATTAAATGTCCATTTTTACATGATGGGTGTATCTAAAGACCCATAACAAGGAAAACTAGAATATATTTGTAACAATAATAATGAAAAGAAAATTTACTAGAATTTGCTACATGCAGTTAAAGTTGCTCAATGCAACTAAATATACTGAGGAATCTTGAATAAGGTATGAAAACACATAATGGACACTGGCATAAAATTTTGTGAAATTTGGATAAAATCTATAGTTAATAAATCTGTATCACATGCTAATTTCCTGATTCTTTTTACAATATTTTTCTTTATATTCTCAGAACTGGATTAGAAGTTTCAAGCCTTAATTTTTAAAAGAAAAAAAACCACTAAGATAATAAACTTTCTAGACTTTTAGCAGAAATACTAGATGCCAAAATATATAGAACTATATCAAAGTTTTTGAGGGAAAAGAAATTAGAAATCTAGCTAGCATTCCATTCATACTAAGTCAAACAAATGGAATCAAAATGTCACAAATTTTTTAGCTGGGCAAAAATTCATGTTTTCTAAAATATATGTATTTTCTGACACATACTACTTACATATATATGTGTGTGTGCATACATATATATAGACACACAAAAGCTTTTCTACTACATTTGATAAAGGCTTGAGAAAGAACAAAAACAAAAACGAGAAAGAAATTGGAAAATATAAAATAAATGAAATGGGAGCACTAAATATGAAATTTAAAAAGTGAAACAAACTAGATAAAAGTAAAAGATAATCATATAGTTCAGTTATTTCTAAACATGGCTTCTCATAGAAACACACGTGGAGCTTTGGAGAAAAAAAGCAATACCTGGGTATTTGTATTTTTCAAAAAATTCCAAGGTAACTCTGATATGCATCTGGATTTTAAAAAAATGATTATAGGTTTTTCTTTTAAATAGTAGTTTTAGTGATATTGGAGAAAGAAATGCAACCCATGCCAGTATTCTTGCCTGGGAAATCCCATGGATGGAGGAACCTGGTAGGCTACAGTCCATGGGGTTACAAAGAGTCAGATATGCCTGAGCGACTTCACTTTCTTTCTTCCTTTAGTGATACAGAATTCTATTGGTTTCTGTTGACAAATCATGATGCAATGGTATTAAGTGAATAATATTAATACTATATAATCACAGTATTAAAAGGTGTTATCAGTTTTCACAATCAATAGCCAGGAGAAAAAAAATAAAAGATAATGATAATTGTAAGCCATAATGCAAACATGATTGACCTAACAATATAAATTAACTACATATACTTTGGAGGGTTAAGTAGAGTGATGTAGTAAGTAAAAAAGCATATATACACATGTTTTCATCTGTCCAGCCAACCTATGTTTTTTGGTTGATGCATTTAATCCATTTATAGTTAAGGTAATTATCAATATTTATGATCCTATTACCATTTTGTTAATTGTTTTGGGTTTATTTTATGTAGGTCTTTTACTTCTCTTGTGTTTTGTACCTAGTGAAGTTCTTTTAGCATTTGTTGGAAAGTTGGTTTGGTGGTGCTGAATTCCCTTAACTTTTGTCTGTCTGGAAAGTTTTTGATTTCTTGCTGGGTGCCTGGAGAATCCCAGGGATGGAGGAGCCTGGTGGGCTGCCGTCTATGGGGTCACACAGAGTCGGACACAACTGAAGCGACTTAGCAGCAGCAGCAGAGTATTCTTGGTTGTAGGTTCTTCCCTTTTATCACTTTAAATATATCATGCCATTCTCTTCTGGCTTGTAGAGTTTCTATTAAGAAATCAGCTGATAACCTATGGGTGTTCCCTTGTATGTAATTTGTCACTTTTCCCTTGTTGCTTTTAATATTTTGTCTTTGTTTTTAATTTTTGTCAGTTTGATTACTATGTATTCCTCCTTGGGTTTATCCTGCCTAGGATAAACCCACTAAGGGATATCCCTCCTGGCATAAACCTACTAAGGTCCTGCATCTACTGGACCTGGTTGACTATTTCTTTTCATGTTAGGGAAACCTTCAGCTATTCTCTCTTCAAATACTTTCTCAGGTCCTTTCTCTCTCTCTCTTATCCTTCTGGGAACCCTATACTATGAATGTTGGTGCATTTAATGTTGTCCCAGAGGTCTCATAGGTTGTCTTCATTTCTTTTCATCCTTTTTTCTGTATTCTGTTCTGCAGCAGTGATTTCCACCATTCTGTCTTCCAGGTCACTTATCTGTTCTTCTGCCTCAATTATTCTGCTGTTGATTCCTTGTAGTGTATTGTTCATCTCTGTTTGTTCTTTAGCTCTTCTAAGTCTTTGGAAAACATTTCTCAAATCTTCTCCATTCTTTTTCCAAGATCTGTCTCATCTTCACTATCATATTCTGAATTATTTTTCTGGAAGGTTGTCTATCTCCACTTCATTTAGTTGTTTTTCTGGGGTTTTATCTTATCCTTTCATCTAGAACATAACCCTCTGCTTTTTCATTCTGGTTGACTATCTGTGATGTTGTTTCCATTCTGTGGGATTGTGGTTCTTCCTACTTCTTCTGTCTGCCCTCTGGTGGATGCGGCTAAGAAGCTTGTGTAAGCTTCCTGATGGGAATGACTGGCAGTGGGAAAAACTGGGTCGTGCTCTGGTGGGCAGGGTGTTGCTCAGTAAAACTTTAATACAATTATCTGCTGATGGGTGGGCTTTTGCTCCATCCCTGTTAGTTGTTCGGCCTGAGACAACGAAACTCTGGGGTCCACAGGCTCTATAGTAGGGTTAATGGCAACCTCCAAAAGGGCTTACGCCAAGAGGCACCTTCCAGGACTGCTGCTGCCAGTGCCCCTGTCCCCCCAGGGAGCCACCACTGACCCACACCTCCATAGAAGACCCTCCCACACTAGCAGGTAGGTCAGATTCAGTCTCCTGTGAGGTCACTGCTCCTTTTCTCTGGGTCTTGGTACACACAAATTTTGTTTGTGCCCTCTCAGAAAGGAGTCTCTGTTTTCCCCAATCCTGTGGAAGTCCTGTAATCAAATCCCACTGGCCTTCAAAGTTAGATTCCCTGGGGATTCCAAGTCCCTTTGCCAGATCCCCAGGCTAGGAAGCCTGACATGGGGCTCAGAATCTTCACAAGAGTGGGAGAACTTCTTTGGTATTACTGTTCTCCAGTTTTTGGGTTGCCCACCCAGCAAGTATGGGATTTGATTTTATCATGATTGCATCCCTTCTACCATCTCATTGTGGCTTCTTCTTTGTCTTTGGACATGGGGTATCTTTTTTTGATGGGTTCCAGAGTCCTCCTGTACATGGCTGTTCAACAGTTAGCTGTGATTTTGGTGCTGTTAAAGGAGGAGATGAGTGCATGTCCTTCTACGCCATCATCTCAAACCAAATCTCCCACAGTGAGTTTTTATTTTATATATCCATTTGTTTCCCTTCAGTATATGAGCCTGGCTCTTAAGAGTTGGGTGAAGGTAAAGGTTTGCTGCTGCTGCTAAGTCGCTTCAGTCGTGTCCGACTCTGTGCGACCCCAGATGGCAGCCCACCAGGCTCCCCCATCCCTGGGATTCTCCAGGCAAGAACACTGGAGTGGGTTGCCATTTCCTTCTCCAATGCATGAAAGTGAAAAGTGAAAGTGAACTCGCTCAGTCGTGTCCGACTCTATCGACCCCATGGACTGCAGCCTACCAGGCTCCTCCGCCCATGGGATTTTCCAGGCAAAAGTACTGGAGTGGGGTGCCATTGCCTTCTCCGGGGTAAAGGTTTGGCAGTCAACAATAGACAGCTTCTGCTTGCAGCAGTGGGAGTGCGTGTGATCACACAAAGATAAAATGTAAAGTCTACCATTTAAATTTAAATATTTAAATCTGTTGTTTTCAGATTTCACAAAACCATGGGAATGCTTTTAGGTTTTCTTTCTCCAGATCAAACAACCAAAAAATACAATCCAACAGCTCTTGAAAGAATCCAAATGATACACATCTCTATGAGTGTGAGTACAGGCATAATACTGAGATGCCCACAAATGACTGGCCCTCAGTCAGAGAGGAGTCCACAAAGGTCTAGCCTCTCTAGTTCTTACCAAATGCCCTAATGTATTTTCTGAGATTCAGAGACTCAAGCCTAAAAAGGAGTTAAGTGATCTTAGTGCTAGTTTATCTAGCTACTCTGCATGCTTGATTGCTATTTCTGGACACATAAAACATAAAAAGCAAGCAATGCTCAGGAAAACTAGAAAATCACTTAAAACATGATAAAAATCCTGAGTAATCAAAAATTTGTCCAATAAAGTTTGACTATTTTGTAACATACTAGACATTTAAAGAAACACTTACATAAATATATTTTTATAAAGGATGCTGTAAATTAATGTCCTCTTAAGGACTAAATGACTGGACAACATCAAGCAGATATATGAGAAATGAAGTTAGCAGATTTGAAGGATCATTTTTAAATTTAAAATAAAACAATGAGGCTTCATACAAACTTTGTTACATAAATAATACTATATGAATATATTTAATATTGCCTTAGTCAGATGTTTGGTTTAACAAGCCTTATTAGGCAGAATCCTTCTAGAATGACTTATCTAACAAAAATAACTTGGCTTATAAACTAAGAAAATTGGTTGCCTTTATTTGGTGTCTTAAAATCATGTTTGAATAACTCTCTCTGGATGACATACCCAATGTAATATCCTTTTTAAGTCTTGATATTTATCATGGGGTTTTAAAACAATTTTATTATGAAAATTATTAAGAATTCTGTATGAACTAACTTATATTGCCATGTGCTTTACCCTATACTCCACATTAAAAAAAAAAAATTCTACAATTAATTTGAGATGAGCAGTAAAATTTAAGAAGTGATCAAGTTAATAACATCTATTTTACACCACTTTATATCAAAATTTAGCACATTAAACATATGTAAAAATAGAGCTTGGTCACAGTCTCTCCCATAGGATCATAAGCACTTTGAGGGTAAGAATCATATACCATTCATCTTTACAGCCTCAGTACTCAGCATATCTTATTAAAAAGTAGGCACAACAAAATGTTCATGAACTGAGCTAAAGCTGGTAGTGATGAGTGTGAGGTGGAAAAAAGTGAGAGTCACTCTTGAACTGATTGTGGGAACCAGTGCTGTCACCTCTTGTTTCTTGGCTCTGGCCATCCTGTGTATTATCAGAGAACTGGAACAATGAGTACCTGGCAAGAGACAGACCACATTTCATAAAGCACAGAAAGAATGAATTTTATTAGAGGAAAATCAACAGGCTAATTCTAAACTTTAACTAAAAGCAGAGGAGAAAATTTTACAATCAACTCTCTGGAAAGATAGCTAAAATATGTACTGAGCAGTGCTACCCCATTTGTGTGTTCTGAGGGCCACTGTCCCTTCTAAAACTGGTTTGTAAGGAGAGGCGGAGGTCAACCATTAAAGCAAAGCAAAATGAAGCAAAAGAGCCTTGCAATGATGACAACTGACCAAGAGCAGAAGTGGGTAACCTAAAATGCAGTGAACCAGCCCTCAGTGTAAACTGTTCAAGAAGAAGCTGGATGGCTAAGAAGCTGAGGCTCCTCCTCCAGACCGGACTTAGGAAAGTTCCCTCTGCTTCCCTCTTCTTAGTTATCACCCTGCAGTGCCCACATCATCCCCCAAAGGCTGGGAGTGCCTTGAGAACAAGGACAGTCTTTTATTCTTCTTTATTTGGTCCCTGAACACAATGAGGTTCACAAAGTTTAAAGCAAAAATAAACCTCTGCCATCAAAATCAAATTAAATTGATACTGAAGATCTAGTCTGTGTTTTAATGATTTACAAAAATGAGAATTCCAATCTAGAGAAAATTTCATGACACATATCAAAAGTAAGGTCAAACACTCCAAAATTAATTAATATCTATTTGTAAACTCATACTTAAGATCTAGGATGGAGATTTAAATATTTTAATATATTGCTATGTATTAGATGTAGTCAAATAATTTTATGACCTATATACAATCACAATTTCACCACTGGAGTGTTGAAAATTACCACTGTTCAGAAGTTTTTAGAAATATTAAATACCTCAGAATGAGGGACACATATTGAGAAGATAAATTCTTCACTACTGTACAGGAATGACAGTCTCAGTTTAATTATAAGGAACTACTTTTAAAGAAACAGACAAATCCCTTAAGTTTCCTGGGTTTCAGGTTCCTTTGGAATGAGATGAACATTGTTGTCAAGTGCTATTATAAATTGAAGAGCTTGGTAAACACCATTTAGTTGTAAGTATTTTTGCATTATTTATTTATTATTATAGTTATACTTCTTTATATTTACATATACAAGGGTTAATCATATGTGTGTGTGTGTGTGTGCGCACACACGTATACTGGACAATAACTGATCAGCATAGTTTGTCCCTTAAAGCCTATTTCAAAAAAGAAAACAGCTAAATAAAGTTGACTTTAATGGAAGCCAGCAGTTAATAAAATAACTTGTCTAAGAATCATATTTTACTAAGAGGTTTTTAAAAGGCCAGAAAAACTTTCCAAAAAGAAACACTAAACATTCAAAAATAAAGGTGAAAGTGAAAGTCACTCAGTCATGTCCGACTCTTTGCAACCACATGGACTATACACTCCATGGAATTCTCCAGGCCAGAACACTGGAGTGAGTAGCCATTGCCTTCTCCAGGGGATCTTCCCAACCCAGAGTTCAAAGCATTAAAAAGTCAATTTGTCCAATACCTCGGGAATCTAGAATCAAGAACTAACTACTTACCATATCCCAGAGTATGTTGTGGTAATATGTTGAAAGAGTTTTTTACATTACTACTGAGGTGTTAGAATTAACCTTGAATTTTCTTCTTTCACTTGATTTATCATAAACCTTACCACTATTTAAATATAGTTTATCATATTTGATACTAAAATCCCAAGTTCATAAAGGATCAGATTTACATTTATCCACTAAGATCCCTGAAGAACATATCTACACTTTTCTACTTGACTTCTCTCATTTTATTATTTTCTGGATACAAAAAAGAGAAATAAAAGTGCTCTTCTATAACATAACTCAATATCTTTATCAGAACAGTGCAATATTTAACTTCTACCCACAAATTTCACAGTTTATAAAAAGAACTATAATATATTCCTTCCCATCCACTTCAGGAAAGACCTCTCCATCCAGGTGACCAGGATGGAGGCCAATACCTCAGGTTGGATAAATTCTAAATGGAGCTTGTTATTGTTCCTATTCAATCCACTCCATGTCTGGTGTACCCTACTTTTGTTTATGGCAGCAGCACCCTCTTAGTTACCTGAAGCTACAAGTCCTTGAGCATTATTTGTCCAGTCTCTTACCTTCCCTCTGCATCCAGTTGCCAAGCCCTGAAAATTCTTGCACTTAACTCTTTTTCCATCTGCTCCTTCCACTGCATTCCCACTTATGCTAGCTCAGGACCTTATCATCCCTTGCTTGAACCATCACCCAACTCTCTGCATTCCATCTTACTTACAAATACCTTTGCTCCCAATATTTTCATCTCTGTTCCATCCTACTTTTATATGCAAAATGAAACTTTCCTGAATGAACTCAGAAAAGTTCCATTCATCCCCTGCTCAAAAATCTTAAATGTCTTTCAAACGCCTGACAAACAACATCCAACTTACTCAAGGACTTCTATTATCTGGTTCAAATTCACCTTCCCAAATCATTTTTCTCTACTAATAGTATAAGAGGATGTCTCCTGTGGTCTAAACAAGCCAGGCCTCTGATTTAGCACCTGATTCCCTCCTTTATGCTGTTCTCCCTATCTGAAATGTCATTTCTCTGCATAAAGGATATCTAAGTTCCAAGCATTCTTCAATGTATCAGTATAAGTCAAACACCAGTTCCTCCTAACTATCCCTGACAAGTCCTCTCCAACTCTACTACTGCCCCTTTGGACATATGCACAACTAACACTTCAGGCTCTTACTACACATGTCATTTTCTACCCTGAATGTTTGTTTTATACATATTTTATACTAGAAAGTACATTCATTATCTGTTTTACTATGACCAGGCACTAGCTAAGCATTCTAGATTGATGGCAAAAGAAGAAAGGGGTGGCAGAGGATGAGATGATTAGATAGATAGCATCACAGACTCAAGGGACAAGAATTTGAGCAAACTCTGGGAGAGAGTGGAGGACAGAAGAGCCTGACGTGCTGCAGTCCTTAGGGTCACGAAGAGTCAGAACACGACATAGTGACTGAACAACAACAATAAATACATATTTCTATAGAGAGAGTCTCCTTTACTCTTTGCAACAATTCTTTGATAGTTGAGGAAAAGGAGCCAAAGAGACCTTAAAGAACTTACTCAAGACCATACCCTTCTTCAATGGCATATATAATGTATCACCAACTCTGAAGCGCTTAAGACAATATTTGCACATACTATAATTTTCAACAAAGATGTATTAAATGAAAAAGGAGTTCTATAAAATTTTACATCAGGAAATACTAAAGGGGTACCCAGTTATTTATTCAATTTTCTGTATATTTACTTAATAGGTAGTTACCTAATATGAGATAAGTCTGTGCTAGGTGGAGATTTCATTTTTAAAAAATGCATAATAGCTAACATTTATTGGATACCTACAAAAGGCAGAATTCTAAGAACTGGGCCAGTATTCACTCTTTTAATTCTGAAAGCTATACGATTCTTATTTTCAAAAAAGAATAATTTAAGTACAAAGATGCAACTAACTAACTTGCCCAAGTTCCAACAGCTAGCGAAGATACAGAGGAAGAATCCAGGCTGAGGTGGTAGGGTCCTGGAGCCTGCATGCTGAAGGGCAATGCCATACGGGATTGTCTATCCTCAAGGGTCTCAGTACAATCTGGACCATCTAATATGCATTATGGAACCATTTACCTAAATTCAGAACTATTTTGAAATTCTTAAAATACCCTTTGGTAAATCCGTCTAATGTGGTCTGGGAGAACATTTGATTATCATAATCAACACAGTTACTATAGTCATCAAAAGCCTTATAGACTAAGAGATCTTAAGTAGAAAAAACAAAACATGTGAAGAGAAGAACTATCTTTAACTCCACACATTAAAAGAAAATTGCCATTCCCCCTAGTATCCATCCTACGCAGCACCTCTCAACAGCAACAACTCCTAAGACAACGGGAGAAGTAGCTAGTGCTGCCATTTATGCATGAATAAACTGTACATGCACACTGAGAGAGATTCCCATATGGGAAAAGAAAGAACATAAACAAAAGAAATATGCCAGCAGAGGAACAGAAATTGCCCTTAAATGACAGTTTCTCCTGACACAGAATGAAAGATAAGTATAATTCCCCAGAGGAGAGAATGGGGAAATCAGGACAGCTTTCATTTGGCAATGATAACACATTAAGAACTATTTTACTCATAGATTTTTCAGTTTTTGAAATGCTGGCACTCAGTATTACCAGAAATTACATTCTCCCCACTACTATTTTCAGAGAAGGCAATGGCACCCCACTCCAGTCCCCTTGCCTGGAAAATCCCACAGGCAGAGGAGCCTGGTAGGCTGCAGTCCATGAGGTCGCTAAGAGTCGGACACGACTGAGCGACTTCACTTTCACTTTTCACTTTCATGCGTTGGAGAAGGAAATGGCAACCCACTCCAGTGTTCCTGCCTAGAGAATCCCAGGGACGGGGGAGCCTGGTGGGCTGCCGTCTTTGGGGTTGCACAGGGTCGGACACGACTGAAGCGACTTAGCAGCAGCAGCAGCCACTACTATTTCATATATATATAATACATATATATGTATCAATACATGCCAGAGTGAAGATGTAAGTAATCCTTGATCAGTGCAGAATGCTAGCATCTCCTAAGAAATAATCTCCACACTTTTTCATTGATATTCAATATCAGTATGTCCAATCCTCCTACAAAGAGGGTATTTATGAACCAAATATATCCAAAAGATAGACAGTCTAAAGTTCTTCATTCTAGAAAATTTATATTTCAGGATAATTTTTCATTCTTATGATTCCATTTTATAATACTGCTGTTAAATATGAATAGAAAGTATCTTTAAAGACCACATAGAGCAGAGGAAACCACATAAATGTTGATTACTGACACATTATAAATGCACACTTAAAAATTTACGGTAAGAGTATTATCAAAAAAAAATTGCTCAAAATCATCTCATTGATACATGCTGCTTATGTCATTATCTGTCCTTTAATGGAAAATCGATCTTGGATGTTTTTGTTACTTCATGTGTATTGTGCAAATATGTATACATTCAAATGCGTATAAATAAATATACTTTCTCATCAATACCACGGCAGTGTAGCAGAGTGAAAAATACAGAGAACCACAGTGACAATGCAGAGTTAAAAACAATGTTTAAGACAACTCAAATTCAGTTACAATGATATTTATTTTCTCAGTTTAACTAATAAGACAGACATTTGAAATAGATTTCTCAATTTTCCTTTAAAAATCATGAGACTTTTCTAGTCTTCAAAAATAAAATCGTGGTGAAGATAATGTTGCTTTTTCTTTTACCCAAAACAAAACAGAAGAGAAAGACGACATGCAAAATGTTTCTGGAAAGTGAAAACACCAGGTGAATTAACTTAGCTCTACAGCAATTTTCTTTTTCAGTGAAAGTTCTTACGGCTTTTCTGAGTCACTCACCACAGAAACTAAACCTTGCATTGGGCATCCCCGTTCTTTGTCATTTTAATTCAGTTATTTAAATGCACCGTAAGTTTTCCTCTCAGATGAGATGCTAATCATGAAGGAAGTCTTCTTAATCAAAACGGAACAGCAAATGAGTACTTGTGTATTTTACCATGATTTCAGCTTGCAAGGGCAGAGGAACTCCTCTGTTTCACAAAAGCACAAAGGATCATCCACAGACTCTTGCACTCTTTGCATAGGCATCTGCCCACAGATCATTCCCAAATTACCTACACTTTTATTTAGCTACCAGGTGATAACAGGCTGGCTTTACAATGAGCCTACACTGGCTATAAATTGGTTTTCTAAACAGTTTTCATATTTTAAGCTCCACACATAAAACTTACTTTATAATCAAACTGTTGCATTTTATTAGTTCTGTCTCCAAACAATACATGAAGTCCTCAAACTGCTTTTGCTAACTTTAAAAAAAAGTAATTCATTTTCTACATAAGAAAAGTGTACTGAATCAGACACGTATTATGTCACAAAGGCAGGGATTAATTAGATTTGCACTGTCCATTACATGTCAAGTTTGTATATGCTGCTGACTTAAAAGAGCCGCAGGTAATGAACAAAGTTTATAGTATTAATAAACATCATCCTGCATGTATGGAGAGTCTTCGGTTTCAAAAGCCTTACAAAGGAGTAAATTTGGCTATTTATCATGTCTCCTTCCACAGTACTCATTTCACCAAACTACCCACATTTAGTTCTTTTAATCTTTTCTCGTAAGTCAATCCCTTCAACTCATTAGTCTTTCTTGCCCCTTGTCTCTGATTGTTTACATTTGGTTTACTAGGGAGGTGGCATCTTACTAAAGCCTTCCCTTTGCTCTTAATTTCTATGCAAAGGATTATAAACTTCTTGAGGGCAAGGACCATGTTTTCTTGAATTAAAAATGAGTTACAGAGACAAGATGTCTTATTGAAGATAATCTTGAATCTCCTTGACTTTTGATAACTGACAAAGTTTTAAATCTTATTAAGAAAGCTGCATTTTTGTGTGTGCTCACTTCATCTAGGAAATAATGTATCACAGCTGAGTACCCTCAGACTTTTAAACAAGGGTGTGTGTGTGTGTGTGTGTGTGTGTGTGTGTTGGGATATAATTCTACAACTGAATGTGTGTGTGTGTTTGTGTGTTGGGATAAGTTTCTACAACTGAATGCGTGCGTGCGTGTGTGTGTGTGTGTGTGTGTGTGTGTGTGTGTTGGGATAAGTTTCTACAACTGAATGCCCTGTGATAAAATGATTCTCTCAGAGAAACTGAATTACATTTTCCCAATGGGAATTAACATTATACATGTATCATAATAAGCAGTCTTTTGTTTTTATTTTAAAAATCCTTTACAAAAATTCTGAAATCTGTTTCCAGTGAATATTCTGGACCTTTTCCCCTAAACAGGTAACATTCTGCCCATCAAATGATGAGAGCCACAAATAACTTGTATTTGTCTCAACCCACTACTCTGTACAAGGTTGAATCAAAAAAGTTTAAATCTTGTGGTGGGAAAAGTAAGCAAAAGAAAAAATAACAGAAGGCCCTTTACTCAAGTTAATGTTAAAAACCTACAGGAAAAAAAAATGCTTTTGAGTTCAGAGGGATGAGAAACTTGGAGAGACAGAAAGATTTAAAGCAGATTCAGGAAATGGAATTTCAGGAGAATTCACAAGATTCTGACAGAGAAGGGAATAGAGCATTTAGGTGCTGGGGAAATGGCCTGTAGAGAAAAACTAAGGTAGTTCAACTAAAATGGACTTCCCCTCTACTTTTCAGATGGTAAAGAATCTGCCTGCAATACAGGAGACCCAGGTTCAGTCCCTGGGTCGTGAACATCTTCTGGATAAGGGAATGGCTACCCACTCCAGTATTCTTGCCTGGGAAATCTCACTGACGGAGGAGCCTGGTGGGCTACCAGGCTACCATCCATGGGTTCACAAAACAGTTGGACATGACTTAATGACTAAACAATAACAATAGTTTTTTTTTTGGGGGGGGTACCCCAAGCAAAGTGAGAAATACAAAACTTTTCAGAGAAGGCAATGGCACCCCCCTCCAGTACTCTTGCCTGGAAAATCCATGGACGGAGGAGCATGGTAGGCTGCAGTCCATGGGGTCGCTAAAGAGTCAGACACGACTGAGCGACTTCACTTTCACTTTTTACTTCCATGCATTGGAGAAGGAAATGGCAACCCGCTCCAGTGTTCTTGCCTGGAGAATCCCAGGGACAGAGGAGCTTAATAGGCTGCTGTCTATGGGGTCGCACAGAGTCGGACACGACTGAAGCAGCTTAGCAGCAGCAGCAGCAACAAGGAAATCACTTTTCTCCTTGGGTATAGAGACTTTATATTCACCCCAAAGACCTATTCCACTCTGCTGAGATGAATTTGAACCCTGATACTGTCAACCAAGGGGTTGATTTATATCAGTCCTGAGGTCTCTTCAAATCTGATCCTCCTACCAGCAAGGTGCTCATTAAGAAAGTGAATTACATATTCTGATCAGGGACAGAGCCCTCTGGAAGGACTGGAATTTTTCACTGTTACATGGTTCTTTATTCTTTAATTCTACTGCCACCATTTTCAATGTTATAAACAGATACCATTCTGATATATAAATTTAATATATTTAAATAATAATATATTACATTTAATATATTCCCCTCATCAGCTATGTTTGTTTTCTCTTAATTAACAAAAGAAACATGAAACATAGGATGTCTTGGCATCTTAATAAAAAAGAAAACTAGGTATAATTGCCTATATGCCACCTAGAGAAGAATATTAAACAAACTTCTATGCCATAGGCATTTGTAAAATCAGGAGTTTATGAAAAACGTTGGTCAAAGTTTATCTCTGACCCTCATAACTCTCTACACCCTTCCTAAGATAAGCAGACAAATTATTCATTGAAAACATTGTGACAGGTTTTCAAATAATCTATAATTAGAACCAAAGGAAGATTTACGCCCTGCTTCATTTACCTGAAGACAAAAATTTTAATTTAAAAATGGTTAGAAATTTTTTCTTTATATTTTATATATGTCATAATATTTTATCTTTATATATTTTTAATGTGTTTGCATATAATATTTTAACATTCAGACCCACGCCCACATTCTCTGAATATTATCCATATTTCTTCATAGAAATCAAAAGGTAAATACCATAAGGAGACCTTATATACTATCTACAACACAGAATATTTTATGAATATTTATTGAAAGGGACATAAAGCAGGTATATGAGGAGAACAGAGCTACAAGAAAAAGCCAAAATGTTTCCTTATTTCTTTGAGTAGCCCATTTCTTCATCTAGAAACATGCAATCCTTCTTAATACTCCATTTAAGGCAGGAAGTTGCTCCAGAACAACAAAACTTCTCTCTGTAATTACCAACACTCTACTTTCCAAGCTATTTCTCCCAGAGAAAACGGTGAATATGTAATTCAGCATCTCATTCAAATAGGTTGTCATCATCACACATTCCAATGTCCATTTTGCTAAAGAAGCAGCTGCCAGGAAATGTACAAATGCTTCTGCCCATTGGGTTCATAGAAGCCAGTGGCCTCCTTTTCACCAAAGAGGAAAACTTTCAATAGAGTTTTAGACTCAGGATGACTTTAGGATTCAGTACATTCCATACCCAAGGAAGAGAAGATAATAGGAGTTTGACTCTCATTCTTCCCCCATAACAGAATGGGAGACACCTTTCTCCCCTCTGTTAAAACACAGTAAAGGAAAAGTAAACGCCTTATTTCCCTGGAGCAAAACTAAAATGTTTAGTTTTTAGTTTGCAAAACTGTCAAAGGTATGGACTTTAAGAAGAGGAGAAAAATGCAGATAATTGAATGATTCGTCATGGATCTACTCAAGCATGACTTAAAATGTTTGCTTTTCCCTAAGTTTAAAAAAAAAAAATCCTCAGCCCCTTTTACTATGGGCCTATCCTATTATTTATCTATTACAATGTATTGTCAAGTTCCCAGATATAAATCATGTTTGATCAGTATGCTACAAAAGGACCTACAATATCACTAAATCTGCAGTTAGATCTGACTAGAATATTTTGCACTTAATTTTGAAGATGTTCAATATTAAATCTTTTACATTGCCATAAATACTTAAAAATCCTCCTGTAACCCCAACCCCATTCTTACCCAGACCCCTCTATTAACCAAATTCAGAATGTGTTCTGAAGTATATAGGTGATATCAGACAATTTTCATTAATTGGTGTTATCACAAATCTACACAAAATTCAAAAGATAAAGTATCACAAATTAATTTTAATCCATTAGAGATTTCAAGGATTCTACACTTTTAAAATAGTCTGATAGAAAGTTAAAGCCAGTGCACGATGAGAGCCCAGCAAACTATATTTACTGTGTTAATGTACCATTTGTCTTCTGGGCAAGTAACTAAAGGTCATTTGTTCTTCATGGCAAGTGTTGAAAATAGTTTACATGGAAGGTCTAACTTAAAGGAACAATGTGAAACCCCTCAGGCCTAAAATGACCTTTTTATGCCAACACAGATGTCCAAGCCTCTTAAAGAGGGGAGCTGTGATGTTTGCACTCTGATTTCCAGTTACTTCAACTCCCTTTTCCTAAATGCCTCTGATGGAGAAATTAGAATTCTTTCCTGCTTGTAGATCTCGGTGTACTTGAGCAACCATCAGAGCCAGGTATCAAAGTTGAATGTCGGTCTGAAAAGGAGCAAATTCCCCAGACTACATTTGTCAAGTGAGAGGGAGACTGCAGGAGAGAGAAGCACATGGTAAAATCTGTCTGGGGGGACTTCCCTGGTGGCCGAGAAGCTAAGACTCTGTGTTCCCAGTACAGGGGGCCCAGGTTCAATCCTTGGTCAGAGAACTAGATTCCACATGCCGCATCTAAGACCCAGCACAGCCAAAAAAATAAATAAAAATGAAATCTGTTAGTGGGTAGAGAGTTATTCCCATTCCCTGGGGTCTGAGCGGGCTTCTGGGAGACTGGACAGTCACACAGCGCCTGGCAGAAACCCAAGCCTGAGCATGCCTCCTTCAGAGGCAAGAAGGTATGAGGGAAGAGGAATAAAGATAAAAGAAGATAAGGCCTGCAATTAAGATTATAACCTATTTCACTTGACCAGAAACCTTTGCTTCCAAATAGCTGGGAGCTTTTACGAACTCATGCCTCCAGACCTGCCAGTAAAAATCAGAACTGTCAAGTGGTGAAAAAGAAACAACCATCCAATTAACACTCACCCATTTTCATGGTCAAGTTGGCCACATTTCTCATCATCCCAAGGAGAGATCCGGGAGGAAAAAAAAAAACACACACATACACACAACTGATAGAAACAAAGGGGGGTATATGTATTCACCTTCTCTTCCAGATCAGCTGGAGTTGATCCTTCCCTCAGGCTTTGCTAACCACGCATCAGGGTTTCTGTCTATGAAATGCACAGAAAATGCACCTAAATGCACCTAAAACTTCCAACTTTTAACGTGATGTATAAAGACACCTAGATTTGAACTCACCCTGTACTGCCCACAGGGACAGAAGGCAAAATAGATGTTGAAGCCCTAAGAGCAAATGTTTCTTGGGCTCACAAGTCCTCCTGCTGTTTATGGCAGACTTCACACGTTCAGCATGAGGCTTCATCACATTTGGGTGGCCAGACAATAGCACCGAACAGACATCGTGATGAACAGAAGAGAAACCATTTGTTCTCCACTGTGATTTTCTCCAGTTACATATTTTATCACTATGCGGGGCAAGAGAAGCACCTGGGGCACCTAGAACAAATTCTGATTTTAGATTGAACTTGTATGCAATTCTTAATTAAAGAAAAGAATTGCCTCCTGTAATTTTGCCCTGTGGCTTCCCACACTTGTTCGTGAGATGGGCAATGGACAGTTAAGAGAGAAAAAGAGGAAAGAGATGGCTTTCATAGTACTTTTGAATCAGCTTCCTCCTGTTTACTATCAAGTAAACTAGCCTGTTGTCCTTTTTGATGAAGACATATTTGTCTTTAAATATGACCCTTAGTACTATGCCTGCACATTTTGAAACAGGTATGAAGCCAGTATACCCAAGTGTGGCTGAAACTCGAATAGTTATTTTTTTCCACTTACACAGGAAAATTCAGGGAAAAATTGGTTACATGGGCAACTCACAGTTTCTTTTGGAATGCTTTCATGGAAATTCAGGCTGCATTTGATACACACATCATATTTTTTAAATGGCGTTGTGTGGGTGGGTTGAAGGCACATGAAGAGCTCCAAAATCCATATAAATATCAAAAATGGGCATGGAGAAACTCTCTCATTTCCTTTTTATTGTCTATTGCTCACTTTTGAACTTACTTGTAGCATGATACTCTAATATTCCTTTCTGCCTATTTTAACTTAAACATTAGCACCAGACTTCTAAAACACATGCCTCGAAATGACATCACTCTTTCAGAAAAAGCATTTTAAAATAACTAAAACCAAAAGAAACTGCCACATTCAAAATAAGAGGTTGGACAAGCTCACCCTTATTCTCTTCATCCCAAAGCCAACCAAGACAGACAAACAAACCAACAAACAGAAACCCAACATCTTTTTTTTTTTTTTTTCCTCTTCGTGTCAGAGCTGCTGCCTGGGTGGTAGCCATTCATGCTGGCTGGCGTGCACTTGAAGTAAAGGGACTGGTTAATGGGGAAATTACAGATGACTCTGTATGGTGGGCTCTCTGATTTACATCTGTGGTAAAACCCACGGAAACTGATCTGTAACTCTGACTTGAATCGGCCCCTTACATGGAAATTTTTCCAGCCTGTGGCAGCACCCGAAAAGGCTTTCTGGGAAGGGCTCAAGAGTCTCCTCTTCCTAGGTAGCCCCTATCAGAGTATTTTAACCTCCTCTATAATATCAATCATGAGTGTCCCAAACACCCCTCCAACCCTCATCACCAAAGCAATGCTCATTAGTCACATACTGATGTTTGGCTAAAAACAATTTTTTTTCACTCAAGGCAAAATGATACATTTGAGATTCTGCAAGTTAGAAATAACACTTGAATCTAAGTTTTAAAAGTGAGCATGTACAAAAGCTTTCTGAAGTACAGTAATAACCAAAGCCTACTAAGTGACCCATACAGGAAACCATAAAGGAGAACAAGGGGATAAAGGCTGATGAAGGGACAAAGAAATGGATGTAAGATAAACATCCATTATGATAAATGCGGAGATCACATTTCAAATCCACGGCCATCCAATGCAGTTTAACACTCTAAGAGTATGTAAGTAATGGATCTCTGTCTACCTTCCTTGTACTGTTTTCCCTCATGGCATAAGAAAATGTTTTGCCTTTCCCATTATAAAGATTTGCTGTTTCACACTCCTAGTAAACAAAAAACTGGGGTAAATGATGAGCCAACAAGTCACTACATGTTCAAATGCATTTGCTGAATTAGGAATCCAACGTCTTCACTCCATTTAATTGCTTTGAGGCAATGAAGTATAAACAGCTTTGGTTAAAGCAAGAACTACAGGCACATACTCACCAAATTCTTGGTCATATTGAAATTCTTAAGCTCAAACCAATCAAAAGAGGAAGGAAGAACTACCATCTGCCTCCCTTTCATAATAGCCTGTTAGGTTCACACATTTCAGACGGGTTAAAAAAGATTTCACAATTCAAAGTCCAAATGTAGCAACAATGAAAACTCAAACACTGAAATAGCTGTTGATTTTGGTTACTAGCTAAAAGGCAAGTAATAAAGGACAAAAATACCTCCTGATTAATTGTTTAATCTCATTCCACCTGATTTTAAAAGTCTCTGAAAAGTCTCACTATTATTGGTGTGAAGCAAAGATACTAAAATTTTCCCCCGTAGGAAACAGCTTACCAAGTTTAAAATACATTGCACACTGTGATACATCTATCTCAGGACATTTGGTAAAACTGGACAACTGCAAAAAAGTGAAGGATGGATTCTAGCCCATGCAGTATGAGACTCAGTAATAATCCTAAGTGATAAAAAGTAATCATTTCACAGACTTTGGTAAAGTTGCTTTGAAAAGTCAATGATTCAGTCCCCTCAAGTATTAATAGAAACAGAGACTCAGGGTTATAATAAACACTTAAGGCCATCTTGTCATTGGCAAGTGATGCTAAACAATGTTACCATAACTGAATGACTTCTTGGAATCGACAAGGATACTTATGTATTTTGTTCTTGATACTTCTGATGAAAATTGCCCTTTTATGAAAGAATGGACTATAAAACAGTTTAGATTTATTGCTATACACAAGGTCTCAGATATTAAGTTTAAGATGTGAGTTTTTATGCATTAAATTTTTTTTGAAGAAAGAATTCGCTAAAATAAGAAAATTCAAAGGAAAGGGCTACCCACTCCACTATTCTTACCTGGAGAATCCCATGGACAGAGGAGGCTGGCAAGCCACAGTCCATGGGGTCACAAAGAGACATGACTGAACAACTAACACACATGCACACATACAAATATATATAAACACTATTCAAGCTTCTTGATGACTTATTTCTCTCTTTCTGCTTCATTAAGTAAAATATTTTAATTGCCATGAGCACAACTCTTAAGATAACACGGTCTTTCCTGGTGTCCAAACCCTCTACCTACTTCACAAGCTGGTTTGCCAAAAGGGCACAGTTTCCCAAAGGAATCCTATGTTTGTTAGACATTTGCCCTATCCTATGCTGCTGCTGCTGCTAAGTCGCTTCAGTCATGTCCGACTCTGTGCTACCCCATGACGGCGGCCCATCAGGCTCCACCGTCCCTGGGATTTTCCAGGCAAGAACACTGGAGCGGGTTGCCATTTCCTTCTCCAATGCAGGAAAGTGAAAAGTGAAAGTGAAGTCGCTCAGTCGTGTCCGACTCTTAGCGACCCCATGGACTGCAGCCTAACAGGCTCCTCCAACCATGGGATTTTCCAGGCATAGTTTCCAATAAATTACACCCTTCTTCACGCTATGAGGTTTTGTCTGTGGGCTGGGAGTGGCTCTCCTACTTTCTTCTAATGAGTTAGTTTGAAATCTCTGGCTAAAAGTCAGTGTCAGTGGTACTCAAACTTGTCAAGATCATCAAAAACAAGGAAAGTTTAAGAAACAGTCACAGTAAAGAGAAGCCTAAGGAGATATGATATTACATGTAATGTGGTATCCTGGATGAAGTCCTCGAACAGAAAAAAATGATATTAAAGAAAGATTAAGGAAACAGGAACAAAGTACGGATTTTAGTTCCTAATAATGTATCAATATAGGCTCATTAATGTAATTAATGTGCCATGCTAATATAAGACATTAATAACAGAGGAAACCAGAGGGAGAGTAGTATATGGTAACTCTTTGTACTACAATTTTCCTGTCTATCTAAAACTCTTCTAAAATAGAAAGTATATTTTTTAAAAAGTCAGTGTCAGTAGTGATGCAACTGAGTCCTCTTTAAATGCAGAAGTACTTGTATCAATTGATAACATCTTCAATTGTAGAATGCATTGGCTAATGTGAAAGAGCTGAAAAAATTGACACAGGCTCTTTAGAAGTAATAGTATCTATTGAGATTCCCTGCCTACAGCGAAAATAACTTCAAAGTTTTCATGTTTTAAAAAGAGGGAAAACGTTTGGGGAAAGCATACTGACGTATAGAATGTATACATGGAAGGGCTGCATAGGAAAATCACTCCATTCCCTTCTCTTCTCCCACCAGCAGACAGCAATATGCAGGGTCTAATAAAACATGGACACAGCTCCTCTTGCACTTATCAAGTATACAAAGGCAAGGTAATTGTGGGACCTGAAGGGTTTACTGCTCCCCGTAGATCAGCTGTGAAGCGAGAAACTGAGATATGTTTTCTAATCCAGGACATCCAATAAAAATGATAGCAGATAATAATACCTTTGAAAGTTTCAAAGTGCTTCACATTTATTATTTCATTTTATCCTCACAACAACTGTATGAAACAGAGAACAAACATTATTATTAGCAGAGTTTATTAACAGATAAAACAAAGACACAAAAAGGTTACTAAAACCTATAGGAAGTCAAACTATAAGTAACCAAATTCAAATGGGGGTCCAACTCTCCCAACTTCAACCTCCCACTTTAACTTGTACCTAGGAATAATGTTAGGAGAGGGCAATGGCACCCCACTCCAGTACTCTTGCCTGGAAAATCCCATGGACGGAGGAGCCTGGTGGGCTGCAGTCTATGGGGTCGATAAGAGTCGGACACAACTGAGCGACTTCACTTTCACTTTTCACTTCCATGCATTGGAGAAGGAAATGGCAACCAACTCCAGTGTTCTTGACTGGAGAATCCCAGGGACAGGGGAGCCTGGTGGGCTGCTGTCTGTGGGGTCGCCCAGAGTCGGACACGACTGAAGCGACTTAGCAGCAGCAGGAATAATGTGCTTTCAGGAAAAGAACTTTCTTATCTTAATGTTGTGTTTTATAGTGTAATGCATAGCAGTCTAAGAACAAGAGTCTATGGTGAGACAGTTCCAATGTACCACAATTTCATATAAAACATAAATGCTAAATAAAATGAGAAAGGCATGGTAGCATAAAATAAAACTGATCATTTTTTCTATCAGTATCAGTGTAATAAAAACAAATACCAAAAAACTAGTATTGCTTATAGAACTAACTAAAGAACTTATTATTTACAGAATTCAACTTTATCTCCAAAGATACAGACTAAAGGGCCAATAATTTTAGATCTGATTATTGCATATTATGTTATTTTTGCCTTAAAAAAGTAATTGTATTCTGTGATATTATGATTTCATTACAACTTGGAATATTCACTGCTAATGTACCATCAAGAGCAACTTTTGTTATAAAATTGCTATCGCCCATCTTGTTTTTAATGAACTGATGTCACCTAAAGGATATCTAGTTATAACCTGACATTTACTCAACAAAAAGTGAAATTTAGTTCTTGTTCCATTTGGCTACAACTAGAAAAGTATCAGAGTGGTTTCGTCACTCAATGACTATGTAGTGAGTGTCTGCTATGGGCCCTGTGCTAGAATATGGACCCAATATGAATAAAACAGACTCAGTGCAGTAAGAACTTAGTTTAATCAAGAGAGGCCAGTATTATATAATTAAATGCAGGATCAGAAGACTTGAAGAGAACATCAGAAACACTCCTGTTCTTATTTTTTTTCCTTCCACCACTTACAACTACAAATGAGTTCACAAGGTAGTTAAAATACTAGGAAAGTTATTTGGAAAAGATACTTCACAAAATGACCGTCAGTTAATTCTGGAGAACTTAACCTGGTTTTAATAATGAATCTGTATGCTGGTTTCTTTTCTGTTTAAGTGACTATTTGAGACCAATGGTAACTTTGAGGTCAACTTCCAGGACAATAACATCAAGACACAGTCATTTATAGTTTAGGTTCAAAAATCTGATTAAAGAAAATGTTTGAAGTTGTAAAGTATATATCTCATGACACACTAACATCCAAATCTTCAGTACTTATGAATAACTACTTATGAATTAGTGTAACCAGAGAAAGTGTAGATTTGAGAACAAAAATCAAAAGAACCAAAGGGTAACGGGAGGGAGGTGTGTGGTAGAGCAAAGAACACAGACCTACATCTAGAGTGAAGTCTAAGAGAGTCCTTTCCTGGCCAAGTAAAAGTTGGGATTTGACTCTGGATAATTTCTAAGTCTTATAAATCTCTTAGGTTTTTAAACCATATTTGAGAATTAAACATGAAGTGAATCCCATAAATTTATTTTATGACAATAAATTCAGTAGAATACACCACAAAGATGTAAATTATTCAAGGGAGAACAAATTTGAAACAGTCTAATCTCAAAACCAAACAGTGCTGAAGTTGAAGAACAGTAGTCTCTATACTCCTTGATCCAAAAAGTGTGTGTTTTATGGAGGGAGTGGTGGAGGTAGAATTCCAGCATCTTAACAACTGCAACTCCTGTTCCTTTTCAAACAACTCCTACACAAGCAAAAATACCTATAAAGAAGAGTGATGCCTAAACAGAGAGAGGTTACTCAAAGTTTACCCAAACTTTCTGAAAAAAGCCAAGTTGGGCTACAAATCCTCGGAGACGTGGTTTGCCTCTGTCCTTTTTGGCTTTGACTATATGGAAAAGAACAAAAATTAGAAAAAGCATCATTCACTTTTAACACTTCTCCCAGATCCTTCCTTATCATCCAAAATTTTTTCAGCTTCACCCTTATGTCTGAGGAGGTGAGGATTCCAGGAATTCTGACTGTCTGGCTCCATGTACCAAGCTTCACAATTTCCAGGTAACTTATGTAATGTTACTGGGAGTAGCAGAGAGAAACAAAACAACTGTGCAAAAAGCCTTGAGGGATTTTTGTATTTGGCTGGTTAAAATGTTCAGAATTATTTAAGAGTTGGAAAAGTAACAATAAACCACACCCTCAAAGAGCTCCAGTCTGAATTCCACCATTGGTTTATTGTTTTCCAATCCAAAATTTCAGTGTATTAATGAGAATAAAAGAAAACAGCACCCCTCAAAATGGGGTGATATACTCTGAACCTGCCCAAAATATCAAACTTCTGAAACACAATTTGGTTAAAGCACACTGACTGAGTTGCTTACTTTACACCTCACTCTTCGTGGACATACAAGTTCTACTGGCTTCTTCCCAAGGTAAAAAAGCTCATCGCTCCACTATTTGTGGTTTTTAGAAGCGCCACTAAGCATGGAATTTGTTATGATACAGAGCTGTCCTAGACTTCATACCCGAGAAACCAAATGACCTCACCTATAACACAGTCCTTTAGCAGAGACACCAGGAATAGCACCATGAATCCACAGCAAGATTTACCTATAAATATATATAAGCATAGGAATTCTAGAACAAGGTATAATCAGAGCTAAAACCAGGGTATAGCTTCTCAAACAATTTTACAGTTAAATCAATTATAAAAGGAAACTAACAAGATGTATTTAGACCATTACTGTTTACCAAACAACTGTAATACCTCTCTCCAAAATATTCTTATTTCTCAGCTGCCACAAGAAAAAAAAAAGTGGAAGTATTCATTTGAATCTGTTTACTTTTTAAAAACAAAGTTCCTCTGTTCTACCTTAATAACTACCAACAGACTCATTCTAAAGTTCCAGATAAAGTGGGCGAGGAGGTTCAGGAGTGGTGTGCAAGACTTGGAAGAACTTCAGCAATAGCCTTCCAACAGTGACTTGTGGAGAGCCTCTGTCCTAACATTTGGGGGATCTGTTTATTGGGTCTTTTTGTCAAATGTCAGGCATGCTTAGTGTTTTAGAAGGATGATTTCAGTTAAGACTCATGACTGACTAATCAGGTAACTAATATCAATATTATTATCCATTTTACTGGTGCCATGGTCACATATGACATGCTGTTCAGTCATGCTCGATTTCTTGCAACCCCACGGACTGTAACCCACCAGCCTCCTCGGTCCATGGGGTTTCCCAGGAAAGAAAACTGGAGTGGGTTACTGGTGCAGACACAGAGGTTAAGTAACTTTCCAAAGATCCAGCAATGTGGTGACAGAGCTGGGACAATCCGACTCCCAAATTCATACCTTTAGCCCTTTTGTTGTCCCGCCCCTATCTTATTAGCCTACACTCTTTCGACTTCTGAAAGTGAAAGTTGCTCAGTTGTGTCCAACTCTTTGTAACGCCATGGACTATACAGTCTACAGAATTCTCAAGGCCAGAATATTGGAGTGGGTAGCCTTTCCCTTCTCCAGGGGATCTTCCCAACCCAGGGGTAGAACACAGGTCTCCTGCACTGCGGGCAGATTCTTTCCAGCTGAGCCACAAGGGAAGCCCAAGAACACTGGAGTGGGTAGCTTATCCCTTCTCCAGCAGATCTTCCCGACCCAGGAATCAAACCAGAGTCTCCTGCATTGCAGGTGTATTCTTTACCAACTGAGCTATGAGCGAAGTCCCCTTTCTACCTCTACCTTCCACAAAATATCATGAGCATGGCCATGAGTGAGGAGCCATGTATGATCATCATTCTCTCTACTTCAGTAAAATATTACTTCCAAACACCTAAAAAATAATTTCTCAGAATCCTCCAAGCTTCATTCAGTCAACATTTTGACCAATATTTAGTGACTGCCTCTTGTTAATGAATAAAACTGACTAACACATAATTTCTACCCAGAGAGTTTATAATCTATTACTTTAAAAGCACTGTACAAGGACTTCCCTGGTGATCCCATGGCTAAGACGCCATGCTCCTAATGCAGCGTACCCTGGTCGGGGAACTGGATCCCACATGCCACAACTAAGAGTTCTCATGTTGCAACTAAGATGTGCCATAGCCAAATAAGTAAATATTTTTTAAAAAGTAAAAGCACCATACAAATAATTGAAATAAATGAATTACAATGAATCAGATGACTCCACTCTTCTGCCTAAATTTTTACCAAGAGCTTAGGATCAACACACATCGAATGTGCTTGTTCACAAATCCCTGCATGAACTGGCCTCTCCCCATCTCTCCAAGAGATCTTACTATGACCCCCTCTCTTAGTGCGCTGCACACACTCGACCTTCCTCTTCTGGGAGCTCACCAAGACTTCTCCTGCCTCAGGACTTCTGTGCCTTTCGCCTCTTCTCCCAGCTCTTCTAATCGCTGGCTCCTTCTTTGCATTCAAGTCACAGTCTAATGCCACTTTCTCAAAGAAGCTTGCCCTGAACCACTTAACCTAATCTGGCCTACACTCTTTTCCCTCCCCAACTCCCTGAGTGTAACTATATCATCATGATCTAAACTGTGTTCACAGAATGCATTACCAATATAAAATAAGTACTTTTAAGTTTTACTTTCTTGCTTACAGTCAATTTCCTCAACCAGAAGGGAAGTGTCATGAGACCAGCAAGCATGTTCTGGTACCTCCTGGATGGAAAAGGTTTCACAAAGTCAGCAGTAGGAGATGCAGACATTAAAAGAGATGTGGCATCTCAGCAAAGGTGGGTTCTACAGACACTGCCAGAAAACGGAAGAGCATGAACAAATAAACCAGGAGAGCAATCTAAGGCCCACTCATGAAAGACAGAATAGTCCATCTATTTTGAATGCGTCGGCACATATCCAAACATAGGAAAAGGAGACTGAGTTGACATCATGGAGGGTCTGCAGGGTCAGAAAGAATTCTGTGGGTAGTAGGGAGATGAAACCAGTCAATCCTAAAGGAAATCAACCCTGAATATTATTGGAAGGACTGATGCTGAAGCTGAAGCTCCAATACCTTGGCCACCTGATGCAAACAGCCGACTCAATGGAAAAGACCCTAAAAAAAAAAAAAAAAAGAAAGATGGAAAAGACCCTGATGCTGGGAAAGATTGAAGGCAGGAGGAGAAGGGGCAACAGAAGGTGGAATGCTTGGATGGCATCACCGACCTAATGGACATGAGTTTGAGCAAACTCTGGGAGATGGTGAAGGACAGGGAAGCCTGGCTTGCTGCAGTGCATGGGGTTGCGAAGAGTCAGACATGACTTAGCGACCAAACAACAAGAGAGCTACAGAAAGTTTCTTAGCGAGGAAGTGACACAAGCAAAGTGGACAGCGTTAGGAAGATCAAAGGCTGGTTTATTAGTCCAGGCAGAGGACACTATTAACATTTTAAGTCACTCTGACAAAACACTAAAAAATCTCTGCCTTATTTTTTTAAAATAGAAAACTCTCAAGAGAGAACAGGAAGAGAAGAACTGTGGACTTAGTGCTATTAACTATTGGAACAGAAAGTACAATGTTATGAAGTATAAAGTTGAACATAATGATGAAATTTGTTTCTCTAATATCTGTTCAAAAGCCTTTTGCAAAATAAACACAGATTTTATTATATCAAACCACCCAGAGTGACTCATCTCTTTGGAAATGCGTCTCTGGCATCTTCTTTCCTCGGGCCTCAAATTCTTTCAGAAAATCAAGCAGATTAGTAGCCTGATGACAGGACAGAAGTCAGAACTCAAAATCCTAAATCCACTTCTGCCACTGACTTGCTGTCTGACATGGAGCTTTATGTCATGTTTGTATTTATAAAAATATCTTTGTGTGGCAAATGTTTTATAAATTAGCTAACCCACTACTAGGAAGTAATATAAATTTTCAAAATAACTGTATTAATACACTGCAATCAATATAAACTTCGAATGGAATCCCTTAAAAGTATTCTGGAATTATCTCATTTATTTCTCAATCGGGCAGGGAAAACAGTATTCACATTCACAGGGAAATGTATTCACATTAACACATATATGGGAGAGTGTGTATGTCTTACAAACAGTGGCTCTGTCTTAAAAACTCCCAGATAACAAAAACTGAAAAAACAAAGTTTTTTTTCAAAAGACATGATGATGTAAACATAAGGAAGTTTAAAATAACACTTGTATAAACTGTTTGAATTGAGGAGAAAAAAACACACCCCAAAAGAGTTTTGTCAGAATAAAAAGAAAACAAATCCCAAATCCTGACAGCAACATAAAAGCCAAATTCTCCCCCTTCCTTTCATAATGGCTTTTCTATTGAGCTTCATTTTGACCTTTCATTACTTTCCCAACATTGAAGAATATTGCCTTTCAAAACTCTCCATTTCTCTGCCGGTTGTACTATTATTCCTTCCCCCATTGTTGAGAGTTCTTAGCTACCGTGGTTCCTATATGAAATGCACAACCTTTGGTTTCTGCCAAACAAATATAAACCAGCACTTCTGCACACGTTCCACTTTAAATTCATACCCTGCATAAAAAGCAAGATAATCATAAAGCTATAAACATGCCAAGAAACAGAAAACAGGAAAGTTTGTTATCTACTTGCTAGAAGAGAAACTATCTATCTTGTAATCAATCTATAGCCAAGGCACCCTCCCTGCTCCGCTGCAACAGGATGGAACACCAACAGCCTTAATTCATTAGTCAGAGCTGGGAGGGTGGACCAACTGCATGATCTGATTGATAAAGTTTCATTACAAATTAGCCCATCTCTTTGATGAAAACAAGAAAGGCAGAGACTGTACCATAATTTTATCCTCATAAATTAGTCAACCAGACAAACACTAAACAGAGCTTGCCACATGAGGGGCAAACTAATTTAATTAATTCATACACAGCACCTCATTAAGAGCAGTTTTAGCACCAAGGTTGTGATCTTGTTGATTCTGCATTATTTTCCACAAAGATGCCCACTTAGTTGTCAGGGATGAGGGGCCAGGATAGGGGCAGGATCTATGCCTTTGTGTACTTGGGAAGACCCAGTGCAGGGAAACCTAACAGGAACAAGCTGTAAATTCCTACAACCCAAATCAGCACAGACAAGACTTTTTAACCTAAGTCTTCATTTTAATACACAGATTACATTTTGCTTTTGCTTTTTTTCCACGTTCCTTACTTCCAAGTGCTGGTGGAAAACAAATACGTTTCCTCACTGGCACAGCATGATTTACAGTCAGTATAGCAGACAGAAAAGAAGAAAGAAAACGGTTTTTTTGTAAAAAGTAAAGATTATTACAAATGCTTCTAGGTCATCTTGGGAAAAGACACAGATGCAATGCTTTCCAATATCTTCACATCCTGAAAAGAATGCTGTAACTTCTATGGGCTCCCAAGACCTAACACTTGGAAAGAGCCTTCCAACGTGCAGTTACACGTGTCTAAATATTCTGATTTATTCATTTACTATTTCTTTCTTTTTATATATCCTCTTAAAAAGCACAACTCTTCAGAGGGGATAAAGGATAGTTAGGGAGTTTGGGACTGACATGTACACACACTGCTACATTTAAAATGTATAACCAACAGGGATAGCACAGGGAACTCTGCTCAATACTATGTAACAACCTAAATAGGGAAAGAATTTGAAAAATAATAAATACATGTATATGTAAAACTGAATCACTTTGCTGTATACTTGCAACTAACACAACCTTGTTAATTAAGTCTGCTGCTGCTGCTGCTGCTGCTAAGTCGCTTCAGTCGTGTCCGACTCTGTGCAACCCCATAGACGGCAGCCCACCAGGCTCCCCCGTCCCTGGGATTCTCCAGGCAAGAACACTGGTGTGGGTTGCCATTTCCTTCTCCAATGCAGGAAAGTGAAAAGTAAAAGTGAAGTCACTCAGTCATGTCCAACTCTTAGTGACCCCATGGACTGCAGCCTACCAGGCTCCTCCATCCATGGGATTTTCCAGGCAAGAGTACTGGAGTATACTCCAATTTAAAATAAAAAGTTTTCAAAAAGACAAAACGTACGTCTTTTTCACAAATTCATAGGGCAAGAGCTTAATTTCTAAATACCATTAGTCAAAAAGACAAAAAGTACAGGCCTTTTTCATAAATTCACAGGACAAGATATTAGTTTTTAAATACCATTAGTCAATGGTATTTAGCTACAAGTAAGGAGACACTTCGGAGAAGGCAATGGCACCCCACTCCAGTACTCTTGCCTGGAAAATCCCATGGAAGGAGGAGCCTTGTAGGCTGCAGTCCATGGGGTCGCTAAGAGTCGGACACGACTGAGCGACTTCACTTTTACTTTTCACTTTCCTGCACTGGAGAAGGAAATGGCAACCCACTCCAGTGTTCTTGCCTGGAGATTCCCAGGGATGGAGGAGGCTGGTGGGCTGCCGTCTATGGGGTCGCACAGAGTCGGACACGACTGAAGCGACTTAGCAGCAGCAGCAAGGAGACACTTTGAGGGCTTCCCTGGTAGCTCATCTGGCTGCAACACAAGGAGACTAGGTTTGATCCCTGGGTCATGAATATCCCCTGGAGAAGGAAATGGTAACCCACTCCAGGATTTTTGCTGGAGAATTCCATGGACAGAGAAGCCTCGGGCGGCTATAGTTCCTGGGGTCGCAAAGATTCGGAAACAACTGAACTACTGACACTTTTCAAGAAGACGCTTTGAAGTACTAGAGTCCAGTGGGGAGGCAGGGAAAATATCAGATGAGGCTGGGACATCTTGTGGTGCCAGAAGATGAAACAGTGCTAGAAAAAAGGATAAGAGCACCTGAAAAGGACATAGGAATCAACTCTAAAATGTTGCCAATGGCATTAAAAAAAAAAAAAGCAATGAAATTATAAAGACATTAGATCATAAGCCAAAAAGTAAAAATATAAAACATACATGAGCTTCCAATGATGGTATTAAAGAAACTTATTAATGACAAACACAAATCACTGAGTGTGCAAATAAATAACTGAGGGAGAAGGAACAGCTCTTCCTTACAGAAAAGTTCTAAATAATTATAAAAGAGGGAAATACAAAATCAACAGTAGATCACTACAGTATTACTCGCTGCCAGTGAGATCTACCAATGAGTATTACAATCAGTGGGCAAAATTCAAGAAGAAACAAGGGATTTGAATAGTCTCATATTTCTCCCCCAAGATGTCTATTAATTTAATGGGAAAATAGTAAATTTACAGTGAAGAAGCACAGCAGACATCATTCTAACCAAGTGATCAAGATTAACACACCAACACAACAGTGGCATAAAACTGGAGAAGGAAATGGCAACCCACTCCAATATCCTTGCCTGGAAAATCCCATGGACAGAAGAGCCTGGCAGGCTACAGTCCATGGGGTTGCAAGAGTTGGACACAACTTAGTGAATAAGCCACCACCAGTGGCATAAAACATGATGCATAAAACTCATGTGACACCATGAGAAAAACATATTACTTCTGTAGTATTCTCACCAAAAATACATTATCTTCAATCTGATCATAAGCAATCAAACCCAAATCCAGAGACATTCAACAAAACAACTGACCAGTACTCAAAAAAGTTGTCAAGGTCACAAAAGAGAAGGAAAGACTTAAGAACTGTCACAGATTGGAAGAGACGAAGGAGATACAATAGCTAAATGTAATATGGGATTCTGGTTTGGGTCCTGGATCAGAAAAATTACATTAGTGGGAAAACTAGTGAAATTAGAATAAAGTCTGTATCTAGTAATAATATTGTATCAATGCTGATTTCCTGGGTTTAAACACTGAACTATGGTTCTGGAGGTTGTTAATATTAGCAAAAGCTAGATGAAGAATGCTAAATAAACTCTGTATTATTTCTGCAACTTTTTCTAAGTCTAAAATCATTTCCAAGAAAATTTTTAATCCAGGTCAAAAGTAACAGAAGGTAGAGTAAGGCATTCTACAATGACATCTCATCATAGAACTGCCAGAGTCTACACAGTCACCAAGACTGAACAGTCCTAGTGTCCTTCTCAGATTAGAAACTCAAGGTTTTTTCCAATGAAAGTATAGGGAAATGCCGTCTATGGGGTCGCACAGAGTCGGACACGACTTAGCAGCAGCAGCAGCATGCAGCAAATGTTTCCCTTTCTTCAACTTGAGGGCTATTTCCCCATGGCTCTCTTTCATAGCAGTATTTTTTAATTTAATTAAGAGTTCAGTTAATTTGGCCTTTTTATAGTCTAATTTTCTTAGAGACCTATCCTGATCACTAGTGTAAAATTTAATAATTTCAACATCGGGGCTTCCCTGGGTGGCTCAGAATTCAGAAATACACCTACCAATGCAGGACACAAGGGTTCAATCCCTGATCTGGGAAGATCCCACATCCCATGAAGCAGCTAGGCCAGTGGCCACAACTACCGAGCCAGTGCTCTAGAACACACGAGCTGCAGTTACTGAGCCCGCATGCCACAAATGCTGAGGCCTGCGCAACTAGAATCTGTGCTTTGCAGCGAGAGGCCACCACAGTGCGAAGCCCATGCACCTCAACTAGAGAGCAGTCCCCGCTCACCACAACTAGAAAAAAGCCTGCACAGTGATAAAGCTCCAGGACAGTCATACAAAAATAAAATTACTTTTAAAAACAGTGATTAAACGGTGTTAAAAAATAATTCCAACACTTTTGTCTTTAAACTATGAATTTATCAGACTCCAGGCCACATGAACAGGTCCACTGTGCTTATTCTTACAAGACTGTGTTTAGTCTTCTAAATATGGGCTCTAGAACAAACTTTAGGGTCTTGAAAACAATGTCTTCCATATATACATGTGGACATTTAAAGTTCTTTAAGTCACAGGTCACTGAAAAGGCTTTTCAATTAAACCTATACCTATTTTACGTGGATCACAATAAACTGTGGAAAATTCTGAAAGAGATGGGAATACCAGACCACCTGACCTGCCTCTTGAGAAATCTGTATGCAGGTCAGGCAGCAACAGTTAGAACTGGACATGGAACAACAGACTGGTTCCAAATAGGAAAAGGAGTACATCAAGGCTGTATATTGTCACCCTGCTTATTTAACTTCTATGCAGATTACATCATGAGAAATGCTGGACTGGAAGAAACACAAGCTGGAACCAAGATTGCCGGGAGAAATATCAATAACCTCAGATATGCAGATGACACCACCCTTATGGCAGAAAATGAAGAGGAACTAAAAAGCCTCTTGATGAAAGTGAAAGTGGAAAGTGGAAAAGTTGGCTTAAAGCTCAACATTCAGAAAACGAAGATCATGGCATCCGGTCCCACCACTTCATGGGAAATAGATGGGGAAACAGTGGAAACAGTGTCAGACTTTATTTTTTTGGGCTCCAAGATCACTGCAGATGGTGACTGCAGCCATGAAATTAAAAGACACTTACTCCTTGGAAGGAAAGTTATGACCAACCTAGATAGCATATTCAAAAGCAGAGACATCACTTTGCCAACAAAGGTCCGTCTAGTCAAGGCCATGGTTTTTCCTGTAGTCATGTACAGATGTGAGAGTTGGACTGTGAAGAAGGCTGAGCGCCGAAGAATTGATGCTTTTGAACTGTGGTGTTGGAGAAGACTCTTGAGAGTCCCTTGGACTACAGGGAGATCCAACCAGTCCATTCTGAAGGAGATCAGCCCTGGGATTTCTTTGGAAGGAATGATGCTAAAGCTGAAACTCCAGTACTTTGGCCACCTTATGTGAAGAGTTGACTCACTGGAAAAGACTCTGATGCTGGGAGGGATTGGGGGCAGGAGGAGAAGGGGACGACAGAGGATGAGATGGCTGGATGGCATCACTGACTCAATGGACGTAAGTCTGGGTGAACTCCAGGAGTTGGTGATGGACAGGGAGGGCTGGCGTGCTGTGATTCGTGGGGTCACAAAGAGTCAGACATGACTGAGCAACTGAACCGAACTGAATTTACAGATATATGTTGAAGAGTAAAAGTAGTTTACAAAATATGCAAATATAACCACTTTAAGAAGAACTAATAATATCCCACAAAGATACATGCATATCACAGTCTCTTTCATAACAAACCTAAAAGTTAAAGCACAGGCGCCTTATTTTCAAACTACCTACCATGTTTGCAAAATGGATGTTAAATGCAAAAACAGTAGAGAGCTAAATAAGCAAATAGTACACATAAACATTCAAATAGAACATAGCCTTCCTTTTTTCTGCTCATGATAGCTAATGGTAAGAACTCTAACTCTAGCTTTCTCTTTTTTAAACAAAACTTGATCTCATTTGAGTTTGTATCTACCTGGGTGAGTGGATTATTTTAAAAGCCAAGCAAACTGAGCCTCAAGCTAATCCAAACAAGGTGCAATTACAATATAACCACCGTGGCTAGTCTTTTTTTTTTTTTTTTCATGTTGCATCTGAGATAAGATGAGGTGCATGTGAGAAAAAAAAAAAAAGATCAAAACTATTTAAAGTATTACCTCTCAATCCCGGGGTTCGCAAATTGTACAGAGAGAGAAGGTGATACAGACAAGAAGGGACTAAAAACCAGAGTCTTTGTGAAAGACGTTAGGATTTACCTGTAGCGCTAGTAAAACAGTTCTGAGATCTGGTCATGTTTGCAAATTTATGCCTAAAATCTGGAAAAGACAATAAAGCTTCATTGTGCCCTGTTTGTTGCTGTTGATTTTTTTCTTCTGAAGCTTCAGAAACAATGGCTTTACACTGCTAAATTAGATCAATACCCCTATAATATCAATGTCAGGCTTGAACTGAAAGTTGCAATGTAGAAACCCTTGAGTTATATCTAGAAAAAAGAAAGAAGCCATAGAAACAAAAGAGGCAGTGAAGTGGAAGCTTGCTGGAGGAATACGATCAATATAAGAGAACAGATGTCAAAGAAATTAAAAATAAGAAAAAGGTGGTAGTGTCTTGAGATGTTATTGAATTATGTAATAATTGAAAAAATAAGAAGTCAGTATGTGCCGTGCTTTTAGCATGGACCTTCTTTTGAATATGTCCATATTTAGCTATAAGGTACATAAATCTAACCATAAGAACTTTGTAAACACACCCAGAGAAAGCAGGTGTTCTGATAACAAGAAACTATGCAGTGTCCCACCACTGTTGCACAGATAAGTTTGTCATGGCAACCAACCAGCCAAGTGGGTCAAAAAGCAGGCTTTTTTCCCTTTATTTTACAAGTAATTATTACACAACTTCTCAAACACAAATGCACCACGAGTCCATCAACTTTATGTAAAGCGCTATCCTAATAGCATAAGTCATTAAAATTAAGCTTTTACTACTCCCATACTTGGAAAGCCAACGGTTGGGTGTCTCTGTGTGTGTGCATGCAGAGCTGGAAGGCAGCAAGCAGAGGGTAGGTAATTTCTTCTCCAAACACACACCACTCTCTTCATAGCCATGTCTGACCCTCTCTTTTTTTCAAACCCTTTTCAGTACTCTGCTCAGGATAGCTGATGCACACATCACAGCTCTTCATTCTAAGCACTTTATACAGATTTATTAATTTAATCTGCAAAAGGATATCATAAGATTAGTTCAATTATTACAGATGAGGAAACTGAGATGTGGAGGAATTAAGCAAATCATCCAAGAACATAGTCAAGATGGGATTGAACCTGGGGATTTGGGTTCCACATCTGATATTCTTCAGTCTCTACTGTCTATAGTAGTTTGAGGATGTTCTAAATGTTATCTTTTAGAGTACATGAATGGTACCAACACATGACTCATTTAACTCAACATGAATTTGAAATACTAACAACACATCCCACTTCTTTCTCTGTCTTAAAAAAAAAAAAAAAAACCCTGCAGTTTCTAGACCAAAGGGCTCAGAACCTTTGACTCACTGTCACTTCTGGTTGGACCTTTCCCTGCCTCCATGGTTCTACTTCCAAAGAACGGAGCTGCCTATCTCTATCTCCTAGATCCCTGAATTAGTGTGCTATTTTTCGTACCCCATCTGCTTAGTTTCCATGGATAATTAAAGTAATATAACTCACATAAGAAAACAAAGAGTTAGTTATTACTCACTGGAAAGCTCAGAAGTAGTAAAGAAGAAAAAAAAACTGAAGTGTTAATTGAAGTGGTTTAATTACTTCAAGCAGCAAACACATAAGATATATTTTCTAAATGTGTGTATCATATTTCGTGTGCCAAAGAAAGGATGTATAATTGGGGTTTGTTGGGATGGTACTCTTACAGTAAATACTTCTGACTCACACCATAAGTGGAAGTTATGAGAAATCAGAATATATCTTACTACATGCCCAAGGCTGACCTGCTAATCAAATTTCAAGTCAGACAGATGTTTCTGAAATTCCATATAAGCAGAAATCTGTTTTATTCCACTTTGGGGCACAAAAAAACCAAGGATCTTATTTTGAGTAATGGACACCTTTAAGAATCTGATTTCTTTCCATACACAAGAAAAGCACATGTACCTAAAATTTTACATTCAATTTCACAGAATCCATAAATCCTTGAAAGTTATACACAACTCTAGTTTAAGAACCCGTATTCAATACATATACAGAGGGCTTCCCTGGGGCTCACTGGTAAGGAACCCACCTGCCAATGCATGAGACACAGGTTTGTTCCCTGATCTGGGAAGATCCCAAATGCCATGGAGCAGCTAGGCCCATGAACCATGACTACTGAGCCTGTGTTCTAGAACCCACGAGCCACAACTAGTGAGCCCATGTGGCACAACTACTAAAGCCCGAGCACCCTAGAGCCCGTGCTCTGCAATGAGAAGCCTTCACACAACTAGAGAAAAGCCTGTGCAGAAATAAAGACCCAGCATAGCCCAAAACTAATCAATAAATAAGAGACCTATACAGAATACCAAAGCACACACTTCAGAAGGACAGCACTGACCAAGTTCAGCTGTGTATCATGGTCTTATCATTTAATATAGGCCACATACTGTGGCAGATTCATGTTGATGTATGACAAAACCAATACAATATTGTAAAGTAATTAAGCTCCAATTAAAATAAATAATTTATATTTAAAAAATAATAATATAGGCCACAATTCTTCATAGATATAATTTTATTAATTATTCTTTGAGGACGATGTCCCAAATCTAGTCTTACTGATACTTTACAGAGCACAACCATTTACAGTTTTTTCACATTGAAAACTTATCCCATGTTCAGTCTGGGGCCTAAATCCAGCCCATCCAGGGAAACACCATTCTCTCCCTAGTGTGTGTCTTTCTGGAGTCTGTAAACATAGGCAGAGGAGCAGCATCAGAATGCATTCCCCTCTACTGCCTGCAGCCACCGAGAGGGCTGTGCACCAAACCACAGAGGTAGACAATGTGGGCCTAGTGCTCCTCCAATCAGTGCAGCCTCCTGCGTGTTCCTCCGGGTATAAGCATCCTGCATTTTTATTTATGAGAATATTGGAAAACACCATAATGCTGGGAAAGACTGAAGGCAAGAGAAAAAGGGGGCGACAGAGGGTGAGATGGTTGGATGGCATCACCAATCCAATGGACATGAGTTTGAGCAACCTCGGGAGACAGTGAAGGACAGGGAAGCCTGGTCTGCTGCAGCTCATGGGGTCTCAAAGAGTTGGACATGACTTAGAGACCAATCAACCGGAATTTTGAGAGTAATTTGATTCTAGACTAATTTTTGCCTTGTTAACAGACTTGTGAACTTTTCCTCATGGTATAACAACAACATAATAACAATATGACAACATTCCTATGTGTAGCCAAAATGTTTAATAGTACCATAGCATATTTTTGTAATCTTTCTCTGTAACTGCATAATAGAATATAAAAATCTTTACATGGTGATGGTTACATGTTCATGATATTATTTATAATGACTGCATACTATTCTATTTCTTGGGGGTCCTATTATTTAAGCAATGTGCCATTTCTAAACATCTTCACCGTTTTCAACTTGTAACTATTACAGGTATACATATGAAGCAAGCCCAGCTAGCTGACAAACAATTCAAAGTTAAAAAGAAAAAATTTTAAAAATCTGAAATGGACAAAAATATTCCAAGATGCATGTAAGTTCACAAAAACTGCCTCAGAGAAAAATGAGATGCAAGAATGATTCTGAACAAATTATTTGGGAAGACTGTGTTCTACCAAATTGCTTTCAGTAGCACTGCTTTAGGCCGTATCATCCACAATGAAATAAAATTTTCAGTGTTAAAAATACAATACTTTCAAGATACTATGAGAAACCTAATGGCAGAAATAAGTATGGAATTTCATGGAAGAGAAAAGTAACATTTAGTTTGCCTCTATAGGGTTACCAATGGCGACCAACAGATGAAATCCCCTGAACTGACCCTTGAAGGATGATCAAGATTTAGCAAGGTTACCAAAATGAAAACTAGTATTCTTACTGTCTACTCCTTATGACTCACATTTCAGGGTAACCAAATGTTCTTACTACTTTGGCCACCTGATGCAAAGAGCCAACTCACTGGAAAAGACCCTGATGCTGGGAAAGACTGAAGGCACGAGGAGAAGGGGACAACAGAGGATGAGATGGTTGGATGGCATCACCAACTCAATGGACATGAGTTTGAGTAAGCTCTGGGAAATGGTGAAGGACAGGAAAGCCTGGTGTGCTGTAGTCCATCGGGTCACAAAGAGTCAGACACAACTGAGCAACTGAACAGCAATAAACATTTTCTTAGTTGATGAAATAAAATTCTTCCTTATAGAAGAGTTCCATCCCTTCTCTGTCTTTTGGCTAAGATTACGTGTAGAAGAGTTTCAGCCAGTAAATGTGGAAGAAATTATGCAATTAACACTTTGTAATCCTTATGAAATAATTGATTCAAGCAGTGATCATCAATGGATTAAACCATTAGCTGCACAATGACTGATGTGACTTTTATAAGAGAGGGATGAGGCTGTCACCACTTGAACCCACTGATCTATCTTATCCTAAAAGACAGCAAGACAGACACATAATGGAAACTGCATCTATTCAAGCCTCTAGAGCTAATTTCTATTGATAAGAAATATAGTGGATACAGAAACAAGTTAAGGAACACCAGAAGAAAACAAGTAAATAAATAGAATATGGAACATTCTATATGACCACTATCTTGGTTTCTGCAATACGAAAATAGCATTAATAAAAGAGAGTGGGAAATATTTCTTATTAAAAGAGAATTAGAAACTTAACCACATTTAATATGTAGTACTTATTTGGATCATGATTCAAACAATCCAGTTGTAACAAGATTTTTTGCAACAACTTAGAAATGTTCATTACACACAGGTTATTAGATGAGCCCAAGGAATTATTGTCAATTTTGTTAGGTTTCATAATAACATCGTTGTTAGGTATGAAAATGTCCATACTTCTGAAGGTGCATATTCAAGCACAGCTATCTTGGATTTGCTTTTAAATACTTGTGCAAAAAAAAAAAAGAAGAAGAAAGAGATGGGTGGTGGGGGGTGGGGGCATAAATGAACCAGAGTGTCAAAATCTTAAGCATACAGAACTTTTTTGTATGTTTCCATCTCCTTCTGTGATCCTATGAAATTATTCATAATAAATGTTTTAAGTTTAGCCAAGTATTAATAATACAGAACAGGAAACCAAGAGTTGGGATGTATAAGGCAGAGAAAACAGTATAAGGAAGAACTCTGACTCAACAAACATCGCCGAGAAAAAATCAGAGAGCAGCAAACAGTTGGGTAGGAAGGTCAGGCAGTCTAGCTGGGGCCTGGTCCCAGATAACCTTGAGTCCCATTCTAGGAAGCTTAGGTTTTTCCCTATAGACTATGGGAAGCCAAGCAAGGATACCAAGCATGTTTCGATTACCACGCCATTTCTAAGGTAAAGAACCGGCCTCCCAATGCAGGAGACAAAAAAGAGACATGGGTTCGATCCCTGGGTTGAGAAGATCCTGGAGGAGTGGGAGAATAACCCACTCCAGTATTCTTGCCTGGAGAATCCCATGGACAGAGGAACCTGGCAGGTCACACAGGGTCACAAAGGTTGGACACGACTGAAGTGACTTAGCATGCATGCTAGACCATCACTCTGGCGACCCTGTGTGGAGTGGACTTCAGGAAGATGATGGAAAAGGGAGCAAGGCTGCAGAAATAAAGTCCTGTTAGGAACCTACTGCAAAACTAAAGACAATGAATGGCAAAGGAGTAAGAGAGAGTGAGAATAAGGCAGAGGGACCAGGAAGTAGTCATAGGACGAGAAAGACTGAACAAGTATCAAAGCAGGTTTTCAACTTTCTGCAGGTACAGCTAAGTGGCTTTGACACTGAAATGGGGAATTCAGACGGAAAAGCATGTTTGAAGATAGGAATGTGGGGAAAAGGAAATTATAAAAGTCCATGTTAAGCATCCCGAATTTCTATGTAAGATAGCCAAGCTCATTATACATGGAGAACTCTGGGCATCTATCACAACTCCTCAGAATATGGGCAGCAAATGAAGCCCCAGAAGCCCCAAGAATGGATAAGATCACTCACTCCACAGTCCAGGGGTCAGATTTGTCATTATTCAGTATCCAGCACAGTGTTTAGCATGGTATGGGACGTCTACAGAATATCAACCCTGAACATTCGTTGGAAGGACTGATGCTGAAGTTGAAGCTCCAATACTTTGGCCACCTGATGCGAAGAGCTGACTCATTGGAAAAGACGCTGATGCTGAGAAAGACTGAGTGCAGGAGGAGAATGGATGAGATGGTTGGATGGAATCACGGACTCAACGGACATGAGTTTGAGCAAACTTCAGGACAGAGTGAAGGATAGGGAAGCCTGGAGTATTGCAGTCCATGCGGTCAGAGTCAGACACAACTTATCAACTAAACAACAGCAATGGGGCTCCTGGTAAGTACTAAATAAGTGGTGAATGATATTGTCCAGGGACAACATGAACAGTGTACAGGACAGTAAGCTAATGGCAGAACTCGAGAGGCCTGACGCTAAGGGTGAAAGCATCAGGAGGTCCTCGAAGGAAATAAACAAGTAAGCTTAGACAGGGAAGAAGGCAGAGACCACACAGGTACAGAAGCGGAAGAAAACAGAGATTTCGAGGAAGGGTGAGGCGTCAACACTGTCAAAGACAAGGAAGAAGGAAAATAAGGTTTGGAAAATGCCCATTCACTGGGCAAAATGGAGGTAGCTGATAATCCTAGCCTTCCTGAGGCTCTGAGGCAAATGACCTACTTTGCTTACCCTAAAAATAACGATAAGTAAGCAGCATGATGGCCAGTGAGTAGACAATGTCACTGTTTGTGTGGCCCTGACTGTGTCATTTAACCTTTCTTATTCTTTTCTTATTTTAAAAATGAAACCTATGAACTATATTATCTCTAAGGTTACATTCAATTCAAAAATTCTACAAAAGCAAATCCTTTGGTTTAAAGTGTTCCAAAGATAGTAAGAGTCAAGTACCTACTGGTATCCATTGCATTTTATGCTGGACTTCCACTCTACTCACTCTCCGCTTCATCCTCCTCTTCTCTCCCACCATTTTTTTTCCCCTATAAGTGATCTTTAAATTGTTTCAAGGTAAAAGTGATAGACCTTATAGGAGCATAAAAATGATCATGATGTTTATTGCAAAAAATAAAAGATGACAGATGAAGAGACTTGCCAGGCCCAGAATTTAAGTTAGCAACTCACAAACATAAGAAAGACTAAGAGATAAATTCCTAAAATATTCTTTAGGGATAAAGAGTAATTAACAGTGAGAGCCCAAATGCCATCAACCCAGTAAGTAAATATGAAAGCAAACGAACCTCCTACCCTAAGGGAAGTTAGAGAGAGGCCCTGATGTGGAATGCACTCGCCTCTAGTCAGCAAGTTATTAAAAGGCCCTCACTTTTATTTGATCTGTGCTTATATATGGTCATCATGCTCTGGGCCTCGCAAATAACTAAAAAATTCATTCATGTTACTCCAGCAAATCCGTTATCTTGGGTCTTATCTACACTAAATATTTAAATCATGTTAGACAGATTGCACCTTAACATTGGAACCAGAAATTCATTTACAGTCATAAAGGCCAGGCAATGAATCTGACATTCCCAATCTTACTTTTATTGATAAATGTTGAGAGTATCAACCACAAAATTCAGTTTAAAAAAAAAAAATGATCAGATTTCTTTTCACTTAATCTGTATTAATGGCTTCACAAACCATTTTAAGAATGAATAAGAAGAAACGTCATTTGAATAAGAAGTTTTATGTTTACTACATCAGACAAATTATTCAAATAGGCTGGAATCACTTTCCTCAAATTAATCTCATAATCAGGTACTTAACAGAAACAAGTATAGTTTCATGTTCAAAATAGACATTTGTTCATATTGCTATCTACAATCAACACACAGGTGAGCACAGTATGTTTTGGAAGCAATTTTTGGAACACAAAATAAACAAAAAATAGGATATTCCACACAAAGATGATGGAGTGGGTAAACACATAACTACTGACCAGAAGAGATGCTATGCATACAACAGAGATTTTTAACTGAGGTCTGGTTCTCTATAACTCAATCAACTGGTTCCAATTTTCAAATGTTTAATGGTCTTAAAAGAGTTATGCCCCCCCATAATGTTGGTTAAGACAAATTAAATTAAACACCTAAAGGAGGGGTCATTATACAGGCAGGAAAAGACCAACCAGGCAGGAAGTAAAGACCAGGTAGATAAGCAAATGAGATGCAGATCACTGGCCCCAGAAGTTAGATGGTTAAAAGTTATCAGAAACACATGTTCAAGTCTTTCAAAAATACATTTGCCTAAGCCACAGCCACGGAGGGTCTGTTAGTGCCTGAATATTAAAACTCCACAGATGACTCTGGTGATGAGCCAGGATTGAAATCAAAGGGTCAGAGGCACAGGGTAGATGATCTGAACAGAGGGAACACGTGCCAGGTACAAGCATGGTTCTGAAGTGAGGACCTGGCCCCAGCAATTTCTTATGCCATTAAAGTCATGAATCTCAATCTGGAGCTGGTCCCAGGTCTGAGAGCTCACGGTGAGCAGCAAGTAAGTATCCCTGGCTGGAAGGGGCACTGAAGGAAGAGACGCCAATCTTCAGAGCATATTCTGCGTATTTTCACAGTGACACAAATCTTAGGTAACAAACTGCTTCACATGTGAATGTCTTATTCTTTTTCTACTCCCAAAGAAGGCAAAATCTGAAGAACCAAGGGATGTGACTTGTTCTTGATTGGAATAGACAGTCTACAGAAGACAAGCAAAAATTACTATACTTTGTTGCAAGGAAATCTCTAAACCACTCCCCTCTACCTTCTCTCTCTGTCTTCCTCCCTGAAGTCACATGAACCAGAAAATTTACTTCTCTTTTGATTTTTTTACTTTCAAATATCCTAAAGTATTTCTTAATTCAAACTTTAAATTCATGTGATTTTAGTTTTCTAAACTAACTTTAATTTGGTTATCTGTTCACCTTCGCCATTCAAATAGGTTCACTGGCTTATTTAAGTATTTTCCCCACAACACCCAAGGTTCCATAATTATGTTAAATCTCTATGTTAAATTCATATGGCAAGAACACAGGAATTACTGATCAGGAACTGTCCAAAAAACATTCAGTCACTTCAAATTGCATCAATCTGATTATTTCTAAAGATATATATATATATATATATACACACACACACATATATGCTACTGCTGCTGCTAAGTCGCTTCAGTCATGTCTGACTCTGTGCGACCCCATAGACAGCAGCCCAACAGGCTCCTTGGTCCCTGGGATTCTCCAGGCAAGAACACTGGAGTGGGTTGCCATTTCCTTCTCCAATGCATGAAAGTGAAAAGTGAAAGTGAAGTCGCTCAGTCATGTCTGACTCTTAGCGACCCCATGGACTGCAGCCTACCAAGCTCCTCCATCCATGGGATTTTCCAGGCAAGAGTACTGGAGTGGGGTGCCACTGCCTTCTCCGATATACATATATAGATATATATACATTTTAAGGAGCTTCCCAGGTGACTCAGACAGTAAAGAATCTGCCTGCAATGCAGGAGACCCAGGTTCAGTCCCTGGGTCAGGAAGACTCCCTGGAGAAGGGAGTGGCTAGCCACTCCAGTATTCTTGCCTGGAGAATTCCATGGACAGAGAAGCCTGGCAAGCTATGGTCCACAGGGTTACAAAGACTTGGACACGACTGAGCGACTAACACTTTCACGTATTTTTAACATTTATGGGTTCATTATCAAAATCTTAATGGAATTAACTCAACAAACAATGAACACACCTTACTTTTTTCATAAATTTTAGTGAGTCAAATACTCAGGAGTTTGCTCCATAAAAGCTCCATTAAAATTATCACTGTAATACATTTTAATTGATAAGCCATTATAGTGATTAAATCCAATACTGAGTCAATTATTGTTGAAAACAATCAAGTACCTAATCATTACCTAAATCTATATTCCAGAGGGAGGTGGGAGGGAGGTTCAAGAGGGAGGGGACACAAATATACCTATGGCCAATTCATGCTGATGTATGGCAAAAACCATCACAATATTGTAAAGTAATTATTCTCCAATTAAAGTAAATAAATGTTTTTTTTAAAAAAAACTCTATATTCTAGTCACAAGAGAGAATAAACAAAAGAATCGTCATTACAAAATGATTTTTAACTCTTACAGACTTTGTAGCAAAGTGCTCAAGCATGCTGACCTTCCTCTCTGCTAGAAGTTCAGAAGCCTGAATCAACTCTAAGTAAAGTGATATTCTGCTCAGATGTCTTAGATTTGCCCAGCTTAAAAGCTGTCCTAAAACACAGATACTTGATCTATCTACTACTAGAATGGTAATCTACATAATGTAGGGAAGTTGCTAAGACTAGCATAAGCTCTAAATCCTTTTTGAAATTAACCACAGAATTCTATCTCCAGCCCTTCTGTTTTCATCAGAACAGAATTTTAAACGGACTCTTATTTTATTTCCAGAGATCAAAGTTTAATAAAACTGAAAAATACTTAAGACTTAAATATAACACCTTTATCTTGATGAAGACAATGTAGATAATATGTTCCTTTTTTTTCTTTTGTATCTTGAGACACCGCATACCTTCAGCTTAGAAGGTATTTCAGCTCCTGAGTATCTGACTCACTAAAGAAGCAGCAGAAGAGACTATGGTAGTCTATGGCCATACCACCCTGAATGCACCCGATCTCATCTGATATTGGAAACTAAGCAGGGTCCGGCCTGGTTAATAGTTGGATGGGAGAGACTATGGTATAATAGAGATGTGAATTCACTGAAATTCATAAGAGCTGGGTTCTCAACCTTGTTTCTAACTAAAGAGAATTGCCTTGGGCAAGTCAGTCAACAGCTCTAGAACTCAACTTCTGCATCTGTAAAATAAGGAACTTGATATTAGGTCATCTTTCAGGTCTTTTCCAATCCAGGATCCCAGTGTACATACAGAATTATCTCTAAATCCAAGTAGACTCTGTTCAGCCAAGGATTATAATCCATCCAGAGTCTTTTGTGATAACTTGATAGAAAAAAAGTATCAGGTAGACCTAATGAGGTTAACTTGAGCAACACTAGAAGTGGTTTTTAGGTACTGAGGATCCAACATGGTGTCTTCTTACAGATGAAACCTCTATGTTTAATTTAATACAAAGGCAACGATTGTTGGTTTCCCAAATGAAACCTCTTTGCAACCTGGCAAGCATGTCTGCTAATCAATGGAGAAGCAGAACACTAGGGAATAATTAAAGGGATCTCCAACATAAGTCTACCCTCTGTGTGCTCAGTCGCTGTCTTGCTGGACTCTCTGCGACCCCACAGACTGTACCTTTACCTCCCCAAACCAACCAGGGGTCAAATTCAGACCATTATGTTTCTTTACATACTTTTGTATTTATCTGAGAACAGCCCAAGAATGTTTGAGGGAGAAAGGCTATAGCCACTCCCCATTCTGACTTTAATTTCTAGTCTTCAGGATTGCCACTTGTTTGATGTTTTTTTTTAAAATGCCCCCACTCATATGCAAACTATTCCCCTGGAGCAAATCCCTCTTATCTTTTAAAACTGTCATAACAAGCCTGTGAAATTATAGAATTATGCAATTCTAAAGAGAGGAAACATAGAGATTTCCTAATACAATTCTTGTCCTGACATATATGACCCACTTCTTTCTCTACAACAAGACTGTCTCTACCTTACACGGTAGTCCTCTTTATTGTTGGACAACTCGAATTTTTTTTTGGAGGTTTTCCATTTCACAGTACCAAAATGATCTTCATTTATCTCTCACAGTTCTTTGAGAGCAACACAAAACCACTAAACTATCTTTTCCACATGCCAGATATTCAAATATTTGAAGACAGTTGTGATGTTCTGATGGAGATGGCAATGGCACCCCACTCCAGTACTCTTGCCTGGAAAATCCCATGGACGGAGGAGCCTGGTAGGCTGCAGTCCATGAGGTCGCTAAGAGTCCGACACGACTGAGCGACTTCACTTTCACTTTTCACTTTCATGCATTAGAGAAGGAAATGGCAACCCACTCCAGTATTCTTGCCTGGAGAATCCCAGGGATGGGGGAGCCTGGTGGGCTGCCGTCTATCGGGTCACACAGAGTCGGACACGACTGAAGTGACTTAGCAGCAGCAGTAGCAGCAATGATGTTCTGAGTTAGGCCGCTAGACCTAAAGTTTATCAATAAGGCCTTGCAACAATTAGCCAATTCTTTCTTAATAGTGTAATCGAATCTTTGGCTTATTAACCATTTAAACTTCACATTCTTTTTTCCTAAAGAATCACTCTCAAGTGTCTACTATTTTAGCCTTACATACTAATCTTACATTTATCTGAATATTGGATCCTGATTATTTGATTCAGCATACAAGCTACCCTTGTCAGATACTTGTCATCTAAAGATCTGCTAAGCACATTTTCTACTGAAGTTTTGTCAATAAATATTCAAAGACAAGGACCAGGTGACAGTCCACCTTCCACTGGCACTCATCCATCAATCTATGACTTCAGTTGCTCTACCTGCCAAAAGTCTGCCTAAATATCTCAAGCTCTAAATATACCCCCCCCCTTTTTTTTTTTTCAGAATTATATGAGCAAGTTCTCTTGTAAGCTCAAATATACCTTTGTCTTGGACTAGAACTTTGAACTCACTTCTAGAAGTCTTACTGTATTCTTTATCCCAGGCTAGATTTGAATGTCCAGTGAAATATGTTGTATCTAAAGGCTTCCCTAGCGGTTCAGTGGTAAAGAATCCACCTGCCAATACAGGAGATTCAAGTTCCATCTCTGGAGAAGGAAATGGCAACCCACTCCAGTATTCTTGCCTGGGAAATTCCATGGACAAGAGAAGCCTGGAGGGCTACAGTCCGTGAGGCTGCAAAAGAGTCGGACATGAGTCAGTGACTAAAACAACACCAACAAATGTTGAATCTCCACTTTGCATTTAGGAGATAAAACAGGGGTTGAAGAGTTCTCCTTTATTATGTCAATTATTCATTTTATACCCCAATATTATCATAATAATTTTTGAGAGCAAAGACCTCATTATATTTTAGTATCCACAGTGTAAACAAGATAATTTAGCCTAATAATCCTAATAAATGTTTAAGAATGAATGAATGACCATGATCATTGACTTTCCAAAAGTCCCTATCTTTCTTATAAGCCTTAGCTTTGTACCCCTTCTTCTATCTTTGATACCCCTTTAAATTTTGAGCTTATCAAAGAGCACCTGATACAGTTACACTTTTATTTAACTCCTTTTCTTTCTCAGCAGGATTATTCCCAATTATACAGTCAGAATTACAATTTTAGAGCATCTCATCCTTCTTGAGCTATATTTCTTCTTTATAATCTCTGTACACGGAATTATAAATCAGGCAACATTCACACTTAATTGGTATTTTCAGTGTAGTTTTTTGTTTCTTCCTCTATTCTTTATGCTTCAGCTTCAAAACATTTAGGCTCCTAACACTCAAAAAGATAAAAATAATAATATAAATTTGTTCTTTTGTCTCTTCAAAGCTTTTATATTTCAGTTCCAATGCTTTAACTCCTTAATCTGTAGAATGATTTAAAATCTTAATACTTACTAAACAATAAACAAGATTAAAAAAATTATTCTAAGGAACTTAAAGACTAAACCTAACATTCACATTAGCTTTCAAAAGCAGGCATATCATAACTGATCCTTAAAAATTACACTCAGTAATTTAAATTAGAAGAATGCCTTCTTTATGTAGCAAGTGTTCTGCAAACCTCAGCCATCTGAAACAGTTATGATACCCAGTTCTACTCTTCCCTTGACTTTTCACCAACATCTTGAGCAGCAAATTAATAAATTCTGAATAGCTTTTAAAAACAGAAGTCTCCAAGAAGACATAAAATCATGCATGACTCAATATGTCCATATAGCTTATGAGAAGAGGGTCATCACTTGTTGGGTATGAGTCTAATGGTCAAGTCAACAGGCACTAACCCCAGAAGCATAGAAAACCCAGTGGAGGAAGGCAAAGATAAGATAGGGGAGGTGGGAAAGGAAGAAAATAGCAAACGAGAGAAGCGGAGAAGTTCAATGCAATCATTGTAAGCAGTGCAAAAAAGAAAGCCCCACATCCCCTGCAGTCCTTGATACTCTCAAGAGATGACAGTTTGGGAGAATAACTCATGTCCTTACCGATTACCCTAGAACACCAATGAATGTTTAACAGTGACCATACGTGTTATCTAGTAACACCTGAAACACATTACTGTCAAAGAAAACATTTCTATGTCTTTTATCATCTCCCTACCCCTGGATTTTGAAATCAGCAGCAAGTAGGTAAACTTATATTTGTATCAAACTCTCTGAGCAGAACTCTAAAAAGCTGATTTTTATCAGAATTCAAAAATTAAATAAGAGGGACTTCCCTGGTGGTCTAGTGGTTAGGACTCTGCCTTCCAGAGCAGGCAATGTGGGATCAATCCCTGGTCAAGGAACTAAGATCCCACATGCCTAGTGGCCAAAAAAACGAAACATAAAACAGAAGCAATATTGTGACAAACGCAATAAAGAATTTTAAAATGGTCCACATCAAAAAACTTTTAAAAAGTAATAATAAAATCCTATAGTAGCTGTACCTCTTCAAAAGTTTTTAAGTATTATATATACACCAATCACCACTATTTTCAAGCAGAAAACACTCCCATGTCACCACAGTGAATCGAAAATTCGTCTCCACGTACAGAAGAAAAGTGCTATTTAGGATTCTGAAGCCCTCACAAATCAGTTTCTCACACCCTCCAGTGTTATATTATACATGATATGATGATCGCAAATGTTATTAACCAGATTTTGAACGAACCAGATTTTAAATCAGCTTGGAAAAGTTCCAGGTAGAAGCTCAAATTCTCCCACAGTTACTCAATCATGAAATGTTGAAGAAGTGATAAGAAATTAAAAGGTACTTTTTCTCTCCTCCACAGAATACACAGAATCACTTACATCTCAGACAATTATATTTAGAATATTGGCAGCTCAAATTGTCATGATTGACACAAGAAGATAACACTCGAAACAAACCCCAGGCTAGGGAAAATAGTTATCATAAGCAGTTTTGTGATCCATTTTTTTTCCCTCTGTGAAACAGGTAAGAGAATGCTCCAAGATATTGCACATAGTCATTTACATACAGTATCATTTTATGGAATTTTCCAAGGTGTTAATTAAAAGTTTTAATGAATGTTAATCATCTGTCAATTTCATTGGCAATCTCTGTTCAACCATATGCTTCTCTTTTACACCTGTAAGTTATTTTCTAAAACCATTACTTTAAATTATTTTACTTCCTTAACATGTTATTTGTATTAGTATTTAGGAAATAAAACTTCCGCAGGATATACAGCAATCTTCTACAGCTTTTGTGTATTTTCTAACTTCTTTAAATAAGGTATGAGTTTGTAGGATTTGCATGATTATTATACTTCCAAGAGAAAATCTAAAAATCTTCATTCGTTTTTTAAAAAACTTCACTCTTAAAAAAAAAATCTATTATTTTAAATTAAACTGGTTTTATGCCCAGTAAAGAATGCTGAGCTGGAAAATGGTATGTGGTATTGTATCCTAGAAATCTAAAATTGAAATTTTCATCAAGTCATTATACAACTTTGCTGCCTTAATCTTTCTCTGGTTCGGTAAGCTCTTATATTCAATCAATTCATTCGTTTGTTTAAATACATTTACTGAGCACTCTTCTAAGTTCTGGGGATACAGCAATGGACAGAACAAACAAATATTTCTCTCCAGTGAGCTTACAATCTAGTTAAGGAAGCAAGAAAATTCAAAGCGGTAGTAAGAGCTAAGGAGAAAAAGCAGAAGGCAGCAAAGGGAAAGATGGAGACTATGTATGTTCTTGGGAAAGGGTGGAAACAGGTGAAATTCTAGATAAGGTGGCCAGGGAAGAACTCACTAAGAAAACACACTTGAATAAAGATCTGAAAAGACAGCCAACCATCCAGGTATCCAGAGGAAGAGTGCTCTGTGGAGCCGCAAGTGCCAAAGCCCCGGGGTGGGAAAGCATGGGAAGTGTTTGATGAACATCAAGTGTGGATGGAGGGACCTCCCTCATGGTCCAGTAGTTAAGAATCCGCCTGCCAATGCAGAGGACACAGGTTTGATCCCTGGTCCAGGAAGATCCCACATGCCTGGCAGCAATCAGGCCCATGTGCCACAACTACTAAGTCCATGCACCCTAGGGCCCGTGCTCCACAACAAGAGAAAGTGAATGTCACTCAGTCGTGTCCAACTCTTTGTGACCCCATTGACTATACAGTCCATGGAATTCTCCAGGCAGGAATAGTGCAGTGGAAATACCTTTCCCTTCTCCAGGGGATCTTCCCAACCCAGGGACTGAACCCAGTCTCCCGCATTGCAGGCAGTTTCTTTCCAGCTGAGCCACCAGGGAAGCCCAAGAATACTGGAGTGGGTAGCCTATCTCTTCTCCAGCGGATCTTCCTGACCCAGGAATCAAACCGGGGTCTCCTGCACTGCAGGCAGATTCTTTACCAACTGAGCTATCAGGGAAGCCCTACAACAAGAGAAGGCACCTCAATGAGAAGCCTGTGCACCTCAACTGGAGAGTAGCCTCTACTCGCCACAACTAGAGAAAAGCCTGCACATAGCAACCAAGACCCAGCACAGTCAAAAATAAAATTAAATATATTTTTTTAAAAAAGATTGTGGATGAAGCAGACTAAGCAAAAGGAAAAGTAATAGGTTACGAGGTCCAAGATGTAGGGGAATAACAAATCATTAAGGCTTTGTCGGTCAAGGTAATGACATGGTTATTGATCTGTAAGAGAAAGGGAACCACTGCAAGCTTTGAACAGAGGAATAACATGATCCATCTACATTTTACCATGGTCACTCTGGCTGGCCAGAGACAGGCGATGGTGGGAGCAGTTAGGAGGTCATGAAAATAATCTACGTGAGAGATGACAATAGCATGAATTATGGTGGTAGCTTAGGAAGTGGTAAGAAACAGGCAGAATCTGGACACATTTAGAAGGTGGAGAAGATAGGATTTCTGAGAGACTAGGATATTTAAAAAAAAAAAAAAAAGTTGTCTAAGAATGACTTCAAGGATTTGGCCTGAGCCGCTGAAAGAGTGGATTTGCCATAATTGAGATGGGAAAGACTATAGAAGCTGGGGGTCTCAGGTGGGGAGAGATCAAGAGTTCATGTCAATAACCATTTTATTAAAGTCCCTATGAGTCATTGGAAGAGATGTCAAACAGGCAGTTGTATATGTGAGTTTAAAGTTCAAGAGAGAGCTCTGGCTTCAGGCATGTATTTCAAAGTCATCACTACATGCATGGCATTTAGAGCCATGAGGCTGGATAAAGACTAGCAAAGATTTTTGTTTTTACAGAAAAAAAGAAAAGGTCAAGAACTTCCCTGGTGCTCCAGTAGTTAAGAATCTGCTTCCCAATGCAGGGAACATGGGTTTGATCCCCAACTGGGAAACTAAGATCCCACATGCCAAAGGGCAACTAAGCCCACACTGCAACTACTGCATCCATTCGCCACAACTCGAGAGCCACATGCTGCAAAATACAGAGGCCATGGGTTCTGGAGTCCACAGGCCACAACTAAAGAGAAGCCCAAGAAACACAATGAAAAATTTTGCATGCCACAACTAAGACCCAATGCAGACAACAAATAAATAAGAAAGAAAGGAGAAGGGGTCCAAGAACTAAACCCTCCTGCTGCTGCTGCTGCTGCTGCTAAGTCGCTTCAGTCCTGTCCAACTCTGTGTGACCCCATAGACAGCAACCTACCAGGCTCCCCCGTCCCTGGGATTCTCCAGGCAAGAACACTGGAGTGGATTGCCATTTCCTTCTCCAATGCATGAAAGTGAAAAGTAAAAGTGAAGTCTCTCAGTCATGTCCGACTCTTAGCAACCCCATAGACTGCAGCCTTCCAGGCTCCTCCACCCATGGGATTTTCCAGGCAAGAGTACTGGAGTGGGGTGCCATTGCCTTCTCCAAACTAAACCCTAGGGCACACTAAATGTTTGGAGAGTAAAACAATGAAGAGGGACCAAATAAAGAAGAGAAAAGCATCAGCTAGTAGGGAAAAGGAAGATCAAGGAAGTGGAAGTCAAGTCAAAACCTTGTTACCAGACAACAAGTGTAAATAACAGTTTCCAATGTTGTAGACAGGACAAGTAAGGTGAGGACTGACAATTAATCACTGGCATAGCAATGTGGAGGCCACTGTTGACTTGTTTTGGTGGTGTAATGAAGACAGATGCCTCTTTGGAGTGGTTCCAAGGGAAAAGCAGAGGGAAGAATTTGGAGGAAAAAAAATTTACACAACTTTTTCAAGGAATTCTTCTTGAAACAGATGGAGACCAATGTAGAGTAGCTGGAGAGGAGTGGCACCAAAAGAATGCTTTTCCTCTTAAAATGGAAGAAATAAGATTTTAAGAGGAAAATGTTGATGGTAGGTTGATGGAAAAGATCTAGTAGAGGAAAAAGTTGATGTCGCAGAGAGAGAAAGGAGCATGGGTGAAGGAATAAAGGTGAAATATGCTCAGCTGCATCCAACTCTTTGAGACCCCATGGACTATATAGTCTATGGAATTCTCCAGGCCAGAATACTGGAGTGGGTAGGCTTTCCCTTCTCCAGAGGATCTTCCCAACCCAGGGATCAAACCCAGGTCTCCCGAATTGCAGGCAGATTCTTTACCAGCTGAGCCACAAGGGAAGCCATGTCTGAGCAAGCCAGAGGTAATAAGACTGCAGGATCTCATGCATAAATGGGTTGTCTTTACTAGAACCACCTAGAGTTTATATATAGGAAAAAGAAGAAGGCAGAGTGCATGCAGGCAGGTACATAGCTATGTGATAGAAGTTTTAAGAAGTCCTATGCTGGTTCCTTTAATTTCTAGAAGAAATAGCAAGCAAGACCATGAGCTTGGAATGCAGATGGAACAGGAGGCATGACAAGTGTGCGACGAGTGGGCCTTCCCCCCAGAACAAGCTAGGCTCACCCCTATCACTGGACCCAATATGTGCTTTTCCTGTTCCTGAGAAGTCTGTTCTCTTAGGTCATCACACAGATTCTTCCTCTTCATCATTCAGATCTCAACTCTACCATCATCTTCTTCCTAGACCACCCCAACCAAAGCAGATGCTGGAAAGTACTTTCCATCATATCACGCTATTTATTCTTCTTCATATGAAATTACCACATTTCTTATATATAGTTTATTTTCTATCCCACACACTAAATTTTAAGCTCCTCAACGGCAAGGGCTGTCCATTTTGTTCACTGCTTTATCTCCAATGCCAAAAGAGGGCATGGCACCTGCTAGGTATTCAATTACAGGTACCATGGACTACACTCTGGAGATCTTAACCTCCCCAGAGAAATGTCATCTACGTGGGACATCTGCTTAGAGCAGGCTTCTCAAAACCACATAAATATAGGATCTAGGAGAGAGGTGAAATAGTAAAGCTAGTTGTGTTCTTGTTGCCAGCATATGAATAATAAAAATTAAAACTTGCTGCATCCCTACCCTTGCTGAGATTATCTGGAAAAACACTAAAACCAGTGATAACCTGGTTTGGGACATAACTTGCACTAACCTCTAGCTATGACACTGAAAGAACAATTCAGTTTTCAAAGCCTACCCAAAAAACACGATTAGTAATGAGGACTCCAATTCTGTATCTCTTTTCATTTTCTCTCTTGTAGGATTATTTTTGCCTCTTTAAATGTTGCTAAATAGACACTAGAGAAAATAAAGGGAATTTTCTGACATTCTGCAAGCAAATCAAGGCATATTACCAGCACTGCATTCAGTCATCAAGGGCCCACTCTTTACCTGGGAGCAGCCAGGGCACCCAGACAGGAGCACTTACCCAACTAGGTTCTCAGGGGAGCTCAACGTCGCACTGATTTCTTAAGAAAAGAACTTCTTTTTTTCCTTTAAAGAGAGTGAGTCATTGCAAGTTGTAATGAGTGCAAATGTCAATTATTTTAGAAATGGTGAATTAAATTTACATGATTTTTTAAAGTTGTGTTTGGAGCAAGTTACATATTTGACTTATATGGATGACCACTCCACTCCAGTACTTTTGCCTGGAAAATCCCATGGACGGAGGAGCCTGGTAGGCTGCAGTCCATGGGATCGCTAGAGTCTGACACGACTGAGCGACTTCACTTTCCCTTTTCACTTTCACGCATTGGAAAAGGAAATGGCAACCCACTCCAGTGTTCTTGCCTGGAGAATCCCAGGGATGGCGGAGCCTGGTGGGCTGCCGTCTCTGGGGTCGCACAGAGTCGGACACGACTGAAGCGAAGCAGCAAGCAAGCAAGTGAAACATTCATGTATATACAAAGCTGTGTTCAACCCATTTCTATAAATGCATGTTTAATAATTTTTATCATTTTTGTTTTATTTTGGGGCAAAACAAAGGGAAAGAAGAACCTCCTGATGGCTCATTACACAGCATTTTCACAAGAAAGAAGCCAAAAAATTGGAGGGGACGTTGTGTTAACGTGAGCCATGACTAACATGCTCTCTCCATAGCCATTTCTCAGTATCTCATTTACACAAAGTGGCAGAGTCGGATTTGCTGGGTTTTGAACTAACTATATGTTCCCTTTTATGAAAAGTATCAACAGGGATTTTTTTTTTTCACAGCTGGAGGTCTTTTCCTCATTTAAATATTAAAGTCTGGCAAGTCTTTCCAACTTACTTGGGGTATAATCATGCTTGCTACTTGTTAATTAGGAGCAGGGTGATAACTATTAAAAGTTGAAAGAGTTTCCTGATGCTTTCAACAAGTTTCAACATGATCCCAAGCTTTGTCAATAACCACAAGGGAGAAAAGAAACCAAAAGGAAAATGCCTCTCCTGAATCCTTTATTTCCGAGAGAAGGATGAATTCTACTCTTATTGTATCACTCTCACTTGAAAGACATCTTACCCTCAAAAAAGCAGGCCAAATGCTAGACCCAAGCATGTTCAGAGAGAAGAATACAGCCCAGCAAGGGAGCCGGGAGACCTGGGTTCTATGAGCAATTCTTTTACTCCCTGTGCCTTTAAAAGTCTTGTCTGACATCTCTGGACCTCAGTTTCCTTGGGACTGGAGGAAGGATTACAGGCTATGAAATATGTCCCAGTTCTAAAATTGTATTTTCACTAATTAATTTAAATTCTTGAATAAAATATTTACAAAACAAAAGGTGTATTATGTGTCTCTTACAGCAGGCAAATAGCTCAGTAGTTTGATAGCTACTATCAAATAGTGTTGATTTGCCACTTCTCAAGTTTAGAATATTTGAGCTTTATATATATTATCTCATTTCATCGTCTGAACAGTCTTGCAAAAATACATTATCACTGTTTTCTTGACAAGCTAGAAAGAAAGAGAATGAAGGAGACAGATGAAGTGACTTGCTTAAGGTCAAAATGGAGGTGTTACAACCAACACCCAGGAGAAGTATCTGTCCCTATCGCTTCACTTGGAATTAAAACTTACTAGTACAAGCCAGTTATTAATACTACATAGGAAACAGAAACAAACAGTGGCTATGGAGAGAATTTTTTTTAAAAAAACCTAAGTAAAGAAAGATTACAAACAGTTCCCATAAACTCAGGTAATATATCACATTATTTTACTATGTTGGGATTTCCCCCCACACTTAAATTCACTGTTCCTCAGAAGAGTCAGTCTAAAATAAATTTGTCTGCAGTGGCAAATTTCCAAAAATAAATATTAAACACAACTACTGGAATCTTTGTAGTGTGTTATCAAAATAATGAGATATAGATACTCAATGTATATACCACATATGTTTTAACACAAAAAAAACACACACAGCATCCCCAGGCCTGAAACAGAATTTATATTACTCAAGAAAAAGAAACAAGAAGTAGAATCTTAGGAGAGTTTAAGTATAAAGGTTACTGTTAACACTCAGTGGTACCATCAGAAACCTTACTCCAAACTGTAGAATAGCCAAAATGAACATAACCCCAAAGACAGACCTTGTATTTTATTTCCAGGGGTTATAATTTGCAGGCCTAGTACCATTCTAGTTGAAAAGTGATAAAGTTTGAACTTCATCAAAAAGCATAAAACATATTTTTAAAAGACCATAAAACCGTCAACAAAAATAACTACAAATCGAGCTGCAGTACTTGCTGTTCTGCATCGCACCAAATCAAAGAATGAACAAGTAACATCTAAATGCCAAAAAGTTCATATAACTGACTCCTTTAATTCTTGCAAAAATCCTGTAAGTTAAACCCAATTTTACAGGTGAGGAAAGAGAAATTCAGAGAAATTAAATGGCCTGAGTACAGAAGACCTGGATGGTGGGTTAGCTCCTTGCTCTGCTATGTTATTTCTGAAGCAGCAACACAAAAGCAAGGTGTATTATGGGACTAATAAACAAATATATTTAAGCCATTAAGAACTAGGAGAAGTCTTATAAAAATAATATATAGAACTCTCCTAGAAAGCCAATTTTTATTGCCCTCTTCCACTCATATCCAATATGCAATAAGAACTAAGTTGGGAATTTAATATTAACACACACAAACACACACAAAAAAAAGGGGGGGGGGAAGGAAGGACATAGGGAGAGAGAGAAAAACAGAGAGAAAACACATTTCCTAAATTAGCTAAAAGAATCTGTTCTCTTCTCTGGACTAGAGATTGTGATGGCAAAATGCAACTCTAAGGAGTAGGTTAAAGAATGAGGTCTGGGAATCCAGTTAACCACTGGACTCTGTGCTTCCACTGCCAAGGGCGTGGGTTCAATCCCTGGTCAGGGAACTAAGATACCATAAGCCATGCTGTGTGGCCATAAATCAATGATAAAAGTGAAGATCAAAAAAAAAAAAAAGAATGAGGTCAGAAATACTAAAACTATTAAAATCACCTATTAAAACTGCTAGGATTTCATGGTACTTTAAAGAGTGATCTATAGTTTCACTGGTTATGGAGGTAACAGAAAGTATTTACAAAACCAACTCTACCTTAATTCAAATTTGAAAGAAAAAATTGATTCCTAATCCAAACTAATTTAAATCTCATTTCTAGTAGACACGTGAATTAATATTCCCCTTGAGTCACCTAACTATGAAAATTGTTTTCTTAACCCTCCTGAAGAACATGGCAATTCCCTAAGTAATCTGAGTTTACAAATAATCTACAATAAGATAAAATAGACTCAACTATTTCCTCTTACCCCAACATTCTTTGTTAAACCCGCTCTTCCTTGTATCAACCCTTCCAACATGATTCCCTTAGCGGAGCATTCCAAGGAGTATCAAAATGAGGAATGTGGAAATGTGGTATCTGAGTGTGTGCTGTGCTGTTCTAAGTCGCTTCAGTTGTGCCTGACTCTGTGTAACCCCGTGGACTGTAGCCAGCCAAGCTCCTCTGTCCGTGGGATCCTCCATGGACAATACTGGAATGGGTTGCCATGCCCTCCTCCATCCCAATCCATAGATCGAACCAACGTCTCCTGTGTCTCCTACATTGCAGACAGATTCGCTACCGGGGAAGCCCCGAGGTATCTGAGATCCATCCCTAAATGAAAGTCATATTATCTGGACTATTTATCCTGTTACTAAATAGATCTCCAAAATCATGGTCTGTTTATATAATTACTATGGAAGTTAGTCATGAAACTCTATGTGTGTATATATGAATGGTGAATGTTTCTTACTGCTTATCTATGGAAGTGATCTGTTTGCAAGCAACTGCACCAGTCTACAAGCAGCTGAACTGGTCTTGAAGAGTCAAGAAGTAGACTCAAGTAAAGAAACTCCCTGAAATAAATTGTACTATTATGAAACTTAAAGCAACTGCTGACCAAAATTGAGCAGAAAAAAATAAATCTATATTTAAAATACTTCAATATGGAAATACTAGGAAAAATTAATCTGAAACACCAAAAAGACATACAAAGTATTCTCCCATTTAGACAACTTATCTGAGCTCAGAATTTATGGCTTTGAAAGACTGTGCATTTTTCATAATTTGGAAAGAATAGGCACACCAATCTAAAAATGGACACAGTTTTGCATGTCAGTTATAACAGAAGAACACAAAAAGACATGAAATCTATTGTGACTATGTAAGGTATAACTTCAAAGTAATGTAACATCTATTTTAAACCATATTTTAAACTTTTGCAGACAAATAAGTGTGGTTCTCAAAGAACTAAGCTTAAGAAACTGCATACTTATCTCCCGGTTGCTATTATTGCTTAAAAGACTTCAGAGGCCCTGTTTTGTAATCCTCCAATTTATGACTGACCCAAGAAAACAGACTGGTTACTTCAGTTCCACAATTTGTCTTGCCCTCCACTTCCACTCCCCTTTTCACTACCTGCCTGTTTTATTTGCCAGAATTGGCTCAAATATATCTTTCAACTATTCTGAAAAATAAAGACTTTCTTCAAAGTTAGAAAATTTGCCCGCTGAGGTTATCAAAAGAAGATGCCTCAGGCTCTCTGGCAACTTCCCACGGAGGCGTTCCTGAAATATTCTGAACAATTTCATAATCACTGAAAGAAGTATATACAGTCTTGAAAGTGACTACACTGAATTAGATTCAACACTTCTTTATATACAAAGTTTTATTTTTTAAATCAGAATTCGTTTCTAGCCATCTGATTTTAAAACGTATCTTAATAAGTAAAGATATAAACAAAACATTTTCAGGCATTCCATTTAATCCATATATAGCAAGGATCAATAGCTTTTCTAAAAATTTGGAAAAATAATCTAAATTAACAGGTTGAAGGAAAAGGGATAAATGAGGAAATTCATATTAAATATACATACTACTAGATACAAACATAATCAGCAAGGACTTACTGTATAACACAGGGAACTCTACTCAATACTCTGTAATAACCTTTATGGGAAGAGAATCTGAAAAAGGAAAAACACATATGTATATAAAACTAAACCACTTTATTGAACATCCGAAAACCGTACAACGTTGCAAATCAACTATGCTAGGTCGCTTCAGTCATGTCCAACTCTTTGCAATATCATGGACTGTGGCCCGCCAGGCCCCTCTGTCCATGGGATTTTCCAGGCCAGAATACTGGAATGGGTTGCCATTTCCTCCTCCTGGGTATCTTCCTGACCCAGGGATCGAACCTGCATCTCTTAAGTCTCCTGCACTGGCAGAGGGCCAATGCATTCGCACCAGTGCCAAAGGAAATAAAACACTTGATCCACTTTTAAAAATTAACATGAGGACCTTATTTATGTAGAGCAATTACTTATGTCGACCACAAAAAGTTGGACAAAGCAATCAACTTTGTTAAGTAAGGAGGAAATGTCAAATAAAAGCAGAAGGAATATAGCTTGTTGAAACAGCAGCCTGAAGCTCCACTACTTTGGCCACCTGATGCGAAGAACTGACTCATCAGAAAAGACCCTGATGCTGGGAAAGATTGAAGGCAGGAGGAGAAGGGGTGACAGAGGACAAGATGGTTGAGTGGCATCACCCACTCGATGGACATGAGTTTGAGCAAGCCTCAGGAGATGGGCAGGGAAGCCTGGCATGCTGCAGTCCATGCGGTCGCAGAGTCAGACATGACTGAGCAACTGAACTGCCTGAACTGAAAACAGCAGCCAATGAGATCCTTTCTTTCCACTATATCAGAAAAGTATCCAGTTGAGAAAGTATACCTTCTTTTGTCTACTTCTCTAACACTCAATCTATTATTTCTGTGAAAAATTCACATTACACCAGAGAAAAAAATATCTAGGTTTTGGTGAGTACCATATAATTCTCTGTCCTACTTGGGGTCTGGCTACTTGGAATCAACCCATCATATCTGGAACTATGTCTAAAACCAGAAGATGGGACTCTACTGTCTTCAACATGCAGACATGATTCAAACAACTATGTGAAAGTCAATGAAGAAACATACAATAATATACTGAGACAATTAGATAAGATATTAATCAGACTTTGCATCAAGTCTAAATTTCCCTTCAGATTTCCAAGGGCCATTTTAACTGGATGATATCAAACTTGCTGAAGACAGAAAGCAAGAGAAGGGTGGTTTACAATGTTATCAAATGGAGATACTTCAAATTTTCTGCATGATCATTTATCTGAAACAAATTCATCAATAATGTCTAGGAGAAAAAATAAATTTCATAAGGCTGACTGCAAAGTAAACAGATTAATGATAAAAGCATCATTTTCAGTAAAAAGACTCTTCACACTAAGACTACTATCTTCCATGTGCTTTTAACTCCAAATCTGTTCCAATAAAGGGTTTAATAAGAAGTGGTCATGTGCAAAAGCACTAGATTTGGAGGACATTAAATGAACTGTAGGGTTCTCAAAATGAACATTCTAAAATGAGTTTACTGGTTACTAACGAAAATGAGATGACTTCAAAGTATTAAAAAACCACCAATAACCCTCTCATAAGATATAATTTCAATGAATCCTTTCACCATATTCTGTACCTAAAATTTCCATTAAGCATAACTTTTCAGCAAATTATCATTTAGAGTTTTAAATAATTTGTTTTCTTCATACCTGCGTATTTCTAGATTTTTTCTTTCTGATCCAAATTACTATTCTTTAAAAAGACAGTGAATCTGATACCTAATTGCAAGTAAGCAGTGGTCATTTCCATTTTGCAAGCAAGATGTCCAAAATAAAAAGATAAAGTGTCAATTTCTTAAATCAGTGAATCCTGTTCACTTTAGAACTCAGAACTTCTCTATCCTGGAAATGGAAGATGATATTAATCATCTGACGTTAATTTCTCACATACATAACAGTTCTTGTCACTACATGGAACACAGGCTCTTTACAACAAACACCCTACAGATCTTTAATTGGTAACTAGGAAACATGCTTTTCCTAATTATCGAGTCTCTTTTAAATATTATAGTTTTAAATACTCATTTAGGGAAACTAATGAGGGAAGCTATGAGAGGGATAAAGAAGGTATGTTGTTTTCAAAATTAAAAATTTCAGGACATTCGTCCAGCAGGCATAAAATAACATAAAACAAATAACTAGATAATCAAACAATAAAAGCAAAGTAGAAAGAATATGAAGGTTTTTTTAGAAACTATTACTGCACATATGCAATAATTACTTCCATCAACTTTTATTATACATTTGTTCTTATGGAATCATGATGCACAAGTGCATGCTATTGTTTAAACACATTCACCGCATACCCCATAACAGAATATGATGACAATATGTATTAAGGATAATACAGAAAATGTGACTAAATGCATTCTGTATTATGGTTCCATAATACAGCATGCAAATGGTTCTGACTAAGCAGACACAGGAGACGGTCGTTAGTGTACACGCTGTGAATGTATATTATGAATAATGCATAAAACTTGGCTAAATCCTAATGAGTCCATTGACATCCTATGGGGTCCAAAGAAGGCTCGGATCCCAAAGCCCTGGCACATTTCTACCCACCAATCATTATAAAAAAACAATACCATGAAAACAAAGGACGTTAAACTACACAAATGCATTCTCATTCTAGGTAAAGGTTTTGAAAGAAGCGCAAAAATGGAAAGAAACTTTGAAAAGAGAGTTAAAAGTCCATCTTACATCATCACCCCACTTACAGTTTTTCAAAATTACCCACTGCAATTTAAATGGGACAAAAGCTGCAGTTGAAGGTTCGATGTTATTTCTTTTCTCTGGGTTTCTTCAGGGAGCTGCTATTACAAGGGAGCTCTGAGCCATCCCTAAGAAGTGACCAAACTCTTAGACCATGGCTGTAGCAAGTCTTCCTGCTTTGAAGAGTAAACGTTTACAAAATGAATTATGGTCCATTACATAAGGAAACGATAGAATGTGTCTGAAAGCAGGCTTTATGGTAGAAACACCTTCAAAATCTAGTTTTACACAGTTTTTGAAGGAATCAAAAAGAATGCCATGAATATGTTCTTGCACATTTTAAAAAATTAGTGTTTTTTGCAATAGCCACTAAATACTCTTAAAAACTGAGTCCTTGCAAAGAGAAAACATATGGATTAATCCTACAAGAGTATACCCTAAGATGAACACCTATAGGAACATGATCAGCATGATCACTGAGCCAAGATCCAGAGCCGAGCAAGCTGTGCTTCAGATGCACAAATTAGGTATAAGCCAAAGGCCGGGCCACCCAAGCCTCTCCTCGGAGTGGGAGTGGCAAAGCCAGACAGCTGCTCTTTCCTGGTGCTCCCAGGGGCGGGTGGGAAATGGGCATTCTGAGAGCACATCCCCAGGGTACCGTGCAGAAAAGAGGAGCGGGCTGGTCACTTGGGGAAGCAGCCGGCCAAGAAAAACCCTGAACTCTCAGAAAACACGCAAGGGGGAAACGTTGCAGTGGGAGCCAGAGTTAAAGTTCTGGAATGGAGTTCTTGACAATTTGCCCAGCTGCCTGCCATTTTCCCAGCTGTTTTCCAGGTAGGAGGACCAGGCACGGTCAAGGCCAAGGCTGAAGCAGGAAGCTGCCACAGAGCCGAAAGCCTATTAATGCATCCACACCTCATCACTGAATTCTAAAATGCAGTTCATTTACCATCCCACATTTGGGCTAAAATCAGCTCATGGCTTCGCTGTAATGGTAATTTTTTGCCTCTGTGGACTGAGGATTCCCAGGAAGACCCCTTCTCAGTGATAGCATTGCCGAATTTTCCATCTCTCACTACCAGTACAGCCAGAAATTCTGACTCTGAACAGTTATGAAAAACAGCCCTTCCTAAGTTTCTATTTAAAGTACAAATACTCCTGGGTGTAGTTAAATAAGAAAAATTATGATGATAAATTTCTGTTTGCTTGACGATCTAGGACAATGGAGGAGCCCTGCGTGTTTTGGTTAGACACTAAGCGATTTAAAGACAAGGGTAAAAGGTGAATGATGGGACGTGCTGACATTCACTCAGGTTTTCTGATCAGACTGCCTCTAGCCCAGCCAGGGATCCTGTGATGAGGAACTAAGACTTTCAGTAGAGACTTCAAAGTTTAAAACTTTCTGGGCACTGGGTTATTGTTTGTATTTACACCTGGGTAAGCACTGTCATTGCTGCTAGAGCATGAAGTATGAAAATCATACAGAAATACAAGATATCTGCTATAACCACTTCTGCTGTTTTCCTTGTTCTGAAATCTGCCTCTTATCAAGTGCAATAGAACAGAGTTCAGTTCCTGATATAACAATTCCATCAAGCTATTCTGCCTCTGAAAACCATTCTCCACCACAGCTTGTCCTGGCGGCGACACTCTAAGCGACTGACAATTGCTTGCCTCCCCCACCCCCACCCGCCAGTGGCGCTTCACCCCTCCCAGCTGCCACCAAAAAGAAAACAGAAAGTCTCTCAGTACCACTTTGCTTCTCAGCAGGAAGCCGGTACTGTTTGTGATATCCATTTTGATACAAACCTAAATTAGGCCTCTGGAAATAGGTAATGCATAAAAAGAAGCGTTTTGTGTCACCAAATTATTATTATAGGTTACTGTTAACCCTTGGAAGATAGAGGTGAGCCCGGCAGCTCCCCACTGAGGTGGTGATTTGACATGAAATCACAGGCCCTACCTCAGAAGATGGTTCAGGTGAGCTTGCGATGAGGGAAACTATCTGGTTGACCTAGAGGACTGTGATAGCTGGTTTAAGTGGGGAAGCTGAGAGTGATGCCAGTTAAACAAAAGGATCAGCACAGCGTGTCGAGCCAGCGGTCTGCTGGCGCAAGTTTAACAGCTGACAGAGCCTGGAGATGCAGGAAAACGAGAACAGTCATGATAGTTTACTATCAGGCAGATTGAAGACTCTTCCAAAGTTCTCCTCGCAGAGACACGTAGAGGGGCCAAGGTTCAGAGCAACACTATTTTTTAAAAGGTCGTTTGTGATAAAACTGTTAACTAGTCCTGTTGAAATAATAAATTAGAATATTGCATATACTAAGGTTTGTGTATTTCTTCATATCATTTGTCTTTTAAAAAACTTTTTATTTTATATTAGAGTATAGCAGATTAACACTGTCATGATAGCTTCAGGTGGACAGAAAAGGGATTCAGCCATATATATTATTAATACACGTATCTATTCTTCCCCAAACTCACCTCCCATCCAGGCTGCCACATAATATTGAGCAGAGTTCCTGTGCTCTACAGTAGGAACTTGTTGGTTATCCATTTTAAATGTAGCAGTGTCTTCATGTCTATCCCAAACTCCCTATCTCTTCCCCCAATTCTTCCCCACTAGCAATCATAAATTCATTCTCTAAATACATGAGTCTGTTTTGTTTTGAAAATTCCCTGCTCAAAAATTTAAATTGCTGGTCCATAATTAAGATTCGAAGAAATCTAAGAACTTAGCCTAAAACTACTCCTACATTAAATCATTTTACTTTTCCTATTTAACTTCTGCAATATTTGATTCTCTCATTCTTCTTTCTGTATTACTACATTAAAATAAGCAGCAGTTATCATGTTAATAATTATAAATATAACTGAATTCAAACATCCAAATCAAAGACCACTTTCTATCAATCTTGATTAGTGAAAGAAACACAAAGAATCATGCAAAATATCCTCTCATCTTTCAGCTCAGCTCAGCTTACTTTCCAATTAAAAACTATATGACAGAGAGTCATCATATCATACAATAACTTGGATTTTCCTCCCTCCTCATGCATTTTTATTCTATGTTTTGATAAAAATTATCACGTGAGACTGGCTTATCTCATTAAAATAAACAGACATGACTGAGTTCATATCTCTTGAGACAGTCAAAACAATGCAAAATGTAATTCCTCAAATTGGGATAACCAGTATTTACTGAATAAATAACTAAACAAGTAAAGCTTTTTCAAAGGGAGTATCACAGGTTTATGATGAAGAGTAACAGAAATATTCTGCAACTGGTTTCATGGAAAAAGAAAACAACTAATACGAACAACCAAAGTTTTATAGGAAGTTGAGGAGACAATGGATACCAGCCAAATTTCATAGCTGCAGTTTTTAGCTGAGTCTCTAAATTTGAAGGCAGAGTAAATGTTCCTCTCTCCTTTCCTAGACACAACCCATAAAATGACAGGCTCTTTTTAATGTCTAAGAATGCTGTTTAGGTCTCATCGGAGTGAGCAACAAGATCTTCAGACTGAGAAAATACCTAGTCAATTGCATTTAGCTGCAGTGCATAACATGGTAATATCAAAAGTGCTGGAATCACACACGTCAGGGTAAGGGCACCATATGATCCCAGTACAATCTCATTCAGGGAATTCTGACTAGCTAATTCCTTGGCATCCTCAGATATCTACATATCATCTGAGCCAGTTACCGAAATTAAATCTCCTATGTTTCCATTTTCTAAAATAATTCAATTCAAATATTCAACAGCAGTACATCTGGTCATAGTTCAAGGACCTCAGTGTTGATGAGGCACTTTCTTCAAAGTTTCTGCAGGCTATTTGCCACACATCGTACATACCTGTGCAGTTCATTCCCTGGGAAGTCGCTGTTGCCGTAGCTTCCGCCTTAAAAATATTCCTACACCCATGCTGATTTTGTATCTGTTCAGTTCAAATTTAGATTCATTGGTACTTTTCCATAGTTACATTTCTTGTTCAGTTGATTTGTCCTTTTATTTATTCTGAAGTTTTTGATGTAAGACAAACAGGAATACCACCTTCTAAAATTACTACTATCCTACCATCCTCCGATGGAACATTAGCGGGAAGCAATATTCTCCAAAGCTATGAAGCATACACTGCCCTAAATTACATTGCAGTCGCTGCCCTGAGCTCACACATTTTTGAATAGAAAGGCTCCCAGGGATCTCTCTGTACTGACTGCATTTACTGCTTTAAAATATTTTTAACCCAGACGCTGAAGTGCCAGCCTTGCAGTTCCTCATGCTAATCCCAGCCTGGGTGGCTGTTCTTAAGGGAAAGCATTCAAAACATTGTAACAGTGCATCAACTTTGACCCTTTTCACTTAAACATGAGACTCTTTTTAAAAGTTTGAATTCCAGAGGGAATCACTGAACTTTGACCTGCTTAAAATTAGTTTTGTTTTAGTGCCTTCATGGTGACTCAACAGGCCAATTTTCCAGACACTTAAGACGTTTCTGCCCCTGAAGATTCCAGTTCAAGTCCACAACTATGTTTGCTGGTCAGAGCAGAACACTTTGTCCCAGGGTTTCAAGCAACAAATTCCCAGATCTCTCCATCTCTCTGCCAGATGTTGGCATTAGTTGGTATTAAGATGGATCTAAATACACACACACACACACACAAACACACACACACACACAATACACAGTCAGAGGACAGGCTTTTTTTTTTTTTTCCACTTAGAGCCTTTTAGGAAAGAAAGTTTTCCACTCAAAATTCAGTCATGGAGAAATGTTTATCAGGATTATATAAACATTACTTAATAGCCTAACTCCTACAAGAATAAAACTCCTAACTTTTGGTAAGCAGTACAATGATACATTTATAATATAAGCTTTCTGAATCTACTTTTCTTAATGAGGAACAAAACAGTTACTGGGGTTTTATTTTCTAATTTATTACAGATTTTAGAAATTGTCGATGAATAATTACATTGTGAGTAAACATTATCACAGTGTTATACTTTCCTTCAATGGAATTTCCAATATGACATTTGTTGTCAAAAATTCATGACAGTTAATAGGTAAAATAAAGTTTCCAAAGAACTAAAGGGACAGCACATGTTAAGCTTGATTCAGTCCCCAAAACTGCTCCCCCTGTTGGAAAAAGGAACAAAGCAGTACCCAATTTCATTAATGCAAACTAACTAAGGTGTTTAATATGAAGGAAGTAGCTATTAGTCTGGAACAATTCCTGCATAAACTATGGACTTTAGAATTTTTAGAACAAAGATAAAGGCATTCAGCAAAAGAAAACCCATTCAGGGTCACAAAACCAGAAAAAAAGAAACGTGGACATAGTTAACCAGGATAAAAGAATCACTATAATACAAATTGCATACCATGTTAAACTAGAAGTCTTTACTGCCTCTGAAGGGTGTGTTAGATATACTGAAAAGTGGTGCAAATGTATATACCAGATCTTTGTATCCAAACACCAGTTTTTTAAATTTTTTTATTGAAGGATAATTGCTTTACAGAATTTTGCTGTTTTCTGTCAAACCTCAACATCAATCAGCCAAAGGTATACATATATACCCTCCCTTTTGAAACTCCCTCCCACTTCTCTCCTTATCCCACCCCTCTAGGTTGATACAGAGGCCCTGTTTGAGTTTCCTGAGCCATACAACAAATTCCCATTGACTATCTAGTTTACTTATGGTAACGTAAGTTTCCATGTTACTCTTTCCATACATCTCACCCTCTCCTCCCCTCTCCCCATGTTCATAAGTCTATTCTCTATGTTTGTTTCTCCACTGTTGCCCTGAAAATAAATTCTTCAGTATCGTTTTTCTAGATTCTGTATATATATAAAGATATTCTGTATATCTTCCTTTTTCTGACTCACTTCACTCTGTATAATAGGTTCTAGGTTCATCTACCTCATTAGAACTGACTCAAATGTGTTCCTTTTTATGGCTGAGTAATATTCCATTGTGTATATATACCATAACTTCTTTATCCATTCATTTGCTGATGGACATCTAGGTTGCTTCCACTTAAATCTATTCATTTTCAAAGAGCTACCAAGTGACACCCAAAGCCGGAAGTCAAAAACTACCTTTGGGCTTCTGCTGAGCCTTATGACCTAAGGGGCAGAACTGTTTGCACTAACTCCAAACCCAGACCTGCTATAGGGTCCACTCTTGCTTTGAGTTTCTCCTAAACCTTGCATCATTTTATATCTTCTGACAAATGGATCGTAGCCATCTTCCAAATATTCTGTGGCTGCTGCCTCTAATTTCCAAACAGGCTCTCTAAATGCTTTGGAGTTTTCATGAAGATGGGGAGGTCAGGTACAACTAGTGGTCCTTGATCTTACAGGTCCAGCTATTTTTTTCTTAAAGGACCACAGAGTAAATATTTTTGGATACTATCTGCCACAACTATTCAACTCTGCTCTTACAGTTTGAAAGTAGTCATGGCTAATGTGTAAATGGATGAGCATGGCTGTGTTCCAATAAAACTTTACTCACCAACAAGAGTCCTGCCCAGCCTCAGAAAGCTGTCCTAAACTCTCTGTGATCTTTGGGCATCTAATCTTCACTTACCTTTCATGGTCACAAAAACCAACCATGGCAAAATTATATTCGAGCTCTTTGCTTTCCTTCTAATATCAATACCAAATCTAATACTCGGAAAATAAAAACTATTCAACTGAGTCTCTCCATTGATTGCTTCTTTCATTTCCTACCCACTGAAGAAAAGAACACAATAGAGATGTTCAAACTGGAGGTAAATGGTCATTCTGGATCTGTACATTACTAATTCATTTTCATTTTATTCATAAGTCATTTAACACACACACTGTGTGTGAGCTGTCCTGAATGATCACAGGTCTCTTGTAAACTAAGAAAATACTTAGAAGTCATTCCAATTATTTTACATTTCAAGTACATGTGACTATTTGGGTTTTTACTGATGGTTAAGAAAATAGCACTAATAGTTCTGAAAACTGCGTCAATTACTTACTAGGAAGAGGTCAACTGAAATGAAAATTTCACATGCTACCCACTAGTACATTCAAATGACATGAAAATAAGTATGAATTACGTAAGATGCTAATGGAAATACACATACGTTAAGGATCAGACAGTAAAGGACAGTATTTAGATAAAGTAAAACTATACAGAGACATTCTTATGGAAAGACCAATATCTGGAGAATCTACCAACACATAATTAACATTGTAGTTGCTTAATTCTTTAATTGTCTTACTAATAAAATATGCTACTAATTATGTAAGATATTTTGGCCTTGCATTCCAAAAGGCATATTTGCATTTTTCTTTGTATACATTGTGAAAACTAATATACAGGGTCATTAAAAAGTAATGTGACTGGTTTTTAAACAAACATACCATGTCATCCAAACGTGCTTTCCCTTCACACGGTCACCTGAGAAGGCCACTTACTCACTCTAAAGCTCAGCCATTATTCAAAGTATTTCTCCCTCCTTTAGAAACTGCTTTCTAAGTCTGTACCACACACATGCATACACATTTCTAAATATCCTCAATGGTGACAAATTTCATAATTTGAAAGTCAATTTTAGCCATTTTCATCATTTCAGAGAGACATTTATAGCCAACTCTGGTGAATAAAAAAAAGCATGATGAATCTTGGTATAAAATGCGAATAGAAAGTAATGAGATGGATGTTTTTAGTCAGGCTTGCAAATGATTCAAAAGACAATTCGGAGAGGAAGTTTTCCAAAATGTTTTGAACAAGGGCATCAATGGAATCAGGGTTCTGCTTCTCTGGGTGACAATTTTGAAAAACAACATTAATATGAATGCATAAATTATAATGTGATCATTGTCTTTAAAAATCACACTCCGTACTTTTCACTCACACTCTGCAAATACAAAATAAAGCAGATATACATCTTCATTCGGAAGGTTATTTATGCATATTCTGAAGCTTCCACGGGCGAAACTCACCATAGGTTGATTTATACATATCATATAAACTGAACTCTTTTGATCTTTCAAAAAAATGTAATTTTTAAAATTTCTTATTTTCATAGTTGGATATTTACACCCGACCCCAATCTGTAGCCTGCTCTAAACTTTCTACTCCTCTGTGCAGTCAAATCCTGACAAGAGCTTACTGTGGGATTATGCACAAAAACTGCAAATTTAAACAAGGTGCGATCGTATACTTTTTAACACATTAGTGTATCTTGCTGCACAAGAACACTAATGTATGCACAGTTCCAAAATAGCTTGGGCCATTACTGCACAGCCTTGAAAACTACTAAAATCCCAATAAGAGCACCTTTCAAAAGCTGTTTCTTCATTATCGCACACAAGGAAAAGCTTGCTTTCGCTATTTGTATTTTACAGTAGAAAAAAAATAATACAGAAATGTCTATGACATTGTCTCATAATTCTGAGGTCTTATTTCTTATTAGAGTCTCTGCAGTTATGAAAGTTGTTTCATCAATATGAATATGACAATGGGACTCAATACTATTTAATCGACTCAATTATGGAACAAGTGTGCTTTTTTTCCTTGTGCTGCCCTAGTTTCTTTTAAGTTGCATTTGAATTATTGATGAAGTTGCAATAAAGCATTTCTTTGTTACACTTAGTTTAGAAGTAGAAAATGATGTTTCATGGTTAATTTTTAGACTCACAGTGATAAAATAAACACACTTGTTGTCCTTTCAAAGAAAATCAATAGTGTGGTACAGGCTTAAAAGAATGCCTTTCCCTTTTTTCCTATTGTCTTGAAAACATGACGTGCTGGAACTGTGAATATAAATACAAATACAAAAGGAAAAATGGTAAGCAAAGTACACTATAGAAAATACTATTCCTGGTCTTGGGGGATACTGAAAGATTTATATGTATGATGAATTTAGGTTCTGCTTTTCCTCAAGTATTTCAAGGACCCGTTTAGACTTGTAGCAGGATAAGGCCCTGAAAAATGGAAGAATAGGTTTGGAGACAAGGACAAGGCTTCTTATTTAGACTACTCTAATCACTACAGAACTGATGCCCTATTCATTCCATTTTCCAAACAACAGCCAGAATGATCTTTTTAAAAATGCAAATATGAATCCTTTAACTACTTGCCCTTACTTTTATGACAAAAACTCAGAACCTTAGCAGCATCTACAAGACCCTACGTGACAGGACCCCTGCCCCCTCCTCCAGCCTCCTTCTTCATGACTTTTGCCCTTCTTTTCTGTGCCCCAGCCACTCTGGGGCAATAGAAGAGGGAGGCAGAGAGTGAGTAGGTTAGATAGTATCACCGACTCAATGCATCTGAATTGGAGCAAACTCTGGAAGATCGTGAAGGACAAGGGAGCCTGGTGCACTTCAGTCCATGGGGTCACAAAGAGTCAGACATTCCTTAGCGACTGAACAACCCTATAATATATCCTTAAAGCTCCCCACACTCATCTCCATAATACACTTCATAGCCCTCCTCCGGACTCCTAGAGTAAAACCTTCACAGCCAACCTACATTCACCTAATCACCAGAGTAACTCATGTGCTTCATCCCCTCTGTGAAACATAGAATTAGCCATGGTACCCTAATGGCGAAAAGGCTACTCCAGCACACCACACACACCTACTCTAACTGTTTGATTTGTCTGCTTGATCCAAGTCTCCTTATATCATTTCTATTTGTTACTGTAATTGACTAAATTCATTAAATATTACATAAGCGAGAATATGAGGGCAAAAAGGATGTTATTTGTAATACTAGATTGAATGTTTTGGAAGGAATAAAGGTAAATTAAAAAAAAACTCACATTATGTTTCAATAGCTTCATAAAATTAGAATAAAAATTTTTTTAAAACTTTAAAGATCAATTTCAGCACTTAAATTGCTTGCCTTTTAGCTCTCCTATCATTTTTAGCAAATCAAAAACCATAGAACGTACATCTCGAGTGTGACTTATCCAAGATGACAAGCAGTGGCACTCGAGACTCATCCTTAAAAGCCCCAACTATACATCAATTAATTGGTAAATTAATAAATATTGATAAACAATGGAACAGCAATAAACCAACTGATTAAACACTGTTTAAAATGCTAAAATATATAGGGAATATGTCATTTCTCTATGATTCTATGCTTTAGCAATTTTTTTTAATTAACAATCCAGTTACCAGTCACAATTACACTAGACAAGAGAATGTCTCTCAAGTATGATTAGCTGATTAATCTCCATTTTTCTCACTAAACTGGAAACTCCATAAGGGCAGGGACCAAATCTCTATTATTCACCCTGGTAACCCCATTAGTCAGCATATCTTATATGTGACAAAGAACAGACTCACAATAAACACACTTTAAATTAATGAATAATAGTTAATCACAGTAAAATATAACAACATTGTAAATTTTAAATTACTATTAAGATCAGTATGCAAATAGTTATAAACAGAATAAAAATATGGATGGAATCGCCTGAAAATGTCAGGGCACAATATTTTTTGAGAGACAGTATTTGTCCTTCACTCAATAATTAGAAAGATCATTTGAATGTATATTTAAAAAGGAATCAATTATTTATTATTTTAAAAAGTACCATTCTCTAGCATAATGAGGTTCTACCTTATAACTTATGAACTATATTTAAGATTATGTGATTACTTTTTCTTGGGAATCCAACCATGATCACTATATCCTTATTAAGACTTCTATATACTGGTTGCAAATCTTGCTACCTTTTAATCTCTAATGAAAAGTAATAATAATGCTACCTGAAATGTATTTATCCCCTTTCTTCCAAGAAATTCAAAGCAACCAACGTTTTGTAAGCAGAAACTGTTAAACATAAAATGAAAACACAACTAAAATGAACTTTGATTAAGAAAATAAAAGATGTTAATAAGGAAGCCAAGCTATCCAAAGTTCAGACACAAAACAAATCTAGAATAATTCTTTAAAGTAAGGCTGAGTTTTGCTATAAAAGTGCTTTTAAACATTTAAAATTTCAAAAGGACATGAAGAAACTTACTACATTTATGAAAGGTTTTGTCTTCTTAGGTTCTCTACTGCTGAGAGACACAAATAAAGACATCTTTTCATTGTTGCATGTAACTGATTTACAAATCTATGACTCCAAGAAAAAATAAGCAATGAGAGAACATTCAAAAGCATTCTGGCATATTAGGCAGGATATGGCTCATAAATTAGAGCCAGATATTCAGAGGGGTAATGGTGTCAGTGTGGCCCCAACCTTCTAGTTAATTATGAGGAATTGCTAGACATGAGGAAATGCTAAGTCATCATGACCCTGGCTAGCATGCACGCACGCACGCACACACACACACACACACACATTCCCTTCATGATTTTTAAAATATCGTAAAGTACCACAACTGTGTTCTAAAACCTCGTGTTCGTGTGTGCTCAGTTGCTTCAACCGTGTCCAACTCTTCGGAACCCTATGGACTGTAGCCCACCAGACTCCACTGTCCATGGGATTCTCCAAGGAAGAATACTGAAGTGGGTTGCCATGCCCTACTCCAAGGGATCTTCCCAACCCAAGGATCAAACCCACATCTCTGCATCTCCTGCACTCCAGGCAGAATCTTTACCACTGAGCCATCGGGAAGCCCATTCTAAAACCTTATTTTTTAATACCTGTAGTTCATGCTATCACATTTAAATAGTTGCACAGACCAAACTCATAAAACCATCAAAGTCTGTCGTCAGTACTTTCTCCCCTATTTAGTATATAACTTACACTCAAGAAAACTAGCTGAAAAAATCTTCAAGAAGGGTTCTAAAAAAAAAAAAAATCCACTAGCATGATAAAAGAAAATATCATAATTTTTGCTTACATTTTTATTATATAGATATTCCTTATTCCCTCTTTATCTCAGGCCTTTTAATGTCTCTTTTTGTATGCTTACTATTAGTAAAGCAATATTTTCTTTTTTATTGATGGTGTATATAATGATCAAAGGACGTTAGGAGAACACTGACTTAGATGCCCGTCTGGGAACCCGGAAAACCTAGATTACACTCCTGTCTGCATACTCGGCAAGAATTCCTCCTCCTTTGTTATTACAGAGAGACACCATCTCTACCACCATATGTCTATGTCCAATCAGCTATCCTACCTCCAATTAAAATGGTCTCTTGGTCTCATTTCATAAAGACATTTTCTCCAAAGCTGGAAGTTCCAGATGATCCACATTTCTTTTTTTAATCTAACTATTAATAGATTGCCACAGGGCCCTTCGTGTCACAACTAGAAGAACTGAATGTTAATGCCACTGTCTTCTTTGTCACACATTGTGACATGATGGACTACACCCTCTAAACATTTAGCTAAATTAATTCACATAAAGCTAACAAATGATTTTAAAATATAATCCTACAAAAGTCCAGAGGTTTTCAAAGTAATACTAATAATGCAAATACAAGTGAACATGGGAAAATGGCAGAACTGTATCTCTAAGACCCACTGCTTACCCCTTTGTCAGCCATATTTCAAGGAAAATCTATAGGAATTCAAAAAAGTAGAGTCTCAGAAGGTTGCGTTTAGTGGATACTGTAGTATGCTACTTGCTGCTGCTACTGCTTCTAAGTCGCTTCAGTCGTGTCCGACTCTGTGCTACCCCAGAAACGGCAGCCCACTAGGCTCTGCCGTCCCTAAGATTCTCCAGGCAAGAATACTGGAGTGGGTTGCCATTTCCTTCTCCAATGCATGAAAGTGAAAAGTGAAAGTGAAGTCACTCAGTCGTGTCTGATTCTCAGCCACCCCACGGACTGCAGCCCACCAGGCTCCTCCATCCATGGGATTTTCTTAGGGGCATTGATTTCCCAGCTTCCAAGAGCATTGGCTGCTGAATACTCACATCTAAGCCCCCCTCTGAAGAACTACCCCTCCCCCCTGCTCCCCAGGGATGGCTCACATCCAGAGCCAACATATGGTTACAAAGGCCTGGCCCACTTGCCTCAGTTCAGGACATCTCTGAGGAGCCATCCAGTTCCAGAGTTATGCATAGGCTAGCGGAAGCCTCAGCTGCATCACAGTCCTTAGTCCTTAGGCTCCTCAGCCCTTCATGGCTGTTGTCCCCAAGAGCCATCCCAATAAACCCAATGCGTGCAACTCTACATGTCAGAGTTGGTCTCCAGGGAACCCTGATGTACGACCACTACTATTACTTCAACTGTCATTTAAACTGAACCTCGCCCTTAGTGTTTACTGCAGGCTGAGTGTTAGGTCCAATACAACACATGTACATGAATTGTGAATACATGTGCATGCGTGCACACACACATTCTAAAGGACTGTGTGCTCTAAAAACTTCACTGGTGGGGTACCCCTAAAGTACTAACATGTCACCAAATATGGATTTTAATTGCTGACTTAAGGAGAGTTTTCCATTTTTTTATCCAGTATACCATTAGTTCATTCACAAGCAAAACAGACCATATTATTCAACACCATAAGGTTCCCCATGACCTACAAGACAGAATTTGTGGCCTTTGGGTCTATAACAAAAAGATCACCTTGATCCGACCACTGCCAACATCACTGCCTCATCTCAGCTGGTTCCTATCACGTACTTTATGCTCTACCAACACCACACTGTCTGTAATTTCACAAACACACCATGCTCTTTCTCACCTTCTTGCCTTTTTAGTCACACTGTCCTGTCTGCTTGGAATACCTTCCTCCCTTCTCAGAGTACCTCCCTCTGCCTTTCTAAGCTTAACTCAGAGCCTTACCAAGGGCAGGTTGGCAGGAGCAGTGTGCCCAAGTATAGGCAATAAGTGGATGCAATGTCTGCATTTTAAGAACAATATAACTAACTAAAAGTCAATGGGCTTTTTATTATCTAATTCTAAGAATAATTCTAAATGATGTCAGTGATAAAATGATCTTTCCAACCACAGCTGACTGCCCCCAAAGTCTACCCTGGTTATGCTACTCCCCCTTTTTAAGCCTGACTCAGAAATTCCAGTAAACATTGAACACTTTTACTAAAACTTGTGGGTTTGAATAGAAACCATTATTAACTCCAGAAAAACCAAAAAAAGTAAAAGTAATCAACATACAATATCCTCAGTGGTCAACAACACTTACAGAGTTAAAGTAACTGTGTGTTTGGTTTTTTGTTTGTTTGGGTTTTTGTTTTGGGGGCGTTATTTCTTTTGGGAGGGGTGCCTTACAGCTTGCAGGATCTTAGCTTCCCGACCAGGGATCAAACCAGCAGTGAAAACACCGAGTGCTAACCACTGGACCACCAGGAAATTCCTGTAACTGTGTTTACTGAACTGATTTAACTCTAAAAAAGGAGGGAGATGAAACTACATTGAGACAATGGGAAAAGGAATATGTGTGATGTTAGGAAGCAAGGGTGGGGGAAGAGTAGTATAACAAGGCCAACTAGTAGGAAGTCAATCAATAACTCACATTTCTTGGAAAATAAAGAATAAACATTTTATTCAGAAATACAGATACAGAGTTGGAAGTAATAGGAGTGGCATGATCATCAATAAGACAGGTGTGCTATTTTGTTATGTAGCTTTGAGTTTTACACAACATATATACATTATTTCAATATATATTTAATTGATTAATAAAATACTCAACTCACCCTTCAATTCACTTAGAAAACCTTCCCCAACCTCTCTTCCTTGCTCTCAAAATACTCTAACACTACACCTATCACACTGATACATAATTACCAGTTTATGTTACTAACCTCCCTATCAAGTAGAGGTTTGTGCAGACAAGAACCAAGATGTACTTATATTTGTATCCCCTGGCAGAAGTGATACATAAATTTAAATTTAAATGTGAACTCAATAAATTTTTACTGAGCTCCAAGTAGATAAAAGTAGTAATAAGACACAGGTTTCTGATTTCAAAGAATAACATTTATGACCATAAAATGTCATCATGTAGCAGAACTCATTATGGCCAAGGACTGTTTTATAGACTTTATACTCTTTCTTTCATTGATTCTAGACAACTGCTTTATGAAGTACATATAATTATCCCCATTCTGCAGATGAGGAATCACAGACTGAGAGGTTAAGTAGGCTGCCATACTAAAGATGTAAATGAGGATCCACAATAGGAGTATAATACTGGACTACAAATCCACATCCCTAGGCAAACTCACAGGATCTCTCAAAAGATAAGACATGTTCACAATATGCTTATAACATGGAACAGTCAAAGCTTTAAAAGTGGCTATAGATGTAAATATCATCAGATCACAAGGAGAAAGCATCAGTCAGTAGATTCTGTAAGGATGCTGTGAAAAAAGCAAACTTCAACTTGGAAATTAAGGGATGGGTAGTGTTTCAGAAAATCTATGGGAAAGTATGATATAAACCAAAGGAAAGTCCAGAAACATGAAAGCAAATATATATGTAGAGACAGAAGACACTACACATTTTGTGTCAAATCTCTCTGCTTGAATGCTGCTGATGTGCTCAGTCGTGGCCGACTCTTTGCAACCCCATGGACTATAGCCTGCTAGGTTCCTCCATCCATGGAATTTTCCAGGCAAGAATACTGGAGTGGGTAGACATTTTCTTCTCTACTATGCTTAAATACTCAAGGGCTAAAAGAGGTATAGATGCAGTCAGCAGCATCCGTGGGAGGCATATGGACTTACACATCTTTTCCCCAAACTTATGAACAAGAAAACAATGATTAATTATCAGATGGAATATTCCATTAGGTTGGTAGAATTGGAGTGGGGGCAAATACAAAGCACTGAAACTGGGTAATCTCCCCTCCATGTTTGCTTGTAAAACCTTTCCTATCATCTCCATCTCTGATACTACTGCTAAAGTCCAAAATCAAAGCCACTATCTTTCTCTGTGTAAATCACTGCAACGGCTTCCTTACAAGCTTGCCAAATCCATTCCTTCTTCTCTTAAATTTGGTCTACATGCTCTGGCCACAGATTTTATCAGTCTCTTGCTTAAAACTATTCAATGGGTTTCTTATCACTCTTATTTGAAGAGTCACCTTCGAAGACTCACCTTTGCAGCGCCATCAATGTCCATTTCCCAGTCACTCTTCTCCAGCAACGCTGGCCTTCTAATTCCAAGAACACACCCACCCATCTCTCTCTGGAACCTTTGCATATACTACTCGTATGTCTCAAAGGTTTTTTCTCTTGTCCCCTTTTTCTCATTAAAGTGTTAGTCACTCAGTCACGTCTGACTGTTTGTAACCCCATGGACTGTAGCACACCAGGTTCCCCTGTCCGTGGAGCTCTGCAGGCAAGAATACTGGAATGGGTTGCCATTCCCTTCTCAGGGGATCTTCCAAACCCAGAGATTGAACCTGGGTCTCCCGTGGGTCTCCCACAGTGCAGGGGGATTCTTTACTATCTGAGCCACCAGGGATGAGACCTCGATGAGACCTCAGTAACCATCCTTCAAATGTGACTTCCTCATGGCTGCCTCCTCTGGCTGTCCTGCCAAAATAGCAGACACTTCTCCTCCATGTTGTATACACTCCTGCAAAATACAGTTCTAAAGTTTACAGTCATAAAGTCAGGTGATATACAAGGATTTGTATATAAGGTATGTGCCTGTTCCACACATCACACATACTCTAGCAGTTAAAGTGGGGTCTGGCTCACAGGAGGTGCTCAACAAATATTTGTTGATTACTGAAAATCACTGCAGATGGTGATTGCAGCCATGAAATTAAAAGACACTTACTCCTTGAAAAAAAAAGTTATGACCAACCTAGATAGCATATTCAAAAGCAGAGACATTACTTTGCCAACAAAGGTCCGTCTAGTCAAGGCTATGGTTTTTCCAGTGGTTATGTATGGATGTGAGAGTTGGACTGTGAAGAAAGCTGAGTGCCAAAGAATTGAGGCTTTTGAACTGTGGTGTTAGAGAAGACTCTTGAGAGTCCCTTGGACTCCAAGGAGATCCAACCAGTTTATTCTAAAGGAGATCAGTCCTGGGTGTTCTTTGGAAGGCATGATGCTAAAGCTGAAACTCCAGTACTTTGGCCACCTTATGCGAAGAGTTGACTCATTGGAAAAGACTCTGATGCTGGGAGGGATTGGGGGCAGGAGGAGAAGGGGACGACAGAGGATGAGACAGCTGGATGGCATCACTGACTCGATGGACGTGAGACTGAGTGAACTCCGGGAGCTGGTGATGGACAAGGAGGCCTAGTGTGCTGCAATTCATGCTGCAAAGAGTTGGACACAATTGAGCAACTGAACTGAACTGAATGAAGGAATAGACATATCAAAAGAGAAAGTTTAAACCCAGAGTCAAATGGATTGGGAACCAAGGAAAGTCAGACAATGAGGAGGTCTGAAGCAGATGGAAATCAACTCGGGGAAAATTCCTCGAGTCACAGAGTTCAGATGCAAGCACTGGCTTTTCATGAGATACCCTTGGAAGGCCCCTGACATGAGCATTCTGAGAGGAGTTAACAAGGCTCATGTGTCGCAGACACTTTGAGAGCCATTTGGGAAACCATGCTCAGCTTGAATCCAGACCAGAAGCAAACTGGTCTCAAAAGGACAGTTTCCAATACGAGCCTGAAAAAGTAGAAGGCTTGGAGAACACGGTAAGGCCCTTAGAAAGCAAACTTAAAGGTCTGGATCCCATTGGGGTGTGGTATTCAGGCACCATGAATGTTCAGGAAAGGGGCAGCACAATTTCAACAGCATGTCAGGAAGACTGACCTGACAGCGGTAAACAGTGTCAATTTTAAGGAGAGATCCCACTTTGGGGAACTTTGCCAAAGTTCAGAAACAAGCCAAAAAGAGCCTGTCCTAGAGGGATAAAAGGACATGTATAGAGGAAGAGGAAAACACAAGCATCATTTTGAGCCATGACTCAACTGGACTTAAAATACACTTCCCATGTTACAGTGGGCAAGAGCCCCAGCCTCTGAGCCAGACCACTCTGTGTTCAAGTCTCAGCTCCACCAGATGCCAGCTGTACTACTTGGGGCCAGCTCAGTTTCCTTATCTGTACAATGGATCAACATGTGTATCTACATCAGAGAATTCCTGGGAAGAGCCAATAAAAATAAACTGCTTAGCACAATGCTTGGCAACAGTATATTATCAATCAACATCAACTGTTATTTCAAGCTAGACAGGTGAAGTAGCACAGTGATGGCACGCCAGGGAACTTATGTGGAGGGCTTCTCTTCATATCACAGGAAGATAGTCATCTCTGTTGTAAAGGGTTAACTCCTGTCCTGGCTTCTGCCTGATCTTCTTTAGGACGCATCTGCCTTTCTGGCTTCTGATCTGGATCTATGCCAAACACAAGCTCTGCCAACTCTTTCAGAGACCTTATTCTTCAAGCTGCTTGAGCCATTTCTAAACTTATGCTTTCGACATTTATTTCCAACTTGCCCTCTTACTCTAATGCCGCCCCCTGGAAGCAATCCTGGATACTAAACTTGGAGGCAAAAACCCCTCCATAGCTTCATGCGCCACTTCTCTCTTCCCAAGAAATGTCAGAAAGATTATGTTGAAAGCCAGCACAATGCTAAACTCGGTTTTTAAGAGTTAACAGAGAGTGATTTTTTTTTTCTCCAAGGATAGGTAATAGCATCAGATTCTGAAATTAAGCACAGCAGGAAGAAAAAGCCTGCATAGATTTCACAGAGTATCACAGGCCTCTGCAATAAAGCACTTAAAAATGCCTTGTATTGCTAATTCTTTACACAATCTCCTTTTATTTCCAAAGCAGGATGCGGGGCTTGAGCCACGAGACGCACATTGATGTTAACATTACACCGCTTGAATTAGAGCCATTTTTCTACTGAAACTCCTGTTAGGTTTAGAATTACTTTTTTACCGTTTCTTCCCCCAATACATTTTCCAGCCTGACATTCCAGATCAAATGAATGGCTGCCTCTTTGAACAATGCTGAACCCACCTTTGCAGTCATTACCTTAGCAAGCATCCTTCTTCCCAAGATTACAATACCCAGGCTTTGAGTTATATGGGAAATCTGCCTGCTAAAGGTCACTGGACCACAGGCCACTCTGGGAATTCTAAGTGAAGGAAGGCAACTCTCTTCCTCATCTGCTTTCGATTTCCCCCCTCCCCCACCCCAAGTCAATACCCTTCATTCACGGATTGAACTCTTCAGCAATTACTTATTCAATAGTCAACCTGGGCAAGGCACTGTGCTAGGCATCACCGTGGATTTTCGACACAGCAAAGTGAAAGTGACGTGAACAGCAAAGCACTGTTTGGGGGCAGGCAAACCATCAGACGGAGATGCTCCTAAATTCCAAACAGACTGCCTAAGAACTTGCAGTTTTTATGAAGATTTGCTATTTTCATCATCATCCATTATTGGTTAGCATTCATCAAGATTCTTCTTCTCTTTTTCCAAGATATTTTTGCATCATTTAAAAGCTTTCTTTTTCAGCCCATGTGGAAACCCGGTCACTTATTCAATAAATATTTATTAAGGACTCTGATCATTTGGAGAACAAAACAGACTCAGTCCTTATCCTCATGTAGTAATTGCTGCTCCCAAGATAATACACACAAACAGCAGCTGGATGATTTGATCCCATACAAACCCCAGGTTTGCTTTTGCACTGTTTATTTGTTTGTCTGAAGGCACTCTCCTGTAAGGACCATATTAGTCTAATTATAACTTGTCCTTATCTGGTCTCACTAGGATTCCTTCCCAGCATCTTCCTTCTCTATTTCTTTAACCACAATAATCATAATCAAGCTATTCTCATCTATTCGCCACATTGCTCTCTCCCTCCACCTGTTTTTATTCATTTGTTAAGCAAAGGTCTTTAAGCACCTGCCATGTTCCAGACACTGTTCTAAATATTTGGGATATGGAACTGAATAAATAAATCAACCCCAGGTCTTCAGTTTACCTCTCCATCTGTCCTGGAAAAGAAAGATCTTTCTAAGTCTGGAATGCACATAACTGCCATCCTTCCCCCAACCCAACCCACTCTGTGGCGGGTCCCACCACTCTTGACCTTCAGCATGCTAGCATTCCATATACCCAAACTTACTTAGGTTCTTTAAAACCTAAATAAATGACCAAAAACCTGAATCCAAATCACCAAAAAGTCTTTCTAGCAATCCAACAATCACCTGTGCTTTATTCTGGCACTTCCACTACTCCTTGAGCATCTTTACTTTACCTCTATAAGCCATATATATAACTTACTACCAACGTGAATCAATAAAAAGTTTTTATCACTGGTTCTCAAACTTTTATGTGCAAAAGAATCACCAGTCATGCTTGTTAAAAATTCAGGGTTAGAGGGCTTCCCAACCACAGGGGTTCAGGTTTCTTATGTCTGAGAAGGGGACAGAAAAGCATATTTTCAAAAATATCCCAGGTGGTTTTCAGCAAGATGACTGGGTGATCACCTTTGAGACACACTGCTCTATAAATTCCTTTGATGTCAGTTTTTATGTATTCAGGATCTCTGCTTCAAGTAAAAATATTTCCTGTTAAGTATAGCTTAAGCAATATCTATCTGTGTGTTCAATAAATATTCTTTGGCTTAGTAAATGGATCAGTGGGTACTTGATAATGATAAGTGATGTTTAGAAATTACTTTACACTTCTCACCTGCTCCTAACTGTCCCCTGTGGTAGACAGGAAGGCATGGTTAGTGCTCGCATTTCATGGATAGGAACCCACACCAGCATCTTGGCCAGGGCATGATGGAAAGAGTACACGAGGGGTTGAGTCAAAAAGACTGAAATCCAGGCAGTGATTCTCCTGTTTACTAGTTGAGGAGAACGAGCAGGCACCTGACCCCTTGCAGTTTGTTTGTGGAAAAGAGATAATAGCCACTTAATGTGTGGGCTGTGAGGATTAAATGGGATTATCCTTGTAAAGCACCTAGCAGGTGCCTGGAACATGGTCAATGCCTAACCTCTATTAGTTTTCTCACCTCCCCATCACGGTGGGTGCCTTGAATCAGAATGCAGCTTAGTTTGCAAGACAAGTTGGCTCAGCCATCATTGATTCTGTGGCTGCCTTGTTCCAAGTACTGTGATTGTGCTGGAAATACAATGCTGTGCCCTCAAGGAGCTCAGCTTCCAAATGTTTGTCACCTATTGCTACCCCCTTTCAAATCAGGCAACTGTATATATAGCAAACTCTCCACTTCTCACTTCCTCTGGTGAGATTAACTTTATGCATGTGGCGATGGTGCAGAAGGAGAAAGACCTTGTGGGAAGAGAAAGGTTGAGAAAAGCCCAATAAGCAGTGACAGAAGAAGGGAGGCATGTTTATGGGGCTGAGGAGGTCCCTAGAAACAAACCGTGAGCCTATCAACTTTTCCTAATGGCTCCTGATGGTAAAGAATCTGCCTGCAATGCAGGAGACCCGGGTCTGATCTCTGGGTCAGGAAGATCCCCTGGAGAAGGGCATGGCAACCCACTTCAGTATTCTTGCCTGGAGAATCCCATGGATAGAAGAGCCTGGTCGGCTGCAGTCCAAAAGTTGGATAGACTGAAGCAACTTAACACATATTAACTTTCTTTACAAACTTAAAGGAGACTTCCCTGGTGGTCCAGTGGTTAAGACTTTGCCTTCCAACGCAGTGGGGCTTGGGTTCCATCCCTGATCCAGGAGCTAAGACCCCACAGGCTGAGCGGCCGAAAAAAACAAAACAGAAAACAGAAACAAACTTGGAGATTTGTTTGATTAGTTAGTGTGCATTAAAACTATCACTTCACTTCCTGATTTAATGTGCAAAGGCATGATTCTGCTAGCCATCAGGGTACAGTGGAGATGCGGCTGAGAAAGTGAAGGAGGAAAAGTCAAGACAGAATTCTAAGAAATGGTATGCACTTGTTCCAGAGCAGCTCCCAGTCCAAGAGGAAAGTAATGAGACCGCCTGTGCCAGATACATGTGACAGGCTGCCAACACGGCGTACTGACAGCGGGCATCACAAGAACGTCCATGCACATCGCAGTCAGCCCCTGCTACCACCCATCAAACAACTTCAGCTTTCAGTAGCCATGAAGGGCACCCGGGAATCCCAGCAGACATCCAAAATGAGGGCAGGTTCTAACCCAGAATGGGAATGGACCCGAAACTGCAGAGAATACAGTGTCGGATTCAGCAGAGGGGCTCTCCAAACATTCAGTTTGTCAATCTTTTTAACAAGTGACATGGAAGCAACCAGCACTCACTATTTGGGGAAAACTATGCCAAAAGCCTCACAGTAAGCAGTCCTTATCCTGGGCACAGATTCCCTAGAGGGGGCACTCATCAGAGGAATGTGTCAAAAATTAGCTCCCTCTTCCTGCCTCCCATCCTCCCTGGATTCTGAAGTTGTCCCAGTGCCAGTTTCCCACAGTACAATACACAGAACCACCTAAAACTCAGGGGCAAGACACCAGTGATCTCATTATCCCAAGATGCTAAATCAATGTCTTCCATTCCCCCAAAGCCTCCCCAGCAGGCACCGAAGAATCGCCCCCCACCCCCCATGACCTTACTGGGAGCCAGATCCTCCCTCGCAACCACCCCACCCCCGACTCTGGCCCCCAAAAAATAGCAACAACTCAATTCTCAGTCCAATAACGTCTTTTCTCAGATGTTGTTCTCCCAGTGGGTAGAAGAATGAACTGCTGCAAGGCCACCAGCTCCTCTACAGTTTCTTTTAATTTAAAGTTACAACAGGAGGGAAGAAAAGAGACTTTCTATTAAGAGACAACTCCCTGAAGGGTCTCTTAGCTGACAATCGAAGGACTGCTCATGGCAGTGATCAAATCTAACGAAACAAAGTGCGGGTGGCTCTGTGACTCATCACAGCAGTAGCTCGCACTGAGGGCCACTTGAGTTCAGTGCTTTGTGGTGCAAGGAAAGTTGGTTTAGGAGCAGAAGCATAGGGGAGCAAAGACTCGCAAGGTGTTTGAGGCTCAAGATAAAATGCAGACTTACAGTGCAAGTTGCTTCTCGGCTGAATAGGAAGCCTAGAGGGGTAAGGAAATGAAGAGAGAGTGCTGTCTACCTCGCGCTTTAGAGCAAATTACCTGAAGATGGTCAAGGTCGGCAGCTGGTCTATCTGTTGCACAGTTGACAGCCTCATAAAAATAAGGGCTGAAGCCTGAGAGCTAAACTGGGTGACTCTGAAAAGGCGAACATGAAGGATGCTTGCTGGCAGAAACCATACCTTCTAATTACATGAACTACCTGTTGTTAAAATATATTTACAATCCCCTGATACAATTCACCTATACCTCTCAACTGCATTTTATGAATACATTAAAAAGAGAGAAATATATGTTGAACATGTCCTCTATGCCACACATGGTACTGTGGATTTATATAGAATCTCATAGAATCTCAATCTTGACTAGCACTCTGTGAGGTGTGCTACATACATTTTTGTGATACAGTCATTTTTCTCATTTTACAGTGGAGGAAAGTAAGGTGTCAGAACTCAAAGAAATCACCAGGTCTGTTTCTTAGTGGCGAGTGCACCCAACCAGGGGCTTCCCTGTTGGCTCACTGGTAAAGAATCTGCCTGCCAATGCAGGAGATGGGGGTTCAATCCCTGGGTCAGAAAGAAACAGCAGCCCACTTCAGTTCTTGCCTAGGAAATCCCATGGGCAGAGGAGCCTGGCGGGCTACAGTCCATAGGGTTGTAAAAGAGTCGGACACAACTTAGCAACTAAACCACCACCATCACCACCCAACTAGAGCCAGTACTCAGGGCTATACTTCCAAACCACTACCCCATTCAGGTCTCCTGTGGTCAGGATATAACAAACTCAGTGCCCCCACCAGCTGGCCCTCTATGACTTCAGGGTCATTTGTGCTCCAAGGCCCTGTTTCCAGGGGCTGCTCCTGGCCAAGGACTGAGCACAGTGAGGGCTGTGAATGCAGCCATTCCACTGAGACAGAGGGCTCCTCCGGTGGCTGACTCTCATCTCTCTAGCCAAACCATCTAGCTACCATCCTGCTTCTTCCTACTCAGTCCTCTTTCCTTCCCTCTCTCCTTACGTAAGTGTCAAACCTGGATCACAGGCTCTCCTATGCCTTCCCTGCAAAACACTTCTTACATGTCGAATCACATCTTGGTGTCTACTTCTTGATGGACTCTAATGCAGTAACCAAGTTATTTGCTTTTTTAAAAAGTCTTTTGCTTATCTTTGGTCAGTAGACTTACGGAGAAATTCTCTGAATCATTGGGAAAAGAAAACTAATTTTCGCAGGTTCTGTATACCATCTATTCCAGTAGGCAATGATACATTATGTCTTTCTCCTTGCACCCAATTTAGACAAACAAACCTATGAGATTCTCTTTGAAGGAACTGTCGACTCTATAGGACAAAACAATGCAAAGGCAGATTTATTTCTTTTTCCAAGTGGAACTTCTCTCAATCCATACATGCTAAACTTAATATAACCCAGAGGCAGATGACTCTCCATGGATAAAATCACAATAAATCTTCCCTAGTTTATATCTGCAACAAGAAATCAAAAATTGTAACAAGAAGAGAGATCTATAGTTAGGTCCTAAAGCTTTTGTTTCTTTCACGAAGGAACACTTATATGAATAAAAGATAGAATTCACACTTGCACCAGATACAGCATCTTAATAAAACCACATTGTCAGAGATCATACATAGATGTTAACTGAATCACCATTTTGAAGTGTTGATCTCAGCCTCAAGAAAGTGATATATTTTTCTTCTTGGATTCAAATAAGTTCAAAGCAAGTACAAAATGAAGCTTTGAACATTATTAATGATCAAAATCTAGCTTTGATTGAAGGAAGAGAGGAGTGCAGCTAACAATTACGGAACACCTAGTTCATGAGACACCCTATGCTAGGAATCTGATATACAATATTGAGTGTAATCCAGGCAATATTCCTACAAGAAAAGGATTATAATCTCCAGCTTTAGAGGTTAAGAAAAGGGGCAGAGCACTGAATGTTCAGAACTCCAAGTGAAGTCCTGGAAGAATTATAAATAGACCTAAATTGAAAAGCTCTGCAGGCTAGTGGGTTGGCTTCTTTTGCATCCTGGTTCCCTCCTGAATTCCCTAGCTCCCAAACTTGAACTGGTGCTGCAGGGACAAGGCACTGAGCTTCCAGGGAACACCAATAGTGTATCCCTTTGCTGTTCTACTTATCCCCTTTGGACAAGGGGTAGCATATAATCATGAGGTAACTGAATACAGCATCAAAGATATAATCAGGTGGCTCATTTTTTAAACTTCTAATAAACTTTCAGCAATGAAGAGCTGATAAATGGGGGCTTTCCCAGTGGCTCAGTGGTAAGGAATCCTCCTGCTAATGCAGGGAACACAGGTTCGATCCCTGACCTGGAAAGATCCCACATGCACAACTAAGCCTGTGGACCACAACTACTGAGCCTGTGCTCTAGAGCTCAGGAGCCACAACTACTGAGCCCACGGGCCACAGCTACCAAAGTCTGTGTGCGCCGTAGAGTCCATGCTATGCAACAAGAGAAGCCTTGCAATGAGAAGCCTGCGCACTGCAACTGGAGAACAGCCCCGGCTCACCGCAACTGGAGAACAGCCTGCGCAGCAACAAAGACCCAGAAGAGCCAAAAATTAATTAATCAATTTTTTTTTAATGAATGAAAGGATCTCTACCTGCAGCATGCAATACCAACACCATCACCACCGGTGCCACTTCCTGGAGATGCAGTTTTTTCTCGGAAATTTTAAGACTCAATTTTTAAAGGCTGGCTATTGCATTGATTCTTTAAATGCATTCATTTTCCCCCTGATTTTATGAATATGCTTCCCCCACTGAATGTCACTCTTACTCAAAAGCAGAGTAATTACTTCCCTGTAAGGTATGATTTGAGTGCTACAACAACAAAAAGAATGCCTATGTTTCTAAGTATTTCTCCCTGGTAGCTTCACTTGATACTCCGTGTTTTTCTCTAAGGCATTAGATGGTACCAATATACTGCAATATCAATAATAACAACATTTAGTTAGATAATTAAACCATAATAAGCTATTATCACTTTGAATCCATTAGTTGATGAGCCAGACGTTAAACTGGGCAAATGGGGCAAAATTCAAAAGACTCCATTACAGCAAACTGGGCTGTCATCAAGGGCCTATCCTAAATCCAGGCCCCTGATCAGGACGGCATTCCAGGGCACTCATGAAGGCAGCTAGAGGCATAAGGGTTGGGAGAAAACCACCCAAAAAGCATATTCCCCTTTTTTAAAACAAGGACACTGAATAGAGCAAAGTTTATTTAAAAATACCATAGACACGTCGCAGTATGGCCCAGCTGAAAGTGCCTAAGGTAGCTGAGTATCTGCCCTACTACTGGGCCTTAAGTGTTCCATTCGCCCCGTTTTAATATAAAAATCACTATTTTTAAGCAAAAGGTTAAATCCTGGCTTCACAGTCTTAGAAACTTCATTTTACTCTTCCATGAAAAGCAACTGTACATGCAAATGCACTGTTAGTTTAACTGAAGGTGGTTCAAGTACGCGTCTTCCTCTGAAATCCTTCTAAATCCTAGGTATGAGTGATTATATCACATACAGAAAATAAACAACAAAGACCCCACTCACATTTGAGAATCATTTACCATCCCCACTCCCTAAGCACCCTCAAATAGGAAATGGAAATAACAAGACTTATCATAATTGGATTAAGAACTATAATTCTTTAATTCATTCATCAAATTGAGGCATTTGGAACAGTTTATTTACAGAGTTGTTTAGACAGTTTTGTGTGGTGTTTTTTAAGATAAACCAAAATGCCTTTCTGAAAGAAGTTTCAGATCCCAAATCATTAACATATGAAAACCAAATGGAGACAATTTACAAATGGGTGTTTTAAAACAACGTTTGGAACAAAATTAGACTTTTATTTTATTAACTATCTACAAATCTAAGCTCAGGATATAGCTTATTTGAAACAGCCAAGCACTTTCTTCGCCTTTCAAATAAACCTCCATTTCTCAGGCTAAAGAAGTGTGATAAGCATGTGAGGGAACGCATCAACTTCTGGCCTAGACAAATAAGTTTTCCAGGCTACTCTCAAAACTCTTAATTACAGCATTCTCTGCTACCAGAGGTGATCAGACACTGGGTGAATCATCCAGGTTATGGCCATCAATCATAACAAACAATTCTACCTGCTGGAAATCTAAATAGTGTTCAATGTTAGAACTCTAAGTTATTTGAAATCCAGTATATTTTAGAGTAATAAAAACAAGTTTTATACTGCCCTGATTATTATATTTTTTATATAATCTAGCTGCACTTATTTGCTTAGTCATATCCGACTCTTTGCGACCCCATGGACTGTAGCCCGCCACGTTCCTCTGTCTATGGAATTCTCCAGGCAAGAATACTGGAGTGGGTTGCCATGCCCTGCTCCAGGGGATTTTCCCCACCCAGGGATTGAACACAGGTCTCCGGCATTGAGGGTGGATTCGTTACCGTCTGAGCCATCAGGGGAGCCTATATAATCTAGACATACCTTCAGAACAATGATTGCCTATCACTCAATAAAGGGATACAGCTTTTACAAGAAGACAGTTTGTTCTTTTAGTCATTATATCATATTTTTCATTTGCTTTAAAAAGAAAAAAATTCTCCAAGCATTCAAGTTTTTTAACTGGAAAATGAAATTTTAAACTCTCCCTACAGCTTCTGCCTTATGCCCAAAAAGGATCAAAAAAAAAAAAAAAAAAAAGCAGCAGCAGCTATATCTCAGTATAAACTTCACTCTTCTTATTTACTGTTTACTCCATATACTCCACAGATAACATCTTTATAAGCATATATTCATTTTTCTTTTTTACAAAACCATGTGTCAGTCTAAACAGGATGTGCATTTACATGTATAGAACTAAGTTAACTTGAAATAACCACTGGATCTCAAATGCCTGGTTATTTACCAAATAAGTTTGAGTTTTGAATCCTGTCTGCCATTCAACCAGAACTGTTCAATCTCAACAACAAAACTGTATAAGGTTTCTGTATGAAGAGTTCAAGCTCTTTTTTCCTGTATTAAGAGTACTCTTTCAAGTCTATATCAGATTGATTCAATACTGCCCGCTCAAAATGGCTACAAAAAGATTTTTTTTAACCCACAAGCAAACAAAAACTCTCTTATTTCTGCATGTACAAGGTTGTTAGAAAGACCACTGGAAAGAAAGGGAAAAAAAGAATTTCAAGGGAGTATGCTGCTATATAATTAACACAAATAACTAAATAATTATGCACATCCCTTCCCATCCCCACAATTAAATGTTTTTAAACAACTCATGTGATGAAAGATCTACCTTTTAGGCAAACAAAAGCCATCCCTACCAGTTTAAGGATTTAACTGATGCTGTATTGCATCAGTTTTAAGTGATGCTTATGATTTTTATCTTGTATACTTCTGAGGAATAAACAGTTAATGACATAATCTGCAGGAGAACTTTACACAATGCCTAAGAGAACTTTCAGTGTAAGTACTTATGATTTTAAATCATTGTGGCTGGATTTATCTAAGCTTCAGCCTCAGAGCTATATTTAAATCAGGAAGAAGCACCCCCAGAAACTCTCTCCCATGTATCAGCGTTGGAAACCAGATTCCTTTCCTATCAGAGTTAATGGCAGTTCACCGTACAGCTGAATTCTTTCAAAATTAGACAGATCAAAATTCAGCAGTTCTGTAAAGACTCTAAGAGACCGTCCTCCTTGTAAATGCTATAAAAGTCCAAGTTAAAAAACATTTCCGTATACTTTAAAACCATCTGGCCCTTAACCTAATCACTTCTGGCAATCGAGCCTTACTCCTGGTAATCCTGATCAAAAAGTCTGCTCTGGTTTTTCTGATTGAAATGTCCATTGCCTACAAATCTCCCACACACCTTCTTGATTGGCCTGTTTTGTTTGTGTGGTTTTGTTTTGTTTTGTGTGTGTGTGTGAAAGATACTAAGGGCCATTATTTATGAACAGCAAGGAAACAAATCACTCTTGTCTAGTCTCTCTGCAGATTCCCACACTTATTACCCAAAATCCCCCAGCTCTTCCTCGGTCTTGCCCTGAAGGAAAGAACTGTGCTGGGCCTGAAGGCAGTCTCATGGGGAAACCGGCTTCTGCTTTTCTTGAGAAACTACTTTGGATATCTGGATATAGTGAGGATCTCAACTGGGTTAGAACCAATCCCTAAACTTTTCTCAAAAAGTACAGCTGACTGCCACCCAGAGTGCCTGGGCTGGCTGGCACTGAGAATATCGTTTTGCACAGTCACAGAATTTCTCATTTTGACCCGCTTTCAGTTGGGAAAGGAAGATAACGACGTGAATTCACATTCGCCACCGCTCTGCCTTTGGTCACAGAGGCCAGCGTCTTTAGATATTCACCAGAGTCCACCTATATATGAATAGATTCGCTTTGTAACGTGGAAGGGAAGTTACTTTTAAAATATGTAAACAGTGCTTCGTGTGCATCCCATGCCAGCCGATCAATACTCAACCAACTGCTGCTAACAGACGCAAACATTTCCAAATGCAATTTGATCTCAACTCGTATAACCTCTTTTCCTGGATTTAGGACTGGAGCCCAAAGTGCAAGCGAGGTTTCCCCAACCCGCGCTTCAAGTGACACAACACGTGAGCGGTCTCCACTTCATACTCGGAGCGGGGTGGGGGGGTGCAAAACTAGTTGCAATTAAACATTAAAGCTTCCGGTGTCTGAAATCCCTAGAGTCCACAAGGATGAGGCTCCTTTCCGAAATTCCGGGCGGGAGGGGCCGGGAGGGGGTTGCTGGGGAGGAGAAAGACTGATGCGGAGAGGGATGGCAGAAAGCGAAACAAAAAGACAACCGGGGGAGCGCTCAGGTAGTGGGGTGGGCCGGGGTCGCGCGTCCGTCCGGGGAAGGATCGGAACCACCCCGCCCCGACCAACTTTGAGGGGCTGCCGCGGGGCGCCGGCCGAGAGACACGGACCAGCCTTAGCGTTTTCCCAGCGCTCCTCCGGCCCGCCTCGCTCATCACCATCTCCACCGCCACCACTTGCAAAACAATACCGGCAGCGGCACGCAGGCTCCCCGAGCGAAATATATAAAGTTAGCCGTTTGCTGAATTGCGTCCAAGCCCGCACTCCGGGGTCCCCGGCGGACGGCCGTCCCCGGAGGAGGGGTGGGGGGACGGGGCGGCTGTCAGCCCCGAACCTCCTCCCGCCTCCCCGCGCCCCCACCCTGTCCCCCTCCCTCCGTACTTGAGGAAACTCCGCCGGCGGCCCCCTCCCTCCTTCGCCGGCTCTCCAGCTGGAGCCGCGAGCGAGTGCGGCGCGGCGGGCACGGGGAGAGCGCTGCGCCTTGGAGGGCTGCCCGCAACCACGTCGGGACCCACAACAAAGTTAAAACGCTGCGATTCACGCACCTTACCGGCTTTCCTCTGCGTCTCCTCGGGCGCGGGATGCAAAGTGGCACAGTGGCGGGCTGGGGGGCCCCCCGGGAGGAGACTGGAGATGGGTTTGGTGGCTCGCCTTTTTCACTCTGTATGTGTGTCTGTGTGTGTGTGTCTGTGTGTGCGCGCGCGCGTCCCTCTCCCCCAGTCTCTGGCTCGCTCGCTCGCGCTCCCCGTGTAGCTCTCAAGGACGAGGTGAAATCCCTTGGCTGGTCATGAGGCGGCTTCAGAGACAAACAACACAATGCGAGTGCAAATAACAAAAGGCAAAAAGACAGTCGGAACAATGGGGGAGGCGAGGGCAGCGCACCCGCCGCCGGTCAGCTCGGCCCGGCGCCCGCCCCGAGGGGGGGCGGTGGTGCCGCGGGGGCGGGGGCGGGGCGGGGGCTCGGGCTCCCTCCAGGTCGCCCCCAGGGCGCCCGCAAACCCACCCTGACCTCCTTCCTGCCGCGGGCCGCCCGGTCGCCCTCTCTGTCCATCCGAAGGGGAAAGAGCCCGGAGTTGGCTTCCCGGTCTGCTGCCGAGTAACTAGATTGTAAATAACGCGGCGATGACCCACACCGGGCAGGAATGTTTTTTTTTTTTTTTTTTTTAAAGAAAACAATCTGCCCTCCACTTCAAGGAGCGATAAAATGAAATGGCAGGAGGGGAAGGAGGCAGGGAGAAGGAGACTATCTCTAGATCTTGATGGAGCTCGCGTCTATAAATATGCATTCGTGTTTAGTCAAGTCTCCTTTGTCAACTTCTTCCCTGCGCTGGAACCTCACCCGCTGTCCTGGAAGCATCACCTGGGCCCCTTGGCGCCCCCCACTCCCGTTTGCACGCGGGAAAGCCGGCGCGGAAGGCGCGCGTGGGGGTCTGCGGCTGTCCGCGGAACCTTCTGGGAGGCGAGCCGCCGTCCGCCCAGCGCCGAGGCTGGAGCGGCGAGTGGTTTGGTTTTTAAAGCGACCACTGCTCCCCCGAAGAGCCGCTCTGCGCCCGCGGGTCCCCGCCGACGGCACTCCGCACCCACCTACTCCTTGACCGGTGGGGAGGTGGGTGAGGGGGAGAAAAGTTTTGAGGCGCTCTCATCTCTGCCTCTGGGGTGGTTGAAGTGGTTTGGTTTTGTGTGCCTAAAGCCCCAAATCCCAATGCCCAAGAACCGGAGATTGATGTTTAGAGGGGTCTCAACAAGGCTTGGCGGCTGGGCTTTGACTGCTAAATCTGCGACCGTGGAGACGGCGCAGGAAGGCGAGAACAAGCCTCCCCGGAGTCTCATACCCATAGGAAGAAACTCCGAAGGTAATGCCCCGAGCAGGAGCTGTGGGGGCTGATTTGTGTGTGTTCTGACAGCTCCCGGGCTGCTCTGGCGCTTATCTCTACCCATCTTACTTTCATTGACTTAAAACAGCAGCCGGTTTGCCAGGGGGGTTAAAAAAAAAAAAAAAAAAATCCTATTAAATCTCAAACCTAGGATGGAGCGGGGGAATCCTGACCGCTCTCCCCGGATCTGGTGTCCAGAAAGGGAAGGCAGGGGGATGTCTCGAGGGAGGTCACGGGTCCGGAGGAGAATGGTAGAGCAGAAGACTAAGACACAATACGAGCAACACGTTTCTTTTTCTCGCCGTCCCCTTTCCTCTTGTTGAGCTGGATGCCAATTTGCATGTTCTCTCTCCACTCCTGGGCAAATTTTTTTTTTTTTTTTTCAGACGCGCCTCCACGGACTGAGCCGCGTCCCTCGGCACCCCCAGCATTTCCCAGAGAGCAACACCACCACCCGGAGATCAATGACCAGCCTGTTTATTCTTCACGCGCCTGGAAGGGCAGGGCACCGAAGGAGCAAGGGAGGGAGGCTTGGGGCTCGCCTGTGCGCGATCTCTCGCAGACTTTTTTTCTAGCTGGTTTCTAAACGGCAGCGAACAAGCAAAGAGTGTTCCTTAATGCACGCAACACATACCAATCACAATATATTAGCCTAAAAAAGTGAGACATCCTCTCTCCCCCCTTCCACCCTTTGTAGATTTGTCTCTGGAGGTGGGTTGCTAATACCTGAGATTTTTGCACTTGTCTAGGGCGGGAACTTTCTGGGGTGTTTGACAATTGATTATTTGGTACCTGCTTTCTAAAAATGGCTAAACACCTTTCCTTAGAACTAAAAGTGAGAAATGCAAATCTTAATAACTCAAGGCAAAAATTGCCAAGTGTAAGCAAGGTTATAATCCACTCCCACAAAGAAAAACTTCCTCTTCCACAAATATTTGATAGCATAGAGCCCAGTAATTAAGAGAACAATCAAATAAACTCAAGGCTTTCATGGGGACTCTAAATTATCATCTGCCTAGAATTTTTAAGCAGTGTTAATCACTTGCCAACTTGAATAGAGCTAGAGCTATAGCATTCTAAATGTGTATCCTTAACAATTTTACTATGTTTTCTTAAGTATTTAATGAGAGAGACCACGGATAATAATAATATTCAAATTGCTGGATCAATGTGGTCTCACCAACTGTGTGAAAAAATTCTCTGCCTGTGTGTATAAAACATCTTGCTGTATGTTCTCCTCACATTGACTGTATCACACAGGCTTCAGGTCTTGAAGCACTTGCTTAGTAAGAATATAAGAATTCCTAAGAATGCACCAATAATTGCACTGTGCACCTGGAATTTAAGTGTAATTTTATTCCAAAGAGTTCTTGGCATTTATTAAATGATTTATTCTCATAGTACATATGTAGTTGGTTTTCACAGTTAGCTTTCACTACTGGGGTCCTTATATAACCTGCAAGAAGCAGATCAGGCCAACTGCACACACACACAAAAAAACAAGCTCCTCCCCTCAGTACCCATTATATGAAAATAAGTAACATTTGACAGGGGGCTGTTGTTTACAGTGAACTTTTACTTCCTCTTGGCCCATACTCAGTGTAAACAAAGGGACAGAGTGAGTTCTTTTCCCCTAGCTCTCTATCCAGTGAGTAACAAGTGTGCCTGTCTGGCCTAACCCAACCAAGCAGAACAGAGCCGCCTTCTCAGGGTTTCAGTGTAGCAGCTCCTGGGACCCTTGGGTTTCCTACTTGAAGGAGATGAGAGCCTTGGGCAGAAGGAAGAAGGCGCTCTCAAGCTGCCTGGTGAGATATTGGTGAAACTTGAATTACACCAACCTCTTCTTTTCTTTTCTTTTCTTTTTTTTGCTCCTGCAGGCAACAGAACTTCCAACCATTTATGGTTATTGAAACCACATGGCCTTAAGACTAACCCATGATCATTATAGAGCAACAGCATAGCTGATCAAAAACCTCCAGTGGAATGTTTGTTTGTGTTGGGCTTAAAAAAATACCCATATTTGAAGCAGGACTGACACATGAAAGATCAGTGTTTCCATTTATCAAGCATTTACTATGTGCCTGGCTTTTGGCCAAATGCTTTTTACCTATTTTTTCCCTATTTTTTTACCACAAACCTGCAAGAAATATTACATCCCTGTTTTGCAGATGAGAAAACTAGAGCTCAGAAAGGTTAAATGACTTGTCCAGAATCATATGGCTTCTAAGTGGTTGTGCCAAATTGCCAGTCCTGTCTGCTCCAGCTTTAAGCCCTTCCACCGCACCTAGATATACTGACATTTTATATTAAGTTCAGTCTTTCAGTGAGAAATATTATTTCCTTAAATGCAGAGATTTAAAATACCAAGTTTGTATTATGTACTGTTCAGACATGATCTATGTTGATATTCTCACACTGCTTAACAGATAACTGTGAAATTTCTAAGAAAATCTTATGTGCCATATAAAAGAGTGTCCATATATACTAAATATAAAAGGTACCTAACATATATGAAATTATTTTATAGGCCAAGCAATTATGTATTATATGTATATATCCATATGATATAAATGGTAAAACAGTAGCTGAAGTTTTGGAATCCGTATAATTTTACAAGCAATGTTATAAATGCATTGCATGTATAAACTCATGTAATCTTCACAACCATAATTTTATAATATCATTTTATAGAAAGGAAACTGAAGCAGAGAGAGGTTTTATAATTTGTCCAAGTTTACACAATTAACAGGTGATGGAGCCTGGATTCACACCTAGGTACTCTAGCTTTAAGACCTTATCTACTTTGTTATGCTACCTTTCAATATATATACTCAGATGTATAAACAGTCTGCATACTTACAGGCCTATATGCTACAGTTGTTCCTTAACATAGATTTCAACTGCGCAGGTCAATTTATAGGAAGACTTTTTTTTCATAAACACCACAGTTCTACTCCATCTACAGTTGGTCGAATCTCCGGGTACACAGGGCAGACGACAGGACTTGAGAATCCGGGGATTTTGGTATGCAGGCATGTCCTGAAAACAATACCCTGTGGATGCCAAGGGACAACTATGTAGATTTAACTCTCAACTTTAGGGGAAAATAAAGGCACATCAACTGAGATCTGTTGCATCCCCATATTCAAGTTGCCTCCTGTAGCACTAGAAATATTATTGATGGGAGAGGCATTTACATTTGTCCAAGGTATTAAAGATTCTCTAAAAATTGTTGAGGCAATCTCAAGCTCCCAAACATACTTGGAGGCATTGTTTTGTTGCTGTTGTTTTAGTCATTAAGTTGTGTCTGACTCTTTGCAACTCCATGAACTGTAGCCTGCCAGGCTCCTGTGTCCCTGGAATTTCCCAGGCAAGAATACTGGAGTGGGTTGCCATTTCCTTCTCCAGGGGATCTTCCCGACCCAGGGATCGAACCCATGTCTCCTGCATTAGCAGGCGGATTCTGGGGGAGTGCTAATGAATATGAATTAGGAGTATACATACACATTTGACCCCAGTTGATTTGTACTAAGTTCATTTGAGATTCCTTTGGTCATATGTGTTAAAAAGAGCAGAGATAGGGTACTTGGGAATCCTAAAGAAGATAGTGAAGGAGGCTAATAAATACAAAAATCTGTGACCTGAGAAGTAGAGGGAAATTTAGAGGATGCAAGAAACCAAATATGTCATCATAATGGTTATAAATAATCCATTTTTATTCATTTTTTAAGTTAGTGTAGTTTGTCAACTCTCACTCCATTAACAAGAGTATATTATATAGCAGTTATTTAATATAACGGTTATTTATGTTTAACAATTATGGACTAAATTACATCCCTCAAAGGAACCTTAAAATATTTGATAAGAACCCCAGATATATGAGTGGTTTATCCCATGTCCATTTTTCTGTATGCATATCAAATTGTAAAAGTGAGCTTCTCCAGAAACTAACACAACTTTGTAAATCAACTATACTCCAATAAAAATTAATTTTAAAAAACTTTAAAAAATAAAAGTTAGCTTCTCCAAATCAGTCAACTTTGAGAAATTACTGTGAGATCTTCTCTTTTTCTTCTTCTCTCCCTAAATACAATTATGGATTATCTGTGAAAGGAAAAATAACTGACGACAATCTTCCTTCCTTGGATCCTCTTAATGCTGATAACAACTGAGATACTGACATCTAAACCATTAACTTTACTGGTTCTAACGTTCCTCTTCAGAAAAACTGAAAAAGACACCCTATACCTAACAGATGCCACACATTAAGCTCTTACTGAAAAAAAACTTTTAAAGCCCTATTACAGATACATATGTTTTCATTTAAAAACTACTATGAAATCGAGTGTTCTTTTATTTAAACATTCCCCTGTGGTTCTACGAATTAAGGATCAGTAGTACTATATTAACTGAGAGCCAGACCCAACTGGTTAAAGACAGTTGGTAAAACTGCCAACACTGGTTTTGTTGCCGAAGTTGACTGAAATGTGAGGCAGCATATACCTTAAAGAGTGAATTCTAATTTTTTAAACTTTCTCATTTTGGTAAGTATTTAGAATGAATTTTTTTTTTTTAATTTCAGCCACAGTTTTGAAAAGAGGAAATAATGTATAAAACCCAGATACTTTACACAATCAAAACCACAATTGCATTGCTTTTATTAGTGAAGTGTGTTTATTATTCTGATTGTTAAATTTTCCTTTCCTGAGAGAAAAACCAAAAGAACAAGATTGGCTCGATTCAAGAGAAACAACTTGCAGTTCCCACATCTTGTCTCTTAATTTTACTGGTTTTCAGTTTGACTTCTGTCCTTTAATTTTAAATAATGAGTATAAAATGTGGGAGGATTTAAACATGTAAAAATCGGGTTTTTTAATGTGTGGATTCCTTTCAAGTGTAGCTTTCACAATATAGTCTGTGTTCTCTATTGCTACAAATTTTGTATCAAAAATATATGAAGGTTTACATGCAATGGGACACATTGATTTAATTTTTAAGGAAAAGGGTAATGACATATTTTGCTTATTTAGAATTGGTAGCAGAACAAATTATCAAGTGAGGCAATAATATTTCAAGCTTGAATCCCAGTAAGCTTTAGTTATTTGAGTCTGTGAACTCATGATTACTCCTGTTTCTGTTTCTTCTTTCAGATTTTTGATCACATATTACCAAATGTGTCGTATAGTATGTGAAATGTGGAGGGCAAATGAAGGAACGAACAAAATGAAAGGTTAACAAAAGCACATAAAACAAGGAGGGTGGTTAAAAAGCATTGCTTAAAAATGTCCTTTGTATTTGAATTTCAGTAAATTATTGGAAGGAGGTAAATAAAATTTCAGTCTCTAGGTATCTGACACTTCTACTCTATGCTGTTGTTAGTCCTACTCTTTTGTGATGCCATGGAATTCAAACCTAATTCTGATTCAACTACCCAGAACACCTCTTGGGATTGATGAGGTCTTGATCCTAAAGATGATGACCATTTGATTTAGTACATTGTTCATTAAGCTTCTCCACATGGCCCTCTTTGGTCAAAGTAGGGGACATAATAGATCTTTGTAAGTTTTGTAAAAATACCATGTTTCATGTGCATCATACCTTTCGAGACAAAAGGTATAAGTCTAAATTAGAGGTGATCAGGAAAAGGTGAAGTTCCGTCTAGTCAAAGCTGTGGTTTTTCCAGTAGTCATGTACAGATGTGAGAGTTGGACTATAAAGAAAGCTGAGCACTGAAGAATTGATGCTTTTGAACTGTGGTATTAGAGAAGACTCTTGAGAGTCCCTTGGACTGCAAGGAGATCCAAAAAGTCCATCCTAAAGGAAATCAGTCCTGAATATTTATTGGAAGGACTGATGCTGAAGCTGAAATTCCAATACTTTGGCCACCTGATGCAAAGAGCTGACTCATTTGAAAAGACCCTAATGCTGGGAAAGATTGAAGGCGGGAGGAGAAGGGACAGTGGAGGATGAAATGGTTGGATGGCATCACCAACGCAATGGACATGAGTTTGACTAGGTTCCTGGAGTTGATGATGGACAGGGAAGCCTGGTGTGCTTCAGTCCATGGGGTCACAAAGAGTTGGACACGACTGAGAGACTGAACTGACTGACTGATGGCTATTGGGATGAATATACCAATTTCATAACTGGAGGGAAAGCAACAATCCTGGCCCTTGGAGAGTCAGTATCACACCTTTGGTGATGGTAAGAGTGGGATGGGAGACAAGGATATCCTTGTGTCCTAGATCCAGCACCATGGTCTGGCAAAAGACACCTGCAGCTGGCAGTCTGATTACCTGCTATATCTACATATTATAAACACGTGAAAACTCAAGTGGACCTGAATGGCTCCAAACTCTTCTGCTGCACCTGATGCCATCAAGAGCAGCTTCAAATATGGGTGCTCAGCAGCAAATAAGTGTAAACACACACTGACATACTCTTGTTTCATTTTAATGGTTACAAATTCAAATGCTTCCCCTGGTGCCCTAGCATTCCTTGGGTTATGTCATGAATAATCCCAAGGCTGTAACTACTTGCTCCTGTGGCTCAAACAAAATAATGTGATGGTGAACCAAACCAAGTTCCACAGAACATTCCTGACTGGAATGACTTGGAACATGAGCATAATGCTAGAGGTTAGAGCATCCATTTTGTAATCAAGAGTGACAAAAACATACTAAGGGTAGCTCAGAAGAAATAAGGAAGTGATTCGGGTTCTAGAAGTGATTGGGAGGACTTCCCTGGTGGCTCAGTGATAATCTGCTTGCAATGCAGGAGACCCAGGTTCAATCCCTAGGTCAGAAAGATCCCCTGGAGAAGAAAAGGGCAACCCACTCCAGTATTCTTGCCTGGGAAATCCTAGGGACAGAGGAGTCTGGTGGGCTACGGTCCATGGGGTCACAAAAGAGTCAGACATGACTTAGGGACTAAGCAATAACAACAAAGTGATTAGGAGGTTTCCCAAGACCACGTGACTGCCTACCTCTGGATTTCTCATTATGTGACACAAATAAAATCTTTATTTTTATGCCAAAATTTTGCTGTCTTCTGGTACTTGGAATCGAGTACAGTTACTAAGTAAACATTTTTCTTTGGGTCCAGTATCCTTTACCGTCTTATGGAAATTGCTCTACATTCTCTATGTAAGTAATTCTTCGTAATGCTTTAGTTATATGGTCCTTTTCTTTCATGCTCTACCTCCTAAGAGTCAAGTGTAGATAGGCAAAATAGCCCTATTTTCTACCTTGGGCCTCATTTGTGAGAATGTAAGCCCAGAAGCTGATTTCAGCCATGAATCCAAGTTTACGATGGCACACAACTTGAGAGAATGAAATAGCAACACAAAAACAGACTGAGGATGGTGTTGAGCCCAGTCGAGACCATTATTCCAAACTGAGAGGTCATCTGAGCCACCCTAGTTTCTACTGTTCACTTTTTTCATTCTTCTTCTTTTGATCCACTCTAGTATCTTTCCACAGAGAAGGCAATGGCACCCCACTCCAGTACTCTTGCCTGGAAAACTGGAAAATCCCATGGGCAGCGGGAATCTGATAGGCTGCAGTCTATGGGGTAGCTAAGAATCCGACACGACTGAGCGACTTCACTTTCACTTTTCACTTTCATGCATTAGAGAAGGCAATAGCAACCCACTCCAGTGTTCTTGCCTGGAGAATCCCAGGGGCGGCAGAGCCTGGTGGGCTGCCGTCTATGGGGTCACACAGAGTTGGACACGACTGAAGCAACTTAGCTGCAGCAGCAGCAGTATCTTTCCACAGAGAAGGCAATGGCACCAGACTCCAGTACTCTTGCCTGGAAAATCCCATGGGCGGTGGGAATCTGGTAGGCTGTAGTCCATGGGGTAGCTAAGAGTTGGACACGGCTGAGCGACTTCACTTTCATTTTTCATTTCATGCATTGGAGAAGGAAATGGCAACCCACTCCAGTACTCTTGCCTGGAGAATCCCAGGGATGGGGGAGCCTGGTTGGCTTCCATCTATGGGATCGCACAGAGTTGGACACTACTGAAGCAACTTAGCAGTAGCAGTAGGAGCAGTATCTTTCCAATAAATTTCAAGAATTTTATTTTGTTTCAGTTAGTTTCAATTCAATGCTTATTTGTTACATGCAAAAGTATAGTAACTAATACAGGAATGAGAGTTCAGTTCAATCAGTTCGGTTCAGTGGCTTAGTCATGTCTGACTCTTTGTGACCCCGTGAACCGCAGCACGCCAGGCCTCCCTGTCCATCACCAACTCCCGGAGTCCACCCAATCCCATATCCATCGAGTCGGTGATGCCCTCCAACCATCTCATCCTCTGTCGTCCCCTTTCTCCTCCTGCCCTCAATCTTTCCCAGCATCAGGGTCTTTTCCAATGAGTCAGCTCATCGCATCAGGTGGCTAAAGTATTAGAGTTTCAGCTTCAACATCAGTCCCTCAAATGAACACCCAGGACTGATCTCCTTAAGGATGGACTGATTGGATTTCCTTGCAGTCCAAGGGACTCTCAAGAGTCTTCTCCAACACCACAGTTCAAAAGCATCAATTCTTCAGCGCTCAACTTTCTTTATAGTCCAACTCTTACATCCATACATGACCACAGGAAAAACCATAGCCTTGACTAGACAGACCTTTGTTGGCAAGGTAATGTCTCTGCTTTTTAATATGCTGTCTAGGTTGGTTATAACTTTTCTTCCAAGGAGTAAGTATCTTTTAATTTCATGGCTGTAATCACCATCTGCAGTGATTTTCAGTTCAGTTCAGTTCAGTCGCTCAGTCATGTCCGACTCTTTGCGACCCCATGAATCGCAGCAAGCCAGGCCTCCCTGTCCATCACCAACTCCCAGAGTTCACTCAAACTCATGTCCATTGACTCGGTGATGCCATCCAGCCATCTCATCCTCTGATGTCCCCTTCTCCTCCTGCCCCCAATCCCTCCCAGCATCAGAGTCTTTTCCAATGAGTCAACTCTTCGCATGAGGTGGCCAAAGTACTGGAGTTTCAGCTTTAGCATCATTCCTTCCAAAGAACACCCAGGGCTGATCTCCTTTAGAATAGACTGGTTGGATCTCCTTGGAGTCCAAGGGACTCTCAAGAGTCTTTTCCAACACCACGTTCAAAAGCAGTGATTTTGGAGCCCAGAAAAAGAAAGTCTGACACTGTTTCCACTGTTTCCCCATCTATTTGCCATGAAGTAATGGGACCGGATGCCATGATCTTCGTTTTCTGAATGTTGAGCTTTAAGCCAACTTTTTCACTCTCCTCTTTCACTTTCATCAAGAGGCTCTTTAGTTCTTCTTCACTTTCTGCCATAAGGGTGGTGTCATGTGCATATCTGAGGTTATTGATATTTCTCCTGGCAATCTTGATTCCAGCTTGTGCTTCATCCAGCCCAGCATTTCTCATGATGTACTCTGCATATAAGTTATATAAGTAGGCTGACAATATACAGCCTTGATGTACTCCTTTTCCTATTTGGAACCAGTCTGTTGTTCCATGTCCAGTTCTCAGTGTTGCTTCCTGACCTGCGTACAAATTTCTCAAGAGGCAGGTCAGGTGGTCTGGTATTCCCATCTCTTTCAGAATTTTCCACAGTTTATTGTGATCCACACAGTCAAAGGTTTTGGCATAGTCAATGAAGCAGAAATAGATGTTTTTCTGGAACTCTCTTGCTTTTTCCATGATCCAGCGGATGTTGGTGATTTGATCTCTGGTTCCTCTGCCTAAAACCAGCTTGAACATCTGGAAGTTCACAGTTCACGTATTGCTGAAGCCTGGCTTGGAGAATTTTGAACATTACTTTACTAGCGTGTGAGATGAGTGGAATTGTGTGGTAGTTTGAGCATTCTTTGGCACTGAAATAAAAACTGACCTTTTCCAGTCCTGTGGCCACTGCTGAGTTTTCCAAATTTGCTGGCATATTGAATGTAGCACTTTCACAGCATCATCTTCCAGGATTTGCAGTAGCTCAACTGGAATTCTGTCACCTCCATGAGCTTTGTTCATAATGATGCTTCCTAAGGCTCACTTGACTTCACATTCCAGGATGTCTGGCTCTAGGTGACTGATCACACCATCGTGATTATCTGGGTCATGAAGATCTTTTTTGTATAGTTCTTCTGTGTATTCTTGCTATCTCTTCTTATGAGAATGAGAGTAACCTCCCAGTTACCTTCTTATAGGAATGAGAGTAATCTCCCAGTAACAGACTGAATGCTTATGTCCCTTCAAAATTCATTATGGTCAAATCCTAATCTCCAATGTGATCAGATTAGGAGGTGTGGCTTTGGGAGGTGATTAGGTCAGTTCTTATGCATAAGATTGAGATTTAGCACCCTTATGAAAGAGACCCCAGAGAGAGCCCTTCTCTCTGAGGTACCCACATCCAGATATCTTCACACATGTCCCATACAAGAAATTGTCTTTTCCTCTTTGGAAATGAGAATCCTAGAGATATAAAATGCAAATCCTCTGTGCATCTCTCCAGGAAACATCAGACTGTTCTGTAAAAATTTCTTTCTAGAAGACTGCTTAAGTATCCCCAACAGTTCTAGATGAGCTTGCAGATTTGACTACATCAGAATTCCAGCAGCAGCTGCTTGCCTTCCTTCTTTCACCTGTTGTTTTAAAGATCAGAAGAGATGATGGTTACAAATGTATTTTATAACCTTCAAATATGATTACATCAAGTATTATTGAATCATAAAAATAATTTCTTTGTGGCAAATAGCTGGGGGAAAAGTAGAAACAGTGACAGATTTTATTTTCTTGGGCTCCCAAATCACTGTGGATGATGACTGTAGGCATGAAATTAAAAGGTGCTTGCTCCTTGGAAGAAAAGCTATGACAAAGCCTAGACAGCATATTAAAAAGTAGAGATATCACTTTGCCAACAAAAGTCTGTATAGTCAAAGCTGTGTTTTTTCCAGTAGTCATGTACAGATGTGAGAGTTGGACCATAAAGGAGGCTGAGCACCAAAGAATTTATGCTTCTGAGTTGTGATGCTGAAGAAGACTCTTGGGAGCCCTTTAGACAGCAAGGAATCCAACCAGTCAATCCTAAAGGAAATCAACCCTGAATATTCATTGGAAGGACTGATGCTGAAGCTGAAGTTTCAATACTTTGGCCACCTGATACAAAGAGTCAACTCATTGGAAAATACCCTGATGCTGGGAAAGATTGAGGGCAGGAGAAGAAAGGAGCAACAGAGGGTGAGATAGTTAGACGGCATCACCAACTCAATAAACATGTCTGAGCAAACTCCAGGAGAAACTGAAGGACAGAGAAGTCTGGTGTGTTGCAATCCATGGGGTTTAGCGACTTGTCAGTTGAACAACAACAAAAAATAATCTGACAAAATTATATATCTGTAACCACTTCATGGGAAATAGATGGGGAAACAGTGGAAACAGTGTCAGAGTTTATTTTTCTGGGCTCCAAAATCACTACAGATGGTGACTGCAGCCATGAAATTAAAAGACACTTACTCCTTGGAAGGAAAGTTATGACCAACTTAGATAGCATACTCAAAAGCAGAGACATTACTTTGCCAACAAAGGTTCGTCTAGTCAGGGCTATGGTTTTTCCTGTGGTCATGTATGGATGTGAGAGTTGGACTGTGAAGAAGGCTGAGTGCCAAAGAATTGATGCTTTTGAACTGTGGCGTTGGAGAAGACTCTTGAGAGTCCCTTGGACTGCAAGGAGATCCAACCAGTCCATTCTGAAGGAGATCAGCCCTGGGATTTCTTTGGAAGGAATGATGCTAAAACTGAAACTCCAGTACTTTGGCCACCTCATGAGAAGAGTTGACTCATTGGAAAAGACTCTGATGCTGGGAGGGATTGGGGGCAGGAGGAGAAGGGGACAATGGAGGATGAGATGGCTGGATGGCATCATTGACTCAATGGACGTGAGTCTCAGTGAACTCCAGGAGTTGGTGATGGACAGGGAGGCCTGGCGTGCTGCGATTCATGGGGATGCAAAGAGTGGGACACGACTGAGCGACTGATCTGATCTGATCTGAAACTCATCAAAATAATAAAGGGGTTATAAAATTATGTTCTTATTTATTTTATGTTTTAAATTTTGGCCACACCCAACAGCATGTGGGATCTCAGTTCCCCAGCCAGGGATTATACCTGCTCAAAGAGGTGCAGTCTTAACTACTGGACCACCAGGGAAGTCCCATTCTTGTTTATTTTAAAGGAAAGCCTATAAATCTGTCAGTCTTTGATAAACTGTTCAGTTCAGTTGCTTAGTCATGTCCAACTCTTTGTGATCCCATGGACTGCAACATGCCAGGTTTCCCTGTCTATCACCAGCTCCCAGAGATTGCTCAGACTCACTTCCATCGAGTTGGTGATGCCATCCAACCATCTCATCCTCTGTTGTCCCCTTCTCCTCCTGCCTTCAACTTATAAACTGTTAGATTGTAACATACTAGACAAGACAAACCTTTGCTGTTACTTCAAGTGACCCACTGATACTACAAAAGCATTAAATATAAACATTTACATTTGTATAAAAATTTACTGTCATTTTCATAAAGGAAATGATAATCTTATTTAAAAAAGTAGAAGAGACTCAATGAATTGAATGTACCAGAACAAGTAAGAATCTATGACAACAAGGCTAGATTTCTTCTCTCTTCTACATATAAATGCAGAAAACCTGCCGTTGAAAGTTCATGTAAAGACTTTTTAAGATTCAGGCATCCTTCCAAGTTGAATGTCTTTAAGTGTGCCCTGGTTTGTACTGGTGTTCATTTTTCAATGCCACAGTTTTCCCGGGAGAATACTCCCGTAAGGCATTGTCAGAACTTCCTGCCTTGGCCCCTACTGTAAATGGAGTTTTAGAAATGAGCTTACACTTATGCAGTCCTGATTCATGCAAGACCTTTTTGGAAATTGCTCACCCCACCTTCCTTCCATCACCAATTCCTCAGTATAATACATGCAAAATGAAGAAAGAAGAGATGACACCCTGGGAAAAATAGAATTAAGATAAACCAGTTGAAATCTTACAAGAAACAACATTTATATCAAAATTGAAATCTAAAAACTTTTTTTTTAATTTCAAAATTTTGCAAGAGACTAGCAAAGGAAAATACTTTGTGCCTTTCTCCGTGGGCCACTTTCCTGTTGATCTGAGGCTATTGTCTATGCCGCATCATGCTGCCTGCATGTGCAAAGGGACAGGAGAGTTCAAAAAAACTCTTTCAGTGCTTTGTGGCCCTCATACACAATTAGACGACACTTCATCTGGCTGTTCCGGTGTCTTGAAGTCTGCAGTTACCGAAGGTCTACCACCAGCTGTGGCTCAAAGTGCACCACATTGTCAAACAAGGAATCCAGAAGTAAGAATTGTGTTAAATTTTTTTTAACTTCATTTTCCCTATCTGGAGAATGAGATCAATTATGAAAAGGTTAACATTAATGTTTGGGATTTCCCTGGTGATCCAGGGGTTAGGAATCTGTCTTTCAATGCAGGGGACTGGATTTAATCCCCGGTTGGGGAACTGAGATCACATATACCAGAGCTACTGAAGCCCACGCAGCCACAACTAGAGAGTCCATGTGCCACAATGAAAGATCCTAGCTGCATGCCACGACTAAGAACTGACACAGCCAAATAAATAAATAAATATTTTTTTTAAAAAAGAGGTTAATATTTATTGAGAATATGTGCCAGATATTTACTGTATATATATATATATGTGTGTGTGTGTGTGTGTGTGTATTCTCATTTAATTTTCATAATAATCCTAAAAGACAAGTACCATTCATACTATCTTACCAAAAAGGAAAACTGGGGCACAAAAAGAATAAGTAACTTTTCCAAGGTCACCCAGCTAACAGCTGCCTCCTGGAAATGCAAAGACAACAAGCCCCAGTGATGTGCATGGATATCCCCCCAAAGAAACCAAATATGTGAAGAAAATGTTAAATTTTTATGTTATATTTTTAAAAGACTTTAGGCTTTGGCAAAACCAATACAATATTGTAAAGTAAAAATAATAATAATAATAAAAAAAACTAAAAAAAAAGAGCAAAAAGAAATGTAGACTATGAATCAAGTATTAAATATATGTCAAATGGACTTCTTGCTTTAGCTCAGACACATAAAGATCTTGGCAGCAAACACTCCAAACCTTCTTAAGACAAGAAAACGTTGGGCGAACTGAAATTTAATGACTTATCTTGAACCTATCAGAGAACGAAGGTCATGAGGTACACCATCACTCCAAAACCTTGAGGAATGGGCACATGCCCAGTGTCACAGTCAAGGTCTGCTTACCTGGATCAGAAGATGCTGAAGCCATAAACTTGCAGGAACACTTCAGTGGTACTTTGGATGAATTGCTGGAGGCTGTATGGGAACTAGTGTGAGAGTGAGAAACTCCTATCTTAAGCAGCATCCACCCTACTTGGGTGGACTTTACTTCCAGGTAAAGTCCTCATGATGTAGATCCATTGCCTCATGGCTCTGGCAGGGGAAGGACATAAGTAATCATTGTGAAATAATACACATGGAGCCTTCTCCATAACAAGGGTCTATTGTCCAAAGGAAAAGACTACCAGAGTTTTATTCCAGTGGGAGGAAAGGCATTCCTCCCATTCAGCCCCTCTAGCCTTCTCGTCTCATCTGTCTCACCTAAGTAAGGGAGAAAATGTAACCAGGGGGACTTCAAGGAAACAAAAGGGGAGCCCTGCAGCTAGGGAAGGGCGCTGGGAGGAAAGGCTATACCACAAGAGAAGCACTTGTGAAGGTCACTGCCCAGCCCAAGCCACCAGCCCACTGAAAACTGAGATTTAATTCAGATTACTGAGTGTTTCCTCTTCCCCTATACCCTACCGCCACTGTAGCAGGGCTTCAGTATAATAACAGCACATCAGAGGTGAAAGAATTGCAAGACACTGATTCTCTCTGAGGAGGAGTACTTAGGGAAGCCCAAAGTAAGGAAGGGAGATAAAAATAAGAACACCAAACAAATTTGAAACCTCTGACCTCTATGGCTACAGCAAACATAAACGCAGTCTGAATACTACCCATGTTAATAGAAGTTCTCACAGCGAGGCCCTATTACCCCAGTTTTTAACATGTCTAGGTTTCAACAAAAAACTTACAAGACAAGCCAAAAGTCAGGACAAAACAAAGTCAGAAGGGAAAGCAACCATCAGAATCACTCAGATCTTACAGATCTTAGGATTTTCAGAATGAGATTAATACAGTTTTTTTTTTACTTTTCAAATATTGGCTGTATGCCACTTCAGTTTTACGTATCACACATATTAGTATCTGTTTTCAATAACCAAATGAAATCCAAAAAGGATTTTAACTTCTATGAAGAAAAGGAAAACAGTGAAAACAGCAATCAGCATTTGTTTTTCAGTGCCCATTATAGAGACTACACACCCTGAGCTAAGAGTGTGTCACTGACATGCTCCTTCCCTACAAAACACACTCAGCATCTCAGCATCAAGCCGCCATAGGTTTCAACTGTGTCCGTGAGCATCTGTGCTTTAATCTCAATTTATTTTGTACATTTATTAACATGATGTGTCCTAAGGTAATTGTTACCTCACTTTACACCATTTCAGCTTACAAAAGTTTTCAGGGGAACGCTACTTTTGGATAGCAGGGGAAACCTTTATAACTATGATCAGTATGTTAAGTGCTGTAATGGAAAAAGCAGACAACATACAAGAACAGATGGGTATATGTAAGCAGAGAGGTGGAAACTATAAGAAAGAATCAGAAGGAAATGTCAGAACGAAAATATGCTATAACAAAAATGAAGAATGCCTTTGATCTGTTCGTCAGTAATTAGAATGTCTGATGACAGAACCAATGAGCTTGAACACAGATCGATAGAAACCTCCCGGAGTGAAATGCAAAGAGAAAGAAAGAAGGAAAACATAGAACAGAATATCCAAGAACTGTGGAATCATTTCAAAAGGTGTTTCCTGTGCATGGTCTTGGAATACCAGAAGGAGAGGCAAGAACAAGGCAGAAAAAATACTTGAAGTTAACATTGGTATATGTTGTTGTTCAGTTGCTCAGTTGTGTCTGACTCTTTGCAACCCCTTGGACTTCAGTACACCAGGTTTCCCTGTCCATCACCATCTCCTGGAGCCTGCTCAAACTCATGTCTATTTAGGAGGTGATACCATCCAACCATCTCATCCTCTGTCATCCCCTTCTCCTCCTGCCTTCAATCTTTCCCAGGACCAGGGTCTTTTTCAGTGAGTCAGCTCTTTGCTTCAGGTGACCAAAGTATTGGAGCTTCAGCCTCAGCATCAATCCCTCCAGTGAATATTCAGGATTGATTTCCTTTAGGATTTACTGGTTTGATCTCCTTGTAGTCCAAGTCCAATCAGATCAGATCAAATCAGTCACTCAGTCGTGTCCAACTCTGCAACCCCATGAATCGCAGCACGCCAGGCCTCCCTGTCCATCACCAACTCCCAGAGTTCACTGAGACTCACGTCCATCGAGTCAGCGATGCCATCCAGCCATCTCATCCTCTGTCGTCCCCTTCTCCTCCTGCCCCCAATCCCTCCCAGCATCAGAGTCTTTTCCAATGAGTCAGCTCTTCGCATGAGGTGGCCAAAGTACCGGAGTTTCAGCTTTAGCATCATTCCTTCCAAAGAAATCCCAGGGCTGATCTCCTTCAGAATGGACTGGTTGGATCTCCTTGCAGTCCAAGGGACTCTCAAGAGTCTTTTCCAACACCACAGTTCAAAAGCATCAATTCTTCGGTGCTCAGCCTTCTTCACAGTCCAACTCTCACATCCATACATGACCACAGGAAAAACTATAGCCTTGACTAGACGAACCTTTGTTGGCAAAGTAATGTCTCTGCTTTTGAATATGCTATCTAGGTTGGTCATAACTTTCCTTCCAAGGAGTAAGTGTCTTTTAATTTCATGGCTGCAGTCACCATCTGTAGTGATTTTGGAGCCCAGAAAAATAAAGTCTGACACTGTTTCCACTGTTTCCCCATCTATTTCCCATGAAGTGGTGGGACCGGATGCCATGATCTTCGTTTTCTGAATGTTGAGCTTTAAGCCAACTTTTTCACTCTCCACTTTCACTTTCATCAAGAGGCTTTTGAGTTCCTCTTCACTTTCTGCCATAAGGGTGGTGTCATGTGCATATCTGAGGTTATTGATATTTCTCCCAGCAATCTTCATTCCAGTTTTTGTTTCTTCCAGTCCAGCGTTTCTCATGATGTACTCTGCATATGTTATAAAAGTAGGCTGACAATATACAGCCTTGACGAACTCCTTTTCCTATTTGGAACCAGTCTATTGTTCCATGTACAGTTCTAACTGTTGCTTCCTGACCTGCATACAAATTTCTCAAGAGGCAGATCAGGTGGTCTGGTATTCCCATCTCTTTCAGAATTTTCCACAGTTTATTGTGATCCACACAGTCAAAGGCTTTGGCATAGTCAATAAAGCAGAAATAGATGTTTTTCTGGAACTCTCTTGCTTTTTCTATGATCCAGCAGATGTTGGCAATTTGATCTCTGGTTCCTCTGCCTTTTCTAAAACCCGCTTGAACATCTGGAAGTTCATGGTTCACATATTGCTGAAGCCTGGCTTGGAGAATTTTGAGCATTACTTTACTAGCGTGTGAGATGAGTGCAATTGTGCAGTAGTTTGAGCATTCTTTGGCATTGCCTTTCTTTGGGATTGGAATGAAAACTGACCTTTTCCAGTCCTGTGGCCACTGCTGAGTTTTCCAAATTTGCTGGCATATTGAATGCAGCACTTTCACAGCATCCTCTTTCAGGATTTAGAATAGTTCAACTGGAATTCCATCACCTCCACTAGCTTTGTTCATAGTGATGCTTTCTAAGGCCCCCTTGACTTCACATTCCAGGATGTCTGGCTCTAGGTCAGTGATCACACCGTTGTGATTATCTGGGTCATGAAGATCTTTTTTGTACAGTTCTTCTGTGTATTCTTGCCATCTCTTCTTAATATCTTCTGCTTCTGTTAGGTCCATACCATTTCTGTCCTTTATCGAGCTCATCTTTGCATGAAATGTTCCTTTTGTATCTCTGATTTTCTTGAAGAGATCTCTAGTCTTTCCCATTCTGTTGTTTTCCTCTATTTCTTTGCATTGATCGCTGAAGAAGGCTTTCTTATCTCTTCTTGCTATTCTTTGGAACTCTTCATTCAGAATTTTATATCTTTCCTTTTCTCCTTTGCTTTTCACTTCTTTTCTTTTCACAGCTATTTGTAAGGCCTCCCCAGGCAGCCATTTTGCTTTTTTGCATTTCTTTTCTATGGGAATAGTCTTGATCCCTGTCTCCTGTACAATGTCACTAACCTCATTCCATAGTTCATCAGGCACTCTATCTATCAGATCTAGGCCCTTAAATCTATTTCTCACTTCCACTGTATAATCATAAGGGATTTGATATTGGTAGGTAACATTCCAAAATTAATTATAGACACTGTATTGAGTTGAATTGTCTTCTGTCAAATTTCATCTCCATCCAGAATCCCAGGATGTGATCTTACTCAAGAGCAGTCTTGACATGTTTTTCATCAAGAAGAGATTATACTAAATAAGGATGAGCCCCAAATCCAAAGACTGCTGTTGTTATAAGCAGTTTATGTGGAGACACAAGCATACACAAAGGGGAAATACTTACATGGAGATGGAGACAGAAATTGGAGTGCTTCAGCTGGAAACCAAAGAATGCCAAAGATGGCCTGTAATCACAAGAAGTTAGGAAGAAGCATGAGAGAATTCTTCCCTTTGAGCCTTTGGAGGGGAGCATGGCCCTACTGACACCTTGCCTCTGACTTCTAGCCTCCAGAAGTATGAGATAATAATTTTCTGTTTTATCAGCAATCCAGTCTGTGGAAACTTGCCATGGCAACTCCAGAAGCTTAGTAGACATCAAACCATAAATCTAAGAAGCACAGATAACACTAACCAGAATAACACATACACACGTAGGCATACCGTATTCAAACTTTAGAAAACTGAAGTCAAAGAGAAAATCCTGAAAGAAGCTAGAGGGGAAAAATAAAACTTACCTACAGAGGAACAAAGGAAAGAATTATAGTGGACATCTCACCAGAAAAGAGGCAAAACAAGAAGAAAATGAAGTGAAAATTTTAAAGCCTTAAAAGAAAAAAATTCGCTATCTTAAAATCCTATATCCAACAACATTTACTCTGCATATAAATTAAATAAGCAAAGTGACAATATACAGCTTTGACATACTCCTTTCCCAGTGTTGAACCAGTCAGCTATTCTGTGTTTGGTTCTAATGGTTGCCTCTTGACCCACATATAGTTTCTTAGGAAATATGTAGAGTGGTCTGGTACTCTCTTTTTTTAAAGATTTTCCAGTTTGTTGTGATCTACACAGTCAAAAGCTTTAGCATAGTCAATGAAAAAGAAGTAGATGTTTTTCTGGAACTCTCTTGCTTTCTCCATGATCCAACAAATGTTGGCAGTTTGATTTCTGGTTCCTCTGCCTTTTCTAAACCTAGCTTATACATATGGAAGTTTTCTGTTCACATACTGCTGAAGCCTAGCTTGAAGGATTTTGAGCATAACCTTGCTGGCATGTGAAGTGAGCACAATCATACAGTAATTTGAACATTCTTTGGCACTGCCCTTCTTTGGGATTAGAATGAAAACTGACTTTTTCCAGTCCTGTGGCCACTGCTGAGTTTTCCAACTTTGCTGACATATTGAGTACCACACTTTAGCAACAGCATCTTTTTGGATTTTAAATAACTCAGCTGGAATTCTGTCACCTCCACTAGCTTTGTTCGAAATAATGCTTCCTAAATCCCACTTGACTTCACACTCCAGGATGTCTGACTCGAGGTGAGTGACCACACCCTTGAGGCTATCTGTGTCATTAGATCTTTGTTGTATAGTTCTCCTGTGTATTCTTTCCACCTCTTCTTAATCTCTTCTGCTTCTGTTAAGTCCTTACCGTTTCTGTCCTTTACCGTGCCCATGCTTGCATGAAATGTTGCCTTGATATCTCCAGTTTTCTTGTAGAGATCTCTACTCTTTTCCATTCTATTGTTTTCCTCTATTTCTTTGCATGGTTCATGTAAGAAAGTCTTCTTATCTCTCCTTAGCCAACCAAATAATATTTTTAGCTGCTCAACAGAAAAATAAAAAGGAAGAATTGGGTCTCTTGCTCAAGATAATTAATATAATTCTGACAGATGAGAAGCTTGGAGGAGAATATCATCATTTCTATGTTGTGGAGGAGCATATCATCATTTCTATGTTGTTTGCATCTTTTTAATAAAAAGAAGAATCTTTAAAAATAGGAAAGAAAAAGGTAAACACAGCCAAAAGACAGCTGAAGTCCAAAATATGCAGAAATAATGGGAAATATCTAATGCATTCAAATAATACAGCTCTTCCAGTCCAGGGCACTGCAAGAACTAAGAGATAGCCTGCTAAACTAGTCCTAGTAATCTTCAGGAATCATGATAACGGATGTGTGCATATCTATGAAGATCTCTAATGCAAGTCACCAAGTAAAACAGGAGTGAATATGTGTTGCATGACCTTATAGATGTGAAAAGGTAATAATACGTGTGTGTGTGTGTGTGTGTGTATATATATATATATATATATATATATATATATTCATTAAAAAACAACCAGAAAGATGTACATGAAGTATTCCCTACTGGTGTTATTAAGCAACTCCTACAGCTCAACTCCAGAAAAATAAATGACCCAATCAAAAAATGGGCCAAAGATCTAAATAGACATTTCTCCAAAGAAGACATACAGATGGCTAACAAACACATGAAAAGATGCTCAACATCACTCATTATCAGAGAAATGCAAATCAAAACCACTATGAGGTACCATTTCACACCAGTCAGAATGGCTGCGATCCAAAAGTCTACAAATAATAAATGCTGGAGAGGGTGTGGAGAAAAGGGAACCCTCTTACACTGTTGGTGGGAATGCAAACTAGTACAGCCACTATGGAGAACAGTGTGGAGATTCCTTAAAAAACTGGAAATAGAACTGCCTTATGATCCAGCAATCCCACTGCTAGGCATACACACTGAGGAAACCAGAAGGGAAAGAGACACGTGTACCCCAATGTTCATCGCAGCACTGTTTATAATAGCCAGGACATGGAAGCAACCTAGATGTCCATCAGCAGATGAATGGATAAGAAAGCAGTGGTACATATACACAATGGAGTATTACTCAGCCATTAAAAAGAATACATTTGAATCAGTTCTAATGAGGTGGATGAAACTGGAGCCTATTATACAGAGTGAAGTAAGCCAGAAGGAAAAACACCAATACAGTATACTAACGCATATATATGGAATTTAGAAAGATGGTAACGATAACCCTGTATACGAGACAGCAAAAGAGACACTGATGTATAGAACAGTCTTATGGACTCTGTGGGAGAGGGAGAGGGTGGGAAGATTTGGGAGAATGGCATTGAAACATGTAAAATATCATGTATGAAACGAGATGCCAGTCCAGGTTCAATGCACGATACTGGATGCTTGGGGCTGGTGCACTGGGACGACCTAGAGGGATGGTATGGGGAGGGAGGAGGGAGGAGGGTTCAGGATGGGGAACACATGTATACCTGTGGTGGATTCATTTTGATATTTGGCAAAACTAATCTAATTATGTAAAGTTTAAAAATAAAATAAAATTAATTTAAAAAAAAAAGAAAAATGAAAGCAAAACTAAATAATGAGACACGCCTATTAAAGAAAAACATGGGGTAAAAGAAATGGAGGTGGGAAGAAATGTTCAATTAGAAAACAGGTAGGTGCCTTTTAGATTTCAGATTACACACACGCACACACACACATAGATGCACATATGTTTGTATATATTGAATTGGCAGGACCCAATACAAAACAGATATGAGTACTCTATGTTAAAAAATTAAGAATTTCAATACTGTAATAGCAGGGCATTAAACCGAGTGCAGATTCTTCTAAGTCTGGAGTCCTGTGCAACAATGAAAGTGAAAGTCACTCAGTTGTGTCCAACTCTTTGCGACCCCATGGACTATACAGTTCATGGAATTCTCCAGGCCAGAATACTGGAGTGGGTAGCCTTTCCCTTCTCCAGGGGATCTTCCCAACCCGGAGATGGAACTCAGGTCTCTTGCATTTCAGGCAGACTCTTTACCAGCTGAGCCACAAGGGAAGCAACAGTACAATGGTATAGTTTAGTTATTCACTAAGCTGGTCTTGTATATGTGCATACACATACATGTATACATACATATGTATTTTGTTCTTGAATGCAAAGATTGTATCTTTAAAGAAAAAGATAATGCGTACTACAAAGTGTGGTTCCATCCATTTTTTAAAACAATATCTATTTATTCATTTGGCTGTGCTGGGTCTTAGTTGTGGTGTGCAGGATCTTAGATATGGCATGTGGGATCTAGTTCCCTGACCAGGGATGGAATCCCAGCCCCCTACAATTGGAGCACAGAGTCTTAGCCACTGGACCATGAGGGAAGTCCCATGGTTCCATTCTTGAATGCTCAGATGTTTTCCCTTGCACACACTAGCCTGAATGCATTGCCCGTCTCTGTCTTTTTATCAGGACATCTCTTCCTGTTGCTTGTACTTCACCCTTTGAGAATTCTAGCTCCTGCATGTAGTTCTTTTTATGGTTTAATAGGCCACATTGAAAGCAATGATAAAAACACTTTTAATTAATGGGGTGCAAATTATATGTGAGGAGTTTGTCATAGGTTGAAATCAAGACCTGTAAATTTACTCTTTCTCTTTTGCATTTTCCCAAGGTAACAATACACACAGGAAGTAAAAACTTCCCAGGCACTTAATAAGCTATAACTATGGGCCCAGCGAGTAGAGAGTAATGAGTCCTGGTCTGTCTCATGCTAAGTGGAGGAGGGAGGAGGGACGGTGAGGAAAGGGAGGAGGGAGAGACGGAAGGAAAGGGACTGAAAATCACGTATGGCAGCAGTAGAGAATATAGGAAAAGGACCCGATGCAAAGAATATCCAAGTCAAATCCAAACTTTTATTACGGATGACTTCCAACTGCCACAGTTGGAAAGGACTTAAATCTTAAAACAAAACATCATGTATTAAATATTTACTCTGTACTAATCACTTTGTTTGAACTTCTCATTTAATCTTCTCAATAACCCTGAGTTAATTTCTATTATTTTTATTTTATAGATAAAGCAACTGAGAAACAAAGAGATTGTATTCTTTTCAGTGTCACATAGACACTAAATATTGAGTCTGGTTTCTTTGACTTCATAGTTACAACCTCACTGGCTGTATTATCTTGTGTCCCAGACCTTAAGTATTATCTAATACATCCATTCTTCTGATATTGAATTCTTTAACATCCACACTAATAGTTTTACAGACTATACTTGAATTTCCCCCAAATGAGGAAATCCTCTCTAATAACCTACTCTAAGTTCAGGTAGACAGCATTTCTTCATATTGAGCCAATATCTCTCTCCTTGAAACATCAACTTAATTTCAGCTCTACCATCCATAAGAAAATGTCTGATTTCTTTTCCACTTAATACATTTTCAGATATCTGGTAAATAATTGGAAGTTAACTACCATTGCCCAAGAATATTCTCTTCTCTGGGCTAATATTTCCATTCCTTCAGATGAAACTCACGGAAAATTATTGTGAGTTTCCATATCCAAGAATTGTTCCCTTTTGAATATAGTCTAATTTGTCTGTTTCTCAGATCCTCTGAACTGAATATAACACACCAAGCTTGTTCAAACAAGCTCCCGGAGCAGGACAATCACTTTCCTCACTCAAACCTTTATAGGTCTATTACCACATTCAAAGGTGCATTAGCTTTCTCAGCAGCCAAATCATACTGCTGGTTTTTATTGAAATAAAATTCATAAATCTTTGTTACACCGTCACCAATAAGTCAGGCTTTCCTTAGCTGACAGGAATGCAGGGGTGTGTGTGTGTATGTGAGAGAGAGAGAGAGAGAGAGAGGGAGAGAAGACAAAAGAGAAGGGATGGGAAGGGAACCGAAGGAATAGGCAAGGAATTGAAGGGAAGGCCAGGGACACCCAAGTGTTAAGTTCCAAATTTATATCAATTAAGTTTCATGTTGTTAGATTTGACCCTTCTTCGCACATGTTGGAGCTTTTTTTGGTGTGTGGATCTTAACTCTTAACTCCATCATACATGGAATTTCTCAACTCGCAAAATCATGCTCAAATGCAAATTTGAGAAGTAACTTTTTAATATCATCATCTAAGTCTCTAACCAAAAAGATTAACTAGACAAGACAAAGCCTTTTGGTTTGCCTCTAGGAACCACCCTCTAGGTTACCATAAAAACTTCAGTCCTACTTTTTTGGACATATAATTAATAATGTATATAAGTACAAGGGTATGTAGCCCAGAATTCTTCACCCTAGCTGGGTTTGGTAAATGTTATGCATTAAAGATAAGTGGAAGACAAGAGGAAAATGGTAGTTTCTTTCAGGGAAATGCTCTCTGCCAACACAACTGATTTATGTGGCAGACAAGTTTTCAAGGCAGGACAGTTGAGCAGCCCTCCTGCAGGTTCCTAGAAAAGCAGGTTTTCCCTCTTTGAAGTTGAACTGAAAACAAACTTGGACCATCAGGGCAGGTTTTCTTTGTTTTTCATTAGTTTTAGAAACAAAATAATAATATTTCTCCTCCCTCTGCCCCTCACACACTTTACAAAATACATGTCAAGAATGAGAATTATAAGCAAAATGTGTTTTCAATATATTCTAAATTAAAAGAAATTCTGATTTGTTAGTATGGTATGACCAAGAAGCTATTGAACGAGGCAGAGAACTAGTTGGGGAAACAAGTTGTTGTCTTACAAAACTATCCAACAAGCAGTTATCTAAGATGTTGGAGAAAAGTCACAGGATTTTGAAGTAGATTAGTTAAAAGTGTTACTTATCTATGCCCATCTCATGCCTCAATACTTCCTATAGTAAGGAAAAACAAGTCTCCCAGTCCACAAAAAGCCAGAGATGACAGTTGGTATTCAACCCGTGTATTTTGTTGTTGCTGCTGTTTAATCACTAAGTTGTGTCCGACTCTTTTGTGACCCCATGAACTGTAGCCCACCAGGCTCCTCTGTCCGTGGGATTTCCCAGGCAAGAATACAGGAGTGGGTTGCCATTTTCTGCTTCAGGGAATCTTCTGGCCCAGGGATCGAACCTTGGTCTCCTGTACACAGGTGGGTTCTTAACCACTGAGCCACCAGGCAAGCCTCATGTTTGGTCTACTGTATTCTTGCCTGTGTAGTTAGAGAAGGGAAAAAAGTGTCTGAAAGAATTCAGGAAGAGCTACCATACAAATACAGGTAGTAATGTTATCAACTTGACATTTTTATTCTCCAGTGTATAATTTTCATGATCTATAATATTTTTTATTTTATATATTTTGGTAAACATATTTTAGTATATTTTGGTAAGAGATCTAATTGCTAAGTGTGCAATATAGTATTGTTGATCTTATCAATTGTTGATCATATCAATTATATGATTGATAGGTACCTTGTTGTTTGATAGATGTCTAGAACTTACTCATCTCCCTTAAATGAAACTTTATACCTGTTGATTAGTAACCCCTCTTTTCTTCCTCCCGTCAGCCTCTGGCAACCACCATTCCACTCTGACTCTATGAATTCGACTATTTCAGATGCCTCATATGAGCTGATTCATACAGTATTTATCTTTTTATGACAGACTTATTTCACATAGCATAATATCCTCAAGGTTTGCCCATGTCGTCCCACATTGCAGAATTTCCTTCTTCTTAAAGGTTGAAAGATAATCTATTGTATATAATTTTAATTTATTTTAAAAAGACTTTTATTCTTAGCCCATGATCCTTCCCTAGAACTTACTCCTGTGGCACCATCCCGGGAATCAGGCTTTTGTCCTTGTATGTATGTTTGTGTGTCTGCTATTCCTCATACTTCCTCAATCCTCATTCTATTTCTTCATCTTTTGCTTTTTATCTGTTTAGTTTTATCAACTTTTCATTTTTTCCATGTTTAAATTTTTTTTGCTTTAAAAAAAAAAAACTTCCCTCCACTATCTCTTCCCACATTTAAGTTATTTCCCAACCCTTCTTCCTATCTAGATCTTTAGACAACTTTCTCCTCCCTTCTGCATCACCTCCAAGGCACTGTAGATTCCGGGCTCTCATGTTCATTGTTTCTGATACAATCACTGAATTTTGTTCATTCTTTCATCTTCAGTCATTGGTCTTTGGTTGAAAATGTCTTTTATTCTTCTTAGTTTATGCAGTTCACTTATTCTGAGAATAACTAGCCTCCAAAGAACAAAATAAGTGAGTTTATTCTTAGATAAAAGGTTAGGATTTGACATTCAGTGTACTGGAAACTTTGACAAAACTATAAAAAATATGCCACTAACTAGGGCTGCCAGATTACACACATATATATATATATATATATATGTATTTTATATATATATATATGTATTTTTTCCTCCTAAATGTGTGTGTATGTATGTACACATATATACATATAAATTTGATTTTCAGTTTCAAATAAACAATAAATGATAGTTTTAGTACACTTGTTATTTTAATTGCTAAGTTGTGTCCAACTCTTTTGTGACCCCATAGACTGTAGCCCACCAAGGCCTTCTGTCCGTGGGATTTCCCAGGCGAGAGTACTGAAGTGGGCTGTCGTTTCCTTCTCCTTAGCACAGCTGCTGCTGCTGCTGCTGCTGCTAAGTTGCTTCAGTCGTGTCCGACTCTGCGAGACCCCATAGACGGCAGCCCACCAGGCTCCCCCGTCCCTGGGATTCTCCAGGCAAGAATACTGGAGTGGGTTGCCATTTCCTTCTCCAATGCATGCAAGTGAAAAGGGAAAGTGAAGTCGCTCAGTCCTGTTCGACTCTTAGCGACCCCATGGATTGCAGCCCACCAGGCTCCTCCATCCATGGGATTTTCCAGGCAAGAGTACTGGAGTGGGGTGCCATTGCCTTCTCCGTTAGCACAGCTAAGATCCATCAATATTTTTATTGTTTACCTGAAATTCAAATTTAACTGCTTTTCCTACATTTTTGCCTGGCAAGCCTACCACTACTATATTTAGTTATATTATCAGCTAATAAACAAATACTAGATTTAAACTGTGTGTCTAAATAGGATAATAAGCAATGTGAAAGATCATATGTGTACAAAACCAATCCCTGTCCTCAGAAAGTTTAGTAGAGAGTTAAGAAGTTAAAAAATATAATGAACAATTAGAAAACAATGAAAAATAGCAGATAATTAATTGTTTAAGTGGTTCCAGTGATAAGTCTAGCACAAACTCAGGTGTTGATCGGAACAGAACAGCTCAGAAATTATTCCTGGAGTAGAGAAGGATGTGATTTCTGGTGGCCTTGGCCTGCTGTGGCTTGAAGCAGGGTTTCAGTTCCCAGCCAGAGACTGAGGTTGGGCGGCAGCAGTGAGAGCACTGAACCCTAACAACTAGACCACAAGGGACCAGTGGCCAGCGACAAGGCCCTGGTCCATTGGCTATTTAGAAATAGATTTCCACAGAGGGACGGAAGTGACAGAAGAAAAGTGTTTTAATAAACATCCCTCCTAATGGAAAAAAAAGTACGTGTGGACATATGAGGTGGTCTCAGAAAGACAATCGTGTCCTCATGGTGGTTTGATTCACTTTTAGGGGCATTTCTTCTGGGTTTTCTTTGGCCAGTCATCTTGCCTTGCCTGGTTCCAAGTCTGTATTTGGTGTATCTCAGGATCCTCCCACATGTGCACACAGCTCTTAGCAAAGATGCATTCTGGCAAAGGGGCCAGTGTATAGGTTGACGTCACTTACTATGAGGTGACGTCCCCCTCTGTTTTGATCTCCAAGGAGCCTTGTGTAGTTAGGGAGGTCTCCTTGACTTCAAAAATGAGGAATATGTGGTCTCTATCTCTTATCTGGGCTGGGCTCAGCTCCTCTCTTGCTCCTACTATTTTGGAGTATGTGTCCACAAAGGAGAAACCAGCTGTTCACCCTGGGGCCCATCTCGCTCCTGCCTCAGATATGATCTGCTTTTAGGGGACAGAGTGCACTCATCAAGCAAACTAGAGGAACAAAGCGTTCCCAGATTGTTGCCATGTTTTCCTGCCCATGCCTTCTAATATTATTCCTTTCTCCAGAAATAATCTTACCTGGACTATAAGGCCTTGTTCACGCCACCTACCTCTTAAAGACCTTTCCTTCTTTAAACCTGCTACAGCGCTTTCTATCTGCACTGTCATTCATCATACTGTGCATTGTTCTTCTGGCTAATTTTCAATGTATCTTTCAAGGGTGATCTGCTTTTTGGAAAAAGAATGCTGCATCTGCCCAGAGTAAGTATTCTAGATATTTTGATGGAATGAGTGAATGAATCCTGAAACTATTTCCAGCTCTTCAATGATTATCCAAACGGCCACCCTCGCCACATCTGGACTTCTTAAAGGCAAAGTTGGACCTTTTATCTTCTGGGCACCCATAGCTCCCAACATCTTTAATACATGCACAATATGCTATTGCATTGTAAATGGATACATATTAATTAAGTCCTTCTACTGGTCCTGTTGCTCTTTGTAACCACACTGACTTTATAGTGAGTTTAAGAAAAGACTTTCTAAAGAAAAAAATGAATCATTCTCTGTTTTACAATGTTTGTTCTTACATTGATTAAAGTAAATCATGTAACATAAATTAAAAATAACCATCTAAAATATATATAGAAGATCTTATTTATAGTGGAATAAATTATAGGTGGCATATATTTCATTGTGAGAACAGGCCAAATCCAGTTTAAATGGATATAATTTGACTTCTCACTTATTATAAAATCTTCCTTTGTGATGTGACCTCACTGTAATTTGTTTTAATGTGTATTGTAGATTAATCTATTGCTTACTGTTCAATTAAGCAATACAATTGCAACTGTATTATTATGGTCATATATTTATAAGAACACAATGGTTATTTATAGGGCTTTAGGTCTATTTGGAATTATTGTTTGTAAATATTTGTTCTTGTCTATAGCTAAAATTTTTCCATGATGTTGTAAGTCCTTCTACAAGCCTTTGTTAGCTATATTTGGAAGATCTCCAGGCAGCACAAATTACTAAGAAACAATACAGAACTTCAAAAGCATGTTTATTTGCACTATAATGTGGAATTCACTATCACACATAGGTATTTTGAGGCCTTTACTCTCATTCATACAATAGGCGATTTTCCTGTAAAAAGTAATAATAATTCACTATATTTTCTTCTTTTGCCTCCAAAGATTTTTCAAAATATATACCCTCCTAGGGAGTCAAACACAAGGAGAAAAACCTAGTCAAGTATAATTAATTCCTTGGGCAGTACAGTGACACTCAGCTAGACCTGCAGATTAGAATATGGGGATTTTTTTTAAAAAATGCAGAGATCCCATCCCTGAACCCGCTGAATCAGCATTCCTACAGGGTTAGGGGGGAGCTCTTGGCATGAATATTTTCAAAAGTTGTATGATAACTATGGTATTCACCCACCATTTGAAACCACCACTGCATCTATTATTCAAGGGGAATAATCTCCAGGAACTAGAAATATGCTTATTTTGGAAAATGATTAGGATTACAAAAAATATGGTTGATGTAATATACTTGCTTTTCACAAATTATATCTCTTCTTTGAATTGAACTAATTATTCTGCATTTTGATTAGGCTTTTTCTTATTCACACAAATAACTAGACAACTGACCTAATAGCACAGTTAATTATAATTATGATATCTCATCAGTTTGGCAACTAGTTATTTCTAACCAATTATTTTGACTATCTTTTAACAACCGAATATGATTGGCTATTCTGCCAATTCAAGCTATTTTTCAGTAGATTTAAAGAAAAAAAATTCTTGTCTTATTGACTTGGAATTTATTAAAAGAAAATTGTTACCATGATAAACAGTGACCATTATATAGTTATATGTGAAAAACCAGTTCTGTGTATATGTTATTGATCTTTAAGTATTCTGAAACCTGTATCACTATCCAGCCATGTTATATCATGTCTAATTCATGTATCTATGATGTCCAATAAAAACTTTTATAAATTTATTTAGCTATTTAATTATTTCTTAAATGCATCCTTAAAACTAAAGAGGTGATTTGCTTCCTTGCTAAACCAAACAGACAACAATCCAATTACCAAGTCTAATAAATTGAAATTAATCACATGAAAAAGTACACAGCACTTTTTGGAATGGTCACAGAAAACATTATGTAAAATTTTCTTCTCTCAACTGAAACACATTTACTCATCCTTACAACCACAGATTTTGCAAAATTTTAGGATGGACAAAAACAGTAACTATTTCTGATCTTTGTGTCACAAATGTTTTTGAAGGAACTTTCATTGGTATTTTTGGCATCCGTTGTGTTGTATTATTTAATTAACCTGGTTTCAAAAGAAATAAGGTCATTGTGTGCATTTAAATCTCATTGGGATAATTCCACGTACTTTTAGGATGGAAGAACATTACCCCCTCTAGTGGATAAAGGCAAAACTCATGGTCCTGGGTTGAAAAAGACGGTTTCCTTAAACTGTCATAATTTAATAGATTGATGGGTTAATTCCCCTAGTCATCCTTCATTTCAAGCACATTGTCTTGGAAAATGTGCTATGTCACACATATTCTTATATGAAGATGTGTAACAGTATTTGGAATTTAACACAGGGCAATAAAGGAAATGTAGTTCATGCCAGGCATCCTGTTTCATGTTAAAAAAATGGATTTTGCAGGAGTCATCCTACGGTGTTTACTTCTACTGAGCAAAGCACCATGAAAACACTTTCTTTATAATTAAAGAACAGGAAAATTACAGTAGAAATCAAACTCAACTTTTTTAAAAGTTTTTTTTTAATTTATTTCTTTTAAATTGAAGGATAATTGCTGTACAATGCTGTGTTGTGTGTGCTCAGTCACTTCAGTCACGTTCGATTCTTTGTGACCCTATGGACCTCAGCCCTCCAGGCTCCTCTTGCCATTGGGATTCTCCAGGCAAGAATACTGGAGTGGGTAGCCATGGCCTTCTCCAGAGGATCTTCCCAGCCCAGGATTCAAACTCTTGTCTCCTGCACTGCAGGCAGGTTCTTTGCCGCTGAGCCACTGGGGAAGCCCACAGTTTTGTGCCGGCTTCTGCCATAACATCAACATGAATCACCCATAAGTATACATATGTCCCCTCCTTCTTGAACCTTTGGCCCACCTCCCATCCCATCCCACCCCCTAGGTTGTCACAGAGCACTAGTAAACTCATAGTTTTTAACCATGAAGTTTTCATCATTAGGTATACCTAAAGTACATTTAAAAAAATTAAGTTGAATGGGCCAGCCGTTTGAGTCTAGCATTTTTGTTTATACAAAAAGTTGTCCAGAATTTATCATTTTAATTTTCTACAAAAGAAACACTTGTGTTTCTAGAGTCGAGTAGCATGAGGAAAAGTGTTAGTTGTTCAGTCGTGTCCAGCTCTTTGCAACCCTGTGGGCTGTTAGCCCTCCAGGCTGTCTGTCCATGGAATTGTCCAGGCAAGAATACTGGAGTGGATTGCCATTTCCTTCTCCAGGAGATCTTCCCGACCCAGGGATCAAACTTGGGTCTCCTGAATTGCAGGCGGATTTTTTACCATCTGAGCCAACCAGGGAAGCCCAAAGTAGATTGTGCACATAGTACACACAAATCTGGGAGCTGGTTTATTTCCTTAAATTCATCTACCAGCAAATGGTCCATTAATCCTGCTCAGATACGGAGATTCAAGGTCATTCAACTTACTGTGGTAGTTGGCTTTAACTTTAGATGAACAGAATAAACAAATTCCTGCTCAAGCATTGACCAATTTTTACTTCTCTAAATCATCAAAGGCACATTTCAAAGGTAGAGTGTGACAAATGACCATCATTATCTTGTATTTAACACTAAGGAAGTGAAGTTATCCTCAGTTGACTCATCACTAACAGAACTTTTATTTATTTATTTTTTATTAGAGTTTAGTTGCTTTACAAGGCTGTCTTAGTTTCTTCTGTACAGCAAAGTGAATCAGCCATACGTATACGTATATCCCCTCTTTTTTAGATTTCTTTCCCATTTAGATCACCACAAAGCACTCAGTAGGTTCCCTGTGCTATACAGTATTCTCATTAGTTATCTATTTTATACCAAATAGTATATATATATATATATGTCAATCTTAATCTCCCAATTCATCCCAACCCCACCATTCCTCTTGGTGTCCATATGTTTGTTCTCTACATCTGTGTCTCTGTTTCTGTTTTGCCAATAGGTTCATCTGTACCATTTTTCTAGATTCCACATATATGCATTAATATATGATACTTGCTTTTCTCTCTCTGACTTACTTCACTCTGTAGATGATCTCTAGGTCTATCTGCTGCTGCTGCTGCTAAGTCACTTCAGTCGACATCTCTGTAAATGGCATAGCTTCATTACTTACTAGTAGATTATTTAAAAATACACTGCAGATAGTTTTGAATTAATCCTAATATTTTCCCTTCATTAGGTCATATTTGATTAGCTCACTTAAATACATTTGAAATATTTGCAAATAGGAAAAATCTTAGTTATACTTATGTATAACAGCCTGAGGCAGCCCACATAAGAGAGGCTTATCTCTTTTCCTTGGTAATCCCCCCATAGCCTCTCTAATGTCAGGTATGTGGCTGCCAACTAATAGGAAAAAATAGAGGAAAGAAAATTTTAAGCTCCTCTAATGGAAAAGCAAAAATCATCAATCAACTATCACATAAGCTGTGTTTCAAAATAAACTTGAAAATATTTACAAAGCAATTACTCACTCTAGTTAATTATCATGAGAGGATATACTCTAAAGAAATGCATAAAAATAATTTATACCTTAAAATAGCTTAAAATGTAGTTGGAAAAAATTGACTACATAAAATGGAAGATTTAATAAGAGGTCACAAACAGATAAAAATACACATTTTCCTAATAGTTTCTCAGCTTTTAAAGTATTTGCACACAAATTATTGCCAGAGTTTCCTTATCTATAAAATCAAAATAAGACCTACCTATATCACTGAGTCATTGGAAGGTTTTAATAAGATAGCAGTTTATTGAAACTAGCAAAATGTTTGACATATAATGAGCCAATAAAATATTAGTTTCTTTGATCCTCAGAAAGACCCTACAAATTTGGGAGGTTAGATATTTTAAATTTCATTTATAAAGTTTAAAAAAAATTGATTTACATTTGACAATCAGATTCAGAGACATTCCAAGAATGGCTGAGTGTGGCATAAAAGCCTAAATCTGTAGTTCTCTCTGTCTCTGTCTCTCAATGTGTGTGTGTGTGTGTGTGAGAAACCATTATGAGTAAAATATGAAAGTAGAAAAAGAAAAGTGGTTAAGGAGTGGTGAGTAAACCATTTGGACTGAAATAGAAGTGTTAAAATAAGTGGTTATACATAAGATGGTAAAGATACATTGAAGACAAATTTAATACCAAGCTAAGGGGTTCAGGGGCTTTCCTGGTAGCTCAGACGGTAAAGCGTCTGCCTACAATGCAGGAGACCCGGGTTCGATCCCTGGGTCGGAAAGATCCCCTGGAGAAGGAAATGGCAACCCACTCCAGTATTCTTGCCTGGAAAATCCCATGGACGGAGGAGCATGGTAGGTTACAGTCCATGGGGTCGCAAAGAGTAGGACACGACTGAGCAACTTCACTTCACTTTAAGGGGTTCAGATTTTATCTGAAGCACAGCATGGTAAAGGGTCCGCTATAGCAAAATTTGAGGTATTTACAACAAACAAATGCCTCAAGCTAAATTTTATCAGTGTTTACATTGGGTTTCCCTGGTGACTCAGACAGTAAAGAATCTACCTGCGATGCAGGAGACCTGAGTTCAATCCCTGGGTTGGGAAGAACCCCTGAAGAAGAAAAAGGCTGTCCACTCTAGTATTCTTGCCTGGAAAATTCCATGGACCTAGGAGCCTGGTGGGCTACAGTCCATGGTGTCACAAAGAGTCAGACACAAATGAATGACTAACACTTTCACTTTTCACATTGCACCGAAAGCAGGAATAATCTGATCGAAATGATGTTACAGTGGCAGTTTTCAGGGTGGATAGAAGGGATAGAAATGCTGAAGGCAGGGAGCTGAGTTAAGTTGCTGATACATTAGCTCATACAGAAAGAACATAAAGAAGAAGGAAGGGACTCTAAAGGGAGAATGAAAAGAACAGGACTGAAATGGAGTATGGGAGGTGGGAAAGAGGACTGGAATGTGTAATCCAAGGTGATTTTGTGGTTTCAGTCTTATGTCTGGCCCTATTTACAAAAACAGGGGAGTTGGCTTGATCAGGAAGCTGAAATTTTCCATTTTAGATGTGCTGAACATATGCATCTTAATATGTTAAACAGCTTCTTTGAGAGACTAATTGGATTCTGCCACTAAAGCATTTACAGTATAATATTTTTTAAATGCTAAGGAAAACTTGTTCTCAACCAATGAAATCGTGGACTCTAGGGAATCCTGCATTTCCGAAGTCAACTTCCCTTTTTCAAGACAGCTTTTTGCATGCTTCAAGGGTTGTGGTTGAAGTTGGACACCTGTGGGCACCACCAGAGCTAGCTTTAGGCAAAACCATGAAGCAGCAGAGTAAACTTGGTGAATCTCTTTTTCCTTTTCCATGCCTCTCTCCCTACCTTGGGTACTCTCATCAGCTCAGTTGTCTGACTTCAAATGGGAATGAGCTCCGGGTCAAGATTTCTATCACCTAGGAGAGTGCTTGGCCCATTAGAAGGCTCTCTAAAAGCTGTAGCAATCAGTGAGATGAGTGAAAGAAAGAAAAAAGTAATGAATGAATAAAATACCTGACAAATGTATTCATTCTAAGATTTGGGGATTTGATCTGGGGCTATCTCCTCAAATTATTTGTATTGAAGTGTAGCCATCCAGAGAAGCATTTATGTTCTCCAATGGGAGGAGTTATTGCTGATAGATTTCAGACAGCAGAAGAGACTAAATTTTGAGAGCAAGGGCTACCACTTACCACAGTAAATCACACAGTCATTATTTACACACAGTAAATAAAAACAGTCATTCACTCATAAAATTGGTTCCTTTGGACAGTGGTTCTCATTTTGGTTGTCATCCACTTTTTAACAACTGTTGGTGAAATGAAATCATATTAAATGTAAAGAAAATTCTGTATTACAGGTAGGATTCATTCAGTATCACTATCTAGTCCTAAAATACAACTCTCCTCTCAATAGTTCTTACAGTAGGCAACCTGAGCTTCAGGCTGAATGTTCATGTCGGTTTTGTCCTGTCTACAGTGTATGCCAGGAGACTCCCCTTGTCAGAGCTGCCAACCTGCATGAATATGATGATTTAATTTGGGCTTCGGTTGATTTAGTCATTGACAAGAGAGCCTTGACTAAACATGGAACCAAATTTCAAGTGCGCACTGTACATAAAAATAAATTATAATATTCATGCTCAATGATTTTTATTGCTTTCATATAAATATTTGAGTAATGTTTCTTACAATCAGTGATGGATAAATACATAATAAATATTTGAAAATACAGTCTAATGAATAGCTAGCTATTTCCATATTCTCTGAGTCCCTCTAATTTTGATTTTGTGGCTGGAAGTCCAGAGAAAGTCTCAGTTTCCAACTCTTCTAAACAACGGCTTTCCTCAGACTTTTTGGTGCTTCCGCTCACAGCTGTGCATTTGGCTGAGAACTGGAAGCACTGTTGAGAGAGGAGACAGAAAGAGCTTGAACCAAGTAGTCTGACTCACTGAAGAATTAGAATGAAATTTTGCTGTGAGGTATGTCAGATTGCAATAAAATTCCCTGGGTGACTATCTGGTTCTTATTACTCATATTCTTGATTAAGTTCATATACTTAAAATAATCTATTCATGTAGTATTAGTATCCAAACACATACAAGTTCAGATTTTCTAGTCTGAAAAAGTAAGTCCAAAAATGTGAATAGTAAAGTAACATGTGAGGCTTATAACTCACAAAGTTATGTATCAGTTCAGTTCAGTTCAGTCACTCAGTTGTGTCCGACTCTTTGCGACCCCACGAATTGCAGCAGGCCTCCCTGTCCATCACCAACTCCCAGAGTTCACTCAAACTCACGTCCATCGAGTAAGTAATGCCATCCAGCCATCTCATCTTCTGTCGTCCCCTTCTCCTCCTGCCCCCAACCCCTCCCAGCATCAGAGTCTTTTCCAATGAGTTAACTCTTCGCATGAGATGGCCAAAGTACTGCAGTTTCAGCTTTAGCATCAGTCTTTCCAAAGAACACTCAGGGCTGATCTCCTTCAGAATGGACTGGTTGGATCTCCTTGCAGTCCAAGGGACTCTCAAGGGTCTTCTCCAACACCACAGTTCAAAAGTATCAATTCTTCGGTGCTCCGCTTTCTTCACAGTCCAACTCTCATATCCATATATGACCACTGGAAAAAGTTATGTATAGTGCTGTTTATTTATATTTGTTTAATAGAAGTGGATAAATGCAATTTTTGTATTTTCAAGTATAGCAAAATATTACCTAATGAAGTCACAGTGATACATATTAGAATACAATTTCTCAGTACATTTTGGATAACCTTTAAAAATGCATATAGTTTTACTTAATTTATGAATTTTTTAAGATCTTGGACCTATAATTCTCCCTATGTCAATCTTGAAGAAGTAACTGACTTTAATGTGACTTGCTGAAAATGGTATAATGAATTTTAGAAAATATAGAAGTAAATTAATGGAGCTTGAAGTTTATCATCCTGGTTTACAAGGAAACTAAGACCCAGAGTTTGTATACCCCAACAAATATGTAGAGAGAGACTCCAAAACCACTAGCTGGATTTCTCTGTTTAAAGATAATATTAACATTTTATTTATGTGTTCATTCTTTCAAAACTATAGCAAGGTGTGTAGCTCTTAATGGAATCAAATACTCAATAGAACATATTTAATCTCTGTTAACATGAGACTAACCTATTAAAAAGTTCAGTGTTTAAATGCTGTTCATAATGACACCTCTTGGAGATCATCAGAGTCAGCAGTCCAATGTGCAATCCCGTTTTCTTACAGAAACAGCAGAAGGTCTTTTTTTATGTTAAAATATACTGATCAGTTCAGTTCAGTCACTCAGTTGTGTCTGATTCTTTGCAACTCCATGGACCGCAGCACGCCAGGCCTCCCTGTCCATCACCAACTCCTGCAGTCTACCCAAACTCATGTCCATTGACTCGGTGATGCCATCTAACCATCTCATCCTCTGTCACCCCTTTCTCCTCCTGCCTTCAATCTTTCCCAACATCAGGGTCTTTTCAAATGAGTCAGCTCTTTGCATCAGGTGGCCAAAATACCGTAGTTTCAGCTTCAACATCAGTCCTTCCAATGAACACCCAGGACTGATCTCCTTTAGGATGGACTGGTTGGATCTCCTTGCAGTCCAAGAGACTCTCAAGAGTCTTCTCCAACACCACAGTTCAAAAGTATCAATTCTTCTGCGCTCAGCCTTCTTTATAGTCCAACTCTCATATCCATACATGACTATTGGAAAAACCATAGCCTTGACTAGACGGACCTTTGTTGACAAAGTAATGTCTCTGCTTTTTAATATGCTGTCTAGGGTGGTCATAACTTTCCTTCCAAGGAGTAAGTGTCTTTTAATTTCATGGTTGCAATCACCATCTGCAGTGATTTTTATTGATCAAGCCCCTTACTAAAATTAGAAGGAAAAAAAAAGATAAATAGGTGTACAAGTAAAGGCAAAGAAGAATGTTTAAAGAGAAAATTCAGGTGTCTGCATTACAAATTAATAAAAGAGAGCCTGAAATGTCTTGCAGTTTTATGGCTAGTTATGTGTGAGAAATATAAAACATATATATGGAAAGTAAAAAAAAAAAAGTAGGGAGAAATAAAAATATAAGGAAAGTTAGAGACCTAGTGACTTGGGAGAGGGAGTGACCTCGAGAAAAGATAGAGTGACCAACACACATTAACAAACTTTCAGAGCATAATATTCTTATTGAATTGTTTTAGATATAAAGACTCAAAAACCACACTGCAATTACATAACCTTGAACATAAACACATAGATTTCACCTAAAGTATTTCTCCACCCAGATGAACTAGCTCAGAAAAAAACTGGAGACTAGAAATAGCTCATAGAAGTGAAGTTCCCTATCACTCTTACCATTATAAAATGTGATGGTCCAACCTTCACTAGAAGTTGGAAACTAAGGTTATACAAACTTGAAAGCACTGGTCTCTCAAGCAAAAGGACTTCTTAGTGCTGTCCCTTTGAAGCAGAATGATTTTGTGTTGTGTATCTATGTGTACCATTGGTTCCTCAACCCCTTGGTTCTCTTCTCTGTGACTACTGAACTTATTAGGGTACTTCAGGTGACATGGTGGTAAAGAACCTGCCTACCAATGCAGGAGATGCAAGAGATGTGGGTTCGATCCCTGGGTCAGGAAAATCCCCTGGAGGAGGAAACAGCAACCCTCTAGTATTCTTGCCTGGAAAATTCCATGGACAGAGAAGCTTGGCAGGCTGCAGTCCATGGAGCTGCAGAGTTGGACATAACTGAGAATGCTTGCATGTGTGCATTTGTTACAGGCCCATCAGAAAACACAGGATTTGCTTAGCATCCAGGCAGAGTTTAAGCCGGACTGCCAGACATCAGCACATATCATTGCTATGATACTTCTGATTAAAAGTGTGATGATGCCATTGAAGTTAATCCAAAAATCAGCCACGAAAACACTGTCAAAAGGTTGACACATTGACATTTCTATTTAAAAAAATCTAGGAGGACTGTACCTTCAATAGTCTTCAGAATTATTTTAATTAGTTTTGCCTACTTCCTAATTTGCTGGCTGCCTATTTATTTATTATAGCAGATATTTTTAACCTGGAATCTATTTAAAGCAACAAGATCGGCAAAGAGTGGAAAATCATTACCGGAACGTTTGGTTGTTAAAAAAAAAAAGATTTGCATCTTCTTTTTTCTTTAAGGCATAGTGCTAACAACTTTTTAGAAATTCTAATAATGTCACTGACCAACTCAGGGTTGATGGAGTATGGTAACCATTTCATGGATTAAAAAAGGAATCTCACATGTTTTCCTATGGGACTTCATGTCCACTTAAAAAAAACAAAATAGAAAAATACATCTCAAGTGAGCATGGTATTGAGAGGAACCATTTCTCATTTCTAAAAGTTAAACTGAAAAGATACAGTGACTAAACCAGTCACTCAGTCCAGGTTCAATGCACGATACTGGATGCTTGGGGCTAGTGCACTGGGACAACCCAGAGGGATGGTATGGGGAGGGAGGAGGGAGGAGGGTTCAGGATGGGGAGCACACGTATACCTGTGATGGATTCATTTTGATATTTGGCAAAACTAATACAATTATGTAAAGTTTAAAAATAAAATAAAATTTAAAAAAAATAAATAAATAAACCAGTCACTCATTTTGGGTGTGTCTGCTCTGACAAGTGCTTTTCCAAATGATAGTCTAGCATTTTCTACCCTTCTGCTCAATGGTTTCTGTGAGTGTTGGTGTTTTTATGATGTACTTTAAGGGGACAATGTATTACAATTGATATTTTAATTTTTCTTAATATTTAAGCATTTAACTTTTCAAGCATTGATCTGCTCTAAATTCACAATCATTCATTATCATATGTGGTAGATTATATTATTCTTCTGAACTGTAGCTGCCAAGTATCATAAATCCATGCCTTCCCCCTTGTGACTTCCCATGTCCAGGGCTGTTAGCATAACTGACACCATCTTGGCCTCTTAACACTTTTCCTGTCCTTCCCGTCTAGGACTGTACTGTGCAATCATTTCTCTGTCATCAGGCACTTTGCAGTTAATAGATATTGTTTGATAATCATTAGGACTAGCTACCCTCTATGCTCTGCTAGTCCCCAAACAATGATGAAACTTTTCATTGACTAATTCCTGGTGGCTGTGAGACAAGTTATCCATTTATAAATCTTGACTTAGGAATGCACATCCTGCTTCCAAGTACTTTCCCCATTCCCTAGGTTAACTATAAAATTGTCCAAACTGTCTGCCCATCAGTGGTGCAGAATGTGGCTATGAACCACTGTTTGCTTGATCTTGATGCCATCCTGCATAACATCGGTACCCTATTATACACTGGTCCAAGAGCCTCTTGATGAAGACGAAAGAGGAGAGGGGAAAAGCTTGTTTAAAACTCAACATTCAAAAAACAAAAATCGTGGCATCCATGCCCATCACTTTATGGCAAATAGATGGGGAAAAAGTGGAAACAGTGGTCAGATTTCATTTTCTTGGGTTCCAAAATCACTGAAGATGGTGACTGCAACCATGAAAGTAAAAGATGTTGCTCCTTGGAAGAAAAGCTATGACAGACCTAGACAGCATATTAAAAAGCAGAGACATCAATTTGCTCATAAAGGTCTGTATAGTCAAAGCTATGGTTTTTCCAGTAGTCATATATGGATGTGAGAGTTGGACCATAAAGAAGGCTGAGCACTGAAGAATCTATGCCTTTGAACTGTGGTGCTAGAGAAGACTCTTGAGAGTCCCTTGGACAGCAAGATGAAATCAGTCAATCCTAAAGGAAAATAACTCTGAATATTCATTGGAAGGATTGATGCTCAAGCTAAAGCTCCAATACTTTGGCAACTTGATGCAAATAGCCAACTCACAGGAAAAGACCCTGATGCTGGGAAAGATTGAGGGCAAGAGAAGGGAGTGACAGAGGATGAGATGGTTGGATGACATCATGGACTCAATGGACATGAGTTTGAGCACACTTTGGGAGATGGTGAAAGACAGGGAACGCTGACATGCTGCAGTCCAGGGGGTTGCAAAGAGTCAGACAGGACTGAGTGACTAAACAACAGCAATTGTTTATATGGAGCTTTCTGCCTCTTTTCTCAGTATCAAGACACCCTTTCAGTTTGGTGGGTAGTTTTTGTTCACTCTGTCCAACACCAAGCCTCTTTCGGCAGCATACATTATCCTGTCTCATTTTTGGCTAAGTGATTGTTTTGTCCAATGTAATGTGAATGGACATGAGTATGCCACATCTGAGCAGAAACTATAAATGCATTTGGATGAATAAGTTTGGCCTCTTGTCTTCCTGTTTCTGCCATGAGAACAGCATTTCCAGCAAAGGACAGCATCTTTAGCTGTGGTCCTCTAGCCTGAGATGGGACGGTGCATAAAGCAGAGCTGAACAGACCTGAGAAGTGTATAAACAAGCCACAACCAACTGACAGACTCCTGAACCTAATATAATGTTCATTGTTCAAGGCCACTGAGATTTAAGGATATTTGTCACCCCAGAAAACATTTAAAGTTAAATGGACCATATCATTAAAAATAAAAGAACTAGTGATTCAAGTTCAGTTCAGTCGCTTAGTTGTGTCCAAATCTTTGCAACCCCATGAACCACAGCACCCCAGTCCTCCCTGTCCATTACCAACTCCCGGAGTCCACCCAAACTCATGTTCATTGAGTCAGTGATGCCATCTAACCATCTCATCCTCTGTCACCCCTTTCTCCTCCTGCCCTCAATCTTTCCCAGCATCAGGGTCTTTTCAAATGAGTCAGTTCTTCCCATAGGTGGCCAAAGTATTGGAGTTTCAGCTTCAACATCAGTCCTTCCAATGAACACCCAGGACTGATCTCCTTTAGAATGGACTGGTTGGACCTCCTTGCAGTCCAAGGGACTCTCAAGAGTCTTCTCCAACACCACAGTTCAAAAGCATCAATTCTTCAGTGCTCAGCTTTCTTTAAAGTGCAACTCTCTCATCCATACATGACCACTGGAAAAACCATAGCCTTGACTAGACGGACCTTTGTTGACAAAGTAATGTCTCTGCTTTTTAACATGCTGTCTAGGTTGGTCATAACTTTCCTTCCAAGGAGTAAGCGTCTTTTAATATCATGGCTGCAGTCACCATCTGCAGTGATTTTGTAGCCCCCAAAAATAAAGTCAGCCACTGTTTCCACTGTTTCCCCATCTATTTTCCAGGAAGTGATGGACCAGTTGCCATGATCTTAATAATCAAGTTCATTTGTAAAATGAAAGGAGAGGACTTCCCTAGTGCTCCAGTTAAGAATCCATCTGCCAGTGCCGGGGACACTGGTTCGATCCCTGATCTGGGACGATTCCACATGCCATGGATTAACTAAGGCCATGCACCACAACTACTGAGCCCTCGCACTCCAGAGCTTGTGCCCTGTGACAAGAAGTTATGACAATGAGGAGCTCGTGTACCACAACCAGAGAGTAGCCCCCACTTGCTGCAACTAGAGAAAGCCTATATGCCGCAAAGAGGACCCAACACAGCCAAAAATAAATTAATGAATTAATTGTAAAAAGAAAGGATAAAGGTTGCCTATAAATTGGAGTATAGATAAGAATAAAATGCAACTAGACAAAGCTTTGCGATAAGTTTCAATTCTGAATTTTGCTACTTACTTACTCTAAGCATTGGATAATATATTCATTTTCAATTGATACTTAAACATGATCCCTAATCTCCCTAATCTTCAGTTCAGTTCAGTTCAGTCGCTCAGTTGTGTCCGACTCTTTGCAACCCCATGAATCGCAGCACTCCAGGCCTCCCTGTCCATCACCAACTCCCAGAGTTCACTCAAACTCACGTCCATCGAGTCAGTGATGCCATCCAGCCATTTCATCCTCTGTTGTCCCCTTCTCCTCCTGCCCCCAATCCCTCCCAACATCAGAGTCTCTTCCAATGAGTCAACTCTTCACATGAGGTGGCCAAAGTACTGGAGTTTCAGCTTTAGCATTATTCCTTCCAAACCAGGGCTGATCTCCTTTAGAATGGACTGGTTGGATCTCCTTGCAGTCCAAGGGACTCTCAAGAGTCTTCTCCAACACCACAGTTCAAAAGCATTAATTATTCGGCACTCAGCTTTCTTCACAGTCCAACTCTCACATCCATACCTGACCACTGGAAAAACCATAGCCTTGACTAGACGGACCTTTGTTGGCAAAGTAATGTCTCTGCTTTTGAATATGCTATTTAGGTTGGTCATAACTTTCCTTCCAAGGAGTAAGCGTCTTTTAATTTCATGGCTGCAATCACCATCTGCAGTGATTTTGGAGCCCCAAAAGACAAAGTCTGACACTGTTTCCACTGCTGCTGCTGCTGCTAAGTCACTTCAGTCATGTCCGACTCTGTGTGACCCCATAGACAGCAGCCCACCAGGCTCCCCCATCCCTGGGATTCTCCAGGCAAGAATACTGGAGTGGGTTGCCATTTCTTTCTCCAATGCATGAAAGTGAAAAGTGAAAGTGAAGTCACTCAGTCGTGTCCAACTCTTAGCGACCCCATGGACTATTTCCCCATCTATTTCCCATGAAGTGATGGGGACCAGATGCCATGATCTTAGTTGTCTGAATGTTGAGCTTTAAGCCAACTTTTTCACTCTCCTCTTTCACTTTCATCAAGAGGCTTTTGAAGTCCTCTTCACGTTCAGCCATAAGGCTGGTGTCATCTGCATATCTGAGGTTATTGATGTTTCTCCTGGCAATCTTGATTCCAGCTTGTGCTTCTTCCAGCCCAGTGTTTCTCATGATATACTTTGGATAGAAGTTAAATAAGCAGGGTGACAATATACAGCCTTGACGAACTCCTTTTCCTATTTGGGACCAGTCTGTTGTTCCATGTCCAGTTCCAACTGTTGCTTCCTGACCTGCATATAGGTTTCTTAATCGGCAGGTCAGGTGGTCTGGTATTCCCATCTCTTTCAGAATTTTCCACAGTTTATTGTGATCCACACAGTTAAAGGCTTTGGCATAGTCAATAAAGCAGAAATAGATGTTTTTCTGGAACTCCTTTGCTTTTTCCATGATCCAGCGGATGTTGGCAATTTGATCTCTGGTTCCTCTGCCTTTTCTAAAACCTGCTTGAACATCTGGAAGTTCACAGTTCACATATTGCTGAAGCCTGGCTTGGAGAATTTTGAGCATTACTTTACTAGCGTGTGAAATGAGTGCAATTGTGCAGTAGTTTGAGCATTCTTTGGCATTGCCTTTCTTTGGGATTAGAATGAAAACTGACCTTTTCCAGTCCTGTGGCCACTGCTGAGTTTTCCAAATTTGCTGGCATATTGAGTGCAGCACTTTCACAGCATCATCTTTCAGGATTTGAAATAGCTCAACTGGAATTCTGTCACCTTCACTAGCTTTGTTCATAATGATGCTTTCTAAGGCCCACTTGACTTCACAGTCCAGGATTTCTGGCTCTAGGTGAGTGATCACTGCTGCTAAGTCGCTTCAGTCGTGTCTGACTCTGTGTGACCCCATAGACGGCAGCCCACCAGGCTCCCCGTCCCTGGGATTCTCCAGGCAAGAATACTGGAGTGGGTTGCCATTTCCTTCTCCAGTGCATGAAAGTGAAAAGTGAAAGTGAAGTAGCTCAGTCGTGTCCGACTCTTAGCGACCCCATGGACTGCAGCCTACTAGGCTCCTCTGTCCATGGGATTTTCCAGGCAAGAGTACTGGAGTGGGGTGTCATTGCCTTCTCCAGGTGAGTGTTCACACCATCATGATTATCTTGGTTGTGAAGATCTTATTTGTACAGTTCTTCTGTGTATTCTTGCCACCTCTTCTTAATATCTTCTGCTTCTGTTAGGTCCATACCATTTCTGTCCTTTATCGAGCCCATCTTTTCATGAAATGTTCCCTTGGTATCTCTAATTTTCTTGAAGAGATTTCTAGTCTTTCCCATTCTGTTGTTTTCCTCTATTTCTTTGCATTGATACCTGAGGAAGGCTTTCTTATCTCTCCTTGCTATTCTTTGGAACTCTGCATTCAGATGCTTTTATCTTTCCTTTTCTCCTTTGCTTTTCACTTCTCTTCTTTTCACAGCTATTTGTAAGGCCTCCCCAGACAGCCAGTTTTCTTTTTTGCATTTCTTTTCCATGGGGATGGTCTTGATCCCTGTCTCCTGTGCAATGTCCCTAATCTTAGCAGTTTGCAATAATAAGTACTTATTATTTCACAATTTCTGTGGACCAGGAATCCAGCTCTGGCTTAGCTGGGTATCTCTGGCAAAGGGTCTCTTAGGAGGTTGCTGTCAAGTTGTCAGCAGAGCCTTAGTCTCTTTCACAGGCTGGACTAGGGATTTAGGGGGAAGATCCATTTTCAAAGGTGCTCACGTGGTTGTTGGCAGACCTTCGTCCCTCCCCATATGAATTTCTCCATTGGTCTGCCTTACTACATGGCAGCTCTTTTCCCTCAGGGCAAATGATTCAACAGAAAGCAAGACAGAGCACAAAGATGAAAACTATGGACTTTTATAATCTTACTTCCAAAGCGACAATCCATTAGTTCTGTCAAATTTTATTCATTAGAAGTCAGTCAATAAGTCTCATGCTCAAAGGGAGGAGAATACACAAGGATGTGAATTCCAGGAGGCAGGGATTGTTAAGGACTATCTCAGAGGATGCATGGACTTTTCTAATGGCTCAGATGGTAAAGAATCCGTCTGTAATGTAGGAGACCCAGGTTTGATCCCTGGGTCAGCAAGAGCTCCTGGAGAAAGGAATGGCTACTCACTCCAGTATTCTTGCCTGGAGAATTCCATGGACAGAGGAGCCTGGAGGGCTACAGTCCATGGGGTTGCAAAGAGTTGGACACGACTGAGTGACTAACACTTTCACTTTTCACTTTAGAGGCTACATACCATAGATAGAGCATTTGATCTCTCTGAGCTTCAATTTTCAAACCTGTAAAATGGGTATAATTGTACCTACCCCACCTATCTCACAGAACTCTGGGAAGATCAAATGAGCAAATATATATATGACAGTGCTCTGTAAACTGTAAAGCATTCTACAAACATAAGATGCTTTTGTTAGTCTGGGTCTTACAAGAAGCAGAAGCCTAGATGGGATTAAAGCTGCAAGGATTTTATTAGGCAAAACATCTGTGAAAAGAAATGAGGGGGAAGGGGAGTGGGAAAGAGCTGTCAGATCACAAGTGATGCTGAGTGAAGAGAAGAAAAAATGTTATGCAGAAGCTTATTATGGCACCTAAGGTGGAGAAGGCAATGGCACCCCACCCCAGTACTCTTGCCTGGAAAATCCCATGGACGGAGGAGCCTGGTAGGCTGCAGTCCATGGGGTAGCTAAGCGTCGGACACGACTGAGCGACTTCACTTTCACTTTTCACTTTCATGCATTGGAGAAGGACATGGCAACCCACTCCAGTGTTCTTGCCTGGAGAATCCCAGGGACGGGGGAGCCGGTGGGCTGCCATCTATGGGGTCACACAGAGTCGGACATGACTGAAGCAACTTAGCAGCAGCAAGGTAAGTTTAGGGCTTCCTTGGAGGCTGAGTGGTAAAGAATCCTCCTGCCAATGCAGGAGATGCAGGTTCAATCCCTGAGTCGGAAAGATCCCCTGGAGAAGGAAATGGCAACCCACTCCAGTATTCTTGCCTAGGAAATCCCTTGGACAGAGGAGCCTGGCGGGCTGCAGTCCATGGGGTCACAAAGAATAGAACACAACTTGGCGACTAAACAACAACAATAAGGAAAGTTTGGCAAGACTTTTTCTAACCAAAGCATCTATCAAAGAGTCCCAGAGTCCCATATCTCTCAGGACATGCTGCTGCACTCAGTCATTAGCTGGGAGCAGCCCAGGGGAGGTTGAGCCTTGATGCAAACACTGTGGCTTCCATCCCATCAGTAAGGATAACTAGATGTCTTTCCTGTTTTCTTCACCTGAATTCTATCTTGGTGCCATTTCTAGTATTTCTATCAATAATTCTAGAACATGGACCATATTAACAACTGTTGATTTCTCAATGGTCTTGTTCAACCTTTTGGAACCCCCAACTTCAGGCTGAACCTTCTTGGCTTTGACTACTGGAGTGTAACACCACTTGTTAAATATTACTACACCCCTTAGACACCATACTTTGCCACAGGACTGAGCTCCCTGGACCTGCATTTGAATCTGTTCTTCCAGGGATCAACTTCATCCTAAGGGAAATTTTCATTGTAGATCTGCATCCCTCCCTGGCTTCTCCTTTGGCCTGTGGTTGTTAACAGTAGTTGAAGCCAGATTTCTTGGATTTTCACTCTTGCTCCGTCACTCTCCTCTCAAGTTCTGTAAACTTTGGCTAGTCATTTAAGCTATGTCATTGTAAAATGGGGGTTACAAGAGTATCTATCTCACAAAGTTTTTTGATTTGCTTTGTTTTGTAAAGTGCTTAAGACAGTGCCAGGCCCCTAGAAAATATTTTATAAATGTTAGTCATTATTATTAATTATTACCTCTAAGACTCCCCAGTGTACAAACTAAAATACCTGTGCCATTTAGAGTCCTGTGACCACTCTGAGTTGTGTCAGTGCAGTTTCTGATTTGGATAAGGAAAGAATTAATTGCAGGAAGAGACAGTGAGAGCAGAGAAGAGAGAGAGAAGATGGAAGAGAAAGAACACTCTTAAGTACATTAGTTCAACTTCTGAAAGCCTCATTTGTTCACTCCTGGGTGGTTGTGCTTACTTTGTTGTTCAGTCACTAAGTTGTGTCCAACCCCTTATGACCCCATGGACTGTGGTATGTCAGGCTTCCTTGTTCTTCACTATCTCATGGAGTTTGCTCAAACTCATGTCTGCTGAGTTGGTGATGCCATCCAACCATCTCATCTTCTGTCCCCCTTCTCCTCCTGTCCTCAGTCTTTCCCAGCATCAGGGTCCTTTTAATGAGTTGGCTCTGTGGTTACTTACTAACTCTGTTTGAAGCTCTAAGGTTAGCTGATTGAACTCCCCATCGTCTTCTCTTTCAGCTCTGGTAGGATCACTTCATTGGCTAGCTGCTCACTGGTTTGGTTCTGGGTCCTGCTACCAGGCCTTGCTTTCTAATGTCAAGTTCCCATTTCCAGGTCCTGGAGCTGAGACTGGGGGAATCAGGGAGTAGGAAAAAGCAGCGTTCATTCTTAGGTGTGTTTGTGCAATCTGGTCCCTTCATCTGCTTTCACAATAGGTTTGTTTTCTTAATTGCTCTATTACTCTCTGAAATAGGACTATTAATTAAAACAAAACAAAACAAACAAAAACAGTGTAGAAGTTGGTCTGGAAAAGATGGAGGTGCTTTTGCTGGTCCAATTTGTTACAGTTGGGATTTTTTTTTTTTTTTAATGTTATACCTGTTCCCAAGGGCACTAATTCAGTATTGTGCTTAGGTTTCGTGAACACTGGATGGAGAGGTTTAATTAAAAACACGTTCCAGAAAGGGCCTTGTAGCTTAACACAGAACTTCCATTGCCTCCTCCTCACTCAGAGCTGTGCCGCACTCCCCTCCCGCTCCTTTTATCACTTCATTATCTCAAGCCAAATGTTGATTTGGTCAATTTCCTGTTTGAGTGTAAGCCAATCTCTTGAAGTTATTTCAGTATTGTGGCTCCTAAAATACAAGGTTTCCCTGTTACACTTCCACCATTTTAACACTTCATCCATTGTTTCTTCTCTTTTTTTTTTTACTGACAAGACCATTGGACATTTTCAAGTCCACTGCTTAATAACCCCATATGTTTTTGATACCCTAAACTCCTCAAGTCTTCGTTGATAGTGACTCATCCTCAGAACTGTTAGAATATTCTGTGCAAAAAAGTACATCAGAGGAATTTTTTTATACGAAAACTGGATTTAGGGAGCCGCTTTCTTTCCTGAATTTGTTTATTCAACCTCTCCATTTCAGCTTGATTTGAAACATTGTCAAGCTACATAAATCAGAGTTTCCTTTTTACAATTGTATTAATACAGTCTGATAAAATGGAATAGAGATTCTTGATTAAATACTCCTCAGAATTGGCTCGGAAAAGGCAATGGCACCCCACTCCAGTACTCTTGCCTGGAGAATCCCATGGATGGAGGAGCCTGGTAGGCTGGAGTCCATGGGGTCGCTGAGGGTTGGACAGGACTGAGTGACTTCACTTTCACTTTTCACTTTCATGCACTGGAGAAGGAAATGGCAACCCACTCCAGTGTTCTTGCCTGGAGAATCCCAGGGACGGGGGAGCCTAATGAGCTGCTGTCTCTGGGGTGGCACAGAGTCGGACACAACTGAAGCCACTCAGCAGCAGCAGCAGCAGCAGCAGCAGCAGCAGAATTGGCTATCCTTGACATAAGAACACCTAAGCCTTTTTGTCAGTTTCAGATTTGTAAGGCAATATGACTTTATTCAATCTCCTCATTTTGTCTGGGAAAACTGAGGCTCAGAGAAGTTGTGTGATTTGTCCAAGGTCACCTGTTTAGTTAGTGAGACAATGATATTTCTGCTCCAGCAGGCCATCTCCCTCAGCTTAAAGCATGACAGTTTCTGGTCTCTTTAATTCCTTCCTTCACTGGTTTTGTTTCAAGTTGAATAATTTTGAGTCAATTTTAAAAATCGGATTTAAGTGTAATTTTCATGCAGTAAAGTTAACGAATTTTAAGTGTATCTTTTGGTAAATTTGGCCAATGGATACAGTTGTATCAACACCACCACAACCGAAACTCAGTTACTCCAAAAAGTCCCCTCACATCCCCTTATTTTTAGCCTGGCTACTGGCAGTCACTTTTCTTTCTCTCACTGTAGTTTTGCCTGTTTCAAAATTTCATAGAACTGGTTTGCAGCATTTAGTTTTATGTCTGGCTTTTTCCACCTATGTTGTATATATCTGCAGTTTTTTTCTTTTTCTTTTTGCTAGTTACTACTATCCTATTTTATAAATATACCATAATTTGTTTATTCACCAGCTGATGAACACAATAGTTTCCAACTCTGGTCTTTAGGAATAAACTTTTAAACACATCCATGTGCAAGTCTTTGGGTGGTTAAATGCTTTTAGTTCTTTTCAATAAAAACAGGTATGGGAATAGAGGATTGTACATTAAGTGTATGCTTACTTTTATTAAAAACTGCCTCACTGCTTTTCAAATTGGTTGTACCATTTTACATTCCTACCAACTGAGTATGAGATTTGTAGTTGCTCTGCATTCTTGTCAACACTTGATATGGTCAATTGCTATCAACTTTTTTAGCCATTTTAATGAGTATGTAGCGATATCCATTGTGGCTTTAATTTCTAATGAGTAATGACACTGAGCATCTTCTTTCTTGTGCTTCTTTTTCATCTGCATGCTTTCTTTGAAAGAAATATTTATTCAACTCTACTGCTGATTTTTAAAAATTGGGTTGTATGTCTTCTAGTTAAGATTAAGAATTCTTTGTGTATTCTAGATTTAAGTTCTTTATATGATATAAAACTTAAAATTTTTTCTCCTAGTCTGCAGCTTGACTTTTTCTTAACAATGTCTTTTAAAGAACAAAAGATTTTAGTTGATGAAATCCAATTTATCAAATTCTCTTTTATAGTTTGCAAAACCTTCTCCTATGTTTTGTAGTTTTGGGTTTTACTTGTTTGTCTATAGTCCACTTTAAGTTAGCTCTTATATGTGGTTTTGAGTCCATTTTGAATCTTTACTCTTTTCATCACAACCCTTACCTCTGCCAGCTCTGTATCCTGCTTCATTTACTACTTGAAACAGTCTCTTTCTCTGATTGTACCATTTTCAAGTCACAGATCCCTCATCCTTAGGTTCCTGAAGTCAGTTCTAGATGGTTTCTGCAAGTGATCAAATTATCCCCTGTTCAAAAAGTTCATCCCTTTTGCGAACTTCTCTTTACATTTATTTGTTCTCTAACTATTACTTGCTTGTTACAGAGCTTAGGTAAGTGGCCACCGCCAATTCCATTAAGTGAAAATAGTGAAAGTACAGTAAAACCCTAGTTTTAAAAATTTTATAGGATGACATTTTTTTAGTTAAGTTGGCTGGAGTTCAAGGATTATTTTAAAATGTGTCCTACTTATTCCACTCAGGGAAAATGTTGTTCTCTCAAACAGAAGATACTCTCAGAGGTGCTCTGACTTAGATCCCACACATGAATGTGGAAATCTTTGGGGATCCCATGCAGCTTTGTCCCCATGGTTTTGCTTGGCATCCATAGTCCTTCGGTGAGTGATGAACCTGGAAAGAGTGGGAACACTCCTTACAGAGACTTAGAGGTTTGGCCACATAGAGCAGTATCTTTCTTACCACAGGTAAAAAGAGCAAGATGGTACCCTCTGAAATGGTGAGACAGGGATCTACAAATCTACACTGCAGCACACATCCCTGTGCTCTTAAAAAACGTTTAGTTTTGTAACATGCATTCGGACTTAAAGAGGAGTTCATGAAACCATACTAGATGTCCCATGGATGGCCACTTTTTCAAGAAAGGGGTTCTAACTTACTCTTATCCCAACTTTGGCGGCTGTAGCGCCAGCAGTTTCTTTTGGGGAGGTGGAGATAGCCAGGACTGTCACCACAGGGGGTTGGAGAGAAGGGAGTACACATATGAAAGGTGGTAAGAAGCCACTCGTCTACTGCAGAGGAGCTTATCAACACCTCACTCTAGAGGCACTGCATGCCCAGACTCACCAAAACAAATGCTGGCTTTGAGAAATGTGAGATGGGTGCTCACTCAGTTCAAGGTTGTTTTCTGAAACACACTAAGAAAATCACATGGTTTCTCCTCAAACTCACCACACCTCTCAGACGTGGGATTTTTTTGTGTCCCTTAAAATGATTTTTCATCACTGAAATCTCAAATCTTAGGGATTCTCCTTGGATGTACAGACAGAATCATATTGTAAAGCAGGTATGGAGATTACATTTAAATATATAAAACACGATTCAATTTGCAAAGCTATAAATTTACATGTATTTTTCAAGGAATACTATTACATTAAGCCAATGTCCCTGGAGCAGCCTCAAAAGATCTTTGTCTCTTTTTAATAGAGACACTTGAACACAGGAATCACATTCTCGTCTGACCATCTTTTCCAAACATTTTGAAAGTGTTCAATAAATACTACTAGACTAATCTCCCTAGAGGTACACAGATCATAAACATAGATTGCAACTCAACTTAGAATAAATGGAGAATAACTATTCCTAAACCTTCTCTATTCATACACTATTATTTTTCTGTCTCCAGTAGAATTACTTTTTTACAGGTAATTCTATGTAAAATTAGTGGATGCTTCTAAAACATGATGTTAATATCACTTCCCTTTCGGTGGAAGCTGAGTACCAGCATGTGCAGCTGAGTGAAGAGGAAATTCTTGCCATCTGAGTGATTGGGATTTAATATTCTTATTCTAACTGGCTCTTAGCCAATATAATTATTTAAGGCAAGATCGTATTTCATCTTTCTATATTAGTTTTATTGTAAGCAAGGGGGAAATGACATTATTCTAAACTCTTCAACACTTCGTCTTTGAATATAAAGAGTAAAGCCACGTCAGAATAAACATTTCATGGTTTCATGAAAATAATACTGACAATAGTATGAGATTTGTTTATACATATTCATAAATAATCACCACCCCCTCAAAAACAAGATTCATCCGTTAGCAATAATATGTTTGAATGCTGAAATTTAGGAGCTCATAGGTTAATTAAGTCAATAGAGCATCTCCGAAGTTGTTAGTATTATTGCTCTAAGTTAGGTTGTGAAAAGGCAGAGGGATTAATTAAATCGAATACTGGACAAGACTAGAGCTGAATTAAAAGGCTCCTAACTGTAAGTCCATGAGGTGCACTTACTAGTTGAAGGTCATGCAGCTGGTCACACTGCTCCATTACTCACTTTCAACTGCGAACTAACCAGACTATGGCGAGTCAGGTTTGTTTCCCTTCTCTTCTCTTCTGGCATCCCTGGGGGGCTTCTCAATTCAAAGAAACTCCAGGAGAAACTGGCCACTTACTGTGAATAATCTGAAACAATCTATAAGTTCAAAAGCACTTGAAATTCCTAGAAGAGATTGAAAGCTACAGGAATAAACGGGTAGTATTTTAAAGACAGAACTGCCCTTTTGTAATATCAAGGGAGTATTAACAAGACACAGGCTTTACAGTTACTTTCATTATTTATGTAGCAGTCTATATCACTCTACACTTCAGGAAATAGAGTCTATGCACGCAGTCTAAGCAACTTTTAAAACAAAGGGTTTTTTTGTTTCCTTTCATTTTTTTTTTTTTTGAAGATAACAATAACAGTGTCTGTAAGTAGTAGTTTTTCTACTATGCGACTGATAAGGCCAAATACACAGAACTCTTTATTAGAACATTTTTAGACAAATTCAATCTGCTACTCCAGGACGAAAAGATAATGTGTATTAGGACATATTTCTTCAATTCAAAAGTAGAAACTTTGTCATTTATCAGAAATAAGAAGAAAGTTATACATGCTGACTGTATGGAGAAAAAAGAAGAATTTTTTTGGGCTAGATGAGTCTAACAATATTTTATTTCAATATTTCATTTTCTAAAATATAGAGATAGCACCCTTCTAAGACTCAAATCTACTTCCAATAGTAAAGAAAGACAATTGCATGTTTGCGGTATGTTTTCAGAAACTTTGACTTCCAAGGATGCCATCAAAGTTTTACCCTCACAAGAATTAAGATCTTTGAATACATATTGTCATTGAAAGAGGGAAAATGTCAAATTCTATATTTATTTTTTAAATTTGTACAATGGACATGCTCTTTCTCAACACAACACATGAAACTCAAAAAAAGGTTGGATACAGGTAGAGACCAAATCAGAGAAATATGCCAAATTTAATTCATTTCCCTTCTAATATATATTGAGATTTTACTTGGTATAAATTACTGTTAGTGGAAAGCAAGCAAAATACAGTTTCTACTCTATTAGAACTTCCAGTATCAATAGAAGTGAACAAATGCGAAGGATAAAAGTGTTAATTTTACAGGAGTAGGTACAAAACATTTAAGAGTGTAAAGGAGAAAGCTCCTGTTTAATTGGGGATATCAGAAGAGGTTTTAAGAACTGAGAATTAATTTAAATGATACATATTTTCAACATGCAAAGATCACACAGGGAGTGAGTGTGTGCATGCTCCGTTGCTTCAGTTATGTCTGACTCTCTGTGAGCCTATGGACTACAGCCCACCAGGCTCCTCTGTTCATGGGATTCTCCAGGCAAGAATACTGGAGTGGGTTGCCATTTCCTCCTCCAGGGGGATCTTCCCGACCCAGGGATGGAACCCGTGTCTCTTACGTCTCCTGCATTGGCAGGCGGGTTCTATAGCACTAGTGGTACCTGGGAAGCCCAACATAGGGAGCACAGTAGGAGGAAAACAAACAGATGTCCAAGGCGAAGGATTCTGCTCAGAAAGTCAGGCCTAATTCGATTTCCAGAAGGATGAAAAAAGAGGAAGATGTGGGCAAAAACTTGTACAAGTAGTTTGGGATCAAATATGGCTTTGAACATCATTCCACGGAGTGCTTAACTTGGTAGGTCATCAGGAGCCTGTATTTTGAGCAACACATGAACAGTTATCCATTAATGGATTTTAGTTGAACTGGGTATCTGCCTTAGTACATAGCATGAATATTCATTTTTAGGTAGAGATGACTAATCTAGTAGTCATCTACTGGGTGACAACATAGTAGGTCAGCAATATGTGTTGAATTAACAAATGACTAATAGTTAATGATGGTGACTGCAGCCATGAAATTAAAATATGCTTGCTCCTTGGAAGGAAAGCTATGACAAACCTAGACTGCATATTAAAAAGCAGAGACATCACTTTGCTGACAGATGTCTGTATAGTCAAAGCTATGATTTTTTTTCTAGCAGTCATGTACAAATGTGATAGTTGGACCATAAAGAAGGCTGAGCGCTGAAGAACTGATGATTTCACATTATGGTTCTGGAAAAGACTCTTGAGAGTCCCTTGAACTGCAAGGAGATCAAATCAGTCAGTCTTAAAGGAAATCAACCATGAATATTCATTAGAAGTACTGGTGCTGAAGCTGAAACTCCAGTATTTCGGTTACCAGATTCGAAGAGCCAACTCCTTGGAAAAGACCCTGATGCTCGGCAAGATTGAAAGCAAAGGGAGAAGGGGGCAGCAGAGGATGAGATCATTAAATAGCACCACCAACTCAATGGACATGAATTTGAGCAAACTCTGGGAGATAACGGAGGACAGAGGAGCCTGACATTCTGAAATCCATGGGGTCACAAAGAGCCGGATATAACTTAGCAACTGAATAACAACAATAACTAATGAATGTATGAAATTACCATTAATCAAGATGACTTCTGAAGGTGCCGAACCAAAAGGAAAGGTGAAAAGAAGCATCACTCAGACCTCTACTCACTCAACCCCACCCTAAAACAGACCTTGAAAATGAGGCAGCCTCCCTTCAGCTATGGCCTGGAACTGACTCATGAAGAAGCTACTCTCTTTCCTGTCAGCAGTCCTCTCCCCACATTTGCTTGAAGTCTATGACTGTCAGAATTGCAGCTCAACCCAGGAAGGGGAGAGAGGGCAGAGTGGGCCTTGCATTCTGGGAAATGAAATTGTCAGAGACAGGAGCTTCCTGAAAAGAATGCATTTATGGGTTCTAAATTTACTCTTCACTCTTTTTGACAGAAAAAAAAATGATGACAAACGCTCCATGTTGCCCAGAAAGAAACCTTTCCCTTATATACTATGTACGTGTGTGTATGTGAGTGTGTGTTAGTCACTCAGTCCTGTCTGACTCTTTGCAACCCCATGGACTGTAGCCCACAAGACTCCACTGTCCATGGGATTTCCCAGGCAAGAATACTGGAGTGGGTTGCCATTTCCTTCTCCAGGGGATCTTCCTAACCCAGAGATTGAACCTGGGTCTCCTATATTGCAGCCAAATTCTTGACCATCTGAGCCACCAAGGTGATGTAGCCTATATTGTTAGTCTGTGGAAATAGGAGACTTCTTCCTGTCCACAAGAGCTGCAGCTATGCATTTCTGTTAGATACTTTCTTTTTTTTTTTTTAAATCTCAAAAGGCCCTGTGCACAAGGATGTGCCTTCCTGTTTAAGATCTGAGAAGATTCTAGCAGACTCTGGAAGGAGAATAAGGAGAACGGAAGTAAATCTGTGTGCCCTCTCCACTGGCAAATAGCATGCCTGGATGACTGTATTTTTGAGAAGTAATAACAGCTGGGAATGGGAGGAAAGTCAACAAGGAGTTTATATAGTAATTGATTCTTGAAACACTTTGATAAATTCACTCAACTTGTCACCTTCTCAAGTTGACCTCATCCTCTTCTTTGGCTGAGGAAAAAAGCAAAAAGGATCACGGATAGCCTTGTGATGGTCATATATCACTCATTAACTTTTCATGCAAGCTGCCAAATAAGTAGGAATTATTTTTTTAATTTTAAGATGGCATTTATTTTTCTAAATATAGAATCACTTTAAAACCAGTTTAATAGGAGAAATGTTAACATTATGCAGAATACCGATATACAGAAACTTTATTACTGGGAAAAATTTTGTATTTATTAATACTACTTGGTTTGAATATTGCTATCAATGTTTGCATTTAAAGTTTTGTTTTTCTTTGCAATTGTATTCTAAAGACTCTCCCTAATTCTTTTGAGCATTGCTAGTTAAACCTATAGCAATTAATGCAAATAGAACAATGGGAATTATTTTTAAGAAGATAAAGTTCAGTTTTAACCAAAGGTTGCCCCTGAATTTGGAGGTCTCATTTGTGTTATGCTTAACATATGGCAGACCCATTTCCCAAGTATGTTATCCCAGAAGGGCAGTGTCTTCCAGAATGACTGTTAGTAGATCTGGCTGCATTGACTCAAAAGTCCTCTACTCACAGATATTCAAACTGAGGTTCTATCATGTAGGTAGATAGGGAACTAAATGTGTAAAAGCCCATTATTTAAGTAATATCAATATTTCCCAACTAAGTGCCCTTTTATGCACTGCAAGGAACCTTGATAAAAGCATTCCTTTTTCTCTTAGTTAAAAAAAAATCATTTGGAAGCAGGAAAATTTAGATATGACTCTCTGATATTAGATGCTGTACATTATACTCCCTTTCCAAGAAATATATTGTTTTTCTGCTGGTACATATACACAGAACAACATTCTAAGACAACTTCATTTCATATTTGGTGTGTATACTTATTTAGAGCAAACATGTAAATTAATTCTTAGCCAAATGAGAAAGTTTTTATAACCTTAATAAGCCTATTCCAGATAGAATCCTAGAAAAATTCACGGCCTTCCACAAAATCCTATATTTGCATTTAATTTTGGAAGGTGAGAAGGTTAGGACAATCTAGGTCTGATATAATACTTGCTGATGTGGCTGCATTTTATGTTAAATGATTCCTCTGCTTCGCGGCTTTCTGGCCAACACTCCCTACATTTTTCCATGTGTGTCTGTTTTTGTCCATGATTTCTTTCACTGTGCACCCATGGTTTCCTCCGTAATCTTTTCTGCATGTACATTATCTTCATCTTTTTTTTTTTTTGCCTGTTTGTTTTGTTTATTCATCTGCTCTACCCTTTCCAATGCATGCCCATGCCTGTGGTGAAGCAATGTATTTGTGTGTTTATATGTCCATGTGTAAATTTTTGTCTGTGGAAAAGCATGTATACATGTGGTTGCCCAGGACAATATAATATGTAGATATTAGGCTATGTACAGATACTAAGGGACCAAAAAAAGTAATTATTATCTAAATCCATCATGTATGATTTAAAGTGTATGCCATGATGGAGCAAATCATAATTTTCTTCCTCTCCATTGCCTTTTAAAGGACAAGATATTTTATTTTATTTACACTTTTAAAATATACTTTATTTAAAAGACAGTATATGAATAGTCTTTTAATGCCAAACTTTGGCAGAATGTTGAAGCATTTAGACCATTGTTGTTTCATGGCTCCATGTAAAAGTATATGGCCTCCTATTCAACAACTTTAAGAAAAATATCATTGATCAAACACACAATTTACTTATTGTTAATTGATTAACTCATTTAGATTTCCCACTGACTTAACACATCAAAATGTTTGGGAATTCTTATAAAAATTAATTTAGATTTAATATTGGATTTCTACAGAACAAAATACAGGGAAACAAATTACAAATGGATTAGGCAAAAATGAAAATGTTAAACAATGAAAAGATTAGAAGAATGTGCAGGAGAAAAATTTTATAAACCTAGGATATTATAGGCTTTATAAGGCAAGATTTAAATCCAGAGGCCATAAAGATAATCAGCTTTGTTTACATAAAAATGCTAAACCTTTATATGCCCAACACTATAAGAAAGAAATACAATCAACAAAGTAGGAAAATATGATAAACTTGTATAATCCACAAAGGGTTAAAAGCCAATGTCAATAATAAATGAACAGTTTAGTTGAAAAGTAAGAAAAGAATACATGTAAGCCAGTTATAACATATGTAGACAAAAATATGTATTTATATAATACAACAATAAATTGTAATTAGTAATTGTGAAAATTCAAGTGAAACAATTTTATATATATATATATATGTATACACACACACACACACACATGTAATCTCGAGTGCCAGAAATTTAGAAAATATTATCTAGTATTGATACCTAGTTTTGTTAAAGATGTGGTCCAGGTGGTTCAGTGGTAAAGAATCCGCCTGCTAATATAGGAGACACAGGTTCGATCTGTGGGTCAGAAAGATCCCTTGGAAGAGGAAATGGTAACCCACTCCGGTATTCTTGTCTGGGAAATCCCATGGACAGAGGAGCCAGGTGGACTTCAGTCCATGGGGTCGTTAAAGTGTCAGACACCTGGGCTAAAACTATCCCTATGCTACAGAAATCAGCCTGAGTGTTAATTCTTGAACTGCACTGTTGAAAGGTAAACTAGAAGCATCACTGACCTTTTTGGGCACCACTGACGTAGATGTGTTAGAAGACATTCAACAGACTGGAAACTCCATGAGGGCAGGAATTTTGTTTTATATGTGTATCTCCAGCCTTTAATATTGTATCAACTATTTAATAAGGTATTTCTTTAATGAAATGAATGAATTCACAAAAGAACAATTGAAAGAATGAATGAACCAATGCATACTGGTACCTCACAAGATAGTTGAATCAGTTATATTCATTCCACAATTTGCCAAAGGTAAAAAAAAAAAGGGCCTGAGAGAGAGGATATAGTACATAATAAAAGAGAGTTCATCAATATTTTCCTGGTGAGAAGCCATGGAAATCCTAACAGTCTTATCAAAGATCTTTCAGTTATATATTCTCAGTGTCTCAGAACATTTATGTGCTTAGAGGGCAAAATTTTGCAAACTGCACAATCCATTCTCCTTCTTAAAATACAGTCAAGGTGGCACTAGTGGTAAAGGAGCCAGAAAAGATGTGGGTTTGATCCCTGGATCAGGAAGATCCCCTGGAGAAGGAAATAGCAACCCACTCTGGTATTCTGGCCTGGAGAACCCGTAGACAGAGGGGCCTAGTGGGCTACAGTCCATAGTGTTGCAAGAGTCAGACATGACTGAAGCAACTTAACACACACACAGTCATGAATGTTTTTTTCAAACTAAACTCCTTCAACTGCTAATAAGCTGCTGCTGCTGCTAAGTTGCTTCAGTTGTGTCCGACTCTGTTCGACCCCATAGACAGCAGCCCACCAGGCTCCCCTGTCCCTGGGATTCTCCAGGCAAGAACACTGGAGTGGGTTGCCATTTCCTTCTCCAATGCATGAAAGTGAAAAGTGAAAGGGAAGTCGCTCAGTCATGTCCAACTCTTCGAGACCCCATGGACTGCAGCCCATCAGGCTCCTCCATCCATGGGATTTTCCAGGCAAGAGTACTGGAGTGGGGTGCCATTGCCTTCTCTGACTAATAAGCTAGGTCAACCTAACTCTAACCTCTAGCTAAAATTCTTAAGAATAATACAGTCTTAATATCTAGGGATGGACTATAAATTGTACTCTTCCGTCAAAGCCCCTGATTGCTTTTGCATACATATTTGTGCTTTGGTAATTTAGAATTTATTTCCCTCTCTTCTCCTCTCCTCCAGGACAGCTCCTGTCTATTTAAACAGAAAGAGCTTTAATCTAAGTCAGAGCCAAGCCTGGAGAGTCGGGGAAAGGCAAATCTCCTGAAGTTCAAAATCAATTGGGTTGCTATTAACAGCCTTGCACTTGCACCCGTTTCAGCACTCAGTGCTGAAGCTTGGAGCTTTTTTATCTAGAGCTGCTTATTTTGTCTCAGAGTATGGTGAGGGTCCCCAAGAAATGACCCAGAATCAAGTGCCGGGGAGGTACTGGACTTTTATAGCCTGAGACGAAACACAAACTTGAAAGTAAATTTCATCATTAAAGATAGAAGAAATGACAATAGGATTCCTGCTTCTTTTAAGAGCCAACACCAGAACACCCACTGGCAGTGAACACCAGGTATTGAAGATTTTTTTCCTTTTAACAAAGGTCATCTTCTTTATCCAGCTGCCTTTTTGTGTGGTAAGACAAAAATCGACTCAGCTCACACAAGATTTACTTTATGTTTCTCTTGAATAATAGACTTTAATGTACGCAACAGAAGTCATACTTGCCATTCCTGAAACAAATGACTGTTTGTGATTTTGAAGCTGTTCTGATTTCACCAATAGCAAGTAGAAGATAGCATATGTTTTGCAGTTTAGGATGGATTGCACCAAGAATTTCCACATTTATTTTCACAGATCAAAAGATGCATGTGTATTACAGCCATAATTAGTTCCTATTAGGTGTGTATTTGACAAATGTAAACAGGAACTGGCCTTCCCAGGTGGTGCTAGTGGTAAGGAATCTGCCTGCTAATAAGAGATGCAGGTTCGATCCCTGGGTCAGGAAGACCCCCTGGAGTAGGTAGTGGCAACCCACTCCAGTGTTCTTGCCTGGAGAATCCCATGGACAGAGGAGCCTGATGGGCTACAGTTCATGAGGTCGCAAAGAGTTGGGCATGACTGAAATGACTTATCATGCATAAACTGAGGAACTAGGAATTTGGCTTACCTTCTGATCCTCATTTAAGAGCAACAGAAAATTTGAAACTAAAACTCTGATTATTTTAGTCAACAATAATGAGGCCACATTTGGAAAACAAAAGCTATAAGAAAAGAATAATAGAATCAACAAAATCATAGATATTTGGTTGAGAAAAACAGGATGCATGCCATCCTATGCTTCATGTACTGGTAACCACAAAGGGTCCATTGACACTCAGGTTTTTGAGCCTGTGTGCTCAGTCCTGTCTAACTCTCTTGCGGCCCCATGGACTGTAGCCTGCCAGGCTCCTCTGTCCATGGGATTCACCAGGCAAGAATACTAAAGTGTGTTGTCGTGACTTTCTCTAGGGGATCTTCTCCGACCCAGGGATCAAACCTGCATTTCTCATGTGTCCTGCTTTTTCAGGGAGGTTCTTTACCACTAGCACCACCTGGGAAGCCCCCTTCCAAGAGCTTGCATGCTTTTGTGCTCAGTCGTTTCAGTCATGTCTGACTCTTTGAGACCCATGGACTGCAGCATGCCAGGCTTTCCGGTCCTTCACTATCTTCCAGAGTTTGCTCAAACCCATGTCTATTAAGTCTGTGATGCCATCTAACCATTTCATCCTCTGTTGCCCTCTTCTCCTCCTGCCTTCAGTCTTTCCTAGCATCAGGGTCTTTTCCAAGATGAGTTGGCTCTTCACCTCAGGTGGCCAAAGTATTGGAGCTTCAGCTTCAGCATCAGTCCTTCCAATGAATATTCAGAGATCAGGAAACTGGGACTTGGTGGGGTTAAGTGACCTTCCCCAGATCCAACCAGTCCATCCTAAAGGAGATCAGTCCTGGGTGTTCATTGGAAGGACTGATGCTGAAGCTGAAACTCCAGTACTTTGGCTACCTCATGCGAAGAGTTGACTCATTGGAAAAGACTCTGATGCTGGGAGGGATTGGGGGCAGGAGGAGAAGGGGACGACAGAGGATAAGCTGGCTGGATGGCAGCACGGACCCAATGGACATGAGTTTGAGTAAACTCTGGGAGTTGGTGATGGACAGGGAGGCCTGGCGTGCTGCGATTCATGGGGTTGCAAAGAGTTGGACACGACTGAGCGACTGAACTGAACTGAAATCACACAACTAAGTAGAAGTGGAATTTGAACTCATGTGTGTCAAACTTTAGCATCTGTGCTCTTAATCTTCCATCTAGATCAAGATTTAAGAAGTTTTCATCTCTTGACTCAGGAATTCTGCTTTTGGGAATCTATTCTAATGAAATAATCTTTATTACTTGTGATGGAACTAGTTTTCTTAATTTTAGAGGGTTCTTAGATTTCTTCCTGTGTAAAAAGACATCATTTTCAGCTCAGTCCCTGCCCCAACCCCTGAGATGGGTCTCTCTTGGCCAGACTGCTGCTAATGTTATAAAAATCTGAGCAAAGTAAAAGAAGCCAAGAATTGGAGGTTAGCAGGAAAGTGGAGGGGAAGAGATAGACTGGCAGAGAGTAAAAGCCACATAATTTACAGATAAAGGAAAGTTTGTGGAGCCTAAAAGTTTGGGGGAGGATATTAGCAAAAGAAAGATAATTTAAGGGTTGAAAACTGGGGAGAAGAGGGGTGTTAAAATATATGGCAAAAAATATACGGCATTTCAATATTTGGCAAAACCAATACAATATTGTAAAGTTTAAAAATAAAATTAAAAAAAAAATATATGGGAGGACATGAAACAATCTTTTCTAATTTCTTTAAAGACCATGACTCTAAAAGCATCAACATTAACTGAGCATGTGTTACAAGTGCAAATTCTTAGGTCCCAACCCATATCTACTGAATCAGAATCTTCAGGATGGGGAGAGCAACCAGCATTTTAATGAGCCTTTGAGTGTATAAGCTTGAGACACATGGCTTAAGACACGCAAATAGGGTGATACACCTAATCCTTCCTATTGCTGTATTACATCATCAGTTATCATTGACTCAATGGACGTGAGTTTGAGCAACTCTGAGAGAGAGTGAAGGACAATGAAGCCCGGCGTTCTGCAGTCCATGGGGTCACAAAGAGTTGGACATGACTTAGCAACTGAAAAACAACAACAGTCATCAGTTAAAAACCTAAATACCCAACAGCATGTGAATGGTTAAGTAGAAAATGCTATACCCACTCAGTAAAGTATAACATAACCATCAAAACATTTTTTATCATCCTTTAAGAGGAAAAAGGCAGATACAAAGTTATATGTGCAACATACATATCCATTATAGAAACTCAGAGAAAAAGACCAGAAGTAAATATATCAAAAGATTAACTGTAGGTATTTTTAGATAGAATATGGATTGTTTTCTCCATTTTAGTTTATTACTTTATTTCCTTTTTTAGAAGCATTTTATTACTACTTGGACTGTGTTGGGTCTTCATTGTCATGATAGGCTTTCTTTTTGTGGCACACGGACTTAGTTTCCCTGTGTCCTGTGGGATCTTAGTTCCCCCACCAGGGATCAAACCCATATACCCTGCACTGAAAGGCCAGGGAAGTCCTTTCTTACTATATTTTTGAGTTTCATACATTTCCTGTAATGATCATGCAATAATTTTATAAAGAAAAATATGTGATAAACTTTGTTTCTGTAATAAAACACTATTTAGAACAATATTTCCTCCCGATTGACTCTAGACACCGACTGAAGGGCTCAGATTAGGTTTAGAGAAAAGTTTCAGATTGAGAAGAGTCGTCAGGGATGCCCCAGGACATGCTGAGATTCTGATTTTGTTTATTTACAGCCTCCTTGAGAATTTGCTTGTAATCATTATGCCATATTGTTATCAGTTAGCAATAGTAGGTTCAGTAGCAATGGAAAATGACGCCCTGCCCCCGCAAACAGTGGCAATTTAAACAAATTCGTTTATTACTCTCTCACAAAAGAGAAAAGGAGAGGCCAATAATTTCTAAGCTGCTCACTCAGAAATCCCCCAACACAATTATGCTGATACCTCGTTTCCCAGAAGTTAACCACAGAGGTGTACCTTAGGTAGAAAGAGGTTGGAGAATGTAATTTTCTGGCTGAAAATACAAATACATTGTTCTCCTGAAACCCTGGAGTTTCTGTTATAAGAAAGATAGGGAGAATAGATACTGAGTAGCCAACGTATCTGTTTGCTGCCCTGAAGAAGTTATAAGGAAATATCAGTGAGGATGTACTTTTTGCCTTTGTGCTTCCCCTGGCGTAAGGGAAGAGCAGGACTATGATGGACAGAGGACCATTGTGCTTATCAGCAAACCTCTACCAAAATTAAATATAATTTGGCAAATTAATTCAACTGAACAAGTAATTGCTTGATGCTAATTTTCTAGTCTTGGGTGTACATAAATCATTTTTATACATAAGAATTTAACTCTATAAAGTTTTTCCCCTCCGTAGTCTCCTCTAATCCACGTTTCATTTCATATCCTCTTTGTTACCCAAAAATCAAGCAATTCATTTTATAGGTATAAGTATTAGTCAAGATAAGACTGAGTGCAATTCCAAGACCTATATCTGTTCAAGACAGAGAATGACAAAAGACAGAGAAGGACTCCAGAGACGGGAGAGGTCATCTTTTTCTTAAGTGCACATAACCCTGCTGGTTACATGCAAGCTAGATAAATGCTCCACAAAATTTAGGATTCTGAGATACTTTTGGAAATTTCCATATATTCCAAAAACCTCTCTAGGATTTCCTAGAGGTCATGATCCCAATTTTAAATAAGGCGACGTCAATCATTATTCTAAAAAGAACGCTGGTAGCCTATCTTTCACCTAGTTAAACATTTAATTATAAAGATTAAACTACAAAGAAGAAATCTATGGGGAACAATGGATATGACAGTAAGTTATCTTTTTTTTTTTTTTGAAAAGATACTATCTCCCAGCTGAAGACCAATATAAAGGCTAGAACTCAGGCGAATCTTTTTTCTGAAAAATGGAGAAAATGAATTCAAAGAAAATTCTAAAATATCACCCCAGACATCAATTAGAGTGTCAAATAGAAGGGATGGGCTGCCCAAAGGAAACTCATGAACTTTTTAGTGGACTGGGGGAAAACCCATGTTTCTTGTCTTTTCAAGCAGATATAACAGTCCCAGTGAAAACTTGAATGAAAATATGATCTAGTAACCTTAAATTATGTGAAATTCCTCATCTTGTGAATTTTAGGGTTTTTAGCTTCCTTGATATGATCAAAATTATTTCAGAAAAGCAGGCAAAGAATCAGAAAATAGGCAAATGGCATGATAGAAAGCATACCCAGTTGGTACTGTCTTCTGCGTATGCAGGGCTGTTTACTTAATCAATCCCGTAATTTTTTCCCAATTGTATTGAAAATGACTCCAACAAGCAAATCCCACTACTCTTCTTTTCAGACCATGCCACAGATAAACTGGAAAATTTATCTGATACTAAACTGAGACTTCCTTCATAATATACCAAAATTAACTCAGAATGGATTATGGACCTAGGTGTAAAATCTAAACCTATAAAACAGCCAGAAAAAAACAGGGAAACCCTTTGTGATCGTGGATTCAGCAAACATTTCTTAGCTATGGCACCAAAACATAATCCATAGTGAAAAAACAAAACTGATAAATTAGACTACATCAAAACTTAAAACTTCTGCTCTTTGAGAGATATTTTTAAATAAAACAAAAAATGAGGCAGGGATAGGGAAGAAAATATTTTCAAATTGTATATTTGATTAGGACAAAAACTGCATCCAAAATATGTAAAGGATTGATACATCAATAATAAAAAACAACAATAAAAATATTAAAACGTTTGAAACACATACTTTATCCAAGAAGATATACAGTTGGCAAATAAGAAAAAGAAAAGATTCTTATATCATTAGTTCTCAGAGAAACACAAATTAAAATCACAATGAGATTTTATTATATATCTGTTACAATGGCTAAAATTAAAAAGACTGACCATACCAAGTGTTGGTGAGGATATAGATGAATTATTACTCTCATATAATGCTGGTGAGGGGAGAAGGCAATGGCACCCCACTCCAGTGCTCTTGCCTGGAAAATCCCATGGACAGAGGAGCCTGGTAGGCTGTAGTCCATGGGGTCGCTAAGGGTCGGACACAACACAGCGACTTCACTTTCACTTTTCACTTTCATGCATTGGAGAAGGGAATGGCAACCCACTCCAGTGTTCTTGCCTGGAGAATCCCAGGGACGGGGGAGCCTGGTGGGCTGCCGTCTCTGGGGTCGCACAGAGTCGGACACGACTGAAGCGACTTAGCAGCAGCAGCAATGCTGATGAGAATATAAAATGGTACAATCCCTTTGGGAAATGGTTTGGCAGTTCTGAAAAGTTAATGCAGCCATTCTATTCCTAGATATTTACCCAAGGAAATGAACAAAAATGTCCATAACAGCAATTTTTGTAATATGTGAAACCTGGAAACAGCCCCAAAGTTCACTGACTGGATACACAATCTATGTTATACCTATCCTATGAAATTACTACTCAGTAATAAAAATAAATGAACCATTGATATATGCTATGACAGGGATAACTCTCAATAACACTATGCTGAGTAAGACAAACCAGAGGGGGGAAATATTCAGTGTATGGTTGCATGCATATAAAATTATAAAAAAACCAAGGTAGTCTATAGTGACAGAATACAGATCAGTGTTTGCTTGGGAAAAGGGGGAAGAGGGTGGGAAGGGGCAGAAGCGAGAGGCTGCAGAGGGGCAGGGGAAAACTTTTGGGGGTGATGGATATGTTTATTATTTTGATTGTGATGATGGTTTGATATATATATGTCAAAACTCATCAAATCATACAATAATTTTTAAAATTGAAGTATAATTGACATATAACAGTATATTAATTTCATATGTATAACACAATGGTTTCATATTTGTATACATTGTGAAATGATCATCATAGTAAGTCTAATAACATCTGTTATCACTTTAAATAGGCACAATTCATGTCAGCACAGTGGTAAAGAATCTGCCTACCAGTACAGGAGACTCAAGAGACGTGAGTTTGATCCCTGGGTCAGGAAGATCTCCTGGAGGAAGAAATGGCAAGCCACTCCAGGATTCTTGCCTGAAAAATTCCATGGACAGAGGATCCAAGTCCATGGGGTTGCAAAGAGTCACACATGATTGAGTGTGTGAGCCTGCACACATGTACAGTCACTACAATAAAATTGTTTTAAAAAATGAAATGAGGATTCCCTATTTTGGTTGACCACTCTATCATTTTCTTTTGCTTTATTTTTTCATTTATTTTTTTAAAAAATTGGCCACACTGCATAGCATGTGGGGTCTTAGTCTCCAGTCCAGGGATTGAACCCATGCCCCCTCATTGGAAGCGTGGATTCCTAAGCACTAGACAATTAGGAAAGTCCCACTCTATCATTTTAATACTGTATATCTGCTCACATTCAAATTTATTGCACATTACACTCTTTCATCGTTGTTACTGTAAGACTGTCCTTGTTCAATTTGCTATAAAAATTCTCATTTTTAAACAATTTCCCTCAGATTGCTGTTGCTCTACATCTCTATTAGTTTCTGTCTGTCTGTCATTCAAAGATTCTGCTGAGACAATCTTGTTTCATCACCACTAAAATGAAAGAAACAGCAATTTACATAGGGTTAAGAGGATAACTGAGGTTATATTTTGGTAATCTCTGAAGTGCTATACCTGTCTGACAAACACATTCAAGGTCAGGTAACGCCAACCCAATTCTCTGAAGGTGGGTGCCTAGGCCCACTGACCACCCTCCTTGCTGGAGAGGGCAGGAAAAACCATCCTGGACTCTTGCTGCAGCAGCCAGCAACAAAGTCATGAAAAATAGGGTTCCTGTACAAGATGGAGGAATAAGAAGACATGGAGCTCACCTTCCCCGATGAATACATCAAAAATACATCTACACGTGGAACGATGCTCCTGAAAACTAACTGGAAACAAATGAGAGATTGTATTATGATTATTATAATGAATTATCATTAGCATAATTATTATTTCTAGCCTCTAAGCAGGTATGCTGCTGCTGCTGTTAGGTCGCTTCAGCCGTGTCCGACTCTGTGCGACCCCAAAACTAAGCAGCTATAGTGTTTCTATAATCGATAGCAACAATGCAATAAATTTAAGGCTGACAGGAATAATACTTTCTTTTTTTGTTTTTTGCATTTCTCATGACCCCTCATACAATTCTCAGAGCATAGTAGAGATTCAGTAAATACTTGCATGCATGCTAAGTCACTTCAGTATTGTCTGACTCTTTGCAACTCTATGGACTGTAGCCAGACAGACTCCTTTGTCCATGGGTTTCTCCAAGCAGCAATACTGGAGTAGGTTGCCACGCCCTCCTCCAGGGCTCAACCCAGGGATCGAACTCACGTCTCCTGCATCTCCTGTATTGGTAGGTGGGTTTTTACCACTAATGCTACCTGGGAAGCCCAGTAAATACTTGAGTGATTAATATTTTCTCCTCTCACTGTGTGTAAGGTAAAACATCAAACAAGGCATAGAAAAACTTTCTTAACACTTTTGCTCTAGAAAACTTAGAATTATACTGAAATATTGGGTATAGTTGAAAGTATGCTAGAACAGGTGTCTAAAAGTCTAAATTGCTTTTCTAAAAACAATGTTATTTGACAAAATTCTGTTTGGGGCTTTCTAGATTTCAAATTCCTGGCCTAAATGAACGTTTAAGTTCCCCAAACTCAAATGTATATGCTTCTCATCACTACAAATTTTCACCACCAATAAGAGGAAGATAGAAAGTTAACTTTATGATGAAAATTTTGTCATTTCTAGTTCTAAAAAAAAATTGCACTTTTCATAGGAAAGGTACCAGCAGATTTAACCAAACAAATAACAAAATAAGTTTGTGAAAATTTTTTTATACTGGATAGTTTTTAAAAATTCAAATTTGTATCATAGAAAAAACAGAACTTTGTTATTATTCCTTTTGTTTTTCTGTTTGGTACTTGAAAGAAATCTTTGCATTATATTTCTGGGGAGAAGAGCACCCTAAATTTTTTAGAGTACAGAATCTGTACTGAACTGACTGCTGCTGCTGCTGCTAAGTCGCTTCAGTCATGTCCAACTCTGTGTGACCCCATAGACGACAGCCCATCAGGCTCCCCCGTCCCTGGGATTCTCCAGGCAAGAACACTGGAGTGGGTTGCCATTTCCTTCTCCAATGCATGAAAGTGGAAAGTGAAAGTGAAGTCACTCAGTCGTGTTCAACTCTTAGCGACCCCATGGACTGCAGCCCACCAGGCTCCTCCGTCCGTGGGATTTTCCAGGCAAGAGCATTGGAGTGGGGTGCCATTGCCTTCAGTCATTTATATAACAGACCTACTTCTTGGATGGAAGGAGCAGTATGCCATAGGGCACATGGGTTTCACAATTATACTTAACTGGCCCTAGGATCAGAAGGTCCTATATGTGTCTCCCTAAATCTCCTGTTGTAATTGTTTGCTGTTTCATAGTGTTGAATCATATTAGAAGATCCTCTGATTTATTTTCCAGTAAAATTAGCAGCAACAAAGTGGCATTAGTTAAAGAAACTTTGGGGGCTTCAGTGGTGGATCAATGGAAAAGAATCTGTCGGCCAATGCAGGAGACATGGGTTCAGTCCCTGGTCCGGGAGGATTGCACATGCCGAGGAGCACCTAAGTCTGTGCATCACAGCTATTGAGTCTGTGCTCTAGAGTGTGGGAACTGCAACTACTGACGCCTGCTTGCCTAGAGCCTGTGCACCTCAACAAGAGAAGCCTCTGCAATGAGAAGCCCATGCACCACACCTGGAGAGTAGCCCCCGCTCACCACAACTAGAGAAAATCCCTGCACAGCAATGAAGACCCAGCACAGCCAATACCAACCAAATAAATCAATAAAATTATTTTTTAAAAAAAGAAAATTTTATATTGAAGTGTTGATGATGTTAAAGGTTTAAGCATTTCAGGCTTGCTAAGGGCACAGCTGTACAGATTTGGGGGACCACCTGACTTCCTCATTTGTTAAATAAAACACTTCTATTTTCAGCTCAACAAATATTTATTAAATGTCTATTATGGGCTAAGAACGTGGATGTAGAAATTAATGTTTTAGCCCCTCCCCATTAAGGAGCTTATAGAAGAGATCAAAGAGCCTGATAAACAAAGTGTAACCCGATGGAAACCATGATCTCATGTGATCCAGTCTCAGAGCAATTACAAAAGCATAGTCAGAAAACCAAAAAAGTACTTTAGAAGAGGGTCAACTTATGTTTCTCAAACTTTAAGAAATAAAGTACAATCTTTGTTTCTAAAAACCCCATTCTCACCCATTTTACTCTCACTGCAGGCATCCCTGCCTTTCTTCCCAACTCAGAGAATATTTTTCTCCCCCTCCCCCAACTCCATAATCCCCATGAAATTTTGCTTCAAGACATCCTTATCTCCTGATTCTGCTTTAAACCTGCTAGACAAAGTCTTAGAAGTAAGGAAAGAAACAGATCTAGCTGGGCCAGTAATCTCCTTAGCAGCCAGGAGAAAATGTTTGAATTATGACATATATATATATTTTTACCTTGCACAAAGGAATCAGGAAATAGTATGAAAGGTCTTGTGATGGAAATATATACAAGGATGAGAACTAGTTCGAAGGAAGTAAATGGAAGACTTTACCAAAGACCTCTTGCCACTTAGGTTTTGATGGGTCTTAAAATTTGTCAGAAAGGCAAGTAGGGATTGTGGTGATAGACAAAGTTTCATTTACAAGTGTCTTTGGATGTGGGTAAATCGGGAGACCAAAAAGAGCCCTGGAAGATAATGAGGCACTTCTTCCAACACGAAGTTTACTCCTTGGTGAAGGATAAGGCAGAAATGAGCAGGATAAGGAGCTGGATATTTCCTTTGTAACAGCTAGTGTTTTATAGGATGACATAGAAGAATGATGATGTGTACATAAAATAGTGCGTGGTAAGTTCCTTCAGTCATGAACAACTCCTTGCAACCTATGGACTGTAGCCCACCAGACTCTTCTGTCTGTGAGATTCTCCAGGCAAGAATACTGGAGTGGGTTCCTGGTTCCTTCTCCAGGAAATCTTCTGCTCCCACGGATAAAATCTACATCCCCTACATCTCCTGCATTGGCAGGTGGGTTCTTTACCACTAGCGCCACCTGGGAAGCCCAGATAATGGGAAGTTTTAAATAACACAGGGAGCCCAGCCTAGTGCTCTGAGATGATCTAGAGGGGTGGGATGGGGGAGGAGTGGGAGAGGATATAAAATATTATGACTGATTGCGTTGTCAGCAGAAACCAACACAATATTATAAAGCAATTTTCCACCAATAAAAAAAATTTAAAAAAGAAAAGTGATGATGTGAAGATGTTTTGGACATAATAAAATTAACAAGAAAAACAAGGACAAATAAAATATTTCTAATTCTAATACGGTAAATTCACTTAAATATAATTCTAACCCACATAACATAACTGGCAAGGAGGTCAAATGTGGTATTGAGACTTTAGTTATCAAGGGAGCTGCTAGTAAAAATCATTCTGCTAAAAGTGGGATGCCGGATAATTTCTTGGCTTGCTTGCTGACTGTGTCATTGCACAGAAAGAGAAAGTACTGACAGAGGGAGCTGCATCTCTGAAATTAATTCTGAATATAAGGGAGGGTGACCTGGTCAGGCGGACATCACAGGGAATTTGGGAGAAAAGAGTTAAGAGAATTATGTCATTTTAGAATTCATAACAACCAAATCAAGTATTGCTGGACATACTTATATCCATGTCCTCCATTTGAATGATTTTATTCAATCAGAAATATTTATCAAGTACCCACTGTGTGATCTATTTGCCTCTTCACCAGGGTCATGTATGTGTGTGTCTATCTGGATGTGTCTGTGTGTGTAGAGATAGAACTCGCTCCTGCCCCAGATTCACTACTCTTGTCAATTCAAAGGTATCATGTTAATGATGATAACTCATATGTCTCTGGTTCTGACTTCTAAGCTTCTTGCAAAAGATTTTAGGCTCTGCAGCTGTTCCCTCAACACACACATACACACACACACACACACGCACGCACACTTCTTGAAGTATTCAGAAAATGACCCAATTCTAGGAATTTACAGAAAATTTTTAAAAGAGAGATTTGGATTTTCTCATGTCATGAAATTGGGAGTGTGAGCCAAGTTTATCTATATATCTGATAGGCCCAGCTAAGAGCTCTGTCTCTCCCTGAGAACTAGATAAGGACAGGAATGAATTCATGTGACAGCCACCATCCTACATCGTCCTCAGAATTGCTCTTCCTTTTCTGAACAGAGTCTGTTTCATGAGAGAGTTTTTCCTGGGCCAAGCTGACATGCAGTCTCACGCTAAATAGACTTCCAGCCGGCTTGTCACCCTGGCTTACAAAACTTGTTCTAGAGGTAGCTTATATTCTGAATGGCAACCCCACCACAGATTAATTTGCTTCAGTGGCTCAAATTGGTGAGGATAGGGACACGCTCAAATGTAAACATTTCAAATTTAATATTTAATTATATAAGCACAACTAGTTAGGCTGCATGGGGAGTTTTGCTGGGTTGATGTTTAAAACCATGTAAAAGTTTGAGAGAAAGACACATAACCAAAAACGAAAACAAAACAGAAAAATAAAGACAGAGAATTGCATCAAGCAAATTGAGCTTCAGAGTAAGTTTGAGTGTAAAATGGCCAAGACTAGAGGGGAAAAAAACCTTTCAAATCTATCTTAGAGTGAAAAAGGAACAAGGTAAAAATGGGCTCAGTGTTTGATTTTCATCTTATTATGCTAACAGATTACAGTAAGGAAAAAAAAAAAAAAAAAACTACTCATCTCCTAATTTGCTTCTATTTTCTCTATCAAGGAAAATGATATTTAAACTGAAAAGAGTAGAACAAACATGGTTAAGAGGAAAATAATGCCCAAATTAAGTGAAGAGATGATGAGAGAGCGCCTAGCTGTTTTGAATAAATTCAAGTCCCTAGATTCAAGGAAATTATCCCCAGGGACCTGGGGGAATTTACAGGTGTGATCTCAGAAATACTGTCAGCAGCAGCCGTTGAGTATTTGCAGAAAGACATATGATGACAGAAGACTGGAAATAGGTAAATGTTCTGATTTTATACAAGTGGAAAATGGTGTATTACAAGCACAACAGAACACTGAGCTCATCCATGATCCCCAGGAAAATGTGAGAAGATTTTAAAAGCTGTTTGGAGGGAGGTTCAAGAGAGGGGACATGTGTACACCTATGGCTGATTCATGTTGATATATGACAGAAAGCAACATAACAGTGTAAAGCAATTATCCTTCAATTAAAAATAAATTTAAAAAATGAAAAAAAAAAAAAGGTGTTTTGAAAGGACTAAGCCCACTCCAGTACTCTTGCCTGGAAAACCCCATGGACGGAGGAGCCTGGTGGGTTGCAGTCCATGGGGTCGCACAGAGTTGGACACGACTGTGACTTCACTTTCACTTTTCACTTTCATGCATTGGAGAAGGAAATGGCAACCCACTCCAGTGTTCTTGCCTGGAGAATCCCAGGGACAGGGGAGCCTGATGGGCTGCTGTCTATGGGGTCGCACAGAGTCGGACACGACTGAAGTGACTTAGCAGCAGCAGCAGCAGCAGGGAATAACACGGCAATCTTTGGGATTCAGTATGGATTTGTGCTGAAACCATACCAAGGTGCCTCTTGGATCTTGTTAGGAACAAGATGAGGCAGGGAAGTGGGATTGATAATGATTTAAAGAAAAAAAGTAGGGAATTCTCTGGTGACATAGTGGTTAAGACAAGGCAATTTCACTGCTAAGGGCCTGGGTTCAATCCCTGGTCAGGGAACTAAGGTCCTGCAAGTCATGCGAAGCAGCAGCTCCCCCAAAAAATGAAAATAAAGAAGCAAACTAAAGCAAAAGCAAGATCAAATCAGTACTTGTCCTCCAGTTGTATGTATCTACTTGCTAGGGGTGAAATTAGGATGAGCTGAAAAAAAGAACTTCAAAGCAAGCAGCCAACTTGAATGATAAAAAGATACAAGACTCTGGGTGTGTGCTAGCAGGAATGTTAAAATTAGCAAAAGCCTGCTAATGTCAGACTGAAAATAGAGTGGATGCAAGCATCTATCAGTAATTCAGAAAAAGAGTGCATGTGTCCGTCCTTGGTCATTATCATGTGCTAATAATGTGATGCAAAATGCATATGTTCCTCTGACTATTTGGTGAGGAGTGGACTATAAGCAATAATCAACTGGACCAGAGCAACAAATGATCTCATCCTACAATTTTTGTGCTGAAAGGATCTTTGTAATACTTGAGGTAGCAAAAACTGATCAGGAGGCAGGCTGATTCAATAGGTTGAATGCTAGACTTATTAGTTTTTGTTTTTTGATGTGTTTACCAATTGAAGTTCAATATGATATCGTAGAGATCTAGATTTCAGGAGGATATCTAACAATTCTCTCATTTTAGCCATTTATGGACTGTATGCCACACACTATGGTAGGAATTTCTTGTTCATTTATCTCTAATGCTTCCCTGATGGTTCAGCAGTAAAGAATCTGCCTACAATGCAGGAAATATAGGAGATGTGGGTTTGATCCCTGGCTCAGGAAGATCCCCTGGAGGCAGGCATGACAACCCACTCCAGTATTCTTGCTTAGAGAAGCCCATGGACAGAGGAGCCTGGAGGGCTACAGTCCATAGGATTGCAAAGAGTCGGACACGACTGAAGCGACTGAGCACACACATCTCTAATGCTTACAAAAGCCATGCTAATTCACAATATCTCTGAATTAAGATGAGGAAAGTGAGGCTCACTGAGGTTAAGTCACTTGCCAGAGTTGTCAGCTAGTAAGTGTAGAGATGAGATTTGCATACAGCTCTGCTCCTTGTCTATACTCTGCTGCTATACTGCACAGCCTCTTTTATGAACTACACTTGGGTCAGTTGCTTCTCTTGTGGCTCAGCTGGTAAAGAATCTGTCTGCAATGTGGGAAACCTGGGTTCGATCCCTGAGTTGGGAAGATCCCTTGGAGAAGGGAAAGGCTACCCACTCCAGTATTCTGGCCTAGAGAATTCCATGGACTGTATAGTCCATGGGGTCACAAAGAGTCGGACACGACTGAGTGACTTTCATTTCACTTCAGTTGCTAATACAGTCAGGAGGATTTCTAAATAAGTAAATAATTGTTCTAAAATAATTTTGGCAAATTTCAGATATAAAACCAAGGCCAAGGTACTTGTGTCTGTTTAATGTTATTGTCAATGATTTGGGTCAATACATATGTCACGAAATTGAAAAGGATAGCTAATGCTTCATCCAAAAGAATTCATATTGAATAGCATGTACAAAGTGTAACAACGGACCACACCTCTTGGGTAAAATTAACTAGGGATTAAGTGCAAGTCATGCATTCAGAACTTAAAACTATAATCTTCCAAGCATGTATTAATATTTGGCTTACTGGCAATCTATGTGAAAAATCAAGTTTAATTAATAGCAACATCAATAGGAATCAGCAGAATGATGATGTGGACAAAAAGAAGTGGGAGGAAGAAGAAATCTTTTTTGTAACTAATTTATTTTTGGCTGCCCTGAGTCTCCATTGTTGAATATGGGCTTTCTCTAGTTTCTGAAAACAGGGGCTATTCTTCATTGTGGTGCTCAGGCTTCTCAGTGCAGTGGCTTCTCTTGTTGCAGAGCGCAGGCTCTAGGTGTGAGCTCAGTAGTTGTGGCTCAAGGGCTCTATTCTCCTGGGCTTCAGTAATTGTGGTTTAGTTGCTTCGTGGAACGTGGAATCTTCCTGGACCAGAGATCAAACCTGTGTCCCCTGCATTGGCGGCAGATTCTTAACCACTGGACCACCAGGGAAGTCTCAGAAGAAATCCTAAGGCTGCATTAACACTCACTCATTTATTTATTCATTTTTATTTAACGTACACTAATCAAGGGAAATAAAAGACCATTTTACTCTACCTACTCTGTACCATTCCTCATGCATGGCTCACAGTGTTCTAGACATACCATAGTTTAAAATGAACTTTTGAACAGCTGGGTGGGACCCAGGATGGGTCTTGGAAAGAAGACAGGAAAAAAGTTCTAGAGAACATGTTTACTGAGAGTTATATGAACATAAAATATTTAGCCTGAAAGTTCCTCAAATATTTGAAGAGAGTAGATTTCAAAGCTAGTCATTCATTTGTTCATTTTCAGTTCATTAAATATCTAGTTTTACTTGTTCTTTCAAGATGGTGGAGTAAAAGGACTTGTGCTCATCTTCCCCTTCAAGAATACCAAAATCGAAATTAGCCACCGAACAACTATTGACAGGAAGATGTTGGAACCCACCAAACTCCTTGGATAGCAAGGAAATCAAACCAATCAATCCTAAAGGAAATCAACCCTGAATATTCATTGGAAGGACTGATGCTGAAACTGAAGATCCAGTATTTTGGCCACCTGATGTGAACAGCCAATCATTGAAAAAGACCCTGATGCTGGGAAAGATTAAAGGCAAATGGAGAAAAGGCCAGCAGATGATGACATCACTGATTCAGTGGACATGAACTTGGGTGAACTCTGGGAGATCGTGAGGGACAGGGAGGTCTGGTGTGCTGCAGGCCATGGAGTCACAAAGAGTCAGACACGACTTAGTGATTGAACAACAGGAATAAATACTTAGTTTTGGCTGTATGCTAAATATGTCAGGCACTGTCCTTGGTACTAGGAAGAAAAAAATTGAAAAACATGATTCTTGGTCTGAAAGACTTTTTAGTCCAGTGAGAGAGACAGAATTAGGAAAACTGAGACTCACAGTGTGTGCTATATACTAGAGGTATTCCTGATGCAAACAAACAGAGCACCTGGACGAGGCTGGAGGGTCAGTGAAAGCCCAGAGAAAAGTGCACTCCAGATAAGATTAGAAAGATGAATAGGCATTGCCTGAAGTGGGAGGTAGGGGGTTGGCAGGAAGGGCCTTTGGAGCAGAGGAAACAGCATGTGTAAATTTATGGGAAGATCTAATGAGCACAGAAGAATTGGTGAAAACTCAGGACGTTCTGATAACTGGAAGAAAGGATAATGTTTGTGGTAGCTTTGATAGGAAATGAGGCCTGAGTTGTATTCTAAACTAAGGAATTTGAGCTTTATCCTGAAAGCTATGTGAGCCTTGAAGCACTAAAACTAGGCGATGACATCATTAGATTTTCATTTTAGAAAGATCCCTCAAGCAACAGTGGGGCCAGGCTGGGGGCATTAGGACTGGTTTTCATTGTTTGCAGCAGTTTGCTCTAGAAAGTCACTGCAAACAATAAATTACTGAACCCTGAGTAATTGGCTCAGGGTTAAGTACAGGGTTAGGTTCCTTGCAAGCCTCTGGTCACAACATCTTCACCAACCAATCAATAAATAGCCTGGCTTTATATGTATTTATATTTAAAGATATTTTATATAGTACATATCTTAAAGATAGTTAAATATATATATATATGTATGTATAACTGAATCACTGTGCTGTACACCTGAAACATGGTGTTATAAATCTATGAAGAATTGATGCTTTTTAACTGTGGTTTGGAAAAGACTCTTGAGAGTCCCTTGGACAGCAAGGAGATCAAACCAGTCAATCCTAAAGGAAATTAACTCTGAATATTAATTGAAAGGACTGAAGCTTCTGTACTTTGGCCACCTGATGCAAAGAGTCAACTCATTGGAAAAGACTCTGATGCTGGGAAAGATTGAGAGCAGGAGATGAAGAGGGCAACAAACGACAAGATGGTTGTATGGCATCACTGACTCAATGGACATGAGTTTGAGCCAACTCTGGGAGATGGCGAAGAACAGGGAAGCCTGGCATGCTGCAGTTCATGGGATCTCAAAGAGGCAGACACAACTTTGCAACTGAAGAACAACAGCAAATATTGCAATGTAAAAAAAGCCTCATCGCAAGAGGGAAAAAAAGCTCAATTATAGGCAGCATTTCTAGCTGAGAAGGGTTTAACACTTTCCTGACCCTAATTTGACTATTCTTTCTTTGGCTTTCAGCCTCACAACATTGTTGTCCACCATGCTTTTTTAAAATTGTAAGGCTTCCCTGGTGGTCCAGTGGTTAAGAATCCATCTGCCAATGCAGGGGACGTGGGTTCGATCCCTGGTCAGGGAACTAGGATCCCACATGCAGCAGAGGAACTAAAGCTGTGTGCCACTACTACTGAGCCGGTGTTTTAGAGCTTGTGAACTGCAACCACCAAGACCACACGCTGCCACTACTGAAGCCTGTGTGCCTAGAGCCTGTGCTCCAAAGCAAGGGAAGACGCCGCAACCAGAAGCCTGCACACCGCAGCAAAGAGTGGCCCCCGCTCGCCGCAACCAGAAAAAGCCCACGTGCAGCAACGAGGACCACCACAGCCAAAAAGTCAAATTAAAGAAATAAATCTTTACAAAATAAACACATAAAATTGGTCATCATCTCATGAATCCACAAATATACCCACTTTTCCATCTTTTCCATAGCCTCATCATGTACTGTAGATGGTACAGTAGCACTTTCTGGAGGACCTCTCGTACAGTTCAGTTCAATTCAGTCGCTCAGGCGTGTCCGACTATTTGTGACCCCATGAATCACAGCACGCCAGGCCTCCCTGTCCATCACCAACTGCCGGAGTTCACTCAGACTCATGTCCATCGAGTCAGTGATGCCATCCAGCCATCTCATTCTCTGTCGTCCCCTTCTCCTCCTGCCCCCAATCCCTCCCAGCATCAGAGTCTTTTCCAATGAGTCAACTCTTCGCATGAGGTGGCCAAAGTACTGGAGTTTCAGCTTTAGCATCATTCCTTCCAAAGAAATCCCAGGGCTGATCTCCTTCAGAATGGACTGGTTGGATCTCCTTGCAGTCCAAGGGACTCTCAAGAGTCTTCTCCAACACCACAGTTCAAAAGCATCAATTCTTTGGCGCTCAGCCTTCTTCACAGTCCAACTCTCACATCCGTACATGACTACTGGAAAAGTCATAGCCTTGACTAGACGGACCTTTGTTGGCAAAGTAATGTCTCTGCTTTTGAATATGCTATCTAGGTTGGTTATAACTTTTCTTCCAAGGAGTAAGCGTCTTAATTTCATGGCTGCAGTCACCATCTGCAGTGGCCTCCTGTACAGATCAACACATTTCATCTTCCTTTTCTGAATGTATCCTGCTGTTGATTGATTAACATTGAAATGATGGCCAACAGCAATGTTACTCATGCCTGAATCGTGCTTGTTCTAACACCAGAACCCTCCTGGTGCTTGGAAATACTAGACAGCACTTCTGTACTATGCTGGTCATTTTAAACAGCAGAATCACACACACACAAAAAAAAAAATAGAAGGCACGAAAATGCAAAAACTGTGGCGGTGAATAGACTGCCAAAAGGAAACTTGTTTACAGTCTGAGAAGAACTCTGCTTCGTTCAGTCTCTGCTGAGAAAATGCTCACTGCTCACTGGGAGACTCAAATTTTTCACCACTCTGAGTACATCTAGGAACAACTGTGAAAGCCTGGAAATATTTATTTTAGGGGTTATAAACAAATTTGGGGAAGGAGGGTAATTTTCAAATAGGGAACTCTCAAATAATGAGGATCAACCATACTTTCAGTCTTCCAAGTTATAGCTGATGCACGCACACCTGAATTAAGGCAGGTGCGGACAGGGGAGAGGGATGGGTCCATTCAATCAAAACATTTATTTCAACTATGTGCAGAGTTTAGTGCTCAGAACCAGGGATACGGTGAAACATTTCAACCCTGAGGTATGTAGATGACTAAGAAGAATTGCAGGGTTGGTGCAGAATTGCAGGGAAAGGTATATACTTTAGTAAGAGATAGATTTCAGATACGGCAAAGGAAGTATGGGAAATACATTCTGAAGACCTTGGTGATGTCTTGAAATTTTTTTCTTTATGACGCTCTGTCCCAGAGGGTAAAGTGGGAGGGTTTAGAGCAGCAATCTCCAACCTTTTTGGCACCAGGGACTGATTTCGTGGAAGACAATTTTTCCATTGATGGGGGTGTGTGAATGATGGGCAGCAGCCACAAATGCAGATGAAGTTTCACTTGCTCGCCCACCACTCGGCTGCTGCTGTATAGCCCAGTTCCTAATGGGCCACATTCTGGTACCAGTCTGTGGCTCAGGGTTTGTGGAATCGCTGATTTAGAGGATAGGGGAGAAGTGAAGGTCTGAGTTAATTCAAGAAAGAATAAGCCAATATGGGAGTGATAATAAGACAGAAAATCAATGACTAGAGGTAACTACAAGTTGGGCATTGACTTAAAAAATAGTTTTGAGGCATAATGAATTTACTTCTAAAAGCCTCCAATTCAGGTATACCTGTGGCAGATTCATTTCGATGTTGGGCAAAACTAATACAATATTGTAAAGTTTAAAAATAAAATAAAATAAAGTAAAATTTTAAAAAATAATGATAAAAAAATCTGTGAAGCGTGAATCCTGACATAGATGAGTACAATTTTTTTTTTTTTTTTTAGGATTTAGAATCCTTTGGAGGTTTACATAGGCAAGAGAAGAAAAACATCCAGATTTTTTTTTCCCTTAGATCTTTGATTTGGGTAGACGGTTCCCCTAAGAGACCCACTCATCAAAATATGGAAACAGCAGAAGATGAGATTGGAAGGAAAAGAAGATGGGGTTTGTTTCAGATATATTCCATTTGAGGGGCCTATGTGACATCTAAGTAAAGATGTTCAGCAGAGAATTGAAATCACAGAGCCGGAGTTCTCTGAGTGCTCTGGGTTACAGATGAAGAGTTGGGATCTGGTAGTTGACGTCAGAGGTGTCAGAGGTTTATATGAGGACACACAGCACCTATTTATTGAAGGAAGAAAAAACAAGATGACCAAGGACGGAGCCTTGGAAATATGGTAATTTAAGGGACAAGTTGATGAAGAGGAACTGACAAAGGATACTGGATAAGAAGGAGCCATAGATGATGGGGGCTGGGGTAGGGTGGGGAATCCAGCCAAGAGTGGACAGACTTCTAAGAAAAGGTTTCAGACATGTGAAAATGTTAAGTGCTAAGTAGTATGATGTGTGAAAATAACAACAGACTAGGTGCATGGAAGTGCAGACAATGATTCAGTAACAGCCATTCGGTAGGAGATTGTATCAACATCTTAGAGTTAGATCTGAGTGAACTTTTTGGCCAACCCAATATTAAACAATATTTTTAGATAATATTAGGCTTCCCTGGTGGCTCCGGTGGTAAAGAATCTGCCTGCAATGGAGGAGACCCAGATTCTATCCCTGGGTCAGGAAGATCCCCTGGAGAAGGGACTGGCTACCCACTCCAGTATTTTTGCCTGGAGAATTCCATGGACAGAGGAGACTTGCGAGCTATAGTCCACAGGGTTGCACAGAGTTGGACACAACTGAGTTACTAGCAATGTCACTTTCACTTTAGATAATATGTTCTGATTTGGGGGGAAAGAAGGAGAATTGGAAGGGGTGGAATAAAAGCCTTAACACGTGAGACGTTATTGGCAGGGATCATTTAGGATTCAATATTCTGTCAAGGATCCCTGGAACCAGCCCTAATAATAGTTTATCAGGATGGCTCCTTGAAACTTGTATGTAATGATGATCAACAGGAAATGAAGACACCAGATCTTCCTTGGCATGGTAGGGAAGAAAAGATTAGAAGGCTCATGACTGTGGGAATGTTTGAATTAATGTATGGTCTAAGCACTGAAATGGTACAGTCTGGCTGTGTTTCCTGAGAAGGTCTGAAGGAGCATGGTCCCATGGACTGAGCAATCAATTGCATATAGCAATAGCCAGCTCAGTAACATACCATAGCATTGTTTTTCCTGCCTTCTGTTCTTCCCTCTATTTATGCTCACTCCTGCTGTCTGGGATTGCACTAGATTTCAAAATAAGACCACAAAGACTCTTCTTTCTGGGAAACTCAAACAATAACAATTTCAGAGACTACAAGAATAGTCTCTGAAAAGTATCTTCTCTTGTGATGTGTTGTAATAATAATATAAATATCACCCATAAGTGATGTTTTATCCAATATCCTTATATAATTTCTTCTATAATGTCATCCGTAACAACTAGTTATACTATTGTTTATTATTTCACTATGATCTCACTACCACTCAGATTTTCAGGGGAGGTATTAGGATTTCCGTTAGTATTATCTGGCAAATCCAAATTGAGTCTTAATTTTATTTCCTAGCTTTATTACTAACCACCCTAAAATTCTCTGTAGTATATATCTTTCTTAACTGGTGTTTTCAGCACCTTCCAATTTTGTATTGTCTGAGAACTAAATAAATGTGAGTGCAGTGGAACTCAAACAGCTGTATGTATTTAACTACAAGGTTCAATGCCCAATTCGTGCTCTGCTTGTGCAGCCATCAGGAGAGCTCTGAAAGGAAATCTGCAAAGCTTCCAGCATATTTTATTAATGACCAGCCAGACACCATAACCCACACCAGGGAGATGAGGACCTAATTAATTGGGCATAATACTACTTAGCACTTACCATTTTCAATAAATATTACTACATGAATGAAAGAATCCTCAAAAGACTCCCATGAAGCCAGAACTATTAATCCTATTTTACTTCTGGGGAAACAGAAGCAGAAAGGTTCTTGGATTCACCCAAAGCCACAGGGAGAGGGGGTATCAATCCCCAATTTGGTTTTCTCAGAGCTGGCCCTCTAGACTATTTTTAGAGCATGGTTTTCTCAAAGGTCAAAAGGTACTCACATATAAAATTTTAAGAAATGTGTGGGAATACCAATAGCCTAGGTGCATGGAAGTGCAAAAACGATGTCAGGGGCTTTGTAAGGAAATCGATCATTTGCTTCTCCTGTTTCTCTTTACTGGGAGGGTTTTATATGTTACAAACAGGGGTTAGCAAGTAGCGCAGTCCCTGGCACATAATAGGTGCTCAGTAAACTTGTTTGTTCATTTTTTAAACAAAATATGTATTAAATTCCTGTAGTATTCCAGGTATTCTCCTTGACCTCCTTTGCATCTAGGGACAAAGAATAAACAATAAACCTATAAATAAGTAAAATACATGTTATCGTAGATAGTGACAAATGCTATGGAAAGGATGACCTAAAAAGGAAAAAAAAATATATGGGAAAAGGGTACTCAAGGTGGTAGGAATAGCAAGTTCAGACTCTTAATATAGAAGCATCCTTGACATGCTCAAGGAATAGCGAGGAGGGCAGAGTGGTGGAGTAGAGTCGGTGAAGGCAGAGGAAAAGAAAATAAAATTGGAGGAGTGATACATGCAATCTTGTGGGCCATTTTGATAACATTGGTCATTTACTCTGCAAAATTGTTGTTGCCATTTATCGCTAAGTCACATCTGACTCTTCTGTGACCCCATGGACTGTAGTCCACCAGACTCCTCTGTCCCTGAAATTCTCCAGGCAAGAATACTGTAGTGGGTTGCCATTTCCTTTTCCGGGGGTCCCTCCTAATCCAGGGGTAGAACCCAAGCCTCCCGCATCAGCAGGCAGATTCTTTACCACTGAGCCACCAGGGAGGCCCACGTTGCAAAGATAGGAAGATGCTAAAGAGTTTTGAGAGTGCTTGTGCTACTGAATGAAGTGGCTGACCATTTTAATGCGCTTATTCTTGCCTAAGGGCAAAGTGTGGAAATGGAGAGACAAATTAGGAGATTATTGCAATAATCTAGTTGAGAAATAATGGGGACTTATACCAGGATCGTGATGATTGAAGTGGTGAAAGGAGGTCAGATCCTAGATACATTTTGAAGATAGAGCCATAAAAATTAGGTTTTATGGACAGACTTTGGGGTCTGGAGTAAAGAACAGAGTCAAGACTTGTTCCAAGGTTTTGATCTGAGAAACTGGAAGGGTGGAGTTAGTGTTTATTGAGATTAAGAAGACTAAAGGAGAACGTTTCAGAAGGGAAATCAAGAGTCCATATTTGAACATGTTAAATATGAGTGACCCTGGACTCCATGCGGTGATGATGAGTAGAAAGGGATGTGTCACAGAAGATAAAGGAATGAAGTATTTCAAAAAGGAGGGAGAGGAATCTACTGTGTCAGAAGTTTCTTATACGCTGAAAACAATGAAAGACTGAAGATTGACTATGGGATTTAGAAAATGGGACATTGGTGAACTTTTTAAAAAAAGATTTATGTATTTATATATTTTTGGCTGTGCTGGATCTTCACGGCTGTGTGGGCTTTCTCTAATTGCGGTGAGTGGAGGTTACTTTTTGGAGTGCAAGGTGGGGGCCTTCTCATTGAGGAGGCTTCTCTTGTTGTGGAGCATAGGTTCAAGGGTGTGCAGGCTCAGTAGCTGTGGTGTATGGACCTAGTTGCCCTGGTGGCATGTGGAATCTTCCTAGAGTGGGGATCGAGCCCGTGTCCCCTGCATTGGCAGGTAGATTCTTAACCACTGGACCACCAGGAAAGCCCATTGATGGTCTTAATAATATAAATGTTGGTAGATAAGTAGGGTAAAAAGTCTGATAGAGTGGATTCAATAGAGAATAGTATGATTCATTGTGTCTAGATATAGCTATAGGTGTAGATACATACTGGCTTCCCAGGTGCCGCTAGTGATAAAAAACCTACCTGCCAATGCAGGAGACATACTGAGTCATGGGTCCCATCCCTGGGTCAGGAAGATCCCCTGGAGGAGGGCATGACAATCTACTCCAGTATTCTTGCCTGGAGAATCCCTTAGACAGAGGAGCCTGGTGGGCTAAAAGTCCCTAGGGTCACAAAGTGTTGGACGTGACGGAAGCGCCTGAGCACAGCCCAGTAGATGCCAACATAGACTGATCTTAGTCCAGGGAACTGAGAGGATTTTTGCTCTAGAAACAAAAATAACTCAGTAGCAATGAATTCCTCTCATCCTGATTGTGGCCTTCAAATACCACTTTCCGTAAAGGAACCAGGGTTTCTTAGACAAAAAAACAAATGCCAGAACTGCTGCCCAAAATTTACCAGATTAACCTGGGACATCTTGCCATACCAGCTAGAAAAGAAGTCTTCAGATTTCTAGAGTCATGCCATGATAGGCTAACTGATACCATAATAAAATTAATGCTATGAACAACTGAAAAACAGAACAAAATATTTGAACTGTTGTTTTCAGTCATTGGACAGTAGCAACTGGATCCTCTATAGGAAGGATGGGCTTCCCAGGTGAATCAGCGGTGGAGAATCCTCCTGCCAATGTAGGAGATGTGGGTTCAATCTCTAGGTTGGAAAGATCCCCTGGAGCAGGAAAATGGCAACCTACTCCACTATTCTTGCCTGGACATCCCATAGACAGAGGAGCCTGGCAGGCTCCAGTCCAGGTGGTCGCAAAGAGTCGGACACAACTGAGTACCTAAACAATAGAAGAAGAAAGGTATAGCAAGGTGAGCCTCACAAGCCTTCTTACCTAGAGACACAGTCCCTAGGTAAGAAAGGGAGTTGTAGTAGTCTCTCTGTAAAAGACAGAGTTTGTTGTTTAGGTAGATGAAAACAGCTGGAATCTGATGGACAGAGTACCAGAGAGCAGTTAAGTAGACAAGAGCTCCAGGAAAATTCTTAGTGTTCTCTGTGAGTTAATGACTGAAAATTAAGCTCACATTCATAGGGTGAGACCCTGAGGGGCCAGGGAAAGAATACATGCTGGGGAGTTGTGACCTGAATATTGCTGGAACTTGAACACAACTAGGAGATACTCAAAGTTTGAACAGTCAGAGTAGAGCATGTGCTAGCCATTCTGTGATAGTAAGTTTTGATTTCTGGTGGAGAAAGTCATTTAAAAAGTGTTTTGGCTATTCCTCACCATTTTTTCATATTATATATATATATGTTTATGTATATGTATGTGTGTGTGTATATATATATATATATATATATATATATATGAACAGTTTGCCAAGTCTTATGAAAACACATAAGGATTTTGATTAGAATAATATGAAATCTGTATATTGAATATTACATCTTAGGATCCAAGAACATGATGTGTTTCTATATTATTTACACCTTCATTAGTATCTTTTGGCTCAGATGGTAAAAAACCCACCTGCAATGCAGGTGACACAGGTTCGATCCTTGGGTTGGGAAGATTCCCCAGAGAAGGGAATGCCAAACCACTCCAGTATTCTTACCTGGAAAGTTACATGGACAGAGCAGCCTGGCAGGCTATAGTCCATGGGGTCGCAAAGAGTCAGACACGACTGAGTGACTAACACTTTCAGTTTTCACTTCAGTATTTTTATAAAGTTTAAATTTTATCTTCTTAAAATTATCCCCATCCCCCATGATGAGGAGGGGAAAAGTGCCTTTATTTTTTTTAAACACTTTTAGATGTATGACTTACAATTTAGCTACTATTCTAAATAGTTTTTTATTTATTGCATTTTCTAGGTGCTTCTACATAATTGATAAAAAGACTATTGACCTTTATATGTTAGTTTTATATCTAGAAAGTTTTCTAAGCTCTCCTATTAATTTTAATAAATTGTCCATGGATTATTTGGGGCTTTCTACTCCTTGGAAGGAAAGTTATGACCAACCTAGATAGCAGAGACATTTCTTTGCCAGCAAAGGTCTGTCTAGTCAAGGTTATGATTTTTCCAGTGGTCATGTATGGATGTGAGAATTGGACTATGAAGAAAGCTGAGCACTGAAGAATTGATGCTTTTGAACTGTGGTGTTGGAGAAGACTCTTGAGAGTCCCTTGGGCTGCAAGGAGGTCCAACCAGTCCATTCTAAAGGAGATCAGCCCTGGGATTTCTTTGGAAGGAATGATGCTAAAGCTGAAACTCCAGTACTTTGGCCACCTCATGTGAAGAGTTGACTCATTAGAAAAGACTTTGATGCTGGGAGGGATTGGAGGCAGGAGAAGGGGACAACAGAGGATGAGATGGCTGGATGGCATTACTGAATCAATGGACGTGAGTCTGAGTGAACTCTGGGAGTTGGTGATGGACAGGGAGTCCTGGTGTGCTGCGATTCATGGGGTCGCAAAGAGTCGGACATGACTGAGCGACTGAACTGAATTAAACTGAATTGATGCAGACAACTGACCACAGCCTTGTCTAACTCAATGAAACTAAGCCAGGCCCGTGGGGCCACCCAAGACGGGTGGGTCATGGTGGAGAGGTCTGACAGAATGTAGTCCACTGGAGAAGGGAATGGCAAACAAATACAAGGCAAGTATTCTTGCCTTGAGAACCCCATGAACAGTATGAAAAGGCAAAATAATAGGATACTGAAAGAGGAACTCCCCAGGTCAGTAGGTGCCCAATATGCTACTGGAGATCAGTGGAGAAATAACTCCAGAAAGAATGAAGGGATGGAGCCAAAGCAAAAACAATACCCAGCTGTGGATGTGACTGGTGATAGAAGCAAGGTCCGATGCTGTAAGAGCAATACTGCATAGGAACCTGGAATGTCAGATCCATGAAGTAAGGCAAATTGGAAGTGGTCAAACAAGAGATGGCAAGAGTGAGTGTCAATATTCTAGGAATCAGCAAACTAAAATGTACTGGAATGGGTGAATTTAACTCAGATAACCATTATATTTACTACTACAGGCAGGAAGTCCTCAGAAAAAATGGAGTAGCCATCATGGTCAACAAAAGAGTTCGAAATGCAGTACTTGGATGCAATCTCAAAAACAACAGAATGATCTCTGTTCGTTTCCAAGGCAAACCATTCAATATCACAGTAATTCAAGTCTATGCCCCAACCAGTAACGCTGAAGAAGCTGAAGTTGAACGGTTCTATGAAGACCTCCAAGACCTTTTAGAACTAACACGCAAAAAAGATGTCCTTTTCATTATAGGGGACTGGAATACAAAAGTAGGAAGTCAAGAAACACCTGGAGGAACAGACAAATTTGGCCTTGGAATACGGAATGAAGCAGGGCAAAGACTAATAGAGTTTTGCCAAGAAAATGCACAGGTCATAGCAAACACCCTATTCCAACAACACAGGAGAAGACTCTACACATGGACATCACCAGATGGTCAACACTGAAATCAGATTGATTATATTCTTTGCAGCCAAAGATGGAGAAGCTCTATACAGTCAACAAAAACAAGACCAGGAGCTGACTGTGGCTCAGATCATGAACTCCTTATTGCCAAATTCGACTGAAATTGAAGAAAGTAGGGAAAACCACTAGACCATTTATGTATGACCTAAATTAAATCCCTTATGATTATACAGTGGAAGTGAGAAATTTAAGATTTAAGGGACTAGATCTGATAGACAGAGTGCCTGATGAACTATGGAATGAGGTTCATGACATTGTACAGGAGACAGGGATCAAGACCATCCCCATGGAAAAGAAATGCAAAAAAGCAAAATGGCTGTCTGGGGAGGCCTTACAAATAGCTGTGAAAAGAAGAGAAGCGAAAAGCAAAGGAGAAAACGAAAGATATAAGCATCTGAATGCAGAGTTCCAAAGAATAGCAAGAAGAGATAAGAAAGCCTTCTTCAGCGATTAGTGCAAAGAAACAGAGGAAAACAACAGAATGGGAAAGACTAGAGATCTCTTCAAGAAAATTAGAGATATCAAGGGAACATTTCATGCAAAGATGGGCTCAATAAAGGACAGAAATGGTATGGACCTAACAGAAGCAGAAGATATTAAGAAGAGGTGACAAGAATACACAGAAGAAGAACTGTACAAAAAAGATCTTCACGACCCAGATAATCACGATGGTGTGATCACTCACCTAGAGCCAGACATCCTAGAATGTGAAGTCAAGTGGGCCTTAGAAAGCATCACTACGAACAAAGCTAGTGGAGATGATGGAATTCCAGTTGAGCTATTTCAAATCCTGAAAGATGATGCTGTGAAAGTGCTGCACTCAATATGCCAGCAAATTTGGAAATCTCAGCAGTGGCCACAGGACTGGAAATGGTCAGTTTTCATTCTAATCCCAAAGAAAGGCAATGCCAAAGAATGCTCAAACTACTGCACAATTGCACTCATCTCACACGCTAGTAAAGTAATGCTCAAAATTCTCTAAGCCAGGCTTCAGCAATACGTGAACCGTGAACTTTCAGTTGTTCAAGTTGGATTTAGAAAAGGCTGAGGAACCAGAGATCAAATTGACAACATGTGCTGGATCATCAAAAAAGCAAGAGAGTTCCAGAAAAACATCTATTTCTGCTTTATCGACTATGCCAAAGCCTTTGTGTGGACCACAATAAACTGTGGAAAATTCTTCAAGAGATGGGAATACCAGACCACCTGACCTGCCTCTTGAGAAATTTGTATGCAGGTCAGGAAGCAATAGTTAGAACTGGACATGAAACAACAGACTGGTTCCAAATCAAGAAAGGAGTATGTCAAGGCTGTATACTGTCACCCTGCTTATTTAACTTATATGCAGAGTACATCATGAGAAATGCTGGGCTGGAAGAAACACAGGCTGGAATTAAGATTACCAGGAGAAATATCAATAACCTCAGATATGCAGATGACACCACCCTTATGGCAGAAAGTGAAGGGGAACTCAAAAGCCTCTTGATGAAAGTGAAAGAGGAGAGTGAAAAAGTTGGCTTGAAACTCAACATTCAGAAAATGAAGATCATGGCATCTTGTCACATCACTTCATGGGAAATAGATAGGGAAACAGTAGAAACAGTGTCATACTTTATTATTTTGGGCTCCAAAATCACTGCAGATGGTGACTGCAGCCATGAAATTAAAAGATGCTTACTCCTTGGAAGAAAAGTTAAGACCAACCTAGATAGTGTATTCAAAAGCAGAGACATTACTTTGCCAACAAAGGTCCGTCTAGTCAAGGCTATGGTTTTTCCAGTGGCCAGGTATGGATGTGAGAGTTGGACTGTGAAGAAGGCTGAGTGCCAAAGAATTGATGCTCTTGAACTGTGGTGTTGGAGAAGACTCTTGAGAGTCCCTTGGACTGCAAGGAGATCCAACCAGTCCATTCTGAAGGAGTTCAGCCCTGGGATATCTTTGGAGGGACTGATGCTAAAGCTGAAACTCCAGTACTTTGGCCACCTCATGCGAAGAGTTGACTCATTGGAAAGGACTCTGATGCTGAGAGGGATTGGGGGCAGGAGGAGAAGGGGACGACAGAGGATAAGATGGCTGGATGGCATCACTGACTGGATGGATGTGAGTCTCAGTGAACTCCGGGAGCTGATGATGGACAGGGAGGACTGGCATGCTGCGATTCATGGGGTTGCAAAGAGTTGGACACGACAGAGCGAGTGAACTGAACTGAACTGATGAAGGCAATCAAACCATATGTGAATAACAGCAGTTATTTTCTTAGACAGTTTAAGACTTTTTTTTTCTTTTCTACTGGTGGGGATTCTGATATGGTGCTGCCTAGAAGATATTTTTGAATATTTTACAAAACCTCTAGCTTTGTCTCTTTGCTATTGTAATAAAAAAAAAACATATTGTACTGTTTTCTGCCCCTCCCTTTATTATTTCCTTCTTTTTAGTTTCTTTGGACATATTCTGCTTCTGTATTTCTACTTTCATAGTAGGATGTTTAGCTTATGCATATCAAAAACACAATAAGGTTCCACTTCATATCTACCACATTTTCGAAAAGGCTGATAGAAATGTTGGCAAGCATGTGGAACATTCTCGTAGAAATGTACATTGGTACAACCACTTGGGAAACCAAATCGAAGTTTAATATGCACATCCTCAATGCTTCTTCAATTATATTCCTGTATATGCAGTTTCATGAAATTATGGTGACTGACACGTCCCAAGACCTGAGTCAGTAAGCTGGAGACCCAGTCTGAAAACTGAGAAATTCTTGCACAAGTTGATCAGAAAATGTGGTGGTTGATTTTATCTGTTGACTTGACTGGCCACAGGGTGCCCAGATATTTGGCCAAACATTGTTTAGGTGTGTCTATGAGGAGGTTCTTGGATGAGATTACCATCTGAATTGGTAGACTGAGTAAAGCAGATTGCCCTGCCTAATGTGGGTGGTCCTCATTTAATCAGTTGAAAGCCTGAATAGGAAATAAGGCTGGCCCTCCCATGGGTAGAAGGGCACTCCTGCCTGACCACTTGAGCTAAGATGTTGGTCTTTTCCTGCCTTCAGATATGAAATGAAACATGGGTAGCTTTTCTTCTGTCTTAACATCTGCCAGCTTTCAGACTGGGTCTCCAGCTTACTGATTTCAGAACTTGGGACATGTCAATCACCATAATTTCATGAAATTGCATGAACCAATTTCTTTTAATCTCTTTCTCTGTATGTTACTGCCTCTCTCGCTCTTTCTTTTTCTGGTTCCAGATAGCCACAATAAAGCAAATCTTGCAATAAAGCAAGTCACATGAATTTGTGGTTTCCCCGTGCATTTAAAAGTTATATTTACACTATACTGTAGTCTGTAAAGTGTGCAATAGTATTATGTCTAAAAATAAAATACATATCAATTTAAAAATACTTTATTGCTAAAAAATGCTAACAAACATCTGGCCTTCAGTGAGTCGCAATAGTAGTAACACTGAAGATCACAGATCACTATAACGAATATAATAATAATATAAAAGTTTGAAGTAATATGAGAATTACCAAAATGTGACCCAGAAACAGGAAACCAGCAAATGCTGATGGAAAATGGTGCCAATAGACTTGCTCAAGGCAAGGGTGCACAAACCTTCAATCTGGAAAACATGCAGTATCTGCAAAGTGCAGTAAAGCAAAGCACAGTACAATGAGGTATGTCTCTGCCCATATCCTACTGGTTCTGCTTCTGTGGAGAACTCCGACTAAAATAGCAAGTGTGGATTAAAACATTCATAACAACATAGTTCATGACAGCAAAAAAAATAGAAACACTCATATGACCCCTAACAGAATGGATGTACACACTTCATAATACAGTGGAATAAGTAGACAGTGATAAGAATATAGTAAATACAGCTTATAAATGTCATTGTGAATGAATTTTAAAATATTGTTAAATGACACAAAACAGCAAGCCTGAAAAATAGAGAGTATGATTCAATTTACGTACAATTCAAATAAGAGGAAAATGAAATATTTATAAACTTCAACTGTAAACAAATATACTATATGTACACAATATTATATAGGCTTCCCCAGTGGCTCAGGAGTAAAGAATCCTCCTGCAATACAGAAGGTGCAGGAGATGCAGGTTCGATCTCTGGGGAGGGAAGATCCCCTAGAGAAGGGCATGGCAACCCACTCCAGTATTCTTGACTGGAGAATCCCATGGACAGAGGAGACTCTCTGGCTATAGTCCATAGGGTCGCAAAGAGTTGGACATGACTGAAGTGACTTAGCATGCACACATACATGCATATGATATTATACTAAAAATATTATACTGTATATTTAGTATATTATACTAAAATAGTTTATTTAAAATAATTTAAATACACTAAATACTATACAATATATTATATATAATATAATATATATTATGTATAGACCCCTATTGTGTATTGTGTGCCCCTCTTGTGGCACCCCTAATACATAATATATATAATACATACTTTAGAGTATATCCTCTATACTTGAGAGAGAAAATAGAGTATATACTCTAAAGTAGATAAATTATGGGGCTTCCCAGGTGGTGCAGTGGTAAAGAATTTCCATCTGCCAATACAGGAGATGCAAGAGACGTGGGTTTGATCCCTGGGTTGGGAAGACCCCTAGAGTAGGAAATGGCAACCCACTCCAGTTATTCTTGCCTGGAGAATTCCATAGACAGAGGAGTCCATGGGTTGCAAAGAGTTGGACACGACCGAGCAACTTAGCACACACAGATAAATTATATATAGTGTATATAGTATGTTATACTATAAACAACTATAGTAAAAGTAACTATATATAAACAAATGTAAATAACCACACAAGAATATAAAAACTAAAGGGAAAAAAAGCAAGGCAGATATTGTCACACAATTCAGGAGTTACATCTGGGCAGGAGAGAGGGATGCAACTGAGGAAAATCTTCACAATGGTCTGTTTCTTAAAGTGGGAGGTGGATGGATAAGCGTTCATTTTATTATGATTCCTTAAACTTTATGTATATGCTACATATAATCCTATATGTATGAGTATGTCTAATCCTAATGTGTTTGTTATTTCTTAATAAAAAATTAAATCACACACACTAGAATCAAACTGGAGAACCCAGCAGCCTAGGGAGGATTCCTGTCTAGCAGTTTCTCACATAGAGCAGGCACGCAAAAAGACTGAATATTCAGATGTGAAGCCCAAGGTATCTGTTTCCTACCTCAAGCCCTGGAGACTGGTGGTATCTCTTTCAGCATGGTCCTATTTCCTCCAGGCTTCGGATGACATCATCCCCTCTGCCTATCTCCATCTCCTGAATCTCCCTCAGCTCCGGTCACTTCCTTGTTATCACTGGCTTGTGCTCTAGAGACTTAATTCTGAGTTTAGAGTCAGACTCTGGGAGTCACAAACCATTCATCAATGAGCTAAATATAATTCCTGGCATATTTCATTGAGCCTAATTGCACTTTAAAATCTTTGAGCATAATGAAAATATCAGAAGATTTCATGTAAAAATTCTGACTTCCAGCTCCTCTTGAAAAATAGGAAGATCTGGCAACAATGAGCTCATATTCCTCATGCCATAAACTAACTGCCCATCTTAGGCCGATACGCTCCACAGCGTGGTCCCCACCACATTGTGCTCTCCAACACAACAGTTACCATCTATCATCTCTCTTCCATTGTTTATTTTCTTATTATTGTTTGGAGAAATATTTCTCAAGTCACTTACCAAATAAAAAGTAGGACAAGGTGGCTGGGTGATTTTTCTTTAATAGAGGTCATTTTACTTATGAAGTGTGTTACTTGCTTGGCCACAGCTCTTTTCCAAGCTTCACCCCCCCCCCCGCCTTTTTTTTTAATTGGAGTATAATCACTTTACAATGTTGTGTTAGTTTCTGCTGTACAATGAAGTGAATCATCTATATGTATGCATATATCCCCCTCTTTTGGACATCCTTCCCATCCCCACCCCCATCCCACCCATCTAGGTCATCACAGAGCACCGAGCTGAGCTTCCTTGCTTTACAGCGGGTTTCCACTGGCTATCTATTTTACTCATGGTAGTGTATGTATGTCAATCCTACCATCTGACCTAGCAATCCCACTGCTGGGAATATACCCTAAGAAAACCATAATTCAAAAGAATACATGGACCCCAATGTTCATCAAAGCACTATTTGCAATAGCTGAGACATGGAGTCAACCTAAATGTCCAAGACAGATGAATGGATAAAGGATATCTGTTCCATGTCCTTATGTAACCATGTTTGAGGAGATTCGCTTTTTCTTAGGTGTAAATTTTGATAATCCCGAGTATTGCTTTCCCCTTTCTGGCATCAAAAGGTGCTGAAGAAATTGCCTAGATTTATTCTGCTGAAAGAGGACTAATTTCAACATCTAAAACTCTAAGGAGGCCCAAGAAGGTGAGTTGGCTTGACCTGGTGTGGGCAGGCACTTTCCAAATGAGAGAGCTGGGAAATCACACCTCAGTCTGTTTTCTTTCCCTTTGCCTTGACTTTCCTCTGTTTTCTCCACCCTGTGTTCTCTTCTTGGCAGAAAACTCAAGCCTTAGAAATCTAAGTCTATTCATAAATGCACTTCTTTCAGTTACTATGGCAATGCTGAAGGAATCTGTCACGGCCAAACAGGATCACAAAAGGATCACTTTTATTTTTATTTTCAGTGTTTCCACCAACAAACAAATAAATAAAATGGTACAACTAGCCGGAGTCACATTCACTTCTTGGAAAACAGCTCCCAAGGACTAACTCCCTACTTTTCATTCCTGAATTTTTTCCCCTCCTAATTTGATGCACAGTTTTGTTTGTTTTCCTAGACATTCATTAGAAAGGACCACGGTGAGTGGCATTCTGTGAGTTCACGTCTTTTCCCTTACCTTTTGCCATGCTAAAGACAACTAAGAATCGCAATCATGTTTAAGAGAAGCAGTAGAGCTTCCCAAGATTATATGGTTAGAATTCATTTATTAAAAGCACAGGTTGCAAATTCTCCATGAGCTAGGGCTAAGTACCCCTAAAAAGCTGCTATTTTGTCTTTAGTTTTATCTTTATGTTTCATTTCAGTCATTTGGGAATGAAATAATTCAGATGCCCTTATGTAAAGAAAGCAAAGCAAGACGAACTCCCCTGCCCCATTTTTAGGGCAGGATGACAAGTTAAGTTGACATCAAGATCAGCAGATGAACATTCAGCCACTTTGCCAGTCACTGCTACTACGCGGACTGTAGCAACAGAACATTTGCTCTGAACAACCTACAGTCTGTCAAATTCCATGGCAGTTTCCAAGGCAATGATATGTTATTGGTCTTTTCTTTATGTATTGCACAATGCTTTAGAAATTGCACAAAGAAGAGGGAAGGCCTTTGAACCCAGTTGGGGGAAGATCCCCTGATTACCAGAAAAAGGTTACTTTGCAGACAGAGTCAAATTATTCCTACTTCTGTGTAAGCCACCAGCTTCTCATCCTCTGGGTGAGGGGTTGACACTCAAGTCTCTTACCTTGATGCATGTTTCCAGAGAGATTTTATTTGAAATTTTGCTGGTGATTGAATGGCATTGATAGCCCTATGTTGGTAAAGGGAGGAGGAAAAAATTTAACCTAGGAAATAAACATAGGTGTCTTTCATTGGCTATGACTCCCCACACTGGTCATACTGATGGGCTGTCAGCAATCTCAGTGTAATAACAGTACCTATAGTAGGATGATTATTGGGATTAAGTTGAAAATTGTATGTAAATCACTTAGCACTCTGCATTCTGAACAACTGTAAGAAACTTTCCTGCACTCCAGTGGTTAAGACTCTGCATTTCCACTGTAGGGGGCATTGGTTTGATCCCTGATTTGGGAACTAAGATCCCAGCAAGCTATGCCATGTGGAAAAAAAAAAAGAAATTAGTAATGCCTTCCACTGAACAACTGTAAGCTGTAAAAAATGTCAACAATGTCATTGTTTTTTGTTTCTATATTGTATTATTTATTTTATTTTATTCTTTAACTTTACAATATTGTATTGGTTTTGCCATATATCAACATGAATCCACCACAGGTATACACGTGTTCCCCATCCTGAACCCTCCTCCCTCCTCCCTCCCCGTACCATCCCTCTGGGTCGTCCCAGTATTATTGTTTCAACAAGAGAATGTATATTCCTGTCTCCAATTTTCTCTTCTTTTGTTTTACATAATTTATACATGTTTTGTATTTATTTACTTATATTTTGGGCTTCTGTGGTGGTAAATAATCTGTCTGCTATGCAGGTGAGCTGGGTTGGATCCCTGGATAGGGAAGATCCCCTGGAGTAAGGCATGTCAACCTACTCCAATATTCTTCTCTGGGAAATCCCATGGACAGAGGAACCTGGTGGGCTACAGTCCATGGGATCACAAAGAGTCAGACACAACTGAGCGACTAACATTTTCACTTTTCACTATTTCAGCAACTCATTGTGCCCTAGAATATTCTGAAAAAAATGGAAAGGAATTCTTTTCCTCACCATAAATGGTATTTATAGTTGTTTGATATAATCTAGAAATAGATATCTCCTCATTTGCTATGAATTTATTTGGTAAGTAGTAGAGTATACTCTTTTACAGACTAAAAAATTATGTTAAAGCTGAATCTACCTAAATAAATCTAGAAATATGAAGATACTCCTAATGTGAGAATTCCTACCCTAAATACTGATGTTCAATGTTATCCCAGAACCAGAAGCTGAATAACAAAACCAGTCATGACTGAAGGAATAATTGTATTTGATTTAATAAACTTTAAACGTAGAATTCTAGAGAAAATATTAGAAAGCTAATGTAACATATTTTCCTTCATCCTTTCTTTTATTTGTATGTGCTTTAAGACACTTCAGTTGTGTCTGACTATTTGCGACCCTATGGACTTAGCGTTCCAGGCTCTTCTGTCTACGGGATTCTCCAGGCAAGAATATTGGAGTGGGTTGCTATGCCCTCCTCCAGGGGATCTTCCCCATTAGGGATTGAACCCACATCTCTTATGCCTCCTGCACTGGTAGGTGGGTTCTTTACCACTAGTACCACCTGGGAAGCCCCTTGTTTTATTAATCCAACAGATATTTATTGAGTAGATTTCACGCTAGTTGCTGTGAGACACAGTGGCGGGGAAAGAAACATAAGCAAAAGTCCATAAACAAAGGACTAATAGAAATACAGTTGGAGGTATGAACACGGACACTGAACCAAGCAGAAAGTGGTGAGCATCCCAAGGGAAGGGCAGAATAAGTGCTATAAGAATCAGGGCATGGAAATGTTAATATCTATCCTGCTTTGTGATTGAAGTGATTCTGTATGGGGCAATAATTTTGAATTTGCAAGTTTTAGCTGTACCAACTAACTTGGAAATCTGTCGTCAGATATAACATCATTTAAGCGAAAGAAGTTATCAGGAAACCTAAGAGTTCATAGGCAGCTATCATATTTTTAACACGTTCTTGAAAGGAAATGGACTTAAAAGCAATAAAATACATAAAAAATGAAAGCAGCTTAGTTCTGGTCCTTGTGGCTGAGTTCTACTTAGTGTGTCTGTGCAGATGAAAGAAACTCACTTTTTTTCTTCAAAAAAAATTAACCTTGAGTTTTGTTTACATATTAAAGAAAAAAAATTAGTGGAAAGTTGACATTTAGGTGAATTCTGAACAAAACTGTGAAACAAACTGAGTCAGTAGCACTCTAGTCTGCCATCTGGGATTTTGCACTATTCAGTCAGTTCTAGAAATTAGATTAATACAGAAGAATTCGGACAGGGGAATTAAAAGGCTCACCTACTAACAGTGAAAAATCTACAAATAATTGTTCTCCTCAAGTCAGATAGATGATCTCAAATGAAATGCAATCCCAGAATGTTTTTTCAAAATGAGACTTTTATTCCAATTATCAGTGGGCATCACCATCAATATTATTTGGAAATGCCAAAGTATAAAGAGATTTTCTTAGACTATTATAAAGGCACAAGTCAAAATATCAATCTACTCTTCCTCAAACCATTTTGAAGTTATGATTTTTGCTTCAATATTTTCACTTACTCCTAACAACTTTCTTTATCCCCCAAATGAATTCCTGTGAATTGTGTAAAATTTGAATTCAGAAACATGGGTTCTGGCTTAAGATTTACACACTCAGCACTGCTCTCAGATTGAGGGGCTTTGGAAAGGCTTCTCTGGACAGCAGATACTATGGCTAGATGCTTTTGGACCAATCAGACTCTACATGGCTCAGCTGATGGTCTTCAAAACCAGACTGACCCCAGTGTCCATCCTCTCCCCCAATTCTTGTTGCCAGATCCTTGAAACAGAGGATATTAGAACACCTATGGTGGTTTCATACACATAGATCCCTTTTAAAATAAATAACATGCACAGTCTTTGACGGGAAACAAAGGATACGGTTATTTCCTTAGAAAATGTAGAAGTAAACAGTTTGGTGTGTGGAATATTTTCATTCCTTTTGAAACTTTGGAAATTACAGTCAAACAACCTAGGATGTATGTGTTAATGAAAGATCTTTTGTCTAATTTATGTACATTGCTTTACTACAGATCTATGGAATTTAGGTTACATTTGTGTAATTCCATAAGGGGTTTTTGACTGCTTAAGCGCCACCTGTTCTTTATAAATGCTGTGACTGACATCAAGTTTTCCTCCATATGGTGATGACATTTTTGATTACTATTTGTCTTCTTACATTTTAATAGTGATTTGAGTTAAAATAATTTAAATCTGTTTCTCAATAGCTTCATATAACTGAACAGTTCTGTTTATGAGTTTTATCTTTATGTATTTTGAGTCCACATAAATGTATAAAAGAGCTTAAACTAGCTACAGAATACAGCTTTGTAGGACTAGATGAGTAATTTTTCAGTTGTGAGTTAAAATCAAGAGGAGAATCAATATGGGCATCTCTGTAATTGAAAACCAGTGGGTGATAATTCTGTACCGAAAACAAGATAATAAGAATAAAAATGAGCCATTGGTGGGAGAAAGATAAGATTAAAGCTGTGATCTCAATTAAATATGAACTATTATTAACATTGCAATAAAACTTCCACTTCTAATATGTCCTATACTTTCCTCTTTTGGGGTATATTTATAAAGATATGTAAAAATAATTTAAATCAATAATGGTAGAATCAGTTTATTATTGCCTGATAATTAAATATTTTCAGCTTTGTTAAATTCAAATATTTTGGCAAGCAGAAATAGTGCGGGTTTTTTGGTATGTCAAGACCTATTTCTCTATTTGTCTGATACACTATTTTACTCAGTATGCATTAATTTCAAAGATAACAAAAAAGGCCAAGGCAAGCAAGCCACATGGCTTTGAGATGAACAGTGGAAGAAGTCAATTTCTCTCACCTTCATGCCTGACAGGGATTTAAAAAATAAAAAAGCTGTGAGAGCCCTACATGTGTGTATATTGAAAACAAAATAAAATGAAACAAAAAACCCCAAAAAAGCCCAAGAAAAGGTATGATCATTTTCCTCTTTATGATGATGTCTCCCCCCTTTTTTAAAAGTTATAAAAAGTTTTCAATTAACTTCTAACCATTTATCTGGTGCTGAAAGACACTCGAGGCTATTTTTCATCTGAATTTTGAGGGAACCTATTAACTTTTGTTTCTTCTATTTCCTACATAGATTTTTCCAGACTCCAAATTCTCTCCTTGTTCAAGTGCATCTGACAACCTCACATCATCTGTAACCCAATAGCATACAAATAACTCAAAGCCAGTATATAAAGACAAAACTTTTGTTTTATTCTACTAAATATTAATGACTACAAAGTAAAATAGAAATTCTGAAACGTAAAGTCTGACTGAACTTCATATATTTTAATATATTTTATTTGGGGGGCATTCTTTGTTCTTATATGATATGTTAACTTCACATATGTTAAAGACAGTAAAGACTAAGAATTTTGCCCTTCCTTATCTAATACTATTAGACTAACACTAAATAAAGAATTAGTAGCTTATACAAATAAATCTTTAAATCTAATAAAATTGTTCTAACTAGATAATCTGTAAATTCTAATCTAGTTTTAAAAAAATTCTGGTTTTTTTCCAGAAGCAAAGCACTTTTAACTTCTTGATATATAATCTTCCAGAGTGGCCATCTGGCAAAAATTTTATTTCATCAATATTTGCCAATTAAAATGAAAAAGAGTATATGTACATACATATATATATGGTTAAAATGTTACCCATGGTTAAATCTAAATGGTGAGTATTTTAGTAACTATTGTACTTAAGAAATAAATGTGTTAAAGTGTAAGCACTCTTACAATAAAATACTTAGACAAAATGAAACATTTGTCAAATGTTTGATTTTCCCCACGTAAAGTCTAGTTTGAGGTGGTCAAGGAGACAGATGAGGGTAACCAAACTATTATTATGAAAACAAAGTTCCTACCACCAATTTAAATCTAATCAGAGTCATGGTTCTGTTGTCTTTTGTGCAATCACAATATTTTATACATTAGAGACTAAAATTATTGTTGTATTACAAACATAAAAAGTCATCTTTCTACAACTCTTACTTAACTAGAAATGGAAGAATATTTCCCTGAATGACAAAAAAAAGATAACTCAAAATCTCTTAAATCAATATCCAATATGGAACTTAATGTTGAAAAAGAAGATGCATTCCCACTAAAATTAAGAGCAGATAGAAAGTAAAACTGCTATCACTGATGTCAAATCAACCTATTTTTAAAGTCCTAGATAGTATAACATGGAACAGAAATAAGGGTAATAACTATTGGAAAGATATCGAAAAGAAAAGGATAAAATAATCATAATTTTCAAATTACAAAATTGTATGCCTAGAAAAAAAGTGAGAATGAAACACAACACTATCCCAACTAGCAAAATAATTTAGAAGAAAGATTAGATATGAATGTGTGCAAAAGCAATAGCTATATTGTACATAAGCAATAATTAGGTAGAAAGTATATTTTTTATTAAAAAAAATCCCTTTAACTATAGCAACAAAATTGAAAAATGCTTAAATATATATTTAAAGGAAATATATGAGATTTAGTGAAGAAAATTATGTTATCTTAATGCATTCTTACCTGAAGCTCTCTTTATTAAGAGATATGATACAAGGACCAGATACCAAACAGACTTTTTGCGGACATATGAGAAGAATTAAAAGAGAACTGAAAGGAAACAAACATTCACACTGGTTGATTCAACACCTTTTATTTCTGAGTGTAAAATAACTCTTCAGTATCCTCACAACAATGTGTTTCACATTTGGGGAAACACTGACTCACCAGACAATAAAACAAACTATAAAGATTAAAAAAAAAAAGTATGTCAAAGATACATACATAAATCATTGGAAAAGGGTGTGGCACATAGGAAGCATCCAATAGATATTTATTGACTTAATTCATGAATTCACACAAATATATTGTCAAGAACACTTGCTGTTCCAATTTTTTTAGTATCTACAAAACAAATTTGATGATCCAATAAATGATTCTGGGAAAATGGTTAACAGTTTAGGGGATAATATCTCAATTTTTCGTTTGGAAAAATCATCCTGTAAACAAATCCAAATTTCTGCTGGGTTTCTAGGGTCACACACAGAGTGTAACCTTAAAAATGGAACCACCACTGAGGAAAACAGATCTGAGAGATAGAGACTGATTCTTCTGTGCACTTAAATTCAACGATGTTCAAAATAATTCTCATGGTTCTCAAAATTATCTAAGTCAACAATTTGACCTTACTCCAGTACAAAAGGCTTTTTAGACAGGCTAGCAAATAAGATATAATAAAAGGTAAACAGGAAAACAGCAAATATCCTTTGGATGAACACCTTGTGTTCCAGGTATCTCTACTTGCCTACATCAAAACCCAGTGCCTATTTTTTTCCTCTTCATCCTCCAGCAAATGCTTGCTTATCCTTCAACACTTTCTATTATTATGAATTCTTCCTTTACAAAAGCAGATTAAAGTATTTTCTCCTTTCTGCTTCCATCACATTTTGTATAAAACTCACTCATAATTTTCCCCTGTTTTTATCAAAGTCACTTGTTAATGTTTCATCTCTGAGTGTTAAATTCATTATTTGTACTGCCAGCATCCAGTATAACATCTGACACAAAGTGGGTGACTAATAGATGTTTGAAAAATGGAGTGAATGAATGAATGGATGAATCGATGAAGCACTAATGATATTTTTTAAAAAATTATTGATCTATCTGCTAGGAATTTCTTTACTGCCTGAGTGCTTGAATTTTCTTGAGGTCTAAAGTGACAAGTCATGTTTTGTATAACTGGAAAAGGGAGATGATATTTTCATTGCTTTCATATGAGGATCATGGCCCATTTTCAGGTAAACTTTGTTAAGACTCAAACGGTCTTTATTGTACACCAAGTTTATAAAGCCAATTAATTACAATTCTGAACAGTTCATCATCATAAGATCGTGTATGTACTTCCTGTGCTGCTCTTGCTCTTTAGTCACCAAGTCATGTCTGACTCCACAATCCCACAGACTCATAGCCTACCACGCGTCTCTGTCCATGGGATTTTCCACATAAGAATACTGGAGTGGGTTGCCATTTCCTTCTCTAGGGGATCTTCCCCACCCAGGGATTGAACCTGAGTCTCCTGCTTGGCCAGTGGATTCTTTATCACTGAGCCACCTGCAAAGTCCCATGCACTTCCTGTACTGGTCTTTTTATGAAAGGAGGGACTTTTTTTATCATCCTTTTAAAAAATTTATGGATTGATTGAAGGATAATTACTTTACAGAATTTTGTTGACTTTTGTCAAACCTCAACATGAATCAATCATAGGTATACATATATCCCCTCCCTTTTGAACCTCCCTCCCATCCCCTTCCCCATCCCATCCTTCTAGGTTGATACAGAGCCCCTGTTTGAGTTTCCTGAGACATACAGCAAATTCCCGTTGGCTGTCGATTTTTCATATGGTAATGTAAGTTTCTATGTTACTCTCCCCACACATCTCACCCTCTCCTCCCCTCTCCCCATGTCCATAAGTCTGTTCTCTATGTCTGTTTCTTCATTGCTGTTCTGCAAATAAATTCTTAGGTACCTTCTTTCTAGATTCCATATACATGCATTAGTATACAATATTAATCTTTCTCTTTCTGACTTACTTCACTCTGTATAATAGGCTCTAGGTTCATCCACCTCATTAGAATGGATTCAAATGCATTCCTTTTTATGGCTGAGTAATACTCCACTGTGTATATGTACCACAATTTCTTTATCTATTCATCTGTTGATGGACATTTAGGTTGCTTCTATATTCTAGCTATTGTAAATAGTGCTGCAATGAACATTGGGGTACATGTGTCTTTTTCAATTTTGGTTTCCTCAGGGTATATGCCTAGGAGTGGGATTGCTGGGTCATATGATGGTTTTATTCCTAGTTTTTTAAGGAATCTCCATACCATCTTCCAAAGTGGCTGTATCAATATAAATTCCCATCAACAGTGCAAAAGGGTTCCCTTTTTTCTACACCCTCTCCAGCATTTATTCTTTGTAGACTTTTTATGATGGCCATTCTGACTGGAGTGAGGTGATATCTCATTGTAGTTTTGATTTGCATTTCTCTAATAATGAGTGATATTGAGTATCTTTACATGTGTTTGTTAGCCATCTATTTGTCTTCTTTGGAGAAATGTCCATTTAGGTCTTTTTCCCACTTTTTGATTGGGTTGTTAATTTTTCTGGTATTGAGTTGTATGAGCTGCTTGTACATTTTGGAAATTAATCCTTTGTCAGTTGTTTCCTTTGCTATTATTTTTGCCAATTTTGAGGGTTGTCTTTTCACCTTGCTTTTAGTTTCCTTTGCCGTGCAAAAGCTTTTAAGTTTAATCAGGTCCCACTTGCTTACTTTTGTTTTTATTTCCATTACTCTAGGAGGTGGGTCTTAGAGGTTCTTGATTTGATTTATGTCATCAAGTGTTATGCCTACGTTTCCTCTAAGATTTTTATAGTTTTTGGTCTTACATTTAGGTCTTTAATCCATTTTGAGTTTATCTTTGTGTATGGTGTTAGGAAATGTTCTAATTTCATTCTTTTACATGTAGCTGTCCAGTTTTCCCCACACCACTTATTGAGGGTATCTTTGCGCCATTGTATGTTCTTGCTTTCTTTGTCAAAAACAAGGTACCCATAGGTGCATGGGTTTATTTCTGGGCTTTCTGTCTTTTTCCTTTGGTCTATATTTCTGTTTTTTGTGCCAGTACCATACTGTTTTGATGACTGTAGCTTTGTAGTATAATCTGAAGTCAGGAAGGTTGATTCCTCCAGCTCCATTCTTCTTTCTCAAGACTGCTTTGGTTATTTGGGGTCTTTTGTGTTTCTATATGAATTGTGAAATTTTTTGTTCTAGTTCTGTGAAAAATGCCATTGGTAATTTGGGCTTATCATATATAAAAGGGGCTTATAATTCATATATAAAAAGGGCTTCCCTGGTAGCTCAGATAGTAAAGAGCCACCTGCAGTGCAGGAGACCCAGGTTTGGTCCCTGGGTCGGGAAGATTCCCTGTAGAAGGGAATGGCAACCCACTCCAGTGTTCTTGCCTGGAGAATCCCATGGACAGAGGAGTCTGGTGGGCTACACTCCATAGGGTTGCAAAGAGTCAGACACGACTGAGCCACTTTCACTTTCTTCTTTCTTTCTTTCAAATAGAAAGAGTACTGGATTGTTACAGATGGTGCAATAGAATTGGATATGGATGGGAAATAAATCTTCAAATCTGCTTGACAAAATAAAAGAGTTTACAGGGTTTGTTTCCAAAGTAATACACATTTTCTCATCTACAATGTTAAGGATCAATTCATTTCTCTTTTTGAGGAGATGCATATGAAAACAAAGTCCTATGTATTCGCCTCTGACTGTGGAAGGCAGATCCTATTGTCTACTTTGCTCTTCTCAGTGAAATCTTGAAGTGAATGAGTAGGGAGTTTTGTTCACACCTCAACCTTCCTAATAGTAACAAGTCTTTCCGCCAACACAACTGTTTCCTTTCTTTTTAACAATGGCATATGGTTCAGATGTTTACAGCAAATCTATACAAACTGCTTTTTTGTTTTTATAGAAGGATAGACGGTTATGAACTCTAAATCTGCATCTTACTTCCTACATGCAAAAACAAGCGTCCTTGGGGCAGCACAAGCTATGGACATCTTTGCAATGAAAGCCCTGCAAAGGCAAATGGAAATTTATTTCAATGAGTTTACTGTAAGCACACTGTTTTTTTTTTTTTTACTTTTAATTGGTAGGTTTTAAAATTAGTATTGGTAGGTTTTAAATGCCTAATTATCTTCATATAAATGGCACCCTATCATCCTGGTAGTGTTGTACTCCTGCCTTGCGCTGTTTATTATTTTGCATTACAATTATCATGCAAAGCAGAGAAGGTGACTTTAAGCAGCTCATTTAAAGTGCTTTTTTTTTCCTTAAGTGTAAAATCTTTGGGAGGCTATTTACATAGATATTTATCATTGGGTGTTAAAAATCAGTCCAATTATAAGTACACAAAAGTTTTTATTAGGGGTTTAATTTTGAAATGTAAATGGCCATTGTAAAGTGCTTGTTGAAAATTTCATTTGTGCTTGTATTTTTGTCTGTGGATTAACAAGCCACCTTGTATTGGAATTAACTACAGAGATGCACAAAACATTCAAAGATCACAGAAGCTGTAGGGCAAAATTGCCTAAAGGTGTGTGGTGTGATCCTGTCTTTGGAGCTGGACATTAGAGATGCTGTAAGAAAGTGCTCCTCCAGCCACCCAAGCCACTAGCAATGGCTGGACCAGTGATAGGCTCCCCCTCCATGTTGCATTCTGTTGCCATGGCTATGATGGCCCTAATATTGTGTGCTCACAGCAAGGTTGCAATTAGTATTTGGATTTAGAAGAGAAACATAATGATCTCATATTGAAGAAACACTTGGTTAATACTATTTTGGATCTAGGCATTCTTTCAAGTTGTTAACGAGCAGCTCTGTTGGTCAGAAAAAAAAATCCCTCAGCCATTCTGTACCTGCATCCTCAGTTTCTTTCCAACCAAGTTCACTTACATGTGCTCTCTGCCAGGTTGCAAAAACACAGTCCTTGCATACTTTTAAATTGATAGCAGGCTTTTATATGTTTTCCTTCACAATGAGTGGTGATGAAGCCGCAATACTTTAATGATCAAATGAACTGTATACTGAAGTGAAGTGAAGTCCCTCAGTCATATCTGACTCTTTGTGACCCCGTGGACTGTAGCCTACCAGGCTTCTCCGTCCATGGGATTCTCCAGGCAAGAACACTGGAGTGGGTTGCCATTTCCTTCTCCAGGGGATCTTCCCGACCCTGGGATCGAACCCGGGCCTCCCACATTGGAGGCAGACGCTTTAACCTCTGAGCCAGCAGGGAAGCCCGAACTGTATACTAGGTACCCCCAAAAATGCATCCAAGGGATGAATTGTAAGAGGTTTAGAGTTTGATCCATGCACAGTCAACTTCATGACATACAGCTGTTTTGGGTGAATTTAAGGTTTTTACTTACTCATGAAAGAATCTGGAGACAAACCAATAAGTAAGAAGTGGATTCATTTAAAGAGAAACATACTCCATAGAGTGTGGGCCATCTCAGAAGAAGAGGGAGAGCCTCAAAATATGACATGGTTGGTTTTTAACAGTTGAGTAATTAGACAGGCTAATGAGTGGGATGACTATTTCAATTATTTTGAGGAAGGGGTGGTGATTTCCAGGAATTGGGCCATTGCCCCTTAAAATTGAGCTTTTATGGTCAGAACTGTCATGGCACTGGTGGGTGTGTTATTTAGTATGTTATTTAGTATGTCTTATTGCAATAAGCATAGGTCTACAGGAAGTGGAATCTTCTGCCATCTTGGACCCAGTTGGTTCTAATCAGTCTTTGTCACATCCGTTGGTTCTGTCGTTCTTTTAAACATTGTTCCCTTCCCCCTTCCCTCCTTTTTCATAACTGTGGATCACCAGCCAATGAGAAGGGCTTATCATTTTTTGAAGCAGAGATTAGTTTCTCCATGGTATTCAGTGATCATCTAGTCTGGGTCTTTTTACTTGGTTGTTTATTTATAAAGAGTTCAGTTTCACATTATTCACTTGGAAGTGGTAAGAGGTGAAGGGACAGGCTTAGACATGTTTGTAAGTGAGCAAAGGAGTTGAGAAAGGAAGAGTAGTTGCCCTACCTTCTTAGATTATAAACTTTAGGTAGTCAGAGCCAGAACCCCAGGGTTCCAGTCATGGAGCACAGAGAGAAAGTCATGAGCTAAAAGCTAAGGGCTCAAGTTGGGGAGAAAGGCACTAGACAATAGCTGCTGTTTTTTTTTTTTTTTTTTTTGACAGCAGCTCAAACAGTAGAGGAGGCAGAATTGTGGAGATAAGCTTTGCTTTGCTACAAAAAAAGAAGTTTTTAAAGACAGATTTACCTAAGATATGAATTTGTTGCTGTTGTTCAGTTCAAGTTGTGTCCAGCTCTCTACGACCCCATGAAGTGCATAATGCCAAGCTTCCCTGTCTTCACTAACTCCCTGAGTTTGCTCAAACTCATGTGCATTGAGTCAGTGATGCCATCCAAACATCTCATCCTCTGTTGCCCACTTCTCCTTCTGCCCTCAGTCTTTCCCAGCATCAGGGTCTTTTCCAATGAATCAACTCTTCACATCAGGTGGCTAAAGTATTGGAGCTTCAGCTTCAGCATCAGTCTTTCCAATGAGTAATCAGGGTTGATATCCTTTAGGATTGACTGGTTTGATCTCCTGGCAGTCCAAGGGACTCTGAAGAGTCCTCTCGAGCACCACAGTGAAAACATCAATTCTTCAGGGCTCTGCCTTCTTTATGGTCCAATATATGGGGTGGCAATTGCAAATATATAAAAGGCAAAATACCTCATTTTGCATGCTAGAAACAGAAAAATCTCTAAGACTTTCAGCTTCATAGTCTTATAAATGCTTAAATCAGATCCTCTAATCTATCTGATTGTTTTCATGGAATCATATTATTGAAACTCAGAGCCATTTATAGGATTTCTCTTGCAAATATCTTTGGTTAACCACAGAACAGTCATGATTTTCCTGCCGTTGGTATTGTTTGAGTTCTGTTGATGAGCTCATGAGAGAAATGAGGAGCTATCTTACAGGGAAATAATCAGGAGATATGCTGGGGGCCAGGTAGCTTGGAAGGGACGATATCAATAAGGCATTATGTAAAACTAGCAAGCTGAAAGTATTGAAAGAGATTAAAGTGACGAGATGAAAGCAAGAGCCTGGAAGTGGAGTGAAGGAGGAAACTAAGAGAAACCAAATGGATCAAATTTCAAAGAAGTGGAGTTGTAAACAAAAGCTAGAATTAGTGCTGTGGCATAAGAAAGGAAAAGGAAAATAATGATATTGATAATAATAATTGCTACTATTTATTGAGTTATTTTGTACCGACCAGATACAAATTTCCATATACCATCTCATTTAACAACCCTCCTCCCAGTTGTGAGCAAGATATGATCATTCCCATATTGCAAAGGAAGCTTTGATATTTCCATGATCAGCTCTCCTCAGTTCTTAACAGCATTCATTTCAAAGAATCTCCATGCTCTCTCCCCCAGACTTCTACTGCAACCTCACCACTCAATAACAGATTATCTCACCTCCACTCCAAAAGGACAATAGCCACAGGATAACTCCCTTAACTGTAGACTACCAAACCCAGAAATTTAACCATTTCCAGAGCCATCCTTTCTGCTTCCCTCCAGTTACAATGGAAGAGAGAAACCCTAATGTCTAATGTTAATCCCTGCACCCATTCCCTCTTGTCCCTTTAAGAAAATCCTTCCTTCGATGTTTGGCAAAACTAATACAATATTGTAAAGTTTAAAAATAAAATAAAAAAGAAAATTAAAAAAAAAAAAAGAAAGAAAATCCTTCCATCTGCTTCCTCTAGATCATCTACCTCTCTCTTTAAGAGTAAACCGAAGAAAATTTCCTTGAGCATACATCTCCTTTTCCTCTCTCTCTTTTCTTTCAGAGCTTAGTTTCTTCAAAGAACTATGTATATTTATCCTCTTCACTTCTTTACTTCTCTTTTACTCACCAACCTACCATAATCTGACTTTTCCTACCATGGTCCATTGACACGATGAGCTCCAGCAAAATCCCCCTAGGTTGAAAAATCTAACAGAAATATTTTGGTCTGTAACCTATATAATCTTTTAACACTAGTCTCTGAAACAATCTCTTTCCTATGGTCTGAGACCCCACTCCTCTGGTATATCTTTTCTCTGATACTTTCTGGTTTCCTTCACAGGTCTTTTTCCTGATAGGTCCTTAAGCATGGGATGTCTTCCTTGCTTCTGTCCTTAATCATGCTCTCATCATACGTTCTACATGCTATCAACTGCTCATAGGGTTTCAATGCCCACGTCTATGTTGACTCTCAGATTAGTACCTTCATATTGTGTTTTTCTTGATCTTCAAGTCAAAGTCACCACTCTGTCTCATCTGACTGTCTAAAACAACTTCCTTACTTCTGTCTCTACTCCCAGTCTTGATCCCACCATCTTGATGCAGTCAAAGTGGTCATTTTTAAATGCACATATTACCTTGTATCATATCCCCAAATTTAATGGTTTTCTATTGCCCTTGAATAAATTTAAACATTTTGACATGTCTTACAAATCCTTCATGCTCATGCTTCCATAAAACATTCCCACCTTACTTCTTTCCACTTTCTCCCTCTTGTTGAATATTGTGGCTTACATATGTTGGTATTCTAGAAAAAAAATCTTGAATGCATTAATCAATGTTGTATAAAGTATAAATGTTGCTTAAAGAGAAAATATCTCACTTCAAAGACCATGCTTTGATATTTTAAATGTGAGCGAGGACTTTTACATTTTGGAGAAAAAAATTTTTTAAGTACCTAAACTGGACTCAATTGGGAGGGGGTGATTTTTTAAGTAAATCTTCTGGTTGAAATTAAGTCTCTTTCTTTGAGTTCAGGTCCTGACACAAGAAAATATTGGTATAAAAATTTCAACTCCTTGGACGATGATCTCTGAGGGAGTTGGACAATGAACTAGGAGACAAGGAAAAACCTGTAGAGCATGGGGCCCATGATTCATTTCAGAGCAGAATAGAGATATTATTAGATGACATGATGATAAAAGCAAGAGCATTTGCTTTTCCCACTAGCTCGCTGGACCTACACGTGCTACCAGAGCAATGCTATAGGCAAATATTCGAAAGATCTGTTCTTTTAAAGCACTTCAGATTGGCTCAGTGGACTCAGTTGGGTCTTGTGACTGACTGAGCATGGAGAGCAAATATGACTTCTGAAGGCTAAGTCTTTGCTTAGAACCATGACCAGGAAATGGAGCATCAGGGAACATTATTAACTTCATAGAGCTTGAGGCTCTCTGAATCAACCTCAAGCTGCCACTAGGCACTCCAGAAATCTAGACTGGGAGTAGCACATCATCTTACCAAATGGTATTCTTTTTTTCCCCCCTGTGGCAGCTCTCCATTTCTCTTGGGAAAATAAGGAGAAAATCTTTACTGTTCACTTAGCATCTGGTGAAAAGGATAGAGATTGTAGGTGTTTTATTATTGTCCTCGTTGATGAAGGAGAATAACATGAACCTGAGGAATTACAAGTTGATTGAAAGTTTAAGACAGTGAAAGTCAGTCAGTCATGTCTGACTCTTTGTGACCCTATGGACTATATCAGTTCAGTTCAGTGCAGTTCAGTCGCTCAGTCATGTCCGACTCTTTGCAACCCCATGAATCACAGCACGCCAGGCCTCCCTGTCCATCACCAACTCCCGGAGTTCACTCAGACTCACATCCATAGAGTCAGTGATGCCACCCAGCCATCTCATCCTCTGTTGTCCCCTTCTCCTTCTGCCCCCAATCCCTCCCAGCATCAGAGTCTTTTCCAATGAGTCAACTCTTCGCATGAGGCGGCCAAAGTATTGGAGTTTCAGCTTTAGCATAGTCCGTGATTATTCTCCAGGACAGAACACAGGATGGGTAACTGTTCCCTTCTCCAGAGGATCTTCCCAACCCAGGGATCAAACCCAGGTCTCCCACGTTGCAGGCAGATTCTTTACCAGCTGAGCCACCAACAAAACCCAAGAATACTGGAGTGGGTAGCCTAACCCTTCTCCAGGGGATCTTCCCAACCAGGGAATTGAACTGGGGTCCCCTGCATTGAAGGTGAATTCTTTACCAGCTGACTTACCGGGGAAGCCCAAGATAATAAAAGGTTTACATTTATTTTTATTTTGGGCTGTGCTGGGTTTTCATTCCAGTGCATGGGCTTTTCTAGTTGCAGCACATGGGCTTAGTTGCCCTGTGGCATGAGGGAACTTAATTCCCTGAGTAGGGATCGAACCCTTATCTGCTGCATTGCAGGGTGGATTCTCAACCACTGGACCATCAAGGAAATCCCATAAAAGTTTTACATTAACTCAGATCTCAGAATAATTTGGCAGGTATAAACTAAGAAAAATACTTCACTGGGAAATTGACTTACTTTTGGTTTATACAGCAGCTATCATCATGGCTTAGACACAATAGGTGCAATGAAATTACATTCCAGCTGGATTGCAGTTATAGAAAGCAACATGAAAATTCCAACAGCTTCAATCAACAAAGTTATTTCTCATGTATGCTATATGTCCCATGCAAGCTGGCAAGGAGGCTCAAGGTTGCAACCGATTGAAAAGTGGGTTCTTACACTAGTGATTAAACACTCTGGTTTAGAAGTAACACATGTCAATTCTGCTCATCACTCATTAGCCACTGGTCTCCTCATTATCCAAACACAAATGTGGCCCAGAAGTGTATGTGCTTTGAAGACAGAGTATCCAAAAGAAATGGGAGACATAGGACACAAGCATGAATGAGGGCTATCATAAACATTGAACAGCAGATGAGTTTTATACTGTGAACATTCATATTATGGTCTATGGCACGTGTATGCTTGAGGCTCCAAAATAGTATTTTTAAATCTTGAGAAATTTTATTCTCAAGAATATATGGAATCCCAGTTTGAGAAACTAGAAGTTAAACATTATCATATCGGGTGATCACTCAAAGCAGCTTTAAGTGTAAGTGCAAATATGGGCACTGGAATTGCATGGTAGGTTTCCAAAATAAACAAACTTTAATATTAAAAATGTTTTTCATCAGAATAAAAACACAAAATGTAAGATTCTTATACAAACTAGAATACTTCTAAGTAAATTCCCAAGAACCTTATTTGTTTAGAGTCCAGTTGGAGAAATAGCTCTCTAGTTAAAGAAAAAAATCTGACATTTATTGAATGCTTGCCATATGCCATGGTTTCTTAAATGCTCTGCATGAAATAATTCTTTGAATCTGCATGACAACTATATCACAGAGGCATTTGTTATCCACATTTTCCTTGTGGGTGAACAGAGGCACAGAGTGTTGAAGTCACATGGCTATGGAACAGCCTTACTGTGGTTTGAACCTAGGAAAACTGGATGCAGGGTATTCATTGTTCTTAACCTTTGCACTATACTGCCTCTTTAAGAATCTCAGGAATGCTTTTAATTTTGTAATAGTTGTGCTTACTAAAATATTCCTGTAAAGCCATAAGCCATTCCAAATACGTAGACAAGTTAGAGATTTTCTTGCATTTGTTCATTTATTTATTCAACAGATAGGTTTCCTAATTTGTGCAATAGTGATCTTGACAAATAAAAGATAAGAACTTTTCATCTCATGGAAAATGATGTATATGCACAATTATCTAAAAAACAAAACAGAGAACTATTATAAAACACATGTAGTTATTTAGCTTATTTGTTTCTGGTTTATTAAGACACCCCCTCCTTCAGACTGTACATTTTGTATAAAGAGGTACTTTTTCTATCTTGCCTACAATTGTTTTCTCCATGCCTAAAAGCCTAGGAAATTGCAGGTGATCCTCCATAAATATTTGTGGGAATGAATGTATGAATGGATGATAGGAAGATGGCCAGCACAGAAGTATGTGCTTTATGTGATTTCTCTCATTTAATTTTCAAAACAAATTTACAAATAAGAAACTGAGATTTAAAGTTCCATAAGTTGGAAGGACTTATTGTATAGCACTCTACTCAAGGCTATGCGCCAGCCTAAATGGGAAAGGGTTTGGGGGAGAATGGATACTTGTATATGTATGGCTGAGTCCCTTTGCTATTCACCTGAAACTCATGACATGGTTAATCAGCTATGCGTGCGTGCATGCTCAGTTGCTATGCTAAGTCACTTCAGTCATGTCCAAATCTGTGAGACCCCATAGACAGCAGCCCACCAGGCTCCCCCATCCCTGGGATTCTCCAGGCAAAAACACTGAAGTGGGTTGCCATTTCCTTCTCCAACGCATGAAAGTGAAAAGTCAAAGTGAAGTCGTTCAGTCATCTCTGACTCTTAGCGACCTCATGGACTGCAGCCTTCCAGGGTCCTCCGTCCATGGGATTTTCCAGGCAAGAGTACTGGAGTGGGGTGCCATTGCCTTCTCCAGTTGCTATAGTCATGTCCAATTCTTTGTGACCCAATGGACCATAGCCCTCCAGGCTCCTCTGTCCATGGAGATTCTCCAGGTAAGAATCCTGAAATGGGTTGTCATGCCCAGGGGATCTTCTCCACTCCAGGATTGAACCCGAGTCTCCTGCCTTGCAGGTGGATTCTTTACTGCTGAGCCACTGGGGAAGCCCTAATTGGCTATACCCCAGTAAAAAATAAAAAGTTTAAAGTTTGAAAAAAAAAAAAGTTCCATTAGTTGGAAATAGCCAAGCCAGAATTTGAACCGAGCTCTTAACGATTTTGCATTCAGTATCTGCTCTCACTGGAAAACACTGCCTCTCAGCGTGGGCCAGAAGAATATGGACATAGTTCTATGGGAAATTGTTTTCTTCCAAACTCCTGCCTGATGATGAACAGATCATATATAAAAAGAAACATTTCCGATGACTCCTACCATTTTTGTCTAAAGCAAGGACAAAAGGAGATATTGCAAAGCCAGATGACTAGATATTTATCAGTCAGAAATGTCTCAAAAATACAGCTTGATTAGTGGATTGCAGTATGTTCAGTAATTAATTAAGAGTTTGATTTGTAAAAACAAAGCATGATGGCTCCTACACACACCATGTGTCCCCTGAGCAAATGAAGATAGAGCTCAATGCTGAGGCTCCCAGTTCAGCTAAGCAGTCACAGATGTGACTCAAATTAGAAGGATGAACTCTGAATAACAATAACACCATCCAAATTAAGCAAGTAGTATCTAAAATTTCTCCCAGAAAAGCTGGAGCCTGTGTCTAGGGTCCAAGTTTGTGAGCATTATATTCCGTTCAAACTGATTTGGGGGTCAGTTTGGGCCCATGCCACATCTCATGAGACCTCCTGGAGAAATGAGAAAGGTGTTCCTGCAAGTTGTTCAGTGGAACAGCATTGAGAGAGCGCTAAGGGCGGAATCTGTAGTTCATGTGGGAAAACCTGCCTATTCCTACTCCAGGTGTGTGTGTGTATGTGTGTGCACACATGCAAGCTTAACAAACGTGCATTAGCATTTGTGGAAACAGATAAACTCTCTGTTGAAAGTCACTGCCTCTGTGGAAAGTGGAGCTTGAATTCCTAGAGCAGACATTGTTTTATTTTAAGCTTTGTTGTAAGCCTATGCAGGGCTTTCCTGGTGGCTCGGTGGTAAAAGAATCATCCTGCCAATACAGGAGACTTGGGTTCGATCCCTGGGTCAGGAAGATTCCCTGGAGAAGGAAATGGCGACCCACTCCAGTATTCTTGCCTGGAAAATCCCATGGACAGAGGAGCCTAGTGGGCTATAGTCCATAGGGTTGCAAAAGAGTTAAACACGACTTAGCAACTGAACAACAATAAGCCTACACAACTTCTTAAAGTATAAACATTTTATTTTACAAAACTGTCTCCATAGAGGAGGGTACAAAATAAGACTCTGAAAGATCTTAACAAGGATTCAAAGATTATGGCTCTGCAACCAAAGATGCCTTGTCTTTTAGGGGATATTTATGCAATAAATACAATTAGAATTAAAATGTACTTAACAAACAAGATCTTATTTCTTATCAAGACATGTAGAACACACATTTTAGATACTCACAGAAAATAAATACTCTGCATTGGTAGTCACTTATTTTCATTGTGAAAAAATGAATATTTGCCAAAATATTCATATTATTTTACCTTCTACTATGATAGATCCCTGGTGGCTCAGACTGTAAAACATCTGCCTACAATGCAGAAGACCTGGGTTCAATCCCTGGGTCGGAAAGATCCCCTGGAGAAGGAAATGGCAACCCACTCCAGTATTCTTGCCTGGAAAACCCCATGGACGGAGGAGCCTGGCAGGCTACAGTCCGTGGGGTCGCAAAGAGTCGGACACGACTGAGGGACTTCACTTCACATGATAGAACACAGTAAAGAGAAGGTCTACATCAGTTCATCTGTTCCCATGTTACCTATTGCCTATGTTACTCAATTCCCGTCTGAATAAATGCTTTGTGTTACATATTCTTTTTTAAATTAATTTTATTGAAGTATATTTGATTTACAATGCTGTGTTAATTTCTGCTGTACAGCAAAGTGACTCAGTTATAAATATATGTATGTTTTTCATATTCTTTTCCACTCTAGTTTATCACAAGATACTAAATATAGTTCCCTGTGCTATACAGTAGGACCTTGTTGTTAATCCACTCTATATATAATAGTTTGCATCTGCCAGTCTCAAACTCCCAATCCTTCTCTCCCCTACCTCCTTTCCCTTGGCAATCACAAGTCTGTTCTCTGTGTTTGTGAATCTGTTTCTGTTTTATAGATAGGTTCATTTGTATCATATTTTACTTTCCAATATATGTGATATCATATGGCATTAGTCTTTCTGACTTACTTCACTTACTATGATAATCTCTTGGTCTGTGTCATATATCCTGCTTCCTTAATTCACTGCTGTTTTTTCCTTCTTGCAGCCTTTCTATGTCAATGGAAGAAGAACAATACTTGCTTTTGGCTGCTACCTCCTCTGTTTTGGTAGGCTGCCCAACCTTCTTCCTTCATCATCCTGACTTTTTATACTAAAATGGCATGGTTGGCCTATCATTTCAAAAGGTATTAGGAAGACTGCCTTCATTTCATTCCTTTTGTATTGCGTTTTTAAACAATCACTTGGCCTTAGCTGACTTAGAAATTTATTTCTTCTACATTTTTGATAGACGCATGAGTTCAAAATATTCAGTTGGCCATTTTGTAAAGAGAAGAAAGTTCATGGGCTTCTGGAATGTGTAAATAGCATTTATTCCCAGCCACGCCTTATGAAACTGTTTTGAAAATTGAGGACAAAAGTCCATCAGAAAGTTAAAAGAATATTCCACAATGTTAGTTGTAAGAAAAATGCTTATTCGAGTGTTTTCTATAATTTCCTGCTTCAAAAGGGTGAAATACACCTTTCAAGACATTTAACCCTTGTACTTCTGAATTAGTCTTGCTGACTCGTACCTAGAGTTCACAAGTTAGAGTGTATGATCCATGATCTGTTTGATGACCTGGAAATATTCTTTTAAGGTAAATGATACCAAGGTCAATTTACCTGTAGGAAACAATTTTTTCTTTGCTTTTTAACAAAGATCTCACCATTAACCAAAGCCTTGCTCTCTGGATTTCGTCTCACTTTTGATGGAAGCTGACAAAATCAGTAATCTTCAAAACATCTTTCTTGGGTTGTCTTTTAATTGACAAGCCTTGATGTGATTGTACATGTTTCTGGTTCTAACTTCTTTTTAATGATAGAGATGAGCTGATAGCATATGTATGTGTTCTCCATTAGGCCAGGGAAATTAACAGAGAAGCTTATCGTCAGTCCTTAGTCATTTAAAAATTAGTTTCCTTATTTTCCTGCCCCAGATGAATTCTGCATTGTTTTAATGAATTCATTCACAGTGTGAGGGCACACAGCACTGAAGAGACCTCAAGCAGTTTCACATTACAGACACTGACATAACTTGCTAGCAATCTTCAAAGGCTTCTGTACTTTTATTGCTTCATCATTTCTTGAAAAAATTATTTTTAGGCTGTTGCCCCCTCTTTTCTTTTTTAAACCAACTACCAAAAAAAGAAAAAAGAAAGAAAGAAAGGGCAAGCAGGGGACATTATCTGAACTATATCTATTTAGAAAGATTTACATAATTTGTAACTGATGTAGATGGCTGAAAATAGATTTATCTCATTTATAATTGAAGCAAATGAATTATCAATGGCTTTCTAATATTTTTTAGCAGTAGCTACATTTTTAAAAAATGCAATCTTATACAGAAGACCAATAGATAAAGAGGGAGGCCACTCTAGCTGAAATACAAGTAGGAAACTCCCAGAAATCTGCCTCATCACCCTACTTTTGGTGATCTCTAGGTCACCACTATAAGCCTCTTAGACACTACATTTCCAAGTCTAACACTCAAGGATTCTACTCAATTCAATTTGTGCGTGTATGCATGCTAAATTGCTTCAGTTGTGTTTGACTCTTTGTGACCCTATAGACTGTAGCCCACTAGGGTCCTCTATCCATGGGATTCTCCAGGCAAGAATACTAAAGGGGTTGCCATGCTCTCCTCCAGGCAATCTTCCCCTCCCAGGGATTGAACCCATATCTCTTATATCTCCTGCAATGGCAGATGGGTTTTTTACCACTTAATACCATCTGGGAAGCCCCAATTTAATTTGACAAAAATGTAATTGAGTGTCTACAATATAACTGGATATACAAAGAAAATTGCAGTGTAGTTCCTATTTCAGAAGCCCACACAATTCTATGGTTTGAACACAGTAGCTGATTCTATTCCTATCAAGTTGTTTAAACCCCCAAACAACCCAAGGGTCTCTCAGACAGTAACATGGACCCCAGTGCCTGGTGCTGGTTACTATTCAAATAATGCTCACTGAGCAAATTTATTGAGAGAATGAAAGAATTTGAGTTAAATAAAAGAGTTGGATGATTAAATAAAATAATGGATAATATGCCAAGAGTAAATGAAAATATAGTCTTAGGGAAACATTTATGTTCACTAACAATAGCTTAAAATAAATGTTATCCTTTTAAACCCTTAAATCAAGTTTCTATATGGTTAAAAAATAATGAATGCCATTTCTTGTCAGTTCCCCTGTAAAAAGCAGTGATCATATACTTCAAAGGAAATCCTATCTTTTACTTAACTATGGAATAGTACTCCATGAGAGGAAACACTTAATTCCAACTGATGATTAGCATATGCCTTGAAAAATAAGGAAAACGACTCAATGATTCCTAAATGTTAGCTGATTTTAATATCTTGGGCCTCTTAAGGCTTCTCAAGGCCTCAGCTAATATCCTGTAACCTGAAATTCTCTAATATTGACAAAGCAAATAAGCAAATGCCCTGTGCATTTCAAGTTGTGAGCTTAAGTATTTCTTTGCTCTTTCCTTTCCTTGTATGAGACATTCTGCTTTTTTTTTCTACTGGAAGCTTCACAGGGCAAACTGTCCCAGCACCTATGATCTGCGCTGTGGACTGAAGAACAGAGTGGAGACCAATGTCACTGGAGACTATGTCAGAAAGTATGGGAGAACAATGAGTAATAACATGTAGGTGAAATTTTCAAAAAATCACTATTTTATATTCACTGGTTGCGGCCTCATCCAAATAAATAATATCTCTATGTACCTTTGCCAAGTACATGCATAACTTTTTGTTCTTCTAGGCTAAAAGACCCACTTTTACAGACATTTTCTATTTGGCTCACTTACTTTGGAAAATAAAAATACAAATTATTAAATGAAGCCATATAGAAACTCACATTTAGAGAAATAATAACTTTTATAAATGGCTATTATAATACAACCAACTATCCTTTGGGCATATAAATAAATAGTTACTTATTATAAAGAGCATTACAAATTGACCACCAGAGAGAGAAAAAATACACTATTACATTATGTCAGCTCTAGCCAATAAACTGGGCTAAGAGCTAACCTAAATATTAGGTGTAGTCATCAGCATAAGATAAATCAACTTAGAATTCATTTAAAGCATAACATTTTAAAACAAAAATAAAATAACTACATATACAACGCTAGGTCCACTTGATGAAATATACTGAAGTCATTTAAAATCAGTGTCATAAAAAGCATTTGGGGAAATAAAGGATATTTCCACAAAGCCATTTTGATGTAGCTATGGTAAAACAGCAAATTTAAAATAATTCATTTTTTTAAAAATCTCCAAGTAATGGTTTAAGTTGACACTAATGAGCCTATTCATCCTTAACCTGATTAAAAGAGGCTTGGGGTTTCCAGTTCCATTATTTGACCCTTACAGGTATATAAATAATCTTTATATCCAGAAAAACTGTGGGTACCAGTGTTCTAGAACTAGATTCTAAAAATACTATCACATCTATTTTCCAATAGAATACTAAGAGAGCTATTTAAAATTTAACTGAGGATTTTCTATAATTGAGACTAAGAAACATATCATGGCCAAATCTATTATTTAGTATGTGTGCAAAAAAAAAATGCCCCAAAGAGAAAGCTTAAAAAATACAGAGTTGTCTGTTCAGTTCAGTTTAGTTGCTCAGTCGTGTCCGACTCTTTGTGACCCCACGAACCGCAGCATGCCAGGCCTCCCTGTCCATCACCAATTCCCGGAGTCCACCAAAACCCATGTCCACTGAGTCGGTAATGCCATCCAACCATCTCATCCTCTGTCATCCCCTTCTCCTCCTGCTCTCAATCTTTCCCAGCATCAGGGTCTTTTCAAATGAGTCAGCTCTTCACATCAGGTGGTCAAAGTATTGGAGTTTCAGCTTCAACATCAGTCCTTCCAATGAACACCCAGGACTGATCTCCTTTAGGATGGACTAGTTGGATCTCCTTGCAGTCCAAGGGACTCTCAAGAGTCTTCTCCAACACCACAGTTCAAATGCATCAATTCTTCAGTGCTCAGCTTTCTTTATAGTCCAACTCTCACATCCATACATGACCACTGGAAAAACCATAGCCTTGACTAGACGGACCTTTGTTGGCTGTATTTTTTAAAGAGAGAGAATAAAAATGATTATTGTACAGATCTACATATTAACTGAAAGTAGAGTGATATCACCTTCATAAATTTATAAAAATCAGAGTATTTAATTTGTGGACCATTGTAGTCCACACAATGATGTGGACCATTCCAAATACTTCCAGCACTGTAGAAATGGCAACCCACTCCAGCATTCTTGCTTAGAGAATCTTGTGGACACAGGAGCCTGGAGGGCTGCTGTCCATAGGGTCACACAGAGCCAGACACGACTGAAGCGACTTAGCATGCATGCATGCATTGGAGAAGGAAATGGCAACCCACTCCAGTATTCTTGCCTGGAGAATCCCAGGGACAGAGGAGCCTGGTTGGCTGCCGTCTATGGGGTCGCACAGAGTCAGACACGACTATTGAGTCACACAGCAGCAGCAGCAGCAGAAGAAGAACATTCAAAATGCTTTGAGAATACCTCACACCATATATAAAAAGTAACTCAGTATGAATCAAAGATCAAAATATAACAGCTAAAGGTACAAAATTCATAGAAGAAAATATTAGGCAATAGTTTCTTAAATATGACCTAACATACTAGCAACAAAGAAAAAATTGATAAATTGAACTTAATCAAAGTTTAAAATTTCTGTGCTTCAAAGGACACCAGAAAGAAAGTGATAAGACAACCTACAGAAGGGGAGAAAATATTTACAAATCCTGTATCTGATAAGTAATTAGCCTATAGAACACACAAAGTGCTCTTACAACTCAACAAACAAAGATAAACAATGAAAAAACAGGCAAGATTTAAATGGACATTTCTCCAAGTAAAATATACAAATTACCAATGAAAAAGTTCAACATTATTATTAGTCATTAGTGAAATGTAAGTCAAAACTTCAAGGAGGGACTTCTCTGGTGGTACAGTGGATGGGAATCTGCCTGTCAGTTCAGGAGACACCAGTTCGATTCCTGGTCTGGGAAGATCTCGCATGCCATGGGGCAACTAAGCCTGTGTGCCACGACCACTGGAGCTGGCATGCTCTAGGGCCCAGGAACCACAACTAATAAGCTCCTGTGCTGCAACTCCTGAAGCCCGGGCACCTAGAGCTTGTGCTCTGCAATAAGAGAAGCCCCTGCTCATTGCAACAGAGAAAAGCCCACACACACAAAGACCAAGTGCAACCAGAAATAAAGAAATATACTATTAACAACAAAAAAGGAAAAACTTCAAGAAGATACCACCTCACACACACAAGAGTGGCTATAACCAATTGGAAACGATTTAGAGAAACTGGAACTCCCCTACATTGCTGATGAGAATGTAAAATGGTATAGCCATTTTGGAAAACAATTTGACAGTTCCTTATCAAGATTGCCGGGAGAAATATCAATAACCTCAGATATGCAGATGACACCACCCTTATGGCAGAAAGTGAAGAGGAACTCAAAAGCCTCTTGATGAAAGTGAAAGTGGAGAGTGAAAAAGTTGGCTTAGAGCTCAACATTCAGAAAACAAAGATCGTGGCATCTGGTCCCATCACTTCATGGGAAATAGATGGGGAAACAGGGGAAACAGTGTCAGACTTTATTTTGGGGGGCTCCAAAATCACTTCAGATGGTGACTGCAGCCATGAAATTAGAAGACGCTTACTCCTTGAAAGGAAAGTTATGACCAACCTAGATAGCATATTCAAAAGCAGAGACATGACTTTGCCAACAAAGGTTCGTCTAGTCAAGGCTATGGTTTTTCCAGTGGTCATGTATGGATGTGAGAGTTGGACTGTGAAGAAGGCTGAGTGCTGAAGAATGGATGCTTTTGAACTGTGGTGTTGGAGAAGACTCTTGAGAGTCCCTTGGACTGCAAGGAGATCCAACCAGTCCATTCTGAAGGAGATCAGCCCTGGGATTTCTTTGGAGGGAAAGATGCTAAAGCTGAAACTCCATTACTTCGGCCACCTCATGCGAAGAGTTGACTCATTGGAAAAAACTCTGATGCTGGGAGGGATTGGGGGCAGGAGGAGAAGGGGACGACAGAGGATGAGATGGCTGGATAGCATCACTGACTGGATGGACATGAGTCTGAGTGAACTCCGGGAGTTGGTGATGGACAAGGAGGCCTGGTGTGCTGCGATTCATGGGGTCGCTAAGAGTCGGACACGACTGAGTGAATGAACTGGACTGAACTGAACTAGAAGGTTAAACATAGAGTTAAGATATAACTGAGCCATTTTATTCCTAAGAGAAATGAAAACATATGTCCAGACAAAAACTTGTACATGGAGGCTCATACTATTCATAAATAAAAATGGAAACAATTCAAATGTCATTTAGTTGATGAATGGATAAGCAGAATATATATCCATACACTGGAATGTTCTTCAGTCATAAAAAGATATGAAGAACTGATACCTGTAACAACATGACCAAAGATTGAAAATACTGTGCTGACAACAAAGGAAACTATAAGCAAGGTGAAAAGACAGCCTTCAGAATGGGAGAAAATAATAGCAAATGAAGCAACTGACAAAGAACTAATCTCAAAAATATACAATCAACTCCTGCAGCTCAATTCCAGAAAAATAAACGACCCAATCAAAAAATGGGTCAAAGAATTAAACAGACATTTCTCTAAAGAAGACATGCAGATGGCTAACAAACACATGAAAAGATGCTCAACATCACTCATTATCAGAGAAATGCAAATCAAAACCACAATGAGGTACCATTTCACGCCAGTCAGAATGGCTGCGATCCAAAAGTCTACGAGCAATAAATGCTGGAGAGGGTGTGGATAAAAGGGAACCCTCTTACACTGTTGGTGGGAATGCAAACTAGTACAGCCACAATGGAGAACAGTGTGGAGATTCCTTAAAAAACTGGAAATAGAACTACCTTATGACCCAGCAATCCCACTACTGGGCATACACACCAAGGAAACCAGAATTGAAAGAGACACGTGTACCCCAGTGTTCATCGCAGCACTGTTTGTAATAGTCAGGACATGGAAGCAACCTAGATGTCCGTCAGCAGATGAATGGATAAGAAAGCTGTGGTACATATACACAATGGAGTATTACTCAGCCATTAAAAAGAATACATTTGAATCAGTTCTAATGAGGTGGATGAAACTGAAGCCTATTATACAGAGTGAAGTAAGCCAGAAAGAAAAATACCAATACAGTATACTAACGCTTATATATGGAATTTAGAAGGATGGTAATGATAACCCTGTATGCAAGACAGCAAAAGAGACACAGATGTATAGAACAGTCTTTTGGACTCTGTGGGGCAGGGAGGGTGGGATGATTTGGGAGAATGGCATTGAAACATGTATAATATCATATATGAAATGGAAAAAAAAAAAGAAAATACTGTGCTGAAAAAAAAAGAAAGAAACTACCTGGAAAAAGTATTGTGCTAAAGGAAAGAATCCAGACACCAAAGGCCACGTGTTGTATGATTCCATTTACCTGGAAAGTCCAAAGTAGGCAAATCCACAGAGACAGAAAGCAAACTGGTAGTTTCCAGGAGTTTGGAGAGAAAGGGAAGTGGTAATGGTCTTCAAATGAATATGAGGTTTCTTTTTTAAGCGTTGAAATATTCTCTAATTAGACAGTGATGATGGTTTGTGAATATAATAAAAACCACTGAATTGTACACTTCATTATTTTTAAAGCATTTATTTACTGTTTACATTTGGCTGCATAGGATCTTAGTCACCTGGGCTCTTTGTTTAGGGACACAAGCTTCTCTCTAGTTGTGGCTCATGGGCTCAGCAGTTGCGGCAAGTGGGCTTGGTAGTCCTGAGGCATGTGGGAACCTTAGTTCCCCGACCAGGGATTGAACCCACATCCCCTGCATTAGAAGGCAGCTTCTTAACCACTGGAAGTCTCCTGAATTGTACACTTTAAAAAGGTGAATTTTATGGTATGTGAATTGTATTTCAATTTTTTAAAAAGCTTAGAGAGATTGATGAACTTTCTTAAATGAGCAAAATGCAAATAAAATTTTTTTACTACATTTGTTTCATCAATTAGATGTTCCTTAAATCTTGCTCCACCATTCACTCTATCTCTGATGTCCACCCCATTTTTTCAAGCTGTTGGCATCCTTCTCTTCAGCAATAAGGGGTATATGATCAAGATTGCCGGGAGAAATATCAGTAACCTCAGATACGCAGATGACACCACCCTTATGGCAGAAAGTGAAGAAGAACTAAAGAGCCTCTTGATGAAAGTGACAGAGGAGAGTGAAAAACTTGGCTTAAAGCTCAACATTCAGCAAACGAAGATCATGGCATCCAGTCCCATCACTTCATAGCAAATAGATGGGGGAACAGTGGAAATAGTGGCTGACTTTATTTTTCTGGGCTCCAAAATCACTGCAGATGGTGACTGCCGACATGAAATTAAAAAACGCTTACTCCTTGGAAGGAAAGTTATGACCAATCTAGACAACATATTTAAAAAAGCAGAGATATTACTTTCCCAACAAAGCTCCATCTAGTCAAGGCTATGGTTTTTTCCAGTAGTCATGTATGGATGTGAGAGTTGGACTATAAAGAAAGCTGAGTGCCGAAGAATTGATGCTTTTGAACTGTGGTGTTGGAGAAGACTCTTGAGAATCCCTTGGACTGCAAGGAGATCCAATCAGTCCATCCTAAAGATCAGTCCTGAGTGTTCATTGGAAGAACTGATGTTGAAGCTGAAACTCCTATAGTTTGGCAACCTGATGTGAAGAGCTGACTCATTTGAAAAGACCCTGATGCTGGGAAAGATTGAGAGCAGGAGGAGAAGGGGACAACAGAGGATGAGATGGTTGGATGGCTTCACCAACTCAATGGACACGGGTTTGGGTAGACTCTGGCAGTTGGTAGTGGACAGGGAGGCCTGGCGTGCTGCGGTTCATGGGGTTGCAAAGAGTCGGACACAACTGAGCGACTGAATTGAACTGAACTAATATGTGCATGCCTGAGATGAGATGAAGATATCTGTTTCTTCCTGTTCGTAATGCTTGTGCTTACTCAGTCGTATCCAACTCTGCGACCCCATGACCTCTAGCCCACTGGGATCCTCTGTCTATGGGGTTTTCCAGGCAAGAATACTGGAGTGGGTAGCCATTCCCTTCTACAGAAGATCTTCCCTACCAAGGGATCAAACCTGGGTCTACTGCAGGCAGATTTTTTACCACTGAGCCACCAGGGAAGCTTGGTAATGCTTAAATAATGACAAAAATCTGTAACTTTGATGATTTTATATTGTATCATGTCAAAGAGCTCTGTGAAAATAGCTTCTTCAAAAATGTCATGGTCTGAGACTTCTTTTGCTAGTCATGGGACTAGATCCACTTTCCCATCATTAGCAACTAGGGACAAATCGATGCAATGATAGTTCTCAGATGTCAGACAGCAGGAGGGTCAGAACTATGATCCTTGAGAGCAGGGAAACAAATGAGATGAGCCCAGTGATCACCTTGGCTTTCTGCCTAGAGATACTTTCTGGACAATGGTGCAGAAAGGGCAATCCAAACACAGCACAGTGGACTTGCTGAGCTGAGAATACAGGTGTAAGTTTAAGGACGCCAACGTAACTGATATTTGAGAATCACAGAATCAGAGAGTAAAAGAAGGTAGGCAGAGAAATGGCTCCAGAAATCTTTGGGGCCGGGTGGGAGGTGGTCCCCTTGAGTTTATTGATGAAAAGGAGCTAGGGGGGCTTAGGATGAAACTCTGTGAATCTGGGAGAACAACAGCAATAAAAACAACAACAACAACAAAACAATTCTCAGAGTTCAAAGAGGGTTGAAGTCTGGGACTTTTGGAGATTTCAGAAGGCTCATGCCTTAGTGGTATGAGTATTCTAGTCCTAGAGAATAGGCAACTCTTAAATCAGAGAAAGATTCAATCCTGAACGAGAAACTTTGCTTGATATAATGAAGTCCGGTACCCTTTTTGGCACCCCACTCCAGTACTCCTGCCTGGAAAATCCCATGGACGGAGGAGCCTGGTGGGCTGCAGTCCATGGGGTCGCTAAGAGCCGGACACGACTGAGCGACTTCACTTTCACTTTTCACTTTCATGCATTGGAGAAGGAAATGGTAACCCACTCCAGTGTTCTTGCCTGGAGAATCCCAGGGACGGGGGAGCCTGGTGGCTGCCGTCTATGGGGTCACACAGAATTGGACAAGACTGAAGTGACTTAGCATAGCATTACCCTTTTCAGGAAGAAACAAAATCTAGAAACTCAACAGTGTAAAATTCAAAACATCTAGTACTCTCCCCAAAATTCTAGCCATGTGAAGAAAGAGGAAAATGTGACCCATGGCCAGAAGAAAAATTTCTCCATAAAAAAATCCCTAGAGCTGGCCAACACAATGAAATTAACAAAGATGTTTAAAAGCCTATTGCAAATATGATCAAGTATTTAAAAGAAAACATAAATATAACATAGAAATGGATAATATCAAAATATTGAAATAAAACATCTAGAGATAAAAAATACAGTATCTGAAATTTTAAAAAAATTGACAGAAAAAATTAACAGCAAATTAGCTACAACAGAATAAGAGGTCAGTGAGCAAGAAGACATACCAACAGAAATACTTCAAAATGAAACATGAAAACAAAAAAGCTGAAAAAAAAATGAACAGAGCCTCTGTGATCTATAGCAAGTGGCCCAACACATTTGCAATGGTCTCTCAGAAGAAGAATATATGTGTTAAGGGGAAGGTGCAGAAAAATATTTGAATAAATAATGGCCAAAAATTTAAGTTCCGTGAAAACTATAAACTCATGGATTTGGGAATTATAAACAGCCCCAGATGCTATAAATGCATAAGAAAACTCACTTTGCTGTATGTCTGAAACTAACACAACTTTGTTAATCAACTATACTCCAATATAAAACAAAACATTTTTAAAAATTAAAATAAGAAAAAATTCACAAGACACAGTATAATCGTATTGCTGAAATCCAGGAATAAAAAGAAAAATTTTTAAGCAGCTGAAAGACAAGACACACTATTTGTGTCCTCTGCCATAAAAGGGGTCTGAATAAAGAAAAAAGATTGACCGAAGATTTCTTGGCAGAACTTTGTAAGCCAGAAAAACAATAAAACAACATCTTTACAGTGTTAGGGAAATAAAGACAGAAGTCAAAAGCTTCCCTCTCAGCATTCTACATCCATATTCTTTTAAAAATGAAGGAAAAATGAAACTTTTTTTAAAAAAAAGCAGAATTTGAGAGGATTTGTCATTAACAGGCATGCACTATAAGAAATGTTTCAAGGTAGTTCTTTAAGTGGTAGTTCTTCCACATGGAAACTTACCTATATAAGGGATGAAGAATGTTTTAAGTAATAAACATATGGTTAAAAGTAAAAAAAAAAAAAAAAAATACCTGGCCTGATACAATTTGATGCCTTGGTTGTGGTGAAGGTTGCGTGAAGTAAAAGTTTTTTAAGTCTTCTAGTGTCTTTACTCTTGGATATGTGATAATCATTTAAAGTTATGTCTCTGGGCTCCTACTTTCTACTGCCTTTCAAATAGGCAATCATAAAATTGTATCCAGAAGTGACAGTTGGTGTATCTTATCTTCCATGCTCAAACATTTCAGCTATGTAGGCATTCTCAGCCTTAGGATCTGTTACAACTTCGGGCTCTTAACTTCTGAAAATTATACTGGTTTTAACATAGGTCACTCTACCATGTGTTGTCATATAAATATCATTTTTCATAAATTAGTGTTAATCTGAGGTTTATAAGTGATGGTGTTTGAAGAGGACAAGAGAGAAATATATCAGTGCATGAACTGGTATTTTAATGTCTTCCCCCAAATACAAGTTGATTAAATTTTCAAGCTAGCTTAAAAAATTAACTTAAAAAAGTTATACTGGTTTTATCCCAGTCTCTACCAAAAAATGCATCATATTATGAATCACCATTCTATAGAAATATAATTCAAAAATACTGTGAAATATTAATACTATGAAAAAAGTATTTCATTCCCTTATGATAAGGAACTCCAGAACTGGGTACTTTGCATCTTCACCCTTTATTTATCTTATTTTTTCCTGAAAGATTTGATTCCAGACTTGGAAATGGAAGCAAAACATTTGGTGGAGAGAAAGAAGTCGGACTGATGAGTTCCTGTTATATAATATTCTGGTGCTCTATAGTCAGAAAATAACTAAGACTGCTGTTCTTTTGGCATTTGGAGTAAAACTGGCTCCTAACATTTTTTTGAGTGAACTTACATCTCAGACACCAAAGAACAAATGAGAAGTGTAAAAAAAAAAAAAAAAAAAGCACTGACTGTACCAACACCCACTACAGTTTTCTGTCTTTAAACACTTTTTTAAAGTTCAGTATAAATTGCTTGACAATGGCATTCACAGCTGTGGTAAGGGGATGGGAAGTGGATTTCTATTGCCAAGTTTCCTTTGAGAGGTGCCTGTAGCAGTCCTTTCTAACTCTGTGGTTACACCCAACCTAACATAGATAGTCCCCAGGAACTGCACATTCTTTCCTTTCTGCAAATTTACAGTGGCAGCCAAGGAAAACAGAAATCACTGTGGCTTGATGGGAAGAAGGAGACGATTGCCAACTGGAAGATGGCAGTGGAAAGACACACTTTTTCAAAAGAAATAGATCTAACTTGTCAGGAAGGCATGCAGTTGTATGAAAATTCATGAAGCAAGGTATAGAAATAGGTGGAGACCATTGGGCCTTTGGGGCTTCCCTGGTGGCTCAGAGGTTAAAGCATCTGCCCGCAATGTGGGAGACCTGGGTTCGATCCCTGGGTTGGGAAGATCCCCTGGAGAAGGAAATGGCAATCCACTCCAGTATTCTTGCCTGGAGAATCCCATGGATGGAGGAGCCTGGTGGGCTATAGTCCACGGGGTCACAAAGAGTTGGACAGGACTGAGCGACTTCACTTTATTAGGCCTTTGATGATGAGAAACAGAATTGATATTTTAATGCAAGTAAATGTCACACCAAATGGCCAAAGACTGGAGAGGCATAGGGTTTTCTGCAGGCAGCCAATGCCACTGACAAAGCAACAGACTCTAGAAGCCATGGGGGAAGGGCTGAAGTTTTATCTAGACAGCACTGGAAGTTTTGTTCTGCTATTGATAAAAGCATGTGTGTGTGAGTTAGTCGCTCAGTCTCACTCTTTGAGACCCCATGGACTGTAGTCCGCCAGGCTTCTCTGCCTATGGGATTTTCCAGGCAAGAATACTGGAGTGGATTGCCATTTCCTTCTCCACAGGATCTTCCCAACTCAGGGATTGAAACCAGGTTTCCACATTGCAGATAGACTCTTTACTGTCTGAAACATCAGTGAAGATTCCAGGAAGATAAAAGCAAGTATCTGATCAATTTTTGACTTTCTTTCCCAGTAGTTTCATGTCTCAGATGGCTGAGGAAGCAATGAGAACTAACGATACAATTTCACGATGAATTTCAGGGGAGGACTAGACAGTGATGTGCCACTGCCAGGGAACTTGTGAGACCAACATCCCGATATTTAGGAGATTTGTAAGCATGAGGGGTGGGAATTTTGGAAACAGCCAGAAACATACCCTGGCCTTGAGAAAAACAGATCTCCAAGAAACCAGACAGAAATAGTTCACATTTTTTAAAAGCAACGTAGCTCAAGAGGGAAGGGTAGTTCTGAAAAGAGGGAGTGGGGAGAAAGTTTAACTATGCAGTTATTACTTCCAATATGAAAAAGAGTTTTCCAAGACTTTTGAACTTTAAAGAAATAAAAAGGATTCATTTTTTGGATAGTGAACTCCCCAATCACTGGATATATTAAAGAAAATCTACCCAATTGCCTCTAAGTAATGGAACCATGGGGATTCCTGTATTACCTGTGAATTTGGACTAGATCAAGGTTGCTATTTTTTTTTTTTTTTTACTTTTTTTAAATGTGTATCTTGATTCCTTTGGCAGTTTGGAGAAGCCTATAGATCCCTTCTCTTGATTAAAAAATTTTTTTGAGAGCTTGAGAATAGGCTATTTTATTTTTATTTATTTATTTATGGCTTCACTTCACGGCATGTGGGATTTTAGTTCCCTGACACAGGATTGAACTCACGCCCCCTGCATTGGAAGCTGGAGTCTTAACGACTGGACTTTTGGGATAATGATTTTTAAATGCAGAGGATTATAGAAGAAACCAATGATACTGAGAGACAGTTATCAACATTTAAAAAGCAAATTTGTGATATAATAAATATGTCTTCATTAATGCATTAAATAATGAGATCTAGCAGCAGATCTAATCACTATTGTAATTTTGAATAGAGTGCCTGATGAACTATGGATGGAAGACAGTGATCAAAACCATCCCCAAGAAAAAAAATGCAAAAAAGCAAAATGGCTGTCTGAGGAGGCCATACAAATAGCTGTGAAAAGAAGAGAAGCGAAAAGCAAAAGAGAAAAGAAGGATATACCCATTTGAATGCAGAGTTCCAAAGAATAGCAAGGAGAGAGAAGAAAGCTTTCCTCAGCGATCAATGCAAAGAAATAGAGGAAAACAACAGAATGGAAAGACTAGAGATCTCTTCAAGAAAATTAGAGATACCAAGGGAACATTTCATGCAAACATGGGCTCGATAAAGGACAGAAATGGTATGGACCTAACAGAAGCAGAAGCTATTAAGAATAGGTGGCAAGAATACACAGAAGAACTGTACAAAAAAGATCTTCACGACCCAGATAATCACGATGGTATGATCACTCACCTAGAGCCAGACATCCTGGAATGCAAAGTCAAGGGGGCCTTAGGAAGCATCACTACAAACAAAGCTAGTGGAGGTGATGGAATTCCAGTTGAGCTATTTCAAATCCTGAAAAATGATGCTGTGAAAGTGCTGCACTCAATATGCCAGCAAATTTGGAAAACTCAGCAGTGGCCAAGGGACTGGAAAAGATCAGTTTTCATTCCAATCCCAAAGAAAGGCAATGCCAAAGAATGCTCAAACTACCACACAACTGCACTCATCTCACATGCTAGTAAAGTAATGCTCAAAATTCTCCAAGCCAGGCTTCAGCAATATCTGAACGGTGAACTTCCAGATGTTCAAGCTGGTTTTAGAAAAGGCAGAGGAACCAGAAATCAAATTGCCAACATGTGCTGGATCATTGAAAAAGCAGGAGAGTTCCATAAAAACATCTATTTCCGCTTTATTGACTATGCCAAAGCCTCTGACTGTGTGGATCACAATAAACCAGAAAATTCTGAAAGAGATGAGAACACCAGACCACCTGACCTGCCCCTTGAGAAATCTGTATGCAGGTCAGGAAGCAACAGTTAGAACTGGACATGGAAAAACAGACTGGTTCTAAATAGGAAAAAAGAATACATCAAGGCTGTATATTGTCACCCTGCTTATTTAACTCCTATCCAGAGTACATCATGAGAAACACTGGGCTGGATGAAGCACAAGCTGGAATCAAGATTGCCAAGACAAATATCAATAACCTCAGATATGCAGATGACACCACCCTTATTGCAGAAAGTGAAGAAGAACTAAAGAGCCTCTTGATGAAAGTGAAAGAGGAGAGTGAAAAAGTTGGCTTAAAGCCCAACAGTCAGACAACTAAGATCATGGCATCTGGTCCCATCATTCCATGGGAAATAGATGGGGAAACAGTGGAAACAGTGACTGACTTTTTTTTATTTTGGGCTCCAAAATCATTGCAGATGATGACAGCAGCCATGAAATTAAAAGGCGCTTACTCCTTGGAAGGAAAGTTATGACCAACCTAGACAGCATATTAAAAAGCAGAGACATTACTTTGTCAACAAAGGTCCGTCTAGTCAAAGCTATGGTTTTTCCAGTAGTCGTGTATGGATGTGAGAGTTGGACTATAAAGAAAGCTGAGCACTGAAGAATTGATGCTTTTTTTTTTTAAATTTTAGTTTATTTTTAAACTTTACATAATTATTAGTTTTGCCAAATATCAAAATGAATCCATCACAGGTATACATGTGCTGATGCTTTTGAACTGTGGTGTTGGAGAAGACTCTTGAGAGTCCCTTGGACTGCAAGGAGATCCAACCAGTCCATCCTAAAGGAGGTCAGTCCTGAGTGTTCATTGGAAGAACTGATGTTGAAGCTGAAACTCCAATACTTTGGCCACCTGATGTGAAGAGCTGACTCATTTGAAAAGACCCTGATGCTGGGAAAGATTGAGAGCAGGAGGAGAAGGGGATGACAGAGGATGAGATGGTTGGATGACATCAATGACTCGATGAGTTTGAGTGAGTTTGATGACATGAGTTTGATGACATCTGTGACTTCGAGAGTTGGTGATGGACAGGGAGGCCTGGCGTGCTATAGTCCATGCGGTTGCAAAGAATCGGACATGACTGAGTGACTGAACTGAACTGAGTGTTAATGATTTTTCAAGATACCTGAAACAGATTTGATGTGTCTGTGAAAATATCTCAGCCACAGGTACTATTGAGGTTTGTTACCTAAATTCATAATTTAAGGAAATGCTGCAGTACACTTAGACATTTGTATAGCTAAAGATGTAATTTTTCCATCCAAATTCAAAGATCCCTTGAATTCTATCCAGGGAATGTGTGCCCAGTCGCTCATCTGCATCTGATTCTTTGCAACCCTATGGATTGTGGTCTGCCAGTTTCCTCTGTCCATGGGCTTCTCCAGGTAAGAATACTGAAGTGAGTTGCCATGTTCTCCTCCAGGGGAGTTTCCTCACCCATGGATCAAACCCACATCTCCTGCATCTTCTGCATTGCAGACAAAAGTGTTCTATACACTTGGACCACTGGGGAAGCCCATCCAGGAAATAAATGAATCCTAAATGATAATAATAAATGATTCAAGGATCCTGAGAGTCTATGAAAGTGATAGCATGTGAAATTTCACCAGATCTCCATTTTGTGTAGATTAAAGACCAAACTTTTAAGAATTGCATCAGAAGCTTTCAATGTGGCATTGGAGGGATAGGACTCAGAGCCAGTTTTCCTGGATTTAAATCCCAATTCAGCCACTAACAGGTTTGTGATCTAGGGCAAATGACTGCAAATCTCAATGCTTTAATTTCACATCTTCAAAATGGGGTAACAATAGTTTCCATAGCATTGTCTGAAACTTTAAAGAAATCATTTTTGCATACAATAGTCATTACTAATACCTAGATGAAGCACAAGCTGTAATCAAGATTGCTGGGAGAAATTATCAATAACCTCAGATATGCGTAGGACACCACTTTTGTAGCAGAAAGCGAAGAAGAGCTAAAGAACCTCTTGATGAAAGTGAAAGAGGAGAGTGAAAAAGTTGGCTTAAAACTCAACATTCAGAAAACTAAGATCATGGAATCTGGTCCCATCAGTTCATGGCAAATAGATGGGGAAAAAATGGAAACAGTCTTTTCTTGGGCTCCCAAATCACTGCAGATGGTAACTGCAGCCATGAAATTAAAAGATGCTTGCTCCTTGGAAGAAAAACTATGACCAACCTAGACAGCATATTAAAAAGCAGAGACATTACTTTGCTAACAAATGTCCATCTAGTCAAAGCTATGGTTTTTCCAGTAGTTGTGTGGATGTGAGAGTTGGACTGTAAAGAAAGCTGAGTGCAGAAGAATTGATGCTTTGAAACTGTGGTGTTGGAGAAGACTCTTGAGAGTCTCTTGGACTACAAGGAGCTCCAACCAGTCTATCCTAAAGGAAATCAATCCTGAATATTCATTGGAAGGACTGATACTGAAGCTGAAACCCCAATACTTTGGCTACCTGATGCAAAGAACTGACTTATTTGAAAAGACTGTAATGCCGGGAAAGATTGAGGGCGGGAGGAGAAGGGGACAACAGAGGATGAGATGGTTGGATGCCATCACCGACTTGATGGACATGAGATTGGGTGGACTCCAGGAGTTGGTGATGGACAGGGAGGCCTGGCGTGCTGCGGTTCAAGGGGTCACAAAGGGTCAGACACGACTGAGCGACTAAACTGAACTGAGCTAATCTCATTTCTCATTTCACTCACCCTCTACCTCCAAATGTGCTCAGGCATACTAATTGCCATGTCGCAAGTGTACCAAAATTGTTTCACTCCTACATGCCCTCACTCATAGCACACCTTCTGTCTGAAGACTCTGTCCTAAATACCTTGCAGCCTTCCCCGTTCCTTTTTTCTACTTCTGTACTTTAGACTCCACCAAGCCAACATGGCAATATTTCTATGAAGCCATTTTATCTCATCTGGAACAAATTATCCGATTCCTTCTTTGAACCCTATAACACTTCTGACAAACAAATTCCAATATGTATTGACCCTCGCGCTGTGAGGCATAATGCACTGATGTATGTTTATCACAGCAAATGTTGACCTTGTGTACTTTTGAGACTTTTTCATTTCAACAAACGTAAGTCTCTTAAGGATAAGTCCCATGACTTGATGATGAAGCTCCTGTGACAAGCCTAAAACCAGATGTTTAGTGTACTTACTTGTGATGAATGAGTGAATTAATGAATGGATGGATGGATGAATAGATGAATGCATGGTATAGATACAATACAGGATTTTTCAAGTATTCATATGAAGACAGAGGTCGAAGAGCTGTGCTAACTGAAAACCAAAAAAAATTTTTTTAATCTGTCAAATGATTGACTCATAACTGCAATCTTTGCCCTGCCTTCTTCAGGAATTGCCATGCAGATGCATGTCTTCTTGACACATTAGAATGATTTCTAACTGACTGGATTGCTGGGGAAATCAAGTGATATTATGCTGTATGAAATGTAACTCTGCATATGTAAATAATTAAACCATGACTTTAATGTGTTCTCTCAAAGTATTTCCCCTCACGCTGCCTTTCCTGGCACTCTCCCCCTCAGTGTCACAGCCCTTCTCTGGATCAGTAAACATCCACACATCACTGGCTTCCAGAGGTCACTGAGCATTGGTTACTCAGAAAAGAAGGAATGGGGTGACTGGGTATCACTTCTATCCTTTTTCCTGACATAGACGTGAGTTCTGAGTTGAGCTTTGAAGTCAAGCCCCTTAGGTTCTATTGCTGAATTAAGTTCAAACTCTGATTATGTTTATTCCATCCTTTAAGCCTTGATTTTCTGGCTATTTCCATTTCCTCAGCTCCCATTCTCTCTAATCAAGCTTTAGTCTCTTTGGCTTCCATGTCGTTTAATGGTCATTCTCTGCTGTTATCTTAACCAACCTCTCAGCATCAACAGACACAGGAAAACACATTGTCCTTCTTGAGACACATTCTCCTCTCAGCTTCCTGTGACTTCACCATTTCTCTTAATTCCCTACCTGCTTTACTGGCCACTCTCTTTTAATTTCCTCTGCTGGATCCTTTCTCTCTACCTAAACTTTAAATCTTGGAGAGACTTACAACTCAGGCCTGAATTCTCTTTTCTTCTTTTTCTGTATCTAAGAATATCTCATTCAGTCCCAAGACTTTAAATATCACCTGTAAATTAAAATGCTAATAACTCCCCAATTTATATGTTCAACCCCGACTGTTCTCCTTAATGCTAGACTCGTCTCCAACTTGGCATCTTTACTGCATGTCTACAAGGCATGCCAAGCAAAACTCTGGATTTCCCTCAACTCAATCCCAATTAAGAAAGAAACATGCAAAAACCCCACTCTTCCCCCTGTTCATCCTCGTTTTAAGCATGACACAACCTAACTGCTCAAGCTAAAAGCTATGAATCATTTTTCATTTCTCTTCCCATCACTCCCACCCACATTCATCCTACTCCCTAATAGTTCTACTCTCAAAACTTCTCTTATCTGTACTGAAGACTGAATCGCCTTTGCTTCTACCGCTAGCTTCTGAACCACTACTATCTTTCTTTTGGACTATTCATGATCTTGGACTCCTGAGATCTATTCTTTTTTTTTTTTTTTCCCCAGATTTTAATTTTTTTTTAATTTTATGTAACTTTACAATGTTGTATTGGTTTTGCCATATATCGAAATGAATCTGCCACAGGTATACATGCGTTCCCCATCCTGAACCCTCCTCCCTCCTCCCTCCCCATACCATCCCTCTGGGTCGTCCCAGTGCACCAGCCCCAAGCATCCAGTATCGTGCATCAAACCTGGACTGGCGACTCGTTTCATACATGATATTATATGTATTTCAATGCCATTCTCCCAAATCATCCCACCCTCTCCCTCTCCCACAGAGTCCAAAAGACTGTTCATCAGTGTCTCTTTTGCTGTCTCATATACACAGTTATTGTTACCATGTTTCTAAATTCCATATATATGCGTTAGAATACTGTATTGGTGTTTTTCTTTCTGGCTTACTTCACTCTGTATAATAGGCTTCAGTTTCATCCATCTCATTAGAACTGTCAAATGTATTCTTTTTAATGGCTGAGTAATACTCCATTGTGTATATGTACCACTGCTTTCTTATCCATTCATCTGCTGATGGACATCTGGGTTGCTTCCATGTCCTGGCTATTATAAACAGTGCTGCGATGAACATTGGGGTACACGTGTCTCTTTCCCTTCTGGTTTCCTCAGTGTGTATGCCCAGCAGTGGGATTGCTGGATCATAAGGCAGTTCTATTTTCAGTTTTTTAAGGAATCTCCACACTGTTTTCCATAGTGGCTGTACTAATTTGCATTCCCACCAACAGTGTAAGAGGGTTCCCTTTTCTCCCCACCCTCTCCAGCATGTATTGTTTATAGACTTTTGGATCGCAGCCATTCTGACTGGCATGAAATGGTACTTCATAGTGGTTTTGATTTATTCTTTATGGTGGTCTTTTTAAAATGATAAATCAGACCATGCCACTCTCTTATTCTGATCTCATAATATAAGCCAAGTGCCTTTCCATTGCCTAAATGGCTTTATAGGTGCTGGCACTCAGCCATGATCGTATTCTCTAATTGAATATTGCCACCTTTGTTCACTGTGGTTCAGTACCGGGATCTCCTCCGCGTGACCTTGTCATGGGTGGGATCTCCCGTGCTGGCTCCCGGCAGTTCAGCCCCATTCGTATTTTGCCTGTTACTCTTAGTTTATTTACATTTCCAAGATTTTATTATCACTACTCCTTTTTTCTAGAATATTCTTTTCCTAGATATTTAGAAGTCTAAGTTTTCTAGTGGTTAAGTTTGAACTTAAAAATCAGTACCTCTGGGCTTCCCTGGTTGTCTAGTGTCTAAGAATCTACCTGCTGGTGGAAGGGACATGGGATTGATCCCTGGTCAGGGAGGATCCTACATGCTGTGGGGCAGCTGGGCTTATGCACCACAATTACTGAGCTCACATGTGCCTAGAGCCAGTTGTCAGCAACAAAGAGTAGCCTCCACCCTGTGCAACTAGAGAAAGCTCATGCGCAGCAACAAAGACCCAACGCAGCCAAAAATCAATCAATCAATAAGTCTTTTTTAAAAATCACCGCCTCAAAGAAGTATTCTCTCATAATTTTATTTAATGTCCATCTTTATTGCACAACCCTATTTTATTTTCCTTATGCTGCATATTACTATCTAAAATAATCTAATTTGTCTCCTTGTTTGTTATCCGTGTTCGTGTCTAGACTTTAAGCTCCATCAGACCTGTGTCGTGTTAAACGCTGGAAAACTACCTCACATATAGTAGACATTCAGGGCTTATTGTTTAAATAACTAATTGATTGAATGAATCAATGGCTGAATTTTGTTGCAGTATATGAATGATTATGAGGACTAAATGAGACAACACATGTAAACTGCTTAGCATGCTGTCTACCATAAGTACTCAGAATGCTCAATAATAAAGCAAAAAAGTTAGGTTTTATTTTTAAGCTTTTTTTAGGTTTCATTTTTAATAACTAGACTTTTTTTTTCCTTCGAGGGAGGGTCAAGTAATTCTACAGGAAAGATAGAAACTTAAGGGTTCAAGTTTGAGAATAAGTTAATTTTTGCAGTAAGAAAAAATACGGGGTTGGAAAGGGACAGAAAAAAAGAAAAACAGTGAGACAAGATAGGGAGTTCTCAAGGCATTGATCTGGGAGATTAATTCTAGGGCAAAAAATGTTCACAAGGAAATCTTAAGGGAGCTGGATTACCCAAGACAAATCTGCCAACTTTTTAATTTTCTTAGCAATTATTTCTTCATTCCCCATCACCTTTTAAGCAAATACCAAATAATTTTAATCCAGTTCTCCAACTTTGGCTTAAAAAAAAAAAAAGAAAAACACTCCTTTTCTCACAGAAAGCTAACTTTGGTGGAGAGAAAGGGATGGGGGACGATGGAGCCCACAGAGAGGAGAACTTCTATATCTGATGATATCAAACCCAATGTTTCACACTCTGGGAGTTTGCTAAATGCTTTCTACAGACTTGTGGTTTTCAAGGTGGAGGGCTTTGAGGGAGGGAAGCAGTGAGAGGTTGGGGTTAGCAAATGAAATCCAAACAACAAAGTCCTACTGTATAGCACAGGGAACTATATTCAATATCCTAGGATAAACCATAATGGAAAAGGGTGCAAAAATGTATCCGTAAATGTAGAATGGAACCACCTTGCTGCACAGAAGAAATTAGCGCAGCATTGTAAACCAACTATTCTTCAGTAAAAAGTTAAAAACTTAAAATGATTTTTCTAGTACGATTTGCACCAGGCCTTGCCACATATGCAACTAAGCATGCAATGATGGACACTGTGACCTTTCCCTACACTTGCCTGACCATATTTGAAAAGAACATGGAAGGACTTCCCTGGTGATCTAGTGGTTAAGAATTTGCCTTGCAATTCAGGGGATGAGGGTTCAATCCCTGGTCGGGAAGCTAAGCCCACAGACATACTGCAGCTACTGAGCCCACTTACTCTAGAGCCCATGTACTGCAACGAAGACTCAGCACAATCAAAAAGAGAAAGAAAATAGATGGTCCAAGCTGGTGACCATCATTCATGGAAGTCCCATTCAAGCAAAAATACGTGGGAGGTATGAGAAGCAGATATATTTTTCTTTTTAATTGCCTTGAATCAGGCCACAGGGACCCATGAAGGAGCCATGAAGGGTCAGTACAATATGAAGGAGAGCAAAGTTTATTTAGGCATCCATTGGGCTTATATTTGCCAGAGAAATAGCTACCACGAATTTTGCAAATGATCTATCAAAACTCAAGACACATTAAAGTCCCAGGAACAACATAACTAAAAGTGCCAAGAATTAGATCTCTCCCACTGAAACCTGTCACACATGCATTCTGCCCACATAGAGAACTGCACCCAAGCCTGGATTAGACTGTGTGTGACCTCAGCAGGCTTGATATTAAAATACTGGGAAGTGCAGGCAAGACGCTCTCTGAACATTGTAAGTTGAAAATATCACAGCAACACAGTGTTCCAAAAAGTTCACTTGTTCTATAAGGTAATGTTGCTCCAAAGCTAACCCAAGTGAGTTGGAAAAGGAAAACAGTGTAGGGATAAGATTAATCTTTTGACTCAAGACATATGAGAGTTCAGAATTCTACTCTGTTAAGTGGCTTGGAAAACGTGTTGAATTAGCACAGTGCCTGGCACTTAGTAGGGATGCTGTAAATGGCTGCTGATTGAAAGACCTGATTTCAGTTCAGTTCAGTTCAATTCAGTCGCTCAGTCATGTCCAACTCTTTGCGACCCCATAAATCTCAGCACGCCAGGCCTCCCTGTCCATCACCAACTCCTGGAGTTCACTCAGACTCATGTCCATCGAGTCAGTGATGCTATCCAGCCATCTCATCCTCTGTTGTCCCCTTCTCCTCCTGCCCCCAATCCCTCCCAGCATCAGAGTTTTTCCCAATGAGTCAACTCTTCACATGAGGTGGCCAAAGTACTGGAGTTTCAGCTTTAGCATCATTCCTTCCAAAGAAATCCCAGGGCTGATCTCCTTCAGAATGGACTGGTTGGATCTCCTTGCAGTCCAAGGGACTCCCAAGAGTCTTCTCCAACACCACAGTTCAAAAGCATCCATTCTTTGGCGCTCAGCTTTCTTCACAGTCCAACTCTCACATCCATACATGACCACTGGAAAAACCATAGTCTTGACTAGATGGACCATTGTTGGCAAAGTCATGTCTCTGCTTTTGAATATGCTATCTAGGTTGGTCATCACTTTTCTTCCAAGGAGTAAGCATCTTTTAATTTCATGGCTGCAGTCACCATCTGCAGTGATTTTGGAGCCCAAAAAAATAAAGTCTGACACTGTTTCCCCATCTATTTCCCATGGATGATGGCATCCATGGGACCAGATGCCATGATCTTCATTTTCTGAATGTTGAGCTTTAAGCCAACTTTTTCACTCTCCTCTTTCACTTTCATCAAGAGGCTTTTGAGTTCCTCTTCACTTTCTGCCATAAGGGTTGTGTCATCTGCATATCTGAGGTTATTGATATTTCTCCCAGCAATCTTGATTCCAGCTTGTGCTTCTTCCAGCCCAGCGTTTCTCATGATGTACTCTGCATATAAGTTAAATAAGCAGGGTGACAATATACAGCCTTGACATACTCCTTTTCCTATTTGGAACCAGTCTGTTGTTCCATGTCCAGTTCTAACTGTTGCTTCCTGACCTGCATATAGGTTTCTCAAGAGGCAGGTCAGGTGGTCTGGTATTCCCGTCTCTTTCAGAATTTTCCACAGTTTATTGTGATCCACACAGTCAAAGGCTTTGGCATAGTCAATAAAGCAGAAATAGATGTTTTTCTGGAACTCTCTTGCTTTTTCCATGATCCAGTGGATGTTGGCAATTTGATCTCTGGTTCCTCTGCCTTTTCTAAAATCAGCTTGAACATCTGGAAGTTCACAGTTCATGTACTGCTGAAGCCTAGCTTGGAGAACTTCAGTAAATTTATGTACAAAATGGAGATAAAATCTACCCTACAGGCTTATCCTGAACATTAAGGGTAGGGTGGATAAGCTATTAGCTCCAAATGTATACCCAGTGTATTGTTTCTGTAATAATTTTTCCTTACCCTCCTAATAATTATCTCCTTGTTATATACCCTTCTACTACTGCATCACTTAGGATTGTCAGGCCCTGCTATTTGTTTGAATTCTTTCATCTCCTCTGATGGATTCCTTAGGAGAGAAGACCAAAAGAGCTAGTATTACATATTTATATCCCTGCTCCTCAGGCTTTACTGGAGACTTTGCCTGATTTCAAAGATATGTTTTTTCAAGTGTTTCAAGTGTTTCCTGTCTTTATACATAAACTGCCTAAGCTAGGGATATAAGAAATTAACTATTGGGACTTCCCTAGTAGTCCAGTGGTCAAGACTCATGTTTCCAGTGCAGGGGGTGTGGTTTCAGTCCCTGGTTGGGGAATTAAGATCCCACATGTTATGCAGTGCAGCCATAAAATAAAAAATAATAAAAGAAATTAACTATTAATTACAGACAGCTAGAAATACAGGCATATAGAAATGTTATATGTCTCCTCATAGTTTACAAATTTCTCCAGAATATCTTTTCACTTAATGTTGCTCTTAGCTCTTTATAAGGATAAAAAATAACTCTGCGGTCAAGGGAATTTTAGAGAATTCAGATAGCTGGGTGGAAATCCAGTTGTGATGGTGATCTGGTTACATCATCTGTCACCCTTTTGAGCCTCAGTGTAGATTCAGTGAACCTGGCCAGTCAGGAAGCCAGTCAGTCTCTTGCCCAGCTTCATTCTTGAGAAAACTGGGCACTTAGACAGGAAGGAGGTAGGTCAGAAGTTCAGTTCAACTTTGTAAATATGCACTCAAGCCTACTGGGGGTTGGGGACCGCAGACAAAGTGGGGATCATGAGGTCTCAGTATTTAAGAGCCTCACTTTTCAGTGGGTGAAACAGAGCCAACAACAAGTCATTGCACTATAATAGAATAAATGTCAGCAGATAGGTGTTGACTGAGTCCTTGGGAGCCTAGAGGAAGGCATTGGGCCTCATCACAGAGAAAGAGATGCAATGGAAAGAAGGAAAATAGGAGTTAGTTCAGAAGATTCTGCTGATGGGAAGAGGTACTTCTGCTTGGCAGGAATCAGGAAGAGGAGCAGCTTAGACTGGGAAGCCAATATGTACATATTGTGGTTCAGAAAGAGGCCAGAATGTGTGGAGCTGGACTTAGACCTTCAGGCAGGAGTGGCCTGTATGTCCCTCTTTTTGCTTCCACTGCCCTGTTTTACTGTTGGACACCTGACTCATCTCTAGGCCCCAATCTTACCTCATATATTGCTTCACTGCACACTGTAATTCTTTTTATTAAAAATTTTTTTAATTTATTTTTAAATTTTATTTAATTGCTTTTATTAAATCAATTTTTATCTGAGTTTAGTTGCTTTACAGTATTATATTAGTTTCTACTGTACAGCAAAGTGAATCAGCTATACGTATACATATATCCCCCTCTTTGGGGATTTCTTTCCCATTTTGGTCACCACAGAGCACTGAGCAGAGCTCCCTGTACTATACAGTAGGTTCTCATTAGTTATCTATTTTATACATAGTGTACTGCTACTGCTAAGTCGCTTCAGTCGTGTCCGACTCTGTGCGACCCCATAGATGGCAGCCCACCAGGCTCCTCTGTCCCTGGGATTCTCCAGGCAAGAACACTGGAGTGGGTTGCCATTTCCTTCTCCAGTGCATAAAAATGAAAATTGAAAGTGAAGTCGCTCAGTCGTGTCCGACTCTTAGCGACCCCGTGGACTGCAGCCTACCAGGCTCCTCCGTCCATGGGATTTTCCAGGCAAGAGTACTGGAGTGGGGTGCCATTGCCTTCTCCTTACATAGTGTAAGTGTGTGTCAATCCCAATCCCCCAACTTGTCCCACCTCCCCTTGGTATATGGTACAAAAGTGCAAGTACCTTTCCCTGCTTGGTATCTGTATGTTTGTTCCCTGCATCTCTGTCTCTATTTCTGTTTTGCAAGTAAGGTCATATATACTATTTTTTCTAGATTTCACATATATCTGTTAATATGCAGTATTTTTCTCTTTCTGACTTACTTCACTTTTTGAAAGTTTGCAGGTCCATCCACATCTCTACAAATGATCCAGTTTCATTCCTTTTTTATGACTAAGTACCATAGTGTAATCCTTAAGTGACCTTAGGCTGTGTCTCTTGCCTCCTGAAGATACTTCAGTGGATATCTATTGTCTCTAGAATAAAGCTCCGGCTCCAAGCATATCCACCCAGGACATGGTCCTTGTCCTCTTTTCCAGCTTCGTCTCCAACCACCTGTCATTTCCATTATATGGTCCACTGTTTGCATTTTATAATCAGTCTCTCACTTCTTGGCCTTGTTTATACTGCTCCATCTGCTCTAACACTCCCTCGCCCTTTTCTGTTACAGACTCAGTGGAGGCCAGGCTTCCTCTGAGAATTCTTTGATGTCAGTGCTCCCCAACCTTGCACCCCTTTCCCTGCCACTGCAGTTCTCAATCTCATTTAAATCTCCCCCTCTTCTCTGTGGCCACATTGTGATCCTGTGTCACGTTTCCTACTGCCCCCTCCAGGGATGTAAGTTTCCTGAGTAGTAGGGCTTCCCCTTGGTCATGTTCATATCATCAGCTGTGCTTCATTTCCAGCTGGGGTGCTTCTCCTCTGTTTGTCCCTCGATGCCCACTCTTCACCCACTCCTGGCCTTGTACCTTGGGAGCCTGTGCTGTATTTTTTATTTGTATTGGCGGCTAATTACTTTACAATATTGTAGTGGTTTTGCTGTACATTGACATGAATCAACCATGGGTGTACATGTGTTCCCCATCCTGCACCCCCCTCCCACCTCCCTCCCCATCCCATCCCTCAGGGTCATCCCAGTGCTCCAGCCCTGAGCACCCTGTCTCATGCATCAAACCTGGACTGGTGATCTGTTTCACATATGATAACATACAGGTTTCAATGCTCTTGTTTCAAATCAGCCCACCCTCGCCTTCTCCCATAGAGTCCAAAAGACTGTTCTATACATCTGTCTCTTTCGCAGTCTCACATATAGGGTCATCATTACCATTTTTCTAAATTCCATATATATGCATTAGTATACTGCATTGGTGTTTTTCTTTCTGACTTACTTCACTCTGTATAACAGTCTTCAGTATTTGACTGCCAGTTATGCAGGCCTATGGGAGGCCCCTGCTTCAGAGTGAAAATTAAGAGAATAAGATCTAAAAATGAATCAGGCTGCTGTGAATTGTCCGTGTCCCTCTCTTTAAGGCCATGGTTTCCTCCCAGGAGGTCTCCATATAGCTCCCTTTCTGGGTTCTTGTAACTGCTTCTGACTGTCATCCCTTTAGGACTAGGAGTGGTGATGGTGCCTCACTGTGACTAAGATCCAGAATTTTTTAAAAATTAATTTATTTATTTTAATTGGAGGCTAATTACTTAACAATATTGTGGTTCATTGACATGAATCAGCCATGGGTGTACATGTGTCCAACCATCCTGAACCCTCCTGTCACCTCCCTCCCTAACCCATCCCTCTGGGTTGTCCCAGAGCACCAACTTTGAGTGCCCTGCTTCATGCGTCAAATTTGCACTGGTCATCTACTTTACGTATGGTAATATACATGTTTCAATGCTATTTTCTAATATCGTCCCACCCTCGACTTCTCCCACATAGTCCAAAAGTCTGTTCTTTACACCTGTGTCTCTTTTGCAGTCTTGCTTATAGGGTCATCATTACTGTCTTTCTAAATTTCGTATATATGTGTTAATATACTGCATTGGTGTTTCTCTTTCTGGCTTACTTCACTCTGTATAATAGGGTAGAGTTTCATGCACCTCATTAGAATTGACTCAGATGCTTTCTTTTTATAGCTGAGTAATATTCCATTGTGTATATGTACCACAACTTCCTTATCCATTCATAAGACCCAGAATTCTACACTATATCTTTTTAGTGTCCATATCCCAGCCCACACCTTTATTCATGATCCTTTTATCAAACTCTATGCAAATAACCTCATTTAAATGTATAGTCAGCTGACACACCAGCACATATTAATAGAAGCAACTTTAACAGACCTTTTATTTATTTTTAAAAGTGTTTTTTTTTTTGAAGTATGAAAGTATGATAACATATTTACAGGAGACTTGGAAAATACAAAGTTACATATAGTTTCATTACATATTACAGATATTTTTTAAGTAGATAAATTAAGATTTTTAGTTGAAGTTTCAATATCAAACTCTCAGAAATTAATAGAAGGAATAGACAGAAAGAGTCGGACACGACTGAAGCGACTTAGCAGCAGCAGCAGCAGTAGGCTTGAATAGCTCTATGAACCAATTCAATATAATTAAGATGTATACAATTTTCACACAATCTCTCTCTCTCTCTCTCTCTTTCTCTTTCTCTCTCTTTAGTTGCTAAGTCGTGTCCAACTCTTGCCACCCCATGTACTGTAGCCTGCCAGGTGCAATAGCAGGGTATAAATTCTATTCAAGCTCCCATAGACTATAAACCAAAGGGTATATCCTGGAACAGAAGGAAATAGAAATCCACTCCAATATTCTTGCCTGGAAAATCCCATGGACAGAGGAGAGCCTGGAGGGCTACAATCCATGGGGTCACAAAAGCGTCGGACACAACATAGCTACTAAATAACAAGAACAGACCTTTTAAAAGGAAGAAAAGAAAGAAGGAAGGAGGGAGGATAGGAAGGAAAGAAAAAGGAGAAAATAATAGCATCTCTAAGGGAGATATTTCTTGAGCTGGCCTCCCTCTGCACTTTTCATATTCGTGATAATTTACTATGTCAAGTTGGTCCTTTAACTCTTCCTTGTCATCTCTAGTGGTGTGGTTTGTGAAAACTGCCCTGAGAAGATGCTGCAAGCTCTGACTTCTAAAACAGAGGAGAAAACCAGAAGGTCAGAACCTTCAGAAAGAACTTCACATTATCCAGCCTGAGTGCAAATATAACCCTGGTGCCACCACAGAGCAGCTCCTGCAAGAAAGGAGGAGCCACAAGGGAACTTCTGAGAAAGACAGAATCAGACCTGGAGGGCAAAAGAGAAATGAGGGGGTCATGCAACAGAAGGAAGGATTCATGGGACCGGAAGACTACACTGCTAACTGAAGCTGGGAGGGAATGAATTAACCACAGACCAAAATAAATTATTAAAAACTAGTCACCATTGTTCCTGTTCAACTTCTCTGAAGATGATGAATGTTTTTGATAATGGCTGCATGTGAAGAATTTGACTTGCAACTCCAAAGCCTCTGAGCTATGAAACCCCCAGGGACCCCCAGCTTAGGCGGGCAGCCTGGCAGGAGACCATCCATGACACAATGATGCTGCTGTTACAGGGTCTCAGGCCTCAGGGAAGAGGAAAAAGTGTAGGTTATGGCCTTGTAGTTCTCTTCACCCCAAAGACTGCGGCAACTACTTCAGCACCATTTTCTCCCAATTCAAAAGCCCAGTGGTAATGAGTTTGCAGTTCAACGTATCATTCAACTTGCCATAAAAAACCCTCATTATTCATGATTTTTATACATAAAAAGGCAATTGATATTGCTAAATAGGAATATCAAAGCATATTGTCACATTTTGTTCACCACTGCAGCTGAATGATTTATCATTGTACCTGTGTATTAAATCCCTTCAGTTGTATCCAACTCTTCGCAATCCTGTGAACTGTATCCTTCTAGGCTCCTCTGTCCATGGGATTCTCCAGGCAAGAACACTCGAGTGGGTTACCATGCCCTCCTCTAGAGGATCTTTCTGACCCAGGGATCGAACCCAGGTCTCCTGCATTGGTGTCAGTTTCTTTACCACTTAGTGTCACATCATTGCTGACTTAAAATTACCACTCCTCAAAGTATTACAAAGGTGAATTTTTAACACGAACCTGGGATTTTTCTACACTACATATCCTTTGAACCCTGACCTTCTCGGCTGAAACATGCCTGGAACAGATAGAAAAAGACCCAAAGCCCAGGATCCAAGTATCACTGGGAATTCCAGCCCACCGAGAAGTGTTTACATCTCTGTTCCTTGACTAGAAAGCAGCTGAAGGGAACTGACTTGGAGCAGTAACTGCACGTTTTTTAAATGCTATCAAAAGTTGCACATAGATCCATGTTTCAAACACCTAAGGAGTGTTCACACTTTTAGGCAGGTGTGTAAGCCTGGGGCTCTAACAAATCAGGGACAAGGGCCATGGAGGTGGCTCCGGTGGTCTTGAACATGTCTCTCTCAGATTAATTTAAACATTCCTTCCACATCTGTATGGCTTGGCAGCAAGCTGAAAATATGTTTCTGTCATTCCAGTCCTTCAAGGGCTGCTATCTTCCCATAAGCTGTAATGAGTCCCACAGTCAAAGATCGCACGGTGTGCAAACTTCCCAACACCTGCACTCTTCAAATCCTGCCTTTGACTTCTGCAAGAGTATTTGTCACTTCATTGGCATTGAATAATACAAACATTCTTCTGACCTGGAAAGTTTCAATCAAGGACCCAAAAAAGAATAAAAGTAAAGGAAGCTCAGCCTAAGATGGAGAATTAAGAACTTTCTCCCTTTCAAGATATTGAAAGGACTTCACTCATTAGTGGAGGAAAACTAGGCTGGCATTTGGATATTACTTTAGTCTGGAACACACTATTTTGTTACATTAACATCTGTGCTAATTATTATAATAGCCCTGCATTTATACAAGTAACAAATCAATTGTGATGAGCCGAACAAAAGAATCGAGGTAGAATTCTTCCCTATAAATATACTCCTGTCAGTGCAGTGAAATCACAGTGCCAACACACCGCCAGGGTCAGGAAGCAACAAATTTTAAAACGGATCTGTCCTTTTCATCTCTTTCATGGGTTGTGTGTGTAGGAAATCAGATGAAAAGCGAAGTCTAGGTCCACCTGGATTTTTGAAGGATGGTTATACTTACAGCCCTGGCAAGTCGTTGGTATTTTGTAACATGTCCAAGTCTGATTAGGTGGAGAGGTGAAGAGTTTTGAGTGTTACACAAGGGGCTTCAATTTGAATCTTGGAATGTAAACAAAAGGATTTTGTGGTGGTTCATATTGTTTCTTTTAAAAAGAGTGATGGATTGTCTTAAAAGTTAATCAATCCCCATTTCTAAAATGGTTCACCAACTGATAAACTCAAGCACAGAAGAAACAGTTTTCATTTTAAAGGAAATCCACAGACTTAGATAAAAGGGACCTTGAAAGTTGTCTCTGCAGAGGGTTAAGTTTGTTCAAGTTGCTTTCACATGCATTTCTCTATTTTGTCCTTGTAACCTGTGAAGTAGGTATGAAAGGTAATAGTCTGCTTAAGAGGTTCAGAAAGGTTACAATCTTTGTGATCTCCAGAAGGTCACAATACTAATTAGTAGTCGAACTATTTCTAGAACCTAGATCTTTATGCACCTTGTTTACCGCAGTGCGTTTTCTCCCGATAGGTTATTTATCTGTTAGGTCATTTCTGGTACTTTATGCTGAGAGGACCCTGGGAAGATTATTCTATATTTAGGCTGTTGGCATGTGTTGCTGTCTATACAAACACATCTTTAGAGTCTCTCAGAAATGAGGAGTTGCTTCTGTTCCACCAGCAGAACGAATAGTGGAGGGAGAGGGAGAGATATCATTCAAGTTTGGGGACTGTTGAATATAAGCATCTCAGTGTGTCTGTGCATGCACATGTGTGTGTGTGTATGTGTGTGCGTGCAAATGTGTGCAAGACAGAGGGGGAGACTCTTAAGAGATTGCATCATAACACATTACAGCCTATAATAGATGATGTAGTGCCGTATGTCTCACAAAATGTGAATTACCCAGATGTCACAGGTCAATCAAAATCAGGGTGGCTGAAATGTGTGTTGAAGTATAGGAGATTAAAATATTATGCCTAGCACTGTATAATACATCATGGAAAAAATCCTTCTAAGTATAAATTAGCTTTACTGCTTGAGTATAAAATCTTCCTTTTGGTTATTTATGAAGCTTCATTTTGAAGATTGCCTTCACTGACTAACAAGCAAATCAGAACTTGTCATGTGCAAATCTTGTGAAGACTGCAAGGCCAATCTATAATTAGCCTCAAAGGAGTGTGACCAAATTGTGTAAAAGAAAGAAAGAAAAACACTATGAAAAGGAAATCAGAGGACCAAAAGAGGTCAGGGTGTGGTCAAACCATGGGAACCCTTTAACTTCACATTTTTCCTGACACGGCTATGTTCAAAGTCTCCAGAAAAAGTGAAATTATGAGACAAAGATTCCTATTCTGCTATTCAAAGGGCTGCTATTGTTCCTAGATCAAAGAATCTGGTGATGAAGAGAAGTTTATACTGCTCTGAGTATGAAAAATATTCAAATTGGGAACAACAACAACAAAAAAGCTGGCAGCAGGAACAAATAAGAGTGAGGAGGAGAAAGGTCTAGAACAGTGGCTTTGCCCCGTAACAAGGGCTTCACGAATACCTGCTAAGTGAGTGAGTGAGTCAGTGAGGCCACAGCTCTGTTCCTTTAGAGGTATCATCCACCCCACCCTTCAAGAGACCTTTGTTCTCTCTCTTCCCCTAATTGTCTTTCTACTTTAAAAATCTGAAGCAAGATTCTAGCGCTACACTTTACCCTTTGGCTAGTCATGTATGGAGTGCCCTGAAGTCATTTTTTCACTTCCTGCAAGGCACATACCGCCCTTTCCACCACAGAGAGTCTGGCTTATGAGGTCAGATGGTTCTCACAGATGACACGTAGGAGAAAATTCCCAACTAATTGCCCTTGTTTAAACCCTCCCTCGTGTCAGTCTCCAGAGATGGGATCCTGGTCTCCATAGGGACCATGACATAAGTAGGGTCTGTCAAGGCTGTAGTTAATGAACCCTGTTGAGATCATCCCCTGGCAGGGTTGGGTATGAGCAGACCCTGGGTGTGAAGGCTTCAAGGGGGAAAACCCAGGAAGTGGTCAAATGACTCAGTGGTGGCACTTTGTTGAGTCAGGCCAGAGAAATGATACTGTGATGTTTTAATGTACAGTGGAAGACACCAAGTTTCAAAAGAGGTTTTTTTTTTTCTTAATGTCTATTGTCCACGAGGTCCTGGGACCCCTCCCTTCTCTTTTCTATCTTTTCATCATTTAATGGTAGAATTTGTGATTTCAGACTGGCTGATACATTCCAACCAGTGTGTCCATAAGAAATTAAGAAAGAAAGAAAGAAACTAGCTGCTCAGTGGAACTGAAAGGATCCCCACTCTACCCTCATTATCTATAAACGTGTAATTAGTTTAAAAATATTTATTGAGCACCTAGAATGTGTCAGGAATTCTGCTGCTTATTTGTTCACATTGAGGCAATCTGCAACCCATATTCTCCTGAAGATGTTTTCAGGGATTGTCATATGCCCTTTTAAATTATCAGCTCTCTGAGAAGCATCATTAAATGAATATCTTAATCTTGACACTTGAGTGAAGTTAGTTTCTGTGTAATTCATATAGAGAAGAGGAAAGGCGATGGAGAAAAGGAAATAAGTCCTTATTAATAGGGCATTTTGAGTGTCTCCCAGAATTTAATAGGCAATAAGTAAAGCCCTGATAGAGCTGCAGTGATGGGAATCATATCTATGATACATTCACTCATCTGGATGTTAAGTTGCTAAAACAAAGAGAGCCTAACCACAGAGCCAATTTTCCCAACATCTGTACTGCTTCTGGGTATGAATACCTTTTTGTGGTCCTTGCGTCCAGTAAATCTTTCTAGACGATAAAATACTTAAAATATTTTTTTCTACTTTAGTAAAAAAATTATTTCAATGAAGACACACTAGCTCAGAAGGTCTAAACTGTCTTGGTTCTAATAATTGTTCCTAGGAAACCAAATATTCTCAGAGTGATTTCCTTACTCATTTACTAGACAGAATAATGGCCCTCAGAAATATTTACATCCAAAGCCTCCAAACTTGTGAACACTTAAACTTACATGGCAAAAGGAAATTTACAGATGGAATTAAGTTAATGATCTTGAGGCAGGGAGATTGTCCTGAATTATCTAGGCAGATCTAATGAAATCTCAAGGGTCCTGATAAGAGGGACACTAGGATCAGAGTCTGGAGAAGGAGATGGGACGAGAGGATCAGAGGCTGGAGGACGAAGATGTACTTTGAAGATGGAGGATGGGGTCATGAGCCAAGGAGAGCAAGAGGCCTTGAGAAACTGAAAAAGACAACAGGTAAGACTCTTTTTGAACTTACCTCCAGAATTGTGAGACGATAAATTTGTGCTGTTTTAAGCCACTGTGTTTACAGCAATTTATTACAAAAGCAATGGGAAATTTATATTAGTATGTTCCATAGCAGAAGCTGGATAATTGATATCCTTTAATCTCATTCAGGCTTCCCAGATGGCTCAGTGGTAAGGAATCCATCTGCCAATGCAGGAGACATAGGTTTCATTCCTGGGTCAGGAGGATCCCCTGGAGAAGGAAATAGCAACCCACTTCAGTATTCTTGTCTGGGAAATTCCATGGACAGAGGAGCCTGGCAGTCTACAGTCCATGGGGTTGCAAAAGAGTCAGACATGACTTAGTGACTAAACAACAATTTCATTCATTTGTCAAATATTGCTATGCTGTCTGCTATATGTCTGCTAATACTCTGAGAACTGAGGATATAGGACTAAGCTACTAACTGCTAAGTCGCTTCAGTCGTGTCCGACTCTGTACAACCCCATAGACGGCAGCCTACCAGGCTCCTCTGTCCCTGGGATTCTCCAGGCAAGAACGCTGGAGTGGGTTGCCATTTCCTTCTCCAATGCATGAAAGTGAAAAGTGAAAGTGAAGTTGCTCAGTCGTGTCCAACTCTTAGTGACCCCATGGACTTCAGCCCACCAGGCTCTTCCATCCGTGGGAGTTTCGAGGCAAGAGTACTGGAGTGGGTTGCCTTTGCCTTCTCCGAGGACTAAGCTGCTGCTGCTGCTGCTAAGTCACTTCAGTCGTGTCCGACTCTGTACAACCCCATAGACGGCAGCCTACCAGGCCCCGCCGTCCCTGGGATTCTCCAGGCAAGAACACTGGAGTGGACTGCCATTTCCTCCTCCAATGCATGAAAGTGAAAAGTGAAAGTGAAGTCGCTCAGTCCTGTCCAACCCTTAGTGACCCCATGGACTGCAGCCTACCAGGCTCCTCCGTCCATAGGATTTTCCAGACAAGAGTACTGGAGTGGGTTGCCATTGCCTTCTCCGGAGAACTAAGCTAAATGGACACAATTTCTGTTCCACTAAGTTTACAGTCTAGATGGGGACAGATTATGTTCATTTACAGAAGTGAAAATATGAATTTCTCCAATGCAAACATTAAAGCAGTTGTTTGTGTGGGAAAACGAAACAACTGGATAACAATTTTTTTTCACTTTTTAACAAGTTGGTGTCCCTTGGTGACTCATTACATTTTAATGTCATAATTAAGTTGTATTATAATTGTGACTGTGGGTGTCTGCTTGTCCAACTCTGACTCTGCTTTCTTTAAAATCTAGGGCCAGAGACCTACTGTACAGCATGTAGAACTCCACTTCATGTTATGCGGCAGCCTGAATGGGAGTGGGGTTTAGAGGAGAATGGAGTATGTGTATGACTGGGTCCCTTCACTGTTCACCTTAAATTATCGCAAAGTTATTTGTTAATTGTCTATACCCCCACACAAAACTAAAAGTTGAAAAAAATCTAGGGTCAGAGAGATAAATTAAGTATCTTAAAGGTCTTATGATTCTTTACTTAATTCTCCTGAAGCTATCTATATGCAAAAGATACCTTAACTAATAGTCGACTAAGTAAATCTTGAGCACTCAAGGCTTTTGTGACAAAGGAGTATGAGACGTTCAAAATTAAAAGAAAGCAAATTATGATGGATGGAAAGCATTCCTGTACTCAAAAATGTTCGTAAAGTTAAGTTTCAGGGCTCTCACTTAAACAGCTTATATCCAAGACTCTGAGAGAGGCTCTAGAAAGGTGTACCCATAGCCACCAGTCTTTGTAAAGTTTGAAATGATTAGATATTAACCAAAGATATTTTGGATAAGGCAGCTCTTTCCACTCCAGTTCTCAGTCCTGCCTATTTGTGTGTTCAGTCATGTCCAGCTCTTTTACAACCCCATGGACTGTAACCCGGCAGGCTCCTCTGTCCATGGGATTTCCCAGACAAGAATACTGGAGTGGGTTGCCATTTCCTCCTCCAGGGAAATCTTCCTGACCTAGATTTCAATTCTGCATCTTCTGCAAATCCTGTATTGGCAGGCGGATTTTTCACGCAGTGAGCCACCTGGGAAGCCCATTCTTGGTTTTACTTTCACCCATTCAGATGGTGTTGATGTGGTCGTGGGGACTTCTTGGATCTAGCTCAGGTGAATCTGGGTAGTGGATGCATGTTTTTGATTCCATGGGATCTATCAATGTCATTCAAGGCACATCCATGTGTAACTGACTTCCCGCCATTCATTCCAGCTTAGTATTGGGTTCCAGGTTTCCTCCCTCCCACTGTGTCGACCCTCCTGGTGTTGTGCTCTGAAGATACAGGGTCAGAGGTTTTATTTGATATGAATATATCCCTCAAAATATCCTTTGAGCTTCCCTGGTGGCTCAAGCAGTAAAGAATCTGCCTGCAATGGAGGAAATGTGGGTTCAATTCCTGGGTCGGGAAGATCCCCTGGAGAAAGGAATGGCTATCCACTCCAGTATTCTTGCCTGAGAAATCTCATGGATGGAGGAGCCTGGCAGACTACAGTCCATGGGGCCACAAAGAGTCGGATATGACTGAGCGAGTAGCACATACACATATATACATATTCCTCAACACTGATCACGGGCTGTATGTGGAAAAGAAAGGACAGCCAAGGTTTGAAATGTATGGAATCCAAGGGAGGTGGGAGGGGGGCTCAGGATGGGGAACACATGTACACCCATGGCTGATTCATGTCAATGTATGGCAAAACCACTACTATATTGTAAAGTAAGTAGCCTCCAATTAAAATAAATAAATAAATAAAAAGAAATGTATGGAATCCAAAGTTACTCTATGAGTAATTCTGTAACATGTAAATTTCTAAGTAGGAAACTGCGTTCTCCTTGTTGCTTAGTCATATAGAAGCTCTCTCCAGTAAAGAATATACCTAATAATGGTGTGTATACACCAATGGTGCACTACACATTTTGTCTTTCTTGATGTGAATTTCATGAAACAGAATTCGTCAGAATTCCTGTGCTTGTATGGCACAAACTGGTAGTGACGTTACCCAGATTTGTCAAGTTGCTGATGTTTTGTGCATTTCAGCTATTAATTAAAAAATCAATCAACTACTCTAAAAGAATGATTGACTTATTTTTAAATTAAAAGGCAATCTGAATTATGTAGGGGAAAATAGAGGGAACCAAAGTATTGTGGAGATTATCTGATAGTTCATTAAGAAAAATATTACCTGATTTCTAAGGATTTTAGGATATTTGTGGTACTTACCCTCCTGCCACTTATTATTTGACATGATTTCATTTCCCATTTGAAATAAATAAATATTTCTGACATCAAATCCACAATTGTGTACTTTTAGAAGTGGTACCCTCAAAATGTTTGAGTTTCAGGGTCCATGGAGACACCCTACAGGGCAAGTAAGTGGGGAGAGAAGAGAGGTATTTACTTGATCAGGGAAAGCTTGCGATATGTGTCCTCATCACAGAGAAAGCAGGGCTGCGTGATATAATGGAGCGAGGCTGTGCCAAGTGTGTTCCTGAGTGGAGCTGGTACTTTTCCTGTTCAGCGCATGTTTGGACTTGACCAAAGAAAATGGGGTGGAGTTCTGGACTGAAGTTCAGGAGAAAATACCTTGAATGAGCAAAGCTTCATTTGAGAACTTTGAATGAGTTCCCAGAATCTTTCTGTGTCTTAGTTTCCTTATCCATAAACTGTTGTGTTTAAGAGCATAAGTTCTAAAGTCGGAACACCTAGGGTCAAAGTAGTCATTTTGCCACTGACAGTGTGACTGTGGAGAAGGCACATTTTTGTTAAGCTCTGGCTCCATCATCCATAAGCAAAATAAGGAAATAGTAATCTTACCTCGGGGAAGCCTTGGCATGCTGCAGTCAATGGAGTTGCAAAGAGTCAAACATGACTGACCAACTGAACAACAACAACAATCTTATCTCAGAGGCTTTTGCAAAGATCAAATGGCATAGTGACTGTAAAAAGGTCAGCACAAGGCTGAGCAAACAGTAAGTGCTCCATCAATAAATGTATAAATAATATTGTCAAATAATAATTATAAATAAATTATAGATAAAGATTATTTTTCTACATAAAGAAACTCACAACTATTATCTGATGTCTTTCTCACTCAGAGAAATGATAGAAGGGAGAAGTAATTAAACAGCATTTAAAAAAAAGGAATAAGACTAGAATTAAATTGTACCATAAGTATCATAGGTTCACATTCGTGGAGGTTAATTGTCTGCAAAAGTGCTCATCCGTTGTTGCAGGTCACAGGACTTGGCCAGCGTGTGTGTGTGTGTGTGTGTGTGTGTGTGTCTGTTCGTGTGTGTGTATCTGTTGGGGGACAAGTGGACCACAGACAGGGAAGGGCCAGCAGCTGGCCTGCTGGGGATGTCAGGCCCCCTTCTATTGTTGGACTCCTGCTGTTCCACCATCTGTTCAGATGTCTAGGACCCTACCTTCCAGGACCTATTATTTGAGGAATTGCCTTGTACTCCATGCTGTGCTGAGTCCCAAGGCAGGTGCAAGCCCCTGGCCCCATCTCCTCTTCTCAACCAAAGCTGGGTCAGAAACCACCACATACTATCCCATCCATCAGCCCTGAAGATGCTACAATATTCTCAGAGATGTGGGCAAAATTATGCTCACCCCAACCTACCACTGGCGTTAGAAGGAAATGAGCAGAATGGAAGAGATTTATGGTGCGGGCAAAGAGAGGAACCTTTAAGGGTGAGGTTTTCTACTCTTCCTGGGAAAAAGAATACAAGTGGACTCTACCTCGTAAGTCTAACAATTCTGTTTCTTCACTAGGTTTACTACTTTTGAAAACATAGGTCTCCTGAAATTCAAAATGGAATTTTGCACTAAAAACAGAAGAGTACTTTTGATACTGTTAAAGATGTGTCACGTGCATAGCGATTAACCACCTTCATACAGTTGCTTCACTTAAACCTCACAATCATCTCCCAGTTAGGAATTGCAGGCCGAGTGTCCACTGTTTATATATCAGGAAACTAGTGCCGTAAGGTTAAAGTAGTGGCCTGAGGTTGCCTGATGGAGGCCTGTCACCTTGCCTTCCCACAGATAACACAGAGGCTCAGATGAGTGAGGACACTGAGTCTGGACACAGCATATTTGTGTGTGAAATTATGTGAACATTCATGAAGCAGTAACTTCTTTCCTCTTCTCATCTTTCTCCCTTTCCCTCCAGTGGTCAGAACAGAGAAGAAACCACAGGGCCCTAGATCAGAAGGGCTCCACGAGGGGACAGAAAACATCTTCTGATCATCCTAGAGCCCCACTCCTAGGAGTATGTGGATGGATGTTAGGATATTCAGTTCAGTTCAGTTGTCACTCAGTTGTGTGCAATTCTTTGCAACCCCATGGACTGCAGCAGGCCACGCTTCCCTGTCCATCACCGTATTAGGATATCAGGATATTAGGTCAGCTGGTGAAGAAAACACAGTGGCAGAAAGATTTCCCTTCTAGACTTTGGAAGGGTTTCTTTGGGATTGTAGGGAGGAAACACAGAGGGGACAAGTTAGCCCTGAGGGGAGAGTAGCTGAGAAAGTGTAAAACAGCAGAGCCAGGGAGAGATAACATGAAACTGGGTAGGGAATTAGCATTCAGGCATATGGGACAAAGGGTGGCCCAGCCAGGACTCTTCTGGCCTTAGCAAGCCAAGGAAGAAGCAGCAAATTCCTGCCCCTCAAAGGTGTCACCCAGCCAGCAGGGGAGCCACAGGCCTGAAAGGTATCTCAAGGACCAAGGGTTGACAGCCTCCCCGTGGGTGTCTGTGTGGAGCAGACGCCACCCCCCACAGGGCCTTGGACTTCATCCTGACCTTTGCAAACACTTGCCACAACTTCAGGAAGGAAGGGTCCCATTATTCAGCCATTAAAAGGAACAAAATTGGGTCATTGTAGAGTCTCTACAATGGAGAGATGGACCTAGAGTCTGTCATACAAAGTGAAATAAGTCAGAAAGGGAAAAACAAATACTGTATGTTAATGAATATATGTGGAATCTTGAAAAATGGTACAGGTAAATCTATTTACGGGACAGGAATAGAGATGCAGATGTAGAGAAAGGATGTGTGGGCACAGGGGCAGGAAGAGGGTGGGATGAAGGGAGACTGGGGTTGATGTATGTACACTGCCATGTGCAAAAAGATAGCTAGTGGGAAGCCGCTGTATAGCACAGGAAGTTCAGCTTGGTGCTCTGTGAAGACCTAGAAGGGTGGGATCGGAGGGTGAGTAGGAGGGAGGTCCAAGAGGGAAGGGGATATATGTATACATAGAGCTGATTCACTGCATTGTATGGCAGAAACCAACTCAGCATTGTAAAGCAACTATACCCACCCCATCAAGAAAAAAGAAGCCCCGAAGTTGGATAAATGACAAGGTCCTATTATATAGCACAGGGACCTATATTCAATGTCTTGTGATAAACCAGAATGGAAAAGAACATGAGAAAGAATATATGTATGTGTAACTGAGTCACTTTGCTATACAGCAGAAATTAATATTGTACATCAACTGAACTTCCATGAAATTTTTTTAAAGTCCCAGAGTTAAGTTTTCTGTCATGCTAGTGAAGTCTGAAAGTAGAAATTAAGTTGAATTGTACGAGACAGCTAAAGAGACACTGATGTATAGAACAGTCTTATGGACTCTGTGGGAGAGGGAGAGGGTGGGAAGATTTGGGAGAATGGCAATGAAACATATAAAATATCATGTAGGAAACGAGTTGCCAGTCCAGGTTCGATGCATGATGCTGGATGCTTGGGGCTGGTGCACTGGGACGGCCCAGAGGGATGGTATGGGGAGGGAGGAGGGAGGAGGGTTCGGGATGGGGAGCGCATGTATACCTGTGGAGGATTCATTTTGATATTTGGCAAAACTAATACAATTATGTAAAGTTTAAAAATAAAATAGGAAGGAAAAAAAAAAAAAAGAAAAATAAATGGCAGCTTGCACGCCTAAAGTTATTATGATAGAGCTCCAAACCCACCATTTTGTCTTAAAAAAAAAGAAACAGAAAAGATAACTGTAGTGACAGAAGTGTACATTCATTTAGTTACAGTTGAGCATGTCAGATTGTGCTTCTCCAGAACAATCAAGGGACAGTTTTCCATCCCCTTACTGAGCCCTACTAAAAGTTTAAAACCTGGAAAAAGTCATCAGGTAGAATCTCATGAGCTCTGGTGAAATCACTCATAAAAGAGACTTACCCTATCCATTGTCCAGATCTCTGGTATCTAAAATTAGTGCATTCCAAGGTAGACACGGCAGACAGGGAGCCTTATCTCAAAAGCAGAAGTGGCATCCAGAAAATATAGGGTGCTCAGTTTTCCTATCTGTCATCTTAGGCATTTTGAACTCAAGGTTTCCTAATCCCAAAGCTATGGGTTTCCCAATATCACATATTTCTCTGAAATGGAAAACAGAATCACATTATTGGTTAAGATGACTGCACATATATGGCCACTTAAATTTTTTTCATGATTTGCCTCAATTAAATGCTGAGCCTTTTCCCCCCTCCCCACAAAATGAATCTGGAAAAAACATTGTTTTTGTTTTTCCCAAAGAGATATAAAATAAAGTTGTAGCAAGACCGTGATCGCATGTTGGTCCCATTCACCATTTCTTGTTTTGTTTCTTTTTGCTTCTCAAACAAGCACATCATTAGCTTTTATGCCTCTCCGGCTTTGCTCCTGCTGTTCTCTCCAGCAGGAGTGCCACTGTCTTCCCTTGGTCCTGTGGAAATGTCCCTTCTTCTGCAGAGTCCTCGTTAGCTTCCCCCAAGGGGTCTCTCACTCCCCTTTGCTGCCATCTCATTTCACAGGAGACCCTGAGGTCGCACACCTTCCAGCAGTGACTCGCTCCCACGCCAGAGCCTTTGTACTTGCCGTCCCTACCGCCGAGGCGCTCTTCCCCAAGATAACTACACGGCTCACTTCTGTACCTTCTCTAACTCTTGTGTAGTCTCTCTTGTTAGAGAGGCCTTCCCTGACTACGCAAAGTCTAGCCACTCTCCTTCCTCCCAACCCTGGCCTTTCCTCCCAACCCTGGCCTTTTCTCTGCTTTATTTTTGTCTTTATTTGTAAAAATTTTAAAAATTGGAGTAAAATTGCTTTACAAGGCTGGGCTAGTTTCTGCTGTACGACAGTGTGAATCAGCTATGTGTATACATATATCCCCTCTCTTTTGAGCCTCTGTCCCATACCCATCACCCCCAAACCACACCTCTAGGTCATCGCAGAGCACTGAGCTGAGCTCTGGCAACTATTATTTTCAATGGAACTGTGTATTTCACTCATCTTATTAGTTTGTTGTTTGTTTTCCCCACTCTGATGTAAAATTTCTATTTTATCACTATTCATCATCCATAATACCTGACACACAGTAAAAGCTCAATAAATATTTATAGGAAGAACAAATGACTGTGTGACTATTACACTATTGCAATTATGTATTTACCCACTTATCTGTGTCCTGAGCATTCTCACGTGTTCTTTAGCAGTGAGCTCAGTGCTGGGTATAGACAGAGCATCCACAAATGTTTACTGAGGAAAAAAGTACACGGATAAATTGGATTAACCATACCTTGCTTACAATTGGGATAGAATAGAAATTTCATCCTAATCCATAACTTATTTTTGTAATATGATAAGACAACAGTGCTTCCTGGGCAATGGAAGTAGATTTTTTTCACCAGCAAGTAAACTATTTAAAAGTATCCAGAAATTATTCTGATGATATTGAGTATTTGAATACTTTTCCCCATAAGGCAAGTCATGAAATTCCACAGCATTGAGTGCCTAGCAATTACTAGCATTATGATAAGCATTAAGCATTATACAAAGCCCAAGAATTTAAATTCAGCTCCAGAGTGGACTGAAACAATTAGAAAAGACTGAAGAGTTTTACTTTAATGTCTCTATTTGTGAAAAATATGTCTTACTCTAGAAATTCAAGCTCTGTACATGAGCTGCAAGCATGGGAAAAATAAAACTATAAAGTGAAATTCAAAACATTAATAAAAAAGAATCTACAATAGAGCAGCAGCTAAAGTAGAAATAAACCAAATGAAGCTGAATTACACAAGAAGGCCATGCCACCTTGTGGGTACTGGGTGTATTTTACCACCCTCCACGTCAAACCAAAGAGAAAGTGACCAATTAGAGAAGAAGTAATTGGAAAATATTTCAACAATTTTTTTAATGGTAAATAAAACACAAGGTACTTTTTTTTTTTTGATGCTGGAACTGTCGGAAACATTTTTTTTTAACCAAAATACAATACATCTTGAACCACTTTGATGAAGGAAAGAAACTGTAAGTGATGAGGATGCAATGTTTTAAAACAAAGATTATTTTCTTTATAAATGAACTTGAACATCTATTTAAAGATTCAGGCATGAACTCTTTCCTGCTCTTTTCTCTGAACAAAAGACATAGATTATTTGACTAAAAAAAGTGTTCAAAAAAATGAGTAAAATCAACAGCACCTATATTTTGATATAATTTCCTGAAGAGTAACCAGAGATTTTAATACCTGTGTAAATTTGTATCAACATATAATTTAAAATTTAATAAAAGATATTATGTAATAAGAAATAGGCTTTTTTCAGAAGCATTGAAAGTACTAGCCATGAGGTGACAAAATGTCCCTGTTGCGTGTAGATAAAGTTATTCTTGTGTTAAAATGATAATTTAGGCTGGGGAAGAGTAAACATTTGTGTACGCTAATAGGTATATGAAATAACATAAGGCTTTCTAGAAGGTAAAAAATACAATTAATTTTTCTTATAGGAAGAACTGTCCCTGATCTCAAATTAGAATCTTAGAATCATAAACTTTAATACTGGAAAGTACCTTAAATAAGGCAGAGGGACCAATGACTCATTCTAATGAATCCTTAGGCAACTATATTATTTCATCTCTTGTTATTCTTTATCTGAGAAATTACCAACAATGAACAAAGAAACACACTCTTATTGGCAAAATATAACAAAAGCAGAGTAACTGGTATAATTGAGTGTTAGCTGGAAAGGTTGTCAGAGATTACTGAATTCAGAGTTTCCTAAAGGTATTTGTTATACTCTGTTCCCAAAATATTTTAAGATGTGTCACTAGAAAAAATTTTTTGGAAAATACTGTACAAAGTATAGCTGGGACCATTAACTGCAGAATCTTCCACAGCCTTTACCATGCTAATGTAAGTTTCGAGGGTACAGTATGTAGCATTTCTCAATTTATTTTATTTTATAATTTTACTTCTACAGACAATTTCATGAGTCTACAATACAAATTTTGAGAATTCTGGTCTAAACCAATTCTTAATTTGATGGAGAAAGAATTAACACCATATTGTTATGCAATTTGCCCAATGCAACAAAACTGAAAAAACAGCATACACAGCCCCTGGTCTGAGTTTATTTTAATTCTTAAATTTAGTGGTTTGTTCTTTGCTTGATGTCACACTGCATTCATTCTTTCAAAATTGTCATAATTCAAAATTACTACTCTGAAAAAAGCAAATGTGTTAAGAAGAAAAATTCACTAAAAATCTTTTTTCACGATTTTGTGTTGTGTGTTGTACAATCAGTGACCACCAGAAGACCAACACCTCTAACTCAGCCCCACCCCTAAAGCTGCGACTTCCCAAAATGACATCTTTGTGGTTTCCTCAAAGTGAGACCACCAGATAAGAATAGTAATACAAATTAGTTTGATCAACTATAGTGTTTCTGCCTTTCTTAGGTTCAAACCCAGATGTATAGTCAAATTGGTTGGCTTTAAAATGTTCATTTTGAGAAAGTGTCTTTGACTATAAATGAAGTGATTCAAATATTTAGAGAGAAATTTTCATGCTTACTCAGTGATGTGAAAAACCATGACATTTACCAAAAATAGGTCTTCATATGTTCTAGCTCTTACTTTCATGTGGAGGAGTGGATAGAAGGGGAAGAGGTGGGGGTCGTGGGGTTGAGTACAGTAGAGGCAAATTTTTCTCAAGATCGTGGAGCAAAGGGGTGGATGAATTCAATGACATACCTACAGGTCCTTTGGTGGTTGAGGCACTGTCCTGGGAGCTGAAGTCTCATCTACAGACAACTTCAGAATGTCTTGGATGGGGAAACAGTAGCTCTCCTATGTATTGGAATCCTGTTCTGGTGAAAATATTGTCAGTTCTATTTGATAAAGCAATTTTATTGCTTTATCACTGCTCTTTAGCAAAAAAAAAGGCACCTTGAACTTCATAAATCACTTAAAGTACCAATGACATAGAACGCTGAAATATAGGAACATAACCTCAATGTAAGACCTTAAACACCCATTTTCAAGGCAGACTCCCGTCCACAGATGCCATGTATTCCCCTGAGGCATCCTTATTTCCTTCTCTTGTTCTCTATTGTTTTTTAAAGAAATTCAAGATTATGTTGGCAACACTACTGGAGTTGTTAAAAAAAAAAAAAACACACAGCAAAAACAAGAAACTAAATAAAAAGGAGATTTAAGGCTCTTATTTGGACAAATTGAGCCCTAAATTCCTGCTATTGAGAAAAAGGTTGTGGTTTTGTTTTATTTTAATGTGTTTATAATTGTCATCTTAATAGAAAGCATTAAAGTGGACAATTGCTCGGTTTTCAGAGTCCATTTTTGGAGATCCTGTCAACCCAACTTTTTATTAAAAGGATGCAAAAAGAAATAGAAAGGAGAAGTACTGAATATTAAATCTTTCTTCAGCCCACTGTCTGATTCTCTTAAGGTCTGTGCTGATATTTTTAGGCTTTGAGCACATATAAAATTTCATGGCTGTTTTAATATACATACAGGCTTGAAACAGATGAAAGCTTCCATCTGAGTGATATACATTCCCACTCCCACACGCAGTACTCAGACAAAACACATGAAACTAAGTTTAACTACTCCAGAGGAAAAAAAAGCTAATTCAATCCTGCCAGGATCTGAAGCTGAGATTCTAAGGATTTTAGGCTTTTTTAAATCTGTTCTTTAGCTTTTTAACACACTCCGCTCTGTTAGGAGCTCTCACATGGAATCAATCCCAGGACTTGTCTGGTGTCTGCAGAGTGAGCCTTCATTATTCCACATGGATATGATCTGGGGACCATGACAAACAACAGAATAGGAAGTCAGTGAGCAGAGAGATTTGTTCTCTAGTAGAAGGAGACAAGGTCCTTTAGGGAGGATTCATTTCTGTTCCTGGATCAAGGAGGAATCTAAGGAGCAGTGAGTAACATGAAAATGAAGAATGATGACCTTCTCTCCATATGGAATCAAACCACATAAGAAAAGAGGGAGCAGACTTTTACCAAGCACTTATTATGTACTATGCAATGTTCAAGGTTTTTTAAAGATATTTAATTTTATGCCAGGAAACCTCATAAGTGAGTTTTCTTCTCATTTTTTTTTAACAGAGAGAAAAAAACAAGATGGCTCAGGGATTATATAACTTCAAGTCTATATATTCTTCCAGGAGTGCCAGAATTTGAAAGACTCAGAACTTCCTTGGTGGTCCAGTGGTTAAGAATCTGCCTGCCAACACAGGAGCCATGGATTCAATCTTTGGTCCAGGGAGATCCCACATACCACAAGGTAACTGAGTCTGCGTGCCCTCGAGCCACGGCAATGAGAAGCCCAGACACTGCAACTGGAGAGTGACCCCCACTTGCAGCAACTAGAGAAAGCCCACTCACAGCAATGAAGACCCAAAGCAGCCAATAAATAAAATAAAATAAAAGATTTGGGAAAAAAAAAAAAAAGAATTTGAAAGACCTAAAGCCCATTAGAACTGTAAAAGTAACTCAGTGTACTCCAGCAATGGAAAATTCCTTATAATCTATGGACACAAAATCCACCTATACAGCAAACAAACAATTGCTCTACACTTAGCCATTATCCAAATCTTGCACAACTGTTTGGTAGCACTAGTGGTAAAGACCCCGCCTGCTAGTACAAGAGACGTAAGAAATGTGTGCTCCATCCCTGAGTTTGGAAGATTCCCTAGAGGAGAGCATGGCTACCCACTCCAGTATCCTTGCCTGGAGGATCCTATGGACAGTGGAGCCTGGTGGGTACAGTGCACGGAGTCGCAGAGTTAGACACGACTGAATAGACTTAGCATGCACATACAACTGTTCCAGCTAGAAGTTTCCTTTCTGAATGCAAACTTGTATATGTTTGCAGTCTCAGGATGAGAAAAAGATGTCACCTATCTTATTAGTAAGTCAAAATTCTTTCTTTTTTATTTTTTTTTCAGTTTTATTAAGTTACAATTGACAAAATTGTAACCTATCTTATTTCCTATGAAGAAAATAAAGTAGCCAGATTGCCCCCACGGCCCTACAGGCCCAATTAAATCCATCGAATGCCAAACATCTATTTCACTTTTGTTGTCAAGTTTCATGGCTCTGAAGCCTAAGGAATACACTAAAATGGTATGAGTCCAGGCCCATCCACTAAAAGGCAATGACCTTGTCTTTCCCAGGCTTCCCTGGTGGCTCCGACAGTAAAGAACTTGACTGCAGTTCAGGAGACAAGGATTTGATACCTGATTTGGAAAGATCCCCTGGAGAAGGGAATGGCTATCCACTCCAGTATTCTTGCCTGGAGAATTCCATGGACAGAGGAGCTGTACAGGCTACAGACCATGGAGTCTCAAAGAATCAGACACGACTGAACGACATTCACTTTTGTCTCTCCCATTAGGAGAGTGACAGTTCATGACAACTGTCATGTGAGAACTCTCAGAAGAAACCCCAGTGCGTAGCTTTTATAAACCTGTAAGCTTAATATAATGTTTGATAAACTGCTAAGTATACTGCTCACTGAAATGCACTTTCCAACTATCGAAAAAGAAACAAAAGCTCAATTGTTCATATTTCCAAACTTACTTTCCTGTGCTATTGTTTTCAGTTGGGTCTTTACAACCATAAAACAAAGGCTACTTGTAGTTTCACTATTTCCCCTTCCTTCCAAGTATGGGGAAACAATTCTGTATCCTCTGTGGGTCTACTGTATTTCTGCACATCTTGAAAGAGAAGCATTGATTAACCTTTGTTCCAGACTGTCTTTTCAAGGAAGCTTGTACCACAAACAGGCTTTGTATATAGAGACAGTGCCTTGCTTCAGAGCAAAGATTAGGCTTGCTTAGAAGCTTTAGAAAATGGAAATAGTGTCTCCCCTTGGAACAAAGGGCAGGTATGCTTACTGACTATTATAAAAGATTTTGGTTCCCTAAGCTCTGAATTCCTCTCCTGTAATGTAACCCTCTGTGTGTGCAGGTGTCCTCCAGCCCTCTTTATATCAACTGTGCAGACTAACACTAGAGGAACTGACACAAAGATGCTGACACTCTGACTGCTTCTGCTGCTGTGGGTAACAAATTGTTCCTGGTCTCTGACCTAGGAGTCCAGTGTCTTCTACCTGCATCTCTGGTACTGTGGCAGGCTAACATTGTTGCTTGCAGGTGGGTAAAGTCTCATGCCCTTCACAGAGTTTGGCAGTTTTGAGAGATGAGGATAGGAAGCTGACTGATCATGGTAACATGAAGAAGGAAGAGTGCTGGCCTCATAGGCGAATTAAAGGGACTTGAAAGAGTCCATACAATCAGTCGTGAATATGCTGGTCAAATAGTTCATTCCAAAGTTCATTCAGGTTTTTCCATTACACCTTATGGAAAAACCTGAACAGATGTTTTGGCCAACCCAAAATGATGTACTGGGCAGTAAGTTTTCCTCCTCCTTATTGCCTACTTCCTGTGTCAGGAAGATCCCCCAGAGAAGGAAATGGCAACCCACTCCAGTATTCTTGCCTAGAAAGTTCCATGAACAGAGGAGCCTGGTGGGCTACACTCCAGGGGGTTTCAAAGAGTTGGGCAAGACTGAGAATGCATGCCAGAAGGAGGAGGTATTTGGAAAGTGGTTGAAGACTGAACGTGGGAAGCAGTTCAAGGACAGCTGCCTAAACGCTGGTCTGGCTGTTGCTAACTCTCCTCCAGGTCAGGAGTGGGAATGGCAGGGGTGGGGTGGAGGGAGTACTTCATTTCCCATCTGGCAAGCAGTCTCAGGGCCCCCACATTATAACACATAACCAGATTCATCCCAGTATGCTCCCTTTCAGACAAAAGTTGCAGAGACTTAACACCTACCTTGCACATTAAAGGAGAGAAAATTCTGACCATACAGGTAGAACTTGGCCCAGCAGGTTCAAGAGAGAAGGGTGCATAATACTTATTAAGGAAGAATGGCAACTGTTGACCCATCAAATGACTTAGACTCTGTCATCACATCAACCTTAAATCTATTTGGAGAACACAATAAATATCTCAAAGTGTGTGTGTGTACAGTCCTGGTTGATAAAAGGGATCTTTGGCCTTTTCAAGGGAGAGTTCTCCTAAGAAAGACTCCAGGAAGAATTGAGTTCTTTTTGTCCTGACTGGCTTTACAACTGTTGAAGATGACCCATTAAAGAGTGGTACACTAACCCAAAGAAATGTACGTAAATTCTTGTGGTCAGTATTGCTGCCCTGGAAAATTTCAGCTAACCCTTACAATGAACCTGGGCAAGAATGTAAGATTTTTCTTAGTAACATCCAGCAGTTTCCCCAGAGTAAGATGGATCTAAGAAAGTTGGTTGTGTGTGGTCAAGCCTGAATTACCCAGAGATAGCAAATCTTGCACCTCCAGCTAGAAAACAGTATGTCTGTGGCTGCAGAGTTAAGACGTTCCCTATGTTTAAATAGAAGGTATCGGGAAGGATGGACTTGCCACTGAACACAGGGTTTTTAGTATAGAAAAATCCTGAGAAACTTGTTTGATGGAGCCACAAGTTCAGCATAATAAACATAATGTCTCCCTCTAGAACAAAGAGCATAAATATTTATTGCCTACAGTGAAAGATCCAGGTTCCCTATGCAGCAGGTTCCTCTTCAGTAATACAACCCACTGCGCTGAAGGTGTGACTTGGTCCTCTGCGTCACTTTGTAGGGACTGGGGCTCAAGGGGCCAACACAAAAATACTGATGATCCGGCTTCTTTTGTTGCTGTGAGTATTAAACTGTCCTTTGTCTCTGACCTTAGAGTGTCGTGTCTTCTACTTGCATCCATGGAACTCTGACATCAAGTTGTTAGCTTGCAAGTAAAATAAACTCTCAGATTCTTTGTAATTCTTGACATCAGTAATTTTATAACCTGAAATGATATAAGAATTTGAATAGATGAATGCTTTATGTGTGTGTGTTCTGTTTTCTAGAAAAATATTTAAGATAGGAAGAAATATTTCATGAAGGTAAGTAAAATGTCAAGAGAGAAAATGACAGTAAGTTTGATTTAAAGCTTCTCTTGTTCTATTGTCTAGGAATCCACCATGGAGCCTCCCTATTTTAGGTTTAAAAGTTTGACTTGTAAACATAAGTGCTCCTGGTGGTGGAATACACTAGCCACCTAGTGGTTATTCTCAATTCAGGGTAATCAAACAATTCCCTCTCTCCATTTAATTAGAATCATCACCCAGAAATGATGATAATTTGATGTGTTTATAGAGGGATATATGAAAGTAGGCAGAAGAAAAAGAAACAAAAGGGCAATGAAAGTGAATGTGAGAGTGAAGTCGCTCAGTTGTGTCCGACTCTTTGTGACCCCATGGACTGTAGCCTACCAGGTTCCACCATCCATGGGATTTTCCAGGCAAGAGTACTGGAGTGGGTTGCCATTTCCTTCTCCAGGAGATCTTCCTGACCCAGGGATTGAACCCGGGTCTCCCACATGGTAGGCATTGTAGGCAGACACTTTACTGTCCGAGCCACCAGGGAAGATCAAAAGGGCAATACTGGAGTAATATTTTACCTGTACCATCCCACCTGCTTTTGGCAGCTAGAATGAAGTATAAGACACACTAGAGGAAAATGCCCAGAAAAAGCAGGACAAAAATGATAGTGGAGAGTCACTAAAAACAAACTGCTTCCACACCCCCAGAGATTATGCAGAGATCAGAGACATAAAGTAGCTGGAAGTTTCAGCAATACTGCTCCACTACATTCTCTTCTATGACCCTCAGAGAGACTCTTGACCAGGTTTTGGAGATGAGTTATTTGTAAATTTGGACAGTCTAAACACTTTTTATCACCTTCAACTTCACTTTTGAAGTACTGACATAATCTAGGAGTTCAATTTTAAAACATTTCAATAAACATTTGCTGCTTTCATTCGAAAGACCCATCTTAAGAAACCACAAAGATACCTGAGAGTTCATGAAATGAAATAGATTAGTACAATTGCTAGTAAAGTCACTTAACTTTTCCTCAGCTGGGTAGAAATAAAGTACAGTGTAGCTTAGAGACTTTGAAAAATATTGCTGGAAGGAATAGGTTCACAGATCTGTCACATAAATCATCATTTTTTCTATAACTGAGTAATATCAAAAATATATTTCAGATAATTGAAAAAGACAGTCTGTAAAATTATTATATTTTAAATTTAGTAACATTTTCCCTAATGGCTCAGATGGTAAAAGCCTCTGCCTACAATGCAGGAGACCTGGGTTCAATCCCTGGGTTGGGAAAATCTCCTGGAGAAGAAAATGGCAGCCCACTCCAGTATTCTTGCCAGGAAAATCCCATTGGCGGAGGAGCCTGGTGAGGCTACAGTCCATGGGGTCACAAAGAGTCGGACACGGCTAAGCGACTTCACTTACTTACTTACTTTCCCCAGAGATTAAAACAATATAGCCTTGCACACAGTAGGCTTTAGTAAACATTTGTTGGTTTGAATTGAATTCAATATGGTAGAGAGGAGGATACGTTAGATCAATTTCTAGGATCAAATTACTTCTTAGACACACCTTTCTCTGAATGTTTTGCTCTCTTAAAATAAAACAACATTAAAATTTTCTTAAATCAATGTTCTCCTTGAATCTATCGGTAATATTTTGTTGCCCAAGATCTTTTAGTATTGTTGTGGATTTGATGCCTGCCACATCAGTAACTAAATATGGCTATTCTCTCGATTTTCAGAGTCTGTCTGTCCCATGTTTTAAATATAAAATGCAAATATCTCTTCAAAGATAAGAGGTGGGTATTAAGCCTCTCATTCATTATGGTAAAGCAACCTAGTTTAAGTAGCCAAAATTGGGAGAAGAGTGGGAAGTTATCAAATGTAGTCCCAGAATTTCCTCTAAATTCAATGAACTTTATGTTACTGCTGCCTCTTTGAAAACCAGTGGCTGTGGTCTTTTCACAATGCATAGTAGTATTATTTTCCATAATATTATGGAAGGAAGGATTTTTGGTGTTTTGTTTGACAGAGAGAGAAAGAGCGGCAAAGACAGAGAGACAGACTGAACATCAAAGGTGAAGAACTATAGGAAATACTCTGCTCAGGAAACCCAATGAATGTCCAGCTCGTATACTTCCTTTCTTATGCAATAGGACAAAATCTCATCAAGAGTTTTCAGTGATATTCTTTAATCCTACAGATAATCTGCTGCAAACACACATAAACACACAGAGGGTACATATACAAATACAATTTGTCTCAAGAATTACTTTGTTGCTCAAATAGGATATTGTTATGAGAAGGACTTTTTGTAAGCCACAATTGCAGCTGAGGCTCAAAGCTCAGACTGTAACATACGCTTCAGCCCCTAGATAGCTGCTATTAAGTTCTGACGATTGGAGTCATGTGTATTAGTAGGGACAAAACTGGGCCTCTTACGAACAATCGCCACTACAACTTCTCCTCCCACAGTTGATATTAAAAAAGTGACTGAAGATGAAAGGAGGGTAGGGACAGTCAACCTCATGGAGAGAGCATTGTACTGAAGTTACTTCTTGCCCTTCTGTTTTCCTTTTTACTGTAGACAAATCAAAAGAACTAAACTTTGAAGAGGGAAGAGGCTGTCCAGTGCCACGCCATGCCTTCTTCTCTACTCCAGACTCTTTACTTCAGAAATCTAGGCTGCAATGAAGATGGAAAGAGCATTGAATTGAATATGAGATTGAAATTTTAATTAAGTCTGGACACATTTTTAACAACTGTAATTGAATGGTAAGTCATACAATATGTCTAAGGTGCTATCAGGGACGAGAAAAGAATTGCCATAGTATAATGAAGGGTGTAGTTTGACAAATTAAAATTGTTTTGTGTGTCTACCATAAACATTTTGAGATTCCTCCATTAACTATCTCATACTTCACGTGAGTCAAAAAACATATGCTAAATTTTGTTCAAGCCATAATCACTGCACACACAAAACCAGGGCAAGAGGAAGCCCCAAGATATCTGAGAAATACAATCAATTTACAAGTGCATTTCTCCGCCTGCTATCACTGAAATATTTCTCTAAACATTGCTGCTATTTTTATGATGATGCTAAGAGCTAGACAATCTAATGTGGTTCCAACTTAAGGTAGGGAAAGAACACATTCATTTGCACTTTATAGGGCATGGGTGGGCTGTAGGAAAGAGGGACCTTAATGTGTGCTTGTGTCTACTAGGGCTGTTGAGGTTGCTGTAGTTGCTAAGTCATGTCTAACTCCTTTGCGACCCCATGGACTGTAGTCCACCAGGCTCCTCTGTCCATGGGATTTCCCAGGCAAGAATACTGGAGTAGATTGCCATTTCCTTCTCCAGAGGATCTTCCCATCCCAGGGGTCAAACTCACGTTTCCTGCGTTAGGAGGTGGATTCTTTATCACTGACCCACCGGGGAAGCTCTCATGCTTACTAGTAGACATCTTTAAAATGTGATCCCATTTCTTCTTTCAAAGTGCTATGGGTAGATAGAATAAATTATCAAAATTAAATATCAGGAAGTTTCAACTAAAACATCCCACTATGGAGAATTTTTCTAAAGTAAGGACTTGAAAAAAAATCTGACAGTTTTGTGGATATAAGAATTCCCTATTACAGTCACAGAAACCTAAGATATGCTACCAGAGTCACCTATAAAGTCAATATAAAATGGGTATGAAAGAAAATCTAACTTCTATTTCCCCTTCTTAACAGTTCCCTCAACTAGAGAATGATGGGAGCAGACTAAATCTCTAAGGTATACTCCAATTCCTACAGCCTAAGATTCTTACATAATAAAACAAGTTTTTTTTACAACTAAAAAATTCAGTTGTTTGTATAAAGTAAATCTTAATTAGCCAGGTCTAAGGTTATGTCCACACAATGTCATTTAATCAGTTGAAATGTGAACATTTCAGCCAAACTGTAAATTAGTTATTACATAGTGAACCATTGGTCAGTGGCACTACAAAAAAAACTCATACTAACCAAAAAACTCTACTCTGCACTTAAAAAAGAAAAAAAAAAAGCTATGTGTGCGGATATGCCTGAAAATCTCTTTGGAATTTCTCAAGTCCTGCAGTCTTCTTTCTTATGAGAAACAATACCCTCAATGCATTTCCTTCTAGAAGTGTGGTGGCCATGGATACCAAGTGGCATTTCCTCTGGAAAATTTTCCCCAAGGAGGCCTTTGAACTTCAGTCTTTTGGGATTTCATAATCTTGAGTTAACTGCAGTGAATGCTAAGGCTTGAACAGACTCTATTCTGACACCTTCATTTAACAGATGAAGAAACTGAGTCCTGAGTCCTCATCACTTACTCTATACCAGTGCTGATTCTGGGATGTTGGCCACTACATTTTCATCTCTTTAAGATAATTGCCTTAGAAACAATGCAATGTTTCTAAACAATGCAATGTCACTAAAGATGAAAGCCCAAACTAGTAAACCTATTTCAAAAGAAAGAAGTCTTTTCCATAAAGACTAGAAATGATATGATGCAGTGAAGGGGAAAGATGGGGAAAGAGGAAGTATGGTAAAGAGAGGGGATTTTTTTCTGGTGGTTTTGATAAATTTCTCATCAGGTGATTTGTCATTTGTTACGCTGAAGGCAATGGAAGCATAATTTCAAACTCCTCTAAAGCTTCACATTTGATTTAAAATAAACCAAAATGGACTTTAAAAAAATAAGTTCCCAAAAGAATACTTTGTTCTTTTTCTCTGAAGTGAATCCAAAATCAACAACAACAAAAATGAAACTGCTAAGGGATGGAATGTCTTAATCTGGATTAGTTAGGTCATTGTTTAATTCAATTTAATTTAATTCAACAAACTTTTATTGGGTATGCAATATGCGTAAGACACTATCTTTTTAATTTTCCTGTCTCATTACCTTGTATCTCTGAACTTTAGAAGTGAGTTGAATGGGAGGTGACAGAGTGTGTAAATTAGAGCTCAGGATTATATTTGGTCCTTAAAACCTAAACTCTTTGTACTTTCTTGACTGGCTAGTTCCTAGTGGGGTTGTGATATTGGGAAAGTACTTGGCAAACCCAAATGAAAGGCAATGCTATTACTTATATTATGCTACTTACATTTACTGAGTTAATGAGCCCTTGCCTCCTCAATATTCCAATGGAATTTCTGTGTATATGTGTGAGTGGTGGGGTGGCCCCTTTCTCTTGGCTGACTCAGAGTTATGGTTTAAAAACTACATTTAAATTACTTAAAGAGAGAAGTGATCATCATTTCATCTTAATGTATGCAGAACAATAATTCTAGATGGTCTAATGTCAATGTCTCAGCTTACAAACCAGTAGAAGCATAAGTTGTCTTCCCAGTGGACTCATGGCAAATAGCTGGTAACTCTATACAGTCTGTGAAGAAAGATCTAACCCAAACGTTACTAAGGCTGGGAACCTTACATTCCAGTTACTGTAACTTTTAGTTTACAAACACAAACAGCAAAAGCCAGGAAATGCAAATATTAAATGTCTTTTAGCCCTGGGTTTTCAAAGTTGATATTAATTATCTATACAAATGTTTCATTCATTAATGTAGGTGAGCGAAGATTGCCATGAGACTATTGTATTAGAGTGTTTCATTTAACTACTCCCTAGAGAAACAGTACTTTTTAATAAAACGTTAGATTCATTTAACACTTTGGTCCCCCTAAGATCTTCAAAGACTTTATGGATATTGGCTTATTAAAGCTCACCACAGCTTAGGTACAAGAAGACCTAGGAAGTATGGCCCTCATTTAAGAGATGGAGACAAAGAGAACCAGAATGTGATGATTCATTAAGGTCTGACAATAAGCAGATGGCATATTTCAGAGATGTTTGGGAACAAAGAGAGAGAAGCCTCAAAGTTTCCTACTCCAGGACACTAAGAGTCCCATCCAAATATCTGCCTATTGTGTCACCGCCACAGGTTCAAGAGTTTAAATTGGACTGAGGAGTTTGAGAAGGATGCTTTTCCAGAAGAAATCCTTTCCAGTGTGATTCTTCTGCTCCAGAAGATAATGATAGAAGAAACCTAAGCCCAGCCTGACGTGTCCTCCCAAATAATGCCACACATGTGCTGTGGGGCCATGGTATTCTGCAGATGGAGAGGACACAATTATGATGGTGTTAAGCTTCTGATAAAAAGCTTTCTATGCTATTTGTTTTGTTCTAGTGTTATTTGTGCACATGGCATCATGGAAAATGAACTCCAAAATCAGAAAAACAAGCCAAATCTTGACTATGCCCCCTACTGGCCACATGAAATGGAGTTATTGTACCCCAAGAAAATTCAGTTTCCTGATCTGAAAAATTGACACACTGAAAACTCACGTCACAGCATTATTGTGGGGATCAAATGGTAAAATATTAGACATTTTTGGAACTTAGTGGACTAAAAAAATGTTATTTTTCCTTCCAAAATAGGAGATGTTCTGGGGGGCAGGGAGGTTGGCTGAGGGGAAGTGAGGGAAGAAGTGGTTGGAAGTGCTGTGTTTTTGTAACTGGCTTTGTTGTTTGCAACCGACTCCAAATTTATCTGGGCAAGATCCTACATAGAACTCCACTTAGTTCAAAAGTCAAAAACTAGTTTAGATCATTAGAAAAGCAAAGTAACTCAACTTGAAATTTTCTTTGTTCGCATTACTAATTGAGAGATTATCATGAAGCCAGTGGTTTGGTTCAACTGGAGCTTAAATAAAGGGGAAATTGTGTGCCTTTTACCCAGGGCTTAGTGTCTAAAACCCAAAGTCAAGTTATGAGATGCCTCACACAGTGATGAAGCCTTAAGTGGAAATTGCTGACCCCATAAAACTAGTTCTTACTGGCACCAAAGGGAAAAGATTCTCCTCACTGAAGTATCTAGATCCAGAAGGGCTGTCAAGGTTGGTCACTGCTTTTTCTAATAGACTTCACATTTTTCAGTCAAAATGTTTTGCATATCACTACATTGCTATATCTCATCTGGTTTTTCCCATGTGTCCTCACATAAAAGAATCTTTTGACTTGAAATAAAACATTCCCAAATCCCTCTTTTCTTCACCAGCTCTAAAACAAAACACAATGATTATGGAAAGGAAGAAGGAGCACCAAGAAGGAATCAAACCTTTGATTTTGATTTACTTTCACATAAATCTCAATTTGGGAGTTCCTATGGGATTAGAGGTCCTTGAAAATTGCAGGGGGAAAGTAACATTCCTAGACTGACAGCAAAAAATACATATTCTTTGACAAAAATTTATTGAGAAAAATGAAAACTAATTCTGAAATTTCCCAAACACCTTGAAGCCTGATTCTGACTGCAACTAACCTAAACATAAATATATTTCAACTGCTTCATTGTAAATATTCCTTCTTCAGGATGGATGCTCAAACTAAATGAAATGATTGTTTAGGTTCAATGTTCGGATTTAGTTCTGGTTTATTAGTTTAAAAAAAAAAACAAAACAAAACATGTGAGCATAGGTCTGGCTCAAACAAGTTCTCTAGGCTTACTTTAAATGGTTTAAATTCAGTTCACAGCTCAGTTGAAAAATAACAATAACATCAGGTTCATATCAGGTTTAGCAAACCTTGCAGTTTCATATGGTTTGCGATTGAAAGGTGTGTTCAGGTCACATCTTGGCCTTGGAGACTCAGTAGATTCACCGGGATGGACACATGTGAAGAGATAGCAAGCTGAATTTTATTCAGTGCCTCTTAAGCATGGGATGGGAAGGGCAGCAGTGGTCTACTTTGGGAGGAGGAAGAGCGGGGCCCCAGTCCTCTGTAATTCAGCCTAGAAGTTGCTGGGCCATGATACTTGAGATGCTGACAGCTGAGCCAATAGACATTGGGGGTTGGGTAGAGAATAAGGAAAAGTGGTCACAGACCAGTTTCTTCTCTTTACAATCCCTTCTGTGTTACCTGCAGCCAGTCCCACGAGCCACACCCACTTCTGCTGCTAGCCAGAGTTACCTCCCACTCCACCATCTCTTCCTTGCCTAACTCAGATGGCATTTTGCAGACAAGCTTTTCAGAACTTTGATTTTGAAATTTGATTATGGGCTTCCCAGGTGGTGCTAGTGGTAAAGAACCAGCCTGCCAATGCAGGAGACATAAGAGACCAGGGTTCAATCCCTGGGGTGGGAAGATGCCCTGGAGGAGGGCCTGGCAACCCACTTCAGTATTCTTGCCTGGAGAATCCAATGGACAGAGGAGTCTGGTGGGCTATGGTCTATAGGGTTGCAAAGAGTCAGACACACCTGAAGTGACTTAGCGCACACATTATGCATACTCATATCTTCCTTTATTTTCCTTCATTGCTCTAACTACAATGAGATTATACAAGTACTTGAGTGATTAATGCTCATAGCTGGTTTCCTTCATTAGATCATTTGTTCCATCAAGTTAAGAACACTGAGTGCTTTTAAGTCTTCTATTCCCAGCCCTGAAGCAGAGGGTTTGGTTCACAGGAAATGCCCAAAAAATAGGTGTTGAACAGGCAACACTCTGCTTTCAAGTGTCAATCCCATCCATTAATTGTTTTCCCCATCTTCAAGTACTATTTTACATTCTCAATATTCTTGGATGGGTTACATCCTTAGCAGTTGGCAGAACTAATAAGAACCATTGAATATTGAGGCCTTACTGTGTGCTAGATATGAAATTAAGACATCATAGACATTATTTAACTTTGTAATCTTCTCAACACTGTGAAGTACCTAAAATTGTTATTTCTGTGTTACTACAATGAAGAATTCAAGGTTGGGTTAAGCTGGAGAGTGAGGCACATCTAGGTGTGGAGTAGGGGAAAGGGGGTTGGTGTGATGTGTGGAGAGAAAGGACAGAAAGGTAGAGTGAAGGTAGGAATGTGCTGGTGAACATTCCTTACATCACAACCTGCTCAGAGTCAGACCTATCTATGCCATTTAATAGCCACGCAGAGCCCATAAGTGTGGCTGCTATCTGCAGGGTTAGACAAATATTCCATAGCTGAATTCCTTTTCCTGGTGCTTAAAGGAATGAGAAAATAGCAGATCAAAGGCAAATACTGAAAAGAGATTTGACTCTGTGACCCTTATTGTTTAATATCTATGAAGTATGTCCTTTCACTCTGCTTCTAAAAAATTATGGCTAAGACCTGGGTGGTCAGAATAGATAAGTTTCTGGCCTTCTTCCAACTCTGTGATTCTACAATTCTATGTTGCAATAATAATCCCCCTGTATCCTGTCAATAGGCTTTTACTTCCCTCAGAGTGAAGATTTATTTAGCAATCTGGGTCATTCCCGACAACATCTAAAATGTTGTCTAAAATGGACGGTCTCTCAAAGATATCTTTTGAACCTCTATTTATGTACTACCAAGATAAACAAGCAGGAATTTGGCAGTTAAAAAGTTAAACGGGTCAGTTGTGACAGCAACAGTTTTTCGGCATCTTGTTGCCATCCTCACAGCCATGATGAGACGCACTCCTCTGGATTTTATCATGTAGCACGTTAACTCTTCACTGACATCTGGTCGACCCACAAAATTGCTGCCTGTGCCTTTCTCCTGAACCTCAGCATCCCTCTCCTCCTCTGCTCTTTATTTCTAGAGTTGTGTACAACTGCACTGATAAAACACTGGTTGAAAGCTTGACAACTATACATATTTTTGTATCATAAGTTTGTAAGAATGGAGGGAGTGGTTCTGCTAGTGAACAGAGTAGAAGTGTCTCGGAGGGTTTAAGCTACACAGACTAAATATTGGAGCATAATCTGAAATTGTTGGATTAGAGACAGAGTTGAGACATGACTATTAACATATGAGAAATAATCATGGTAAATTTAGATGGTTGTGCAGAAATAGAAAGAGATGTTCATTTTGGGCAAGATCCATAACTTGGATTTTTCAATTTATGTAGAAACAAGTGAGGACAATAATTATCTTGTTCAGGTGCTCTCCTACTGCCCCAGGTCTTCCTGACTTCCATCTCAACTCACTTACTTATCCTCAGGAGGAAGCAGAAAAGCACACAGTGCTCTCCTTTGGGCCATATAGCAATCTTTCCTCTCTTATTTTGCAATAATTTCCTCTCATAAACCTCTAGTTATTTAAAGTGATATGTTTTAGTAAAAGAGAAACAAGAAAGGAAGTGATAACAATACAAAGATATTACATCATCATATCTGTTTTTACAAGAACTTTGAAAAAGAAAAATCATAAATAGACCGAAAGAAAAGGTTAGTGAATGAATTACTTCCATTTTTACTGTCATTACAACTAACACACACACACACACTTACACAAAGAATGGAATGAATTAGAAGAGAAAAAAAAAAGGAGACATAGTAACAATTTTAAATTCAATAAAAAGAATTTGACAAGCCAGAGCTACAGGCTTAAGTGAGCCTCTTTAAATATTTTTATTTCATTATTAATATTTTATCAAAAAATAATAGTTTTAGCACAAATTCCACTTTTCAAAGCTTTCACAGCTCCAACACTGAGGTTATCTTGTTTGGCATTAGAATAGCTCATGTCTACATTAAAGCTGGAATCTTAGAAGTGACATAAACAGGCCTTTTTCTATAAAGATAAAAGGCTAAGCTTTAAAGGATTTTATATTTATAGATAAATGTTTCCATAGTAATCAGTACTATAAAACTTGCTGGTGTCAGCAGTCCTTTGCATATAAAAATGGCTCATATTAAAATGAGCTAGATTCAGAGAATCAAATGTAGATTCTTTTACCTTAAAAAAAAACCCAAAACTTGTGAGAAAACCAGAAGTTTTTTTGAATTTTGTTGGAAACTACTTTTGGTCACATGCACCGAGTCCTCCCACGGAACACAAAAGTGATGAAGGCCTATTATACAGAGTGAAGTAAGCCAGAAGGAAAAACATAAATACAGTATTCTAACGCATATATATGGAATTTAGAAAGATGGTAACAATAACCCTGTGTACGAGACAGCAAAAGAGACACTGATGTATAGAACAGTCTTATGGACTCTGTGGGAGAGGGAGAGGGTGGGAAGATTTGGGAGAATGACATTGTAACATGTAAAATATCATGTAAGAAACGAGTTGCCAGTCCAGGTTCGATCCACGATACTGGATGCTTGGGGCTAGTGCACTGGGACGACCCAGAGGGATGGTATGGGGAGGGAGGAGGGAGGAGGGTTCAGGATGGGGAACACATGTTTACCTGTGGTGGATTCATTTTGATATTTGTCAAAACTAATACAATTATGTAAAGTTTAAAAATAAAATAAAATTTAAAAAAAAAAAAAAAAAAAAAAAGTGATGAAGGCCTGACCTTTGAAGGCAGCATGGAACATGATGGAAAGTAATTTAAAACAACACACTCATTATTATATCCTCAGATGATGAGCTTGGAGCTATGCATTTTCGATTTTCCCAGTGTCTGAAGTCAGTTTTGTTTTAGGAAAAAAGAAAGTTCAGGAAGAGGGAAACCAAAGAAGGAGGCAAAGTTAAAAAAGAAAAGACAATTGAATTGCTTTAATAATAGAGTCAGAAATACATAGACTAAATATCACCCAGAAGAGTATAAAACAGGTAAGAAATCTGTTTTTAACATTTATGGTTATCTCAGCAGAAGTAGGATCTTCCCTGGTGGCTCAGTGGTAAATAATCCCCCTGACAAGCCTGAGATGTGGGTTCTATCCTTAGGTCAGGAAGATCTCCTAGAGAAAAAAATGGCAACTCACTACAGTATTCTTGCCTGGAGAATTCCATGGAGCCTGGTGGGCTACAGTCCTTGGGGTTGCAAAAGAGACAGACATGACTTAGCGAAGAAAACAACAGCCACAGAAGAAGAATATATGTTTACCAAGAGACATGTACAAGAACATTCACAGCAGCCCTGTTCATAATAGCCTCAAACTGTAAACTATCCAAGGGTCTACCAATAATAGAATTGATAAGCTGAGGTGTGTTTATAAAATAAAATATCATAAAACAAAAACAAATAAACTATCACTACATGCAAAGAAGACAGGCACACAAAAAATACATACTATATGACTCCATGAATGTAGAATTAAGAAATGGACAGAGCTAACCTATGGGTTAGAAGTCAAGGGAGTGATTACATTTAGGGTAGGCAGTGACTGGGAGGGGAAAAATGAGTTTTAGTGGCCCTGCTAGTGTTTTCCTCTTCAAACTGGTTACTCGTTACCTTTGTGTGTTGATTTTGTGAAAATTTGTCACGCTGTACATTCAAAATTCATGCACTTTTTTGCATGTATATATATAAAAAGGAAAACTACAATGTTGAGATGGCCTGAACATTTTTAAATAAATAAATAAACATATATATGTGTGTGCATATATATATATATGTATATATAGAGAGAGATGTATATTTATATTGGAGAAGGAACTGGCAACCCACTCCAGTATTTTTGCCTGGGAAATCCTATGGACAGAGGAGCCTGGCAGGCTGTGTCCAGGGGGGTCACAAAAGAGTTGGACATGACTTAGGGATTAAACAACAACATATATATATATATATGCTGTATATATAAGCATATTTTTAAGTAAATTTTTTATTTATATATATGCATATATCTGGAGAAGGAAATGGCACTCCACCCCAGTATTCTTGCCTGGAAAATTCCATGGACAGAGGAGCCTGGTGGAGTACAGTCCATGGGGTCACAAGAGTCAGACACGACTTAGTGACTAAACCAACCATCAGATCAGATCAGATTAGTCACTCAGTTGTGTCCGACTCTTTGCGACCCCATGAATAGCAGCACGCCAGACCTCCCTGTCCATCACAAACTCCGGGAGTTCACCCAGATGCACGTCCATCGAGTCAGTGATGCCATCGAGCCATCTCATCCTCTGTCGTCCCCTTCTCCTCTTGCCCCCAATCCCTCCCAGCATCAGAGTCTTTTCCAATGAGTCAACTCTTCGCATGAGGTGGCCAAAGTACTGGAGTTTCAGCTTTAGCATCATTCCTTCCAAAGAAATCCCAGGGCTGATCTCCTTCAGAATGGACTGGTTGGATCTCCTTGCAGTCCAAGGGACTCTCAAGAGTCTTCTCCAACACCACACTTCAAAAGCATCGATTCTTCGGCGCTCAGCCTTCTTCACAGTCCAACTCTCACATCCATACATGACCACAGGAAAAACCCTAGCCTTGACTAAATGAACCTTTGTTGGCAAAGTAATGTCTCTGCTTTTGAATATGCTATCTAGGTTGGTCATAACTTTCCTTCCAAGGAGTAAGTGTCTTTTAATTTCATGGCTAACCATGAAATATATATAAGTGCATATATATAAATGCTTATATTTATAACCATGGTTATATTATAACCATGCATATATATAAATGCTTATATATACATGCTTCCATTGTTATCAGCTCATTTCAATCTGACCTGGAAACTTCCTCGTTTCTGTTTCTCTCAGTCAGTAACCATTTGAAACTTTTAAGAAATTATTTCATAAGGCCAAGGATGCACGTACATGTGTGCACATTCCAACCCTAGTTCCCCACATTTTAACAATATCTTTGGAGACACATATTTGGTTGTTCAGCTATGCAAAAGCCACCAAAGTCTGGGACTCTTATGGCCTGGGGGGCAGTGGAGAGTAATTTTTAAATAAATAAGGAGTCAGTAACACAGAGAAGGTCACAAGAGTGTTGAGTGTGTGAGGGGAACGTGCTTCTCTTTCCAAGGCGCGGTCCCTGGCTGCCCACAGGCTCCTCTGGGACCGTGCTGTGCTCACAGGGGTTGGCAGGTGTAGGTGGGAGGGCTCGAGTTGGTCATTCTTTTAGGTTTCCACTTGGAACTCAAGGGTCTGATAAATGGAAAATTAATTGGGAACTTTTACAAACGTTTCATTCCAGGAGTTGAAACTGCTTGTTCTATAAGGCTTTTAACTGAGACAGATGATTCTCTTTGGAAAAGATTCTTCGGAGTCAGAAGCAGCTGGCTATGAAGACCGAGCAGTGAGGGAGAGTGGTTAGGAGTGTAGGCGCCAGAAACTCTCGGTGACTGTGTCTTCAGGCAAAGTGCTATGTTCTCCGGGAGCCTAAGGTTCTTTTCATTTGTTTCACTAAGCAATATTTGTATTAATTAGATGACTGATGCTTTTACTTTTGATGGTAACCAGCATCAAAAATATCAATTATGTATAGTGTATCTAGCTGGTTGGAAAATGCAAAGATATTAAACTATATTCTCTAATACAGCATATATACTTACGTATACTTTGCATTCTTTTTTTTTTTTCCTGGCCTCTCCACCCTGATTGTGGGTTCTTAGTTTCCCAACTGGGGATTAAACCCTGAACCCTGGTGCCTGGCAGTGAGAGCTCAAAGTCCTAACCACTGGACTGCCAGGGAATTCCCTTTTGAAAAATTTTTATTTCATGTTGGACTATAGTTGATTTCTAATGCTGTGTTAGTTTCAGGTGTACAGTTTCAGGTGTACAGTAACTCAGTGTACAGGTGTACACTCAGTTACACATATACACATATCTATTCTTATGTAATAGTTAGCATGCGTACTCTTAGCCTGAGTGTCTTGGTTGTGAAATTGGAGGGTAGGGGATGACAGAGCATTGCTCCAGTGATTCTTGTAAGGGTTAAATGAGATAATAGAGTCAGCAGGTCATTATGTTCTGGTGCAAAGCACAGAGAGCACTCAATAGCTGTTAGCTCATTGTTACTATTAGGTCACTGCCCTTGAGAACTTTGCTGCTGAAAATCTGAATTTTTCCAAAGCACAGGGTTTCTTTAAAAAATGGGATCGTGGCTGTTCATATTAGAAGGTCACCAAATATCACGTATAATCTTCAAATAACCACAGGTACGCTGGTAATTCTTTTCATGGGTGAAAGTTGAACCTCAGTTTCAGAGCCACTGTGACACAGCGGTTACATGTGCCAGAGGCCAGTCTCCAAAATGACCACAGGAAAAAAAGCCTTTCACACCTCAGTTTTCCCTTTGTTTCTCATTTTGTTCCTTTTGGTCTTTCCCATTTTCTGCTCTTACCCCTTCACCTTTTCCATCTGGGCTTGCTGCCTGATGTTGGTATACATTAAGGAGTTAAACATACTCCAGCATCAGGAGGCTAAAATGACACTGAAGGAATTAGTCATGAAAGGAAGGACAAAATGGGACCAGATGAAGGGACGGTGCACGGGCAGGATTCATTTGTGTGCGCACATAATACTTTTGGACTGTCTCTTGAGACGGATTGCATGGCAATTTTGCTGCCTGTATTCAAATATATTTAATAGCCCTCATTGCATTTCTAATCATGTTGCTCAGAAGGGAATTTCTATCCTGAGATATGACAGAGGCACAACAGCCATAAGGAATAAATATTGGCAAAACAAAGAGTAAAATATTTTACCTGCAGTGCTGGCCTTCACCTTCGACAAAAGCAAAGCAAAAACAAACAAAAACAAAAAACCAAATGTAGCCAGAAGTTTCCTTAGGATCCAAGAAAATGCTACTCGCTAGGCTGGCAGGTTTTCCAATATTTCTTTTCACTTCTTTCTCCATTTCCCTTCCTCAAGGAAAATAGGAATTATAAATGCCAGAGTTCCATAAAAAGAAAGTTGCTTTTTTTTTTTTTTTAGCCACATATTGATGAGAGAGCAGATCAGCAAGGTTTTGTGACAAAGTTATGGTTCTTCAGTTTTATATCATCAAGAAGTCTAGGTAATTTAGATCCATACTCAGATTTGCCTGTATCTGTGAAAATTAACAGATTGTAGAGGTAGGGTCATGGTTTCTTGCTATGGCTTCACATGATTGAGACTTGGCAGGAGATTGCTTAGCTGAAAAATACCACGTTGCTTTTTCAGGCATATCTTTCAACATGTGTGGTGAGTTCATGCCTCGTGGGCTCCTGAAAACTTACCATGCTCTGAACCAGTGGTAGCTCCACAAATCCTTATCACAGAAGTGAAACTTCTCCCAAGCCCAATTGCTCTTCTCCTTTTCTTTAATTTTATTTATTAATCTATTTTTGGCTTTGCTGGGTCTTCGTTGCTGCATGCGGGCTTTCTCTAGTTGTCGTGTGTGGGCTTCTCATTGCTGCGGCTTCTCTTATTGCAGAGCATGGGCTCTAGGGCGCAGGCTCAGTAGTTGTGGCTCCTGGGTTTAGTTGCCCTGCAGCATGGGGAATCTTCCAAGACCAGCTTTCAAACCAGTGTCCCCTGCATTGACAGGTGGATTCTCAACCTCTGTACTACCAAGGAAGTCCCCAATTGTTCTTCTAATGTGGTGGTAACCCCTGGGTAGGAAATAAAATGCAGTTAAAATTTGAATTTGGAACAAATATGAAATGTAACTGAGGCTAATATTATAGAAATATGAGATGAAATGAATGACCTATATTCACTGTGCAGCTTCACTCTCTAAATTTTGATAATTCATGTAAAAGAAATATCTGTAAACTTAAAGATGGGATGAGTAAAAGTAGAGAAAGATGGAGATCTTTTGCAAACAAGCCAAACCATGCTTTATACAGTATTCTACATCCATGTTACACAGGAAGTTCATTGCATTGAAGAGCCAGCTGGTCCACATTGTGGCAGATTAATATTTTGATATATTAATCAAGGTTTCCTAATGTGCATTTTCTTTTACTGCTTATTTTTTTCCTCATTCAGGAATCTTTCCAACACATCAGGAAAGGTAATGAAAAAAAAACATGGAATCAAACCATTGGCTTTATAAAGTTTCAAAAGTTTAGGTTAGAAAATTTGCTGGGGGTTGTATAACTCTACAAATACACTAAAAGTCATTGAATTGTACACTGAGAATGGATGAGCTGTACGGTATCAGAATTATATCTCAATAAAGTCATTCTTTAAAAAGTCACAAGTTTAGATCAGGCATAAACCGCATATTTGAGAGAAGAGAAAGAATTAAGCTACCCTACATTCAAACTAAATAAAGGTTTTTTTTGACTCTTTGAAGAAGAGTTGTGCTTAGTCGCTCAGTTGTGTCTGACTCTTTGTGACCCCATGGACTGCAGCCTGCCAGACTCCACTGTCCATGGGGATTCTCCAGGCAAGAATACTGGAGTGGGTTGCCATGCCCTCCTCCAGGGGATCTTCCCCACCCAGGGATCAAACTCAGGTGGAGTTCGAAGTAATAGGGTTTATGATGTAGAGTGCTAGAGAGAGGGGCTTCCTGGTGTGTCCACCTCCCTAATCACATGCTGACTCTTAGGAAGTGGGTAGAAATTTCCAGATAACTTTGAGAAATGTGAGAACAGGGAGAAATCTGCTTTTTTTTTTTCTTGTCGTCCAAGACTTCAGAGCAGAAAGTCTTACAGAGGTGTTCAGGCAGTCAGTAATGAGACAGTCTCCCTGAGTTTACTGCAATCCACAGTTCTATGATATCTGTGGAATGTTTCCCAATATCCAAGAGAACACAGACTGCACAAAAAGCCCAGGGTTTGAAGGGACAAGGAATTTACAGCAATAATCTGTGTGGACTAATGACCAAAGATCAGATAACAGTGAGGGCATCTCCGCAGGTGACAATGTAGGTACATTGCAAAGGAGAGAAGCATAGGTCCCCTTCCATCCCCACGTGTCAGGAGCACATAATTCCTCCAAATTTCAAATAAATAAATAAATGCTGGAGAGGGTGTGGAGAAAAGGTAATGCTCCCACACTGGTTGTGGGAATGTAAACTGGTACAGCCACTATGGAAAGCAATACGGCAGTTCCTTAAAAAATTAAAACTAGACCTACCATATGACCCTGCAATTCTACTCCTGGGCATATATTTGGAGAAAACTCAAATTCAAAAAGATGCATGTGCTCCAATATTCATAGTAGCACTATTTAAAATAGCCAAGACATGGAAACAACCAAAATGTCCATCAATGGATGAACAGATAAAGATGTAGTCTCTATATGTGAAGGAATATTACTCAGCCATAAAAAGAATGAAATAATATCATTTGTAGAAACACGGATGGGCCTAGAGTTTTTCATATTATGTGAAGTAAGTCAGACAGAGAAAGACAAATATCATGCAATATCACTCATATGTGGAATCTAAAATAGTGATGTAAATGAACATATTTACAAAACAGAAACAGACTCACAGACATAGAAAACAAACCTATGGTTACCAAAGAGCAAAGGAAGGGGGAGGGATAAATTAAGAGTTTAGGATTGACAGATATACACTACAACATATGAAATAGATAAACAACAAGGTCCTACTGTTGGCACAGAGAACTATATTCAGTACTTATAATAATCTATATTGGGAAAGAATATGAGAAAGAATATATATATGTGTGTATATGTGAAGCTGAATCACTTTACTGTATATCGGAAACTAACACAATATTTTAAATCAACTATATTTCAATAAAAAAATTTCAGGAAAGCATTCCTAAGGCAAACGGAAGCAGTCCTGAACTGACTGAGAGTAAATCTTTTGCCTTTTGTCCAAATGATGGCTCAAATTCAGTTTTAAACAAATTAAGAAAGTCTTAGTGATTGAGCACTGAAATTGGAGATGAAAAGTTTGACTAATAAAGGGTATTTTAAATCAGGATATGAAATCACAAGAGCCTGAGGTCCTGAGTGCCACAAGCTCTAGTGGGCTGGTTTTTACAGAGGGTAGGGAAAGATTTTTCTGCCATCTATGCCTCTTGAGGCAGATCTACTGGGCATGGAAGACTCAGGAGGGAAGAATCAGGAAATTAAAGATACATTTACATTTTCTTTTTAAGAAATACTATAGTTGAATTATTTTCTCAGTAAAGACCTCTATTTCCCTGAAAGATTACCCTACAATGACATCAAGTCATTTCATGGATTGAGTTATTCTATTAAATCTTGAACAATCTGTTCAGAATGGCTTTGAGTTAGAAAGGGAAATGTATCTTAGAATGTTTATTATAGGGTTTTTCCACGTGAATCATGTTACAACACTACCATTCAGTTTATCCATGTGTGCTCTAGATTCTTTCTCTTCTTCTGTCTCGAGTGTTACTTCTTGGTTCTTTCAGCTATACCTTCTTATGAATCACAGGTCAGTGCTATCAGAAAATGTACATGCTCGGTACGTGTTAGTCTCTCAGTTGTGTCCAACTCTTTGTGACCCCATGGATTGTAGCCTGCCAGGCTCCTCTGTCCATGGAATTCTCCAGGCAAGAATATTGGAGTGGGTAGCCATTCCCTCCCCCAGGAAATCTTCCCTACCCAGGGATCAAACCTGGGTCTCCTGCATCGCAGGCAGATTCTTTACCATCTGAGCCACCAGGGAAGCTGGTATCTACCATTAATAAAAGCACACCTCTCTCCTGCAATTACCCTATCTGAATATAGGGTATTCTATATATCTTCATATCTGAATATGAATTTCTCAAAAGAAAGATCTATATACATAGATTCCTTATCTCCATCTCCCATTTATACTTGAATTTTCTATAATCTAATTTCTACTCCAAGCACTTTTTTTTTTTTTGCTCTGCCTCAATGCTTGTGGCATCTTAATTCCCCACCAGGGAAGGAATCCATGCTCCCTGCAGTGGAAGAGTAGAGTCCTAACCACTGGTCCACCAGGGAATGCCCAAAGTGCTTATCAACATCACCATTGACTTCATGATCCCCAATTCAATAGACTCTTTGTTATCCTCAGTATATGCAATTTTACAGCACTATTGTAAATTCTGCTTTTGTGTATTTGTAAATGCTGCTTACTGTAAATAAGCAGGTAAACACTGCTTCTGTCTTGACATTATGTCTTTCCTTGGCTTTTGTAAAAACATAGTGTTTTGATTTTCCTTTTATTTCTCTAACATTCTCTTTTGCTGGAATCTTCTCCTATAACTAATCTCTAAATAGAACTCAAGGCTCAAATAGGAAGCCTCTTATCTTCTTTAAATAATCCACTCAGAAATCTCATCATTCCCATGCGTTTAAATACCATTTAAATTTTGATGACTCCAGAACGTTACCTCATTTCCGAGCTCCACACTCACGTACCACATCACTTATTTAAATAAGATACCTTACGAGCATTTTGAACTCAGCGTTTCCAAAATGGAATTCTTGATTTCCTCCTCAAACCTGTTTTCCCATCAGAAACTCCAGTTTTCCCTTTCTCAGTAAATGTCACCACCAAACACTCAGTTCCTTGAGTGAGAAATACGGATTTCATCCTTGATTTTTCCTTCTCCTCTTGCCCCACATCCATACAATAGCAAGTCTCATCAAATCTATCTCCAGAATGCATCTCAATAAGTTTGTTTTTCTACAACTCTTCTGTCCCCACCATAGAATAATTCACTCTCATTTCATGGTGTATTTTAGAGTTAATTGATCTCACCTCTTCCATTCTTACCCCTTGTCCAGTCAAACTCATTATAACAACAATAATCAGCTTATTAAAATATAAATTTTTGTGACGTCACTCAACCACTTTAGTATCTTCCCATAGGTTTTAGAATGAAGTCCAAAACTCATGGCCTTGGAGGTCCTGTTCACCTTTCTAGTCTCAAGGCACAATGTCTCTGCTTTCTCTCAGTATGTGAAAGAAAAATCTCTATTCTTTTTTTAATGTCTCTATTCTTTTTTTTTTTAATTTTATTTTATTTTTAAACTTTACAATATTGTGTTAGTTTTGCCAAATATCGAAATGAATCCGCCACAGGTATACCTGTGTTCCCCATCCTGAACCCTCCTCCCTCCTCCCTCCCCATCTTTTAATGTCTCAAATCCCTCTTTCTGAAAATGCTTCACATGACTATTTTCTCTGCCTTTATGTTCTCATTTTATGTGCTTGGAGCTAAGTATCACCTTCTCAGAGATTTCCTTCTTGACCTTCTGTTATTTCCTTCTCTCACTGTCTAACATCTCACATAGTATGATAATTTCTAGGTTCATCCATGTTGCTGCAAATGACATTATTTCATTCTTTTTTATGGCCAAGTAATATTCCATTGTATACGTGTGTGTGTGTGTGTGTGTGTGTGTGTGTGTGTGTGTGTGTATGAGTGTGTGTGTGCATTCCACATCTTCTTTATGATATCACTTACATGTGGAATCTTACATGTGGGAAAAAATGATACACATGAACTTATTTACAAAACAGAAATAGACTCACAGGCATAGAAAACAAATTTATGGAATCTTAGTTCCCAGATTAGGGATCAAATCCACGTTTACTGCATTGGCAGGTGGGTTCTTAACCACTGGACCACCAGGGAAGTCCTGCTATCCATTTTTAGTAGTACCATAGAAGTCATTAATCAGACTAGGGCTCATCATGTTTCCTGTTTTAAACTTTCACAGAGTAAGACTCACTGTAATTTGGGTAAATGGAGAGACTATTCTCCATGGTGGAGAACATTAGATTCTGTGGCTTCAAGGCTCACGCTGATCATCCTTCTCACCAACTTAAAGGCATCAGATTTCATACATGATGTGGTAGCAGACAGCTGGACAAGGCAAGTTATCTGCTCCTCTATTGACAAATCATATTGACTTTGACCAGGTCAAGAACTCTTCATTGCTCCAGTTTTCCCATCTGTTGTTCTAACACTTCTTTCTCCAATATTCAGAACCCCTTCCATAAGCAAGTGCCCCTGAAGAGCAAGTATGATTATTGTTCTGATCCTTCAGTTACAGAAAGTCTCGGAATAATACACCCAAACCCATCACCCTGTTCTGTCACATGTTAAAAGACTGGCGATTACCAGAAGTATTTGGTTTGTGTTGTTCTTTGAAAGATATGACTGTTCCCACAAATATGCACAGCCTACTCATGGAGGACTCTTGAATCACAAAGGCAGGTCCTTCCTTCTTCTCGCCACAGTCTTTGATGGTGGTGAGGAATGTGTTTACTCAAGTTCACAAAGGAGAACTTGGTTTGCTCTGTTTTAGCAACAGATTAGAATTTTCAAAGAAATCCTGGCATGGGTCATTTTTTTTTTTTTTTTTGGAATAAGCTTTGAAGCCATGCTGAAATCTTATCAGTGTGTCAAGATTTAAAAACTCCCACCTGTACGTCTCCCTCCTGAGAGCTCTCTTGAGCAGCTGCCACCTCCTCCTTTGTTTGTTGATTATGTGTGAACAGAAACAGAGCAAACGCCCAGCGCTAGGCACTAGAAACAGTCAGCCATTTCTGTCTCCTTGTGACCTATCTGGTAGGCAGATTCAAAGCAAACAGGGATTCCTAGGGATAGTTTATAAATATGTGATTAAAGTGTGCTGGCTCACCTGCAATGCATTTGTACTCAATCTCTCTCACCATCCCTGTTTCTCCAGTTGTAATCTTCCTAAAGGGAAGGCCGTGCTCACTTGCCTCTTTTTAAAAGGCGCACAAATCTCAACACAGCGGCCATTTAATGCCAACGAATGTGACTGTAAAGAGAGCACAACAGAATGCAAGCATTTTCTTTTCGTTTCTCCTAGACAGAAGGAAGGCTTATGTTTAATACACCCTTGCTGGAAGGTTTAGTGTGTATATTCTTTTGTTCAAGAAACATATCAAATCCCTTCACTTACAAAACTATGGAAAATAAGGTCAAAAGTCAGCCAAAAAGTAGTGCTTCCCTGGTGACTCAGACAGTAAAAAGCCTGCCTGCAGTACAGGTGACCCGGGTTCAATACCTGGGTAGGGAAGATCCCCTAGAGAAGGTAATGGTAACCCACTCCAGAATTCTTGCCTGGAAAATCCTATGGATGGAGGAGCCTGGAGGGCTGCAGTTCATGTGGTTGCAAAGAGTTGGATACGACTGAACAATTTCACTTTCTTTTTTTCAGCCAAAAAGTAGCTTGTGAAAGAAAGGTCCTCCAGAGAAGACTCTGGCTCCCTCTAACTTGACCTTGATAGCTTTTTCTTCTAGGCAATTTATTTCTACACAGACCAATCAAAAACCTCTGTTTTTTTTTTTTTTAAACAATTTAGCTCATGTTGCGATGACTATATATTAGGGCTTTAGTAGAGTATCTCTCACATTTTAACTTCAGAGTCTTCTTTTGGCTGAACATGATTCCTCTCTAACTGCATCCAACTCAAGCTGAAGACAGGCTTCCCTGGTAGCTTAGACAATAAAGAATCTGCCTGCAGTGCAGGGGACCTGGGTTGGATCCCTGGGTCAGGAAAATTGCCTGGAGAAGGGAAGGGCTACCCACTCCAGTATTTTTGCCTGGAGAATTACATGGAAAGAGGAGCCTGGTGGACTACAGTCCATGGGGTTGCAAAGAGTCAAACAGGACTGAGTGACCAACAAGCTGCAGGTGGCTGAACTTCATCCTGTAAAACTCTCATCACCAACACACGAAAACTAGAGCGCTACATCCAAAGAGTGTCTGACAGCGGGGCTGGTGGACAATGACATCAAGTCACACCTCTGCTCTAACTTAATGCTTACATGTATTTTGAAAAGCAAGCACAGCCTAGATTTTACTTTCTGGCTCACACTGCAACACTTCTCTACCACTCTCCTGGAAAGCTGGAGCAAAATCTCTTTCACAAATAATACCCAATGAGAACTTGCTATCTAAGTGTTCTTTTCCCAGCTCAATGTCACAATTATTTAGTGTGCTGAGCACTATACGTCTTTTAATTTTCTATAATCCCTACCCATAGTATAATGTGGAATTCCATTTATTCTATTTTAAAAGGGATGAAGTCATCCAGGGTGGAAACTATGACCTGATTGAAAGTCCTGAAATGCTGCTATGTCTCAGACTGGGCTCTGGCACATGCAGAAGTATAAATTAAACTCTTCTGCAGACATTTGATCTCTTGCTATGAAAAGGGATACTGTGTTTCCTCTGTTTAACGGTATTCTCTGTCCGCTGTGAAAAGAAGCCTGTTTGCTTAAAAAAGTGTGGCATATTTTTTCCACTATGAGTGGCACAGCAAATGAAATCACAGCACGCCCTGAATATAGTTCCCATCGTCTATATGAATTGTACATCTGTCAAGAGAAACCTATGTTGAAATTGTGGTCACTTAATATGAGAGGAATAATTTAATAATATCATGACAGATCACAACTGCATCTCTGGATGCTAAGACTGGCAGCTTCTGTTGAGTGCCCACCTGCAGACAGCTCTGTGCAAAGCAACTTAAACAGAAACAGCCATGCCTTCTAATTCCAGCCCATGTCCCTGCACCCCAGAGGCTGCCCACACACAAAGTTAGGCTATCACTGTTACTGGTGGGACATTATTCTAAACGAGCATGCCCATATTATCAATTCAGTCCAAATGTTCTCTCTTCTATTTTCATCTGCAGGTCCTATGTGCTTTATTAAAATCATAATCATTCCTTGTAAAAGGATGTAAACTCAAAATTTCTCTGATAGCATGTGATGAAAATGCCCTAAAATAAACCTTCTGTGAATTGCTGGCATGTGGTAGATGTGGAATGAGTGAACCAGGCTATCATCCTTGAGGAAAAACTCTAGCAGAAGTTTTCCAACTCTGTTCTGCCCTGTCTGTGGAGGTGTTTTAGGAGTTGGCAAAACACCATTTTTCATTGAACATCAACTCTTTGTTATCCTAATGCCTTGAACTCTCCAACCACAGGGAAGCTGGTGAACTAGGAAGGTGCTGATTTAGAGCTGGGAAGACCTGCTGACCTATTTCCTCCCTCTGTACTCTAGCCCCTGATGAAAACATAGCTGCTCCTACTTGTTTATATACTGCGGTTTTAGAAAAAGTGTCCAGCTGCTAGAAAAATAGTTTGAAAACCATTGCTAGCAAGCAGGGTTTTGCCTTGAAAAGTGAAAGTGTTAGTTTTGTCTGACTTTTTGCAATCCCATGAACTGTAGCCTGCCAAGCTCCTCTGTCCATGGAATTCTTCAGGCAAGAATGCTGAAGTGGGTAGCCATTTCCTTTCCAGGGGATATTCCTGACCCAGGGATCGAACCCAAGTCTCCTGCATTGCAGGAATATTCTTTACCATCTGAGCTACCAGGAAATTTATTTGTAATACCTTGTATGGAGAAATAGTGTAGAGGAGAATGACAATATGGCAAGTACCACAGACCCAAAATTGAGATCAACACAGTCTGGCTTTTCGCATTGTAAAGATCACCTTCATTGTCATATGAGCATATAATCAACTGTATCTGGAAGAAACAAAGGATTTATTTTTCTTAACTGAATCACCAATAACAAATTTATTTCACTTAGTAATGAAAGGAAAATATCACCTGACCCACAATTTTTTCTTACCCCAAACTAATTGGCAGTACTTATTTTAGTAATCTAGAGACCCAATAAAAAATTTGGCACAGTTGCTTTTTATATTGCTTTCATTCCTCCTACTAAAGCAGCTTGCAAGATTATAGAATGTGTAACCCCAACTATTTCTTCATTATTTTAATGTTTAGTAAGTTCTCACAGTGTTTCTCTTAAAACTTAATGCTACATATATGATGAATTAAAGAATGCTGTTTAACTTAATTTACTCAATCATTTTTCAATGTTCCCTGAAGGTCAGAAACACCTGGTGACTTTGAAAAAGATCCCTGGACCCAAAACAGACCTCCTAAAGCAAAGATTACCAAGGGCATGTCTAGTAATCCTGCACTCCTAACAAGCAACCCAGGGTAATTCTTATCCTCATAGAAGTGGTGAAAACTATAGGTAGAGATAAACAGAGTCCAGCCTTAATTTGGAGAAGGCAATGGCACCCCACTCTAGTACTCTTGCCTGGAAAATCCCATGGATGGAGGAGCCTGGTAGGCACAGTCCATGGGGTTGCACAGAGTCAGACAGGCCTGAACGACTTCACTTTCACATTCACTTTCATGCATTGGAGAAGGAAATGGCAACCCACTCCAATGTTCTTGCCTGGGAGAATCCCAGGGATGGGGAAGCCTGGTGGGTTGCTGTCTATGGGGTCACACAAAGTCGGACACGACTGAAGTGACTTAGCAGCAGCCTTAATTTTAATGGCAATTTCCCATTTCACTCTGTATGTAGTTCTCCCATTGTAGAGTGATCATTCAGTTCGAGAGGTTAAAACCTGGGAGTCTTGGCAAACACACGCAGCTGTCTGCCAACAATTAGACTAGATGAAGTGACCAGTATGGGATCAAAAGTTAAATACTTTACATCTGAATGACATACCAGATATGTAAAGAAAATGTGTTTTTCCAATCTATGTAACTGCTTCACCCAAATATCCCCTTCATTTTAATGCACTGTAAACAGAGAACAACTGCCAGAATATGGTGGCTGATGTGAAAAGCCAGACCGTGTTGATCTCAATTTTGAAAACTTTTATGGTGTAATTTTTACATTACCCCATGACCCTGGGGAATGCTTCTGAGATTCCTTTAAACTCCTCAAGACTACCACTCCTCAGACTCTAAGGAACTGGTATTATCACACTTTATTTTTTTGCAAGTCCTTCAATAAAATGATTGGTGTGTGTCTCCGTGGGTGACAAATGACTTCTCTCAAGGAATGATACATTAACTTTCTAAGAAAAGTGAAATATTGAGTGGCTATCTGTGAATTCAAACAGTGTAGACAATGAAGTGAGGAGAAGCAGGTCAAGAAAATATATATTACCAGTATGATGAGATTCACTTCAGGATCCCAAAAGCACAACTAAGCAATTCATCACTTTGGAGTTGAAACTGCGCAGACCTGTCAGTTTCATCTGCCTCCCTACCCTTCGACAGCCTGCAAAGCCTCTGAGTCTCCTACAAGGTCAAGTTCAAACAACTTAGCATGGCACAGAAAGTGTTCTGTGGACCCTGCTTCCTCCTTCCTCTTCATCATCTTTCAGTCCTAACCTCCACTTGTGATTCAGCATCAGTTACCTCTTATGGATTCTTGAACAGATATTCTCACTCTTCACTGGTACAATCACCTCTGTCTGGAGTTGCTGCCTTAGCCCCTGTCCTTAGGATCTAGCTTAGGGATTATCTTTTTTTTTTTTTTTAATTGTATTTGCTGGGTTACAGCGAGTGGGGGTTGCTTTCTAGTTGCGGTGCACGGGTTCCATATTTCAGTGGCTTCTCTTGTCGTGGTATATGGGCTCAATAGTTGTGGCACACAGGCTAAATTGCCCTGAGGCATGTGGAATCTTTTTGGGCAGGGATTGAACCTGTGTTCCCTGCATTGACAGGCAGATTGTTTACCACTGGGCCACCAGAAAAGCCCAGGAATCATCTTCTTGAAGAGGATATTCCTTCTCTGTGCTCCATCTTTATCCTTGAAATAATCAGTGTCACAATGCTGTCCAAACCCTGGAATGTGAGTCATAGGACATAGGAGGTTGATTGGCTTTTATGCCCCCAACACCCAGCACAGAGCCTAGCTCATAGAAGGTTCTGAAAAAGATGGTTATGGACTAAAAGAATCTTAATCAATCCTGAGAGTGTTTGTGAGCAGTTAACATGATGAGACCAGATTGTCCTTGCCAATACTGCTTTTCTATTATTTGATGTCCTTAAAAATGACCACAGTCAATTTTTATTCCAGCCTTGGAAAGGCCAACAATACAAACTAACACTCTGTGCACTTTTGATAGAATACGTTGTTTGGTATGCAATGCGATTCCTTTTCTGCCTATTATGTGTACATTTCAAAAATTAGTTGCACCTTTTCCTTTTGAGGTGCTTAGTAACCATGTTGTTTCAGATACAAAGGCCTATAGTGCAATGCCCACTGCCCTGTGAATGGGGCCTTTGTTCTCAGCACTGTTTTGGTAGGAAATGGTTGCTATTTAGGTCTCCAAGAGGGAATATAAACTATGCTCACCTAATCAAACAGACCAGTAAATACAGCAGTTAATCTGACAACTTAAAATTCCTGAGTTGCATTCTGAGAAACAATCTTAACACCAACAATCATTTCAAGCCTATGTAAATTGTAAGCCTTTGGGTGACTAAGAGGTTTATTGCATTTTATTTCATTTCATTTTATTAATTACTGCCAATGCCTGGTTCTAAATCATATTTCAGCGTGGAGATTTCTTGTTGGTGGAAAAGAAAAGAAATCACGTTGGAAAATCCAGCATGAAAGCTAACAAATAAAACCCGTTATCCAGATGTCAAGAGAGGAGAGAAACAGGACGGGTGAAGAAGGAAAGCATGCCCTTTCGTATTGGTGCGCTGGAAAGGAGAATTGATCCTGAAGACAGAAGAAACCTAGTGTAGGTCTGGGTTGCCTAATGAACTGGCTTGCCCATTGTTCTCGTCTTTTCAGATAGTTAGTTCAAACTAATCTGCCCTGTGGTTACAGAAGAAAAAGCAGTACTTGTTTGTTCAAGTTATTAACAGTTTTTAAATGCCCTCCCCAACTCACCTTGAAAGTTTAGTCACCACTTGAGAAACAAAAGCTCTGAAACAATACTTACATTAAAAAAAAAAAAAAAAAATCACCTGGTTCTTAAAGTGATACTTTAAACCCAAGCGACAACAACAAAAAGAGCTCTTTGTTTGAGGTATGGGTATAAATATCACCATTTAGATCCTACCTGTTTGCTAACAATGGACATAGCCTCTTAAAACTATGTCCTTGCAATATATCAGAGAGCCGGGCCCAGTGTGCACACAGCACATGTTAAAAGCTCTAGCTGAACTATTTCTTTCCTCTTGAAAAAAAAAAAAAATCTAGCATTTCTGGTTTTTAAAGGAGCCATTGTCACTTCTGGTAGAATGTTTATTTTGCTGTCTCCTGCACAGCGGAGGGCATTTCACCTATAAAGAGTGATTATAGAGCACTGGGACAATTTGAATACTCTAATCAATGCTAGTTAAAATGGGAATAAATAAACTTTTATGGCACCAGGGTTCCTACCCTTCATGGAAATTATTGTTAATTTATTGAATCAATAATCTTAAAACAATAAATTATGATGCCCTTTGTTTTACTAAGCCCTTCTCCCAGTGTGTTAAAAAGCCCGGGCTTTATAAATATTGCAACAGCCTGGGAGGAGGTTTTTTAACCAAGTCTTTGTTGTGTGGTTGGTTATGCAAGAGATTAGACTATAAAAGTTAAAAGTGTGCGTGTGTGGTGGGGGTGGGTGAGGTGAGTTGAATACGAGTAGACACTAAAACAAATAACAATAATAACAATAACAATCATTCCTATACCATTTAAAGTGATGGAGCAAAGAATTTTGATTCTTTTTCTCAGGAACTCTGTCACTGAGATGATTTGGCTTTCCTCTTCAGCTGTTTAAGAGTTATTACTCTAAGAGCACATTTATTACAAATCTGGGAGATTTGGGGTTGGTGTCAGCTAGAAGTTGCCTTTCCAGAAGGAATACTTATCTTCAGTATTTTCGACTTAGCCTCATACCCAGGTTTTCATCTGTTATCCACCAAAATCCCTAGGCAAACCAAAACTCCTGAATTTACCAGAGGGTATATAGATGGGGAAACAGTGGAAATAGTGTCAGACTTTATTTTTTGGGCCTCCAAAATCACTGCAAATGGTGATTGCAGCCATGAAATTAAAAGACGCTTACTCCTTGGAAAGAAAGTTATGACCAACCTAGATAGCATATTCAAAAGCAGAGATATTACTTTGCCAACAAAGGTCCATCTAGTCAAGGCTCTGGTGTTTCCAGTAGTCATGTATGGATGTGAGAGTTGGACTGTGAAGAAAGCTGAGCGCCGAAGAATTGATGCTCTTTGAACTGTGGTGTTGGAGAAGACTCTTGAGAGTCCCTTGGACTGCAAGGAGATCCAACCAGTCCATTCTGAAGGAGATCAATCCTGTGTGTTCTTTGGAAGGAATGATGCTAAAGCTGAAACTCCAGTACTTTGGCCACCTCATGCGAAGAGTTGACTTATTGGAAAAGACTCTGATGCTGGGAGGGATTCGGGGCAGGAGGAGAAGGGAATGACAGAGGATGAGATGGCTGGATGGCATCACTGACTCGATGGACATGAGTCTGAATGAACTCCGGGAGTTGGTGATGGACAGGGAGGCCTGGCATGCTGCAATTCACGGGGTCGCAAAGAGTCAGACACAACTGAGTGACTGAACTGATGGGGTCTTCCCTGGTGACTCAGTGGTAAAGAACCCCCCTGCCAATGTAGAAGATATGGGTTCGATCCCTGGATTGGGAAGGGCCAGTAGAGGAGGAAATGGCATCCCACTCCAGTATTCTTGCCTGAGAAATCCTATGAACTGAGGAGCCTGGTGGACTACAGTCCATGGGGTTGGAAACAGTCGGACATGACTTAGTGACTAAACAACAACAAGGTGGGGAGGGGTAAATTGGGAGATTGGGATTGACATATAGACACTACTATATATAAAATAGGCTTCCCAGGTGGCACTAGTGGTAAAGAACCTGCCTGCCAACATAGGAGATGTGAGAGACGTGGGTTCTATCCCTGGATGGGAAAGATCCCCTGGAGGAGGGCATCGCAACCCACTCCAGTATTCTTGCCTGGAGAATTCCATGGACAGAGGAGTCTGGCGGGCTACAGTCCATAGGGTCACACAGAACCAGACACGACTAAAGCAACATAGCACACACACACCTATATAACGTAGGTATCTAATAAGGGCCTACTGTACTCAATACTCTGTAATGGCTGACATGGGAATAGAAACTAACAAAGAGTACTTATATATATAGGTATATCTGATTCACTTTGCTGTACAGCAGAAACTAACACAACACTGTAAATTAACTATACTCCAATAAAAATTATTTTTAAAAAGTAAAACAAAGTATACGCTCCAAAAGTTTTTAGTAAAACAAACAAGCTGAATTTCACATCTCCTGCTAGCCTAACTTACTGAGGATAAGATAAAGTGCCTCAAACCATGCTAGCGCATGGCTGCGCCAAGTTGCTTCCTCTTTGCTACCCTTTGGACTATAGTCGCCAGGCTCCTCTGTCCATTGGGATTTTCCAGGAAAAATACTGGAGTGGGTTGCCATTCCCTCCTCCAGGGGATCTTCCTGACCCAGGGACGGAACCCAAGTCTCTCATGTCTCCTGCATTGGCAGGTAGGTTCTTTACCACCAGCGCCACCTGAGAAGCCTGAGTGGGAAGCCATTAGGCACATGGCTGACTCTAAAGCGAAGCCAGCATGCCTCTCCAGGGCCATGCTGGGCCTGCCTCTCCACCCACGCACAAGTTTAACAGGTCACGAGAATTGTATCTCTGTGATCTTTATTAGTTTTCTCATTACGTTTTTACCTTTTACAGCAATCAAAATATCTTTGGGGTACCTATTCATCCTGTTACAAAACTGTACCCAAATGCAAACTCTCTGGCTTAAAAAAAAAAAAAATATAATGGAGAAAAGTGCACATTTGGGGTAATATCTGCGGATGAGACATTACTGTAGATGCAGTGTCCCAGAAGCACCTAATATCCAAAGCTTTCTGTATAGATTAAGCTCCTCTAATGGCTCTACAGCTACTATATACAATTATCTTCTCACTAACAGCATCCCTTAAAACAGACATAAGGGATCTTTGAAGCCGAGCTCTGCATACCTTAATTACGGAACCAATTTGGGACACTATTTGTTCCAACATTTTTTAAAGGCCTTCCCTAGATTATAAGAACACGTTGAATTCACGATTATTTTTTTGTGCTCAGAGACTACAGACTTGAATGCAGGCAGCAAGAATGGCCCCCCAGGGTGCAGGTGTTTCGCCACAACATTCTGTGAGGGGTTTTACAGTTTTTGTTACAGGACTGACCTAAAACCAGAAATATTATTCCCTGGAGCTGAGTGTGTGACCAGAGTTCTCGTTCCTTGGGATCCAACTCTGACTATGAGATTTAATAATTTAACACCTGAAGGGTGCAGCAGGGAAACTAGAAGCTGATGATCTATGGAATTTCCATTAATCATTGGTATACTGGTTTGAAGAACTCCCTGCCAGTTCAGTAAAATCTCAAGGAATCTTCCTGGGATTCTGAAGAGTTCAAGAGATGTACCTGGACGAAAGGTGGAAAAGGAAATCCAACATGTATTGAATATCTGCAATAGCCAGTTAGTGATGCTAATTGAAAATCAGCAATTAGCAGTTCTGAGAGCTGAGCACTGACAGAGGCCCTCAGTCTGATCCACTTGGGGGAGATGCTCCAGGCAAGGAAATTCCTGTGCCAGGTGTGATTTACAGGAAGGCTCTGGCTAAAGCCAGGATTCTAGTCCATTCCCAAATATATATTCCCAAAGCAGGTCCAAGGTCCCTGGAATCTGGTTGCAAGATAAGGGAGAACTGATACCATGAGTATTAATTACACTCAACTGCCAACAAGACTACTCGGTCAGTAAAAACTGGCTCTAATAAACATAAAGGAATGGACACCGTAAGCAGACGGGCTACAGAGGGAGAGCACAACTACAGGAGACGTGTGTGTGGTTCACTTAGTTCTCACAGCAATTCTTTAATGTGTGGCCACCTCGATTTTAGAGACAAAGAATGCATATTTTCAGCGAATTGAGGGTACTGCCCAAGGAAACAATGGCAGAAACGGAAGTCACAGCTGGGGCTTCTTCCATTCAAGGGCCATCCTTCTGTCAGTAGGTTGTGTGGACAGACGTCTCCTCAAATTATTTCGTATCTTCGGGGACTTGGTAACTTCTGAGAATTTTCTCTTTTACTCATAGAAATGAATCCAAATCTTGCCCTCATGGTATTCCATACTCAAATTCTCATAAAGAAAGAATCAATATCCATTATGGAGGTACAGGACTGACAGATTTCAGTGAGCTCGTTCACGAATGGAAAGGTTCAATATTGATTTAAGATTAGTGGGTCTATTAATATTAAAGCTGATTAATTGTATTCTTCTGGCATAGCCCTTTAATGTTCATGCTGTCCTCTTTAATGATCAATGGAATGGATTCTTCCCTCATGAGATTCAAACTAGCTCAAGAAATAGGAGGAGAAGTTATTATATGTATGCTGCTGCTGCTGCTGCTGCTAAGTTGCTTCAGTCGTGCGACCCCATAGACGGCAGCCCACCAGGCTCCCCCGTCCCAGGGATTCTCCAGGCAAGAACACTGAAGCGGGTTGCCATTGCCTTCTTCAATGCATGAAAGTGAAAAGTGAAAGTGAAGTCAAAAGCTCAGTTGTGTCCGACTCCTAGCGACCCCATGGACTGCAGCCCACCAGGTCCCTCCGTCCATGGGATTTTCCAGGCAAGAGTACTGGAGTGGGGTGCCACTGCCTTATATGTATATATGTATATGTATAATTATACACAGAAAACATATTATATACATATAATGTATTGTGTTATGTACACACAAAAACTGAATTTTGGAGGGCCTCCAAGAACAGCTATACATCTGGGCTTCACGGAAATGAAAGCATACTTTAAAAATAAGATAGAAGGTGCTTCCTTGATGGTCTAATGGTTAAGACTTCACCTTCCAATTCTGGGGGTGTGAGTTTGATTTCTGGTTGGGAAGCTAAGATCCCACACACCTCTTGGCCAGATAAATAAATAACAGAAGCAATACTGTAACAAATTCAATAAAGGCTTTAAAAAACAAAATAAGATGTATGTGAGATAGCCATAGAAGTTTAGTTATTCTGTCAATCCGTGTTGTAGATACTGGGGCTCACTGCCTAAATGCCCCCACCCCCTGTAGGAATGAGGTTCTCATCACTCTTCAGGGTGCATTGGCTCCTGGTTGCTGGTAATTGGGTCCATCTCCAGGAATCCCCCTTGGTGAAAGGCAGCCACCGAGCTCAAAGTTACTCATCCTCACACAACCCTCAGGCCAGGACTGGTCTGTGTGAGGCTACAAAGGCTCTGCCCCTTGCCCTCTTGGGCCAAACATTGATGTGTCAGTCCAGGTCCAGAGCTCCCACTGGATCAGATGATGTCGTGTTGCCACTGCATCTGACTTGTCTCTCTCTCTCTCTTTACCCAATACTACTTTTATTTCCGCCTCACAACTGACTTTCCAGAGAACTGACCCCACTAAAACTCCTGCACACAAACCTCCATCTCAGTCTATTTCCTGGGAACCTGATCTAAGGTCCCCCCTCAGGCACAGAAGTCCACAGAAGCTTTGCCAGAAGTCACTCCACCCTTCTCTGTCTTTGTTTCCATCTTTCTTATCATTACCAACCAATATTGTCACCCTCAAACAAAGGGCTTTCCTTTCTGTCTCATGGTTTCTATTTTGGATGGCTCCTGCACACACGTAGGTTTGGTTGACTCAGCTTTAGTTTTTTCTTGGGGGTGCTTCATGGTTTGCTCACTGCCAATTGCCTTGGGGTTTCCCTTGTGGCTCATGTGGTAAAGAATCCATCTGCAATGAGAGAGACCTGGGTTCAATCCATGGGTTGGGAAGATCCCCTGGAGAAGGGAAAAGCTACCCACTCCAGTATTCTGGCCTGGAGAGTTCCATGGATTGTATAGTCCTTGGGTTCACAAAGAGTCGGACACAACTGAGTGACTTTCACTTTTGCAATGGCCTTTAGACAGAGATTTTGTGCCAGACCATCATCTGAACAGTTCTATGAAGATCTATAAGACCTTTTAGAACTAACACTCAAAAAACATGTCCTTTTCATTGTAGGAGACTGGATGCAAAAGAAGGAAGTTAAGAGATACCTGAAATAACAGGCAAATTTGGCCTTGGAGTACAAAATGAAGCAGGGCAAAGGCTAACAGAGTTTTGCCAAGAGAACACACTGGCCATAGCAAACACCCTCTTCCAACAACGCAAGAGGAGACTACACGTGAACATTATCAGATGGTCAATACTGAAATCAGATTGGTTATATTCTTTGCAGCCAAACAGGAGAGGCTTTATATAGTCAGCAAAAACAAGACCAAGAGCTGACTGTGGCTCAGATCATGAACTCCTTATTGCCAAATTCAGACTTAAATTGAAGAAAGTAGGGAAAACCACATTTAGGTCATTCAGGTATGACCTAAATCAAATCCCTTATGATTATACAGTAGAAGTGAGAAATAGATTTAAGGGACTAGATCTGATAGAGTGCATGAAGAACTATGGACGAAGGTTCGTGACATTGTACAGGAGGCAGTGATCAAGACCATCCCCAAGAAAAAGAAATGCAAAAAGGCACAATGGTTATCTGAGGAGGCCTTACAAATATCTGAGAAAACAAGAGAAGCTAAAGGTAAAGGAGAAAAGGAAAGATATACCTACTTGAATGCAGAGCTCCAAAGAATAGCAAGGAGAGATAAGAAAGCCATTCTCAGTGATCAATGCAAAGAAATAGAGGAAAACAATAGGATGGCAAAGACTAGAGATCTCTCCAAGAAAATTAGAGATACCAAGGGAACATTTCAGGCAAAGATGGGTACAATAAAGGACAGAAATGGCATGGACCTAACAGAAGCAGAAGATATTACGAAGTGACAAGAATACACAGAAGAACAATACAAAAAAGATATTCATCACACCCATATAACCATGATGGTGTGATCACTCATCTAAAGCCAGACATCCTGGAATGTGAAGTCAAGTGGGCCTTAGGAAGCATCACTACGAACAAAGCTAGTGGAGGTGATGGAATTCCAGTGGAGCTATTTCAAATCCTAGAAGATGATGCTGTGAATGTACTGCACTCAATATGCCAGCAAATTTGGAAAACTCAGCAGTGGCCACAGGACTGGAAAAGGTCAGTTTTCATTCCAATCCCAAAGAAAGGCAATGCCAAAGAATGTTCAAACTACTGCACAATGGCACTCATTTCACATGCTAGCAAAATAATGTTCAAAATTCTCCAAGCTAGGCTTCAACAGTACACGAACTGTGAAATTCCAGATGTTCAAGTTGGATTTAGAAAAGGCAGAGGAACCAGAGACCAAATTTCCAACATCCACTGGATCATCAAAAAAGCAAGAGAGTTCCAGAAAAACATCTACTTCTGCTTTATTGACTATGCCAAAGCCTTTAACTGTGTGGACCATAACAAACCATGGAAAATTTTTTAAAAAATAGGAATACCAGACCAGGTGATCTCCCTCCTGAGAAATCTGTATGCAGGTCAAGAAGCAACAGTTAGAAATGGACATGGAACAACAGACTGGTTCCAAATAGGGAAAGGAGTACGTCAAGTCTGTATATTGTCACCCTTATTATTTAACTTATATGCACAGTGCGTCATGTGATATGCTGGGCTGGATGAAGCACAAGCTGGAATCAAGATTGCCGGAAGAAATATCAATAACCTCAGATATGCAGATGACACCACCCTTATGGCAGAAAGTGAAGAGGAACTAAAAAGCCTCTTGATGAAACTGAAAGTGGAGAGTGAAAAAGTTGGCTTAAAGCTCAACATTCAGAAAACGAAGATCATGGCATCTGGTCCCATCACTTCATGGGAAATAGATGGGGAAACAGTGGAAACAGTGTCAGACTTTATTTTGGGGGGCTCCAAAATCACTGCAGATGGTGACTGCAGCCATGAAATTAAAAGACGCTTACTCCTTGGAAAGAAAGTTATGACCAACCTAGATAGCATATTCAAAAGCAGAGACATTGCTTTGCCAACAAAGGTCCATCTAGTCAAGGCTATCGTTTTTCCTGTGGTCATGTATGGATGTGAGAGTTGGACTGTAAAGAAAGCTGAGCACTGAAGGCTTGATGCTTTTGAACTGTGGTGTTGGAGAAGACTCTTGAGAGTCCCTTGGACTGCAAGGAGATCCAACCAGTCCATTCTGAAGGAGATCAGTCCTGGGTGTTCTTTGAAAGGAATGATGCTAAAGCTGAAACTCCAGTACTTTGGCCATGCGAAGAGTTGACTCATTGGAAAAGACTCTGATGCTGGGAGGGATTGGGGGCAGGAGGAGAAGGGGACGACAGAGGATGAGATGACTGAATGGCATCACTGACTCGATGGACATGAGTCTTAGTGAACTCCGGGAGTTGGTGATGGACAGGGAGGCCTGGTGTGCTGCGGTTCATGGGGTTGCAAAGAGTCGGACACGACTGAGCCACTGAACTGAACTGAACTGAAGAAGAGACAGAAAGCTTGCCCCTCTCTCTGCTCTCTGACATGTGAAGATACAAAGAGAAAGCAACCATCTGCAACCAGGAAGGATTTCCTCACTAGATACCAGATCTGCGAGGACCTTCATCTTGGACTTTCTGGCCTTCAGAACTGGAAGAAATGAATAATTGTGGTTTTAGCCATTCAGTCTATATTACGTTGTTATGGCAGCTGAAACTAAGACACCATTCAGGAACCAAATCTAAGTCTAGTTAACATACCATTATGTGGGTGTGCATGTACACGTGCACGCCCGCACACTCAGTCTCTTCAATTGTGTCCAACTCCTTGCAACCCCATGGACTGTACCCCACCAGGTTCCTCTGTCCATGGGATTCTCCAGGAAAGAATACTAGAGTGGGTTGCCATACCCTCCTCCAGGGGATCTTTCCAGCCCAGAGATGGAACCTGCATCTCCAGATTGCAAGCAGATTCTTTACCACTAAGCCAGCATAACAGTGATATGTAGGAAATCATTCAGCAAAGATTTGTTGAGCACCTATTAATTAGACTGTATTTTAGGTAAAAGAATAGAGCAGTAAAGAAAATAGCAAAAACTCCTGCCCTCATGGAGTATACATTTTAGTCTGAAGGACAGAAACAAAGATAAATAGTTGAAATTCAAAGACAATAACAAACAATTTCAGTAAATGTTTACCTTTTTCTTAATAAGACTCTCTTCTAGATCCTCAAAAAAAAGTCCAGACAAGTATACCTTTCACCTCCTTTCTCTGTTTATCTTCTCCTTCTTGGCAGAGAAATGGCCAGAGTGATAGAAGAAGGAAGAGAAGAACACAAAGACTTAAATAATCTACTTCATTAATACAGTTAGCTTTACAACAGGGCAATAAAAGTCTTAGTCTGGGAGAGAATTCTTTTTTCTTTATTCAAACTGTTTCATCAGTCATTTATAATTTTAAACAACATGTATACAGCATCTTTATGGTTTAGGAAGCATTCCTATTTAATCATGCATTTGGTCACTCATACAGCAAGCATTTACCATTTAATTCTATGTGTCAGGCACATATATCGAGGAGAGTAAATATTATTAGTATACCTGTTTGCCAGATGAGTTTGGAGGGAAAATAAAGCCCAGAGGTAGATGACAAGCATAATAGAAAACTGACTCAGGTCTGCTTATATATATGTATATACATATACATGCGTGTATATACATATACATACGTGTATATGTGTGTGTGTGTGTATATATGTATACATATATATTAGAAATCTCAGAAAAGCTGACTTATTTTTGGTTACACTGGATCTTTGATGTGTTCGGCAGGCTTTCTTTAATTGTCGTGCAAGGGTTTCTCTCTTTTTGCGGCCCACAGGCTTTCGAGAACATGGGCTCAATAGTTCTAGTGCACGGGCTTAGTCACCCTGTGGCGTGTGGGATCTTAGTTCCTTGATTAGGGGTCGTCCCCTCAGGGACATCCCTGTTTCAGCATTTTTATATCTGTAGGAATATATCTGCACGTGCAAAGAAAAATTGAGGTGTTTTACAATAATATAGGTAGTACAATAGGAGGAAAATATAAATGGATTGAAAGAAACTTAATGAAGGGACAATAGGAGTACAATGAAAAGACGACAATAAACAACAAATTAGAAAACAAGTCTGCAGGGAACTCAAATAGGAACTCTATATCCACCTAGAGGGGTGGGATGGAGAGGGAGATGGAAGGGAGGTTCAAGAGGGAGGGAACATATGTATACCTATGGCTGATTCATGCTGATGTTTGCCAAGAAAAAACAAAATTCTGTAAAGCAATTATCCTTCAATTAAAAAGTAAATAAATTAAAAAAAAAAGAAAACAGGTCTGTATGTTAACTATGCTAAAAAGATCTTGCATAATTACTAAAGTTGAGCCTCAAGTCTTTTACGAGCTTTGCAGCTGTTAGAGAGAAAATGGAAACAGAAAAAACCAATGGCTTTTCAATGAACAAATTCCAAGCAAGGATGAAAAGGAAAGAGGTAGAACATACAGGGTTAAAAGAATTAAGAGACACATCATCCAAATGCAAAACATGTACCCTATTGGATTCTGACTCAGACGAACCAGCTGTAAAAAATGAACAATTGGAGAAACAAAACAGTTGGAGAAATCGACTTTTTTTGTATATTAAGGAAATGTTAATTACTTTAGATGTGATAATGGTATTATGTTTATGTTTCTAGAAGATATTAACTATAAGACACACACGGAATTATTTACAGTTGAACTGAGAAAGAAGAAAACACAATAGATATGCCATTCTTTTCCACATATTAACTTTGTGTCTCTGGCCAGTTATCTTACTTTCTTCTCCTATAAATTGGGGGAAATGCAATATATTGCCCAGAGTTTTAGGGAAGATTAAATGAGATGTGCATAATCGATCCTCACTATTTGTGACTTCCCTACTAGCTAAAATTTATTTGTAACTCCAAAGTCAGTATTTGAAGTGTTTTGGTGATCATTTATAGACAAGAACAGAGCAGCAAAAAACCAACACACACGTGACACACATGTGAGATCTGACGAGGCACACTCTGCCTTCTCGTTCAGCTCTCAGACTGCAAATACGTCATTTCCACGTTTTCAATGCCGCGTGTGTGTGTTTGCATTTTTGTGTTTTTTGTTGGTAATTTCACTATTGATAATGCCCCCTAACTTAGTGCCGAAATGCTGTCTTCTAAGCACAAAAATGTGTTTTCTAAGCACAAAACAGCTCTGATGAACCTTATAGAGAAATATTAGATAAGGTTAGATCCATGTGTTACATAAGCTTTGTTTAGGTGTGAGTTATCTGCTATGAGTATAAAACCATGAATTCCACGTTAATGACTCAACAATACATATTTTAGAAGATGTCTTTAAACAGAAACACACATAAAACAATATTAATATGTATTTACCAGTTGAGAAAAATGTGACCAGAGGCTTTTAGGAATCTAACACTATGTTTCAATCTAAGAGCAGTATTGGCTAGTCCAGTGTCCATGGTAGCTATAATTCAATGTCCACAGCAGCTACAAAATGTAAGTACAGCAAATGGTAAGAGTTAACTGTATATAAAATGTTTAAGCTAATATGCCTTCCTTAAAGCAAGTACTCAGAAATGTTTTTCCTCTATCCCTAAGTAATAGAAATCAGGCCCAAACTCCCTTGTTCAGACTCATTTCCTAAGTTCTTTATTCTTGACATAGCTTCCCGAGACTGTGAATGGATTGTAATATGTATTACACACTCTTTGACAAAATAGACCCAATCTGAACATAATGTTTCCACCTTTCATCTGATTTTTGTTTCTCTTGGGTTGCCATGGTTAACTGGGCTTAGAATTAGAGAACCCAGGCCAAGTTTCTGTTCTACTATGAGCTGAGTGATCCACAGTCATGTCTCACACACCTAGAAGTTCCCAGTGATAACTATTAATACATAAAGAAACTCTAAGATTTGGTTCAGCTTCTCAGAAAGAATCCACCTACAATGCAAGAGACATATGAGACACGAGTTTGATTCCTGGGTCAGGAAGATACCTGATGGAATTCTCCACCAGTATACTGGAGTGGGTAGCCTTTCCCTTCTCCAGGGGATCTTCCCAACCCAGGGATTGAACCCAGGTCTCCAGCATTGCAGGCAGATTCTTTACTAGCTGAACCACCAGGGATGCCCTATTCAGCCAAAGCTACTACTATATTTGCTTATTTAATAAACTTTAAGTTCCATTCTTCTAGATTGTTACTAGTATTCTCAAAGACTTTTCTCAAAATTTTGCATTTTTGGTTTTCACTTTTTGGAAAACGTAAGATGAATTCTCCTGCTCTGAACACCTACTAGTGTTCTATATAGAAGATCTACTGTGAACAAAACTTCTTCATGTTTGTGCAATAAAATGAATCTTGCTTGTTTAGTTCCTCCATCTAAACAGTAGCAAAGTAAAGTACCAAAAATGCAGGAATTTCCCCCTAAAAATCTAAGTTAAGCTTTTCTGTAACTTTCAAAGCCAATAACTTCCAAAATAACTTCCAAAACCAGTATTAAGTAACCTTAAAAATAAAGATGTCATCCTAATACCAAAATCTCTAGATTAAATAGGCAAAAGAAACATTTCCAAAGTTTTTATTTAGAAACATTTTTTTTAAAACTTCAACATTTAAAATATCAAAAGTCAATCATTTTGATTCTCTTGACTTCACACCTACAAAATAGGTTTTGGAGGATAACCTACATTTCATGAGATGAAAAATGAAAATATTGATAAGAATGAAAAAACTAATTGAAGAAATTAATCTTAACATATCATAATTATCTCTACTGACTTGTTTGAGGCATTTTTACCACGAATTACTGAAGTCCTCAAAAAAGGAAACCTTCACGTGGGGTCACAAAGAGGCCGACATGACCGAGCACGCTGCAGCCAGCCAAGACTTGATTCTACAATAGGAGATAAAAGAGAAATTAATATAATCCAGAGAAGCTAAGGGAACAGATGAAAAACAAGTTTGAAGCTCCCTTCTCTTCTCTTGGGACCACGGAGTGCTGTCATTCCCACCATACTGAACAACTTGCCGGCTAGTTGCATGTCTTCCATTATGATTTACATATTAGCATCTGTTTCTGGGCTTCTGGATGGGTATACAGGGCCACTCAACACCGCAGGATGAACATGCTCTCCAGAGCACCAATTTTAACAGAATGTTCATTGAGGAAAATGTGTAAAATAAATGTATCCATGGGGTCATAAATGATCCAGACGGGTCAACAGTGCTGCATCTGAGAATGAAGCGCCTGCCTCCGGCATCCCACGCTGCATTCTCTCCATCACCTCGGATTTCATCTGCACTCGTGAAGGGTCGTTCTCAGGCAAGTCCACGGCATCCCAGCCTGAGTGCCCACCCCATCTCTCATTTTTCTATCTCAAGCCCTTTCCCCTATGCCCCTGGAGCTTAATCAAGCTGCCAGAAGGGCAGACCCAGAAGTGTGTGTTAGTCGCTCAGAGGTGTCTGACTGTTTGCAACCCCAAGGACTGTAGCCCATCAGGCTCCTCTGTCCATGGAATTCTCCAGGCAAGAGTACTGGAGGGGGTAGCCTTTGTCTTCTCCAGGAGCTCTTCCTGACCCAGGGATGGAACCCAGGGTCCTGCATTGCAGATGAACTCATTACAGTCTGAGCCACCAGGGAAATCCAGAAGAGCTACCATCCTTGGGCAGGATCTGCAACTAATGAGGGCAGGTGTCCCAGCTTCTATCCTTCAGAGCAACAGTTCTGAGGCACAGTGTATTGAGTTGGCCAAAAGATTCATTCTGACTCTTCTGTAAGATGTTATGGGAAAACCTGAGTGACCTTCTTGGCCAACTCAATACATAGTTCTGCGGAGGCTTGAACCCCGGTTGTTGGCAACAGCAAGCAGCTCAGTGATGCAGTCTCTCTCGGCTTTCCTCCTTCCTTGCTCCCTCTCCCTACTCTTTCACCTTCCAAATAAACTACCTGTAACCAAGTCTGTCTCAGTCTCCACTGTTGAGTTTAAGGGCAGTCATCTGGTTGGAAAAATGGATTTGAGCTACATTTGCCCAGCATTTAAACTAAAGAGATATAATTGCTTAAGGACACCAAACTGCCAACAGATATATGATAGACTGGAAAGCAACATTTTTGTCTATTAAATTTTAAAAGATATCAGAAAATTTATCTGATGTCTGAGCTACTTTGAACCAAGCTCTCAACTGCAATCTATTCTTCTCTGATTAAGGATCTAGAGGGGAAAAATAAGAATAATTCTAATCTTAATTACCAATATTCCCCACTAATATGACCTGTCAGGAGTTGATTATAACTGAATGCCACTCCCAAGTCTATAAAACTGCATTTAAGCAGATGGGGCTCAGGATGTTTAAGTATTTGGTTCACTTGTTGCTTTACTCATTATGAGGCTGAAGAGGAACTGTTTTACAAGGAGACTCTGCCCTGTTTACCAGGCAAAAGAAAATGCATGGCTGATTCAGTAGCTGGGGCAACTGTGGCTACATGAACCACATTATCATAAAGTTAACTTCTTGCAAATCTGACCCAAAAGCTGTATACATAGGGCATGCTGCTATATACACAGGGAACTATTGAATGATTTAAAAACTACAATCACAATTAAGGCTGTGCCTTAACATAAAAAATATTCATTGCATCCCAACTGCATATATATTTATGGGCTTCCCTCGTGGCTCAGATGGTAAAGAATCTGCCTGCAATGTAGGAGGCACAGGTTCAGCTCCTGGGTCGGGAAGATCCCCTGGAGGAAATGGCAACCCACTCCAGTATTCTTGCCTGGGAAATTCCATGGACAGAGGAGCCTGGCGGGCTACAGTACATGGGGTCACAAAGAGCTGGACACGACTGAGTAAAACACAGCATAGCATATATATATTTGGACACTTTCCCTTATTGATCATTTCTCTTGGGGAAAGCATTATTGATGCCATTTCAAGTTGAAACTGAAGAAAGGAGATGAATGGAAGGAAATCAGTGGCTGGTATTTAACTCTTCGTTGTGTGATAGAACTTCAATTTATGTCCATCAAGATATTCCTCAGGATGCCCTGTGCTCTGATTCACATCCCCCACTTAATCCTGTGATCCACACTGCACAAATTAGGGTCCTCTCTAAATTTTATGAGAGAGATGTAAGTGCTGACTTCGGCATGGCATCACGGGTGCTTTGGCTCCACTGAAATTCAAGAAGAACTGCACTGTGTGTACAAGACTTCCATCCTCATCCTCAGTGGCTTTAATTGTTTTGTTTGGAGAGAAGTGACAAATAAACAAAAACCCTCTATCAAAAGCAATGAGGAAGTCACAGTTTACAACAGTTTCCCTTTTAAAAATTTAACAGCGTTACTTTAATTCCTTTTATGGCCAGTGATGTGCGCACCCTTGCATCCTCTGAATGTGGAAGACTTAGTGGTGAAGTCAAACTGGACCCCTGTTGTCGAGATCAGGCTAAAAAGTAATGGTCTGGTTATGGACATATTGCATGTGTTCTGTGAGCTTGTTGTAAGTTAAGGATAGACTGTTTTTTTCTTCTCCTCTTTAAAATACAGAAACTGGACCCAAACACTTTTATCTGATGACCAAAGAAAACATGGCCGTACCTGTCATTCACCCATCAGTTTCTTCCAATATGCCCTGATTTCACGGAGTGTCCAAGTAATTTTATTGTTATTCAGTTGCTCAGTCATGTCTGACTCTTTGCATCCCCATGGACTGCAGTACACCAGGCTTCCCTGTCCTCCACTATCTCCCAGAGTTGATGATGTCATCCAACCATCTCATCCTCTGTCCAAGCAATGACCATTCTGAAACCTGGGGGATGTAATAAAATTGGTGACGCAATAAACTCTGCTGAATTGCATCACTCTTATGTTCTAATAGCATAGAACATATGCTATTATATGTTCTGGTGATTATGTTCTAATAGCATGACTCCTTCACCAGAAACTATATGTCCTTGGCACGAATTGGTCCAGGAAGAATTATACAAATTACTTTGACTTTTCCTTCTCTGAACTGAAGAAGTCATCATAAGCCTGATGTTTGTGCAAACATATGTCATTCATATTGACATACACCTGAACATAAACACTTTCCTCTTGACAGAGCAGTTTAAAAATGGTAAGATTTCATGCAATTTGGTAATTTTGTTTCTGGAATGTGTCACTGCCTTGTTGGTTGTTATGCAGTAAATTGAGAAAATTTAATTTTTAAAAATCTACCTTTTTTAGACTCCGAGGCCTCAGTGTAGGGAAGAAAAAGAAAATGATCGATTTTTGCTCACATGGCTGCTTGATGGGCCATCATTGTGGTCAGAATCAACTCTGCAGCATAACTCACAGTTCTTATCTCTGCAGCTACACACAGGACCTGAATGCTCACATAGGAAGCAAAAGGATGAGAGAAATCACTTTCTAAAAGTAATGTGGGCTAGATGAGCTTTCTGTAACTTTAGATTTATTCTTCTTTTGGGGACAGATTCTAAGAAGGATGGACTATAGGCTCTTTGAAAGACACTCATTATGCAGAAAGAACATTTGAGAAAGATTGGAAGGGAGGGAAGCAGGGTAAAGGAAGTGAAAAAGGAAGAGAGAGAGGGAAGGATGGATAGCCAGAGGAGAGAAGAACTAAAGGCATACAAACTAGCTATAATAGATTTTTTTCTGGTACAAAAAAATAACAAGTCACACAACATCAATTAACACAGAAAGAAAAGAAATATTGGGGGATAAAATCTAGCCCACAGTCCTTCTGTAAACTGACTTTATCACTGGACAGTCATCTGTTTTTTAAATTGTTATCAGGGTATGGTTGATTTACAATATCATATTAGTTTCAGGTATACATCAAGCGAATCAGTTTTATATAAGCATATATCTACTCCTTTTTAGAGTCTTTTCTCATATGGGCCACTACAGAGTACTGAGTAGAGTTCCCTGTGCTATACAATAGGTTCTTATTATTTATCTCTTTACATATAGTAACAGTGTGTATATGCCAATCCCAATCTCCCAGTTTATCCCTCTTTCCCCTTACCCCTGGTTATTGTTAAATATACTGAGTTGATTCATGCTTTGTCTATCCGTTACTATCTTATATAACAGAATTCAGTGCAGATCATCAATCATGTCTGTCCCATAACTTTTCATTTTCCTATGACCAATTCCATCATGTGGAGCATACTAGCCCCAATGGAAAATGACTGAGTCTTTGAAAGCAAAAGCTGAATGATCACAGCCTATAATTCTCCCATTCTGGAGAGCACAGTTCACATGAATAGTGGAGGTCACAGATAATCACAGGAACTCCTGGTAAGAATCAAGGAGATCCAAAAACTATCTCTGCAAGCCTTTTCAGAAAGGAGAACAGTCCACTGTGTCTTGGGCCCAGACTCTGAGTACATCTTCCTTCTTACACATTCTCTTGCACCATAACTTTTCTTTACTATAGTCAAGCAAAACAATAAAAGGTCATTAACACGCTGTAAGAAGGGAGATTCTTGCTCCGTTAAAACAAGAGACAAGCCTCCTTTTTTGGCTTAATATTGATTGAATGTTTCCTAAGACATGCAATTTGCTACAGCTCTCTCATGCTTGTCACGGTGATGAATTAATACAGTGTTTAAGCACATCAAATAAGATTTTCCTCCTGGAGGGAAATCACAGGAAAGGAGGATTGTTAGGAAACTATTTTGGAAGCTCCCACTAAATTGAAGTCATTTACTGATGCTGTGCCATTACATAATGGTAAGATTTTTTCAGTATTTCCCTTAAATTGGTATTTTATTTTTGGAAAGCTATCTGGAGGATAATTAAGATAATAATAAAATGTATAGATATTTATTGAGAACCTACTATATGCAAGGTATTGTTCTAGGCTCTGTGGGAAAACGGGGGACAAAATTGCCCTTCTAGATAGGGAGTTTGGGATTTACATGTACACACTGCTATATTTAAAATGGATAATCAACAAGGTCCTACTGTATAGCATGAGGAACTCTGCTCAATGTAATGTGGCAGCCTGGATGGGAGGGGAGTTTGGGGGAGAATGGATACATGTGTATGTATGGCTGAGTCCCTTTGCTGTTCAGCTGAAACTATCACAATATTGTCAATTGGCTATACTCCAACATAAAATTAAAAGTTAAAAAAAAAATCGCCCTTCTATATGGAGTCTGTTTCACCAGGAAAGATGGTCAATGCATAAATAAACAAATAATTATATAAGATTATTTCAAATATGTATAAGTGCTAAGAAAATACTAAAATACAGCAAGGGGACAGAGCATGACAGAGTCAGTGTGCGGCATAGGGATCTCTTTTGTGTGGTCAAAGAAGACTTCCCTGTGCTCATTCAAGAATGATAAACTGAAGGGAGATATGCAAAGAATGAGAGTCAAATTACTCCAGGCAGAGGGAACAAGAAGTAAAAAGGATTTAAGGTAGTTAATACTCTTGATTATTAGAGCATGTTGCATATAGTTCTTTATAACTTGGAGCACTTCCAAGTACATGGGTCCATTTGATCTTCACAATAACCCTGGAATAAGGGCACACGGGTAATTTTTTCTTCTCACCTTACAAATGATGTGTCACACCCAGTGGAGGATCAGACAGGGTCCTAAGATGCCCATGCTTTAAGACTTCCTTAGCGGGCCAGTGGTTAAGACTCTGTGCTCCCAATGCAAGGGGCCCAGATTTGATCTCCAGTCAGGGAACTAGATCCCATTTGTGGCAACTAAGAGTTTGCATGCCACAACTAAAGATCCTCCATGCTGCAACTAAAAAATTAAAAAAAAAAAAATGCCCATGCTTTCCATCACATTTTGATGCCTCTCTGAATATCCCTGATTAGGAAGGGTACATGGATTATCTAGGTAGGTGGCTTGATGCCATGATTAGCTTCGTTTCTTTCATCCCTGTGCACAGAAGATAGAGCTTGAGCTCTGAGTCCAACAGACTTTCATTTGAGTTCCCATCCTGCCACAGTTCCATAGGCTACCTTCTTGCTGGTTACCATAGGTGAATTGTCTCCTCTCCTATTAAAGCCTGAACCTCCACTTGGGCCCTGGATACCAGTTTCTCTAGCCTACTAAAGACATCACTGGAGAAATCCACCCCTCCATCCTCCATCATTAAATTTTCCCTCTCTAATGGATCATGCTATTTCTCCTACCTGAAATAATGTTCTCCTGACCCCTTGTCTCCTGTTATTCGTATGCCATTTCTTGGATGTTCCCTTTACAAACACTGTCTGAAAAAGTTTTTTATGTTTTTTGTTGCCAAGTTTTTCCTTCCTATTTTCCATATTTGCCATATTTCAGCTGATCAGGTGAACCCTAAGGAGGGGTAAGCAACTGAAAGTCACTCAGTTGTGTCCAACTCTTTGCGACCTCATGGGCTGTAGCCTGCCAGACTCCTCTCTCCATGGAATTCTCTAGGCAAGAATACTGGAGTGGGTAACTGTTTCCTTCTCCAGCGGATCTTCCCAACCCAGGGATGGAACACAGGTCTCATGAACTACAAGCAGATTCTTTACCATCTGAGCCACCAGGGAACCCCAGGTAAACCTTAGCATCGCCTTTCTCTGTCCCACTGTCTGTCTCTCTCTCACACACACATACATACACAGCCCTTATGTAATTTAGCAGGAAATCCTATTAGCTCTACCCTCAACGTATATCCATGTTCCAAAACATTCTTGCTGTCCCCGCAGTTACCGCCCTTGTCCAAGCCACCATCCTCTCTCACCTGGATTACTAACATCCTCCTAATGCCCTGCCTGCTGCTACAGGCTATGCCCAACACAGCAGCCAGGAGGACTGTTTTCAAAAATAAGCCAGACCGTATCACTTCTTTGCTCAAAACTCTGCCGGGGCCTCTCATCTTGCTCAGCGTTAAAGAAAAGTCCTCACACTGGCCCATGAGGCCCAGATAACCTGCCCCCACCCAGCCCCTTTGACCCTCTTTCCCTTTCCCTCCCTTCTGTGACCCTGCCCTTACTGTATGTGCTTCTATCCTCTGAATCCTTGGCTAGAAAGTGAGCCCTAGAGAGGCAGGGATCTTTGGTTTACTCATGAATCCCATGAGTCTGGAACAGTGCCTGGCCTGTAGTAAGCATCCAATGTGTGTGTGTGAGTGTGCTCAGTCATGTCCAGCTCTTTGCAACCCCCATGGACTGTAGCCTGCCAGGGTCCTCTGTTCATGGGATTTTTCCAGGCAAGAATACCGGAGTGGGTTGCCATTCCCTTCTACGGAGGAAGCATCTGATAGATACTTGGTAAATGAATGGTCCATGCCTACCTGGCATAAAGTCAGTTGTAGATTTGCCTGGTTTTCACTTAATCTCATTCGGGCTTCCCATGTGGTACAGTGGTAAAGAATCTGCCTGCCAATGCAGGAGACGTGGGATCAATCCCTGAGTGGGGAAGATCCACTGGAGAAGGAAATGGCAACTCACTCCAGTATTCTTGCATGGAAAACTTCAGGGACAGAGGAGCCTGGCAGGCTGCAATCCACGGGGTCACAAAGAGTCAGACACAGCTGAGCGATTGAGCATGTACACACAAGCATGCACCTAATCTGATTAGTGCATAGAATGCCACCAAATCACATTACAGTCTTGATTACTGAATATGGTTCTCTCTTGAATATAAGTATATAAGGTCTAAAATCTCATCGCACTTTGTATCATGTAGATTTAGTCTTTTATTAATATCTCTTTTATATAAAGAACTGCTCCACTGGCTGCGACCTCAGTTTAAAGATCCAATCTCTCCATTGAGGGAAATACTGCTCGTTTATTGTTCAGATTATTGGTTCACCACTACTTGGAGGCCTAGAGTATTCCTGCCTGGAGAACTCCATGGACAGAAGAGACTGGGGGGCTACTGTTCATGGAATCACAAAGAGTTGGACACAACTGAGCAACTAACACTTAAGAAATAGAAACAAAAATATTTCCTTTTAAAATGTTTTATGACTAAGTAATTGGACTCAAATTTCACAGAATTAATCAAGAAGCTTTCCATACACTTCAGAGGTGATAATAAAAGCAAAAGTACTCAACTTACTCATTTCATAAGATTTACCTGTATTGAGTCACTATGTTTTACACCTAAAACTAACACAATGTTACATGTCAATTACATTTCGATTAAAAAAATCAAGGTGCTCAAATATAGTCATGACAGAGCGAAAAAATAGTGTACCTTAGACAAATAAAAAGATGGGGAAAAGTAAAAGCATTTGACATAATAAATTATATCTCTGACTTTGATTTGAAAAACTACTGCATTGATTCTCATAATTCTTTTTGTGTATGACATCTACAAAAACTGTTATGGTAATTTTATGGAGTTTCTGCTTAACATTCTTAATGAGTTCACTGTATGAGTATGTCCTGATGTCTCTTGTCATTCACATATCTAAGAATAAAAAAAAATTATTCTTAAAGTGTATTTTATACTCCTCCAAAGTTCTTCCTTTGTGGAACTCTCAGAATATTGGGATTTGGTCATTAGTCCAGATACTTTCCCCTTTTTTATTCTTTCTTAAAGAAGAAATCAATAAAGAGATCTCATACCCTAGACACAACCTTGCTGCCCTCTTCTAAAGCCACGTGGTCCACAGGACAACATTCCAACAATCTGGGTTCAAGCCTCCTAAAACAGGCCTATCCTAGCAGGGTTCTGTCTTGCTTCTTCTTCTTCTTCTTTTTTTTTTTTTTTTGAAGAATCAGTTCTCAATTTTCCACAAAGCCCTATAGAGGTCTTCATAATTGGGAATTGAAGGAAACCCAAAACTGACTGCCTAAGAGCAATTTTTGGATTATCTAGTCTTAATTAGTTTCAATTCAATTCAGTCCTACAGATATTTATCCAACTTGCAGATTGGGTGCTAAGCATTAGACCAGTGAGGCTTGGCCTTCCTTTTAGCACAGTTCCTGTAATGAGATGAACTGGTTCAGAGTGCTCTGTAATATGGACAAGGAGCGCTTGCCTAGCTTTTGGTTCAGAGAAAACTTTCTGAACAAAATCACACCTGGGCCAAATGTTTGATCCGAGCAAAGTGAAAACTGGGAAAAACAAGGTGGAAAGGGCATTCCCAAACTCCCGTGACCCATTTTTACCAATTTGGTTTAAAAAAAACCAGAGAGGGGGAATGTTGAGACAGTATTTCAAAGGAGGCTGTATCATCTATGTGCCTTAGCTTATCTTTGGTTTGTTCACCTGTGCTGAACAACACGGCTGGGGTCAGCTACAGTCCCGTATTTTAAATGCTTGATCTATTTTGCCTTGCATGGTATGTGTGTGCTATGCTCTAAGTTGCTTCAATTGTGTCTGAGTCTTTGTGACCCCATGGACTGTAGCCCGCCAGGCTCCTCTCTCCATGGGATTCTCCAGGCAAGAACGCTGGAGTGGGTTGCCACGCCCTCCTCCAGAGGACCTTCTTCATTTTAAAAAATGAGGTGACTTGGTCTGAATTTTGAGAGTAAAATTTCCAGTATATTCTGGATTAAGTCTGAGTAAAAATACATTTTAACTCAGTGAAAAGACATTCCTTTTAACGGTCATTTTTAAAATCTTGACTGGCAGTGTGAGATTATTAGAAGAAGTATTCCGTTTGTGTTTTGTTTGCCAATATTGGAAGAAATCCCAACTTCTTAAAAAAAGAGGACTGAATTCCAGTTTCTTCAATTCTTTGTTAGTTTTTCTTCCTTTGTGCACCCACTGTGCTTTCTATAAAATACGGGACTTAATACATTAATGCAAAGCTCTGTTTGTAAAAAAAATAAAACAAAAAAATCTGCTGGTTTTAAATTCTAGTTTTTATTCCATGCATGCTATACCCTGTTATAAAAAAGTTACAGATCATTGCTATTTTTGCCCAAATTTCACCCTACAGAAGTCCCTTTATTAAGAAATGAGAGTTAATGAAAAGAAAAGTAGGGCTACTGTTTCTACGGCTGCAAATATCACTGGGGAAATATTTCATGTTTACATTTTGCTGAACTATTTATAGCAGGACACATACTACAGTAAAGCCCTCTTTTCCCCATATAATGGATATCTTTGTGCCTGAATTCTATATACTTATATGGTTTACATTTTCATCCAGTCTAACCACATTTCATTCCACGTGACTTTGCCCTCCGAGCCCAGCTAGATTATAGCAACACCTTCTGGCAAAACAGAGACACTGGAAACTGAGTGAAATAAAACAGCATCTTCAGTCCAGACTAAACGTAGCTGTTTAACAAATCTCTCATATCAATTATTACAGTCTTTTCTATCCCCACTGGTGGTCCTTGAAAACTCTCAATTTTAAGCATCTGAGTTTCTTCCTCTGAATTAATGGCTAACACCTATTGCTGTATTTTATCCATACTTTAATGATTTAGCATGGTGTATCCATAAATCTAAATCTTCCAAACGTTTCTTGCTTGAAGTACAATATTGATGAGTGAACTTTGGAGTCCCTCTGGTGGTCATTGAAGTCAGTTTTAAATGAGACTGGTCTTTTTGTCATCTCTCAGCCTCATCTATATACACCCTTCTTACCTCTTTGCCTCCAATTCCATCTACTCTGTGCCACCCATGCCCCTTGCCACACACAATTTCTCACCCCATTCCTATCAAGTATATAAATACACTGCTAAACATTTTATAAATTCCCAGTGTTAGGTTGTGAATGCTAACGGCATTAGATTTTACAATAAAATGTTCACACGTTTTGGGACACTACTAAAAGTTAAAACGATTGCCAGTTTCCTTCTCCTCAATTGAAAATCATAGCTCTTGCTTCTTCCTTACTGAAACAGACTTTAGAAATTGATTTTAATTTTTAAAGAATAGCTTTTTGGGGACTTCCCTGGTGGCTCAGAGGCTAAGACTCTGCACTATCAATGCAGAAGACATGGGTTCAATCCCTGGTCAGAGAACTAGGTCCCACATACTGCAGGTAGAGATCCAGTACAGCCATATAAATAAAAGTATCTTTCTTCATGTGTGTGGCCCTTGATGGCTAGTCTTTCTTTTTAGTCACCTGATTTAGTCCCTTTAAACATTTCTTTAATTTCAGTAATTCAATAGTTCAAGCTGAATACAATTAGACTTAGAATATACAGTGGCATGGGGCAGTCAGTATGCATAAGTACTGTCTTTCTTTCAGCTCCTGATTCTTAAATACATAGGAGCAGAGTCTTCCAGGGACTGGCCCTTGAGTGATAGAAGAGACTTTCAAATAGATAAAGTCTTGAGTTGTGCATAGAGGAGATTAAGAAGTTATTTACCTAAACAGAAATGAGATGTCTCCTTGACATTACGTGCTGTCCCCTTGACATTTCTGTCATTATCTATGTTTCCAGTCAATGGTCTCAGAATTTCAGATCATTCATCGTTCAGTTCCCATGAGTTCGTGGTTTTTCTAAGTGGGTATATATTGCCTGCCTTCACTCTCAGTTGAAAGATATTCATCCTTCAGGATGTTTTTGCTTTTATTCAGAAAATGAGTCTCTTTAGTTTACTGTTGAAAAAAGGAAAGGGATGGAAACAGTGAGTGTACTGATACTGAGATCATTGAGTGCTCCTAAATCTTTCTATACATGTAGCTCCCCAAAGACCTCTGAATGCACACCTTCCCCCTCTTATTATAGGAGGGTTTACTTGAGGCCCAGAATGATACACTATACAACACTAGTCATCAAATCGAAGATGCCAACCATTCATATTATTAAATTAGACTGAAGAGAATTGAATACAGAGCTGTGGTTGAAAATATTATTGTACCCCAGATTAATTTTAAAAATTACAATTAAATATATATCAAATATATTATAAAAAATACTATAAAATATATTTTTATTATATTATCAAATATATTATCAAAAATTCTGTTAAAAATCTACATTAGAGATACTTTAGACTATTAAAAAATAGTCAAACTGATAAATGCCCACTAGGAACTAAATATAAACAATGTTGCATTTGTTCAAAGTCAGCACTAATAAGAAAACGTATAGTGAACAGTTTGCAAGAAAAACCTTACTGCTGCTGCCTTTCTTAAATGTTGTATCACACGACATATGAAAAAGCCAGCAACAGCCACATAACTTCTTCTGCAGGCATTTTTTCCCTGTAGTTTCTAATCTCCAATTCACTTTCATATACTGTGTGGCCTCAGGGTGTTCCGTGTTTCTGAAGTGGGGTTTGCAGTTCATGTTTTAATATTTTTAAGGGATGTAAGCCATTCGATATAGCAAACAGAACACGTATTTTATTGTACTTCGAGTTTTTAATAAGTAGTTACTTTTGAATTATAGCAACCCAATCTCCAACATGCTGGTGTTCATCACTACTCTGATGAAGATTTTCTGAATCCCAAACTATGTGATTTGTGGATTTCCATGAATAACTGTTTTCAACTGTTGTCATATGGTCCCAATTATTTCAAAGTGGAGGAGCTGGCTGACAATATGAGAAACATGGATGCTTAGCACCATCTATTGTTCAAGAACAAAACAACTGTATGAGAACTAAAGGGGGAAATCATTCTTGAGGAAGGACTTTTAGAGAGAGGATTTTTTTTTTCTATCACTGCTGTAACAAATTATTACACACTCACTGACTCAAAAGAACACAGATTTATTACCTTTGTGTTCTGGAGGTTAGAAGTAGGCAACAGGGCTCACCAGGCTAAAATCAAGGTGTCAGCAGGACAGCGTTCCCTCCTCAAGAAGAATCCTTGCATCTTCTAGCTTGTAGTGGACATAGCTTTTTGCAGCTACTCTAATTCCTTGGCTCATAGTCCCCTTCCTTCATCTTCAAAACCAGCCATGTTGCATTCTTCCAGCTAATCTTACATGGTTATATCTCCCTCTGATTCTGACCACAGCTGGGAAAAGTTATCTGCTTTTAAGGATTCATGTGATTAGGCTGGTCACCCCACCCAATCTATCCAGAATAACCTCCCCATCTCAAGTTCCTTAATGAGATCTGTAAATTCCTTTTTTCCATGTAAAGTAACATATTCACAGATTCCATGGATTAGGACCCAGACATCTTTGGGGAGCAATTATTCTGCTTACTGCAGGGTCTGTAAGCTAGAGCATTAATTAAAAACCTTGAGCAAACATCCAAGATTAAATCCTTGACTTTTGGTGGTGTCAACACGTTGGCAGAGGTTTATTATCACTTGTGTTGGAGGCAGGGTAGAGAAAAGTACATTCTGGTGTTAGCAACATTTTTTTATTTTTATCATTCTAGTTCTTATAGACTCAAGGTACAATTTGTTAATTTTCTCTCACTAATACATGGGGAAAAAAAGTGAAAAGTGAGTGTTAATCCCTCAGTCATGTCTGCCTCTTTGTGACTCCAACGATTATAGCCCACCAAGCTCCTCTGTCCATGGGGTTCTCCAGGCAAGAATACTGAAGTGGATTGCCATTCTCTTCTCCAGGGGATCTTCCCAACCCAGGAATTGAACCTGGGTCTCCTGCCTTGCAGGCAGGTTTCTTGACTGTCTGAGCCACCAGGGAAGCCTAATGCATATTAGATAAGTATTCTTAAAAAGGCCATCTGTTATTAAATCTCCAACTAAGTTTAATATCCTTTGGAGGAAGGGTCAGTCCTTATTTATTCTTATCTTTCAACATCCAACCTTTGTCCCTCACCCCATTCCACCATTGAACCTGGTCACCAGTGCATGTATGTGTACAGAGAGGCACACAAACATCTACAGATTATCAGTGCATTCAATAAATGTCATTATTTTCCAATGTTAAGTTCTGTTCTATGGTGGGATTTCGCTTTGAATGCCTCTTTTAAAATATATAGATCACTTTCCCACCCACCTTAAAATATTGAAATGCCATTTATGTTAATTACTATTATTTCCTTTCTGTAGAAATGCTGTTGATAAGTTAGAGACAGAGGATCAGTACTCAACACCCAGTTTTGCTGTATTTATAACAGCAATACAGACCATGAGCTATGGAGGCTTAGCACTCTGCTAGCATTTTATGACTAATCTAGAAGAAAAGGCAAAGGGGACTTCACTGGTGGTCCAGTGGTTAAGAATTCACCCGTGAGACAATTAACCCCATGGGCCGCAACTACTGAGTCCATGAACCACAACTACTGAAGCTCACACCCTCTAGAACCTGTGCTCCACGAGAGAAGTCACTGCAAAGAGAAGCCAGCAGAGCTCAGCTAGAGAGTAGCCCCTGCTCATGGTAATTAGGGAAAACCCAGGAGCAGCAACAAAGACCAGGGCAGCTATAAATAAATAAATAAAAAGAAAAGGTAAAAAGGGCAAGAACTAGAAGAATATTCAACAGACTCGTTCCATCCAAACCCATTCTCTTTGTGACCAGACTCACTGGTGGCAGTTGTAAAAAGAAGTATCTTTTGGCTGACAACACTGTTTGTGTCCTTGTTGACTTATAACCTGTGACCATCACTTTAAGAGCTCTTGGGGAGAGGAAATACCTAGAAAACAGTTTGCTCTGGCCTCATTTACTCCTGCATGTGTTTGATGTTTCTCACTTCAGGGTAGGGAGAATGGACATTTTGGAAAATGGCAGTCTTTTAAGATAATTTCTCAATTTGGTAATGAAAGAAAGGCAATTCATTTTTGAAAGGACTTGAAAATGAAGGTAACCATTCAAGGTCGACCAGAACATCATTCTCAAAATAACTAGAATTTATACAGAGATTAAATTTTATAAAATTGTGTTCCCAACCATCTAACTTGATAATGACACCAACCCTAAGGGATAGATATCACTTTATAACTGAAGAAACTAATGCTCATTTCTAGTTGACTAGGATTCTGAAAGAGCATACTTGTTAGCAAAAGTATGGAAAAATAATTACCATTACATCATGCAAGCAGAAAAGACTTATTTTTCTCCATGAAATACTTTTTTTAAAAAGAATCTTTTAAAAACTTTTTATTTTGTATTGGGGTATAGCCAATGAACAATATTGTGATAATTGCAGGTGGCAGCAAGGGGACTCAGTCATACATATACATGTATCCATTCTCCCTTGAACACCCCTCCCATCCCTCAAGGCTGCATAACATTGAGAGAGTTCCACATGCTATATAGGAGGCCCTTGTTGGTTATCCATTTTTAATATAGTACAGTGTACATGTCCATTCCAAACCCCTAACTATCCCTTCCCCCAGTCCTCCCTTCTGGTAATCTAAGTTCATTCTCTAAATCTGTGAATCTGTTCTTTAAGTGAATTCATTTGTATCATTTCTTTTTAGATTTCACATATAAGGGATGCCATATGATATTTCTCTGTTAAAGTCATTCAGTTTTAATGACAGTAGCCCACCTTTATTCCATGGTTCCATGGCTACAACTGAGACTCCAAATAACAGAGTTACACAGGTTGGAAGTCTATTTCTCTGACATGTAATGGCCCTGTGACAGGTAGTTCTGGACTGCTGTGCTGTCAGTAACAGGCTCCTACAGTGTTCTGCTCTGGAATCCTAAAGGCCGTGGTTCCCAAACTCTGTTGCACATTGGATCACTTGGAGATGTTTAAAAAAACATTTGGTCCCTGGTCAGGCAGCTATGATCCTGCACACGTGCTTCAGTTCAGTTCAGTTCAGTCACACAGTCGTGTCCAACTCTTTGTGACCCCATGAACTGCAGCACGCCAGGCCTCCCTGTCCATCACCAACTTCCGGAGTTCACTCAGACTCACGTCCATCGAGTCAGTGATGCCATCCAGCCATCTCATCCTCTGTCGTCCCCTTCTCCTCCTGCCCCCAATCCCTCCCAGCATCAGAGTCTTTTCCAATGAGTCAACTCTTCGCATGACGTGGCCAAAGTATTGGAGTTTCAGCTTTAGCATCATTCCCTCCAAAGAAATCCCAGGGCTGATCTCCTTTAGAATGGACTGGTTGGATCTCCTTGCAGTCCAAGGGACTCTCAAGAGTCTTCTCCAACACCACAGTTCAAAAACATCAATTCTTCGGCGCTCAGCTTTCTTCACAGTCCAACTCTCACATCCATACATGACCACAGGAAAAACCATAGCCTTGACTAGATGGACCTTTGTTGGCAAAGTAATGTCTCTGCTTTTGAATATGCTATCTAGGTTGGTCATAACTTTCCTTCCAAGGAGTAAGTATCTTTTAATTTCATGGCTGCAGTCACCATCTGCAGTGCTCGGTAAGGCAAAAAAAAAAAAGTTTAAAAATACTGATGTCTGGCTTCACCCCCAGACATTCTGATCTGGCTTGTCCACAGTGTAACCTGGGCATTGGGATTTTTAAGAGTTCCCTGGGTAATTCTAATGTGCGGTAAACTGATCCAACTTTTCAGAAGGGCAGTTGACTATATCAAAACTCAAAAATGTGTTTTGAAGTAAGTCTTTGGCAAAATTTCCACTGTAAATAATGTATCCTAAGGAAAAGTCTAAGAATGTGACCAAAGATTGAAATAAAGTCGTGTTCATCTCAGAGCTGTTTATGATAGTAATAAATTGGAAAGAATCTATGGCAGAAACCACTGGATATTCAGTAAAATCTATTTTCTGGACACACGGCTGGGTTACATTTCCCAGGCTCTCCTGCTGGCAGAGATGATCATAAGACTATGTTCTGGGCAATGGAATGTGGGCAGAAGTGATACTACTCAATATTCTGTAATAACCTATATGCGGAAAGGATCTGAAAAAGAATTCCTATATGTTTGTGTATAACCAAATCACTTTGCTCTACCCCTGGAATAACACAATATTGTAAGTCAATTATACTTCAATATAAAACTAAAAATTAAATTAAAAAAAAGAAGTGATACAAACAGCTTAAAGTTCTTGTCCTTAAATATTCCATATCTTTGGAGTGATGTTTCAAGCTCTCTTTTCCTTATGTTGGTGAGATACAAAAAACCCAGTGAAGAATCTCAAAGTCCAAGATGATGTTAACACTCCTAGAGAAAGGAGACTGGGTCCTTTCCTGAAATGATCACATGGAAGACCATCCCTTACCAGGAACATTATGGTTCATGTGAACAAAAATAAGTTTTTACCAAAATTTTAGGACACAGAATTAGAGATGACTTTAACATAAAATTTAGATGTCCAATAATAGAGAAATTTGTTAAAGAAGCTTAAGTGACTTTCTTGTAGCAGACTTTCTTTGAATGACTTATTGATCACAATCTGGGCAGAAGCCAAATCAGAAGAGATATAAAAGTATGTGCTTCCATTCTACTTTATAATCATCAGGTTTAATAGCAGGCTGTTAAATGAATACACTACCATTCACTTGACCACGGCCTTTGTGTGGCTGAGCTGGGGTCATTTAGTTTTTGAGACTGTAAAAGGTAACAAAAAAGGCAGTGGGGAGGAGGTAACATGCCCTACTGGGATAAGCACTGCCCCTGTCACTTTGGCAGATACATGAACTTCTCAGATGTATCGATTATTTCAACCCTATGAGCTTCAGTTCTTCTGAAATATGGGCATGTCAACCCTATAGGGGCTTCCCTGGTGACTCAGATGGTAAAGAATCTGCTTGCAATGCAGGAGACCTGAGTTCAGTCCCTGGGTCGGGAAGATCCTCTAGAGAAGAGAATGGCAATCCACTCCAGTATTCTTGCCTGGAGAATTCCATAGACAGAGGAGCCTGGCAGGCTATAGTCCATGGGGTCGCAAACGGTTGGACACAACTGAGTAACTAACATACACACAGCCCTGTAGGGTTGCTATGGAGATGAAATAATTTGTATAAATATGCTCTGCCTAGGGCCTGGTCAGTGGGTTTTTGATTAAAGAAACAGAAAAAAGTAAGGAGACAAGCTAGCATTTATCAAATGCCCTCTTTCTATCTTAGTTATGAGTTCTATAAAAACAAAGAGACCTAAGTTGCTTTTTATTCTATGTTCTTTGAGTCCCCATAATTGGAGGTGTTCAAGGGGAAAAAAAAGTGAATGAGTCCTTGATGGAATGCTGTGGCTGGAATTCAGGCCACAGTTACCTAGGGTAACTGCTTCACCAACCCTTAACTCTCCATTCCTATGACTCCATGACAAATCACTGATCAGAATGTATCGTTTTATTTTTTAAAGGATTTAGTTACAGGTGGAACTCATAACAAAGATAGAAAGAGGGCGTTTGATAAATGCTAGCTTGTCTTACTTACTTTTTTCTGTTTCTTTAATCAAAAACCCACTGACCACGCCCTGGGCAGAGCACATTTATACAAATTATTTCATTTCATCTCCACAGAAACCCTATAGGGCTGTGTGTATGTTAGTTACTCAGTTGTGTCCAACTGTTTGCGACCCCATGGACTATAGCCTGCCAGGCTCCTCTGTCTATGGAATTCTCCAGGCAAGAATACTGGAGTGGATTGCCATTCTCTTCTCTAGAGGATCTTCCTGACCCAGGGACTGAACTCAGGTCTCCTGCATTGCAAGCAGATTCTTTACCATCTGAGTCACCAGGGAAGCCCCTATAGGGTTGACATGCCCATATTTCAGAAGAACTGAAGCTCATAGGGTTGAAATAATCGATACATCTGAGAAGTTCATGTATCTGCCAAAGTGACAGGGGCAGTGCTTATCCCAGCAGGGCATGTTACCTCCTGAACCCTGAAAGAAGGCAGTAGGAAAAGGCAGAGGACTGAAGAGATTTGGCTAATGATTGGTAAGCTGACATTTGACATTCATTTCACTGGAGAACTGGGCAAAAGAGCATCATGGTAGGCACTCGGCTATTAGGATTTACATCCAGCTTCCTCTGGCCCTAGCAATAGAACCTTGGGAAAGTTTCCTAACATCTCTAGGCCTCAGCTTCCCAATCTGTACAATGGAATAATATATGATCGCTACATCCTGTCATTACATTGAGATAGTTTGAGATGATTCACATAGAGCGTTTTGCCTGATGTTTCACAAATAATGGGCAAAAGGTGCAGGGTTTCATGCTCAGAGAAGGGAAGCTGGCAATAGTTGCAACAGCTGAGAACTTAAAACACTTCAGGGTGTCTGCAGTTTTCTCTGAGACATATAAATATATACGAGAGTGACATAAATGCATATTAAACATTTAAATAGTATATTTTATTTCAAGCATGTCATTCTCTTCAGGCAAAAATTCTGAAATACCCTGTGCTCTGTATGTGAATGTGATATGGTTGGTGTATGCTTTGAAATCCATCTCTAGCCATCATCGGTTATTTTACGTGGTATTGTTCACCCTCTTTCTCTAATTCCTTCGACTTACAACATGTTTAGAGTCTATGGTCTATGGTCATTAAACATGGGGAGGGACTTCCCTGGTGGTCCAGTGGTTAAGAATCCACCTTCCACAATATTGTAAAGTTTAAAAATAAAAAATAAAAAAAAAAAAAAGAATCCACCTTCCAATGCAGGATATGAGGTTTGATGCTTGGTCAAGAAACTAAGATCCCACAGGCTTGCCTGCCTGCTTAAGTCACTTCAGTCATGTACAATTCTCTGCGACCCTCTGGACTGTGGTCTACCCTGCTTCTCTGTCCATGGGGTTCTCATGGCAAGATTACTGGAGTGGGTTGCCATGCCCTTCTGCAGGGGATCTTCCTGACCCAGGGATCGAACCCATGTCTCCTGCGTGTCCTGTACTGCAGACGGATCCTTTACCTCTGAGCCACCAGGGAGGCCCCAAGGTCCCACACACTGCAGGGCAACTGAGCCCAACTGTCCTGCAACTATTGAACCTGCATATTTTACAGCCCAGGAGCCTCAACTAGAGAAAATCCATGAGCTGCAATGAAGACCCAGTACAGCCAAAAAATAAGACAATAAATGGGGAAAGAAGCTAATAGTTTCATTTTATGACAGAAACCATTACTTTAACACAGTGATCTGGGCTTTTAAGTACACCTGATTCAGATTTTGACCAGTATGTCAAGCAAATTAAATACTCATTTTGCTTTCAAAATGTATTAATATACTGACAAACACAAACAAGGTCACATAGATACATGGAAATCTGTTCAAAGAAAAACCACGGAGCTTTCCTCAGGATTTCCGTTGTGTAATTATATGTATGCAATGATTTCACTCCTGGGAGAAAAGTAAAGGACTGTGTTTCTAATTGGGGATATTTTCAGCTCAATTCCAGTTGTCTATGAGAATTGGGATGAGATAAAATGCAAAATGGAAAGAAGTGCCCCAGTGAGCTGGGAAAGCATTTGGAACTTTGTGCAACTGCTGACGAATTAAACAGGAAAACATATAGAGTTGAGGAGAGCTATTCACCTGACAGAAGGGTAGTAGCAAAAAAAAAATAAAATAAAATAGTGGAACTCTTTTAGCAAATAAAACCCAGTGGAACCCCAAAATGTAAACAAGCTAAAAATGGATTTGCCCTGTTTGGAGCAGGGTATGTAGAACTTCCTCCGATAAACCTCTCCTCTGTTGACACCTGAGTATCTTCAGACCACAGGCTGGGGATCAGCACCTACCTGAATGCATGATAATCACCTGTGGATGTTTATTAGAAATGCAGGTGTTGGGGTCCCTCGTGAACCTCATGGATTCTGATGCAGGAGGCCTGGTGTGGGACACGGGGGTGCTTGTTACTGAAATGTCCTCCTAGAGACTGGGGTGTACAACCAGGTCTGGAAAGTGCTATTAATAATACAGCTACCCCAGTGCAATCTCTCTAAGAGAAGGCTATTACATAAATCCTACAAATAAGCTAGCTGTCCAGGCTTTTAACAAAATAGAGCCATGTTATAGGTTGATGAGGCTGGCAAAAAGGATAAACTCTATTGCTCTATTCTGTTGCTCTCTTTGGCCTTAACAGAATAATGGACACAATGGAAATGGTTAAAGCTATACAGTCAAGAGATGGTCAAAGCTTGGCCTGAGGATTTGTCAAAGATGAAAATACAAGAGCACTTGAAGACAGCAGAATAGCATCCCATCTCCACTCTGCAGCAGACACTATGGAGAGTGGCTGAAAGCATCGGCTCTGGAGTTCAGTTCCTGAGCTGGAATGCAGGCTTTTTCACTTAGCTATTTGACCTTGGCCAAGTTATTGAATCAGGAAATACAGGGATCACAGGAAAGCTTCCACTGGAGACCTTCAGCCACCTGAAGGTGGCACTACAATGGGTAACTCCCGGGAGGACTCCAGAAGGAAAAGGAAGCCACCATGGATAATCCCAGATGCCCCTGGAGAGAATAATGTTGCTCCCTTCATGCCCCTTCCAAAACTCATGGAAATGTCTACCATTTACCAGAAGTGAATCAAGAAACATATTAGAGGGACTTCCCTAGTGGTCCAGTGGTTAAGAATCCACCTTCCAATGCAGGGGACACAGTTTGCATTCCTGGTTGGGGAAGTAAGATCCCACATGCCATGGGCCAACTAAATCAGTGCGCTGCAACTAGAGAGAAGCAACAAAAGATTCTGAGTGTAGCAGTTAAGGCCCGACACAGCCAAATAAATAAGTAAATATTAAAAAAAAAAAAGAAGAAGAAGAAAAGAAACATGTTGGAGAGAGATTCTGAAAACTCGAGTCCTTCCTCGCAGGAGGAGAATGCTTAAGGGAACATGGGTGAAGCTGAGTTAACACATAACCCAATATACCCATGTCTATCTCCCATGTTTCAGTGTCTTCTCACATTGCTCGATTATCCACCGTGTTCCTTCTTGCTGGTTCCTCCCAGGCTATCAGGAGGCCAGAATTTGCCCGTCAGGTGTTCGCACATTGCCTACCACAAATAGAATGCCACAAAGTTCTGGCAAGAATACAGCTGAAAGCGAGAGATAACATACACACTGTTTTATAAGGGCTTACTACCTGATTTCTGTGAAGATGACCTGATTTCTCTTAGGGTTCATGGGCACAAGTTAATTTTCTGAGCTAACTTACACTATGTGTAAGTTACTCTTCTCAGGCAAAGAGAAGTCAATTTTGAGAAAATTGTTATAGCAACAATGTCTTGGACCACTTGAAATATGTGTCTGTGGTTCCTTGACCATGTGTAATCGGTGCTAACTTTAACTCACTCCTCCATGCCCTACATACCCTAGCCTCCCGCGTTCAAGGCAGACGCTTTAACCTCTGAGCCACCAGGGAAGCCCTACCCTAGCCTATTATTACACAAACATTAATACACACCTAAGCAGTCATATTTGGAAATGAAACAGACATTATTACGTCATTATTCCATGTGGTTAATTAAAGTCCAGATTAATTACCCTGAGTCCTGGTGGCTCAGTAATAAACAATCGGCCTGCCAGTGCAGGGTTCATGGGTTCAATGCAGGAAGATCCCACATGCTTTGGAACAACTAAGCCTGTGCACTGCTGCTGCTGAGCCTGTGCTCTAGAGCCCGGGAGCTACAACTACTGAAGCACATGCACCCTAAAGTCAGTGCTCTGAAACAAGAGAAGCCAGTGAAATGAGAAGCCCACATACCACAACTAGAGTAGCCCTTGCTCACCACAACTGGAGAAAATCCCAAACAGCAAAGAAGACCTAGCACAGCCAAAAATAAATAAATCAAATTAATTATTTTTAAGTTTTTTTTTGTAAAAAAAAAAAAAGTTCAGATCCTGATTTGTATGTTTGTATGTGTTGGGGCTGGAGGGAGTGCATTGAAAATAAGTGAAAGTATTAGTCACTCAGTCCTCTCTGACTCTTTGTGACCCCATGGACTGTAGCCCACCAGGCTCCTGTGTGCATGGAATTTCCCAGGCAAGAATACTGGGTAGCCATTCTCTTCTCCAGGGGTATTCCCTGACCCAGGGATCAAACCTGGGTCCCCTGCATTGCAGGCAGATTCTGTACCATCTGAGCCATCAGGGAAGCTGGGAGTGGGAGAGGTACATTATCCATATCCTAAAATAAAATGGAGTTTTAGGTTTCCCCACTACCTGAAAGTATTAGATTCTTCCTATGAAAGCTTTCCTAAGTCAAAATGGTGTAAAGAAGCAATTACCTTAGAACACATCTAGCTAATGGATGAGCAAAATAAATTGAGATAAAGTACAGATGCTCACAGACACAGTTCAAAGCTATGGTGGCTTGATGCTGAGATGTTGCATGTATTTCTTTGGGAAGGAGCTTGGCCAAGCCACTCAAGCTACTAGACCCGAGATGCCTCTATAACAACTCTCTGCAAAACAAATGATGATTGCTATTTTCACTTTCTCCCTTTTTTTTTGAAAGTGGAACTCATCTTTGGATTTAGCTAACAGATTTGGCCATTAGCAAAAACAGAGACTGATACAGGTCTTCCCTAAAAGCAAAAAGGAGTAAAGCAAGCTTTTTTTTTTTCTTCAGTAATTAATAATTATCAAAGATTATAATTGTACGATATTGCTAAGTATCCATGTGACTATACTGATATCCCATGCCTTTTGGAAGATGATCACTGGGCTTGCTGACATAATGAAAGTGAAAGCGTTAGTCACTCAGTTATGTCCGATTCTTTGTGATGCCATGAACTGTATAGGTCCATTCCCTTCTCCAGAGGATTTTCCCTACCCAGGGATCGAGAATGGGTCTCCTGCATTGCAGGCGGATTCTTTACCGTTGGAACCACCAAGGAAGCCCCTGCTGACATAGAGTGTTATGTAAATACATTTTAGAAATACATTCAGGAATTTATAAAGCCATGTTCAATTTCTACTTAGGTAGTTAGTTGGCAATTAAGTCCTAGTGGGAAATAAATTCCCTATAGATATTTTAGAGTACAGACACAACAAATAGATAAACCAAAACATACCACTGTTAAAAAGAGTTTCAAACGCACAGTCATCTTTCAGTTTCCTTGGGGGACTGGAGCCAGAATCTCCCTGGATACCAGAAACTTTGAATACTCGAGTCCACTGTGTAAAATGGCTAGTACAGTCGGTTTTCCATGCCGTGCATAAGCAGAATTCACGAATATGGAAAGCCAACTGTACTCATGAACCTAAATGCACAAAGTGCCCTGTGAAAAAATGCTAAGATATATTTCTTTCTAAACTTTTCCCCTAAATACTGGAAAAGTAGAAGGCACTTCTAGAGCCATGTACATGTGGATCCTGGGCACTAAAACTACTAAAAAAAATTATAATGTCATATGAGATGCTTCAAAGTGCTGCTGCTGCTACTGCTGCTAAGTCACCTCAGTTGTGTCCGACTCTGTGCGACCCCATAGATGGCAGCCCACCAGGCTCCCCTGTCCCTGGGATTCTCCAGGCAAGAATACTGGAGTGTGTTGCCATTGCCTTCTCCAATGCATGAAAGTGAAAAGTGAAAGTGAAGTCACTCAGTCATGTCTGACCCTCCGGGACTCCATGGACTGCAGCCTACCAGGCTCCTCCATCCATGGGATTTTCCAGGCAAGAGTACTGGAGTGGCTACATCTAATTAAAAACATTTAAGAAATTTAAAATGATTCAAAGGCTGCATAATGAAACAATAATAGAGGACACACCTCTCTTGAAAAATTAGCTAGTAAGAGGAGGATTCAGAAGATATAATTCTTACTTGTGAGCAGCTAATTTTTAAATGTTTAACTTTTTAAAATAAGAAAAATTGCAGCTCTCTTCAGTCAACTTAAGAAATACTGCTTCTTTACATTTAATCATTGCTTGCTTCGAGGAGATTAGTAATGACATTTTCTTTGGTCAAGTTCTTGTTTCCATTCCAAAGGTTAAACTTTATTAAATCACTTGAGAGGTATAATTATACTCTTTTCAAATTTGCTTTTTCCCCCTATATTCTTACAGGTATAGTGAGGTTGTACAACCTGGTATATATAATACCATCAAAATTTACTTCAAAAATAGTCAAATATTGAATCTTATAAGTAAAATCATTTCTATGATACAGTATTTCAATTTTGAATAAATTCCTTTTTATTTCTCCATCAACTGGGGCAATGGCTATTACACAGCAATGAACAAAATTTACATTTCTTCAAAACCAAAGAGGAATCTCTAATACTTCCTTAATAAAAATAATCAAATGGGTTTTGTTTTTATCAACCTCCAGAAATTAATCAATGCTCCTGGCTCTTAGCTGAATATTTCTAAAAATTCATTCATGATCCAATTATTCGTTAAAAAATTAAGGCAAAATGAGGGCCATTTGATGATATAGGTTATATAGTTATAATCTTTGGGCTTGTTCAATATGTGGTATTCAGTCTAGAAAGCAAGCAAAGAAAATAGTACAGCCCAGGAGTTGGTGATGGACAGGGAAGCCTGGCGTGCTGCAGTCCATGGGGTCACAAAGAGTCAGGCACAACTGAGTGACTGAACTGAACCAGAAGACGCAGGAAAAGAAAAACACTAAGAAGAGAATATTTTTAATCTCCATAAGTAGATCCCTATATATTTCAAACACACTTTCATCAAAGACCCATTAGAGATAATACTTCTATATTGAAGTATTTATCAACAAAACTTGTGATTTATGGGCATTAGACAAGCATCCTGTATAAGAACTCACTCTCTTATTTTGCATGGAAAGAAAGAAAGAAAGAAAGTCACTCAGTCTTGTCCGACTCTTTGCAACCCCATGGACTATAGCCCGCCAGGCTCTTCCGTCCATGGGATTTTCCAGGCAAGAATACTGGAGTGGGCTGCCATTTCCTTCTCCAGGAGATCTTCCCGACCCAGGGACTGAAACCGGCTCTCCTGCATTTTAGGCAGACACTTTACCATCTGAGCCAGTAAGTACACAGTAATTAAGTCAACATCTAAACTTAGCCTAAACTAAGGAAAGATAAAAGTGCCTTCCCTTTGAAATCCCTCAACCACCTTTTTGAAAGTCTTTTCACACACGTGGCCCTACCTCCTTCTTCCCTTGTTTCATTTCGGCTTTGCCCGTTCTGGCATCATCTCGCTACTTCGCGCCAGCTATGTGTGTTGCATATGACACCTTCTTGTGTTCCCTGGTTTGCCTGTTGAGAGTTTCAGGTGAACACATGTTGCTCAGATGTTCAGTTCCTTTCTGTCTTAATCACCTCTCATTCAAACCTTAGTAGCAAGGGAATTCATTTCAACTAACATGAAACTACAAAATCACATTGATAAAACTGGATCTTCTGAACTTCTCTGCATTTCTAGGAGGAAAAATACGGATACACCTTAAATTAGAAAGTCCGCACATCCAATCCACTAACCAGAATCATGTCAATTATCTCCCACGACATATTAAGTTCGTAAAGTCAATATCGATGAATATAAGAAATAAGCTCAACAAGTCTTCAAATATTTTGAGGAAGTCAGAAATCTCAGGGAAATTATCCATCCAGTTATACTTCTAGACTACAACTGTGAGTGAGTGAGTGAAGTCGCTCAGTCGTGTCCGACTCTTTGCGACCCCATAGACTATAGCCTACCAGGCTCCTCCGTCCATGGGATTTTCCAGGCAAGAATACTGGAGTGGGTTGCCATTAGACTGCAACTGTAAATCTGCAAAATGTTAGATGCATTTCCAAATTAATTCTAAATCTAATCAATTAATTATTAACTGGTTCTTACTAAACTAATTATCAAATCTAAATTAAAATTATAATTTGAATATTTGTTATTAATTAATTATTGATTGATTATTAATTTCTGATAAATTCTAAATTCAGTTCAGTTCAGTCGCTCAGTCGTGTCCAACTCTTTGCGACCACATGAATCGCAGCAGGCCAGGCCTCCCTGTCCAACTCCCGGAGTTCACTAAGACTCACGTCCATCGAGTCAGTGATGGCATCCAGTCATCTCATCCTGTGTCATTCCCCTTTTCCTCCTGCCCCCAATCCCTCCCAGCATCAGAGTCTTTTCCAATGAGTCAACCCTTCACATGAGGTGGCCAAAGTACTGGAGTTTCAGCTTTAGCATCATTCCTTCCAAAGAAATCCCAGGGCTGATCTCCTTCAGAATGGACTGGTTGGATCTCCTTGCAGTCCAAGGGACTATCTCAAGAGTCTTCTCCAACACCACAGTTCAAAAGCATCAATTCTTAGGCGCTCAGCTTTCTTCACAGTCCAACTCTCACATCCATACATGACCACTGGAAAAACCATAGCCTTGACTAGACGGACCTTTGTTGGCAAAGTAATGTCTCTGCTTTTCAATATGCTATCTAGGTTGGTCATAAGTTTTCTTCCAAGGAGTAAGCGTCTTTTAATTTCATGGCTGCAGTCACCATCTGCAGTGATTTTGGAGCCCAAAAAAAGTCTGACACTGTTTCCCCATCTATTTCCCATGAGCTGATGGGACCAGACGCCATGATCTTTGTTTTCTGAATGTTGAGTTTTAAGCCAACTTTTTCACTCTCCTCTTTCACCTTCATCAAGAAGCTTTTTAGTTCCTCTTCACCTTCTGCCATAAAGGTGGTGTCATCTGCATATCTGAGGTTATTGATATTTCTCCCAGCAATCTTGTTTCCAGCTTGTGCTTCTTCCAGCCCTGCATTTCTCAAGAAGCCCTAAATTAATTCTACTCTCTCCTAACAAGCTAAGGTAATATTTGATACCCTCTTCCATCTTCCCCATACTAAGTAATCAAATTTCCTGAGAAAAGGACATAATTTCCTGTGACTAGACTCTAAGAATTCTCAGGGATTGGTAGTCAAGGACCAGAGTTGAAAGATACAGAAAGAACTTTCAGGAAAGTCACTGATTAGGAGGTGTGAAGATATCCAGCAGAAGCAATATTCCTTTGTGTTGGACAGAAACAGATCAGACCTCTAAAGCTAATTTAAGACAGGAAGAAGAGGCCTGCATAGCTTTTGGAAAATAAAAACATTAATTGTGTCCACTTCAATGAAATGAAATCTAAGTAAAGTCTGATGTGAAGAATAATCTGGGGTGACTCTGGCAGCTTAAATCAACAAAGACCTCCAATCACTAGAGACAAGACATGTTTTAAGTGTTAAGTGAAAGGAATAAGGGTTGGAAAGTGCCTTTTATCAGGAAATGTATGCTCAAGTTACACAAACCATGGAAATGAGATTATTTTAGGAAAACCAAAATAAGGACAAGATAAAAGTGAGAAGAACAGGGGTTACCTAGAAAGGTTGGAGAACATAATGTTAGTTTAAACTTTCAGTTAAACTCTTATGGAGTACAGCAGCTGTAACCCATAAAAGTACTCATCTTTTTAAAAAGTACTCATTTTTCCCACATTAAAGAATGCAGATTTCTCTACTAAAGGACTGACTTTGTATGAAGGCAGATTTTGCTCTTTGAGGAGAACAATATTACTTGTTTATCTTGAAAAAGCTCAAAATAATGAGCAGTGAGATAACTTTCAGCTGTACCAAGCATGGTTTATTACACTGCTTCAAGTGCAAGCTTTTAGTTGCTTATATTCAAAACCAAATTAAATGAATCTAGTAAAAATGACACAATGGGAAAAAACTAAAATCTACCTAATAATGAGTACTCACACATGCGTGGTACATGCTAAGTCACTTCAGTCATATCTGACTCTTTGCAACCCCATAGACTGTAGCCCGAAGAATCATCTGTCCATGGGATTCTCCAGGCAAGAATACTGGAATGGGTTGCCACTTCCTCTTCCAGGGGATCTTCCTGATCCAAGGACTGAATCCGTGTCTCTTATATCTCCTGCATTACAAGCAGGTTTTTTCCCATTAGCGCTACCCAGGAAGTACCAGTGTGTGCTCAGGTATAATTAACTGCCATATAGCTATGACAACTAAAGGCTAAATGAGATCGAGCCGTCCCATTAAAGTCATAAAAGGCTTTAGAGAGACGAGTTTGTCCGTTTGTTTATTTATATTAAGGTATAGATAGCATGGTCCATATTTTAAAAACTATAAATGACTTTCTGCTAGGTTATATTTATCTATCTTCTTATCTATCTATGCAGATTCATTTTAACTCAGGTATTTAGTTTCTAAGTGATATTACAGAAAGGGTGTGTGTGTGTGTGTGTGTGTGTGTGTGTGTGTGTGTGTGTATGTAAGGAAGGCACTCAAATTAATGCCCTAAATGAGAGAATCTAAGAGAAAACTATACTTATTCTACTTATTTCCTTCTTCCAAAGATAGATTTGCCTTAAAGAGCCATATTTTTCCTCGTATACCTAATGCTGTTGCCTTCACTAGACAATTTATCAAAAACTTTAACAGAGTATAGTTGTAAATTTCACCCTTTCCATCTCTCAGAGTAATGTCTCATGTCCATTCACTCAGAGAAAAAATAACTTTATTTATCAGCTTCAATGCGTTTGAAGGCAAAGTAAACTAGAATTTACCAAAATTGCTCTGATTTTGTGCCAGGAAAAAATCTGGGAAAAGCTAAATCAACTGGGACATTTCAAGTTGAGAAGAGTAGTTGAGAAGATAGAAAATTATCATTTTAAAACAGATATTAGATGCCACAGCTTTGTGGGTATTCTTCTGAGTTAATAATGACTTGAATCATAGGGTATGGAGTCTGAAGGGAAACTACTTGTTAGCAATTCCTACCACTCCCACCCTTTTTGCAAGAGAGAAAATTGTTATGTCTAAATCATCACCTAAACAAACACTTCTCCATTTTTGGAATTAAAAAAAACAACAACAACACTTTAATGCATGATACAGTATCTTCATTGTGAACAAATGAGAAGTAATCCATAATATATTGGTTAAGCTGCTGACAACCCACTCCAGTATTCTTGCCTGAGAAATCCCAGGGACAGAGGAGCCTGGCTGGCTACAGTCCATGGGTTCACAAAAAGTTGAACAAGACTGAAGCAGCTTAGTACAAAGCTTCTGAAAGAAATAATACTAAGCAAGAGAAGCTAAATTTGATAGCCCGGGTTTCTCGTATGTGACTGCTGCTGCTAAGTCGCTTCAGTCGTGTCTGACTCTGTGCAACCCCATGGAGATGGTAGCCCACCAGGCTCCCCTGTCCCTGGGATTCTCTAGGCAAGAACACTGGAGTGGGTTGCTGTATGTGATTAAGTGTTAGTATTAGTTGCTCAGTACTGTCTGATTCTTTGTTACCCTATGGACTGTAGCACGCCAGGCTCCTCTGTCCGTGGGATTCTCCAGGCAATAATACTGGAGTGGGTGGCTATTCCCTTCTCCAGGGGATCTTTCTGACCCAGGGATCGACTGCTCCATTAATATTTAGTCTATTAAAGTTAATTCCACGAGCATTAACAAGCTACTATGTGGGGAGGGTGTGGATGGTACCTGTTCTAAATATCTGATCTGTGAAGCTTATAGCTAAAGACACAAGAATACCACAAGCACGTTCATACTGGTAACTTTCTATCAGAAAGGATCAGAAAGAGAGAAGCCTGGTCTACAAAAGATCTGGAGAGGGGGAAAAGATGCATGTGTTATTATAATTCTTTGAAGCTGAGATAGAACAGTTCTTTATCTAAAGCTTCTAAGCAATGTGAATATCTTCAGTAAGTGAAAAGGCATTCTCCAAACTTTCATACTTAGAAATGCATTAATCAGTTTCAAGAACTAGAAAGTTAGACAATAAGGAAATTTCCAAGAGCTGGCTGTTTATGAGAACAAAGTGTTTTACAAACAGGGACATTAAACGCCTCCGCTAAAATTGAAAGGACACTGTCTAAAACATACAGTCTATCACTGTGCTGAGTAATAATTACTCATTCATTTTTCTTGCTGGAAGTACATCTGCAGCATTTAAATTCAAGGAAGCTGAATCCTCAGTAGAGCCATTTTGAGAAGAAGCCAGCACATACTGAACGATTCATAACCCTTAGTTGAGAATATGTCCTGTAGAGCTAGTGACCCTCTTAAAGAAAGACTTGATTTGCAGTAACTAGAGGCTTAGTGAAAGTGAAAGTGTTAGGCACTCAGTCATGTCTGACTCTTTGCGATCACATAGACTGTAGCCTGTCAGGCTACTCTGTCCATGGGATTCCCCAGGCAAGAACACAGGATTGGGTTGCCATTCCCTTCTGCAGGGGATTTTCCTGACCCAGGATTGAACCTGGGTTTCCTGCTTTGCAGGCAGATTATCTACCGTTTGAGCCACCAGGTCTTAGGTATTGGGCACAATAATGGCCTGCTGTGGCTTATTGAGTTTCTCTCCTAGAAATTTTGAGCAGACATTGAAAGTGTGGTGGTGATTATAACTCAAGTAAGGAATTATGTAGGGAGGTTTTCTAATAATCAGCTTGTCACAGGCTTGCAGGTTCAGGCCATGGAGAGTTGAGGCACTAAATTTATTTTTTCTTCTTTCTACAACCACAATGAAAAAAGTAAAAGTGAAATCGTGTCTGACTCTTTGTGACCCCATGGACTGTAGCCTGGCAGGCTCCTCTGTCCATGGGGATTCTACAGGCAAGAATCCTGGAGGGGGTTGCCATTCCCTTCTTCAGGGGATTTTTCTGATCCAGGGATGGAACCCAGGTCTCCTGCATTGCAGGCAGATTCTTTACCATCTGAGCCACCAGGAAAGCCCTATAACCACAATACCCAGGCCAATTCTAACCAAAATAAAAACACTTAATCCTCATTCTATATCCAAATTTCTCCAACTTTCCCCAAAGGCCTTAACAGCCATTTTTGCCTCTCATATTGAGCCGTTGAGATGTGCTGTTGCTCCATCTCTAACAGGCAACCCCTGCAACCCTACCCTTCATTCCCTGCTTGAATTTTTTTTTTTTTTTTGGCTTTTCCAGAATATCATCCAGGTGGAATCACACATTATGTAGCCATTTCAGATGGGCTTCTTTCACTTATTAATATGCATTGAAGCTTTCTCCATGTTTTTCTTTCTCTTTTTTTAAATTTATGTGTTATTTTTGGCTTCACTGGGTCTTCATTACAGCGTGTTGGCTTTTCTCTAGTTTCAGTGAGTGGGGGTTACTCTCTATTGTGGTGCACAGGTTTCTCACTGCAGGGGCTTCTCTTGTTGCAGAGTGTAGGTTCTAGGGAGCATGGCTTTCAGTAGTTGGAGTGCACAGGCTTAGTTCCCCTATGACATGTGGGATCTTCCCAGACCAGGGATTGAACCCATGTCTTCTGCATTGGCAGGTGAATTTCTAACCACTGGACCATCAGGGAAGTCCTTGAATAATTGAAATTTTTATTATTGAGACCATTGGAGATTCACGTGCCACTTCTAAGAAACAATAGAGATAAACTTTGCCCATTCTCCCCAGTGATAAGTAATATTTTACAATACCATAGGATTCTGTCCCACCCAGGATACTGACATCACTACAACCCACTGAACTTATTCAGATTTTCCTAATTTGTATGCATATTTGTGTGCATGTGTTTAGTTCTACACTTGTGTTCATTTTTGAATAATAATTTTACCTGTAATAAATGGAGTACTTGCTATCTGCCTGGCACTGTTCTAACTTCTTTATGTGTATAATCTTGTCTATTACTCATGGAATAAGGACCGCACTGGGCTGACCTAGTGGCTTGGATGGTAAAGCATCTGCCTGCAATGCAGGAGACCAGAGTTTGATCCCTGGGTTGGGAAGATTCCCTGAAGAAGGAAATGGTTCCCCACTCCAATATTCTTTCCTGGACAATTCCCTGGACAGAGAAACCTGGCAGGCTACAGTCCACGGGGTCACAAAGAGTCGGACAGGACTGAGCGACTAACACTTTCACTTTTTACTTAGCCATGTTTTACAGATAAGAGAGTCTAAGTAATGTGGCAGTGGCAAAGCCGGGCCAATTCACTTTACCACCAGGCCACATATCTCTCGTTACTACAGAGCCCCTTTCGGTCACAATGTTCAGCCCTGTAGAACCAGACCGTGTTCAGAGGGCATGAGGCCAGGAACATGCTTCTGAAATAGCTATAAAAGTCAATGTCAGTTGCACTCGCTCTCTGTGATGGCCCACACTGTGTCTGTAGAGTGTGCTTCTCTCTGACCTAAATAAATCCATTTCTTACCTATAGAAAAAAAAAAAGTCAATGTCTCTTGCAGAGGATTTTTAGGACAGTGAAAATTATTCTATCTGTTACCCTAATGGTAAGTGTAAGAATTTATGCATCTGTCAAAACCCATAAAACTGTGGAATAGAAAAAGTGAACCCTAAGTGAAGCATGGGCTTTAGTAAATAATAATGTATCAATATTGGTTCATCAATTGTGAAAAATATACCACACTATTGCAATATGTTATTAAAGAGGGAAGGAAGTGAATGGGAACTCTGTACCTTTGCTCAATTTTTCTGTAAACCTAAAAACAATTTTTCTATAAACTAATTCTAAAAATACTCTATTAATTTACAAAATAGTAATAGACTCAGAAACAGAAAACAAACTTATGGTTGCTGCTGTTCAGTCACCCAGTTGTGTCCGATTCAGGGACCCCATTGACTGAAGCACACCAGGACTCTCTGTCCCTCACCATCTCTTGAAGTTTGCCCAAGTTCATGTCCATTGCATCAGTGATGCTATCCAGCATCTTATGGTTACCAGAAGGGAAAGGGAAGGAGGAATAAATTAGGAGTCTGGGATTAAATTATACACACTACTAAACATAGAGTAGATAGCCAACAAGGACCTACTGTATAGTCTAGGGAACCATACTCAATATCTGTAATAAGCCGTGATGGAAAAGAATCTAAGAAAGAAAGAAAGAAATATATATATATATATAACTTAATCACTTTGCTGTACACCTGAAACTAACACAAGATTGCAAATCAACTATTTAATTAAAAATTTAAAAATAATAATCTATTAATTTTTAAAAAGTTTTTAAAGAGTCAATGGCTCTTTCAGATGGACCTAATCACAAAGTAACTGAAAATGCTTTTATCTTTGGAAATCTCCAAACTGTGGTCACTGAGCATTTATATTTCGTGAGCTCTCTTGGATTATCTGAAGTGGCAGGAAACGAGTGACAAAAACTCAGGCACTTAGAGGGTGGCTGGGGATCTGTGCAGCTTTTTTCCCCTTCCACATCTCTCCCTGCATGGACCTCAGTGGCTGAGCAGAAGGAGGGCAGGCAGAGTAAAGTGTCTGTAATTCCCATCCATTCCTGAGCCCCGTGGAATCTGAACTTATGCTTACTGCATTGTCACTTGAACATTCAATCTTAACTGTCAAGATGTTCTTCAAGGCAGAGAAAGGACTTCAACATGGTATGCCAAAAATCTCTTTTCCATACACTTATTGGCAGCTACAAAAGAAAATGCTGCTCCTATTCTCAAAAATACTGTTTTTATGTTTCTGTGGAAATTCACAAAGGGGATATTATATTTAATCTTTACCACAAGAAGAAATACTTATTTTTGATGGAAATAATACTAGACATGGATATCATGGAAAATATTATATAAGCTTTTATATTGAGTGGGGAATCCACTTTGTACCTCTAGAATATTGTACATCCACCAATCAGGAGGATGGCCAATGACTACCCACTGCGGAATTTGTTCCTTTGACAAACACGCTGTGCTCCAGGCAAACTGTACCTCTACGCATTATCATATAAAACCTGAGACACAGATTAATCTTAGCAGCTATTTGGAGGAAGATAACTGAACATACCTCACCCTCCTCCACCCCCAAATCACAATCCAATATTAATTCATAATCTTTTTCATTGGCTTTGGTAATTGTACCCTTTGAAGACAATCTATGAATATGCGTAGAGCCCTTAGGCACCTTAATTGCCATTTCATCCAATTAACAAGTTATTAAAAATGCTTTGTGTGAGTACCCCTTCCCTCTTCCTTTCATCAGCAAAGAGTGAGCATAGCCTGTAAGGATGAAGGGCAGGAAGCAGTCACAGCAATGGCAGATAACAAAGGTATCAAAAACAAACAGCCAACTTCGTCCCATCTCACTTTTTTAAAAGTATTTTTTTTTCAATTTTTAAAAATTTTTGGCTGCACCATATGACATGTCGGATCTTAGTTCCCTGACCAGGGATCAAACCCACACTCCCTACATTGGAAACTCAGAGTCTTAACCACTGGATCACCATGGAAGTCCGTAAAAAATATTTGTTTATTTGGCTGTACTGGCTTTTAATTGCGGCATGCGGTAATCTTCCATCTTCATTGCAGCATGCAGGATTTTTTGTTGTGACATGTGGGATCTAGCTCCCTGACCAGGTATTGAACCTGGGCCGCCTGCATTGGGAGCTTAGAGTCTGAATCTCTTGACCACCGGGGAAGTCCTCTCCCATCTCACTTTGTCATTTGACCCTCTAGGTTCAGGTTTTAACGATCAATTCTTCTCCTTTACTAGTTCTTAGGGGACTAGTCCAGAGAAGGCAATGGCACCCCACTCCAGTAGTCTTGCCTGGCAAATCCCATGGACGGAGGAGCCTGGTAGGCTGCAGTCCATGGGGTCGCTAGGAGTTGGACACGACTGAGCGACTTCACTTTCACTTTTTACTTTCATGCATTGGAGAAGGAAATGGCAACCCACTCCAGTGTTCTTGCCTGGAGAATCCCAGGGATGGGGGAGCCTGGTAGGCTGCGGTCTATGAGGTTGCACAGAGTCAGACACGACTGAAACGACTTAGCAGTAGCAGGGGACTAGTCATGAGATGTTCCTGAAGTTTCAGTATGTTGTTAGAGTCATTTTTATGTAGAGTGTTATGGACAGATTGTTTTCAGAGCAAATGAGAAGCAGATCATACTTACAGCTAAATTGGCAGAGAGATCCATTTAATATTGCAATCAGCCTTTTCCTCACTCATCCATGGAAGGAAATGGGCATAGTTAACCTCAAGAAAAGGAACCTGACTTGAGAGAACAATCAAATAAATATATTTTAAGTGACTTCTATTTCCTATAACAACCAGGATGGCTATCAAGTTAACCTATGATAATGCTGCTGCTGCTGCTGCTAAGTCACTTCAGTCGTGTCCAACTCTGCACGACCCCACAGACGGTAGCCCACCAGGCTCTCCCGTCCCTGGGATTCTCCAGGCAAGAACACTGGAGTGGGTTGCCATTTCCTTCTCCAATAACCTATGATAATGAACAACCCTCAAATCTCCATGACTCCATCCAGGTTTATTTTTCTTCATGAAATGTGTCCAGCATGGGTCAGCAGAGTCTCCACTTCATTTAGTCTCCCGGGTCCCAGGATGATAGAGACTTCATGCTAATTCATGATCCCACCATCTCTGAGGCTTCCCTTGTAGCTCAGTCAGTAAAGAATCTGCTTGCAGTGCAGGAGACCCGGGTTCAATCCCTGGGTTGGGAAGACCCCCTGGAGAAGGAAATGGCAACCCACTCCAGTATCCTTGCCTGGAAAATCCCATGGACAGAGGAGCCTGGTGGGCTGCAGTTCATGGGGTCTTGAAGAGTCGGGCACAATTGAGCAACTAATACTTATTTACCACCTCTGAAGCAGGAGAAAGAAATGTGCAGTTGGTACCACCAATTAAATCCTTCTACTTGGAAGTGGCACATATCACTTCCACTCATATTTTATGGGCTGAAGTCAAGTCACCAGCCATACTTAACTTTAAGGGGACAGGAAATTGCAATCTTAACAAGGACCCAGAAGGAGGAAAATCAGAATATTTGTGAGTAATTATTACCATGCTGCCTATTCCCTGTGACTGACTCAGGAGTTTAATGATACACTGTGGTTTGAGAATTTAGCATTGAGTGTGTGACTCTATGAAAGTGTACCCTGAAGGTTTATGATAAGATCTAGTGTCTTGTGAGAGAAAGCTATTTAACTAATAAGTTAGCTTTGTGGTCCCCAACTTGTTGTCACATTTGCTATAATTCAAGGAAGTTGATAAAAACTGTATCTCTTATAAGCATACTTAGTTGTCCCTTATGAGAACTTTCTATTGTTTTAGGAACTAAGAAAAGCTGTCTTCCATTGACGAGTTGGCATGTTTCCAGTTGGAAATTAATTAGAATCTGTGGACTCTGCAGAGAACTAGGTTATAAGCTTTGAATTAGCCCCAAGAGTTAACCTATTTTCTTATCTGCTTTTAACCTTGTTTCCTCCATTGTAATTAATTGTAAAACAATGGTATTATATTTGTCCTTTAGATAAACTATCTCCAGCCCTTTTGTGAGATATGGAGAATGAACAAAGAATTGGAAGTCGCGGTGTGGGAGGCACGGGGTGAACTTGTCACTTTGTTAAAAACAATAGCTTTCCTGGTGGTGATGTTGTACTATAGTACTGGGCTTTCCAGGTGGTGCTAGGAGTAAAGATCCCTCCTGTCAAAGAAGGAGATGTAAAGAGATGTGGGTTTGATCTTGGGTGGGGAAGATCCCCTGGAGGAGGGCATGGCAACCCACTCCAGCATTCTTGCGTAGACAATCCTTTGGACAGAGGAGCCTGGTGGGCTAATAGGGTCGCAAAGAGTCAGACACGACTGAAGTGACTAAGCACGCATGCACTATAGTAATGCAAGATGTTGCTACTGGGGGCAACTGTGCAAAGGATATACAGGGTTCCTGGGAGTTATTTCTTACAACTGCATGTGAATCTGTAATTATCTCAAAGTTAAAAGATTTTTTTTTTTAAAAATCTACAATAGCTTTCCAAAGATGCTGCTAGTGCAGGTGATTTAAGTTTTTTTAAAGGACTTGAAAATGTCAAGATTCTCTTTCAAACCAATAATGTAATGAAATTCCCAATTTACCGTGCAATAGAAATCATTGTGGCAATGACTTGAAACCACAGATAAGGGATATTTCCATGAATTACTTAAAAGAAAAGGCATAAGATTCATATATTTAAAAAGTGAGAAGCATTGCTGAAGTCTCCCCACCTCCACTGCTGTCATGTCAAAGTCAGAGTTTCCCAAAGAACTCCAACAGCTACAAAACTCTCCGTCAGACATCTGAGCTTTGAAACAACCGATGAGAGCCTGAGGAGCCATTTTGAGCAATGGGGAATGCTCACAGACTGTGTGGTGATGAGGGCTTCAAACACCAAGCACTCCAGAAGCTTCGGGCTTGTCACGTGTACCACGGTGGGGAAGGTGGATGCGGTCATGAAGGCGAGGCCACGCAAGGTGATGGAAGGGTTGTGGAGCCCAACGGCCGTCTCAAGAGAAGATTCTCAAAGACCTGGTGCCCACTTAACTGTGAAAAAAAGATTTTTATGGGTGGCACTAAAGAAGACACTGAAGAACATTACCTGAGAGATTATTTTGAACCGTATGGGGAAACTGAAGTGTTTGAAATCATGACTGATTGAGACAGTGGCAAAAAGAGAGGCCTTGTTTTTGCGACCTTTGATACCGTGACGCCATAGACAAGACTGTCATTCAGAAACTCCACCCTGTGAATGGCCACAACTGTGAAGTAAGGAAAGCCCCATCCAAGCAAGAGATGGCTAGTGTTTCATCCAGCCAAAGAGGTGAAAGAGATTCTGGAAACTTTGGTGGTGGTTGTCAAGGTGGTTTCAGTGGGAATGACAACTTTGGTCATGGCGGAAACTTCAGTGGTGAAGGCGGCTTTGGTGGCAGCCGTGATGATGATGGATGTGGTGGCAGTGGGGACAGCTATAATGGATTTGGTGATGATGGAAGCAGCGTTCGAGGTGGCAGAATCAACGATTTTGGCAATTACAACTGTCAGTCTTCAAATTTTGGACCCATGACAGGAGGAAACTTCGGAGGACGAAGTTCAGGCCCTTGTGGTGGTTGAGGCCAGTACTCTGCCACATCTTGAAACCAAGATGGCCATGGTGGTTCCAGCAGCAGCAGTAGCCATGGCAGTGGCAGAGGTTTTAATTACTGCCAGGAAACAAAGCTTAGCAGGAGAGGAAAGTCAGACAAAGGACAGGGAAGCTACAGATTACAACAGATTTGTGAACTCAGCCACGCAGAGTGGTGACAGGGCCTAGCTGCTACAAAGAAGACATGTTTTAGACAATACTCATGTGTATGAGCTAAAAACTTGAGGACTATACTTGTGACTAATTGTATAACAGCTTATTTTAGTTTCTGTTCTGTGGAAAGTGTAAAGCATTCCAACAAAGGGTTTCAATGCAGGGCTTTTTTTTTTTTTTTTGCACCCATGCTGTTGATTGCTAAATCTAATAATCTGAATCAATGTGTATTTTTTTCAATGTGTTGTGTAAAGTTAGTCTACTCTGAGGCCATTTTGGTAAATTACCCGCAATGTGAAGTTAGAATTCCTTCAGAGTAATGCCAGTTTCCATTTGAAACTTATTTACAACCTGCTTTGATGGAGAAGCTGCTGTCTTCAGAACCTTGGTGTAGTTGAACTGACAGTTATGTGTTGTGACCTGGAGTTCATTGTTAGAAGGGTCACCCATGAAAAGTCATGGAGTTTCTGTTTTTTTTGTTTGGTCATTAATGATTGTTGGCAATATATCTAAATTCAGTAGATATGTATGCAATATATCTAAATTGAATTATGGTACCAGATAAAGTTATAGATGGGAATTAAGCTTCTGTATCATCCATTATCATGGGTAATCAATAAAAGATTTAATACCCTCTGAGCGCCGAAGAATTGATGCTTTTGAACTGTGGTGTTGGAGAAGACTCTTGAGAGTCCCTTGGACTCCAAGGAGATGCAACCAGTCCATTCTGAAGGAGATCAGCCCTGGGATTTCTTTGGAAGGAATGATGTGAAAGCTGAAACTCCAGTACTTTGGCCACCTCATGTGAAGAGTTGACTCATTGGAAAAGACTCTGATGCTGGGAGGGATTGGGGGCAGGAGGAGAAGGGGATGACAGAGGATGAGATGACTGGATGGCATCACTGACTCAATGGACGTGAGTCTGGGTGAACTCCGGGAGTTGGTGATGGACAGGGAGGCCTGGCGTGCTGTGATTCATGGGGTCGCAAAGAGTCAGAGACGACCGAGGGACTGAACTGAACTGAACTGAAAAAAAAAGTGAGAACTCTCTGCCTTCTTTCCTTTCTCTCCTCTCTCTCTGCTCTCTGTCCCCTTACTTCCTTTTCTCCTTCCTTCTCTTTCTCCCTTCCTCCTTTCTTTCTTTGTTTCTTTGTTTCTTCTTTCTTACATTTTTCCTTTTGAAACACAATTGAATCCCTCCTATTGCTAAAAACTATGGTAAGCAGTTGATAAAGAAGACAGAAAATGTGTCTGCCCACATAGTGCTTATAATTTAAAGGAGGAGACAGTAAAATTGTAGTTGTGATGCATGCTTAGAGTAAAACTAAGAGAGAGCTGAGATGAGGTAAGAGGAGTGAGGAGCTGCTCTAGACAAGGTCATCATCTGAGAAGAGGAAGGAGAGAGAGAGAGATTTGAATATTTTTGAGAATCCTTAAAGGTGACCAGTTTGGCTGGAAGATGGTTGGCAAGGAAAAGGCAAAGATTATCTTGGAAACATTGTGGGCAAAGCAAAAGTTTAGTAACTCCAAGCATTGTTATAGGTGACTGTCAGCTCAGACTGACATAATTACTGATATTTGTTCTAAATTAAACAAGTTCATTGTTGAACCAATGGAACTTTAAGTAGTCATTGTCTCTCTGATATACTGTTCGCATATTCTTCCATATTCATTTTCCAAAGAGAAAGCTAATGAACAAGAAGGGAAGTGATTACAAAATGGAATAGAAAAGTTAGAATTAGTACTATTTAGAGAGCTCTAGGTATGTAAAGTCAGAGAAGGCAATGGCACCCCACTCCAGTGTTCTTGCCTGGAGAATCCCAGGGATGGGGGAGCCTGATGGGCTGCCGTCTATGGGGTCGCACAGAGTCGGACACAACTGAAGCGACTTAGCAGCAGCAGCAGCAGCAGGTATGTAAAGTACCAGCAATAAGGAAAGTCCTTTTGTTGACACACATAGGTCACAATGTAAATTTATTATGATTCTAGAGCCAGCTCTTTCCATGGGGATGGATATTCTGCTCCTAGCATCTTGTTCCATCTGCCCAACATTCTGCTAAACATATTTGTAATCTATTTATTATTAGAAATATAAGGCTTAAATCCCTTGCATATACCACTATGACTTAAATTTACATTAAAGACTAAAAGACTATTTTGGAGAGAGGTTACTTCCTAGGTGTAGAGAAGGAATGGCAATAGATGAGAGGATATTAGGATATCAAGAGAACTAAACTTTTTTTTTAGGGCATGTGGCATCTTAGCTCCCCAACCAGAGATCAAATCTACATCCCCTGCATTGGAGGCATGGAGTTTTAACCACTGACCTACCAGGGAATTCTCAAGGACTAAAATTTCATGGCAACATTTTATTTATTAATATTGTGAGATAAGTACATAGATGATAAAGGTATTAATCTTTATAATGTTTTGGATTTTTGTATATATTTCTTAATATTTCTCTTTTTAAAAGTAGATAATTGCTTTCTCTTTTTAAAAGTTTTTATTTATTTATTATCATTATTTTATTTTTGGCTACACTGGCTCTTCATTGCTATGCCTAACACTTTCTCTCGTTGCCTTGTGTGGGCTTCCCATTGTAGTGTCTTCTCTTGTTGCAGAGTATGGGCTCTAGGATATGTGAGCTTCAGTAGCTGTGTCACACAGACAGGCTTAGTTTACCTACAGCAGGTGGAATCTTCCCAGACCAGGGATCAAACCCATGTCCCCTGCATTGGCAGGTGGAGTCTTAACCACAGGACCATCAGGGAAGTCCAGATGATTGCCTCCTGACTGTGTCCTAAGAGTAATCTTTAAGCAAGTTAGCTCTTAAAGTAGAAAAATTAAAGGAGAGGGGACAGATGGAAAGGGCTATGGGAAAGACTGAGTCTACTAATGAGAGATTTCTCAGACTTGAAGAAACTTAGAGAAGAGATTTAAACAATTGACTAAAGAAAGCCCTTCTTTTTAGAGCAGTTAGTCTGTTCACAGTCATGGGACCAGTTGGCGGAGCTAGTGGAGGAAACAGGGGGTCAGAGCTTCAAGCCAAGAACTCCTGACTTCAGGCTATTGTCCAAGAATTGCACTACAACTGCCTGGGATTTCCTTTTTAATCACTGTTGACACCAAATTTCATTTTAGTGACACAACTACTGTCTGGAAGTTAGAAGTAGGTTTGTTATTTAATGGCAAACTAGAGAAAGTATTTTAAACAAGGATGACAATGGACCCTTTTGGTCCACAGTAGGGTTTCCCAGGTGGCTCACATGGTAAAGAATCTGCCTGCCGTGAGGGAGACCCAGGTTCAATCCCTGGGTCGGGAAGATCCCCTGGAGAAGGCAATGGCAACCCACTCCAGTATTCTTGCCTGGATAATCCCATCGACAGAAAAGCCTGGCAGGCTACAGTCTATGAGGTCGCAAAGAGTGGGACATGACTGAGTGACTAACACATGCACAGTAGAGCAAGGAACACGTTTCTGGTAGGAGCCCAACCCAACTGACTTTGCCTCCCAGCACCCTAGTCTCTGGTTCTGAAAACCTACCACCCTCAGAACTGGGGAAGGAAAACTCATTGGGATCACTTGGGGTCAGCACTGCATCTCCACTGCCCCCCAAGAATACTCGAGTTCCTCAGGTTATCAGACAACCAACTGTCACTGGCAGAGAACTTACTTTGATATAAAAGGAAGAACTTAATCAGGTTAGTGTTACAAGAAACTTCAGAACAGCTGCAACTTGGCTGAGAATCTTGTTTATCTTGTTTATCTCTTTAATTGTGCATATAAGCCCAGAGGCTCTCTGATGGCTCTAATATAAAGAATAAATAGTGTGTGGGAATCCAGTAATTAAGTCTCCTTTTGTTTCCTGTGTGGTAATTTTTATGGAGACCACCATGATAACTTTCTTTCATGAGGCTGAGACAGAAAGGAAGTGCCAGGAGAAAACTTAGAAGGAATGAACAACTCAGGAAGTGCATCAATTTCACAATCAAACCTGCACGTGTTGGGTTTCAAGCAGACTCAAGACTAGCTGGAGCACAGTGATACAAAATCACTTCAACTCCAGAACAAACGCCTTTGTTGATATAACTGATCATGCCTTTCACATGAATCTTTCTCCGGAAACTCCCTGATGGTCCGGTGGTTAGGACTCTGGGCTTTAACTGCTGAGGGCTTAGGTTCAATCCCTGGTGGGGAAACTAAGATCCCACAAGTGGTGTGATATGGCCAACAAACAAATAATAATATCAGAGGGAAGAAAGAGATACAATATAAACAAAATAAAGAATATCTATATAAAACCAACAGCAAATATTTTAAAAAATAACCTAAACAAACGAAATCTTTTTCTAACCCCACAGTAGTTTCTCAGTAGTATGCACCTCTATTTGATGTTTACTGAGAAATGTTTTGATCACCACTTTCAAACGTGAACAAGCAAATGAATTATCAGGTTAAAATGCAGATTCTGATTCAGTAGACAGAGAATGAGATGGTTGGATGACATCACTGACTCAATGAACATGAGTTTGAGCAAACTCCAGGAGACAGCAAAGGACAGGGAAACCTGGCATGCTGCAGTCCATGGGGTCACAAAGAGCTGGACACGACTGAGCGACTGAACAACAGCAACAAGATCTGAGATTCTGCATTTCAAGGGGATGGGCCTGAGATTCTGCTTTCTTTCTTTTTTTGGCCACACTATGAGTCATATGTGGGATCTTAGTTCACCAACTAGGGATGAACCCGTGCCCACTGCAGTGGAAGTGTGGCGTCTTACCACTGGACTACCAGGAAAGTCCCAGATTCTGCATTTCTAGCAAGTGCCTAGGAGATGCCCACGGTGCTGGCCTAGGTTTTACATAAGCTCTAAACTCATCCAGCAGTTACTGTTTTAGATTTTAAAAGACACTCCCTGAAAATAATAAATTAATCCAAACAACTGGAAACTAGGGTGAGTTTCAGTGCTAAAGGCTCATGTCTCTTTGGGCCAAGAAGAAACTTTTGTGAGTTGAGATCAAGAGCAAGCTGGTAGACAAAAGCAGTGCCAGGCAAGATGCCACCTGATGGGGAAGTAAGGCTTATTTGGAATTATCTTGTCCATGGGTTATGGCAAACTCAGATCTCATCAACGTCGTTTTCAGAATGAATGATTACAGTCTGGTTGAGGGGGTCCAGCAACAATCATAATGGAGCAAGAGGCAGTGATTTTGTTCCAAAGGTATCAATCTGGATGGAAAATGGATCCATCTATGTCTCGATTGGAAGAGACAATGTACAGGCTTAAGAAGGTGGCTGAACCTCAGTCAGATGGGCTGTGGCTGTGAGCACAATGACTCCCACAAAGAACTGTACCAGTGTAGAAATCCAGTCAATCGGGAAGAGTGGACGTGCATGTTGAGGGTTAGGGAAAAAGCACAGTTGGATCCAGGGGGTCATCCAAGAGACACCAGATGCTAGGATTAGGACAGCAAAGCTAATTTCATGCCCCTGAATTTCAGATGTTAAATGCACTTTGAGACCTGTTTCCAATTAACTCACGAATTAGATGAAATTAAATTAATTGATGCTTTTGAACTGTGATGTTGGAGAAGACTCTTGAGAGTCCCTTGGACTGCAAGGAGATCAAACCAGTCAATCCTAAAGGAAATCAGTGCTGAATATTCATTGGAAGGACTGTTGCTGAAGTTGAAGCTCCAGTACTTTGGCCACTTGATGAGAAGAACCAACATTTGAAAAGACCCTGCTGCTGGGAAAGATTGAAGGCAGGAGGAGAAGGGGGCAACAGAGGATGAGATGGTTGGATGGCATCACCAACTCGATGGACATGAGTTTGAGCAAGCCCTGGGAGTTGGTAATGGACAGGGAAGTGTGGCGTGCTGCAGTCCATGGGGTTGCAAAGAGTCGGATGCCACTGAGCGACTGAACTGAACAGAAAATTAGATGAGACGTCTTCAATGCTTGGAGGTAAGTGGTGTTTCAAGAAAAAGTGGGAGCTGCCACATATGGTATACCTCCTAGATGCTGAACACTACATAGAATGTTTAAGACCCACTACTTTTATGATTAAAGAATTTTGCTCTGGGAAGATAAGAGAATGAGGAAGATGCAATTCTTTGAAGAGTTACTGGTCGAGTGGGAGTGGGAACTTTGACACAAGTAAGTTCTCATGATCACCTACATGAAAGGGGAGGGTTGAGAGCAGAGCTGTCTGTGGCCTTCATATACTCAACTGAATAGTAGCCATTCAAATCAGTAATTACAGGACTTCCCTGGGGTCCAGGTGGCTAAGACTCCGAGCTCCCAGTGCAGGGGACCCAGGTTCCATCCCTGATCAGGGAACTAGACCCCACATGCTGCAACTAAGAGTTTACATGCCCCAACTAAAGACCTGGTGCAGCCAAATAAATAAATGATAAAAACTAAGTGAATAAAAAAATAAGTAAATTAAAAAAAAATCAGTGACTAGCAAGAAGAATAATTGTTGAATTGAGTCAGGAGAATTACTGACATTAAAGAGAGGTTGCATTGAACTAGGGTGGGGGAAAACTCTTGCAGAAAATGCAAACATTTACCTCGCGATTACGACAAAAGCCAGGCCAAGAAAAATATTGTTTCTTTTCATAGGAAACATGAAATTACCTTTTCCTATATGAAAAACCAAACTGGTGAGGAGTTCTTTTAGAAGTTCTCTGTCCCCGTCACTTAACCTCATCCAGCTTCTTATTGCCTTTTAGATTGCCTTGTCAAATCTTACTGGAGAAGCAGAATCACTGATTCTCTTTACTCAGGAATTTACAAAGACTGTCTTGCAAAATATAGCTTTAATATATGGGGTATATTCCTACCTGTCTTGGTAAATAAAAGTCCAAACGACTACCAAGATGATTCCTAAATTGAGCGTGGTAGTGGAAGCATCAGTAAGTATGGGGTTGAAGCTGGTTGTCATGCTGTGTAAGGTCAGCAGGGTCCAGGTGACTCTGTGATGTTCATCATAGCCTAGTGAATCTGTGAAACTGATTTTTATCATCAGGGTGGTTGTTTACCTGACAAAATAACCCCATCACTTAATTATACCAAAAGGGAGTTCTTACCATCTACTTTTGGCCACACTGTATTCTCAGGGCATTGATTCAGGTCAAAAACACTAAGGTAACAGTATTTTATGGGGTATTTAATGACCCACCACTAAAAAAATTGTTTCCTCACTGATGCCTGAGATTTCATTGGTGATGTTTGTCTTCATTTAGTCAGTTTAGGTTGTATAACATAACTAGTCCTGAAATTCTTAAAAAACTATTGCCAGTTCTTTATGCAATGAACAATTTTCTGAAAGCTAAGCATGCCTTAGGTTAGATACTTGAGTCAAAAGAAAATAATACAGTAAGTCCCCTATATACAAACAGGTTTCATTCCAAGAGCTCGTTTTTAAGTTCAATTTGTTCAACAAAGTTAGCCTGCTGCTGCTGCTAAGTCACTTCAGTCGTGTCAGACTCTGTGTGACCCCATAGACGGCAGCCCACCAGGCTCCTCTGTCCCTGGGATTCTCCAGGCAAGAACACTGGAGTGGGTTGCCATTTCCTTCTCCAATGCATGAAAAGTGAAAGTGAAGTTGCTCAGTCGTGTCCGACTCTTAGCTAGTACCCAACTAACACCACTGGCTTTCTAGTACTGTACTGTAATAGGTTTATAATACTCTTCACATAAGTAATACATAAAAGAAAAACACACAAAAAAGAAAGAAAACATTTTTAACATTACAGCGCAATACCTTGAAAGGTAGAGTAGTATAGTACAACAGCTGGCTTAGAGGGGCTGGCATCAAGTGAACAGGCAAGAAGAGTTACTGACTGGAGCAGGGAGAGGAGATGGGAGACGGTAGAGCTGAAGGGTCATCAGCAATAGGAGATGGAGGGCAAGTGGCAACTTCACTCACCCCTGACCTGATGTTGATGGAATGCACATTCACATCTGTGAAAGACTGCAACTTGAAGGTTCATATGTAGGGGACTTACTGAATAGTACATGGTTTTCTTCTCTAGAAGAGGGAACCATGAGTGTTAAGAATATTGCTTATTATTGTACTAGTCAGGGTTCTATAGAGAAACAGAACCAATATACCTACCACCTATACGGTACTTACACATAATGCATGTACGCTAAGTTGTGTCCAGCTCTTTGCAACCTCCTGGACTGTAGCCTGCCAGGCTCCTCTGTCCGTGGGATCTCCCAGACAAGAATACTGGAGTGGGTTACATTCTCTTCTCCAGGGAATATTCCTGACCCAGGGATCGAACCAGCGTCACCAGTGACTCCTGCATTGGAGACTCACTGAACCATCTGGGAAGCCCTGTGTGTAATGTATCAGTTCAGTTCAGTTCAGTCACTCAGTTGTGCCCGATTCTTTGAGATCCCATGGAGTGCAGCACGCCATGCTTCCCTGTCCTTCACCAACTCCTGGAGCTTGCTCAAACTTATGTCCATCAGATCAGTGATGCCATCCAACCATCTCATCCTCTGCTGTCCCCTTCTCCCACTGTGTACCATTATCAAGGATATTGATGAGAAGTGTTTAATAGATTATTGTAACTATCTTTGAAAACAAATGCAGCTTAATCTCTTTTTAACCAGTTTTGTTTAAAAATAGATATATTGCATTCAGGATACAATCAACCTGAATCCTGAAACTCTAAAGTGCTTCTGTAAGTGAATCTCATAAATTTTTCAAAAATCCTTAGTGATGAATGAAGACCTTTGAAGACAATGAACCATGGTTTCAATCAACACTGTCCCTTCTGCCTACAGACACAGTTAGAGAACAAACATACATGGAAGAGTCTATATCTTGGCTGTGGGTTTTTTGGTTGCAGGAATGTGATCCTAAGTTGTCACTATTTTAAATAAAGTCAGGCTATAATAGAATATTTCATCTGAAGATATGGTGTCAAGCAACTATGAAAGGTCTTATCTGTGGAATCAATTCTTGATTCAAAAAATATGCTTAAGATCAAACTGAATCAGTATAACAGAAAAATAATTACAAAGGCTGAAAATTCTCCCCTAATTTTTTTTTTCCTTCTGTTAGTAAACCGATGTAGAAGAGACACTTTGTACCCTGAAGGAGACTGCTGTCGCATCTGATAAATCATATAGGCTCGTGAATGTATGTCATCACCCTCAGGAATGACAGGTCTATCTTCGTCATCCTCGTGGGATTTGAGCGCTGACACTGTCAGAAAACTTGACTAATAACCTTCAGCTGGACCTTTCAAACTCTGCACTTCTTGATAAAGATCGTGATAAAGGACAGTATTTTCACAGGTTCACAGGGTTGGGAGAAGAGGGTCACTGAGGACTTTGACACTTTTAAGTTCAGTTCACAGTACTCTGTGAGAAACCTTAAGTTTTGCTGCACTTGCAATTGTCGGGATGAGTCACAAGAAAATGAATATGTGACCCTCAGAGATACTGCATTGGCTTTATTCTCTCAAAGATACGTGCATATGAGGGCAATTATACACATCATTGCTTGACAAGAAGGACACATTGTTGACATTCTCTAAGTTTAAACTGAATGCCTTCCACTTTATATTGTGCGCTTTAGGGCATGTGTTTTATCAGTGAGAGATTCATTATGACAGTGAAGGGGAAGAAGCAATTCATTCCCCATATGTTCAAAATGCAAAAACAAAGGTAAATTTTGCTAAAGATGGAGCCATACCCAGGGGAAAGGACAATTCTGAAATGCTCATTGCATTTTTTAATCCACGTTTGAATATATGAGAAAATCTAGACTCTATCCAGGGGAATGTGCTCAATTCCTTCCTTCTCAATGTCATTTTGGTTTAAAAACATCATACTACGTTTACATCATGACCAAAAACCTTGGAACATCATAAAATGGTAACTAAGCATGATTATTCTGTGCATTCAATAATGCCGATTTCAAGAGACTACGCAAAGAAGAATCCTTGAAATTGCTTTATTGTTGACAAAAACAGTGTATAATTAAAGATTTGATGAGGAACCTGCAAACAATAAAGAATGTGACTATTGCCAGCAAAATACAATTATTCCAAGTCCTTTAGACATTACAAATATAGTTCTTTAACACCAGATGGTTCACATGTAACAAAGCCATTTTAGAATGCTTAACTGTGCTTTGACAAAACCTTCGAAGAATGAGGTAGTTTCCTTTACCCACCGTATCTTCCACATTATTACAATTTTAGTGAGCTTAAACCCTTTTAACATGACCGTTAAATAATGATTCATAAGAGCCAAGCCTTATTTACAAAGTATTTCTTTCTACTTGATTATTCTTAAAGAGAATTTCAAGAATCACTTCATAACTGGAAAATTTTGAGACAAGCAATGGTGGGAGCTTTTTCTTTACAGACTTAGATGCAAGAGAATAAGTTCTAAAAATTCCATAGTGAAGCTGGTATCCTCCCATTTCTATCCATAAATGCTGATTTTAAAACTATGTCCACACAAAAAAACAAAACACTACTTCCTCACACTCCGATTTTCTCTCAGCCATCAAGCAAGCACAAATTCTTCAGAATAGGGAGTTAGGTTCCATGTGTAGGCTGATTGGGCGATTCGTGGGGTCATTCATTCTTATTCATCAATAGGAGACCATCTGCATAATTTATGAATGCATACAAATTAGCTAGCTTATTTAAAGACTTCATTCAAAATCTACTTACAGCCGTACTCTTGAGAGAATACTAACACTCTTCAAAAACTTATCAATGAAGTAGAATTTGAGGCAGGTATTTGCAATCCTTTCTCGACCCTGAGAATGACTTTAACAACCACTATGAAATTAGCTTGAGGACATCACGGCATGTTGTACAGTTTAGTTAAAAACAAAATGATAATATTCAACTATTTTCCAAGTCAGTTAACCTTCAACAAGGAAAGGGGAGATGGTGGCAAATAGTATTCCCAAGGGGAAAAAGAAGGCGTGATTTACTCCAAGCTACGTATTTGTCTCAAGATGATTCACAAATCTTAAAACAGTTGAAGAAAAGACATAATAGACCTTATAGATATGCAATTATGAACTCTTGACCAAATTGGTAGTAATTCGAAGTGGTTCCCATGGAACATGAATGTCAGATTCCCATGTAACATGACCTCAAGGTCATGGTAAAATTCTAGTATCTGATAAGCTGACCACTATATTTAGTTATCTCCTAGCTGGCAATGTTCTTACTTGGCACCTATATTGAAAGCTGGAGATCCCTATGGCTGGCACAAGAAAAGAAAAGCTGTTTTGGACAGCACAGACCCAAGTTTGAGATTTTCCTTTCTTTCTCTACAACCAGTTGTTCTTCCTCTAATATCTCTAACTAAAATTGTCTCCAGTGATGGGTAACAAGGAATCTAGCCATTGCAATAGTGAGCTTGAGGAGAAATCTGTCAGTGAAAATACATTTAAATTCATTCCCATATCACAGGTCACAATTTTTATCATCCCAACAGTGGATTCCATAGGTAAACATGATGTAACTCAAGTTTTAGACCTTATTAATTGGGCCTACTGTGGTATGAAAAATATACTTACTTACCTGAAACTTCAATACTTGAATCCAGCAGTCATTTGCTAAGACTGAACTTCATGCCTTTATCATTCACTAAAGCAAATATATTTACATGTATCTGGATTTTTTACTCCAAACTCTTCTATATTCTATTGTTTCATTATCATATCCTCAGATGAATATCTGGCATATATGCTGAAGATGGAAAATAAATCACTTTATTCTATCTTTCATTTTTTATTTTTTTTTTTTGTCTGTACAACTTTCAGGATCTTAGCTTCCTAACCAAGGACCAAACTCCAGCCCCTGCACCAAGTTCAAACCACTGGAAAACCAGGGAATTCCCTACCTTTGTGTTTTTAAAACAGCTTTCTGGAAATGATTTTTTTTTGTAATAAAAAAAATCTCTTTGCAATATTTTAAATGGCCTTTCTTTTAAAACCTCAAGCTGTGAAAAACTGTTAGGTTTTCCACCTGCTATTTTCTGAGTAGCTATAATCCATCATTTTCAAGCTAAGTCTAAACAGTTTGATTTATAATTGACATTTTCCAGAAAAACTCACTCTAGAAACATTTTGTTTATTTCAATAATACCTGACTTTGAGTTTAAGAAGATCAGCAAGGATGCTGTACTTTGAAGTGTTCTTTTGTTAGATGTACCACAACAGCTTAACATTGTTCCAAAGGAACGCAGTTAACAAATATACCAAGTTGATACAACAATTATACCAATATGCAGTGTACAGATTTGTGTATGTGCTCAGTCGCGTCCGACTCTTTGAGAGCCCACAGACTCTGGCCCACCAGGCTTCTCTGTCCATGGTATTTTCCAGGCAAGAATATTGGAGTGGGTTGCCATTTCGTACTCCATGGGATCTTCCACCCAAGGATCAAACTCTTGGCAGATTCTTGAGCCACCTGGATAGCTCAGTAGGCAGTAAACCAGGAGGTAATTTCTACCGGTAACTCCTAAGTACTAATCTACTGAGCAGTTTCCCATGAGAGGAAAGAAAGGAATGGAAAAATAGGACATATTTCTTCTAAAAATGAAATGAAAATATTCATTGTGATTTCTTGATAACAGATGTGCTCTGGCCTTTGCTTCATTATCTAACTGTATTATTAATAACTACTACTTTTATACCTAAAACTTTAAATAGCAGAGTACAAATGCCATGAGGGTAATGTCTATATACTACTTATTTTCTAATCCCTAGTGTGAGTTGTTAGGCACATTAATCATCAAATGAACTCATCATCAAATTAACTATAAGCTTTTGTGATCTTAATCAGTCAATATGTTAAGCTTATTGAAAGAGTGACTCCTTTTGTGGGGAGGCATTTAGAAAACAGACACCTGAACAAATTCTACCTGTGGCAAAACAAAATGATAGGTGTTATTGTCGTTGTTTAGTCACTAAGTCGTGTCCAATTCTTTGTGACTCCATGGACTGTAGCCCTCCAGTCTCCTCTGTCCATGGGGTTTCCCAGGCAAGAATACTGTAGTGGGCTGACACTTCCTTCTCCTGTGTCAAGGATCTTGCCGATTCAAGGATCGAACCAGCGTCTCCTGCACTGGAAGAATTCTTCACTGCTGAGCCACCGGGGAAGCCAGATAGGTGTTATATCTATTAAAATTACTTGCCAGGATTACTCTCTATAACTTAGTTCACATAGCCACAGAAGAAACCCACATTCCAGGAATACCAGGGATCCTCCTTATAATGTTTCTCTGTGCTGTGTGCTGTGCTTAGTCACTCAGTCACGTCTGACTCTTTGGACCCTATAGACTATAGGCCCCAGGCTCTTTTGTCCATGGGGATTCTCCAGGCAAGAATAATGAAGTGAGTTGCCATGCTCTCCTCCAGGGGATCTTCCCAACCCAAGGACTGAACCCAGGTCTCCCTCATTGCAGGCAGATTCTTTACCACCTGAGCCACCAGGGTAGCCCAAGAATACTGGAGTGGGTAGCCTATCCCTTCTCCAGGGGATCTTTCCAACCCAGGAATTGAACCAGGGTCTCGTGCATTGCAGATGGATTCTTTACCAGCTGAGCTATCAGGGAAGCCCAATGTTTCTCTAATCCCTGTCTAAGCTTTAGTGCACCCCATGAATATTTATTGCTCTCAATATTATAAAAACTATCACTCACTGAAAGTAAACAAACATTGTTTTCTGCTTAAAATATTCTTTTCCCAATCATAAGGGTAAACTGAACATATAATTTTAAAAAGGGACTTTTTAAGGAAAAAGAATACAGTGATTGGGAATGGGGAAAATAAATAAGCTCATGGCAGCAACTGATTTTATAGCACAAATTCCTTAAAACAGAGCTGAAACTGCAGCTTTAATAAAAGGTCCCTACAATTCTTTTGACCAAGATATATTCATTAATTGCCTTCAAGTGGGCACCCAATGGGAAGAGCTGACTTGGAAAAAAACCCTGGTGCTGGGAAAAATTGAAGGGAAAAGGAGAAGGGGGCAGCAGAAGATGACATGGTTAGATAGACAGCATCACCAATTCAATGGACATGAACTGGAGCAAACTCTGGGAGATAGCAGAAGACAGAGGAATCTGGCATGCTGCAGTCCTTGGGGTCACAGAGAGTTGAACATGACTGAGAGACTGAACAAGTGCCCCAAAGTGCTCTGATTTGAGGAAAGCCAGACTCCAATAGTTTGGCCACCTGATGCAAAGAACTGACTCACTGGAAAAGACCCTGATCCTGGGAAAGATTGAAGGCAGGAGGAGAAGGGGACGACAGAGGATGAGATGGTTGGATGGCATCACTGACTTGATGGACATGAGTTTGAGCAAGTTCTGGCAGTTGATAATGGACAGGGAAGCCTGGCGTGCTGCAGTCCATGGGATCACAAAGAGTCGGACACTACTGAGTGACTGATCTGAACTGAACTGAGACCACTTGTTTGGGTACAACTGTATCAAGCAACAAAATTGATATGATGAAGAATTCTCATCCAGGGTATATAACATAAGCTTCTCACATCTTCAGAAGGCTGACACTGCCAAGTCATATAATCAATGTGACACTGCACTTTCTTGTAGCTACTGCAGATCTTTTTTTCCTCCCTAGTGACAACCTTTTAAGAAAAGAATAAAGGGGGTTTACTAGGTAGGAAAAAAAAAAAGTGATTCTCGAACAATGTTTCCCAGGCATTTATTCCTTTTTCCCTTTTATTTTTCCGCTGTACTTTTGGAAGAAAAGGTTTTATTATGAGCGTATTCATTCCTGCAAGTTCTGGGAAACATAGTATCTGTCCCTGAAATGGACTCGTCTTTTGGTGTATTGTGAGCTGAATCCTTGATAAATGACTGCAACAGAGAAATTCCTAAAAGCAAACAGCTTTAGGAAATGCTCTGGTTATTTCTAATGCCTGAACACTTTGTTTTAAGATCTTGGTTTCCACTGATTTTGTTTTGAAAAAGGCTGACAAACTCGGTCTGAAATGTAAAAATGGGGGGAAAAAAATGGAAGGAAGAGAACATGCAAAATAAGCTAATCATTATCATTTTAAGTGCCACCAGTTCTGTTTATAATCATGCACATGTGAATTGCTGAATCTCATTTGATCAACCCAATTAAACATTAAATAATTGCAGCCAATTATGCAAATATCAGCAACAATATTAATTTGTTGATCTTTTTGAGCAGATTAGCCTCACATGTTCCTAATGCTAGACTATCTTACGCCTTAAATGATCAATTAGTGTTACGATACTAAGTCTTGAAGAATGGATAATTGCCTAGTTATAATGTGCCACTCTTGCTGTATTAATCCACTGCAATTAAACAAACAGTGCACAAGGAAAAAAGATGTGCAGATGTTCCTTTTAAATCTATTTAACAAGTTAGTGTCAAGGTCAATTTCCTGTCTTATTATTACTTAAATGAGAATGGCAGATTGTGTTCGCTGTTTTAGGAGACTTGGTTCCTTTAAATGTATATCCTTCGTCTTCACGAAGTCTGGTTTTTAAGGGCTTAAAATGCTCTTAAGGTTTGATGAAAGAAATCACACAGACATAATGTCAAGACATATTGTTCTCCAACTTTTACAAGGAACATGTCTAGCCATACTAAATTTAGAGATGCAAAGTGTAAAATGTATTTGTGGCAAACAAATGACTTCCATTTTTCATAGGAATGTTGAGTCTGGTTATTATGTGCTACTTGACAGGTTAGAATTACCTTAGGTCACTTCTAGACTACAATATTGAAAGTGAGGTCACAAGGTTTAGCAAAGGCAAACGCATACCCTTAGAATGCTACTTGGTGAACAGTGTGCAGGCAGGACAGTTAAAGCATGTCAGACCTGAAAAGAACAGACTCTCTCAAGACTTCAGATTGCCAATTAAGAGCCCCCTAAAAAAGATATTTTTACCATTCCTTTTCATCTTCTACTTTCCTCATTTTCATTTTACCATTCCTATCTAAAAAGACCCTATGGCCAAAAGTCTTGGAAAAGAATCAAAGCCCCATTTGCTATGTGCTGCTAAATGCCTTAAGGAAATTTTTCCAGCACGTCAAACTTTTAGAATTTTTTTCCTTGCTCTGAAAAGAGAATGAAATATGATCAGCAAGATGAAAGTTATTAGGACTGAAGGAAACCAAAATAAAACGTCTGAGAGTTGACCTTCCAAGGGTAAATGTTTTCTATCAAGATTTGACTTTCCCCTAGATAAACCAGGACACTACAATTTTAACTCACGGCTCCCAAACAAGGAAAATACCATCTATAATCGCTCTCCCTATACCCTAACCATGTGCTTATCCAATCCCCATTCAACAGGAAAGAGCACCTATAAACCCAGAGTATAAAATCCAGAGTATATTCCTCTTTGCTTTCTACCAAAAAACTAAATATGATTTATTTTGTATTTAACACTTTAACATTTATGTATTCGACATATAACATATAACATGTCATTTCCATTTGGTTGATATGATATCACCATCTTTTTAGAATTATTACTTTAATTCCCAGACACTCTTCAAATAAGAAATCATTCCTCCAACAAACTACAATCAGAGTATCTCTATGACTTGGCAGTCCATGGAAATTAAAGACAACATGAGGTAAATATAGACAGTCAGAATCAATCACAAATTCTAGTAAAGAGGTTTCATAATATAGAAACAAAGAAGGTATACTTCTATAGAAGCTAAATGTTCATTCATTCCTTACTATGGGCCAGGCTGGGGGATGCAAAGATCTATAAGGCACAAGACCCTCAGTCCTGTAGTGAAGCCTGCCCACGAATTACAGCACAATCTGGAGACAGCAGGGGTGGTCTTGATGTACCAGTGGAGCCTGGTGCCAACTGTGATATCAGGAAGGAGGAGAGATTCTCCCTAAGAGGACTTAGGGGACCTGGAAAGAAATATAAGGGAAAGAAATCCAGTTTCTCTAAGTCTTGATTTATAAACAACAACAACAACACACTTTTCTGAGAATGGAGATGTGGCCCGGGAAATGGTACCTATGAAATGTACTCAGATCAGCTTTCAAACACAAAGACACTCATTGGTTGAGAAGCAGAACATAACTTATGCTAAAGAATAAACATTTTTTTTTAAAAAATCTGAGTGAAGCCCTAAGGGAGGCACTAAGATTATGGAGGAAAATTCTACAATTCTATGGCTTCCATAATCAACTCTCTAGAGAAGGTAAGGAAAACTTCTAGGAGCAAGTTTAGAAATGATCATTGGACGATTGCGATTCGTCTTCTCTGGCATGAGGAAACAATCGCCCTGGTAACGCAGCTATTATGAACAACAGCACAACTAAAATCAGGTAGCCAAAGACATTTCCCATAATTCACATGCACAGTCTGTCCCAAGTGCACACGTCCCGTTCCTGTCCATTCAGGCTACCGTGATTGTCCAGTCGCTCTCTTCTCTTCCGTACTACAAGAAAAGCAAGAAGACAGGTTTCAGTGTAAAAGCTAACAGCACAGGAACAGCTTATAAATAAACTTAATGATATAACCAACGTTGAACAAACGGTTCATTTCTGTTTTGTACATTAAAAGCAGGTTCATATTGAAAATAAGACTATGTATAAAGAAACAGTCAAATACCTGGGAAGAATCATAGATTGTATAATTATTGTTGAGCTCAAATTTAGAGCTGGTATAGGTTCCTTACATATGCCTTTTCATTGCTATTCTGTATTTAGTTTCTCAGATCATGTCCCGTTTTCGCTTGACTCGCCTCTTTAGTACTAATATAACTTCAGTTGAAATGAATACAAAACATTAGAATTCCTGAATTGGAAAGAACATTACAAATCATCTAGGCTGCAGGGAATGAGCCAAATAAGTGTGGCTCTGGATTTAACTTCAGAGCAGTTCTACTTCTATTTGTTTCGTATACTGGGATTCCACGAAAGGTCTCTTTTGCAGAAAGTTCTAAGGCTTAAAAAAATCAAGTGTGAAGAGCAATAAACTTTTAAGTCCAGCTTCTCATTTAAGGACACTAACGCTCTAGCAAACTCTGTTTTTAAAATTTTCTTTTATTGAAGTATAGTTGATTTACAATGTAATGTTAATTTCAGCTATGCATACATATACATGTATGAGTGTATATATATACGTACACATACATGTCTATATATACATGTTGTTGTTCAGTTGCTAAGTCATATTCTACTCTTTGCGACCCCCACTGACTGCAGCACTCCAGGTTTCCCTGTCCTTCACTACCTCCTGGAGTTGGCTCAAACTCACGTCCATTGACACGGTGATGCCATCCGACCATCTCCTCCTGTCGCCCCCTTCTCCTCACAGTCTTTTCCAGTGAATTGGTTCTTTGCATCAGGAGGCCAAAGTACTGGAGCTTCAGCTTTAGCCTCAGCCCTTCATATATATATATATATATACACACACACAATAGATATATATTCATTGGAAGGGCCTATATATATATAGGCTTCCCTGGTAGCTTAGGTGGTAAAGAATCTGCTTGCAATGTAGGAGACCTTGGTTTGATTCCTGGGTCAGGAAGTTCCCCTAGAGAAGGGATAGGCTACCCACTCCAGTAGTCTTGGGCTTCCCAGGTGGCTCAGAAGGTAAAGTATCTGCCTTCGATGCTGGAGACCTGATTCGATCCTTGGGTTGTGAAGATCCTCTGGAGGAGGGCATGGCAACCAACTCCAGTATTCTTGCCTGGAGAATCCCATGGACAGAGGAGCCTGGCAGGCTACAGTCCACGGAGTTGCAAAGAGTCAGACATGACTGAACAACTAAGCGTTGTATTGCTGCTGCTGCTGCTGCTAAGTCGCTTCAGTCGTGTCCGACTCTGTGCGACCCCATAGACGGCAGCCCATCAGGCTCCCCCATCCCTGGGATTCTCCAGGCAAGAACACTGGAGTGGGTTGCCATTTCCTTCTCCAATGCATGAAAGTGAAAAGTGAAAGTGAAGTCGCTCAGTCGTGTCCGACTCTTTGCGACCCCATGGACTGCAGCCTACCAGACTCCTCCGTCCATGGGATTTTCCAGGCAAGAGTACTGGAGTGGGTGCCATCGCCTTCTCCGAAGCATTGTACAGCACCTATATATATATATGCTTCCATATTCTTTTCCATTATGGTTTATCACAGAATACTGCATACATTTACCTGTCCTATACAATAGGTTTTGTTGTTTATACATTTTCTATATAGTTTCCTTCTGCTAATCCCAAGTTGGGATGGATCCCAATCCATCCCTCCCCCACTCCCATCCCCCTTGGCAACCATAAGTCTGTTCTCTTCTAGGAAACTCTTAACTACAGCCCAGTTCTGTCTCTGTGCAATGCTATTTCTCCTCCATCACACTGTCCATGTCCTGGGTGCCTCTTAATGGAGCTTTAAAGACTTCAGAGAACAGAATCTATCACATTGGTAAAAATACTAGAAGCTAAGAATGGGTTCCCCTACAACCTTCTGCTTTACATGAAAAGGAGGATGAAGGAAGCCAGTGTCACTAAGTGACTTACTTAATCCACATCAGAAAGTGTTGCCTACAGAGTATGGCCTCCCACTGTTCACACTGTTGATTTCATAATGAATTCCAGACAAAACATTCCCAAATTCTGCCTGATTTATATATAGAGAGAAATACACGTTTTATTTTTCCTATTTGAATCTCCAGTAATACATTAGACACTTTAGCCATTAATAATAATTGAGTATCAGCCTACTGATATTTTGTATGCTAAGTGGGTTTCCACATTTCCTATTGGGTATGTGTGTGTTTGCATACTAAGTCGCTTCAGTTGTGTCCAACTCTTTAAGACCCTATGGACTGTAGTCTGCCAGCTTCCTCTGTCCTTGGGATTCTCCAGGCAAGAATACTGGAGTGGGTTGCCATTTCCTTCTCCAGGCGATCTTCCAGAACCAGGAATCAAACCCGCATCTCTTGTGTCTCCTGTACTGGCAGCTGGGTTCTTTACCACTAGCGCCATCTGGGAAGCCCTATTGACATTTTAGCAGATCTACAAACTTACGATTCATGACTATAATTTCATCATGAATCTCACCAGTTAAAATGAATTTGCTTTCAGTTACTCATTTTAGTTTTATCAACAGTCAAGATCAGTTTTGAATACAATGACAGTCATAGGCCGTGTAATTCTATGAACCTACAGAATATGTATTAAGGTTTTTCTCTCTTGTCCTGCAACTCATGCTTTCATGTAAAATCATAGCATCTTGAGATGTTATTCAAGGGATGTGATAATACAGCTAATTCATAGTATCTAGACCTAGGTGATTATCACCTTTCATTTCAATGATGAATAATGTACTTTTAATTTTCCAAGGTGAAATAATTCAAAGTAGAGATGACAGATTTTAGCAGGAATAGAAATATGCTACCTTTAAAAGGTATCCAGAGAAGGCAGGGAAAGAAAACACTTGTCTGCATGGACCAGGCTGTCCTTATACTGCGGTCAGTGCTTTTAACGGGCTTCCCTGGTGGCACGGTGGTAAAAGAATCTGCCTGCCAATGCAGGAGACGAGGATTTGATCCCTGAGTCGAGAATATCCCCTGGAGGAGGAAATGGCAACTCCAACATTCTTGCCTGGGAAATCCCATGGAGAGGAGCCTGGCAGGCTACAGTCCATAAGGTTGCAAAGAGTCGGACATGACTTAGTGACTAAACAACAAAAATGCATCCCTGACACTACCATAGCGACAGCCTTTAATGTTTGCAGTGCAGTAAATCAAATCCAGCCTGTGGGATGGTACTTTGAGTCCACGTGGAAGGCTCAGTGTGATGTGCAGAACTTTTCAACTTTTCATCAATTCCAATTAGAACACTGAACTAAAACGTGACTAATAATGACAATCTTATTACTTGCATTCAATGCACATTTGGCAAAATTTTACAAGGCCTTCACTAAAACGTGCCTTTTACATTTGGCAGAAAATTCTAAAACATAAAAGGCCACACTGCAAGTTAGGCACTTAACTCTCAACAAGGCCAATAAAAATAGAACCAGTGCTGAAGTTAACACTTCATCATCCTGGTTGTAGGTAATATTCAATGGCCATGCAAAGCTCTGTGATCTGAAAACAAGGGGTGAAGTGTGAATTAGGGAACAAGGAGGGGCTGGGAAGCTGGGCAAGGTACTGTAGCATCAAGGCAATCTAGGATGTTCACCAAGTCTGCACACACACACAGAATAGCTCAGGACTTCTCCAGGGAAAGAATGGTTATTTATTCTCACAAAGCTGCAGCCACTGGTGGGAAAAGAGATTTTTAAAATTCTATCTGGTGATGGGCTATCAATACAGATGACACTTTGACCCCACTCATCTTCCCTTATTTTAAACTACTGAAGATGTCCACCTCAGGGTCTTGACAATCACTCCTCCCACTTTCTGAAATGGCAGTAGCAGTCCTGCTAGCTACTCAAACATGCTACCCTGGTATTTATGACCTGGGCTGCAGCTTTTATCTGATCTTGACAGCAGTTTCGATGTATATCTCACTTTGAAAAAAATCTAAATCAGATTCTCTTAAGTTTTTTTTTTCTTTTTGTAAAATAATTTGACATTTTTATCTCTTCTCAGAATGTGTTAATACACAAGGGCAACATGTTTCTATTCTTTAGTACTTGCTTGGTGTGACACTCACCCAATCATTCCTTTCTCAACACTACTGAGGTTCTTGCCTGGCGGTCCAGTGGTGAAGAATCTGCCTTCCAATGGCGGGGACGTGGGTCCAATCCCTGATCAGGGATTTAAGATCCCACAAGCCACAGGGCAACTAAACTCACACAACACAACTAGACAAGCCCACGTGCTGCAATTACTGAGGCCGCGTGCCGCAAGAGAAGCCTGCAGGCACCACAGCCAGAGGAAGTCACAGCCAAAAATGAATTAATTAAAACAAATTTTAATTCACAAATTAATCTTAAAAATTGAAGAATATAGTACAAAGAGAAAATGTTAGCAGGAGTCAGGGTAAAAAAATTAAAAAAAAAAAAAAAGAAACATTACTAAGTATGTACTATGGCACAGACGCTGTGAGAATATTGGAGTTACAGAAAGAGAATAAAATAACACCCACACTCAAACAACCATGGAACAGAGGCAAGTGTATGACTAATCAGAACGTACTTTAAAAGTTCTAAGTGATCCTCCAGGGGCTATGGAAAATGGGGAAGGAGCAGCAGGTAAGTGGGTGAATGTACGTTTGTACTAAGGAAAGGGGATGTTATTCTAGAGATTTAAAAGATTCTTCAAGGAGATGCATCTTGAAGAAACAACCAACATCTTATCAAACAGGCCAACTAGAAGATACAGGAAGGCAGGAAGGAAGCAAATAGAGCAGAGCATACTGGAGGACAGAGAAGACCTTCATATGGCAGAAGCAAAGGTGAGTATGATGGTCAGAGGAACAGCAAAGAGCAAAGGGAGAGTGAAGGGTATGGACAGCATGGTGATGTTCTCCAAGTTCAAGCCTGGTTAAGGATGAACACAGAAGTGCTTTTTTTTGTTATACTGCTGCTGCTGCTGCTAAGTCGCTTCAGTCGTGTCTGACTCTGGGCGACCCCATAGACGGCAGCCCACCAGGCTCCGCCATCCCTGGGATTCTCCAGGCAAGAACACTGGAGTGGGTTGCCATTTCCTTCTCCAATGCATGAAAGTGAAAAGTGAAAGTGAAGTCGCTCAGTCGTGTTCAACTCTTCGCAACCCCATGGACTGCAGCCTACCAGACTCCTCCGTCCATGGGATTTTCCAGGCAAGAGTACTGGAGTGGACTGCCATCAACAATAAAAACAGCAGTTGTAGTTCTACCACTTAATGAGAGCCGGTCATGTGCCAGTATTAAAAAAAAATAAAAAGAAGAAGGGACTTCCCTGTTGGTCCTGCGGTTAAGAATCCACACAATGGTTCAATCCTTGGTCAGGGAACTAAGATCCTACACAAGAAGCAACTAAGCCCACAAGCGACAACTAGAGAGTCCATGTGCAATGAAAGGATCCCGAATGACAATGAAGATCCCATGTGCCACAGCTAAGACCAAACACAGCCAAACAAATAAATATTAAAAAAAAAAAGTCACAAAATCAGTCTGCATTCACTGATTTAAAAAATTGGAAAAGAAAAAAGGGGAAAACTCTAAAACCTTGTCATTTGAAAAGTTTTCCCCCAAGAGGTAATTTGTACGGCATTAAGACCAAGGGAACTATGTCTAATTAGGCATTTGGGATGAACGCTCAGCCTCAGAGATTCTTGCTCATATACAGAAATATACAAGTTAAATGAAAATCAGATCTGTGGTTAAGAAGGAATTCTACCCCCCCAGAGAAAGAACTGGCAAGAACCTTGAGGATTCTTTGGTTGCTATTGCACTCCTTTTCAATTTCAGAGCACTTGGGAGGAAACATCATATTTCCATGTAACGTCAAAGAGATCAAATGTAAAACATGGTGCAATTCTATGCTTTTTCCTCAGTAATTACTTAAATTATTTTTCTTGGAGAGAAACAGACAATTTAGTAGCTTGGCTGACAGCATCAATTTGCCATCTTGTAAGAGAATAATTTTGAAACTGTAGGTTTCATGCCCAGAGGCACAAAATAATTGAAGAAGAAAAGAGGTGGTCTTAGATTCCAAAGGGATGGTCCTGGGTTACTTAACAATTTGGAGGAGATACGGTGCTTGGTTTGTGGTTTAATTCAGAATCTCATGTATCCCTGCATTTCCCAGGTGGCTCAAGTGGTAAAGAACCTGCCTGCCAGGAGAAGCAAGAGACAAAGATTCGATCCTTGGGTCAGGAAGATCCCCTGGAGGAGGGCATGGCAATCCACAGTATTCTTGCCTAGAAAACTCCATGGACAGAGGAGCCTGTCAGGCTATAGTCCATGGGGTCGCAAAGAGTTGGACATGACTGATCACATGCATGCTTGCATCCCTTTGTTTCTTTGTTCAGTACAGAGCCCTTGAACATATCATTAGTTTTTTAGTGTTATTACCATTATACTTGACTACCTACGGTAAAAAGAGAAATTACTAACTTCTCAGCCAAGTTATAAAGAGAATACATACAGGTAAGAGAAAAATGTTCTATTTCTCCTCCTTTTCTACGTCATATGTAACTTTTACTTTTAAACCTTTTGATATGGTCTCAAATTTAAATTGAATAAATCTGTCCTTCTATACCAGTTTGCTCTGACTTCTCCAATTTCCTGGTCACTTTTCTCACTACTCTATTCCCGGGCATCTGAAACAGTCTCTGGCATACAGTGTGTGCTCAATATAACTGTTGAATGAATGAATCAAAACCATTCACTCCTATCACCTACATTCCTGCGTTCTGTAATCTTACTTCTAAATATGCTCTTTCTCACAGGGAACTCTCCTCAATTTTATGTGGCAGCCTGAAAGGGACTGCATTTGGGGGAAAATGGATACAAGTATGCTTGTGTCTCTCTGCAATCTACCTGAAATTATCACAACATTGATAACTGTCTATACCCCAACATAAAGACTTCACATATATACACTACCAAGTGTTAGACAGACAACTAGTGGGAAGTTGTTGTATAACACAGGGAGCCTTCCAGTGAATATTCAGGGTTTCCTTTAGGATTGACTGATGTGGAAGCTGAAGCTCCAATAATCTGGCCACCTGATGAGAAGAGCCAACTCACTGGAAAAGACCCTGATGCTGGGAAAGACTGAGGGCAAGAGGAGGGGATGACACAGGATGAGACGGTTGGATGGCATCACCAACTCAATGGACATGAGTCTGAGTAAATGCCAGGAGATAATGAAGGACAGGGAAGCCTGGTGTGCTGCAGCTCATGGGGTTGCAAAGAGTTGGACACAACTTAGTGACTGAACAACAACAGGGCGTCCAGCCTAGTGCTCTGTGGTGACTTAGAGGGCTGGGGTTGGAGGGAGGAACAAGAGTGAGGGGATACATACACACACACACACCCTTATGGCTGATTTGCATTGTTGTATGGCAGAAACCAACACAACTTCGTAAAGCAATTATCCTCCAATAAATAAATAAAAATGGTCTTTCTGAGACCTTTTGCAATGGTTTCCCATCTGTCCCAAAGTTACCTCTGGACTTCTTTCATTCATACTTTAGGATTAAGGTAATGGCACCCCACTCTAGTACTCTTGCCTGGAAAATCCCATGGACGGAGGAGCCTGGTAGGCTGCAGTCCATGGGGTTGCTAAGAGTCGGACATGACTGAGTGACTTCACTTTCACGCATTGGAGAAGGAAATGGCAACCCACTCTGGTGTTCTTGCCTGGAGAATCCCAGGGGTGGGAGAGCCCGGTGGGCTGACATCTATGGGGTCACACAGAGTCAGACACGACTGAAGTGTCTTAGCAATAGCAGTAGCAGGGTTTTGGGGCATATATGTAGTCACCATCTCAAAGCGGATGATACTCATTTCTGCTTTGCCTTCCAAAGTTTCATGATTATGCTGGCTGAACAACTCTACTTAGCTTTTTCTTCTGATTCTATTTAATAGAATTTAGTTTTCCCTCTGTCATCTTCATGACCCAGATAATCACGATGGTGTGATCACTCACCTAGAGCCAGACATCCTGGAATGTGAAGTCAAGGGGACCTTAGGAAGCATCACTAAGAACAAAGCTAGTGGAAATGATGGAATTCCAGTTGAGCTATTTCAAATCCTAAAAGATGATGCTGTGAAAGTCTGCACTCAATATGACAGCAAATTTGGAAAACTCAGCAGTGGCCACGGGACTGGAAAAGGTCAGTTTTCATTCCAATCCCTAAGAAAGGCAATGCCAAAGAATGCTCAAACTACCTCACAATTGCACTCATCTCACACGCTAGTAAAGTAATGCTCAAAATTCTCAAAGCCAGGCTTCAGCAATACGTGAACCGTGAACTTTCAGATGTTCAAGCTGGTTTTAGAAAAGGCAGAGGAACCAGAGATCAAATTGCCAACATCCACTGGAACATTGAAACAGCAAGAGAGTTGCAGAAAAACATCTATTTCTGCCTTATTGACTATGCCAAAGCCTTTGACTGTGTGGATTACAATAAACTGTAAACAATTCTGAAAGAGATGGGCATACCAGACCACCTGACCTGCCTCTTGAGAAACCTGTATGAAGGTCAGGAAGCAAGAGTTAGAACTGGACATGGAACAACAGACTGGTTCCAAATAGGAAAAGGAGTACATCAAGGCTGCATATTGTCACCGTGCTTATTTAACTTATATGCAGAGTACATCATGAGAAACGCGGGGCTGGAGGAAGCACAAGCTGGAATCAAGACTGCCGGGAGACATATCAATTACCTCAGATATGCAGATGACACCACCCTTATGGCAGAAAGGGAAAAAGAACTAAAGAGCCTCTTGATGAAAGTGAAAGAGGAGAGTGAAAAAGTTGGCTTAAAGCTCAACTTTCAGAAAACTAAGATCATGGCTGCCAGACCCATCACTTCATGGCAAATAGATGGGGAAACAGTGGAAACAGTGGCTGACTTTATTTGGGGGGCTCTAAAATCATTGCAGATGGTGACTGCAGCCATGAAATTAAAAGACGATCACTCCTTGGAAGGAAAGTTATGACCAACCTAGACAGCATAGTAAAAAGCAGAGACATTACTTTGCCAACAAAGGTCCATCTAGTCAAGGCTATGGTTATTCCAGTAGTCATGTACGGATGTGAGAGTTGGACTATAAAGCAAGCTGAGCGCCAAAGAATTGATGCTTTTGAACTGTGGTGTTGGAGAAGACTCTTGAGAGTCCCCTGGACTGCAAGGAGATCCAACCAGTCCATCCTAAAGGAGATCAGTCCTGAGTGTTCACTGGAAGGACTGATGTTGAAGCTGAAACTCCAATACTTTGGCCACCTGATATGAAGAGCTGACTCATTTGAAAAGACCCTGATGCTGGGAAACATTGAAGGCAGGAGGAGAAGTGGGTGACAAAGGATGAGATGGTTGGATGGCATCACTGACTCAATGGACATGAGTCTGGGTAAACTCTGGGAGTTGGTGATGGACAGGGAGGCCTGGCGTGCTGCAGTCCATGGGGTTGCAAGAGTTGGATATGACTGAGTGACTGAACTGAAAAAATTATTCTTTATTAACATGTTGGAGTTCAATTAAACTTTATATCAGTTCAGTTATATATATATATATATATATAAAGCAGAATCAATTTGCTGTACACCTGAAAGCTCATAAATCAACCATACATCAATTAAAAAAAAAAAAAAAGACTCACTAGAAGAGAAATACCTGAACCATCCCTGCAGAAAAGTTTTATTAAATTTCTTCAAATTACTTTTGATTGTTTCTATGTACAAAAGTAGAAAACAACTCTGAGTTTTAAGTCCTCTAATATTAAGATATTCCTTTAAGGTTACAGAAAATTCCTATAGAAAACTTCTATTGAAGAGTAGAATTAACACAACTTGTAGATTCAAAACCCACAATTTTTCTTTTATTGTTATAAATTTTGCATAAAAGTTGCTAGGTCATCAAAAAATAACATATTTTATCTAAAGTCTTCAATTGCTCTGTAGGGACCTGCTGCTTTTCCTACCCATTTTAAATATTTGCTTAGTTTTTAAGACCACACACCACTTGATGTCACCCATCAATTAAACTTCATTTTACATTTCAATATGAATCTCGGCTGCCTTTTCACCAACTGGCAATGATGGTATCTAGGCTCACCAAATTTTGGAAAAATATCTTTTACAGGCGAGCCAGGTTTACTGAGTATATTATCTGCCTACCTAGAAAGATGCTTAACTGCCTGATATTACTGTAGATTGTTGCTCAGAAAAAAATTGACAAAACAAAGTTAGCAGTACTAAAAAACAGGTGTACATGCTCTTTGACCCAATAATTACAATTTCAGGAATTTATCCTAAAGCAAAAAACTAAAAATACACTGTTCATAACAATGAAAGAATTTCCAACAACATAAATGTTCAACAAGAAGATTTCTTTAAAAATTATTATTTATCAACATAGTAGAGTTCAATTAAACTTTATACATGAAATTTTAAAATTTACTGATATAAAAAAGCAAACGATTTATTAATTAAAAAAGCAGGTTAACAAAATTATATGTGATCCCATTGTTAGAAAAACATCTATCTAAAAATATATAAATGCTTACAAAATATTAAAAATCAAGATATCAAAAATTAATGGTGCTTTATCTGTGATGGAATCACAGGTAATATTATTTTTTCTGTGCTTTCTTCTACTTTAAAGCTTTTTTTCTTTTATAAAAGTATGTTACACTTTTCAATGAGATTTTTAAATGTTATCAAAATTTACCAAATATATTTATTTTTTAGTGCTAAGTAATTGAGTCTCTGACTCTCTGACTGTGTATGTATGTATTTGTATCTTTTCCCGCTTCTTTCCTTCTTCCTTTTTTTAAAAAAAATATGCATCTTTTTTTCTCATTTTCTGCTTTGCTCATGCCCATCCACACTATCAGCAACATCTTCCTTAAATTTAGTTTGTTGATCTCAAATGGCAGCACTTACTCTCTTCTCTCCACAGAGGTAAGATTTGGTTCTAGGCTTTGCATGAAATAAATAACATCTTAAAAATCGATGCTCTTACCTGAATATCAGTCAGTTTTTCTAAGATGCGGCTTGCAAGCTTAGGACCATTCTCCATAGTTGGAATGTGTATAGTCTATAAAATAAAACCAGACGTGAACTAATTTGAGGATATTCATGTACACAGTGACAACAAGTAAGAAACTAAGCGATTTTACCGAAATAGGGAATGGCACAATGATAACCTTGTTACGTATGCTAACTTCTATGCCAAAGATTCTTTCTTATTCTTAATTTGAATAAACGCAATCTAGTCAATGATAGGTTGTTCATCTCCCACCAGTTGATTTCAGGGTACAACTGGTTTATATGCCAACCTCCAGGCTGATTTGAAGAATGAACGAGAAGCCAGAGGTACCTAGAACTGTGGCTAAACTTAAACCCTACTTCCTCCAGCATCCTGAGAATCCACAAAGATGAAATATTAGCCTCCACATCTACCCTTTTGGCAGGGAATGAGAGCTCAAAAGGTATTCTGCCATGAATTAAAGCAAGCCATTTCAGGGACATAAGTTGTTGTTGTTGTTGTTGTTTTCTGACCTTGTTGTACGGCATTCGGGGATTGAACCTGTGCCCCCTGCAGTGGAAGCATGGAGTCTTAACCACCAGACCACCAAGGAAGTCCCTCAGGAATATAAATGCAAACGAGTCTATGTCTTCACAAAAGGGGTTGCTAAATCTGTCTGTTCTAAGCCAAGCTTCCAAGGGCCACGAATTCCACAAAGTTGCACAGATGGTTAAAGTCAGGACAAAGAGATTTTATGACCCTAATCTGTATTTCGAGCCATGCCTATTCATGCCTTGCTGGCTTGAGGCTTTTGATAGTTTGATTTTAGTAGACAGTCTATACTCCTACTTTTCTTATTATACACTTTAGGATAACAGGATAATTAGATATGCCTTTTGGCTCTGAATGCTCCCCTAAAACAAGGCCACAAACTTTATAAACTTACTTCTAGAGATGAAGTAACAATGGACTTTAAAAATCTGACTCAGGGACATCCCTGAAGGTCCAGTGACCAAGAATCCACCTTGCAGTGCAGGGGAAGTGTGTTCGATCCCCGGTCAGGGGACCAAGACCTCACATGCTGTGGAGTAACTAAGCCTGTGAGCCACAACTACTGAGCCTATGAGCCACAACTACAGAGAGACTGTATGCTGCAGGAAAGATCCTGCATGATGCAGCGAAGACCCGATACAGCCAAATAAATAAATAAATATTAAAAGAAACATGTGCTTTAAAAAAAAAACTGACCTAATGACAACTTTAGTTCATTTAACTGTAGACCAATAATATATTATCTAGTTATTACCACAGTAAAATGTGAAACAGTAGCTTTATAATCAGTACAAGTATCCATATACAATAGAATAATCTTTTTCCCTTGAAATCATCTATCTGTTCATGCAATTATGTCAAGTTTTTGAAAATCCCAAGCAATGAAGCAACCACCATTTAAATCAGCAGAAAAAAAAAATCAGTTCACCCAGTTGAGGAAACATAATTATAATGTTGAATTTAAAAACCAACAGAATTTGCATTTACTATTATGAATAATTTAAGCCAATTATATTATAAAAATAATGCCCCTATGCCTCTGAATTATGAAGTTAGATGAGGACAGAGCTATGTTGTTATAAAGAAGAAAGCAAGAAACAACAACAAGGACAAAAAAACACTGACAAGAAATGGAAGTACGGCATATATAAACAAGATTAATTTAATAGGAGAAAATGTCTTCCTTATTTGGAAGCTTCTTGAAGTAAATGCATCATGTTTGCCAAATGAAAATTTTTTATGAAGTGGTTTAATTAATGATGATGATGAAGATGAAAAAACTCAATCATCATTCCAATGAGTTTTCCTTAACAATTTGCTTCCTCCTACAGTAGTTAGGAAGTGCTTTTGGAAACCACAGACTGAAATATAACTACTTGCAAGTCCTCCTTTATGGCTTCCCTGGTGACCCAGTGGTAAAGAATCAACCTGCTAATGCAGGAGACTCAGGTTGATACCTAGTCTGGGAAGATCCCCTGGAGAAGGATATGGCAACCCACTCCAGTATTCTTGCCTGGAGAACTCCATGGACAGAGGAGCCTGGCAGGCTACAGCCCATGGGGTCGCAGTTCAGACACAACTTAGCGACTGAACAACAAGAAGACCTTCCTTAGAGAGATGCTAGATAAGTGTAAGCCTACTGGCACACTTAAGGCAGGTATGATAACCAAGGATGAAACTGTTGGCGCTTTCAGGAAACCACTGGAAAGATGAATAAGTCATTTGCTAACACAGGTTCATAAAGACAACTGCCGCAATTAACAGAATATCAAGTTATTTGAAAAATGCTTTGCATCCTGAGGTCAACTAGCATTTTGTCCATATATATATCCAAAGAGTTAAATTATAGGCAAATGTTTGAAAATGACAGGACGTGAAGAGACAATGTCTTACCTCATCCTTGTACAGTATAGTCGAAACAGGGCAAACAACACAGGCGGTGCCTGAACCAAACATCTCCCTCACCCGGTTCTCCTCCACAGCGGTGGTCAAGTCATCCATGGTGAGGTATCTCTCTGATACCTTAAATTCACCCTGTTTGGAACAGAAATAAAAACAAATATAATTCAAGAGGGAGGGGACATATGTATACCTAGGGCTGATCCATGTCATTTTGCAGAAAAAAACAACAAAATTCTGTAAAGCAATTATCCTTCAATTAAAAAATAGAGCTGTATTAAGTGACTGACCATGCACTATATTTGTATATATTTTATATGTTCATATTGGATTGCGCCTTTGTATGATAAAAGTTCAGATGACATTTCGTTTTTTACACGAGATTTCTTTTTTATGTGATGCCAAAGATGTTTGAAAATGCTCTTAAAATATCTTCCTTTTGGGAAGTTTATTTGAGAAAATATAATAAAAGTAAAAAATAGATTATATATACACATATATATTTAAGGAACAGACAAGCAAAAAATGCCCTGAGGTACAGACCTTTCTACTTTACCTTCTGACTGAACTGAAACAATGTCATAATCATGTTTAGAAAGAAAAGCTGGAAAGAGTGACATCATCTTTTCGGAAACACACCAAGATGCTAAGCAACCTACTCCAAGGTCACAGCATCTCTAAATGAGATGATCAGAATATAAAGTATCAGATTAGCATGATAGAGTACACAGTATATTTTAATACTTGCTTTCTTTTCTGCCTTTTGTTTGTTATCATGGCCAAAGTTTCACAAGCTGATGCTCTCGAATGTTACTTAATGTGTGTCCCAAACCCTTTTTATCATAAGACAAAGTACATTATTATCTAATATTAATAATTATAGCCACTATTTATTGAGCATCAGTTACACAGCGCGTTCTCTAATTTTTAAGATGGGTCAGTTCAGTTCAGTCGCTCAGTCGTATCCAACTCTTTGCGACCCCATGAACCGCAGCACGCCATGCCTCCCTGTCCATCAAACTCCGAGAGCCCACCCAAACCCATGTTCATCGAGTCGATGATGCTATCCAACCATCTCATCCTCTGTCGTCCCCTTCTCCTCCTGCCCTCAATCTTTTCCAGCATCGGGGTCTTTTCCAATGAGTCAGCTCTTCGCATCAGGTGGCCAAATATTGGAGTTTCAGCTTCAACATCAGTCCTTCCAATGAACACCTAGGACTGATCTCCTTTAGGATGGACTGGTTGGATCTCCTTGCAGTTTAAGGGACTCTCAAGAGTCTTCTCCAACACCACAGTTCAAAAGCATCAATTCTTTTGTGTTCAGCTTTCTTTATACTCCAACTCTCACATCCATACATGAACACTGGAAACATCATAGCCTTGACTAGACGGACCTTAGTCGACAAAGTAATGTCTCTGCTTTTTAATATGCTGTCTAGGTTGGTCATAACTTTCCTTCCAAGGAGTAAGCGTCTTTTAATTTCATGGCTGCAATCACCATCTGCAGTGATTTTGGAGCCCTCCAAAAATAAAATCTGACACTGTTTCCACTGTTTCCCCATCCATCTGCCATGAAGTGATGGGACCAGATGCCATGATCTTAGTTTTCTGAATGTTGAGCTTTAAGCCAACTTTTTCACTCTCTTCTTTCACTTTCATCAAGAGGCTCTTTAGTTCTTCTTCCCTTTCTGCCATAAGGGTGGTGTCATTTGTATATCTGAGGTAATTGATATTTCTCCCAGCAGTCTTGATTCCAGCTTGTGCTTTCTCTAGCCCAGCGTTTCTCATGATATACTCTGCATATAAGTTAAATAAGCACGGTGACAATATACAGCCTTGATGTACTCCTTTTCCTATTTGGAACCAGTCTGTTGTTCCATGTCCAATTCTAACTCTTGCTTCCTGACCTGCATATAGGTTTCTCAAGAGGCAGGTCAGGTGGTCTGGTATGCCCATCTCTTTCAGAATTGTTCACAGTTTATTGTGATCCACACAGTCAAAGGCTTTGGCATAGTCAATAAGGCAGAAATAGGTGTTTTTCTGGAACTCTCTTGCTGTTTCAATGATCCAATGGATGTTGGCAATTTGATCTCTGGTTCCTCTGCCTTTTCCAAAACCAGCTTGAACATCTGGAAGTTCACGGTTCACATATTGCTAAAGCTTGGCTTGGAGAATTTTGAGCATTACTTTACTAGCGTGTGAGATGAGTGCAATTGTGCGGTAGTTTGAGCATTCTTTGGCTTTGCCTTTCTTTGGGATTGGAATGAAAACTGACCTTTTCCAGTCCTGTGGCCACTGCTGAGTTTTCCAAATTTGCTGGCATATTGAGTGCAGCACTTTCACAGCATCATCTTTCAGGATTTGAAATAGCTCAAGTGGAATTCCATCCCCTCCACTAGCTTTGTTCGTAGTGATGTTTCCTAAGGCCCACTTGACTTCACATTCCAGGATGTCTGGCTCTAGGTGAGTGATCACACCATCGTGATTAGGTCATGAAGATCTTTTTTGTACAGTTCTTCTGTGTATTCTTGCCACCTCTTCTTAATATCTTCTGCTTCTTTTAGGTCCCTACCATTTCTGTCCTTTATTGAGCCCATCTTTGCATGAAATTGTTCCCTTGGTATCTCTAATTTTCTTGAAGAGATCTCTAGTCTTTCCCATTCTGTTGTTTTCCTTCTTTGCATTGATAGCGTAAGGTGGGTATTATCACCCTATTTTACAGATGAGAAAATTAAGGTTCAAGGATGTTCAGTGACACCCCTGAAGCCTCACAGCCAGGAAATGGCAGAAACTGGATGTGAACTCAGGTCTGATCTGACTGACTCCAAATCCTCTTTATACTGTGTCTTTTATGGAGTAGAAACAGGGGCTGAGTTTAAATATCTGAAATATTTCATTATTTTAAAACATACATAGGTAGCATATTTGAGAAATTACACTGTGTACTTTTTCCCCTAATTTCACTGATTCAATTGAATTTACAACAGTAATCCTCTTCTTTCTCTCTGATGCCGTTTCAGGTTGAGTTTCATCACAGAATTATTGGTACACCCTCTCATCAACTTCCACTGAATTATTTGAACATCTGCTCAAGGATAGGAAGTGGGGGAAAAAAAAAACCCTGATGCTTTTAAGCTGTGTTTAAACTATCTGTTTCATACTCATTCTTTGATCTGTTTAATTCTCATTCTTTGTTAATAGTTAAAGCTCAAAAAAAAAAAAAAAAAGCTGGTCAAGAGGCTATATGAATTAAGGGCAGCAAAGAATGGGTACTTTAAGTAAGAAGAGAGCATTTTTTTTAATGTACAAGTCCACAACAGATACAAATGGAAATCACCGCCCTTGGCAAGATTCAAACCATTAGAAGACTGCTTCGTGCTGTAAGTATATTTGGAAAGATAAAAAAAAATATGCCTGCAATAGAAATGTGGCTTTTTGTAAGTTTCAATTTATCTCAGTCTGCAACTGCAATTAAGTCGTACAAAGGTAAGTAAATAAATAAATAAGTAAACTCCAGAAAATCAGCCAAGTTAAAGCTGAGTTTTATGTTCTGGAAAAGAAAAAAAAATAATCTCCTGTAAATAAACAGAATTGTTTTTCCTCTCCTCAGCCTCCTTTATCTTTGGACAATTTTCCCCTGTCTGGCAAATACTGGTAACCCCCCACATGCCTCTTGGCGTGTATGTCTCACAGTTTTAAAAATAAATTATAGCTAAGAAGTCAAGAAAAAACTTCCTCCATAATAACCTATTTTTCATGCTAGCAAATCATTAGTGTGGGAAAGCATTTCCACTTGCAACTTGTCATCAAACCTTCTGTACTTGGTTGATTTTTCTCTTTAATGAAACAAAAATTACTGAGCTTGGAAAATACATCTTTCCAATTGCAAACATATTTAGGACAGGGCAAGCTGTTTGAAATTATACCAACAGTCTGTAAATGTCATGCCCAATGTGCCAGCCAGCATGTGGCAGTTGGGTCTTGTCTACTTCAGGGTTTTGTAGAATTATTTATAGCACATTTTCTCTACTTCCAAAGCCTTTTCCAAAGAAACTGTACTCTCCTAGACATGTGTATTTCTAAACATTTGTCCTATTAACACTGTTTGACCACAGTATGTTCAAAGCCTTTTCTTGTCCCCTGGAGACCATTTTAACACATGGGTCAAAAGTCCCATCCAAGAATCTTTGCCAGCTTAACCAACTCATTCAATATTCATCTTGAATATGCGAAGTCATTTCCAATACCGAATGGTTTAACAGACTTGCCTGTGTCATGTGAATCAGAAAGGCTACTGAAAACAACTTTATATTTTCTTGAGTGTTTAGATTTTAAAAGGCTGGCAAAAAGGAAGTACACGGAGGATAAACCAGGTGAATTAATAGGAGACACCTGGCATAAAGCTTGAGTCTAGTACTAGAATACTTCTTCACTAGGACAACTTGTTAAACTGGTTTCTGCCTGCCCTTCCCTATAAACAGTACTTATTTGATAGTCTTGCCAAGACAGTCCTTCTAGAAGAGTTCTTTTCACTCAAGTTATGATTTAAAGATAAGATAACGTTGGTTGGAACTACAGGAGATCATTTCAACACTAAGCTGGACTTATTCTGATTCCTTTTTATTTCATGCTTTTATAAAAGGGGTTCATGAAAAAAAAATAAAAAATAAAAGGGGTTCATGCCAAAGGTACTCACCCACTTGTGTGCCAAGTCCAGGATGCTCTGCCTCGTCACTCCTGGAAGAATGATGCCATCTAGCGGAGGAGTTGCCAGTTCTTCTTCTATCAATTAGAAATTGGAATAGTTTCAAACTTTATTAGATGCTTTCCTAAACAACAATCACTTCTTGTTATTTTTAAAAACACTTCCTGTTATTTTTCTGGTAACAAACACGAAAAGGGGGCCACTGTTCTGTACTGTCAAATTTTCCAAATCAACTCACACTTCAGGTAGATCCTTATATTTTCTTTAAAAGAAAAAAAAATGCAGAAAAAAAAAAAAACAAGAAAGAAAATCAGTCATCCTTCTGCTGTTTAGTCACAAAGCTGTGCCGGACTCTCTGCAACACCATGAACTATAGCCCACCAGGCTCCTCCAGGTCCATGGGATTTTTCAGGCAAGAATACTGGAGTGGGTTGCCATTTCCTTCTCCAAAGGATCTTCCTGCCCAGGGGCTGCACCTGCATCTCCTACATTGGCAAATGGATTCTTTATCACTAAGCCACCAGGGAAGCCCCATCAGTCATTCTACCCCCTTCAATTTATCCTTAACCAGTGAAAAATGAGATGGTTTCCCACTAACAAACAATAAGAGTTATGAAATACTCCAAAGAGCAACATTCCAAAAGTCAAAAAACATTCCAACTGAAGAACAATCCAAAAGTCAAAAAACATTGCAAAGTCAAAAAGATTAAAGCTGGTTGTGATTAGGAAAATGTAGGTAGACTCTTATCCAGAAACTCTGGGCATTACCAAACCTTCTAAGAGTACTGTGGGGTAACCCTGTCCCAAGAGGTATGCATGCCCACTCAGGCTGTCCCTGCTCCCACACTGGCCTTGACAACTCTATCCAGAGTGGCATTCAGCCATGGAGGAGCATCCACATCAGGTATGGAGATGTTGACCTCAGCCTCTGAAATGTGAATGTAATGCATGCAGGGTGGGCTCAGGCGTGTATATGCCTAACAAAGAAAACATAAAGAAGAAAAAAAGAAATCCAAACAATAAAATAACACTCCATGGGTGACCCACAGGGCCAAAGCCAAGACACTGGTCTAGTAGGAGAATGACTGCAGACACTCCCAACCGCAGTGCAAGTGGGCATGATGACCTGTCTACAAGACTCAGTGTGGGGCTTCCCTGGGGGCCTAGCAGTTGAGAATTTGCCTGCCCATGCAGGGAACATAGGTTCAATCCCTGGTCGGGGAAGATCCCACAAGCCATGGGACAATTAAACTAAGCCAATGTGCCTTAACTACTGTCTGAGTGCCACAGCTACTGAAGTTCATGCGCCTGGAGCCTGTGCTCCACAATAAGAGAGGCCATCCCCCTGAGAAGCCTGTGCACTGAACAAATAACCCCCGCTCACAGCAACAAAGACCCAGTACACCCAGAAATAAATAAATCTTACAAAAAAAAAAAAGAGTGTGGCACACCAGCCAACAGCCTCCTTCCAGAAGGATGCCTCTGGTACTCAACATTCCCCTTCCTCCTCACCTCTGGCACCCAGGAAGCTGAATCTAGTGAGAAATTCGAGCCTTCAACAATCACGTTATATAGATGTGGAACCTTACAATAGATGTGTTGCTTGTCATGTGTCTGCAGAGGACTTCACAAGGGATGCTGTAAAGGACCACTGGGTAGCAAAAGTTGGGTAGAAGTCAGTCTTTGAACTCCAGAGCCGCTTGATGCAGCCTGAAAGGACTTCAGAGATCACCTAGTGCAGTCCTGTTTTCCAGAAGGAGAAACTGAGGCTGAAGAAACATGTGACTTCCCAAGGTTGGTGACACTGGGGAACACTGTCAGCGCTCAAGTCTCTCAACACTGTGGCCACCATCCTTTCTTTTTGCAGACTGTGCTCTGGACTCATCCACTCCACTGTGGCCACATGAGACGTCCCCAACAACAACACAGCTCTCTGGAATGCCAAGACTTTATGTTTACTCCTGTGTCCCCAAAACTCAATAAGATGCCTGGCCTGGAGTGATATGTAATACATGTTTTTGAGTTAAAAAAAAAAAATCCTCTTTGTTAGGGTATAGCAGTATGATTTCTTTGAATTTTGAGTCAAAAAATCATCTGCTGAAAACCACTGTTTCAAAAGAAGAAAATTTGTTTTTGGCAATGTTTTGGGGGCTACTTTGATCTCAAGATAAACACGTGTTTTGCAATAGCAAGCAAGCTGGATATATGGATGTACGGATCTACATGTGTATGCACATATACACCCCACACATATAAACAAACAATTCTAGTGTCCCCAAACCGGACCTCTCCTAAAGCTTGCTGGGCTCTAAGACCATGTGCTAAGTCATTCAGTCGCGTCCAACTCTTTGTGACTTCATGGACTGTAGCCCACCAGGCTCCTTTGTCCATGGGATCCTCCAGGCAAAAATACTGAAATGGGTTGCCATGCCCTTCTCCTAAGACTGCATAGAGTTCAATGAAAACAGTGGCCCTGCGTGGGCAAATGCAGTTTTGTGAAACATATGTAACACCCAAATCTGTAACCACTAGCCTGAGGTCAAGGAACAGAACATCTGCTTCTCTGGTTGCCAGACAGAGATGATGACATGACAACATTTGGGTGAGAAATATTCATTTTCCTCTGCAACCACAAACAAGCTTACAAGAGCCAGAATGAGCTCCAGATTGCTCAACAGGAGGAAAACAGAGCCTACGAACGCAGCTTGTTTTTGACAGAGAAATCATTTGGGGGAGATGAAGAGTTTAGAAGCAATGACAGCAGGATTCATCTGACTTCCCAAATTCAAGCACTAATGGGAACCAGGAATGTGGGTTTGTGTTAACGACCCAAACACCAACAGAACAATCATTCATTCATTCAACAATATATACTGAGCATCTATCAGTATCAGTGTCAGCATCAGTGCCACTGGCCATTCTAAGTATGAGGGATACAGCAGGGAACAAAATCGATGTAACTCCTTGCTCACTTTCTAATGGGCAGAGGCAAACAATTATATTAAATAGCATGTTAAGCAATGGAAGGGGAAAAAAAGAAGGTGATAGGGAGTGTTGGGGAGAGAGTTTAAGATTTGTATTAAGGTATCCAAGAAAAGGCTTACTGAGAATGGGGTGTGTGGCAAAGACTTGAAGGAGGTGAGTGAGCAGCCACCCAGCAAGAGTACTCTGAGCAGAGCTGGTGTAAATGCATCCCAAACTCCCTGTGAAATCCAACCACGACAATCCCATCTTACTTTCATAGTAGTTCCAGTGTCTAGTATTAGATAATACTGCTTTCTCAACAGTGAACAGTGTGTATGTCATATGACTCATCAATGAAATAATACAGAATTGGGGGCCATGTGATCTTACAATCAGGGCTGCAGTGATGGAATCAAAACCTACATGAAGAGACACTCAAAAAGGACCTACTGTATAGTACAGGGAACTCTACTCAGTGTTGTGATAACCTATAAGGGAAAAGAATTTTAAAAAGAATGTAAACATACACACACACACACACACACACACACACACACACTGAATCACTTTGATATACACCTGAAACTAACCCAACCTTGTAAATCAACTACAGTTTAAAAACAAAACCAAAAAACCCATGAGTTCCAAGCCAAGCGTCACAAGATAGGGCACAGCGCTGTGGCAGCTACCTTGGCCCAGAGGAATGGTGAGCGGGTGCTCATGGAAAGAACTCTGCTTGTAACTCTTATTGCAAAGCTTTTTGGGGAAAAAAACTCAATATTTTGCTAATTTTCAACGCATTATTCTTTGTCTTTTCCTAAAGCCACACAGTATAAATCAAAGTTACTAGAGTTGCTGCAATGTCTGTTTCCTTTTTAAGCCCAAAGATTGTTCCTGACATTTCCCTCACTCCTCTCAGAATACTGTTCAAACATTTGTTCCATTTCCTTTCTCCTTACTTTAAATTTTATCTGATCTGTCAGTGAACACCCTCAAATTGAAGGAACATCTTCACATTAAAACTATACTTTTCTCAGGCAACCATAACCTGAATAGGAACTCTCAAGGTCTTGTATATTTTATAAGAGCCAGAAGACAAATTCATTCAATTCTCTTCTGACCTTTAAAAGCCATGGAAATGGTTCATGATTATTGTTTGCATAACGGGTCATTTTTCACCAGGACAGTTTCTGGTGTTTCTGGTTAAATCGTGTAGCTCTGATTCAGACTGTGCTTAAATCCTGACATCTCCCGTCCATAAATAAGGATGGTACCACTTCTGTATGAGGTCACTGGTTTTGTTTGGGGTTGCGTGGGTTTTCTTGGCGATGGGGATGGCAGTGGGTAGATGGAAAGAATGAACTGAATCAATTTATTATCTCCTATGTACAGAGTTCAACAGTGGCTGTCAACTTTCAGGCACAGCTTTTGATATATGTCATATGTAATAACTCCAATTTAGAAATCACAAATATTCCAGTACAAATTGTGTTTTCAAGAGTGTCAACTACAAACAGCCAGGTATGGAAGGACAAACATAATCTATATCTGGCTTTTCATATGCCAAGGGTTACCAAGGATCAACCCCAGAACATGGTGTACTCACCACACCTGTTTATTCTCACTGTGACTGGAATATAAGGCTCATTTTGTGATTCTCTGAAAGCAGTGCTCAAATTAGCTCTGAAGTCAGCCACATCTGAATCACCATTTCCCTCTATTTGTAGCCAAATAACAAAAGAGCAAGAGGCTACTATATCTGCTTTAAAATTAAAATTTCATTTAAAATCTGAATTAAAACCAATCCCAAGATTTCAGCAGTATTAGGTTGGTCAAAAAATTGTTTGAACTCAACTCAATCTTCGGAAACTTATCATTTTACATTTGGGCTTTCCCTGGTGGCTCAGACTGTAAAGAATCTGTCTGCAATGCAGGAGACTCAGGTTCGATCTCTGGTTTAGGAAAATCCCCTGGAGAAGGGAATGGCTACCCACTCCAGTATTCTTGCCTGGAGAATCCCATAGACAGAGGAGCCACATTTGGAAACTTATCATTTTACATTTCTAGTCTGTGGTTTCTGCCAACTAATTTAAAAGAAAAGAACTGCAAAGAAGGAAAGTGAGCATTCAGGATATTAAAGGTAATAAAGAAGTACTGATTTTTGTAATAGACATATATTAATGGTCTTAAATGAACCACAATCTACATACAATCCCCAAATTAAGACCAATTTGCCCTAAAAACGGTGTCCTTTATTCAAATAGAGCTCCAGTGTAAACCTGGAAGGCTTCTAATGTATTATCAAAATACGTAGAAAGGGCAATGATTGTTACATGAATTACAACAAGAGCATGCACTAAATTTCGTATCAGTAGAAAGAGTAGACTATGTTTATCACTACAGTGTCTTATACATAGTATATGGTAAATGACCACAGGCTTCCCCAGTGGCTCAGACGTGAAGAATCCACCTGCTATGGAGGAGGGGTGGGTTCAATCCCTGGGTTGGGAAGAGTCCCTGGAGGAGAACATGGTAACCTACTCCAGTATTCTTGCCTGGGAAATGCCACGGGCAGAGAAGCCTAGCGGGCTACAATCCATGTGGTCACAAAGAGTCAGACATGGCTGAAGCAACTGAGCATGCATGCATACATGGTAAATGATCACTGAAATAATCAGATCAGAAAAATGATAAGATAATAAAAGGATAAGGAAGCACATTTTCAAACAGTGGAGATTTAAATTCCTTAAATTGACAACTCAAAAGTAAGTACATCTAAAGCCAAAAAACAAAGCCAAAAATCTTTGTAAATACTGTAAACTTAAACTCATGTATACTTGGACAGCAAAAGCACAGAAAATCTTAAGATCTTGGAAGTGTGCTACTTGTTCTCTTGTTTTAAGGTTTTAGTTATTTTCTCTCCAATCCCACTGAAAATGATTGAAAAATAGCAGAGAGCTGAAATCTGGGTGGATTACCTCCATCTTCATTTATCCAATAAAGAAAAAGATTCATAGTTCCAACTTCAGTTATTTGATTATCTTCTCCATAGAGCCACAGAACCTGCTGACATGCATTTTCCACGGCTTCACATTGGGCAAAAAGAGATGAGCCATAATTCCTTTTAAGAAAGAGGAAACACATGATTATGACTATACTTCAGCCCCTACCTCCCAGCAAGTCTTTAATTCAAGCATGGATGTAGTCAATGTACTAGGTTCTTAATTATATATCCTCTCCAGTTAACTGCATAATATTAGAGGAAACACATTAGAGAATCTACATGGTCTAACTGCATTCATTTGGGAGAGAGAGATCAAAGAAAAATTGTGCAATTCTAACTTGAAAAAAGAGAACACAGGTGAAGAGCCAAGTCAACAACACTTAAAAGTTACTATTTTTTTCACATGCCAATCAATTTTACGTGAATTACTTCATTTTGGAGGCGTGCTACTTTTTCCCTTTGTTCTAAGGTTCTAGTTCTTTTTACTGGAGAAGACCGTGATGCTGGGAAAGATTGAAGGCAAAAGGAGAAGAGGGCAGCAAAGGATGAGCTGGTTAGATAGCATCACTGACTCAGTGGACACGAATCTGAGCAAATTCTCGGAGATAGTGAAGGACACAGAAGTCCAGTGTGTTGCAGTCTATGCGGGTCGCAAAGAGTCAGACATGACTTAGTGACTGAATAAGAATATTTCATTTAAACCCCACAAAACACTATTGAGTTAGCCACGATCATTAGTCCCATGGTTCAGATGAGAAACTGAGGCTTAGAGAAGTAACTTATATCAAGTTATATCTATTAATTAGCAGAGCACCAACTCCATGCTCTAACTAGTACCTTTCAATATAATCAAGAAATACCTATTGCTCAATGTCTAAATTCCCTAAAAGTGAGACAAGAGGCCAAAAATCCTTATTTTAACCAAAAAATATTCCAAAAGCCTGTTTTTCTCAATCAATACTATTCACTTTGGATTATTCAAAGGAACATGGCATATCTTCCTGGAATGACAATGTAGTTTCTAATAGTAATTTATTTACTCATTCATTCATTCATTACCTGACTCCTAGAAGTTTAAGTAAACTCGGTAGGGGAGCACTTTCCTCTGTGAGTCCGAGTGTAAGATACAATTGACATTTAACACACACAGACACACACATACACACAGCTTGTGGAGAATAAATTTAAACTCAAGAGACAAGAAATTTAGATATATTGGAATTGACTCTTTTTAAAGAAGATATATTTTGACAAATGGTCTATCATTTGGAAGGAGAAATGACTTCTAAATTAAACAGAAATATTAATGCTTTTTATACCTTAAAAGTTTATTTGGCGTTCTTGTCTGGAGAATCCCAGGGATGGGGGAGCCTGGTGGGCTGCCGTCTACGGGGTCGCACAGAGTCAGACACAACTGAAGCGACTTAGCAGCAGCAGCAGCAGCAGTTTCATTCATAATGATGCCTAGCTCTCACTATCCTCATTAATGAGTTCTCCAATTATATGTTGCCTTAGGAGAAAAGAATTGGGGCTTCCCTGGTGGCTCAGAGGGTAAAGCGTCTGCCTGCAATGCAGGAGACCTGGGTTTGATCCCTGGGTCAGGAAGATCCCCTGGAGAAGGAAATGGCAATCCACTCCAGTACTCTTGCCTGGAAAACCCCATGGACAGAGAAGCCTGGTAGGCTATAGTCCATGGGATCACAAAGACTCAGACACAACTGAGCGGCTTCACTTTCACTTTAGGAGAAAAGGAAGTAATATTTTAAATTTATCCTTTATTAAATGAGAAAAGTATGCAGTAGAATACAAAATATGAATCAATGCTTTAGATAAAACATGAGAGTCCTCAAATATATGTGATGCTTGTTTGCCTTTCTATGCTCCTGGCTGTATAATTCACTTTCCTTGGCTTTTAGAAGATATCAGCAAACAAGCTTGAAAGCACTCCTCTATGACAGTCAGGACTAGGAAAAAACCCTAGACCCATCCTTGGACTATGAAGCCCCAAGAAGTACACAGAAACAATCAAACATACTACCAAAAAATTAATGTTATTGTTACTTTCCACAAAATACCCACCTAGGCCTTTTAAATGATCTCTTTTATATCTGGGCAAGATTAAATTTTTAGTATTTCCTAAGTCAAAGTGTAACTTAAACACAGAAGCCATATATCCCAGTGGCTACATGCCATTCTCATCTGCACAGCTTCTCTTCTCTTCCCACTATGCCCTCTTGGGCCCTTCCTATGCAGCCAAGTCATTCTGCTTGGGTTGACAATCATAGCATCCTGCCCCTACCACAAATGAAGAAAAGGGTGGGCAAGTAACTAAGTTGCTCATAAGTTCTTCTTTGAGTTTACTCACTCATTCATTTCAATGTACAAAACCCTTTGAAATTTTCTCCTTTTCTCCCTTTGAGAATGGTGGCAGCTTGTCTGCTATGATGCTGGGTCTCTTGTATCCATGATCACCAGCCTTCAAAGCAGAAGACATCTGAATTAGGAGAGCCTTAGGCTAACGCATAGCCAGAAGCTTTGACAAGAGATGGGGGAAGGATGGAAAGAGAGGGAAAAGGAGAGAAGAGAGAGACTGGGGTGGATGTAGCATGAGCAGCACATATGCAAGGGCAAAGCAATCTAGTGACAATGATTAGAGCTCTTATTGATCCACAGCTACCATGAGCCAACATGAGCCATAGCTAACATGAGCCAGTCAATCCCTTCTCTACTCAAGATGGATTGAGCTAGTTTTCTGATCTGTAACTCAAAGACTAGTGACTAATAACTGAAGTATTCTAGAAAGCTATGGTATTGAAACAGACATCATACAATCTGGGGAATGATGAGATTTATTTACACCAAGGTATTCAGATTCCTTTAAAAGACCCTCAACATGTATACTTCAAAACACAGGCAATGAAATGTAAATTACTAGTCAGTCTGGAGATGACATAATTCTAATATTCAGGAGGCTTTCATTTTTAATGACCATAAAACATCAGACCACCCATATTCAGAACTAATAGCAAATACACAGTTCAGTTCAGTTCAGCTCAATTGCTCAGTCGTGTCCGACTCTTTGCGACCCCATGAATTGCAGCACGCCAGGCCTCCCTGTCCATCACCAACTCCCGGAGTTCACTCAGACTCACGTCCATGGAGTCGGTGATGCAATCCAGCCATCTCATCCTCTGTCTGGCCTGGTAACTGGGTTCAATTATGAATACTTTTTAAGGAGTATAGACCAGCCTGCAGGGAGAGTTTGGTAGACAGAGCATGGGTTTGGAGCCAATAGGCTCAGGGCAGCTCTTTAATGCCTACTGATTATTTAGTTGCTAAGTTATATGCGACTCTTCTGTGACCCCATGGACTGTAGTCCGCCTGCCTCCTCTGTCCATGGGACTTCCCAGGCAAGAATACTGGAGCGGGAATCTCCTCCAGGGGATCTTCCTGACCCAGGGATTGAACCTGCACCTCCCTCACTGACAAGTGGATTCTTTACCACTGAGCCCAGGGAAGTCCATTTATAGGTGTGTTTTTCCCCAAATACAAATGTGTATCAAAATTCTCTCTCAGGTGTAAACTGTATCATTAATGTCCACTGGGTAATTGATACTTTGGTAATATACTTGGGCTTCCTTCCACATGCTGCCAATATTAAGAAGGAAAACACATGTCCTTGGAAGAAAGAGGAAAATGAAAAAGTGGGAAAACTGTCTACATATAATTTTAATGTAGAATCTGGGAGACTAGGAATATTAAATACATCCCTCCAAACGAGTAAATCCTATTGTGTGCAATCTAACTGATTACTCCTAGGAGAGAGCCCAGGAGATAAAACCAGAAAGAAAGAGAGCCTCATAATATAAACTATTGTCTGTTGAGAGAGTACCACCTACCAGGCAGGGCCCTAGGTTCTGAACCCCATTATTTCAACAAATTGTCTTAACACAACCATAGATGTTATTATACTTTTGAGGATTTGTAGGGAGAAAGGACTTAATTGCATAAGATCATGCAGATATGTGCACGATTCGTGGGTATCTCTAAGTCCACGCTGGAAACCGCTAGGTTCTAACTCCATACTTGTTGAGAGCTCCCTAAGTGCCAGCCAGGATCCTAGGCACTTCACATTATCCTCCTCTATCCTCACAGGTAAAGTGGGCATTATTACCCTCATTTTATCAATGAGGAAACTAAGGCTTACAATTTAATCTAAGTTTAAAAGTTCTAAGATTAAAAAATTTAATCCTAGAATTTTAAAAATATATATATTCTCTCTGTTCCTCAGATTCACTTATACAGAAAGCAAAAAATTCTTGAGCTTGTGAAAGTCAATAGATATTTAATAATTACCAATTGACTACAGAGGTACTAAAAAAAAGATTAGAAGGTAACTATTGAATGGAGGAGGGCATGGCAACCCACTCCAGCATTCTTGCCTGGAGAATGCCCATGGACAGAGGAGCCTGGAGGGCTGCAGTCCATGGGGTCGCAAAGAGCCGGACACGACTGAGCAACTAAGCCCAGCACAGCATTGAATAAGTCAGGTCTAGAAAGGAACAATAATACATAAATCTAAGGTTGCCGCCAAATGTCTTTGTTAACTAAACTGAATGACGGTAGATGCAAAATCATTTGTTTCCCTGTGCTCCTCCAGCTGGGAGTACAGGAGCAGAGAGGTTTCAAGCTCTTGGAAACAACAGGCGGGTTTGTGACGAATCCACTCTCTGCTTCATGCCTGCCCTCTTGCCAATTTTGCTTTTATGTATGGGGCCCAAAACTCTCTTCTCTAAGAAATTTTAAGTCAATGTCCACTGATTCTGGTCCACGTGAGCCTAATGAGTCAAACTAGTAATTTATTTTATAGTTGGCTTTATTTCTTAAAGAAGTTTCAGATTACCGAAAACCTGAGCAAAAAACAGAGCTTCTATAACTCTTATTCCTCAATTTCCATTTCCCTTCTTATTAACATCTCACATTAGTGGGGTACACTTGTTATAACTGATGAGACAATATTGAAATACTAGTTGTTCATAGTAACACCGGACTTCAGTCTTTGTATTGTACAGAAAGCAGTGATTTTTAATTGCTCTTTAACGATCATATATTCTATGAGACTGCCTCAATATCCTCTTTGTAACAAATAACCATCTGCCCAGACACCAAACTGAAGGATCCCCATGTTATCTTTTCCCTAGGCAGGTAGGGGGAGCTAGAGAGTATGATTTAAAGTAGAAAAAATTTTACATTCTCTCTTCATCAAGACTGTTGCTTTACTGCAACGTGCACTGAGAGAAGTTTTAATAGAGTAATACAGATATGCTCTGTGAATAAGTCTGAAAAAGTAAAAAAGCCATTGAGAACAAACAAAAAAGTTTTTGATCTGGCTAGCCTAGGACTTAGGAAGGAGATCTAACACGGAATAAAGTGACTTAGTTTATTTAATGAACTCCATCAGAATATTTTTTTTTTCTTTCTGGGCTTCCCTCATAGCTCAGTCATTAAAGAATCTGCCTGAAATGCAGGATCCCTGGGTTTGATCCCTGGGTTGGGAAGATCCCCTGGAGAAGGAAATGGCAACCTATTCTAGTATTCTTGCCTGGAAAATTCCATGGACAGAACAGCCTGGCATGCTACAGTCCATGGGGTTGCAAGAGTCGGATACAACCTAGCGACTAAGCCACCACCATCAGGATTTTTCTGACCCGATGAGGGAATGCAGTTAGTGAGTGAATGCCACGAGGGATGACAGGACATAGCATTTTACCACCATGCCTTTTTGGGGACAGAAAAGTGAGAAATAGAAAAAGTCTATGGAGGGTTCAAAGCCAGCTGTCAAGGTCTCTCTGGCATGTCAGCACCACATCCTTCCTCTCTCCCAGGGCCCAGAAGACTGCACTGAGTCACCTTGAGGGCCAGCTGGTGCTCTTCCAAAGGAAGAGCCACGCTGGGTAACCCGGCTATTCTTGTTCACCCGTCGGGGCATTCCCGATTCACGGCCAAGTCCACCCCTGAAATTGTCTAACACTTTCAAATGCTCTTTTATTTCCAGCCAGCTACATATGGCCTATGAGACTGGCCTGACCGAGCCAAAGCAGGGCTGTCCCACAGCCAGTTGGCAGCAGATATGGTTGCAATCTGCGGGAATGAAGACAGCACTTCAGTGAAGCAGGCACCTTCCCCAGACAGGGCTCCTTGGAGCCGACTGAGAGCTTGGGCCCCGACACCAGATGCTCTCGAATGCCAACTGTCAGCCCGCGGCCAGGGACCAGCATCCCGGGCAGCTCATCCAAAGCGCTGATTTCATTCCTGGTCTAGTTACTTTAGTTCTTGCTTATGTTTAACAGTCAATGTTTCTCCCTTCAAAGGGCCACAGAGGTTATCCTTCAAACAGCTAGCACATTCAAACCACTGAAGGCTAAACACAAAATAAAAATGACCATTCCAGTGTGAATACTAATATATATATATATATATATATATATATATATATATATATATATGTATGTATGTATTGAATGAAATGGCCATAACTAAATGGTCACAAGGGACTCTATCCTTTAGACAGTAACACAGATCAACTTACCCTCCCATCTTGCAGTCTCCGGTCCCACCTTTCCAGGCTCTTACATACTTCGGGTTGGCCCACAGGGACACAGGATTAAAGCTTCCAGTGGAAAAATAAGGTCCCACTGGGCTCAAGATTACAAAGAGCAGGGCTTTAGTCGGCTTCTTGACCCCCAGAGAAGGCTGGAATATAGTAAAAGTATACACAACTGTTAATCTAAAATGCAGATGCCAGTCTCAAAGTCTAGAACAGATCTGTAACATCTCCCAGAAGCCACAAATGACAGCTGTTACTTCTGAAGTTGAGTTACACAAAGCCTGATGGTCGTCTAAGAAGAAAACACCAAGACTGGGTTCCATTTTGCTTTGCTTTCAGAGTTATGATTTTAAAGGAAAGGCAAATTTGTCTATTGTTTTATTAATAGGTTTTTTGTGCGTGCTCAGTTGCTCAGTCCTGTCTGACTCTTTGCGACCTCATGGATGGTAGCCCACCAGGCTCCTCTGTACGTGGGATTATCCCAGGCAAGAATACTGGAGAGGGTTGCCATTTCCTCCTCCAGGGGACCTTCCTGACCCAGGGATCGAACCCATGTCTCCTGGGGCACCTGCATTGGCAGCGGATTCTTTACCACTGAGCCACCTGGGAAGACCAGTACACTGTCAACTAACCCTATATTTTTGACAACTAGCCATGTAACACTTTTCAGGATTGCACTGATTGGGAACTGAAAAAGGAAAGAACCTAGACACGATTTCAGTCTTTGGGGGTGAAACCTAATATTTGCTTCTCTAACTTGCCCTTCTACTTCATTCAAACACTCTGGTGCCAGCAGACTCGGGCTGGAGAAAGTGCCATTATCGCATCCGACTGTGACAGATAACAGACACCAAAAGTGTAGCTTCACTAGAAGCAAAGACATCAGACAAGACAAATCCCCGCCACCGGGGCCCCTGCCCACCAAAAGACAGAGGACGAAGGACGAAGGAATTCATATTAGGAATGACAAAGAGAGAAAACGGCCTTCCCCACAAACACTGAGAAAATCACAAGCCAACAATGCAATCATAAATTTCTTCAGCACAAAAGTAACTACCCTCAGTTGTTTTTTAAAGAGGAAAATTGAGAGACTAAAAAGTTTTGAGGGCTACATATTCTAAAGGCATTAAAGGTTGCTGGGCTATCCTGTACAGTTTAAGGCCACGCAGGTAAGAAAACAAATTAAGACTATTATATTAAATCTTGGTCAATAAAATACATACACTGAGTCCTCAAAAAAGAAGCCTAGTCTGCCTGGATTGGGTAGCAATCTGGTGTGAAAATAATGACAGGAGACTCAAATTCAGCTAATTCGTGATTTTTGTAATATGTAATGAAACTGGCTAAAAGAGGACCTGGGGATATATTTTTTTTTCTGAATTTCAATTAAATCTCCTCTTCTGCTACCTGATAGCTCAAGGGGCCTCACCCACTACTTATGCCCAGATGAAGAATCAGGTAGGGAAAAGATGTGTGAGCACGATACATTGTGTTCATATATGTGCGCTGTGATGCCACCAGAGAGGCTTAAGAAACGGGAAGCTGAGTCCATTCACACAGCATGTGAACCTGAGAGTCACACAGGACTTGGCTGGCCCTAAAGGAAACGGACAAAGAGTGACAGATACCAAGTTAAAGAAATGAGTCAGTTCACAGACTTAAATAATGAACTTACGGTTGCCATGGGGAAAGGATGGGGTGAAAGGATAGTTCGCATGTTTAGGATTGACAAGAACACGCAATTATATTCAATAAGGATCTAAAGTATAGTGCAGGAAACTCTGCTCAATGCTATGTGGCAGCCTGGATGGGAGCAGAGTCTGGGGGACAATGGACACGTGTATATGTATGGCTGAGTCCCTTTGCTGTCCACCTGAAACTGTCACAACATTGTTAATAGGCTATACTCCAATGCAAAATAAAAAGTTCAAATTTAAAAGAAAAAAATAATAAAGAAATGAATCATTGTTAGGGAAATTAAGTAGTCTTGTTTAGGCTTCAGAGACAAAGCAAAGCAGGCCTCCGACCTTGCTTCTGACCTACATGGATACAGCCTGGACTACTGCTGTGGGCGTCAGCCACACCTGCTGTGAGTGTCAGAAGAGAAACACGATAGATAGATAGATAGATAGATAGATAGATGATAGATAGATAGATAGATGATAGGGAGCAGATCTTGGAATTTGTCAAGTCCCTTGAGGAGGTCTGGCCTACCACGCCTAGGACTTAGTAACATTCCAAGATTTGTGTAACAAAGCAAGTGTTAGTTGCTCAGTCCTTTCAGCCTCTGTAGCCCACCAGGTTCCTTTGTCCATGGGATTCTCCAGGCAAACCTGCTAGAGTGGGTTTCCTTTTCCTTCTCCAAAAAAGGAAACAGCATTGTAAAAACTTAACATAATACCATTGCTGCAGTTTTGCTGGCAGATTGATGAAGATGTATCAATAACCTCAGATATGCAGATGACACCACTCTTATGGCAGAAAGGGAAGAACTAAAGAGTCTCTTGACGAAAGAGAAGAGTGAAAAAGCTATCTTAAAACTCAACATTTAGAAAACTAAGATCATGGCATCTGGTCCCATCACTTCATGGCAAATAGATGGAGAAACAATGGAAACAGTGACAGACTTTATTTTTTGGGGCTCCAAAATCACTGCAGATGGTGACTGCAGCCATGAAATTAAAAGACGCTTACTCCTTGGAAGGAAAGTTATGACCAACCTAGATAGCATTTTAAAAAGTAGAGACATTACTTTGCCGACAAAGGTCCGTCTAGTCAAAGCTATGGCTTTTCCCAGTAGTCATGTATGAATGTGAGAGCTGGACCATAAAGAAAGCTGAGCACTGAAGAATTGATGCTTTTGAACTGTGGTGTTGGAGAAAATTCTTGAGAGTTGCAAGGAGATCCAGTCAATCCTAAAGGAAGTCAATCCTGAATATTCACTGGAAGAACTGATGCTGAAGCTGAAGCTCCAATACTTTGGCCACCTGATGTGAAGAACTGACTCACTGGAAAAGACGCTGATGCTGGGAAGGACTGGAGGCAGGAGGAAGGGATGACAGAGGATGAGATGGCTGGATGGCATCACTGACTCGATAGACATGAGTTTGAGCAAGCTCTGGGAATTGGCGATGGACAGAGAAGCCTGGGGTGCTGCAGTCCATGGTGTCTCAAAGAGTCGGACACGACTGAGCGACTGAACGGAACTGAACTGATGAGGATCTTTCAGTTTGCATCCTGGGATTATAAGTGGGAGAAATGAAACCTTTGAAGTCTCACCCACAAAGCGGACGCGCTGCCTGGGACCTTTTCCTAACTGGAACTCCAGACTGCTGTCACATCAGACTTCCCAGTGCTGTTTAAGCACGGATGTTGGCAAATCCAATTTGGTGATGTATGTACTATTGCTCTCCTCTGCTGTTTCTATTTCTTTTTTCTTTTATGTTAGAATATTCAAAGCAGACTAGATAGTTCTCTAAGAAATATTTGTATTGCTTATATGTATATAATGAATGGTTTATTTTGTTAACAAATCCTCTGGACATGAGGCAAAAGTGAAAACTTTCAGCAAAACAGCCAGCAAGCAACAACAGGTTTTGGTTTTTTTGCTCATTTGGGTTTGTTCTTTAGTGGGGGTTGAAAAGGTCACCCCCACAAAGAATGAGGAGACTTAAACTCCATTTGCTTTTATTGGTTTCATTATTTGGAAAAAGAAATTCCCAGAATAACACACATATCTGCCTTTCTTCTCAACTTTGATAAAAATTGACTATCTTATCTCTGCACTTTTAATTACCTATCAGTTAAGTAAGCTTTACATTACAAAAAAATTATTGACCATTGTAATAATGAATTAAGCTTCTCAACATAATTTAGAAATACAATATGCAGGACACAGTATCAATAATTTACCTAGCTTCTAATGGTCTAAATAAAATACCTTATTTATGGGTAAACTGATAAGCATTTTATTACTGATATCACATGAATGCCTGGACTTTTTTCACTCTTGTATTTTTTGCAACCTACACTCTACTAAAAAAAAGTAACAATAACTCATCATCATGGATAAGTTTCATGTTATTCATTTCCTTCCCTTGATTTTAATTGACAGGCAAACTTGCATTTAATCCACTAGGTGGCAGTAGAGAGAAAACAGATGAAAAACAGACTAACATACTAAATCTATTTCTAGAGAAGAATATCTTGACAAAAATCTTTAAACAATATCTTTATCCTTGGGTCAGGAAGATCCCCTCGAGGAGGAAATGGCAACCCCATTCCAGTATTCTTGCCTGGGAAATCCCATGGACAGAGAAGCCTAGTGGGCTATATAGTCCATAAGGTCGCATAGAATTGGACATGACTAAGGGATTAAACCAGCTTCCCTGGTGGCTCAGAGGGTAAAGTGTCTGCCTGCAAAGCAGGAGACCCAGGTTCGATCCCTGGGTCAGGAGATCCCCTGGAGAAGGAAATGGCAACCCACTCCAGTACTCTTGCCTGGAAAATCCCATGGACGGAGAAGCCTGGTGGGCTATAGCCCATAACAGCCCATCGGGTCGCAAAGAGTCGGACACGACTGAACGACTTCACTTCACTTCACTTAAGGGATTAAACCACCACCACCATTCTTAGCAAGCAGGCAGATTATAGACTAGAATGTTTCGATGCTGAGAGAAAATGTGCTTATGGGTACTAACTTTTATTTCTGAAATTTAAGCAAGGTCAATTCATACTTTGCAAGCACTTTAAGTATTGGTGTCACCTTCATCCTTAAATAATTATTTATGTCAAATATTTTTCCATGAAAAGAACTATGACTGTACTGAAAATGATCACACTGTTTCATAAGTGAGAGTAAATCAAATGTAACTTTTTGGATCAGGAAAGGAACTCGGTGATTGGATCTGTTTCTCCCCTCCACATTTGTTCCTCAGTTCTCCCTTCTTTCCTGGAAAGCAATTTAAATTCTGTACTATTCCTACAGTAAAGAATAGTTTACGATAGCATAATATTAATCAAATGGCAATGAACAACATTCTATGATCACAAGATCAGGATTCTGGTTCAAGTAAAATAAAAGCCATATACATAAAGAAAAATATGGATAGTAACAGCTGATAAGTTATGTAGACCAGTTTCACTGTCTTATTTTGATTGATTTTTAAAAATTCTCCTCTACTAGTTTCTTGGATTATTTCAATACATAAAGAACTGAAAGGGGCTTTTAAGAAATCCCTCGGAAAATGAGAAATACAAAATTTTAGATGCAAAGTTTATAATGTCTCAAGGGACCACATTGACTTTGAAGTTGGAATTCTGATACGTTAAAATATATACTCTTTTAAGTTATACCCCACAAATAACAAATAAATATATAAATGAGCATTAAATGTGGGTACATTTTGCACAAAATAACAGGACAATTGAGTGTGATGGAAAATAAAGACACGTTTCACAGTGGAAATGACCACTTCTGTGTCACTTAGAAAATTACTTTATAGAAAGGCAGGACTTCTAGGGTGATCCATCTGCAGCGGGCATTCAGCAAACTGAGAAATGTACTACTTAATAGCCCATGTTTTGGCCTGGAAGGCAGAGAAGTACTGCTGCCATGTAGAGGCTTGAGAATGATTCTGCTGGGCAAGGCAATTAAGGGACAGAAGAAAATATAGAATTAGAAATAATTGGGGGACATTTTTGGGGGGGGGACATTTTTCAAAAAGAAATTTTTAGGGTGCTCCAAATTATTTTTTTGATCCAAAGAGTAGACTAATTAAAAAAAAAATTCTGCCAGTTCTTAAAAAAGATTAGTTAGAGGGGAAAATGACAAAGAATACTGGGATCCCTAGTAGGCAGGTGGTGAAGAATCCTTTGCAATGCAGGGAACACAGGTTCGGTCCTTGGTTGGGGAACTAAGATCCCACACGCTGTGGGGCAACTAAACCCTCGCACCCCAACTAGAGTCCATCTGGCGCCATGAAAAGTCCCCATCGGCCTCAACTAAGATCCAGTGCAGCCAAGTTGGTTAATTAATTTCTTTTGTTAAGTTTCTATCTTAAAAAAAAAAAAGAACAATGAACTAAGGGGATGCTGTAAGAAACACAGGACTGACCAGTGACCCATTTAGGGTTTCAGTGTGAGTCACATGGGGGAGGAACACCAAATTCATGGAATGTGTTTATAGGAAAAACTAGTTGGCCTGATTTAAGATTTAAAAAATAATTAGCAACCCTCAATAATTACACGGTACTTTCAGGTTTCCAAGACATTCCATAGCCATTATCTCAGAAAATCCAACAATCCAGGAATATTTCTAAGTTAAACTTAGGCTCAAATGATTCACCCAGAGTTTTCATTATTTAGCTCTGGACATCGCTCTACTCTTAGTCCAGAGCTCTTTTTTTGATATCAGAATTTGAGGGGGGAAGAGGAATAAATAAATAAATCGGTGAAATTCTCGAGATTTCCTAATGTGAAGAGAATTCAAACCGGACCTTCCTTCCACCCTCAGCCTTCACCACACTCTCATATTCTATGCATCCTCTGCTCAAACCATATGGAATCTTTTTGGATTCCTCCTTGCTTTCCTACTCAAAATATATAGGTAGAAGGCCTAACCCCCAATGTGAATGCATTTGGAGATAAAGCTTTAAAGGAGGTAAAGTTAAATGAGGTCAAAAGGCCAGTGTCCCAGTCCTGTTGGGACTGTGGGACTCTGTGTGTGTTCAGTCACGTCTGACTCTTTGCCACCCCATGAACTGTAGCTCTCCAGGCTCCTCTGTCCATGGAATTTTCCGGGCAAGAATACTGGAGTGGGTTGCCATTTTCTCCTCCAGGGGATGTTCTTGACCCACAGATCATACCCGAGTCCTGATATACATACCAGGAGACACTGGCAGGTGGATTCTTTACCACTGAGCCACCTGGGTAGTCCTGTTATCCTTTTAAGAAGAGACACCAGAGCACAACTATAGAGTGACAAAGTGGACACCCACAAGCGAGGCAGTGCGGCATCACCAGAGACCAACCCTGTTCGCGCTTTGACTATGGACTTCCAGCCTCCAAAACTGAGAAAATGAATTCTGGTGTTTAAGGCACCTAATCTGCGGGCCTTCCGTGGTGACCCAGTGATAGCGACTCTGCACTTCTACCGCAGGGGGCAAGTATTTGATACCTGGCTGGGAAACTACGATCCCGAGCGCCTCATTTTTGAAACTCTGTTGTGGCACCAGGCTTCCCTGGTGGCTCAGGTAGTAAAGAATCTGCCCACAATGCAGGAGATGTGGGTTCAATCCCTGAGTCACGAAGATCCCCTGGAGGAGGAAATGACAACTCACTCCACCAGTATTCTTGCCTGGAGAATTCCAGGGACAGAGGAGCCTGGCAGACTACAGTCCAGGGGATTGCAAAGAGTCGGACGACTAACACTTTCACTTTCTGTGGCAACACAAACCAATGGAAACATCTCTCTAAGTAACACAAACCCCTCAATCTCTATTTAAATGTCATCTAACTGTCACTTCAGGAAATGAGCTCCAGTTACAAGCCTAGGTGCTTGTGTGACACGGTATTACAGCATCCAGCACTTCCTCAAATGTAGACAAAATACCCATCATGCTTTCTTACAACTGCTTATATAATTCTCCACCACTCAGGCATCTGTGCACTCCATGAAGGGCAGGACCTTCTTTGCTCCCTACACAAAGCATCCTCTGTTGTTTATTATACCAGGTACTGACTAGACATCAGTTGAACTGTTAGTCATCTTAATAAGACATTTATGAAAAAGGGCTATAAAACCAACCTAGATAACTACTTAGCAAATTTGAATTATTTTATTTAAAAAAAGCTGATGTTAATCCTTATCTGTTGAGTTGATGCCTAGAGAAAACGCTCCTGTCTCCTGCTTGATTTCCTATACTGCTGGCCTTCAGACCAGTGGGTAGATAATATATAGACCCTGAAAGAATATCATGGGGAAAACAAAAGCCGAGAATTTTCTGAGACCTGCTATAAAACAGGTAGGGGACAGGGCTGAGTTTGTTTCTCAGTCCTGTTGAAAGAGAAAGACAACATACATTTAACATTAGACAGAAAGGCTGACCACTCAGCTCTTTTTTTTTTTAATTTTTCAATAAAAATGATGTTAAAATTTTAAAAAGAAAAACACAGTTAAAAGAAAACTAAAGCTCAGGTAAGAAAGACTAAAAGAACACTTTACAATCTAATATTATGTAAAGGCAATGATAATATACTAATAGCTCACCAGGTTAGAATAAAGATTAAATTAGATATCTGTTGAAAGTTCCCAGGGTCTGATCTTTTTTATGCATCCAATAAATACCAATTTTTACTATTTTTAAGTAAATAATACATGATCATAGTAATAATGGTAAATAAATTCAACATGTACCAATTTACGGGACATTCAGATGACATTAAAATGACTGTAGATCTGAGCAATGAACTAGTCAATGCTCAGTGCTGGAACTGTGGAGAATGCGTTGGTCCTTGGAAAAAAAGACAAGGATTCCTGTACTGATGATGTGGAAACTACAGGTTGGTAAATGTCAAACATAAATAGAAATTGCAGCATGAATTATTAAGCAAATGGCTAAGAATATGGGATGAGGAAGTACCCAGGGAGAGCCAAAATGAATCACTCTTAGGAAAGCCATGCTTCATTTCCCTTCTAAAGTAACTCAGGATCAAGGGTCAGCAAACTTCAGCCTGCTGCCAGTTTTAAGTTTCACTGGAACATATTTTTTCATTCACGTATGGCCTATTGCTGTTTTTGTGCTACAAAGGCAGAGGCGAATAGTTGCAAGGAACACAAAGCCCAAAATATTTAACTACCTGGCTTCCCAAGTGACGCTGGTGGTAAAGAACCCACCCACCAATGCAGGAGACATCAAGAGACGTGGGTTCAAGCCCTGGGCCAGGAAGATCTGGAGGAGAGCATGGTAACCCACTCCAGTATCCTTGCCCGGAGAATCCCATGAACAGAGGAACCTGGCAGGCCACGGTCCACAGGGTCACAAAGAATTGGACACAACTGAAAACACTCGGCATGCACACACACACCTGGCCTTTAACAGAAAATGTCTGCCAGCCCTTTCTCTGGATGCCAGGAAAATGCCACAGGATGTTATCACCTCAGAACCAGGGTCCCCTCACTGACCTAGCCTCACGCTCAGACCTGGACTGCAGGATTCCATCCAGATGGGTTCAGTGGACTGGGCCGAGCAAGGCACTGGGCTTGGAGCAGAGCAACAGGTCAGACCAACACAGGGAGCTGGCAACTGCAGCAGTCTCAGCCTGTGAGTTGGCTGATGACGGGGGAAGGATGCTACACTCGCGAAAGAGCCCTCTCAGTGACACGAATGTCAGGTGGAGAACCACAAGCCAAGGAGCAAGGCGGGGGGTACCTGGCTGTCCCTCCATCCTGTACATGTCACTGCCTGCTGACACTGTCACCTTCAGAAGTAGATGCATGATAGAAGTAGAATCTGGGAAATCTTGTGACTATTTGATCAGTTTCCTCTTCCTTCCAGATCACTGACATCAGCTTAGAAACACGCCATAACACCTCCAGTCTCAAAAAAACACTCTCCCTTTACCACCTGCCCCACTGCCAAGTACCCACCCAGCTCTGTTGCACTGCAGAGCAGAATTCCTCACAAGATTAATGCATACGCACAATCACAACCTCCCTCCTCTCATCCTCTACTGAGTCCATGACATTCAGGCTTTCAGTCCCACTACCCCACTGAAAGATGTTTAAGATCACCAAGGACTCCACGTTGTCAAAGCCAATAATCAGGTCTTGGGCTTCATGGCACTGGTCCTGTGGGTGGGATTTGCCACAGTTCATTGTGTCTCCATGTTCTTCATTTGGCACAGGACACCAAGCCCTCTTGTTTTTCTTTCTACCTTCCAGACTAGACCCCTTAGCTGATTCCTCTTCCTCTCCCTTTCTCTACATGCTGGCCTGCCTCAGATCTCATTCCTTGCCTTCTTTTCATCTCTCTCTACAGCTATTTCCTTGATAACCTCATCCAAGCCCCAGATTGTAAAGGCATTTTATACTAAAGATAAGAACGTAGCACTTAAACTCCCAAATCTCTCCTGAATTCCAGTCTGGTGTATCCACCCACCAACTTGATATCACTGGCTGAAATTCCCATGATTCAGACTGAACTCTTGATTCTACCCATCGTCACTCAACAAATAAAATCCTCTCCTTCACTTTCCCTCATCCCAACAAATGGTCACTAACCAGCAGTAATGGCCCCAAAGCAAAACTGGACGTCTTTTCTCTTACTCTCATAAAAATCTAAGCAAATTTTGTGAGCTGTAATGAATATCCTTGAATGTCTGTCTTTATGTGCACTAGGGGATATGTCTATAGCATAAATGCTGTAAAGAAAGTCTGCATTTTTTAAAGGTCCAAATTCAATTTTTCCTACGCTGCACACTAAATTAATTACAGTTCTTATGGCTGTTATATTGACAACATAATGGTTGATCAACAGGACACTGGTTATATAAATGACACCACTCTTTCACAGATTCTAAGATGTCTACTTTTTCCCATTTAATGGGTCCAAAATCTAGGCACAGCATTTTATAACTGCTATTGGCTAAGCAGCAATCATGGAAAAGTTGTTCAGACTTAGAAACAGCTGTTCATACTGATGGCAGTTCCAATAGTCTATGGGCATTGGTGAGGCTACAAATGTCAAAAAACTGCACGCTGATTTAGCACCAAAAAATTACTACAAAGAAACAAACAAAGCAGGAATGGGACATGTATTTGGTATTAGTGAAACAAATATGTGTATTAATATTAAACAAGTGCAATTCAACATTTTCTTGCAAAGCAACAACCAAGTCTTCTAATGGGACCTATGGTCAGAAGAACCCATAAGATAATGCTGTTAGCTCTTGTTATTAAGATACATGTAAAAATAAACATGCCTGTCACAAGTGGAGCGGTGCATCTGATGGCAGGAGAAACTACAGATTTTCTCCAAAAATAATATGCATTTCAAAAAATGAGAGACAGGTATGACTCATTCACGAATCACTAAAGACTGTCTAGAAAAGTGCTGTGTCATGGTGTAATTGGCAATGTCTTTCCATATCAGTGCATAAAACAGTACTGCCTCATAATTTATGGCATCCTGTGTTCAACTAAGTATGGCATAATGTACAGTGAAATAGCTTACAGTTAGGAAAATGAGAGCAAAAAGTGGACAAACTGATTTTTTAACGGTAAAAGACTCATAAAGGCACTTCACAAAAGGATTTCTGACAGTCA